>NC_136070.1:720718176-721918176 GCF_964261635.1 Lissotriton helveticus | reverse complement strand
TTCCTTTCTGCTCTGTACCTGGAAGCACCTATAGCACCTAGATATGTGGTAAAAGCATCAAACCACTTTTTCCAGACTATAGGTGGTTCGCCTGGTAGATCAAGAAAAGGAGGTGGAGGAGAAACAGCTTGTAAACTCATTTTTCGTTTAGCAGTTATGGATAACTAAAAGTATCATAAGTCAATAAATTAGAAAAGTATATTCACTATCACAACATTAGATAAAACTATGTAAGGCAAAATAAAATTTTTGACCTTATAAACTAAAAAAAACAGATTTTAACACAGATTAATAGACGTATCTGTGGAGGCAAGTTTAAAGTTTCAGTGAAGAGGAACAGCTGTAAGGTGTGCGTGTCACCGTTTTAAAGTTGCAGTGAAGAAGAACAGTCATAAGGTGTGCGTGTCACTGTGAATGAACAAAAATTTTGAAACACGCTAATAATGAAGCATTTTTGATACCGATTCCTTCAATGCGGCAATGTGGTCTAATTTTTGTGATATCTTCGAGGAAATTGTTCATTTCTTTGTGACGTGCGGCCGACACTGTGTCTTCTTTCAAAGTGAAGGAAACGCTGTTCTTCGATTCAAGTCGAAAAAGTATTTAAAATGGATTGCTTCGTAACGTTGCGGTTCATGAGAAGGGTTGCGTTCCAATGTTACTAAAATGGCGTTTACGTAAGAAAACGACGATGCGTTTCACTGGCCAACGTTGCTTTCCACTTCGAGTGATACGTTGAACGCTTAAGCAAGTCCTCCTTGCTTTAGTTTGTATGCTAATTTTGTACGTTATGCGTACGTCACACCAACCGGCACTATGACTGCGAAGAATAGCTGCTGCCGAGAAGTTTTAGTAAGAATAATAAAACAGTACCTTACAACCTTGACAATTCCGTAAATTCGTTAATCTTCGTATGTTACGGGGAACAGTCGGAACGTTTTGATCACGATGTGTCTAAGGTGCTGGTTTCTGTTGTGTCGTTTCCTCTTGAACAGTTTAGTTCTTGCGTGGGTAGCACACACCTGTCGATAAATCGTCGCCACGTATTTTTGTAGTAATTGAGCCGTATTCAATTAGGTTGAGAAGTAGCTTTATTCTGTGACAGGTGCTGCGCAGCAGCTCACCATACAACGCCTTCAAAAGCCCGTTCTTTAATTCAAAACACATTTTGAATACATTCTAAATAGAACAATCAAAAGAACACCAAGAAGGGGTTCTGAAAAGACTAGAGCGAAACACTACAGAGTGATCAATCTTGGTTGTATGTACCGGTCTGCAGACATCCCTCAGGCATCCTCAGTTGCACAATTCTAGTTGCCCCTGGTTATAAGGCATATTTATGCTTAGATGTTTGGTTGTGCCTCTTGGTGCTGTTTCCAATAGTTCTGATGGAGCAGATTTCATCTGCAGTCATGCATTGTTTTATTTTTTGTGCTTCAGACAGGCTGCATTTAAATTGCCACGCACATTTTGGTGCAGGTTAAAAACATGGCACATGAAATACATGAAAGTGAGGCCTATTCACTTCAGTCTGAAAATGCTTTTGCTGAATTAACATGTGTTTTCTTGCAATGTAGAGAAGAAGTGGCCTTTTTACCTTTGAAGATTCATTGAATGTGTTTCTCTCTTCCCAGCTCATCCATGTAATCTAGATTTATTATTCCTGTCTTAATAGACTTTGACTTGTTGCATATTTTGATAAACATTTTCAGTTAATAACACCTCTTTTTATAATGTGTGTGAATTAATAATGCACTTGGGAAACATAATGGACTGATTTACATGAAATTAATATTATCTTTGTGTTTGTTTTATTTTTGGGGCCTACACAAAACATGGCTGCCTGTGAATCCATCAAGGCTATGGCTTGCAATTTAATGAGAAGGGAGCATGCGCAGACTGTGGCAGCTTTCCTCATGACAAAAAGTCAAGGACAACCTGAATTTTTGTAACTGTGCCAATGTACCAGTTAGTTAAAAGTGTCCATCTACTGCGCTGAGAAGGAAGGAAGGATGAATTAGATTGAAACATTTTTCCTAGTAAATGTTGCAAATGTTTATATATGTAGTTATTCATGTATGCTTCTTTTGTTAAGACTAGTGAAGTCAGGTTTTTAGAATGAGTCAGGGAAGTGTGACCTCATGCATCATGACTGACCAATCACGTAAAGGTTTTACTGAAAAATGTTACATCTTTGTGTACTCTGCCAATAATTATGGTATAAATACTGTCCTCTCTGGATGGGGGCTGGCACTTCTTCTTTTTCTCAGCTCAGCTGGCTTCTATGGGTTAGGTACGAGAAACGTCCCGGGAGATTGCTGAAGGGCGGGCTTGCGTCCGAGGAGTGTCAGGGGGAGGTTTCTTGCTTCCACGTCATATCTTGGCACTTCATGCCACATTCCTTTGAGGCCTGTGAAGGGCGGGCTGCTTTCCGCTTTAGACACAGACAGACAGAGAGTGCAGTGGATCAGGATAGGATTAGATGCTAAACTTTAAGTTTATGTTTTGACTAATTAATTAGGTCTGAAAAGATTTATTTGATTTATGCATTTATTTCTCTTAATAGAATATTTTTGCAAACTATTTAAGTACTGATTAGCTTTGCAAGACTATTTTTCTTAAACTCTTTAAGACTTTTGCGCCACATTTTTCATAACTACATGTAATGCTTATATGCAGACTGTAATGTGTTCTGTATTATTGATATTTTTCCTGTTTTCCAAATTCTGTAACCTGATTGATATTTTACTAATGAATAAAGGGTCAGAGAAAAATTAACTTTTTGACTAGAAAACAAAACCCTTTAAAATAATCAACAACTCTCTTTATTGGCTTGAATAATGATTGCAGTTTTTACTGTTCATGATTTTTAAAGTCTCCTGATGGTAATACATGGTGTGAAGGGCCCAACACCTTTTGAGCGGTAAATTAGAGGTAGCATGAGGGTTTTGCATTGAGAAACTACCAGAAGAAATTACCGCTCTCCATCAGTTTTTGGTAAGCAGAGGATGGTCATTATTGATTAGTTTGGTGATTAGTAATTATTGATTTCACCATCAACTACTCAACTAATGGATCATTGACCTTAAGAGGGAAATAAAATAATTGCCCAAGTTAGATAAATGTCCAAGTCCTGATTCCTGACTCCAATGCTCAGAACCTGAAGATTGGCAAAGCAGTACTGGCAGGTGATGCAAGAAGTGGTGAGAGTATCAATAGGGTTGTGAAATGTTGTTAATGTGCTAGCATGTATTTTTGAAGTGTTGAAAATAGTAATGATTTTTGCTGTTGGTGAAATTTTGCTCATTTTGAATTGATGGTGTTATTGATTATATTGGTAATTTCATAGGACATACTTTTTTGGTTATTGATTACATGTTTTAACTCTTCATGTTAAGTTAGTGTCTTGTTCTATGTTGTCTGGAACACGCAGGTATGCACACCTGTGGAATCCCGGGAAGGAATAGCGGGTGGTAAATGGAAGCCACACTGTACTGAGGTTACTCGTCTGTTGGAATAACACTGAGAAGCTAGGTAGGGCTGGCAGTGTTAAATTAGGGACTATTTTCTGTGTGAGTGATTAATAGCAAAGAGTTCGCTGGTGAAACTTTGGTCTGATATCACCTAGAAAGGGTCACACCAAAGGAGTAGCAGGTTCTTCTGAGCTTGATTGATAGCAAAAGGGTTCTCTGGTGAAACGTTGGCCTAAGATATATCCTGAAGGATAAGTCCAAAGGAGTAGCAGGTTCTTCTGAGCTTGATTGATAGCAAAAGGGTTCGCTGGTGAAACTTTGGACTAAGATATATCCTGAAGGATAAGTCCAAAGGAGTAGCAGGTTCTTCTGAGCTTGAGTGAAAGGTAAGCGGAAGGGATTTACCTGTAGTGTTTGAAGAGTAAACGGAAAGTCTTACTTTGTGAAGGGTAAGTGGAATGTGTTACTCGCAGTGAATATAAATCTATCCTTTATTTAGCACAACAGACAGAGTAGCGAATGTATTTATGTTGTTACTAACAGAGTTATTGATTAAGAGAAATATTGCAGTAAGATTTGTGGAGGGTCAGTGGTAGGAGTAAAACTGACTAAAATTGAGACTGACAGCTTTGGAGAAAAGAAATTGCATTGAACTATTGCAAAAATGAAACTGTTTGAAGGTTTAAAGAAGCTGTTAGGAGGTAAAGTGAAAAATTCGTTTTTTATTGGTGATGCTCCTGAAGGAACACCTGCGCATTTTATGTCTACCAGTTTGGGACAAAACACATGTATGTGGGTTCAACAATGATGCAAGATTACTGAAAAAGAGGGTGCTTTGAGGTTTCCAAATAATGGTACTTTTGAATTGCAAATTATTGACAAATTAAGGGAAGTGTTATGTGAAATAAAGACACCATCTAAAGCTGCACAATTTGAGGCCTTAAGCCTGTGGGAGAAGACAGCAAGAGAGAAAGCAAGTGAGGATAAAAAGGTAAAGCACCAGATACAGGAGAAGGGAATTAATGCTGATAAAGAGCTTCAAATAAATAATAATTCAGGGGATGATATAATGGATGAATTGTTAACTGAGTGTCCACCACTTTATGTGGTTCCCATGAAAAAGACTGAAAATAATGAACCAGTAAATACTGCAGGGGCTACTGCTTCTGTTGAACAGAGAGAAATACAGACTGAGAAAACTGTGCAGACATTTTATATTGACCCATTACCTGTTGATTCAGCACTGTCAGTGATACCTCCAGGTGTTACTGCTTCAAATATGACTGATTTAGTTCAAGAATTGCAAACTGCAGATGCACAGATAATGCCTAGAAAAATTATGACTGTCCCAATTAATATGGTCCCTACTGAAAAAGTTCAAAGAGCTGCAGAATCAGTGATTTTGCAAGAGTTTATTTCAGAAACTCAGAATACACAGATTATTGAACAGAAATTACCCCAAGCACTGAAAGGTGAGGGAAAAATGGTATTTACAAAATCTGCAGCCCAGGATAAAATGAATGTAATTGAAAATGGGATTTTTCAAACCTGCTTTGAGGAAGCAGCAGTGATTAAAAAGATAGAAGACATGGGAGAACATATTAACACAGGCCCTGGAAAAGAGAGACAGCCTAGTGTTTTAAATGGAACATGTGAACATGAAGAAATTAACAGTCCTTGCTGTTTAAATAATGAAAATGTGAACCAGTGTCAAGAAAAAGAATTATTTTCCCTGAGTAAGGAAACAGCTACATGTGCATTAATTACACATAATAGACTGACAGATTTGGCTCAAAAATATAAAACTGATGTTTCAGGAAGTTTTCCATTTCAGAAAAGTTTTAGGGTACACATGGATGAGGAAGCAAATGAGAAAATGTGTTCTTCAGAAATGCAATTGCACATTGCAGAAATAAAATATATTTTCAAATGCAATGGGCTTGAGAAATTAGGAGACAAATGGGCAAGAAAACATGAGAAGAAAAAGAAACCACCAGACCTTGCAAGGAAACTGGCCAAGGAAAAGAAGCCACCAGATATAATTGAGAAAAATAATAAGCAGAATGAGGGAGAAGCTTTTGCTTACTCATTGAGAGAAAAGGTGGGAGAAATGTATGTGCATATGCCACAGAATAAAAGTGAACTTGCAGCATTTCTGAACACAATCCCACAATTGAGAGACACATTTATGCTGTGGTACCCACAAGTTGATGGATTTGATGAAATATTGAAAGAGTTGTGCATTAATTTGGAAATGTTCTTTTATATTGCCATGCTGACTAAATTGTGGTTTGAATCTAAAGTTGTTGTTCAAGGGCCAGGTGAGGAGACAGTGAAAATGGTTTGCATGAATGCACCATCATTTTCTGTTGTTATGGAGGAAAATATAGCAGTGATTATTTTCCTGAAGGGCAGAGTACCAGAAAAGGATGTTGATTAGGTACAGATTAAAAGAGCACAGGATGGAAGTAAAGGTATTTTGGTTAGTGCAAATTCCGGTATGGATGTTGTACTGCTGGAAAATGTGTCCTTTTGCCATCTTTATAACAGATTTGAGCATTGGAAGAAGAAATATAAATTTAAACATGATGCACAAAAACATGGAGAATTGCAGATGCAAAATATGCCAGTTAAGCAAATGCAAATGTCAGTTCAAAAACAGGTACCTGTGGCAGGAATTTTTCAAGCACAGATGGTCCCACAAAATATGGAAAATGCCAACATGAATTTAAATAAGTTGTCCAGAGCCAATGTGAATTATTTCCAGAGACAAAATCAGAACACAGTTCAACAGGTTACTGTGTTTGCAAATGAGAGTTTTAACACTCACAATTCTGAATTTACCAATTCCATTGTGAAGGCAGTGGAAAGTCCAGATTTAATTGCAGGAGTTTTAAACAGAGAAATTACAAACCCAGTTTTAGAAGAATGTGCACCAAAAATAGGCCCATTTGAGGAAAACTGCAAAACTGTTGTCTGTGACTCAGGCATAGCAGGAAAACAATTATTTTGCAAATTAAGCAGCACAGATTACTGTACACCAGATAATGCTATTTTTCAGATTCCTGATGAGGATGTACATTTAAAAATGGCCCAACAAGAGACAGCTGTAACATTATTTTCAGAAAAGACAGTTGAAAAATTACCTTCTGCTTTGGAAAAAATAATAAACACAGAAATAAGAGAGTTCACAGAGAAGGATGCCAGGTTAATAAAATGTGCAGAACATGTCTTATTAAAATTTGAACCAGATGACATGTATTCAGGAACACAATCAGTTGCAGGAATTTTACCAATAAAAGGATTTTTGATGGAATTGATTAGAAGTTTGTGTAACTTTCTGATCATAGGTTCACAGAAAATAAATGAAAAGAACAGAATAGTGCAGGAGATTAAAAGCATATTTTTTCCATGTTGTCCTGTGGTACCGAATCCAGCCAATATATTTTTTCACATTCCATGTGGTGAAGAATGGCTTATTTTTATTGATTTTTGCCAAGCTCATGTCACAGTGCCATTGCATGAGAATAGTCAGGAGTACTGTCAAAAAGAAGATGAATGTCTGGGACACAAAATTGGAAAGGGAGGTAGAAAGGTGTCACCAGAGAGGGTGGAAATAATGTCCAAGATGAATTCACCTCAAATTCAGAAAGAAGTCAGGAAATTTTTGGGATTGGTTAGCTGCTGTAGAGAGTGGTTACTAAACCTTTCCCTAGTGGCTAAGCCTTTACTGAGGCTGACACACTCAGGTGTGTCTGATCCGCTTCCATTGGACAACAACTGCACAAAAGCATTCCTAGAGTTGAAAGAGAAAAAATGGCGCGCCCCAGCACTAGGAATGAAAGTTTATTTGAAAGAAAATACACTAATTTGCAGTGAGAGGGAGGGCTGCGCTCTCTCATTGCTTATTCAAAAAGATGAATGTTTTCAAAGGTCTGTGATGTATTGCCCAATGGCCTTTGACCCTAACTTCACAGAAATGTCAGCAAATGAATTGGATTATGATGAAAATGAATATGAGTGTCTAAATATCATGAAAATATGCATAAAGCCAAATTCAGACTTGAAGGATGAACATCTGAGTCAGCCCAACAGTGTCCTTTTTGTAGATGGCCCAAGTTTGAAAGGTGACACATTAAAAGCAGCACATGCTGTGCTCCTTATACATGATGTTGTCAAAGCTTCATGGCTTTTAGTAATTACCCCAGCCCAAAATTCGAAATTGATTGCCCTTACCATAACATGCAGTATATCTGCTCAATTGGGAGTCACTGTAGTCATGGGAGAGAGAAATGCAAATTCAGTTGGACAAATTTGTGTTCTGTTAGCATGTACATTCTATGGAATCTTCACAGTTAAATTTAAAGAGGCTCAAGAAAATGTTTTTGAAGCAGCACAACAGGGTTGTATCAGAACTGTTTTTGAGAAAAATGACAACTGCAAAGTGGCAAATGTGTTATTGCAAAGACTGATGCCCAGGTATAGATTGCCAGTTTCTCTGAAATCAGATCATAATGTGGTCTCAAAGATAATGAGTGCAGAACAACAGATTGGACAAGAAATGGATTGTAGCCATCTGCCTGAAGTGTCACGCATAATAAAGCAACACAATGGCAGCACAGAGTTACCTTTTGCAAAAGACTGTGTTTCAGCAACACTAAAGTGGCTTGAAAATGCATATGCAAATGCACTTGTGGAAAACACTGAGGAGAACACTAGCCATTGCTGTGTAGGTCTGGTTGATGTACAGTTTCTCACCAGATTGCAGCTGCTACACAAGATCTGCATAATGGATGGTGCGACTTGCTTGACTCCATTGAAAGCGGTCGCTCCAGCCTTCCTCCCGACATCATAGCGCTGCTGTGGTATCGTTACGCTGCTTCTCACAGCATTATTGATCACTTGAATTGCTCTAGCTTTCGAGGCTTAACGTAGCGCTCCGCCCTGCTTGCTCTGCATATTCCGTCTAGATCGTGGCTGTGTGCGTCGCGCTGCTCCTCTCCTCTCCCGATCGGTGGCGTAGTGCTCCGCAACGCTTTGTGTGCTTATTTAAAGTTTTATTATTGTTCATTTTATGATTGTTCCTTCATTCTACTGCTAGCCCGCTCTTCCCGCACTGCCCCCTGATTGCCTGATTGCGCCCATAGCGTAGTGCTGTCCTTCCTTGTTGTTGTTTGGACACCATTTTGTTGTGCCTGCAGCCCGTCCCTCCCCCTACGCCCACGCCTCCCTGCTCCCCCTCCCACCCACGAATCACTAGGAACAGCCAAGCTGAGGATTCCCTGTGACTTGCTTGACTCCATTGAAAGCGGTCGCTCCAGCCTTCCTCCCGACATCATAGCGCTGCTGTGGTATCGTTACGCTGCTTCTCACAGCATTATTGATCATTTGAATTGCTCTAGCTTTCGAGGCTTAACGTAGCGCTCCGCCCTGCTTGCTCTGCATATTCCGTCTAGATCGTGGCTGTGTGCGTCGCGCTGCTCCTCTCCTCTCCCGATCGGTGGCGTAGTGCTCCGCAACGCTTTGTGTGCTTATTTAAAGTTTTATTATTGTTCAAAGTTCATTTTATGATTGTTCCTTCATTCTACTGCTAGCCCGCTCTTCCCGCACTGCCCCCTGATTGCCTGATTGCGCCCATAGCGTAGTGCTGTCCTTCCTTGTTGTTGTTTGGACACCATTTTGTTGTGCCTGCAGCCCGTCCCTCCCCCTACGCCCACGCCTCCCTGCTCCCCCTCCCACGCTCCGCCCCCTCCACTATACTTCAAATGCCAGATGCTCCATCGCGCAGCGTTCACGCGCTACGTCCACGCCGAAGGTGCGCCAAAGGTAAGCCCGTCTACGCCCGTCCACGCCTGGACCGCGCCCAGCACCAGACCCCCTGCCCCTCGCGCTGCCCAGCCCTCCCGCATTACCTACGATACCGCCACTCTCCTAGCCCTTAACCCCGGTCGCGCCCCCAACTGCGTACAAGCGTCTCCTGGACACACCCATGGACCTTTCTCTTGCTACTCCTGCAAATTCATCGGCACCGACAACATCTCCGCTACGACCTCACCACAGATTCCCGACCCCAACCACCTACAATGCATCCTTCTCAACACCCGATCGGTCCACAGACACGCCATCGACCTATGGAATCTACTAGACACCATCTCTCCAGACGTCGCCTTCCTAACAGAAACATGGATGAACGCTTCCTCCGCCCCAGACATCACCATTGCCATCCCTGAAGATTATAAGATCACACGCAAGGACCGTACCGCCCACACAGGAGGAGGAATCGCTATCGTCCATAAAAAATCAATCCACATCTCAACCAGCTCTGACGTCAACCTCGCCAACTCTGAACACCTTCACTTCCAAATCCACATCGACCCCAAGACCACACTCAGAGGCACCCTCCTCTACAGACCACCAGGACCCCGCGCAAAATTCAGTGAAGACATCACAGACTTCATCTCTCCACACGCGCTCCCCTCCAAAGATTACATCCTTCTGGGAGACCTCAACTTTCACCTTGAAAAGAACAACGACCGCAACACCACCACCCTCTTGGACAACCTCGCCAACCTCGGACTTAAACAACTGGTCACTTCCCCCACCCACATCGCAGGTCACACACTCGACCCCATCTTCACCTCCAGCAATCATGTCTCCTTCAGCCACACTACGGATCTCCTCTGGACTGACCACAGCTGCGTTCACTTCACCTACAACAAGCCGAAACCCATCAACCACCCCCAACCAACTCTGCAAAGAAACTGGAACAAAACCGCCATCGACCAGATCTCCTCATCGCTCCTTCTAAACACCCCAGCCCAACCTTCTAACCCAGACCAAGCCGCCGCCCACTTCACCCTATGGTTATCCAACACCGCCGACATCCTAGCACCACTGAAAAAACGTCAAAGCAAACCTGGCAGCAAGAAGGACTCATGGTTCAACGATGATCTTAAGAAGTCCAAGAAACTCTGCCGCTCCCTTGAAAAGGCCCGGAAAAAAGACCCAACCACTAGCACCAAGGACGCCTTCAAAAACGCCACCCGCATACACCACCAACTAATCCGAAAGGCCAAGAAAACAGCATTCAAGGATCGACTAGACAACAACGCCCACAACAGCAAGGAACTTTTCAACATCGTCAAGGAATTTACCAACCCCTCGGCCAACTCCAACGACATCACCCCCTCTCAAGCCCTCTGCGACTCCCTGGCTTTATTCTTCCACAACAAAATTGCAGACATCCACAACAGCTTCGACAACCAACCCGGAGACCAACCCACCCAACCATATGCTGAACATTCTCCCCCCTTGAACACCCTTAACGACTGGAACCCAATCTCCACTGAGGACACTATCCGCCTGATGAACTCCATCCACTCAGGATCCCCCACAGACCCATGCCCTCACCACATCTTCAACAAAGCAGACTCCATCATAGCACCGCACCTCCGAGACGTCATCAACTGCTCCTTCAACTCCGCCACCTTCCCGGAAAGCTGGAAACACGCTGAACTCACCGCCCTTCTGAAAAAACCCACAGCGGACCCCACCGAACTCAAAAATTACCGCCCCATATCGCTCCTTCCCTTCCCGGCCAAAGTCATCGAGAAAGCTGTCAACAACCAGCTCGCCGCTTTCCTCGAAGCCAACAAATCCCTCGACTCCTCACAGTCCGGATTCCGAGCCAAACACAGCACTGAGACCGCCCTCATCGCAGCAACAGACGACATTCGAACTCTACTGGACAATGGAGACACAGTCGCCCTCATCCTCCTCGACCTCTCTGCAGCCTTCGACACAGTCTGCCACAGCACCCTTTTACAACGCCTCAGAAACATCGGAATACAAGGAAAAGCACTTGAATGGATCACCTCGTTCCTCACCGGAAGAACCCAGAGAGTCCGCCTTCCACCATTCAAGTCCGAGGCCACTGAAGTCATCTGTGGCGTACCACAAGGATCATCACTCAGTCCCACCCTCTTCAACGTATACATGAGCCCCCTCGCGGCCATCGCCCGCCAACACAACCTCAACATCATCTCTTACGCGGATGACACTCAACTGATCCTCTCTCTCACCAATGACCGCAGCACCGCCAAAACTAACCTACACGAAGGAATGAAAGAAGTTGCCGAATGGATGAAACACAGCCGTCTGAAACTGAACTCAGACAAAACAGAAGTCCTCATCTTAGGTACATCCCCCTCTGCATGGGACGACTCTTGGTGGCCGGAAGCCCTTGGAAAAGCACCCATCCCGACAGACCACGCACGGAACCTAGGCGTTATCCTGGATTCCTCACTTTCAATGAACAGACAAGTCAGCGCCGTATCCTCATCCTGCTTCAACATTCTTCGCATGCTCAAAAAAACATTTCGCTGGATCCCCACCGAAACCAGAAAAACAGTCACCCATGCTCTGGTCACGAGCCGACTGGACTACAGAAACACCCTCTACGCAGGCTCTACCGCTAAACTCCAGAAGAAACTCCAACGAATCCAAAACGCCTCAGCCAGGATCATATTAGACATCCCGCGTAACGAACACATCTCTGGTCACCTGAAAGACCTCCATTGGCTACCCGTCAATAAGAGGATCACTTTCCGACTGCTAACACACGCACACAAATCACTCTACGACATCGGACCAGAATGCCTCAACTCACGACTGTCCTTCTACACCCCCTCCCGCCAACTACGTTCTTCCAGCCAAGCCCTCGCCACTGTACATCGCATCAACAAGACCACCATGGGAGGCAGATCCTTCTCATACCTGGCAGCTAAAACATGGAACTCACTCCCCACTTACCTTCGCCTTACCCAGAACCACCTAGCATTCAGAAAGCAACTTAAAACGTGGATATTTGACAAGTAATCCCCCTCCCCTCCCTAAGCGCCTTGAGACCCTCTGGGTATGTAGTGCGCTATATAAATTCTTTGACTTGACTTGACTTGACTTGCAACGGTTTTGATCTGAGAGATGCTGTGGTGAAACATCTGAATCTGATCAAAGTGAAAATAAGAGTGAAAGGCCTTGGTTGAAAAAGTGCAAAGGATTGATGGTGCTCTGCCAGAGTTTCTCAGCACCTAAGTAGTCTAATTTGCATGGAAAAAGTACAGAATGCCACACTTTATGAGTCATTCTGATGGCAAGCTGATGACACAGAGCAAAGAAATGCTGAAACTGTCATGTTGAATTCCTTTTTTATTATTTTAGTTACTTATTTTAAAGAAGACTAACTGTTCCAAAAAGCTACTTACAGAACTCTGCACTAAAACAATTGAACTTGGCTATATATGATCTGATTACAGACCAAACTTGTGTTTGCCTTAGAAATAGAAGTAACATTGTTATATGCTCAGCTTTTGCAATTAAAAAAAAAAAAAAAAAATACTGTCACTTGTGAAATTAAATATGTGTGATGAATTATAAATCATTTTATTATGATTTGAATTATCAGAAGGGTGGATTTGATGGAGCAGATTTCATCTGCAGTCATGCATTGTTTTATTTTTTGTGCTTCAGACAGGCTGCACTTAAATTGCCACGCACATTTTGGTGCAGGTTAAAAACATGGCACATGAAATACATGAAAGTGAGGCCTATTCACTTCAGTCTGAAAATGCTTTTGCTGAATTAACATGTGTTTTCTTGCAATGTAGAGAAGAAGTGGCCTTTTTACCTTTGAAGATTCATTGAATGTGTTTCTCTCTTCCCAGCTCATCCATGTAATCTAGATGTATTATTCCTGTCTTAATAGACTGACTTGTTGCATATTTTGATAAACATTTTCAGTTAATAACACCTCTTTTTATAATGTGTGTGAATTAATAATGCACTTGGGAAACATAATGGATTGATTTACATGAAATTAATATTATCTTTGTGTTTGTTTTATTTTTGGGGCCTACACAAAACATGGCTGCCTGTGAATCCATCAAGGCTATGGCTTGCAATTTAATGAGAAGGGGGCATGCGCAGACTGTGGCAGCTTTCCTCATGACAAAAAGTCAAGGACAACCTGAATTTTTGTAACTGTGCCAATGTACCAGTTAGTTAAAAGTGTCCATCTACTGCGCTGAGAAGGAAGGAAGGATGAATTAGATTAAAACATTTTTCCTAGTAAATGTTGCAAATGTTTATAAATGTAGTTATTCATATATGCTTCTTTTGTTAAGACTAGTGAAGTCAGGTTTTTAGAATGAGTCAGGGAAGTGTGACCTCATGCATCATGACTGACCAATCACGTAAAGGTTTTACTGAAAAATGTTACATCTTTGTGTACTCTGCCAATAATTATGGTATAAATACTGTCCTCTCTGGATGGGGGCTGGCACTTCTTCTTTTTCTCAGCTCAGCTGGCTTCTATGGGTTAGGTACGAGAAACGTCCCGGGAGATTGCTGAAGGGCGGGCTTGCGTCCGAGGAGTGTCAGGGGGAGGTTTCTTGCTTCCACGTCATATCTTGGCACTTCATGCCACATTCCTTTGAGGCCTGTGAAGGGCGGGCTGCTTTCCTCTTTCGACACAGACAGACAGAGAGTGCAGTGGATCAGGATAGGATTAGATGCTAAACTTTAAGTTTATGTTTTGACTAATTAATTAGGTCTGAAAAGATTTATTTGATTTATGCATTTATTTCTCTTAATAGCATATTTTTGCAAACTATTTAAGTACTGATTAGATTTGCAAGACTATTTTTCTTAAACTCTTTAAGACTTTTGCGCCACATTTTTCATAACTACATGTAATGCTTATATGCAGACTGTAATGTGTTCTGTATTATTGATATTTTTCCTGTTTTCCAAATTCTGTAACCTGATTGATATTTTACTAATGAATAAAGGGTCAGAGAAAAATTAACTTTTTGACTAGAAAATAAAACCCTTTAAAATAATCAACAACTCTCTTTATTGGCTTGAATAATGATTGCAGTTTTTACTGTTCATGATTTTTAAAGTCTCCTGATGGTAATACATGGTGTGAAGGGCCCAACACCTTTTGAGCGGTAAATTAGAGGTAGCATGAGGGTTTTGCATTGAGAAACTACCAGAAGAAATTACCGCTCTCCATCAGTTCCGATCACATGCGTGGGGCAGCTGCCCTGAAGTGATTGTAAAGTCTGAATAAAGGCAAGAAAATCTTGTTCATAAACATATTACCCATCATAAGAAGTACTACTGTCTTTCTGCCTCTTCCAGGCATTCTCTATCTCGGTCTTTCCATGTCTGCAAATGTATTTCTCTCTGTCTTTTCCCCTGTCTCTCTCCCCTGTGTCTCTCCCCATTTGTGTTTCTCTATACCATTCTTTTTATCCTGTTCTCGCAATCTGACTCCCCCTGACCTATCTTTGCAGCGTGTTGTCTCTCTCACATCCCTTCTTCTCTTTCTCTGACTTTGTATGTATCTCTCTGTCTTTTCCTCTTCCAGTTTCCCTCTATCCATGTCTCTTTCTTTCTCCTCATCTCTCCCCCTGTCCTAGGACATTCTTATTATCTTATGAGACAAATGTTTTCAAACTCTACACTTAATCTTTGCAGCCTGCTTTGCAAACTGGAAAGTTTCAGAAGCAAAATTGTTTGAATGTGCTTGTCAGTGTAGTCCGCTGTGCATTTTTATTACTGCCATCTGCCCCTGCATCGATGGGGTCTGTGGACACTTCATCTTCTTAAGTCTCAACTATTCTTTTCTCTATTTATAAATGTTGGATGTAAGTCATCCTCTTCCCTCCCATATCACACTAGATCTTACCATTTGCACCTACTCCCATATTCCACATACCAGACCTTCAATTAACTTCAACGTGAGAACCTTATGAAAAAAGCTACAAATATGTACTCAGCTTTTGAAGGGATCTGAGAAATATTTGTCCCTTTACTAAGTAAAAATGCCTCAGACATTTGTAGATGTAGAAGGAATTATTTCTAAATGTATAACTGTAACTAGAAAACATGGATACATTTAAATATACTATGTGCTTTAAAATTGCACATGTTGTTTTATTGTTTTTGATGTAAACTCGCTCTGAGTAGGAGGCTATGATCAGTCAGCCTCTTTTTTTTAGCACTATAGCCCCATCCTTGCTGCAGTCAGGGTCTCAGATCAGGAGCACCTGATGCTTCTTGTTCCTCAAAAGTGTTTTCCTTGCAACAGGACCCATCCTCCAGTCTGCAACTGACTTCATGAGATCCCGGAACACCGGCCTCTTGATATTCTAATGGGCCTTGTAATGCACAGATGCATATTTACACGTTGATAGCTGTCCACATCGAAGTCCTGCCATGAGCTTCCTCTCAAGGCACATATTTTAACATCTTCAATGGTAGACTGAGGAAAGGGCATTGTCTACACGCTATGGAGCAAAACTAAAAGCTTTTGTGTTTTAAAAGCAAATAATGTGAATTGCACAGAGCCCTAATCATAAGGCATTTTGTAAAAATGCATCATGTTAATAATTTTTACTTTCATGTAAGCCTTCTGCAACTTTGACACTGTAAAAGAAACGAATTTCTAACAATGAGCCTTCAATGAGAGCTTAGCGATAACAGCAGTTTTAAATTGCCCTCATCAGAAGACCTGAAATAATTTGGTGCTGAAGCCATGCTAAAATATCATTGTTGTTAAATCAGGCAGAATGAGCAGTCTTTACATGCTTCCAGAATAAGAAGATATCGATCCTGTGCCGTGATTCCAACACTCCCCAGTTCTTAAAGACAGCAGCTCAGGTCATTTCCCCACATCCTCTACTTTCCTGGATTTCTCTTTGGTCACCCCATTATGTGTTCCAGCCCCTAGCAATATAATTTTTGTTTACTCACATATCCCTGTTTATAGTGTGCACTACTGAAGATGCGAACAGCTTAAATAACCTCAGCACCATAACTCCAAAACGTTCAGCTGGTGAAGAGATCAGAGAGGCATGTAACCCTGACAGTCTGTGCAAACTCGCCATGGAACTGCCGGATGTTTAAGTACAAATTAAATAATATACACCGTAAACTATGCTGCGCCTTTAAATCATACATCCTTAACAGTTGCACTTGTTTGTATAACTGCTCGCAGATTTAAGCTCTGCAGAGACAGCCTCCACACCGGCATCCTATGCTGCGTCTCTGTAGAAAGGTGTGTTAGAGGCAGGACCCATCCCCAGTCAGAGTTAAGAGAACGCGGATCTCTTGCGATGCTGCTTGTCCCATTGTTATGCGAAGAGATGCATTTGCAGCTCTAGTCCTTCGGCATCCTGAAGCCTTCCTAGAGTTTCCTCTCAAAGCAGCGTTCACAGACGCTGTTGAGAAAGGCGTCACAGATTTTAGAATCATGCCAAACAAGCACCCCACTCTTTTAAGGCCTGATGACTTTAATCAGTTAACCTCCACGTGTCTAAAACAAACAAAAAATGAATGTGTCCGTGTGTAATGTTACACATGCTACATACAGCACACAATCTATACAATAGGGGATTGAAGACACATTTGCAGTGCACCTTTTAGTTGTGTTGATTTTGTATGTACACCTATTTATTGTGTGAACACATAATGTATGCCATGGAGCAGGTGTGCCACAATTGTATATTCAGTGCTACCTCTCCTCCTGCTATAGCAATAGGTACCCCAAACAACTTCCCTGTACTCTGTTCAGAACCTAAATATTAACTATGAATTATTTCGATGCTGGGAAGTATCATGATATTTCTCGAAAATGGTGCTTTAGTTTCAGACAACAAAGATCAGAAATAAAAATAGTTGCCCTTTGACTGCTATTTCTGAGCTGTGCTGTCTGAAAATAATGTAGTAGCTGACATAAATATGCCTAAAATACGTTTTCTGTATCCACTACAGGCCTACAGACGTAGGGGCTCACACCAGAAAAGCTTGTGTAAGACTATGTTTAAACTCAACAGAAATTAAAAAATGCATGTCGAGTTTTCCTGCCATGCTTGTCACGTTTTGGGACTAGCCTGTCAAATATCCTTCCAGAGTTTTTCCAGCCAGACCTGTCAAGTTTGGGACTAACCAGTCAAAATTCCTGCCAGCATTTCAAGTTTGGGACTAGGCTGTCATCTTTCCTGCCAGAGCTGTCAAGTTTGGGACCAGGGGCTTTGAGGGTGTGTGAATTACATCCTAACAGCTGGCACCCTGTTTCAGGTTCTCATGGGAAGCTTTGCCTCTACACAACATCTGTCTTTTTCAACATCTCAAAGCTCAGGGCTTGCTGTGGTTTATTATTTTATAACAGGCCCAAGCCTTCCTGGGAAAGTGACATGGTTTGTGCTTTTTAAAACACACTATGGGTTTCCCAACAGCTACATTTTAAAAGCTCCCCTTTTTTTTCAAACATAAAAAAACACGTCCCACACCCTGGGATGGGGACTCAGGCCTGCTCAGCGGCTGTTCAGCCTGCAGCTGTCTGCAAACCCCTAGTTTTAAACATGCACAGACATTTCCAGCATACATGCACACACTTTCCTATGCACTTTTAAACATATACACAATCACCTCATGTTTTGCAGCCATACCTGTTACTTCTTGGGAATATCCCTACATGTCACCCCCTTTTAAAACCAGGCCTGTTTAAGGCCAGGGACTGCTTAAGGCATGGCCAGGCCATTTTGCTGCCAGAGCTGTCAAATTTAAGGCCAGAAGTTTAAGACTAGGTCTGTCAAATTTTAAGACTAGACCTGTCAAATTTAAGACTAGGGTTTTCCTGCCAGACCTGTCACTTTTCCTGCCAGCTTGACGATGAAGGTATCACTATGTACTACTAATGCGTCACAACAGGTATTCGTGTTTGAGGGCACCAGCCCAAATCCCAGCGGTCCAACTCAACCCCTCATCCCACCTACGTCGATAAAATGAGCGCCACGACGCCCCCAGGTGAACATGCATTCCAGGTGCACATGCATTATACAACTACACGCTATGCGATGTATGCAGAGGGAAGATGTGCAAACGGTCTGCTTTGCATTTTTAGCATGTGTGACATCACAGCTATGACACAAATTGATATTTATGGACTTCTGGGAAATCTTTAATTTGGATATTTTGCTCATACGCCGGCAAGGTCCTATGAAACAAACCCATTGTGCAATTGTGTATCTGTATTCACATTTGCAGACATCTCATTAACATGGGAACACAATTTGCAATGCTAAATAATTACCTTTTATGTCCTCCGCATAAGTGCTGCATGTGGTTGTGTGCCAGCTGCCAGTCTAGCGTTTGAAACCTTCGACACGTTAGCTGAGGTAGCCCACATTAGCTCCACTCGTATAATCTCTATATCTAATTAAGCTACCAGCCGAGACGCGTGGTGTTTATTGACGCCTTTATAATTACAGTTACGCAGCTTGAATCACCAGTCCTTGAAGCAAAGTTGAACATTGTTCTCTTTTGAGCGTATTGACCCCACGCTTTGCCTCGCCTGGTAGCAATTTTTGAGTGTTAGCCCGGCTGAGACAGATTTACGGGCCCACACACAGCCGAGCCTAAATACTTCGCAGTCTTTAAAAGACCTTTTACCTGCTAACGAAGCTTTGGTGTGGTTTCTCCCCTTCTTCGAACCCCTGCCTCTCTATTCTGCTGCGTCCAGCTTGGCCCTGTGCCAAGAGGACCCTGCAAAGCCGCATCTGCCAGCCCACTCTATCCAACGAAGTCCCGACCAGCGCAGCGGCTCCTTCCCTGTGGAAAAGTAAATTTTGCCATGTTCTGTGTCCCTACGCGTCCTCCATCATATGTTATGTGTGCATGATTAATATGCATATGTATTTCCCATGTTCGATTAAAGACGCAATTATAGTTGTGTCCACCTCTAGTATGCCTGTTTCCAGTTCTCGTGAAAACTACGAATACCAGGCCTATGTAAAGCTACGTTGCCACGTTTCTCAGTGTGCACGTTATTTCATTGTAAAGTCCCCGTTTCTAGGCCTCAAAAGGGCCTGGACACCAGATTCAGCTCCTGTCTCCTGAAGCCCTCGCTGAGGAGCGATACAGCCCCCACCTGTATTCCTGACCCTTCACTTACTTCCTGCCTCGCAGTGCCCGGTTCAGCCTGGCTCTGCCTCTGAGTCTGCCAAGAGTATGTTATGATTCTAGTTATCAGTCCAGCCCTCCTCCTCTGCATTCCTAAAACTACTGAATCGCATCAATAGTTACCGTCATAGTCTAGCCTTTACGTCTCCATGTTAGAGAAATACTGTATTTAATGGTCATTTAATATTCTTCATCACGCACTACATGTAGAATAATGCATGCACCAGTCTTAGAGTCTGTTAGCCTTTCCCCTCCTGACTTCTAGTTTATATCAACATGTTCTCTAAACATAAGATACTAGATAGGGTTTAGGTACATGTCGCCCTGACTCTCCAGACTTCAGTCTCTGCTCCTAGCACAGAGTTCGTAGCCCCCAGCTTCTCCTAGTAACACGTCATTGCCAGTTTGCGCGCACCATCAGGTTAGAGGTCCCGGCTCCTTAGGTAGCCCCCTCCATGTTTCCGCCCCATTCATGACATATTCTGTTACGTTTGCATCACATGTCTATGTATACGCCCTGTTACACCTACTTTCACCCTTATCTTTCGCGACTGCTACGCGTCACACCCTTTGCTCCACCCACTGCTCCGCCTATCATATGTACTGTAATGCAACTGTTTTAATATATATATGCCTGTGTATTGTTATTAAATGTTACGCCAGTCCTTTCCCCAGAGCGCGCTCATCCCAGATCCAGCCCGGCAGCTGTCGGGGCCCCCCTGCCGGGCCCTGCCATCCTATTCCTATGCAGGTTGTCCTGTTCCTGTCCTTATGCTGTAATAAACCTGCAAACTCCTACTACCTCGAATCTTGACTCTTATTTATTGAGCTATCTGTTATTGCTATGCCCAGACAAAAATAGATCCGGTATTATTTATTTATATACCACATAATGGCGCCCGAATAGGGACTTGCCCTTTCCCCACGCGCCGGTGAAGCCACGCCGCCCCCCTGACCCTCTGCAGCCGTGACGGAACCATACCGTGCACGTGCAGATATTTCTGCTTCAAGTATCCCTCAGGCCCACGGAGGAGACGGAGGTGGCGGTCCAGCATCCAGACGAGGCGGTGGAGGAACGCGGCGAGTCCCGACCAGAGCCCAAGCCGAGGGTCCAAGGTCCGAGGTATCCGGAGGCCCACCCGTAACAGAAGTCCGAAGTTCGTCCGTCCGGCGTCGAAGCAGTCCCGTCCAGTCTGAGGCCTTCCGTTCTTGCTGCCCGGTGAGTACCGTTGCTGGGGTAGTATCTAGACAGGGTCAATCTAAATTGTCTCTGGTCCGATGGGTCTGGGTACGCAGATCTGAAACGAAGTGTTCACCTAGGTGGATACGGGTCTTGATGCGTCCCTTTATGGGACCGGTATGTTCCGTGCTGTTTCAGCAGCGCATCCAGTAATTCTAGCCTGTTCCGTTCTCGAGAAATTCATGTGTTTCTGTTCTCAGTGTTCCAGGTAGTATTCTGTCCGAACTGTTGCTTCATAATGTTATTCAATGTATGTTCAATGTCGTGGTATGCCTGAATTGTTTTCTCAATTGTTATTGTTCCTCGTGTATTGTATTGTGTTCAGATTCAAGTTTGCAATGTCCCTCTTTTCGAGATTACGTCAGTTAAAAACTAGAAAGGGTCTGCTAGAAGAAGCAGTTCCTGTCCCGCCTAGGGACAGTCCAGGTCATTTTATGTATCAGAAGCATGGCATAAGCGCCATATTGTATCTAGATTTATGGGTAGAGTATACCAAACAGTTAGAGGAAAAGTATAGATGGCCCGTATCAGGTACGTGGGATGCCGAGTGCATCATGAGAGTAGAAGAAGCATTATGGAAAAAGAAAGCCAGACAGTCACAGAAAGATGCCATCGAGTTATGGCGCAAAGAATCTCATAAAAGAACCGAAAAAGAAACCAGAAAGTCAGAATTAAGTAGAGAATCCTTAGAGCGAGCACAAGAAAAAGAATTAATCGAGATAGGTGAACGAGTTAAAGCCGAACAGTCAGACAGACAGAGGCATGCTCTTATTAAGGGTATGTATCCTCTTCTTGCCGAGGGCTTGCCAAAAGCGACCCCGGAGGCATTCAGTAATTTTCCGCCACCCTTAGTTCCGACCAAGCTACGTCACAAACCGACCGCAGCTGATATTTTCATTTCGTCCTATTTGGACGACACAGTCCCAGAATATGCAAATCCCGCTCCGCCAGTCCCTGTAAATCAGGCACTTCCCGCTCCTCCAGACACCGGAGTACCTGTTACGGTACCCCCGGTCCAGCCCGCCATACAAGTCCAGCCTGCATTTCCATTTCCCACTCTGCCAGGACGAAGAGCATCAGTAGACGACTCTAGTTTAGGGGCCGCAGGAGGAGGTCCTCCAGGTACCCCGCCGCCACACAAGCGTTTAACGTTAGTCGAATTACATGCACAAGCGTCACAACGTACGCCCAGGTATCAGTCTGTTGCAGAAATAAGAAAAGCCCTTAACGAATGTGGCTATGATCCAGTCCCAGGCGAGGATAATATGGTTTTATATTCATTACGCGTAAGAAAGGTGACCGAGTATCTAGTCACCCTACCGGATATGAAAGAAGATCTAGAATCGTTTCATTCGTACAGGGGATGATCCAGAAAGTATTAGTGACGTCATGTCTCAAAGGAAAGCTGAAATTCAGCTCATGATATTAAAGTTTCTGATTAATTGTCTAATAAGAGAACAAGATTATCCGACCAAAAATCAAGCCGAAATGAAAGTCCTGACAAAGTGGAGTGATAATATAGCCGAGGGTAAGCATAAGACCATCACCAGTATAGAGAGTATGTATAAGAAAATTCGTAAGGAAATAATAAGGTTACATGATCAACGTAAGGCAGCACAAGTAAGCGAAAAAGAAAATGACTCTTCTACTGAAGAGGTAGAGGACGAGAATCCCGCCAGAATAGCGTATGTAGGAAAATCTAGATTTCCAGATCGCCATTTACGCCTAGAACACAAGTCAACTTTCCATCGTCCGGCACCAGAACAAGGTTCTCTAGAACAAGTATTTCAAGCTACCGACCACATTCTGAAATCACGAATCGGTTATAGCGAGTTAAGTACTATGCATGAACAAGAACTAGTCCGATCAGCAGTCCGATGGATTACTGATTCTACCACTTTTCCAGACGAAATAGTGGCACAAATGTTTCTGAAATTGCCCCCAGCCGAGCAACGACTGGCGGGTATGTATATGATCCAACACCTCATTACATTGTATGAGGGTCAACATTCTGATCCAGGTCCGTTACACGATGTCCTGAACGAGTTACTCCAGTATAAATGGAAAGGTTTAGGTACCGATTTAATTAGTGTCATTCTAGAACAGCGCCACAAATATAGTATGTTCTTGAACCCGCATTTTGTTCATGTCTCACCTCCAGAAAGTAAACCCTTTTACATAGACAGACAGAATCCGTTACGAGAAGTACACCCAGTTAGGACAACAGATGGTGAAATGCAACGAGTGTTTGTTTACACTCCGATTACAAAGATGGAACTCTTAGAGATGAAAAAGTTAATTCCCTGTCATGATAAAGATCCAGCAGGGTTCCACCGAGAATTAAAAGACATGCTCCGTATGGGAGAATACACGTATCCAGATATCATTAAAATGTTAAAAGTCCTGTTGCCCGCAGGGGTATATGAGAAACTCAAGGAAAAAGAATGGGAGGTGGGAGAGAAAAAGATCGATTGGGCAGTTCTAGAAGCTGAAGATAAGGCACGAGTACCAGGTACCGGTCTTGGAGACAAATGTAAAGAATTACCAGAATTATTGATACAAGTTTTACCTAGATTATTGACCACTAAAAAGGAAGACTGGGATGCAATCTCAGCCTGTAAACAGAAACAAGACGAAGACATTAGTGATTTTTATTCTAGATTTGAGAAATGTTTTAGCATCAACAGTGGCCTCAAGACAAGTAGCGAGTCATACCCTCACCTTTTTGTTACTAAATTAGTCGAGAATTCAAGTCCACCAATTAAAAAACGAGTTTTGAAAGTCGAAAGTACCTGGCAAGCTAATACCCCGTCCCAGATGTTACAGATGCTTCAATATCACCAGAATAGAATCAGAGAAGAGCAAGAACATGAGAGAAAGCGTATGAAAGACACGAAAATGAAAGTACTAGTTGCACAATCTGTTCCACAAGACAGTCAGAAGAGGGGTCCGAATCAAGCCAGTCATCCCGCAGCTCCCGTTAAAGGGAACTGCAATTATTGTAAACAGCCAGGTCATTTTATAAACGAGTGTGCTGTTCTGAAACACAACATAGCTACCGGTAAGACTAAAGAAAGACCACGTCCGCCTAGACAAGAACAAGTTTCACAGACTATTCAGCCACAGAATGCACCACAGACAGTTACTGTACCGCAGCCCATCGCTGCAACACAGCATGTTACACAGCAGATGTACCAGTATGCACAGTCCGAGTATCCAGAGTATCAGCCATATTCATGAAACAGCCTAGAGAGGGAGGTAGGCTTGCCTCTCATCGAGATACCTGTAGATCAAGAAGGTCCCTATGTTCACAGTCAAGTACTAGGGAAAGACAGAAAGTTTCTGATTGATACAGGGGCAAGTAGGACCACCATCAGTCACGCCGAAGTTCCAGGGGCTCCGCTCTCAGGCTCTAGAAATGTTTCCCTTGGATTTTCAGGAAAACCTATCGTAAATGAAATTTCCAAACCAGTTACTTTAGAAGTAGGTCCATTGTCCCGCACTACTGATCTGTTACTTACGAAGTCATGTCCAGAAAATTTATTAGGCATTAAGACACTGAAAGAGTTAGGTGCAGTTATATGCTGTTCCCCAGAGGGAATACGATTGTTCCTACGTGACTTCAAGGGTCACTATGTATTACGAGATTTTGATCCGAGATTGTCTAATGTTCCGCAGCATCTATGGGCGCAAGGTCCAACTGAGGTTGGCTTTATGCAAATCACACCCCATCGTGTGACTCAAGCCAGGTGTAGTGTTACCACGAATCAGACAGTATAGATTGCCACCTGAGGCTGTAGCAGCCTTATCCAAAATTATTGACGAGCTCATGGCTCAAGGAGTAGTTGTAGAAACTGACTCCAACATATGTAATTCTCCGATCATTCCAGTCATGAAACGTACTGATCCAAATGCACCTCCAGTATATCGATTAGTGATTGACCTTCGAGAACTTAATAAATGCATTATTCCACAGTATCCAGTTGTCCCAGATATCTCTTCCCTATTGACAGCCATTGATTCCGAAGCCTCATTTTTCACTGTCATAGACCTCAAGAACGCGTTTTTCAGTGTCCCCATTCATCCAGACAGCCAGTTTCTTTTCGGATTTTGTTTAAATGGAAGGAGCTATATGTTCACACGCGCTCCTCAAGGTTTCACGGAAAGTCCTAGTATTTACAGTCAAGCACTCAAGAGACAACTAGACAACATTCACATGCCAACTGACACTGCCCTGCTCCAGTATGTCGATGATCTACTGATCACAGCCCGTTCTGAACGTGCTTGCGAGCGAGCATCACTCACTGTTTTGTATTTCCTAGCCGAGATGGGGCACAAGGTGTCCCCTTCGAAGCTTCAATTCTGTGTCCAGCAAGTAATCTACTTAGGCCACTTGCTGTCCAAGTGGGGTAGGCAGTTGACACCAGACCGTATCCAGTTAATAGCGAGTCTTCCTCAGCCCAAGACCCAGAAGGAGGTACGTGCTTTTATTGGCCTTACTTCTTATTGCAGACAATGGATTCCTCAGTATGCATTTCTAGCTAAGCCACTGATACAGTTAACGACCCAGGAGGCAGCCGTATCGACTGTTCTCCCTTGGACATCTGAACATACACTTAGTTTCAATGAGTTAAAGAAAGCCCTATGTCAAGCTCCAGTTCTAGCAACACCGAACTACAGTAAGCCTTTTACACTTTTCGTTACTGAACGTGAAGGTACAGCATTATCTGTTCTCACACAAGATCAAGCAGGACAATACAAGCCTTGTGCTTATTTTTCGAGCACATTAGATCCTGTAGCCCAGGCTCTGCCTGCGTGCCTCAAGTCAGTTGCAGCCACAGCACTAGCTATCAGACAAAGTGATTCCATAGTCTTAGGACACTCCCTGACAGTACAAGTTCCACACTCCGTGGAAGTTCTTTTAAACCGAACACAAACTCAGCACTTGACAATTGCACGTTTAACAGGTTATGAATTGACACTGTTTCAGCCACACATAGAAATCAGACGCTGCAACGTTCTGAATCCTGCTACACTGTTACCATCAGTTAATCCAAATCCTGCCACACACGATTGTGTGGAAGTAGTTAACATCATGACCAAGCCAAGACAAGATCTGACAGATATTCCATTACCAGATCCCGACCTGACACTTTATGTGGATGGTTCATGTATGAGAACAAGTACAGGAGAACTAGTAGCCGCGTATGCAGTAACTACCGACACCGAAGTTATAGAGACACACCGCATTGACACCCTGTCTGCTCAAGCAGCAGAGCTAGTTGCTCTGACACAAGCCTGCATTCACGCCAAGAACCTGAAAGTTAATGTTTACACCGATTCACGTTACGCATTTGGAGTTGTACACGACTTTGGAGTGCTCTGGCAGGAGAGAGGTTTCATGACTTCTCATGGAACCAAGATTCAGCATGGTCTCCTTATTCAAGCTCTGTTAGATGCAATACATTTACCGACATCCATTGCTATCATGAAATGCAAAGCACATACGAAAGTTACTGACACTATTTCCCAAGGTAATGATCTAGCAGATCGAACAGCCAAGCTCACAGCTCAGACTCCAGACATTCCAGTTAACATGACACTGACACACACTCCAGATCCGACTACATGTATGACAGTTAAGGACCCTACTCAAGATGTCATAGATATCCAGTTACATGCTACTCCCGATGAAATCAAGAAATGGTCCGAACAAGGAGGGGTCCAGACAGATCAGGGATGGGTAACGAAGGGTAAAACCACATGGTTTCTCCCCGACTCTATGGTTCAAGTCATTATTAATACCGCACATAGTCCAGCACATCTAGGAGAGAAAGCAATGTTAGACAGTATCCAGAATATTTGGTTTAACAAACATTTGCGAGCTGCAGCCAAGCAGAAAGTCCGTACCTGTATGATATGTTGTCAGTTTAATCCAGGTAAAAGTGTCCCGGTGGAACAAGGTGGATTCCAGCCTCCTGACCACCCTTTTGAAGTCCTCCAGATGGATTACATTCAGATGGAGAGATGTCGAGGTTTCAAGTATGTCCTTGTAGTAGTATGCGCTTTGTCCAGGTGGACAGAAGCATATCCAGTCCCAGATTACACAGCCACGACCACTGCCAAGCAGTTGGTTCGTGAATTCTTCCCCCGTTATGGACTCCCTAGAGTCGTATATTCTGACAACGGCCAGCCATTCTCATCTGAGTTGATGAAACATGTTTCCCTTTTGTTAGGGTACCAGTGGAAGTTCCATTGTGTACGCCATCCTGAAGCAGCCGGTCTCGTAGAGAGACATAATCAGACCCTGAAAATTCGAATTGCAAAAGTTTGTCAAGAGAAAGGTGTAGACTGGCTAGTAGCTCTGCCAGTTGCTTTGTTCTATATGCGCATGGTCGCACATTCCAGATCAGGTCTGTCCCCGTATGAGGTCGTTTTCGGCCGCCCCCCTAACATGTGGGGTACTCCTAGACCCCGAAGTATTACCGATGTTTCAAGTAATATGCTGACAGATTACCTAGCTTCCTTGATGTCTGCCCTCAACTCTTGTCGTTCACAGGTTGCCGCCGCATTTCCAGACAATACCGAGGTGGCACCGCATGAAATCGTTCCCGGATCCATGGTCCTAGTGCGAAATTTCGATCGCTCAAGTCCGCTGGAGCCTCGCTGGAAGGAGCCCCGACAGGTCCTCCTGGCCACCCGTACAGCCGTGAAGTTAGAAGGACGCAAAGGCTGGGTGCATCTTTCGCATATCAAAAAGTTTTATGGATTGAAACCAGTTTCAAAGAACATTTCCGAGGATTTAAAGGACTGCCAAAGTACTATTCTTAAGGACTGTCCCGCAAAAGACACTGTTACTGAACCCTCCCTGTTAGAGACAACTCCGCAACAGGAGTATAAGAAAAAGTTAAGGTCTAGTAAAATAAGTCAGCCAGTTGGATTGTCTAAGTCCTCCCCTAGGTGAAACGGTTAGACTGGTTTCTGACATGTATAAAATAGACCCCCATAGTGAGAGAGTTAGTCAAAACTCAATCCGATGTATCGTTTTTCTAAGTTTCATATTATTTCTCAACATTATGATTTCCTGCACCAGTTATGCATTTTATCTGTATTTTCCAGTTTCTCATGTAAATAAGTCTTCTAATGTTACAGTAGAGCACACGTTTAGTGATCTGCCTCCTCATGAACTCTCTTACCGCCTCGCTATGCGTAACAATTCCTTTATCCGCATGTTACATTACTCACACCAGACCAGCAATGCCACTAATTGTTGGGTGTGTGGTCGACTCCCCCCTTTCCAGACACCGAAGGGAGTTCTGCCACTCTTTCCTTATCCATTTTCACATAATGGTTCGTGTGGAGCATGGTCCACGTTAACGTCATCCTTAACAGATATGTCTTTCCTTAACAGTACATGTTTCCCAGACAAGCAAGGTCTTCCCCACAGAACAGGGTTAGATCTAGAGAATGAAGTTTACAATTTAGGTAATTATTCTTCGAATTTCATGGTCCTGAATGTTCAGTCTGATTCTACTCCAGACTTACCTACTATATCAGTACTACCAGTCAAAGGCGAATTATGTGTCCGAAATAATGGTTCCGTACATGTAGGACACAGCGATTGTACTACTATTGTCAAGTATAGTGACAGTAGGAAATCTATTTTTAAAGCCTCACGTCATTCTTATTTTATTTGTGGTCAAACTGCATATGTTCGTCTGCCCCTCGACTGGGAGGGAACCTGTTACATTGCCTTCCTACTGCCACCTGTTTTCCTAGACCCATCCGATTATCATAGAAATACACACCTAGTACACATTAGACATAGAAGGGAGATCGAGTCCCCAATTGTCGATTATACTGAAACTGCTCTAGAACAGTATACAGATTTCAATAGAGGTTTCTTCTTCTTTATAGGACCTATCCAGAATAGTAAGCTAATTCGTAGGTTAACCAGAACCCTTGAAGCAGTAGTTAATGAGACTGCCTCTGCTCTAGGTAATTTGACCGAAGAGCAATCTGCTATGAGATTTGTCGTTTTACAGAATCGTCTCGTCCTTGACGTCATACTTGCCGATAGGGGCGGGGCATGTAGAGTCATCGGATCTAGTTGCTGCATTTTCATTCCAAATAACGCGCCGTCTGTTTATTCAGCTATAACCAGACTCCATAAAATTGCCCATCTGTTACACCAAGATCCAGGCACCTGGACATGGTCCGGTTGGTTCTGGAATATAATTTCCGCCTAGGGGTGGAAAGTCTTGTCCTTTCTAGGTATTGCAGTAGCGATCATATTCAGTTGCTGCCTCTGTATACAATGTGGCCCTGCGATTTGCGGCATTTGTGCTACCTCTTGTATTCCTAGTCCCAAGTCCCGTTCTAAAACCCGTTCCCAGAAAATTCGAGACGAGCAAATGATACTGTATGAAATGATAGATGGTATCATGAATATTGATGTTTCCTGATGGAAACGTAGTGACAAGGAGGGAATGTGGAAAAGTAAATTTTGCCATGTTCTGTGTCCCTACGCGTCCTCCATCATATGTTATGTGTGCATGATTAATATGCATATGTATTTCCCATGTTCGATTAAAGACGCAATTATAGTTGTGTCCACCTCTAGTATGCCTGTTTCCAGTTCTCGTGAAAACTACGAATACCAGGCCTATGTAAAGCTACGTTGCCACGTTTCTCAGTGTGCACGTTATTTCATTGTAAAGTCCCCGTTTCTAGGCCTCAAAAGGGCCTGGACACCAGATTCAGCTCCTGTCTCCTGAAGCCCTCGCTGAGGAGCGATACAGCCCCCACCTGTATTCCTGACCCTTCACTTACTTCCTGCCTCGCAGTGCCCGGTTCAGCCTGGCTCTGCCTCTGAGTCTGCCAAGAGTATGTTATGATTCTAGTTATCAGTCCAGCCCTCCTTCTCTGCATTCCTAAAACTACTGAATCGCATCAATAGTTACCGTCATAGTCTAGCCTTTACGTCTCCATGTTAGAGAAATACTGTATTTAATGGTCATTTAATATTCTTCATCACGCACTACATGTAGAATAATGCATGCACCAGTCTTAGAGTCTGTTAGCCTTTCCCCTCCTGACTTCTAGTTTATATCAACATGTTCTCTAAACATAAGATACTAGATAGGGTTTAGGTACATGTCGCCCTGACTCTCCAGACTTCAGTCTCTGCTCCTAGCACAGAGTTCGTAGCCCCCAGCTTCTCCTAGTAACACGTCATTGCCAGTTTGCGCGCACCATCAGGTTAGAGGTCCCGGCTCCTTAGGTAGCCCCCTCCATGTTTCCGCCCCATTCATGACATATTCTGTTACGTTTGCATCACATGTCTATGTATACGCCCTGTTACACCTACTTTCACCCTTATCTTTCGCGACTGCTACGCGTCACACCCTTTGCTCCACCCACTGCTCCGCCTATCATATGTACTGTAATGCAACTGTTTTAATATATATATGCCTGTGTATTGTTATTAAATGTTACGCCAGTCCTTTCCCCAGAGCGCGCTCATCCCAGATCCAGCCCGGCAGCTGTCGGGGCCCCCCTGCCGGGCCCTGCCATCCTATTCCTATGCAGGTTGTCCTGTTCCTGTCCTTATGCTGTAATAAACCTGCAAACTCCTACTACCTCGAATCCTGACTCTTATTTATTGAGCTATCTGTTATTGCTATGCCCAGACAAAAATAGATCCGGTATTATTTATTTATATACCACATCCCGCACAATCGCCGGCATCAGTTACAGAGGCGCCATTACACGAGCGTGCTCCACCCCCACACCTCGGAAAGTAACAGCCCCCATGCCAAATCTGTATATCCTGTGAAAAATACATCCCGTCGCTGCCCCAATGCAACGCCTCCACCATTAAAATCACCTATACCGAGGAGCACTGTGTGCCACAGGCATTGGCGGCCACCACTATAAATGAACTGCGGCAATGGATGTATTCAAATCGCAGCCACATCCCTACATTGCAGGACAATGCAAGTGATTCGCTGACTTGCACGGTCGCTCCCTTTTTAATGGTACAGTACAGGAGGGCTTCTGCTTCTTGTAACCACGCTGTGAATGGGATAGCTGTCATTCAGGTTTAGGTTTGCCTGGTGTTAGATTTGGGGGTCTCTTGTTGGCACAGGTAGGTTCTTGTTGGCACAGGTAGGTACTTGTGACAAGTAGGGACCCTCTCCTCTAGTCAGGACAAGGGGATTACACTCCTAAAATAACCCCTGCTCACCCTCTAGGCTGCGTGGCGCGAGCAGTCAAGGCTTATTTCAGAGGCGTTGTAAGTTAAGCAGTTGTGACCACATACAGTAACCCAGTGACAACACTACCAATGGACACCACACAGGTTTTATATCAAAAATAAGTAGACTTTATATAGAGTTACCACAAGACCATAAAAGACAAAAATACACACTATGATTACTTAAAGATGGTAGATTTAAGCTTAGTTCAGTTCAGTTCTTAGATGGGACACTCTGCCTCAATGTACCTGAGGTTGCGTTGCGCTTCCATGACAAGCAATGTCGCAGCGATGGGAAATGCGGCAAAGTTCAGATAAAAAGAAATAAAGACGCGAAGATCTTCCAGATGCGGCGCGCTTCTCAGGGATGCAAGAAATTTTCGGTTCAATGCGTGGACTACAGCGGCGACACCCTTACAATGCGACAGCAACAGCTCCAGGGGCGACGCTCTTCTCCACGATGCGTGAAGCTTCCACTCGATGCGACAACTGTAGCGGCGACATCCAAGATGCGATGGCAGCTGCTCCGACGGCGGCACGCTTCTCGGGGATGCGAGGTGCTCTTGGTCGATGCGGTGCAATGCGACAGTTCCAGCGGCGACACCCTCCTTCTTCGGAGTTGCGACAGCAGGTACAGCGACGGCGACACTCTTCGACCTCGTTGCGAGATTCTTCTCCTGATGCGGTGAGGTGCGACAGCTCCAGCGGCGACACCCTCCTTCTTCGGAGTTGCGACGTCGACACACTTCCTCTTCGTTGCGGCATGCTTCTCTCTGATGCGGTGCAGTGCGACAGTTCCAGCGGCGACACCCTCCTTTCTCGGGAGTTGCGACGGCAGGCACAGCGACAGCGACACGCTTCTTCTCGTTGAGTAGCGCTTCCGGCTCCTTGCGACACGCAGTTCCTCAGAAGGCTCAAAACAGCAGCAGGCACTTCCAAAGAAACTCTGGGGAGCTGGGGGGTGAAGTCTGTTGTCCCTGAGACTTCAGCAGGAGGCAAGCTCTTTTCCAAGCCCTTGGAGATCCTTCACAAGTTGAAAGCAAAGTACACAAAGTTCCTTTCTCCTTCCTTTGGCAGTAAGGCAACCACTGCAGGCCAATCCCCCAAGCAGCACTTCAGCTTGGAAATAGTTTCTCCTCAGTTTCTTCAGGTTCCTCTCCTCAGTAAAGGTTTCTTCTTGTAGTCCAAAGTGATCTAATTTCATGGGATCAGGGTCCCAATATTTATACCCAGAAATCCTTTGTTCTCTGAGGGGAGAGGGGTCTTTGCCCAGTCCAAACCAGTTCTGAAGCACTCTGTTTACCAGACTTCTCCTTTCCTTTCACAGTGCAGGGCAGGCCCATCAAACACCCCACAGGAGGTGGAGCCAGCATTGTGGAAGTCAAGTACAGTCCTGGAGCACTTTGTTCACAGGACTCCTTCTCTTCTTTCATTGTGCAGGGCAGAGACATCAGCCGCTCCCCAGGGGTCGGAGCCAGCATTGTGGAAGGCAGGCACAGCCCTATTCAGAGTTCAGTTGCACTCCTCCCTCCCATCTAGATGCAGATCTCTCTATTCATCACTGGGTGACTCAGCCTGTCTCCTGGAATTCCCCAGTCCTGTCGCTCACAAAACCAGACATAGGAATACATAAACTAGCAGAGGCAGGTTTGAATGGTTACACAAGCAAATACCTACTTTCTAAAAGTGGTATTTGCAAACACAGAATATTAAAATAAACTTTACTAAAAGATGTATTTTATTATTCTGAGTTCAGGCATAATAAACTCGAATTTCTACCATGTTCTCTGAGACAGTTAGGATTATAAAATGTAATAACTCTAACAACCCATTTTGGCCTATGGAGAACAGGTAGCCTTGCAATAGTGAAAAACAAAAATGGTTATAATTCACTATTAGGACATGCCACACACATCAGGGTTTGTCCTACCTTATACTTACAATGCGCCCTGCCCTTGGGACTACCATAGGGGTGACTGATATGAAGAAAAGGGAAGGTTTAGGGACTGGGAAGTGGGTGCACTTGCCCAGTCAGCATGACAGTACCAGACTGCACGCAGGCTCTGCAATAGCAGACCGTAGTCACATTTTACAAGGCTGCTTCTGTGGGTGGCACAACCAGTGCTGCAGGCCCACCAGCAGCATTTGGATTACACGCCCTGGCACACTCAGTGCACTACACTAGGGTCTGACAAGTAAACCAAATAGCCAAACATTGAACCACTGATTAGTACATCCATTTGCAGTAGGGAGCACTTGCACTGTGGCACTGAATAGCAGTGGCACAGTGCCCAAAGCATCTAAAATCAGCAAAAATACATGAGGCAACAGCAAAAATGGAAGGGAGACCCACACCAATGGTGCCAGGTCTAACACCTGGGATCTCACAAGAAGCAATGATTTATTCTGGCAATATTTTCTTGTTCTAGCATTAGATTTACAGGTGACTACATTGGCGGGCGATTAGATTAAGCTCCTGTAAAAAGGGGGCAAAATCTGCGTTCTCCAAGGAACCCAATTATGCTCTGATGCAAAATCAGACTGAAATGCATCGATTGTGATGTTGAAACTGATTAGTAAATGAGACTAGCTCCCTTCGTGATTGAAAAATAGTCCAGCTTCAAGGTTTCAGTAATTTAGCTTGGAGACTCAGGCTGGCCTATGACAATTACAGCAGGTCAAAGGCTGATTTGCCCCGCCCCTTCTCATACCCAACGCCTCCGAGCCCAGCACCGTCAGCCACCACATATATATCAAACCGGTCCTCTCAACAACCTTCCCGCATTGTTTGCCCTTAGGCATTCACAATCACTACCAGAACGCACCTACAGCCCACATGAACTATTTCCCGCCAACGCAATGATCCCAATGTAGCACTTGCAACTTGTCACAGCTGCTCGACCCCCTATGCGTTCAACTATTTCCCGCCAACACAATGACCAACTCAGCATGCGAAGCAAGCACCCCGCGTGAAATAAACCCCAAAGAAAAACTCCGGAAAGTTAATACGGCAGGGTCATTAATACTATCAATAAATAGGAGTAGGATTTCCGATGGTTTTACCCTCTGAAGTTACATACTTGCCCCAATATGTTACGATGTATAATGGAAAGTTAACACGGCAGTATACCGCTAAGCCAGGCCCCCTCAGACTCCGCCCAACAGGAACATCACTCGACATCTACGACGCTGCTGCAGCTCAGGCTGCAGCCTAAGGGGACAAAGAGAATGAACTCCCCAGGGCACAGCCTTAAATACTTACTTAAGTTTCGTTTCTCATAGGTTTCGTTTCACGATGCCTCACGTCACAAAGACATCACCACCAACCCCCTTCTTTTTGTCCTGGAGCCCGGAGGAGGAGGCTCAGCCCCGTGGCGCAACTAAGGGTGCCCCTCCCCTAGGTGCGGGGGCGCCTGTTCAACTCCGTATTCCAAACGCACATGCTCTACCTCCCCCAGCGCACCTCAATTCAACGCATCTGGCCATGTTGATGCCCATGTCAGGCGACTGGCTGAGAAACAATGGGTGATGCACCTACACCAGATTGTCGACTTTCCATGTAGGGTAGAAAAGGCATGGGTTGGTGCAAAGAAATGGCAGTGTGAGCACTTACCATTCCAGTCTGGAATTTCTGATAGATACATCTGCCGTGTGGATTCCTCACCTTGTGAATATCCCCATGCGTCAGCAACATTCAGAAATTCTTTTCGTAGCTTCGCGCCGACGTGGACTTGGACGTCATAGAGGCACGGCATCGCTCGCGACTCCGCTGACGTCACCGACGCCTATAATAGGCCCACGCCGGCGTGATGACATCAGTTCCCTTTTTTCCGCGTCGTCGACGCTAACGGTTTTCTAGGGATCGTCCGTAGCTTTAACTGTAACTTTGTTACTTTGCATTGTTAGTATTCCTTTATCTCCTCTTTCAACATGTCTTCGAAGAAGACAGGTTTTTAGGCCTGTGGGGAATGCGGCAAGACTATGTCCATTACGGATCCGCATGAATGCTGTTTATGGTGTCTTAGCTCCGACCACGACGTCGAAGACTGCCGATCCTGCAAGAAGATGACTCCTAAGGCCCTCCGGGAGAGAGAAGCTAAGCTTATTGTTGCAAAGCTTAAAGGAAGTAAGGAGAAGAAGAAATCGAGATCGCGGACTCGACGCTCGAGGTCAAGATCTCACTCGAGGTCGCGTTCGGATTCGTCCTCGGCCCATGCTTCGAGGTCTTCAAAAAAGAAGCATAGGAAAAGATCTCATGAATCCCGACATCGTTCAAAGAAAGACTCGGATTCTAAGCCGAAGTCGCAGGTGAAGCTGGTAGAGAAAGAAGTGGTGTCTTCGGCTTCGGAAGAACATGACGCCAGAGGTGCGGCGTCGCATGCGAATTCACCTGGTTCGCCGAAGCAGACAGCGAATCCATCTCTGGATCCATTCCATTCTCCGGATCGGGAGGATGAAGGTGAGGAGGAAATAGTTGGAGAGGGAGAGGCTCCGTTGCCGGAAGGTCTGTCGACTCCGGTGCACCAGCCTGAAGAGGAGGTTGACGTCGTATCGACTCCGCGCCCTTGAGATCCACCTGGGGGTTCGTATCCAACCTTCCCGACTCCAGGTCAGGATCCGACACATTTTCTAAATACGATGTATGGTATCTACTCCAGGGCTATGTACCCCTCTGGGATGCCTGTTGGTCCCATGGGTCTGATGGCATTTGGTCTAGGTGTCCCCCAAACCTATGCCCCTGCGCCCTTTATGCCCTTCATGCCGGCTCCGGCGCCGCATTGGCATCTTCCAACACCGGCGAGGCCTTCGACTCCGAAGCCATCGACGCCGAAGTCGACGACACCGAATCCTTCGACGCCGGTTCCATCATCACTGATGCCGAATCCCGAACGACGTTGTGGAAGTCTTCCTCGTCCGGCGTCGGGCTCGGCGCCGGCTCCGGCTTCGGCGGAGTCGACAGTGGATCCGACGTCTTCGAAAGTGAAGCACAGGTCGAGGCGTGAAGCCTAGAGGCTGATGGAAGAAGAGAACTATCGTGAGACGTATTTGGAGGAGGGTGAGCTACAGGATCCTGATGACCCTTATGAGGATCTTTCGGTGGCCAGTGGTCTTGAACTGTCCCCTGAGTGGTATTTGGTTTCAGTAACAGACGAACCCTCTAAAGATGTGGCTCCTTACCACGTTGTAATTAAAAAAGCAGCAAATTTGTTGAACATTGCTTTACCTACTGCTGAGTTCAAGTCAAATCTACTCACGGAGGTTCTTCACTCTCCCTCATCGGTGACTGAACCATTTCTGCCCTTTAATGATGCCCTTAGAGATCCTATTTTAGAGGATCTCTAAGGGCATCATTGGAAGATGCCAATGCGGCGCCACTTTTATCCATGGTGGAGCTTATAAATACTGTTAAATCAGGATCATCACTGGACCCTTGTCCCCCACGCATCATTAAATCCGTATCCGACCTAATAGCCCCAGTACTTATTAACATCTGTCATGCCATATTTCAGACAGGTGCGTTTCCCGCAATCTGGAAAAAGGCAACTATAACACCTCTTCTGAAAAAACCCGCACTAAACCCTTCAGAGCCCAAAAACTACCGTCCAATTGCCTCTCTCCCCTATCCCTCAAAAATAATCGAAAAGGTAATGAACCAACAGCTGTCGACCTTTATTGACCAGAACGATCTGCTTGACAACACGCAGTTCGGATTCAGGAAGGGCCATGGGACGGAGACTGCTCTGATAAAAGCGGCAGAGGAGGTCAGGATAATCATGGACAGGGGCGGTGCTGCTATCTTAATACTCCTGGATTTATCCGCGGCCTTCGACACGGTCGATCACTCCATCTTGATCGACCGTGTCGCCGCCTTTGGCATTCAGGGCAGGGCCAGAGCAACGCTGGCATCCTTTTTGGCCAACAGAGTACAGTCCGTGAAGATGGGAAGTTTCTGCTCTCCTGACTTCACTCTCCCTTGTGGTGTCCCCCAGGGCTCCTCGCTAAGTCCGACGCTTTTTAACATCTACGTGTCGGACTTGGCGAGGGTAATTAAGTCATTCGGTATGGGGTTAACATCGTATGCCGATGACACACAGCTAGTCCTGGAGATACACAAAAATGGAGAAGGAGTGGCAGCGAATTTTCAGGAAGGCATGAAGGCTATCAGTACATGGATGAACCGGAATTGCTTAAAGCTAAATTCCGACAAGACGGAGGTAATGGTTTTTGGTGAACTGACTCCGTCTTGGTCTCCGGTCTGGTGGCCTTCGGAACTGGGAACGCCTCCACTGCCAGTAGCCAAGGTGAAAAACTTGGGCGTGCTTTTTGACAATAAGCTCACGTTCCTCAGCCACGCCAATGCTGTGGTTTCGGCTTCTTTTTTTACTCTAAGAATGGTGAAGAAATTGCTCCCTTTTCTTCCTCCAACTGCAGGTAAAACTCTAATGTCCTCCTTGGTACTATCCAAGGTGGATTATTGCAATGGCCTACTGCTTAATGCACAGGAGCAAGTGGTGAGTAAGCTACAGCTTGTTCAAAATGCTGCCGCAAGGATCCTTATGGGGATACCGAAGTATGCCTCTATTTCTCCCACAATTCGTGAGCTACACTGGCTACCCATAAGAAGTCGGATAAAGTTCAAGGCCATGTGCATTGTCCACAAGGCCTTGAACAACAATGGTCCCGATTTCTTCAAAAGCGCTTTTAAAATGTATAAACCCAGTCGAACACTACGGTCATCCTCGGCCCAACAGCTCCAAATTCCATGCACAAAAAAGGTAACATGGGGAGATAGACGTTTTGTAGTGGCTGCGTCAAAACTATGGAATCAGATCCCTTCCCAGATTAAGGAACATTCTTCGCTGTTTTCCTTTCGAAAACATCTTAAGACATGGCTCTTTAACCAGTAAGATTTCACCATAACCCTCGTAATCTGCAAACTCTAGCGCCGAGACACCGTAAGGTATTTGTGCGCTCTAGAAATTTAAAAAATAAATAAATAAATAAATAAATAAATAGAGGTTTGGAAGAAACCCTTATCAACTCCAGCTGTGTCTAGAGCTGTTGCCAGAAGGTACAGGACTCCTCCAGAAGACCCAGAATTTTTATCCACTCACCCTCTACCTGAGAGTTTGGTGGTACAGGCTGCCTGTTCCAAACGATCAACAGGAGCTTTTCCTCAAGTTCCAGCTGAAAAGGAGTCGAGAAAGCAGGATCAGGCTGCTAAAAAGATTTTCTCCTCTGCTAGTATGGCGCTGAAGTCCACAAATGCGACCTGCTTGATGGGTCGTTATGTTCACGCCCTTATGGACACTGTAAAACAGTTGGTACCCAAATTACCGGAGGAGGATAGAAAAGACTTCCAAGAAGTTATCTCTGATACTAAGGCTGCAGTAAGACAGGTGATTCAGAGTGGGTTAGACACGGTGGACTCTGTGGCAAGGATCACGGGCTCTTCTGTAGCTAGGAGGAGAGCTGCATGGCTGAAGTCTAGTGAGTTTTCTTCAGATGTCCAATCTACATTGTTGGATCTCCCTTTCGATGGATCTGGCTTGTTTTGCAAGAAAGCAGACGCTGCTTTAGAACGTTTTAAGGACAGCAGAGCGACAGCCAAGTCATTGGGCCTTCAGACCAGGGGCACTTTTGGAAGGCTTACTAGAGGATTTAGCAGATCTTCCTTTCGATCTTACAAATCTACGCAGCAGCAGCCACAGCAGCAGCAAAACACGCTGTACAGGTCTTATAGGGGCAAGCAAAGAGGCCGTTCTCGAGGCCGTCAAGACTCCTCCTCCTCCTCCTCTTCCCCTTCCCTGCCAACGCAGCAAAGCAGCCCTAGATCCGCCATTCCGGATCATGTGGGCCCAGTGGGGGGCTGGCTTACCCATTTCCTACGGGATTGGGAATTGATAACATCGGATCTTTGGGTTCTCAATCTTGTAGGGAATGGGTATGCTCTTCCCTTTCGGGAGTTTCCCCCAAATTACCCTCCTTGCCAGGGTTATTGTTCGGAGGACCACCTGCTTCTCCTGCAGGAAGAAGTCCTGGCACTGTTCAGAAAAGGTGCGATAGAGGTGGTTCCAGAGCAGGAAAGGGGTCAGGGGTGCTACTCCCGGTATTTCCTGATCCCCAAGAAGGATGGCAGGTTACGGCCAATCCGGGATCTCAGGATCTTGAACCTTTACCTGAAACAGGAAAAGTTCAAGAGGCTCACTCTTGCACAGGTTCTTCAAGCGCTGCTGGAAGAGGACTGGATAGTGTTGATCGACTTGCAGGATTCATATTCCCATCTTGAAGTCGCACAGAAAGTAGCTCCGTTTTACGGTTGGGTCGCAACACTACCAGTTTGCGGTCCTTCCGTTTGGTCTTACTACTGCGCCTCGAGTCTTCACCAAGGTGGTGGCAGCACATCTCAGGAGGTCGGGGATTCCTATATTCCCGTATCTGGTCGACTGGCTGATCAAGGCGGAGTCGCCAGAGAAGGTGCTCCATCATCTGCAAGAGACAACTCATTTGTTGCACAGGTTGGGTTTTTCGATAAATGTACCCAAGTCTCACCTGGTGCCCTCCCAGCGCAACCTGTTCATAGGTGCGGTACTGGACACTACTGTATGTCATGCATTCCCTCCTCCTCAAAGGATTCGCGACATGCAGGAAATTATTCCTTTATTCTTCAATGGAGCGGTTGTTCCAGTCCTGAAGGTCCTTCGCCTGCTCGGTCTGATGGCTTCTTGCATTCTATTGGTCAACCATGCACGCTGGCACATGAGGGCACTCCAGTGGTGCCTCCGCAGGCAGTGGTATCAGCACAACGGAGATCTCAGGGAGTCAGTGAGGATCTCCAGAGAAGCTGCGGCGGATCTGTCTTGGTGGAGCGTGGAAGGCAATCTGTCGCAAGGAAAGCCTTTTCAACTTCCTCCATCGGTGGCCACGGTAATAACGGATGCATCCTCTCTAGGGTGGGGTGCTCATCTGGGGGATCTGGAGGTCAAGGGTCTTTGGTCTCCGGAGGAAAGGTTGCTTCATATCAACCTTCTAGAGTTGCCGGTGATACGTCTGGCGCTCAAGGCCTTCCTCCCTTCCCTTCGCGGTCAGTCGGTTCAGGTCCTGACGGACAACACGACCGCGATGTGGTACATCAACAAGCAGGGAGGAGTGGGGTCGCAGTGTCTCTGCAGAGAGGCTCTGCGTCTCTGGTCCTGGGTTCAGCACCATCAGATTTGTCTGATGGCAAATCATCTGGCCGGAGTTCAGAACGTTCGTGCAGACAGTCTCAGTCGGCAGTTTTCTGCCGACCACGAGTGGAGGCTTCATCCGGAGGTAGTTCGTCACGTCTTTCGGACGTGGGGAACTCCTCAGGTGGACCTTTTTGCCACTCAAGAGAATGCTCACTGCCCGTTATTCTGCAGTCTCCAGTATCCGATGCAAGGAGCCTTGGGGGACGCGTTTCAGTTGAGTTGGAGCTCGCAACTCCTTTACGCGTTTCCTCCCATACCTTTGATTCCTCAGATTCTGAGGAAAATTCGCCAAGACCGGGCCCAAGTTATATTGATTGCCCCGGATTGGCCAAGAAGGGTGTGGTACTCAGACCTTCTCCACCTCTCCTCTCACCCGCCGCTCCATCTCCCTTACAGGGCAGATCTCCTCTCCCGGATGGAGGGGCAGGTTCTACACCCCCACCTCCAGACCTTACACCTTCATGCCTGGAGATTGAACGGGGCAACCTGAGTTCTTTTTCTCTCCCGCCTGATGTAGTGGATGTCATCTTGTCAGCCAGGCGTGACTCTACTAAGTCCATCTATTCTTATAGGTGGTCTAAATGTGTCACTTGGTGTAGAGAGAAATCTATAGACCCTTTGAGGGCCCATTTGTCTGATGTTCTCCAGTTTGCCTTTTCTCTGGCGCAACAGGGGCTTGCTGTTGCCACAGTGAAGGGCTATCTTTCAGCGCTGTCGGCATTTCTCTGATTGCCTGGCCAGCCTTCTCTTTTTAAATCTCCTGTGGTTTTAAGGTTTTTGAAGGGCCTCACGAGTGAGTTCCCTCCTACTCCTTTTGTTGTGCCTCAGTGGGACTTAAATCTTGTTTTGACCTTTCTGATGGGTGCTCCCTTTGAGCCTCTTCACAAATGTCCTATGAGGCTTTTGACTCTTAAGACAGTTTTCCTCGTTGCGATAACCTCGGCCAGGAGGGTAAGTGAGCTTCAAGCTCTTAGTTCCAAGCCCCCTTTCTTGTCCATTCATGCTGATCGAATGGTTCTTAGGACCAGGGCTGCTTTTCTGCCTAAGGTGGTAACTCCTTTCCACCTTGGTCAATCTGTTACCCTTCCTACCTCTTATCCTCCCCCACACCCTTCCAAGGAGGAGGAGAGATTACACCGTCTGGACCCCAAGAGGGCGGTGTCTTTTTACTTGGACAGAACTAAAGACTGTCGGTTGGATGACCAGCTCTTCATTGGCTTTGCTGGCTGCAAGAGAGGAAGAGCGGTCCATAAAAGAACTTTATCAAGATGGATCGTCCTCTGTATAAAGATCTGCTACTCTTTGGCCGGTAAGGAACCTCCAGAGGGTATAAGGGCTCATTCTACTAGAGCTAAGTTGTCAACCTCTGCATTGGCTAGAGGTGTTCCTGTAGAGGATATTTGTAGGGCGGCAACTTGGTCTTCCCTCCACACTTTCGCGAAGCATTACTGCTTGGATTCCGAGGTGAGGAGGGACGGTCACTTTGCTCGCTCTGTTCTCCAGGATTTCCTGGTCTAGAAGAGTGGACACCCTCCTCCGGGAGTGGGGATTGCTGTGGGACTCTAGTCACAAGGTGAGGAATCCACACGGCAGATGTATCTATCAGAAGAACAAGTTACTTACCTTCGGTAACGCTTTTTCTGGTAGATACAATATCTGCCTGTGGATTCCTCACTGACCCACCGCCTCCCCGTTGTCCACTCTTCTACTCCAGAGTTTCTATAATGTATTTATTTTATTGTCAAGGAGTTGTTTATTTCAAATGTTTTATTGCATTTGCTTCACACTGTGTGTGTTACCTTGATATCTGTACTGCGTATACTGTGTCTATGTCTACTGTCATTGGTCCGTCCGTGTGCCTCGAATGCACAGAAAAAAGGGCGGAACTGATGTCATCACGCCGGCGTGGGCCTATTATAGGCGTCGGTTACGTCAGCGGAGTCGTGAGCGATGCCGTGCCTCTATGACGTCCAAGTCCACGTCGGCGTGAAGCTACGAAAAGAATTTCCGAATGTTGCTGACGCAAGGGGATATTCACAAGGTGAGGAATCCACAGGCAGATATTGTATCTACCAGAAAAAGCGTTACCGAAGGTAAGTAACTTGTTCGTTTGCCCGCTCAAAAACGCTTACAAGGCGGGGATGGACATGTTGGAAGAAGTGTTCAGTGAGAAGTACAGGCAAATGAAACTGATGAAAACAGAGAGGGAGGAAAAAAAACTTACGAGAAGGGCGGGGGAAGAAAGGAGGGTGTAGTGAGGGGGTAGTGCTAGCAGAGGTGACGAGAAGAGCGGGGGAGAAGGGTGGTGTACATCTGCACTTTAAAACACCTTTTAATCTACCTAGGATGATTCTATGGCTTCGTGAGGCAATCTGACTAGGTCATGTGCTTATATGGACTCTACTTAAATCATGTACACCTGCACTTTAAAACAGCCAGGTGACTTTGATTTTATGAGTTCCTCCGATAAAGTTGTCTGCCATGTTCGCACTGCTTTTTAGCCTGTACGTTTGCACTTTAAAACACCTTTTTAACTGTCCTGCGGTCTATAAACATGCAATAGCACAATTGCTTAGGGTTCTCTTTTCTTGGTTTGCTTTAGAAACTATGATTATTGTTTTCTCTTCTCTTGCAAGAATTTTAGTTAATTGCCGCAAATAAAGTTTACTTACGTACTTAATTAAGAAATTCATAGCTGCTCAACTTGGAGCCCGTAGCCCTCTACAAACAAAATAAATAAATACCACCATTAACCAGTGCAATTCAAAGCAGAAGGACCAAATGAACTAGGCAGCCATGTGGCTGTTTTATTGTTTCATTTTTTATAACGCCGAGGGCCCAGCATCTCCCCAACAATAAAGTTTTTCAAAAAATATTACAAAACAAAAACGAGCATTGACAAAGCAAAAAGACTATCAACTAACACCAGATCTAGTGGCTTTGCCAGTGCCTGCTGTCAAAATTGTTATGGCAATCTAGGAGATTCAATTTGACCCGAGTTAATCATTCGTTTCTCATTAATTACTAGTGATTAAAACAAGATGGTTGTTAAAGAGGGTGTGGCCATGCCGCTTGCATTGTAGGTATTGTATAAATGCCACTCACGGTTTCTCCTTAAATGATTGTGGTTTTAACTTTATCCTAAGTTCCACCAGTTCAGATAACTTCAGAGGAGAATTTAAAGCCCCCTTGGTGGTTTTATCTCAATCTTCCTATTCGTTGCACCCGACTGCTGAACGGTCCGGAATTATATGAAATACCCGGACCCATTAACGTAAAGCCTGGAAACAAATCCAGTGTGCTGCGCATGCGTACAGTCCACCGACCTCCAACATGTGGAACGCAGTCCTGGTACGCAGCGGTGGTTGATCTCACGCAGCACGTGCGCGCATTGACTGGCAGAGTTTACATGCATTTCTGACACAATGGCCTCCCCATGGGGCGCTGATGACATGGAGTGCAAATGTGACACGCATATCCAGCTCCCCCTAGACTTTCTTTCAGCATGCATTACGTAAAACTAGGTGTACAAAAATAGCGCAATATATACCTGAGTATGAATAAACGCATACATTACGAAATGGTACCTTTACGCTTGAGTCTCGAGGGAATGCATGTAAATGTCCAGATGGTAGTGAATTACATACTGGCAAACATGTCAACGTAAACACTTGCCATGCACAAGTTGAATGATACACGATTCGTCCCACAGTGTTCACGCTTTTAAAACATTTTTTTTAAAGAATAGTTTCTGCTACTTTTGTTATTTTCATCCAGCCAATCTGAGGTACCCATGGTATGTGTAGGACTGCACAGAGTCCATTCTGAAACCACGATTCACACACTTGGAGCCCAGAAGCGTTTCTATTCTAACTTCTCCGAGCGCATAACATTTTTTTAAATTTATCTGGACAGTTTATTTTAAAGACATCCAGGATGTTGTGACCCTAAACTAATGGCCTGAAGTGTATTTGAAAGTATTGAGACTTAATGAGCCTTTTTTAGTCATTATTCAATCAACCCTCGCCTCCTATAAGAAGTCTGTAAACCACCCTCATCAGAGAGAGCCGTTTCAGAATTGGGAGGGGGGAGTGCGAGCAGAGAAGCATGAGTCACAGCAATACCCGATGAGAAGGGCGGGGGGAGAAAGTAGGGGGTAGTGCAAGCAGAGCAAGGCGTTATGAGATAAGAAAGGCAGATGGCGGCTGCGCGCGTTCACGCGCACATGCACGCAAGCTTTAGGCCAGGAAAAGCTTGTGGGTAGCACTTCGAAAAGCCCCTTACTAAAAGTCAAGCTCGACCTAAAAATGGCTGTCCCACCAGCACAAAAAAATTCCTGGCAACACATTACAATAATCTGTTTTAATACAAGTGTTACACACTATACTCCGTGTTTTGCTGTTTCCTCGTTCTGTAAAAACCTGGCATTACTATCAATGAATTCAATAAAACTCAAAACTCAATTTCTTGTCGCTGGAAGGAAGGAAGGCATTGTTGGCCGACCCGGGATTTCAGCTTGTCACCAGGGTTGGATTGGGATTAAAAATCGGCCCAGGCACGATAAAAAAAACAGTGGCCCACATTTGCATATTGCCTTTGCAAAACACTGCTTTGGCGACGTTTTATATAAAAAAAGGGGGGGGGGGGAATGCACGCATTAGCTTGCACTGGTGAAACACACCTGAATACAAGTGAGGCCACTTTTGCTCCGGCCCCCTGCCCCCGCTCAACCAGCATATGTTAATGGGCTGGCCCCAGTGAGAGAAAGGGAGTGACACCTCTGCCCTTTGATAGATGGGGATCAATTACTTCCCTTTTGAGTCCAGAAAGGCCACTCAGGCACCCACTGGGCCGCTGGCGGCATCCAAAGAAGCAGAAACCGCCATATCGTCCCCCAGACTGCTCAAAAAAGCAGCCCACAGCTAGAACTGGACACTGGCCCCTCGGGCATTGCCCGAGTGCCCGCGTTACCAATCCGACCCTGCTTGTCACCACCAGGCCTCGCCATACGTCAGCACTCAGCCCACTGACGTTACTTCCGTTTTTGCCCTCTGACAGTGGGGCAGATTTACAAGCCCCACACGCCACTTTTGCGCCGCCATTGGGTCACTTCTGTGATGCAGTGGCGGCGTTAAGCCAGCACCATGCCGCGGGGTATTTGCAACGTGACGCATCTAGGGAGATGCGTCACGTTGTAAAGCCCTGCGCCACATGAAACCTGCGTCAGGATTCATGTGGGTGTTCTGGCACAGGGGGGGGCATCCCGGCGCAGGAACGCCTCTGAAAAGTTGCTAAGTGAAATCTACAAGATTTCACTCAGTCACTTTTTCGACCCCGCTGCATCAAAACCTTACGCCTGCTTGTAGCAGGTGTAAGGAGTGACGCAGCACAGCTAATATAGGGCGCCCCGAGCAGTGCTGGAGTTGCGTCGTGCTTGCGACACAACTCCAGCACTGCGTCACCTTTACAACATCAGATGCGTCACACATCTGTCTATTCTTGCGCCATGGTGCGCCTTATTGGTAATGCGGTGCATCCATGGTGGCGCAAGAGGTTTCCGCCGTGATGCAAAATAACTGGCGCATCCCTGCTGCTATGCAGGGATGCACCAGTTATTGTATATCTGCCCCAGTGTTTGTAAGCACCACTGTTCATTGCGCTTACTAGAAGACCTTTGGTTCTTAGACAACGAATGGTACTATAGCTCAATGGTATTTATTCCTGGATCTCGGAAGGCACAGGTTAAAACAAAACACCCATGTTCGTAATCTGCCACTCAAGCAGTTTCCTTTTGATAATCCGGGGTTTTGCGTCCGGCTTTATGCCCTCGGGAGCTGACTCAGTGTTAAGTGGTTCTGAATCAGCTTGTAGTGTTAGGGTGGCTATGAGTTCCCTAATAGCGCATTTGTCAGTTTTGCTTCAATTTACAACAGCTCTTTTCCATAACTAGCTTCTATCTTGTCACACTGAGCATGATGACCTTGTGGGAGGAGGTGTGACACCCTCATGTGACCACATGCCCTGTGTACAAGCTGTCCCGTGGGTATGTCGACATCGACCTTAAGACCTGATATGGAAATTTCCCGGGGGATGTTAGTTTCACATGCCAGATTTGCCAAATTCCCAGTGAAAGGGGCCTGTAAAGACCCAAGAAATCTGTGATTTTAGGGTTTGTGAACCCTCAAACAAGCTATGTATTTTCAGACAGACAACATAGCACTGGCGTCACCAACCTGAAAGCATTTCAAGCAACAAGTGCACAGTTTATTTTGATAGACAAAGCCTCCTTTGTATCCTCGGGGAAAACCATGCACTCACAAAGCGTAGGTTTTCACCACAATCTTCGAGTCCGTCTGTTATACATCAGATGGGCTCTGCCTGCTAGGTGGGTGGCTGATGTGTTGCTGAGATTTTCAGAAATGTACAGCAATTGTCTATCACGTCAACACAGCATTTAAGTGAAAGAAAGCAATACACAATTGTTGAATATCTGGTAACCTGCAAAGATGACTGCATGAAGAACAAGCATTGGCATAGCCAATAGGTCTCGCTTTTGGGACCTGCTAAGTATTTAGTTATGCAGCACAATATCCTTGCTGCAACAACATCAACTGTTGTGTGGCTAAACACTTATAAGGTCCCAAAGGCGAGCCCTATTGGCTATGCCAATGCTTGTTATTTTTTGTTCTTGGGGGAAAACCGGGCTAGTGCCAGGAGGGTCAAGGGTGCGTGGCAGGGAGGTGAGGGGTGAATGCCAGGAGGGACAAGGGTGACTGTCAGGCCATGGGGGTGAAGGGTGCGTGCCAGAGAGAAGAGGAGTGAGTGCCAGGGAGATGAGACGTAAGAGTCAGTAGGGTCAAGGGTGAGTGCCAGGGAGGGGGAAGAGTGAGTGCCGAGAAGGGGGAAGAATGAGTGCCAGGGGTGAGGGGTAGCTGCCAGGCCAGGGGGGTGAAGGGCTAGTGCCACGGAGGTGAAGGTTGAGTGCCAGGTCAGGGGGATGAAGGGTGAGTGCCAGGGAGATGACGTTTGAGTGCCATGGAGGTGAGACATAAGAGCCAGGAGGGTCAAGGGGGAGTGCCAGGGAGGGGAAGGGTGAGTGCAAGGGGTGAAGGGTAGCTGTCAGGCCAGGGGGATGAAGGGCTCGTGCCATGGAGGTGAAGGGTGAGTGCCAAGGGGGCAAATAGTGAATGCCAGGAGGGATATGGGTGAGTGTCAAGGAGGTGACAGTTGAGTGTCACGCAGAGTCAATGCTGAGTGCCAGAGAGGGAGAAGGGTGAGTGCCAGATGCGAGGAGTGACTGCCAGGCCTGAGGGGTGAAGGGTGAGGGGTGAATGACAGACTGCAAACAGTAGTGAGCTGGGGTCTAGAAGGAGGTGCGGAGCTCATCACCCGGTGTGTGCCAGGCTGGGACGCACAAGTGCCATGCTAGACTTGGGTGGATGCAAGAACCTCTGAATGGTGGGTGCCAGGTCACTCGTAACTTTAGTACAGGAGTGGGGTGCGCAGGAGAGAGTAACATCTTTAAACAAGAAACTATTCAAAATCCTGAATACTTCACTTTATGGTCTTTCAACCTTATGTGGAAAATAATTAGCAAATGAATGGGCTTCCGTAGCGGACTTGCAGCTTGTTACAGCAACTTTTTGAGATAAAGTTTGCATTGCAAATAAGCCAAAGCTAACACAATTTGAATTAGTAAGACTTGCAATGAACTAGAGACAAGTTAAAAAAGCACCCCACAATTGAACTGAGGAGACAGAATAATAAAAATGGGGGCAATACTTTTAACAGCTGACAGCCAAAAAAAAAGGGTGTTGTGGAGGACTCGGATTCTGGTGGAATCAGAATTTTTAAGAGTCCATTTTTCATAAAACGTTTTGTTGGGTTTGTGTGTGTGGTTGTGTGTGTTTGTGGGTTTTTGTGGTTGTGAGTGTGTGTGGTTGTGTGTGTGTGGTTGTGTGTGTGTGTGGTTGTGTGTGTGGTTGTGTGTGTGTGGTGGTGTGTGTGTGGTTGTGTGCATGTGTTTGTGTGTGTGTGTGTGTTTACTGTAATCCATGCAAGGTGCGTGTTGGGAGCAATTAAATTAGGCACAATATCAATTTGTATAGTTGGTAGGCATTGACGAGCAGAGTAAATACGTGGTCGTGCACGGAAGAGAGTACAAAGTTTGAGACCAATAAGTTTATTCATAAGACTATTATTATTTAGACTATTTTGATGCAACTCTGAAGACAGCATAATCTGTGATAGTGACCGCATGTGAGCTCAATAATGTCATTAGATCTAGGTGTAAGGGGTGCATGGCTCGCCACCACTTACAACCTTGACATTAAAAGTTGGTGTCTGCCACCAGCGCATCTACAGACCTAGGAAACACACAGCAGTACTCATTGCTACATGTAGTTTTTTCATAGAGTGCTTAATACCAACATCAAGCTGTTTTTAATTGTTACCAATTGTGGTTGGTAGATATACACTAATCTGCATGTGATCACGTATTTTGATTTTCTGTTGGAGCTGAGATTTCCACAAGAGTTTCCAGATACAATATTTAAAAGATTAACCTCTGGCCCACAGGTCATAGAATTGAGAAGTAACATGCATACATAGGATTTAACATCTTTCTGTAACAACACAAAAGTGTCGGCATGCAGGATTGTGTACTGGTTTCATTCGTTTTTGGGCTTAGGGTAAGTAAAATACCTCTTGGTATATGGAAACACGTGGGGTCTGATTCACAAAGGTATGCTTACACTTTTGTGTAATCCTACTATTTTTTGGTATTCAGAAAGTAAGATTTTAAGTTTACTGATTCTTATTTTGCAACTGCGGAGACTCGGGGCATTCCACGATCGGTCACTGCTTCGCACTGTGGGCTGTAGCGCGGAAGTCTGTGGAAAAACAGAGGAAGCTATGCTGCTGCTTCGTCGACTTCCGCGCAGCATTTGACGTAGTAGATAGGAGATGCCTGTGGAAGTCCCTAAGAAATTGGGGTCGTGGCTTGAGGCTCGGCGTAATGGCCGCACTGTAGTGTAGCTCTGCCAGCCACCTTCAGCTATCCTGCAGATATCCTTTCCCCAGTTCGGAATAGTCAGTGTTTTCTAATTGGGACTGTACTCCAGACCTGCAGAGCTACCTGTAGATGTGCGGCGCTACTGCAACAGAGCTGTAAACCGGGCTGCTGGAGACCGCGTGGCTGCTGTGCAAGCTCGGCTAATGGCGGCTGACATCTAACGGCTGTGGAGGCTGAGACGCTGTGCCACCCTGAAACGAAGTGCAGACCAGGCGATTCTGCCGCCACCACACGGAGCGGGCAGGAAGACGCATTGCGGAGACACGGACGGAGGGGCAGTGGCTGCAAGGACCCGGAGGCGGAGGAAGCAATAGCGTTGAAGACTCGCCGGGCACGCATCACCACACTAGTGCCCGGCGCCAAGGTGAGAAGCAGGCCGCTTAGCGCCATACTGCCCCTCAGCCACTAAGACCTGCCTTCCGCCGCTTCCGCATCAGCCGCGCTGCCACCGTCCGTCCGTGAGACTGAAGCGGCGACCGCTGCAACCAAAATCCGCGGAGTGAAGCGGGAAGACCCGGCGGGGGGTGCATAGATAAGACGTGGGCCGCCGGCGATTGTGACAGGGCTACCCGATCCCCCCTCCCCCTTTTGAAGGCAAAACGAGATCGCGCTCCAGCCGCCCACAGGTACAGAGAGGACCAGCACAGTCAGACACGTGTGCAAGCTGTAACAACGCATAGTACAGCGCCCCACCAGCGCTGCATTGACTGTTGATGCTCTGACCACCATTTTGATCTATTGGGTGCTCACAAGTGACTAACATCAGGCGGCCCTTATGTTTCCTAAAACAACGTTGAATCCACGCAGTGTTATAAGGGGCTTATTGCTGTGCTCGAGATACCGCCAACGCCGCATACACCAACACAGTCAGTCCGAATCACAGCCCAGCGCCACACGGGGGTCTCTTCCACTCCATTAGAACTGTATTGCTTACTGACGGCTGGGGCGCCATTGTATATCGCGGCAGCACTGTGAATTGGCGACCGCTCCATCACGCGTGACTGGGAACCGGGGTGACACCGGGCTGGAGCTGAGGTCCCCCAGGGCAACGTCTACCTCTATATTGGATTGACTTTGGATTGGTTTCTGGCCCTAAAAAACACAGTCAATAAAGGAGGCTGCAGGTGCTATTCACCAGAGTCAACAACACTTTGCTGGGGCCATGGGTAAGCCTGATAGGAATCAACCCAGGCTGACGTTCGACCTGCGTAAAGGGCCCAAGCCGGGTCAGACCGCGACATCAGACTCTGAACTGGATGTGCCAGTGAACCCCCCCCACGGCACTTGAGAAATCTCTGGCGGCCATTCAAGCGAGTTTACAGGCCATAGATGGTAAAAGCGTTGAACGGTAGAATGGATCAATTTTCGTCTAAGCTGGATAAACAGGCGACGAGGATCGGGGAGGCTGAACAGCGCATCTCCGACGCGGAGGAAGGGCTCCAACAAGTTGCAGAAAAGACCTCCGACATAACCAAGCTGCTAGAAGTTATCCAGGCCAAGAACGAGGACATCGAAGCGAGATCGCGCCGGAATAACATTCGTATTTTGGGCCTGCCAGAATCCACCAATGTAGGGCGCCTGGAGGACTATGTGGAGGAGATGCTCCGCGAAATCTGCGGGAAAGACGAATTATCTCCCCTATTTGCAATTGAGCGAGCGCACAGATTACTAGCGGCGCGTCCGCCGCCAGGAACGCCCCCGAAGGCCCATAATCGCGCGGCTCCTTAACTTTCGTGATCGAGACACAGTACGCCGCACAACCAGATTGAAAGGCTCCATCACCTACCAGGGAAATACATTATCCTTTTACCCTAATTTTACGGCAAACGTCCAAGCAGCTCGCAAGGAATTCCAGGCGGTTAAGAAACTACTCCAGAAAGAACAGATTCCGTATGCGATGCTGTACCCAGCGCGTCTACGAGTTGGCACCATGGAAAGCGGCAAGATCTTCACCAATCCCAAGACTGCGATGGACCACGCACGGACTCTCCGGCGCCAAAGACAGCGATCACCTACCTCCCAGACATCGGACGTTGATGAATGAGAAGTAAGAGGGGTATAGCGTGACCTACAGAAGGGCCCGCTGTGCTCCAGATAGGGGGAGGTGTATAGACCGAGATGATCTACACGCAATACCTATTGATTTGTGCAGTTTTTGTACTATTCTAACTGTATTACGCACTTCTCACACCGATTTTCGGACTGGGGGGGAAACAATATGTCACTGGTGGCACCATTCCCTACTACACCGGGGAGAGGGTATAGCCAGCGTGCCCCCAATGGGTGACCCCCGATGGGACCTGTGTTCACTACTGTTGGGGTTTTTGAGGGAGTTATATGACGGTCATGTCTTTAGCAAGTTGGGAAGGCTGAAGTGGGAGGTGGGAGGGGGGTCTGCATTTATTTACTCTATGCCAAAGTCATTTGTTGCAAAGATCATCATGCTATGTTATTGTGACTACTGGGAGCACTCCGAGGATGGTAGACCAACTGCTGATGTCAATTTATGGTGCAAGGCACATGACTGGGTCCACATATAATTGCATTACCTGGAATGTTCGGGTACTTAACACACCGCAGAAAATCAGGCAGGTGTTGGCACAATTGGACAGACACCACGTGCACATTGCGCTGTTGCAGGAAACACACCTAACAAAAGCGTCAGAAGACAGGGTTGCTAAACGCTGGGCGGCATTTCGTTTGGCCTCCTCCTATTCCTCATATGCCAGAGGTGTTATTATACTGGTGAAAAAAGGTGTGGCGTTCACGGCTATTCGCACACACACAGATCAGGAGGGTCGCTGGGTGATAGTGCTGGGGAAATTGGGAAATGTACTAGTGACACTTGTGAATATATATGGTCCTGTAGTGGACAACACGGCGACTTACCTGAACATGTTCAGAATGCTGCGCGACTGGCCCAAAATGGAAATTATTCTAGGCGGAGACCTTAACACGTATCTAGACCCCACTACTGACAAATCTAACCCACAGAGCACAAGGATGGTCCTGGTCGCACAATGTGTAAGAGATGGCATGCTTGAATTCGGGTTGATAGATGCATGGAGGCATAAAAATACGGGGGTGCTAGCGGGACTCATGTAACACCTGCAACCAAAGGGTGGTCCCGTCTGGATTACTGGCTGCTGAGTGATTGGGCACACTATTGGGTCACGGATGTCCATAACCTCCCCAGAACGCTGTCTGATCATAACCCGGCGGTCCTGGCTAAGCATGGGCGTAAAATCCGTTCCGGTCGCGGAATTAGCGGATTTTCGGCAAATTCGCAATCCGCGAACTCGCGCGAATTTGCCAAAAATCCGTAAATTTGCACGCAGCGGATTTTTTGCTTGGTGATACAATTTTGCGGCGAGCGGCGTTTACTTACCGTCATTCGGCGTTTGCAGAGTTGGTTTTCTCCATATTTTGCGTGTGCTGCGCCATTTTGGATCTTGCTGCGGGATCCCGCGTGAGTTTGGTGACCGCGATTACGTCATCGCGGCTTGCCACCTTGCACAGCACGCATCGCGAGAGTTCGCAATTGCGAACACATAGGTGCGGCGGGCAGCAACAATCTCGCACTCGCGAAGTACAGATTTTGCAATTCTGCACAAGAAATCCACCAGCAAACAGCATAAACCTTCAGAAAATGATGATTTTTATCAGAATCACTCCTCAGGTTGACATTTGCCTGCACTTTTATTAGCAAGGAGTCCATTTTTGGGGGGGGGGGAAGGAAGTGCCCCACAGTCTCCAAGTTCCTGTTCCTGTCCAGCAGGCTCCTTCCAGTGCTTTCTTCATGTGCTGGTCACTTTCATTTGGACCTTGACCTGGAAGGATTACTCTTTGTGGATGCTGCTTGATATTTGGATTTGAGGCCTTTTTGACTTTCTTTGGATCACTTTTGGATTAGAAATCAACTTTCACAAGTAAGTTTGTTTGGGGCATTACAGTTGCTGCAACTTCAATTTTGGAACTTTTTCAGAACATTAAATAAAATATATTGTGGGTAGCCACAGTATCCAGTAGGACCAGGGTTAGTTATGGGTGCATGATACAACTGTTTTGTTGAATTTAAACATCATTGAGGCCATGGATGGGCTGGGATTGTGCTGAATTTTGTGTTTTTTGTCGATTTTTTGGGGCTGCTGTTGTGGCCTTTTGCCCAGGGGTAGTGAGTGGTGCATGGACTGAGTCTGCCTGTGGGGTCTCTTTAATGTAAACATCCTGGATGGCATTGGATTGTGGTGATTTTTGTGTGTTTTTAGTTTTTTGGGGGTGTACTGTTGATGTGGACTGGCCATGTGGGTGGTGGCGGCCATCTTGAGTGCTTGTACAGGCAGGCCCTCCACATGTGCTTGGGGTGCAAGGGGCCATTTTGAAGACAGGCAGTGTCTGAGGCCTGCGCCCATTTTGCCTAGCTTTCATCCATTATGCCCAGGGGTAGTGAGTGGTGCATGGGCCTAGTCTTTCTGTGGGGTGTCTTCTTGAATTTAAACATCATTGAGGGCATGGATGGGCTGGGATTGTGCTGAATTTTGTGGTTTTTGTCGATTTTTTGGGGCTGCTAGTGGGGCCTTTTGCCCAGGGGTAGTACTAGTGAGTGGTGCATGGACTGAGTCTGCCTGTGGGCTCTCACTCTCTTTAATGTAAACATCCTGGATGGCATTGGATTGTGGTGATTTTTGTGTGTTTTTAGTTTTTTTGGGGTGTACTGTTGATGTGGACTGGCCATGTGGGTGGTGGTGGCCATCTTGAGTGCTTGTACAGGCAGGCCCTCCACATGTGCTTGGGGTGCAAGGGACAATTTTGAAGACAGGCTGTGTCTGAGGCCTGCACCCATTCTGCCTAGCTTTCATCCATTATGCCCAGGGGTAGTGAGTGGTGCATGGGCCTGGTCTTTCTGTGGGGCGTCTTCTTGAATTTAAACATCATTGAGGCCATGGGTGGGCTGGGATTGTGCTGAATTTTGCGTTTGTTGTCGTTTTTTGGGCTGCTGTTGGGGCCTTTTGCCCAGGGGTAGTGAGTGGTGCATGGACTAAGTCTGTCTGTGGGGTCTCTTTAATGTAAACATCCTGGATGGCATTGGATTGTGGTGATTTTTGTGTGTTTTTAGTTTTTTTGGGGTGTACTGTTGATGTGGACTGGCCATGTGGGTGGTGGTGGCCATCTTGAGTGCTTGTACAGGCAGGCCCTCCACATGTGCTTGGGGTGCAAGGGGCCATTTTGAAGACAGGCAGTGTCTGAGGCCTGCACCCATTTTGCCTAGCTTTCATCCATTATGCCCCGGGGTAGTGAGTGGTGCATGGGCCTAGTCTTTCTGTGGGGTGTCTTCTTGATTTTAAACATCATTGAGGGCATGGGTGGCCTTGGATTGTGCTGATTTTTGTGTCTTTTTCGACTTTTTGGGGTGTATAACTGATGTTCCTCTGTCTTCCATTGCTTTTAGGTGCACAAGAGAAACACCAGTGCCAGGAAGAAGTCCTGCTGCGGTGTGTGCAGCACAACTTCATGTGTGGCCACAGACAACTCTGCAACTTGTGCAACTGCGGCCTGCTGTTCTGAGAGACATCTGAAGAAGATGGCCCCAAAAAAAGTTCCCCGTAGCTCCTCTAGCAAGAAAGTTACCAGAAAGGAGCAGAAGAAGCAAGTGACCAAGCAGACTGGTGTGCCGCCCGCCACATTTTTTGGGAATAAAAAAAAAAGTACGCCTGCAGCAGCAGCGGGATCTGCTGGGGACCAAGCTGGGAGCAGCACCCCCGCTCCATTGGGCTCAGTGCCACCACCACCATGCCAACTTAAGTCCAAGCCCTTGAGTGCTGCAGAGGCAGCCAGTCTAATTGTTCAATCACCATCATCCAGTGATGTTGGCTCATCGCAAGAAAGCAGCAGCAATGTCCCTCAATCAACACAGGTTGTTGTAACTCATCTGACGAGTGTTGAACAACCACAGCCGCAACAACAACCACATGTGCAAGTACAAGCCCAAGTACATGTTGAAGGAGAGGCAGCGCAAGGAGATGCACAAGCAGAGGTGCATGGAGGGGGCACAACAAGTGCCCACAATAGTTGTTCCTCCAGAAGTAGGGGCACATCTGGAAATCGACAATCAAGCCGAGGTATCATTCGAGGAAGCCACTCCTCCTGATGATCATTCATTGTCTTCCACATCCCGAGCAAGGAAAAGATCAAGGGTGGTGGTATCTACATCTTCTTCAAGCCCACCTCCTTCTGATGATATGGATCTTACTTGGGAACCAGCACCACTGCCGTCTGAGAGTGAGGCTGAGGCACACCATGATCTGACAAAGGTAGCTAAGCGTAAAAGGAAGGTCGTCGAAACTCTCATAGTTATGGAGTGTGATGACGCTCAACAAGAAGTGGCGTATACGCCTGCTGCTGAAGACTCTCAAGACGACGACGCAGTCATCACTAACGTCACTGAAGCCCCAGCGGGCATGCAGCAAACAGACATTTTGACCCTAGCCCGACAAGCTGCTGAGCGTGATGATGAAGTCGACGAGGAGGCAATGGGAACACCACAATCATTGAAGTTAACTAGTACACCACCACCTACCGCTTCCATATTTCTTCCTCGCCAGAAGGGACCTCCATCCACCTCGACCTCAATTAGTGGTGGGCAAAGTGCACAACGTAGTAAAGTTCCTCAATACGCATCCTCCACTTCATCTGGCATTAGCAGCATGACCACCACCAGTATCGCCTCCTCCGGCCCCCCCAGACATTTCAAGTCCGCAGTTTGGGACTTCTTATTTGCACAAAAAAGGAAAACCGAGCCATTTGTAGCATTTGTAAGCTTGCAGTTAGTCGTGGTAAGCTTTGTACCAACTATGGGACTGGAGGCCAGAGAGGTCATCTTGAGAGACAGCACACTGTCCAATGGTTTGCGCACCTAAAGGAGATCAAGGAAGCCCGAATTGCAAGTCAAGCAAACGTTGATGTTCCATCTGATGATGATGACGAGGAGGAAGAAGCGTCACACACTTCACTTACACCCAGTACCCCTCTCAGCACACCCCCTGTGAGCCACACTAAGAGTGTGGGAGAGAGTGAGACACCAATGTGAAAAAGTTTATCAGCGAGCGTAACTGGGTCGAAGAAGTCATCATCATCATTCCGTAAAATGGTCCAGGGCAACATTAGAACCATGTTGTTTTCAGACGCGCCATATGAACGCAACCACCCAACGGCGCGTCTGTATAACACTAAGCTGGCTAAAATGCTAGCGCTGGACCTTCTCCCTTTTTCTTTTGTAGAAGGGGTTGGTTTTCTAGAATTAGTGGCAGCGCTCTGCCCTAAATGGAAGGGTCATAGCCGGTTCTATTTTGCCAGAGTTGCGGTTCCAGCACTACATGAAGATGTGCTGGAGGTGATTGTGGCAGCTTTGCAGAAGAGTGCTGTTCACACTATACATCTGACAACAGACATGTGGACCAGTGGCGCAGGCACTGATTACATGTGCATCACTGCACACTGGGTCTCTTTTTCAGGGGTTAAAGCAAAGCTAAACGCAGGTGCTGACCTGGACCAAGTTTTTAAAGCTGCTCGGAAACATGCAACACTAGCCATGTTTGGCTTGGGGAAACGTCATACAGCACAAAACATTTTGAATGAGTTTAACACAAAAGTGGTTCAATGGCTGTCCCCAAGAAAACGCGAGATTGGTTATGTTTCCACGGATAATGGCGCCAATGTAGTTAAGGCCATGTATCTGGGTAAATATTTCAGAGTGCCGTGTTTGGCGCACTGTATAAACCTGGTTGTTAAAAAATTCTTGGATAAAGACAGTCCAGCATGCGAGTTAGTGGTCACCTGCCGAAAAATGTGCAACCATTTCAGCCATTCTTTTAAGGCCCGGAAGCATCTGAGGCGCCTGCTACATGAACGTCGAATGCCAGTGAAAGCACTCATCCAGGAGGTGCCAACACGTTGGAACTCAACCTTCTACATGCTTGAGCGTCTGTATGAGCAGTTTACGGTACTCGATCAGTATTTCTTAACACTGGGTACAGCTCAGAAGGACCTGAGGCTAGATGCGGCGGAATGGGAGCTAGTTAAAAGCCTGACAGACATGCTTCGTCCTTTTGAGGTCTTCACGCGTGCAGTCAGCAGGGAGGACTGTAATATGGGAAAAGCTATCCCATTGTTGCGCATGCTGGAGCACAAACTGAAGGCGGTGTGTTATAAGTTTCAAAAAGATGAAGAAAAGCAAGAAGCTTTTGTTTTGGCGGAGAAATTATTAGAGCGCCTACTTGGCGATGAACGTCTTCAAAAGATCCACTCAGAACAGCATTACATTTGTGCTACTATTCTGCATCCACGCTACAAAAAGGCGTTGGCAGGCAGTGCATTATTTCCTTTTGGTGATGAAGATGTTACAAAGTACAAACGTTGGCTAGCCTTGTCAGCCATGAGGTTTGAAAGAGAACGGCAGCAAATTCAAGGAAAAGGCAGTACATCAGCATCAGCAGGCCATCCCCAGTCAAAAGACTCCACTTCTGCACCTGTGGCAGAAGTGACCTCTCAGCCGTTAAAGACACCGGCAACCGGATCATCTGCACCAGACACAACAGAAATATCGAGTGATGAAGAGGATTGGCTACCTGAGCTTGGGTTTGGTACTCAAAAGGTCCGAGCAAAAAGTAAGCAAAGAGGAGGAAACGTGGAGAACCTTGAGTTGATGGTGCAGGACTATCTGAATGACTCAACAGAGGTCTATGTTAATGCTGACCCATTGGCGTATTGGCATGGGAAAAAAGAATTGTGGCCAGAGATCACCAACCTGGCTATACATTACTTGTCTTGCCCACTCGCAAGTGTGTCTTCTGAACGTGTTTTCAGTGCTGCTGGTGGCATTGTTACTTGCAAACGGACCCGCCTCTCGCCCAAAAATGTGGAGAGGTTAACAATGATCAAGATGAATGAGCACCTCATACCACCAGATTACAAAGTACCAGATTGCACGACGGAAGAAGACGAGGACAGCAACTTAGATGAGGGAATTTCTTCTGTGTTAGGTGACACTGACCTACTCCTGCCTGAATTCGCAAAGTATGAGGACGAACTCTTCTTCCCTGACACCGAGCCCTGAAAATGAGCCAATGAATCAAAAATGTTCTTTTTCGTACTTATTCACTTTTATTCCTGTGTTTCTGTCTTTCTTTGTTTTGCACAGTTAATATAATTTAAACTTTAATCACCTGTACTTTTGCTTTTTGGCTGTTTGGGGGTCTTCTACTTGTTTTCGCCTGGGTTGACGGCTCTGGGGCCATTGCTGGGAAGGTCTAATACCGGATAAAACTGGTTTGGACAACATCCATGAGGAAAAAGTTTTAGCATTTTCTGACTTTTCGCTCAATGTAGCGTTTTCGGGGGCCTGTTTGGGGGGCTTCCTGGTGTTTGTGAGTGGGTTTCGGGGTCTGCGAGCAACGCAGGGTATGGATACTTTTCATTGCAAGAGGTTTGAAAGGAATCCATGGAGGCAGAGGGGAGTTAGGGCCTAGCTGCAGAGCGCGCACTGAGTGATTTTGGAAATTTTCAGGAAAGTGACATAGTCCACATTTTTGTACATTTGCTTTTTGGCTGTTTGGGGGTCTTCTACTTGTTTTCGCCTGGGTTGACGGCTCTCGGGCCATTGCTGGGAAGGTCTAATACTGGATAAAACTGGTTTGGACAACATCCATGAGGAAAAAGTTTTTGCATTTTCTGACTTTTCGCTCAATGTAGCGTTTTCGGGGGCCTATTTGGGGGGCTTCCTGGTGTTTGTGGGTGGGTTTCGGGGTCTGGGAGCAATGCAGGGTATGGATACTTTTCATTGCAAGAGGTTTGAAGGGAATCCATGGAGGCAGAGGGGAGTTAGGGCCTAGCTGCAGAGCGCGCACTGAGTGATTTTGGAAATTTTCAGGAAAGTGACAAAGTCCACATTTTTGTACATTTTCTTTTTGGCTGTTTGGGGGTCTTCTACTTGTTTTCGCCTGGGTTGACGGCTCTGGGGCCATTGCTAGGAAGGTCTAATACCGGATAAAACTGGTTTGGACAACATCCATGAGGAAAAAGTTTTAGCATTTTCTGACTTTTCGCTCAATGTAGCGTTTTCGGGGGCCTGTTTGGGGGGCTTCCTGGTGTTTGTGGGTGGGTTTCGGGGTCTGGGAGCAACGCAGGGTATGGATACTTTTCATTGCAAGAGGTTTGAAGGGAATCCATGGAGGCAGAGGGGAGTTAGGGCCTAGCTGCAGAGCGCGCACTGAGTGATTTTGGAAATTTTCAGGAAAGTGACAAAGTCCACATTTTTGTACATTTGCTTTTTGGCTGTTTGGGGGTCTTCTACTTGTTTTCGCCTAGGTTGACAGCTCTGGGGCCATTGCTGGGAAGGTCTAATACCGGATAAAACTGGTTTGGACAACATCCATGAAGAAAAAGTTTTAGCATTTTCTGACTTTTCGCTCAATGTAGCGTTTTCGGGGGCCTGTTTGGGGGGCTTCCTGGTGTTTGTGGGTGGGTTTCGGGGTCTGGGAACAACGCAGGGTATGGATACTTTTCATTGCAAGAGGTTTGAAGGGAATCCATGGAGGCAGAGGGGAGTTAGGGCATAGCTGCAGAGCGCGCACTGAGTGATTTTGGAAATTTTCAGGAAAGTGACATAGTCCACATTTTTGGACATTTGCTTTTTGGCTGTTTGGGGGTCTTCTACTTGTTTTCGCCTGGGTTGACGGCTCTGGGGCCATTGCTGGGAAGGTCTAATACCGGATAAAACTGGTTTGGACAACATCCATGAGGAAAAAGTTTTAGCATTTTCTGACTTTTCGCTCAGTGTAGCGTTTTCGGGGGCCTGTTTGGGGGCTTCCTGGTGTTTGTGGGTGGGTTTCGGGGTCTGGGAGCAACGCAGGGTATGGATACTTTTCATTGCAAGAGGTTTGAAGGGAATCCATGGAGGCAGAGGGGAGTTAGGGCCTAGCTGCAGAGCGCGCACTGAGTGATTTTGGAAATTTTCAGGAAAGTGACAAAGTCCACATTTTTGTACATTTGCTTTTTGGCTGTTTGGGGGTCTTCTACGTGTTTTCGCCTGGGTTGACGGCTCTGGGGCCATTGCTGGGAAGGTCTAATACCGGATAAAACTGCTTTGGACAACATCCATGAGGAAAAAGTTTTTGGCACTTTTTGTAACTTAGGGTTAGGGTTAGCCCTAGCAGCAGGATTGCATGTGTTTAGGGGTGTTCTTGATTTTTGCAACTGAGTTCTGGGGTCTTAGAGCACTCGTGGGAATGTGTAATTTTGGTTGCAAGTGATTTTAAGAAAATCCATGGTGGGAAAGGGGGGATCACTTACTCTGTGAGAGGCACTTAGTGTTGAAAACATTTAGCCATTTACACTTAAAGGAAGAAAATGACACAGACTTAAGTTTCAGGAAAACAAACTTACTGTTAAACCCCCACCCACCAGACTCAAAAGCAGTAAAAAACAGGTATGCTCAGATAAAGTTTCAAAAAGTATATTTGTGTAGCCCTAACAAAATAATCTCCCGCGAGACCCTCCCTAACCTCAACGATTGTCCTTCAAAAGTCCCAAAAAGAACCCAACTCCCAAATCCCACCCCCCAAAAGTCTCTAAAAAAGGGGCAAGGGACACTACGGCAGGATGCTGTTCACTGTAGCGGCCAGGGCATCATACTCCTTGCGGAGGGTGGCATGGTCGGAGCGGAGGCCCTCCACCAAGTTCTTATAAGTTAAGACCTCCTGCTCCAGGTAGGACACTCTGAGGCATAAGCGGCGCTGGCGTGCCTTGCAACTCCTGTGGGGGGCAGCTGATGTCTTTGCTGCTCGGCGGTGGCGGTTGGCTTTGGTAGCCCGGCTCCGTACCGCTGGAGCACTGCGCTGGCTGGCAGCCCGTGTGGGCCCGGAGGAGGATGCAGCTGTCGCAGTAGATGTACTAGTAGACTGCGTGTCCTCCTCCTCCAGGGCCAGCAGCCGCCGATATTCTGCGACAGTGGCATCCAGCCTCCGTTGCCGGGCCATTCGAGCCTGCTCCTTCCTTGATGGTTTTTTGGATTTGGAAGGAGCAACTATATAAAGAAAGAAAGACATAGTCTGTAACCAATGCTCTTAAGATTAACACAAAATGATTGAGCAGAAAGTTGTGTCACAGTACAACTAGCAACTTGAAAGCACAGTACATAACTATTGAGGCCAATATCTATCTAACCTCCCACTTCTTCATCCTTGCTCTAACATTAGTGTGAGTTTAAGGAACAAATTCTACGAGCACTATGGACTTCCATTACAGTCGACTATGACAGTACACCAGTCTTATTCTTCTTCTTCTCTCTTGTTTAGGAAAATTGGTACGTTGTCTTCTGCAAGCCGGCATAATGCCAGCGCAGTGAACTTGCACCCGAGAAAAACAGACGCACACCATGATGAGTGAGACAGACTTGCGTTACTGTACCGGTACAGTACATGCAGGTGGTGAAGCTCATATTTTTCTATTACAGGTGGCACTGAGAATACTCTGTTAAAAGGGCTACTGCTTAATTAATTTAACTTTCACCCTACAGTGCAAATGAGTACTAGAGAAGGAAAAAGAAGAAACTAAATAATCTGATTATCTATCACTTCACATGGGATGTATTTGATTACATATGGGATGACTTTAGGTGCTTTGCTTTTTATTGAGTGAACAGTGATACACCCACACATGAATGACGTACTACTACTAAACTAAAATTATTAAGAGAGGTAGGGAGGGTCCACCGTAATAACCGGATATATGCTGTGCTTGCAGTTGCAATACAAACTACTGCTACTATTCATGGTAGTATTTGGACAAAATTACAACTTATTTTCCTTGCCTTTCCTACACTGGAACGGACGTGCGGGTGCGGTGTTACATGCTCTTCAAAGTAACACTTAGTTCATCCAGTGACCGTCTACTCTCTCTAGGTACACATATGCTATCTAAGAGTCAGATAGTACCATGATCCAGGCATCCATCCATTCAAAGTATATGCACACATACAGTTTCTGTTTCACCCACCAAGGCTGTTCTCCTTCTACCCATTCTTGCTTCATCATTCACCCAGCCATGCACCATACCATATTCTTTCCTTCCCAGCCACCTCGGGGACCAAGCAAACACATATCATTCTTCTTTGCCAGTCATCATTAAATTTCTCGTCCTTCCACACTTACTTACACCCTTCATTCGCTTTTCGTTCATCTCATCCATCAAGTTCATCTCAGATCTGATTGGCATTCTTCTCGCCAAAAACTTCACAGCTAAGTCGAAGTACATTTAGAGGAGGCTACTACCTGGTTGATTTATAATACACCCGTGCAGAAAGCACACTCTGCAGTCTTCAATCTCAATAAGTAAGGAATATATAGCTTACCTCTGCCCGCCACCACCGTGTGAACCCTCACAGGCACATTGGTGTCGTCCGGCACTCGCACCGCCTCCTCCCCAGAAGTGTTGTCCTCCTCATCATCCACCACCACCACCTCCGCGCTGGCCCCGCCACCAGATGTTCCAACTACAAAGTACATTTAAGATTGTTAGACTACACCACTCACTACTATATAATATTTGGTCTAGGAATAAAGAAATGTGAAAAAAAACAGAAAACAATGTAATAATTTGTGACTGTCTAATCTAAAGTAAAAATGTTCCTTTTTCCAGGGAAGGCTCAGTGCATAGAGCTATTGCTGACTAGAATGGGAGTCCAATGGAATTGCCAAATGTGCAATCTTAGTTAGCTACATAGACAGACTAATAAGAATAATCTAGTAATACCACAGGGAGTCATAGTCGAGGCAGAATAAGAATTTAGATACAGTCTACAAGAAGATCAAAGACGATTTAGAAAAAATCGAATGAGGAACGCTAGGAAAAAATAGGTACTCTATATTAAAATGAAAACTTACTGGGGCCAGCAAAGGAGCCCTCGCCTGGCCGATCCTGGCCTTCTACAGCAGCAGCAGCAACCACCTCCTCCTCTGTCCTCTTGCCCCTGGGGGGAGCTGATGTACAACATGAAAGAAAGAAAGACACGAAAACATGGATGATTGTTGTCAACCAAATCAAACATTTCAAAAGAACAATAACAAAATATTTGGGCGAAATAGCAAATAGACAACTATTCCACGGGATATATTGACCGATCCCATGTGGTCTACTACGTTATTAGTATTGCTTGATTTGCGGACCGTCGACTTGGAAAGTTCTTATGTAACTCACTAAACAAACTACTAAAAAGGTTCGCCTAGGACTGGCAGGCAGCAGTCCGCAGCACACAAAGTGACAGACAAAGTCCATCGTGATTGCAGATCAGTGACAACACTAAAAAGTTTCCTACTACATTAACCAGTCATTAAAATACTCAAACTATCAATCCTCCACCACTAGTTCTTCTTATCGCCATGTGTACAAAGGAAGGACTGGACTTGAGTCTGTAAGGGCTGATTTAGAAGCCCCTTGTGGCTCTTTTGCTCCATTGTTGCGTGACTTTTGTGACGCAGCGGCAGGACAAAAGAGGCGCCATGGTGCGGCGTATATTAACAACGTGACGCATATGGGAGATGCATCACGTTGTAAAGCCCTGCGCCATCAGGGGGCGTTCCGGCGCAAGGGAGGGCGTTCCTGCGCAGGAACGCATCATAAAAGTGGCTGAGTGACATCTACAAGATTTTAATCGGTCACTTTGAGGACAATGATGCGTGACTCTCACCCTGCGCCTGCTTGAAGCAGACGTACGGCTTGACGCAGCATTGGGGAGATAGAGCACCCCAGAGCATTGCTGGAGCTGCACCATCGTTGCGACGCAACTCCAGCAATACGCCGCCTTTACGGCACAGAAGCGTAACGCATCGGTGACGTTTTGGGCCCATGGTGCGCCGCATTGTAAATACGGTGCACCATGGGTGGTGGTGGCGTGGCGCACATTTACTGGCGCATCCCTGCGCCGGTAATTAAATATTTGACCCTTAGTGTCTAGCATTACACAGTTCTTTAAACTACACTCATGCATAATTTCACGGGCCAATGAAATGAACACAAAATCGAAAACAAATAAGCATAGTAGCAGCGCTACTGAGAATGAGAGCAGTGCACCTGAAATGCACAGAAGATTTTGAAATATAATTTACCTAGAATGTAATCAGCAGCATTATTGCTCTTGGTAAAAAACTAAAATTTGCAAGATAATAACACACAGAGCAGGAGAAAACAGAGTAGTAAAGAAATAGCTACTACTACTCACCAAGCCCGGGATCTCAAGGCCGAGCAGGTCCAGCAGATCGCGTTCCCGGTCCAGGATATCCGTCCAACGGTGGGTGACTTGGTTGTAGGTGCGCCGGACCCGAGATTATTGGTAAATGGACCGGCACACCTTCTCCCACCGCATCCGGCGCTCCCGGAGCCCGTAACCGCTAGCGATCTTGCCGCCTGCCATGATAGTCCTGGGGAGGCGGCGCTGAACATAAAAAACTAGTGCGGCCATCTCCTCCGCGCTGAAGATCTCCCGGGGCGCGACATTCTCCCCCCTCAAACGCCCGCACGGGAGCCGGGCACGGGGTGCGGGACCCTTCCCCTTCGCGGGCTCCTTCCCGACTCCCTTTACCATGGTCTGGGCAGAAAGGAAGCTAAATAATAAAGAAGAAATAGAATAGGGAAGAAGAAAAGAAAAGAGTTTTAAAAAGTAGTTTAAAATTAACAAAAAGTAGCAGAAAACACAAAAATATAGAGCTAGAAAAATAGAGGGATAGATAATAAGTAAAATAGATTAAAAAAAACTTCAAACAAGCAAAGGATGGCAGAGATTCAGAGAGGATACAGAAAGCATGCCCAGAACCATAGCAATGAATGAGAAACAAGATGGCCGCGCCCGTTCACGACCGCGTGGGTAAGTTCGCGCGAGATTTTCCTCGCGATCACACGCGAAATTGTACTAGCAAGCCGCACACTTTGCGAGATTACACATAGCGCCTGGAAACTGAAGTACGTCACGCAAACAAGATGGCCGCGCCCATGTACGACCGCTAGGGTAACTTCGCAAACCTGTAATGATGAACCAGACGTAGAAACAACATAGTCACTGCCACTTTGCGAGCCGACAAGTAAGTTCGCAATTGCGAACTGGTACACAAACATCGCGAACTGGCAGAAACACTTGCGAACACAAAAAAAAATCGCAAATTCGCGGGAGTTCGCGGATTTTGCGGATTGCGAATCCGTAAATACGCAAGTTTGCGGATTGCCAATCTGCAAAATCCGCCCATGCCTAGTCCTGGCACTGCACATCCCACACAATCCGCACAAACCATTCACATGGCGGTTCAGGGCGGAATCACTCCTCGATCCAGTATATGCTGAAGCCATTAAGACGGCAATAGTGCACTACTTTGAGAACAATGAGGGATCAGTGGACAGCCAGGAAATACTGTGGGAGGCCTTCAAGTTCACAATTCGGGGCGCATGCATAAGCACATCCGCGGGGATACTAAGGGACATCAGGGGACACCTCTCCACAATAGAGATAAAACTGCGTGAACTAGAAACACAATATGACCACACGCCATCGACTCCCCTACTTGCTGATATACGTGATCATATAGATGAATACAACACACTCGCAGAAACGGAGGTGAAGTACCTCTCCAAGAGACATGTAGCTCGGCGATATGGCGAAGGGGGCGACCGGGCAGAACATTAGCAGGTCGGTTACAGAGCAGGGCTTGCCAACCTCCAATAGACCACATTGTAGACACAGATGGACAGTCACACTACTCTCCCACTACCGTAGTAGAGCAATTCCGCGCTTTTTATTCCACGTTATACACATCCACGGGAGGGGTAGATGAGCCAGCCATGGATGACTACCTAGATGACGTCGCTTGTGCGTGGCTATCGGACAAACACCGAAAATATCTCAGCCTTCCAGTAGATGTAGAGGATGTCACGGACGCCATTAAGACACTTCCTAATGGGAAGGCTCCGGGACCGGATGGTCTAACCGCAGAATTTTATAAAGCGCATGCAGATATACTGGCTCCCCATCTTTTGGAGATGTATGCTGAGGCATATGAATCTGGCCGTTTATCCCCCACACTACGCCAGGCGATGACTATCACTTTATTCAAAAAAGATAAGCCCCCCGACCACTGTGACTCCTACCGCCCTCTGTCCCTTATTAATTTAGATGCCAAAATCCTAGCAAAAATTCTCGCCACCAAGCTACAACCCCTAATGCCGCTCCTCGTGCTGCCAGACCAGGCCGGGTTTATTCCTGACAGATCCACTTCCCTAAATCTGCACTCTATCTTCGCCATGCTGCATGTCCTGAATCCCGACCTTCATGCCGTCGCGGTCCTACTGGACGCCCCGAAGGCGTTTGATTCCATAGAATGGCGATACATGATGCATATATTGCGAAGAATGGGTTTTCCTACAGTGTTTTTACGGTGGATTCAGATCCTTTATAGGGAACCATCCGCGAGGGTCCGGGTAGGTGGGGATACGTCTGACCAATTTGCGGTGAGTAGGGGCACTCGGCAGGGGTGCCCTCTCTCCCCGCTACTATTCACTATTGTGCTGGAGCCGCTGGCTTGTAAAATACGGCAGATACATAGAGGGGCAGCTCTGAATTTTAATAATCGCCCAGTGGGAACGATATGGTCCTATATGTTCGAGAACCGCGCACACACTTGTCCTCTGTTCTGCGGGAATACGTTAAATTCGGCCTGTTCTCCGGCTTACACATCAACTGGGATAAATCCGTAATCATCCCCCTGACGGAAATAACTACACCCCCGGTAGTTGAATACCCATTAGTATGGTCTGCAGACCCTGTCAAGTACTTAGGGGTGTGGATACACAGAGACCCCCAGACAGTGATAGCTGAGAATTACGGGCTGCATACACGGCCTTGGTCGCGCAGATTGACAGATGGCAGAATCTCCCGCTGTCTCTGGCAGACCGTATTTCCATCATAAAAATGGTGGTACTGCCTAAATTTCTGTATCTCTTCTGTAACGTCCCAATCCCTCTTACTTTGCATTTTTTTTTAAACGCTGCAGACTCAGCTGTTAAGGCTTGTATGGGGCGCCAAGCCGCCGAGGATAAGCTGGAAAACCTTGTCTCTATCTTATGACAGAGGAGGATTCAATGCACCGGATTTCTATATCTATTACTTGTGCTGTCAGGCCCACTACGCTTTTTACTGGTATAAGCCACACGGGTTCATTCCACATGTCGCGGTTGAAGAGGGGGATGCACACCCTGTCCCCCTGCGCGGCTTCTTAACGCACGCTCACTGACGTACCCCCAGGGTAGAGATCAACACACTAGACACCACGGTGGCAGCATGGCAGGCAATTGGCCGTAGAACGCATAGCTCCCCCTGTACGCTCCTGCTCTACCTATAGAAGGACACGCGGCGCTCTCGGTTGCTAGTGACCGTGGGACGGTTAAAGCACTAACGGAAGTAGGCATCACACTCATGAGCGACCTATTCCCCGAGGGTACATACATTACGGGGGACAACCTGGAGTACATTAAAAACCCAACGCTGCTATTTCAATTTACATGCTATAGATTAAGGCGCGCAATGAAGGAGCACTACACATGTTTCCCAAACGAACCCGAGACTCTGTCCGCCCTACAATTGACCATCACCGCACCCACAAAACGTAAGCTGGTCACCAAACTATACAAGGCCGTACAAAAAGACACACCACACAGCTCTGCCCCCTGCCTGACGCGGTGGAATGCGGACATTGACCATCAAATAACAGAGGAGGAGTGGACGAAAATCTGCTCAACAACGGGACGGTTGTCGTCCAATAGTAACCTTCGCATCATACACCTCAAATTCCTACATCAAACGTATCACACTCCTCACAAGCTGTGGAAAATTGGACTGCGGGCGACGGCTGCCTGCAGGAGGTGCGGGGTGGGGGAGGCGGGCTTTATACATATGGCATGGCAATACCAACAAGTCTTTCAATACTGGGAGAAAGTGTTGGATTTACTTACTGTTATGACGGGGCTGACTTTACGTAATACACCAGACCTGTGCCTGCTGGGCCATGGCCCACACCTGAAGGGGATACTGGGGAGATTTATACAACTGGCCCTACTTCTGGACGAAAAGACGCACCTTGTTCACATGGGATAGCAAACTGTGTCCAAAGGCAGAAGATTGGCTCAAAGATATGGTGTACTGCCGTGATCAGCTGGAGACCTATTCTGAAGAACTGCCAAGTGCCTCACGGCCAAGAGACATATGGGCCCCCCTGGGGGAATACTTAATGGCCCAAACAGAGATAGATACTGACTGACTCTGCCTATACCAACTAACCTTTGATATAAGACGCATTTATATATACGATAGGAGCGGCTGTACCGGGGTGCATCAAAGGAGGGAGTGCCCCGCGGGACACACTGATATATTTAGGTAGCATAGATTATATTGATATTCTCGTGATACTGTGAAATCTGACCTTTGGCAATGTTTTTTTTTGTTTCTTATGTTTTCTCATGGCTATATGTTAGAGAGCGATGAACGGTGATAATATGACATGCAATGGTCCATGCTTATTGTATGATTACTTATTCCTCAATAAATAAAATATATTACAAAAAAAAAAAGTCCCTAAGAAATTACAATATCCCAAAGGGGCTCCTGGAAATTATCCAGGAGCTACATACACATAATTGGGCTCAAGTCATCAAAGATACAGACGGAGCCTTGACTCCTAAAATATTGATTAAGAATGGTCTAAGGCAGGGATGCGTATTAGCCCCCTTACTGTTCGCAATATATCTGGCCGATCTCCCAGCCACTTTAGAAGTGAACAGAAGTGCTAGCCCTAAAATCATGGGAAACATTTGTCTTGTTTGCTGTACACCGACGATTTGGTAATTTTTGACCAAACAGAGATCGGACTACAAAGGAAGTTATCTGCCTTTAATGAATATTGCTTGGCCAAACGCCTGACTGTAAACATGGAGAAAACTGAAATTCTATGCTTTGGGAAGAAAACTCAAAATTTTAATTGATATATGGGTTCTATCAAACTAGAAATCCTGAACGAATATAGATACCTCGGTATCTGGTTCGAAAAGTCTTTAAAATGGGATATCCATCTGGTAACCCAGAATGCCAAAGCCCACACATCAGGATGTGGGCTAAGGAAATTTAACCAATTCTATGGGGATATGTCACATAGACCTTTACTGAAAGCCTATAAGGCAATGATACCCCCACAAGTGCAGTATGGGGCTGAGGTCTTGTATTTGAGTGGGAAGAACAACTGGGACATTGAGGAAGGGAAATGTCCAAAACCATAAATGTCGCTGCCTGGCTCCTCTATGATTCAGGCAATCCGAGTAGAGCTAGGATTGACATCATGGAACATACAAGTACAAGAGGCCCTTTTAAGATTTTGGAAAATATTTGGATCTGAGGAAGTCACGAAAGTGTCACAATGGTGTAAAGAGGAGATTTTGAATAGCGACCTAAATTGGTCCAAGATGGTTAGAATGAAATTGTGCGTGATATGTAAAAACATAAAAGTAAAATTTGACCAGGCAACACTGTCGGTTGAAGCCTCAAATGGGGAGCTTAGAATGGCAGGAAAAGAAGTATTGAGGTAAAATGACATGATATACCTGGGAAAGAAAGTATCAGTCCACTATATGATGAATAGTTGGGAGAATGATATGTGGTACCCTTATTTGGATACACTACCAAATGCTGGACTTAGAGCTGAAGTGCTCACGTGGAGAATAGGGGTTAACCATTGGGTATCTCATGGAAACAGAAAAGCAGAAATGGTACAACCCGATGGTAAATGTCGCTGTGGACTAGGTACAAAATGCGACAATGTACATATTTTACTAGACTGCCAAAAATTTGTGTTGCAGCGGAAATTGTTTTTACGACCCATGTTTTTAAAATATGGTATAACTGAGTGCCTGTTAGCAATTAATCTACTTACTTACATGCCAAATCTTGATGTAGCAATCGCCATGGCGAAATATATGAAGGTGGTAAAAAGGACCCTGTTGGAAACCTAATAAGAACTGGATAGAAATTGGCATGGAAAATGCTTAAAGAAAACTATGTTTTGGCCGTAACACTATTTTTATGTCATAGCTCGATGGTATTCGGAACTTAAGGAGTATTGGTATAGGGAATTTTAAGATATGGGAGGGAGGTAGGAATTCCCCTTTTTAACGTATTGTTTTTACAAAGTATTATAGAAATTGTTGTATATGTTTTAAATTATTAATTGTAATATGTATCATGTTGTTTAGAGACCAACGGTCTAATAAATGTACATTTACTGACTGACTGACTCGGGGTGTAGACTCAGAAAGATAGTCCAGGGCAATTTTTTTTATGTGGATCTGGGGAGTTCTCTGCCTTTATTGCGGAATCACAACAGTTATAATAATTGCTATTAATAACATTTAATTTGTAGTTTGTCAAGAACAAAAAAATAGAAAATGTACACAACAGTATAATTTTACCTTTGTGAATGAGGCCCATAGAGAGGGCTTTAGGTCAGTTCCCTTCAGCCATTGGATGTGTTTTAGGCCCCTCACATTTTGGGTCAGTACACTGCCTTTCACAGAGGTTTGGATTTTGGGCCACTGTGGCTGTAAAGCTATGAGTTTCTTGTGCATATGTTGGCTATGTACACACATCTGTCAGTACTGTATTCAGGCAGAAACCAGGCCTGTTGATTTTAGGAATGCTTGTTTTTCTCACCCTGCAAGGCAGAGGTGGAAGGGCCTACGAGATAAAGCACACACTGACCTGCTTTGTGACATGACGGTTGTAACCTGGAATGCAATCAATATTGACTTGATCTACCCTTGAACCAGGGCACAAACCACCTGTGTTTTTCAGCCTCCTGAAAGGCCCAATCGTAGCCAGACTTTAGTGGGATGAAACTCTCCTATGCAAAGCCTGGTTAGGTTATAATAAAAAAGTCAATTTGGACAGTGGACGATTTGGCTGCAACAATATGCCCATGGACTAATCATGTGACTATTAGACAATTATGAAAACTGTGGAAACGACACAACGTTCTGTTTCTAAAACCCACGTTTTCCATCTCTCCCTGTTCTCCTGCTTAAAAAGTAAAATATTTATAGATATGTACTTGATGTGGCCCAAATTTTTACAAAGCGCCCGTTTTCTATTGCAACCTAATTTTCTGGAAAATACCTATTACCTTATCACCAACTCGTATACATGCTCAAATGTTACCTAATTTGAGATATATATATATATATATATATATATATATATATATATATATATATATTTACTGAAAAAACATAGGTTTTAGGGGTGTTATAGTTAGCTGGACATTTCACTCGTACAAAACCATTGAAATTTCTCTGTTATAGTTAGTTCTGCTAACTATAACTCGCGCGCCCGCAATCCACTGCTGATGATGATACATATTACATCATTCATGACATGGTCAGTGACATCACTGATGACATCTCAAATGACATCACTGATGACATCACTGATGACATCATCCAGTGAATGTGGTTTGGTTCGTTATTTAAACATGTATTATATATATATATATATATATATATATATATATATATATATATATATATATATATATATATATATATATATTCTCTCACCAAACACAGCGGCCGCCGTGTCAATGCACTCCGAACCAGTTCCTCTCAGACAAATTAACAACGAGATAGCGTGAGTATTCAGACATGGTTTATTCCTTCATTTTAGGTCCAGCATGGAAACATAGAACAAAAAACCCAACGCGTTTCGGCGATTTAGTCTCGCCTTGCTCACGGGTAACTGGTAAACAAAAATTGAAGCTTTTAAATAAAGTTGTAAAGTGCACATGTGATAGGTGAAATAAAAATAGACAAAGGACTGGTGGCTTGTGAACGTGGCGGCCATCTTAGGCTAGTCTTTGCACTATTGGTAGTAGTCAGGGTGAATAGGTAAACATTCTCATTACATAAGAGTATGTGATATATATATACAACCAGGTTGTTAATAATTCCACCCCCATTCACCATATAATTTTCAAAGTCAAGTGACTTGCAGCAAAGGCTCCATAGTTATAGCATGTTCGAATCCTACCAATTATGGTACATATCTGACATATCCTGTTTTTAAATTCACTCGTAAATTAAGGCTACACAAATGGAACAAACTTAAGGTAAAAAACACTGTATCTGTTCCACCTAGTATGAAACCAGCAAGTGAGAGCATTATTGAAGTGGAATCCTTGATCACGCTTAAATGTTTAGAAGTTGGAACTCCGGCGAATGAATCGATTAATGCAAAAACTTTAGGTTTTACTACTAACTTGAATTGCCCCAATTTATTTAAATCAAAGTCGACATTTAATCCCTCCCTACCGCCTTGTGGTATTGATACTTTTGAGTCCCTTATGATTGAGGATTTTAAATGTCTGGCTAAACAAAAACACTGGTCAGGAGACAATCTGACTAAATGTGAGAGAATTGCCATAAAGTCACTGCGAGAAGACCCCTCAATTGTTATAAGACAATCGGACAAGGGGGGCAATGTGGTTTTAATGGATATAAAAGATTACATTGTCGAAGGTATGCGACAATTGAACTGCGCAGATTGTTATGAAATCTCCTCACTGGAAAGCATTGAGAAAACAAACAATGCTTATTTTGAAATGTTGAAAGGTTGGAAAGATCAGGGGTTGATCGAATGGAATGAATACTCGTTCCTTCTGAACCGCAATCCCACTATAGCTGTCCTTTATCTTCTGCCGAAACTGCACAAGGACGCCAGGAATCCACCAGGAAGACCGATTGTTTCTTCAATCGGTTCTTTACTGGAAAATACATCGAGATATATCGATTACTTCCTGCGCCCTTTTGTAGAGGAGACTCCAACCTATCTAAAGGATAGTAGAGACTTTATGAACAAATTAAAAGACTTTGTATGGAAGGACAATTATCTTTTCATTACATTAGACGTGTCCAGTTTGTACACGTCTATAAGACACAGCAATGGTGTTGAAGCATGTCGTGTGTTCTTGAGAAGAAGATCCATCTCTTATCTCGAACACACTGAAATGATCATCACAATGATGCAGTTCTGCCTGGAACACAATTATTTTGTGTTCAATGATGTGTACTATCGCCAGCGCCAAGGGACCGCGATGGGGACCTGTTTTGCTCCCAGCTTTGCCAATCTATTCATGGCGAGCTGGGAGCAGCAGGTGGCTACAACCAACATGTTGTATCGCAGCCATGTGAAAATATGGTTGCGATACATAGATGATTTATTTATCATCTGGGAAGGTCCAAGCAATGTGGCAGAACTCTTCATTAGGGAACTCAATAGGAATGACCTCAACTTAAACCTGGAGGGCAAGATTAGTGATTCGAAGGCAGTCTTCCTTGATCTCTCTGTAGAGGCCTCAGCAGGGAAACTTTCCATGAAACTATTCCGCAAGGAAACTGCTGGGAATACTCTGCTCCACGCAGAAAGTAGTCACCCCAAAACATTGATTGAAAGTATCCCGTTTGGAGAATTCCTCCGGGCTCGGAGGAACTGTAGTATGGATTCAGATTTTGCAAAAGAGAGTGAGTGTATGAAAGCGCGCTTTATGGAGAGAGGTTACAAACAAAGCGTCGTTGATTGCGCATTTGAGAAAGTAAGTAAGATCAGTCATCAATCCCTACTCACTCCTAAAGAGAAAAGTGTAGAAGAAAATAAGGAGACTATAAGATTTATCGCTACCTTCCATTCCAAGTCATGGAGGGTACAGAAAAGTCTACAAAAACATTGGAAAGTACTGAGAACAGAACCCACCCTCGATGATATTCTTAAAGAGAGGCCAAGCACTACCTATCGTAGAGCAGAAACATTGAGGAGTAAGGTAAGCCGAAATGAGGTCAGCATGGTCAGGTCACCAACTTCTAAAATTCAAGGTTTCTTCACCTGTATGAAGTGTAAAGCGTGCAAGTTTAGCACAAATGTTAAGAAGGTACACTTCCCGGTAGAAGAGAAAGACAAAACAATAGAAAAACACCTGACCTGCCTATCGGAGTATTGTGTATATGTACTAACATGTCCCTGCCCTAAGAAATATGTGGGGAGCACTATGTTCCCTGCGAAGATGAGGGTCCTGCAACATATGAGGGCAATACAAAATAAGGAACAAAATTCACCTGTAGCTCGACATTTCGAGGAACTACATGGAGGGAACCGCAATCTCCTTAAATTCTTTGTGGTGGACAAGCTACCACAAATGAAAAGAGGGGGGACAAGATTCGGAAACTACGGCAGTTAGAGAACAGGTACATTATAAATCTCGATACCCTGATTCCGAGAGGCCTTAACTCCGAGGAAGAAATGGCTTGGCATCTGGGAGAGTAATAGGACACCACCAAATTTCTCTAGATATACTCACATAATAATCTTATTCTAGAAAGTCTGGATCCTTACACTTAAATTCCCAATGAGACTCATTAAGCCAAAGACATGCTGGATCTGTTTTGGGAACTCTGTAATGCTGTTTTGAAAATGCTGTTTTTGGATATGTTGAAATGATTGAACTGGAGCAATTACTTTGATGCCTTTTTCCTGCGAGAAATTACTGTTTCATTGGTTTTAATCACACTAGTATTAGCGAGGCAGAGGATGGGGTGTCAGATGCTATGGTAGTGGCTAATCGCGAAGTTGTCGCATGGATATTACAATCATACCTGACAGGCCATGTTTCTTTTCTTATTTTTCCTGCTACTATACAGGTTAAGAAGATATGCCACCTGAAGAGAGAATTAGAGAAATTCTTTGTATCGATATGTATGGAATACGATATGTGGGGCCCAAAAATAGCCATCATGACAATTGGATATATGGACTAGTCACTTGACGAATTACAAACTTGCATGTGATAAAAATTAAGTTTAAACTTTAAATGTTGATATGCAATGAAATGTGGGGGCCACGTGGTCCAAATGTGTCAACCAAACAGGGTTATTAGACGCCATGTAGTTATATGGACCGCCCATGATGATTGAATATGACAATAATATTCAGACAGGATATGTCAGATATGTACCATAATTGGTAGGATTCGAACATGCTATAACTATGGAGCCTTTGCTGCAAGTCACTTGACTTTGAAAATTATATGGTGAATGGGGGTGGAATTATTAACAACCTGGTTGTATATATAGATCACATACTCTAATGTAATGAGAATGTTTACCTATTCACCCTGACTACTACCAATAGTGCAAAGACTAGCCTAAGATGGCCGCCACGTTCACAAGCCACCAGTCCTTTGTCTATTTTTATTTCACCTATCACATGTGCACTTTACAACTTTATTTAAAAGCTTCAATTTTTGTTTACCAGTTACCCGTGAGCAAGGCGAGACTAAATCGCCGAAACGCGTTGGGTTTTTTGTTCTATGTTTCCATGCTGGACCTAAAATGAAGGAATAAACCATGTCTGAATACTCACGCTATCTCGTTGTTAATTTGTCTGAGAGGAACTGGTTCGGAGTGCATTGACACGGCGGCCGCTGTGTTTGGTGAGAGAAATTGATTACAGGGCGACCTCCGCCCCTGGCTTGCACCGCAGTAAAAAGGTCCCGGTGAAACGGAGGTAGAGGACTTGTGCATATATATATATATATATATATATATATATATATATATATATATATATATATATATTCCAAAACTCGCAGCTCCAAACTTCAGGAAGAACCAGTGGAGACCCCAGTTAGTGGCAGCAGATTTATTCAAGAGCGGTAGCCTGCCAGCAGGAACTCCCTTAAACAAGTTAAAACACCATGGATCCAGCCAAACGCGTTTCGAGAGTAGATTCTCTTCATCAGTGGCTACTGGAATGGCGAGGGGAAAGCAGCTTGTTGGCACCTCCTACTTAAGCTTCTACCTGCCCATGTGGGCGTGGCCCTCGGGCCTTCTGGGTGATGTAGTCCGTGCCAGAAAATAAACCACAGTGGGTGCGCTTTCACCTTGTCAAATGTCCTCATAATTTCGGTGTAATTGTCTTAGTGTCCCCCGCTCCGCTTCTCATGCCGTCGCTCCCGCTGAAAGCGGAACACCTTACTGCATAGGTGTAGGCTCTGTCTCCCTCCGCTGTTGAGCAGCGTAAATGACGCTGCTGCGGCCCCGCTCACACCGCGGGCGGCTCTTCCACCGACCTGGGCAGGCCGTTTAACATTCCAAAACTCGCAGCTCCCAACTTCAGGAAGAACCAGTGGAGACCCCAGTTAGTGGCAGCAGATTTATTCAAGAGCGGTAGCCTGCCAGCAGGATATATATATATATATGTAGCAATCTGCATTGAAAAATGAGTGGATATATAAATATCTGGATGGAGGATTTAGTAGCAGTGTGATTGACTGTTGACTAATTTATAGTGTCTCACTAAATATATTGGATAGTGACTAAACTGTATGAATATCTGTATCACTTTGTCAGTTGTTGTGTAAACTGTTGCACCAATTGGTTACTAGCTATGTAAAAGTCTATATTAGTTATTGATTAGTTAACTGAGTGTTTGTATGGGAGAGTGAATGTGTGTGTGGTCCGGTGGGGTGTGTGTGACTGCCCAAAGATGTGTGAATAGTTGATTCAGTAGGTATATGAGGTTAAGACTACATGTTATAACAGTTATTTGGGTGAGTGAATATCTTTATGGGTGTGGTAATGAGCAAATATATCTCTCAATCGTACATGTCCAAAAAACTAGAAAAATAAACGGCAGTGTATGTGACAGTTGTTGTATATTAATAAGTATACACAAGACTCAGTGATTGTATGAGCGACTGAATGGATAACTGTATACGTGTAATAGTGATTTTACAACACACTAAGTATGAGTTACTATAGATATGAATAAATGACGTGGTGTTTGTATAAGTGTGTAGCTGAGTAAATGTAAGTATGATCCATTGTTTGCTTAAGTAAGTAGGATGACTGCATAAGTGAATCGGATGTGTGCTGGTGTGTAATGTCGATATAGGTGTATAATTATATTTGATAGTGTTCTATTGATTATTGACAGCATGTATGAGTGAATGTATAGGTAAGTGATTAGATGTGTGTGTAGATCTAGGAATCACTGAGTGGGTTTTTAGAAACTTGTATTGGTGTGTCAATGGATTCAAATATGGTACTCTTTATTTTACAGTGAGTGATGAAAGGTTATACTAGTGTATGATGATGTGTATCTGATTGTCACGTGGATGATGTCATCAGTGATGTCATCAGTGATATCACTGACCATGTCATGAATTATGTATCATCAGCAGCAGTGGATTACGGGCGCACAAGTTATAGTTAGCAGAACTAACTATAACGTAGGAATTTCAATGGTTTTGTAAGAGTGAAATGTCCAGCTAAATATAACACCGCGAAAACCTATGGTTTTTTCAGTGAATTTCTAAGGTTTTTTTAAATGCTAATTCCCAACTATAAAATGTCTGAAACCTATGTTTTTTCTGTGAACTTCAAAGGATTTTTAAATGCTAATTCGTAACTATAACATGTCTGAAACCAATTGTTTTTTAAGTTAATTTTAAAGGTTTTGTAAATTACATTTTTTAAATGTATTAATTGTTATACTAATTTTTTATATACTGATTTACTACACTTTTTAAACTATTTATTTTTAGATATTTTATTTTTTAAATTACATTATAATTACATTACACATTACATTACAAAATATATTTTCTCAGAATGAATTACTTGAGTTTAAATACTTTGCAAATAGGCAATAGACTTTTATTACTAGTTACAGTTGTTGCAATGGACAACACAATTTCAAACACAATGCAACATTGAGCTCAATGTGAATTTCTAGTTAAATGCAATTAGTTACTTTATGGATTTCTTTTCTAACCACAGGACTGGATCCGAGATTCAGTCCTGGGACATCTCTTGTAAACAGTTGAGTAAAATCGTTTTGGTTACAATAGTAATTTTTAAGAAATATTATTGTATTTTAAAAGTTGACACTTAGAAACTTTTTCACATAGAATCACCAATGTTATCCTACAGGAGGAAATTCACTTAGCAGGTAAGCAGTGTTATTGTTACTTTTTCTTACTCTGTGGTGGATCCTGGATCTAGCACTGATGCATCTCCTGTAAACAGTTAAAGAATGTGTTGAAGTTATACAGGCGATTTTTAAGGAATATTTGTAATTTGTGAAATTTGACGCTTAGAAACATTTCTTGTGAAAACCAGACAATGGATTCCTATGGAAAGAAATAGAAGTTACTGGTAAGTATGCTTAAAAATACCTTTCAGGGTCAGTGCTGGGCTAAAACATGCAGCACTGGGTTCTCTCCTGATAATGGTGTATAAATCGGAATTAGTTGTTCGAATGATTTAAGGCGAATATTTTAAAGTTCGAAAACTCCACACTTAGAAGAATTTCCAAGTGAAACCAGTCAATGTTATCCTATGGAAGGAAATTCAAGTTACTGGTAAGTGCGGTTAGAATTACTTTTCAGGATCAGTACTGTGCTCAAGGATGCAGCACTGAGGTATCTCCTGATAACAGGTGAGTAAATCGGAATTCGTAGTTCGGCTGATTTTAGAGGGTCTCTAGGGTCACACTAGCCTACTAGGTACCTCCAATAAGCGCCACAGAGCTGTGTTGCAGAGAGGTGTTAAAAGGGGCGTGGCCCTGAACACCTGCCTGCAACGCAGCTCCCTGGCGCATACTGGAGATAACAGTTGCGCTATTTGGCCCTAAGGGACCCTCAGTATTGAAACAGAATTAATTCCCCAACTTAAAACGGCACAGTGGTGAAGGAACGGAACGTGGCCTGAGGTGACATGTCTGCAAACACGCCCTGTGGTGCGTTTTAAATTAGAGAATTAATTCCTCCTCAATCCTGTGGGTCCCTGGGGGCCAACTAGCCCACCAGGTACCTTCAGATGTTCAGAAATGTGGCAATCAACTGTGTATAAGGAAAGGAACTCGCACATCAACAATAATGTATTTATTTTAATACTCAAATAAATAAATAAAAAACAAATAGCACCTTTTAAAAAAAATAAGGATAATAGGGGTTTGGATGGGGAAGTGTATTAGAATTGTGGACAGAAACTATACACAGTAACCAATAAATATACTTGTTTAAAAAAATAAATACAAAGGTATTTATTTTAATACTCATAATAAAAGAAAGAAAGAATTCAAAGATATAGAGCGAATACGTATGAAGATATAAAATGAAACAAACTGTTTAACAAGTTTCACGTTTAAAAAAACACGTGCGCAAGTTAAACAGTGGAAATGTGAGCAAATGTCAACTGAAAAACGTGACAAAAAATGGGAGGAGCACTAAATTGGTTCCATAGGGACTTCAATACACAAAATGCATATAACCTACACCTGTAGGATGATTACTTTCGTTTCTGTGATTTCATTACGGGTGACCAAACTACGAGCAAGATAAAGTTTACAATCGTCTGATTCATCTTCAGTTTATCGTCCATTTCCTCAGAGGGAACATAAAGTTAATGAATATATATTGTAATATATCAAATATTATGACTCCAGAGGAGTTGGATGTATGTCGATGGAAGGAGAAAAGAATTTTAAAGAGAGGTAAATTAATGGTATAAGTTTATGCTTTATATATTTTTCTAAAGCAAGTATATTTTTATGATTTCTAAATGTAGTGTGTATAAGTATAATTGTACTTTAGAAACGAAATGACGTAAGAACAGTTCATGTATTATCGTCGCAAATTGAAAATACTACAAAGACGCAGAAAGAAGAAGGTTTGAAATATGTACAAATAAAAAAAATGATCAAGTAATTCTCTTTTTCTTCTAGAGTAAAAATGGGTTCAGTATTCTATTGTGTAGTACTGTGACGTATTTTCAGTCATGAAGAACCGGAGGTTTATTGTTGCAAGCAGTAAACATAAAAAAATATTAATGTCAATTAACAAATAATAAAATAATCCTTTATACCAGTCACAATGTTTTCATAAAGAGTAATTGAAAAGAAATGTACAGAAAGATGGAAAAAGATTTGAATAGAAAATAGTGTTTGCAGAGAAAAAAGGGAGTGTGGGCATATTTATATAGCGCCTAGTCGACCCAAAACTATATAAGCAATTTACATGAGCACCGTATTTACAGTACATTTTCAGGCAGGCGTAGATTACGTCATTTCCCTTCAAAAACAGGATGTGGATGCGACTCAGAGGCTCGAACACTGATTTCCAGCATCAAGTTTGACAGTGTACCTGAATGACCAGATACGTATATATATTAGCTGCATTCATGTGCCAAAAACTGCTCCCTAAAGCTTTCATAGCCCTGTATTGCAACAGCTACAACACTCCACTGAATGTACAACAAATATTCATATTCACAGAAATACGTCATGTCCACCATCTTTTATGTGTGCAACTAGGTATGAATGTAGGGTCAGTGATACCCCGTACCTTCCATGTTGGCCATGCTGTGGTACTTTACAGATATAATGACACATTTGCGTTTAAGACCCGGGTGGCGGCAGCACTACAACACGAACACCCAAATCAGTTGATTTCTCATATAGCTCACGACGGAACCACTCCCATAGCTCCGGAATCATGGTTCACAGACTCGTGCAGCACTTGCATACGTCAGTCCAGCCCACTCCGCTTACACTTCCAGGAAACCACAACAAATTTAACGACACTTTCCTAACAAGGTTTTCACAAGCGACGATAATTTTAACACTGTCCTTGTAAATATGCCCCCAATATCGCAAGAAATACAGCGAAATTTCATGTTCCCATGTGAAAACCTTGTTAATATAAGACTGTGCACTATATCAATCCACCTTGCATATTAAACATGTTTAAGTCTACTTCAGAACAGATGTTAGGATCCCACATAACCCACAATTAGCTAGAGTTTTGCTATCAGTCCTCAAATCCAGGGCCCCCTTGTATATACAACGCTGTTGTCCTACCTCGCTCTTCCATGTTATATTGTCATAGGAATACCTACCTTGCCTCTGGGAACGCCTACATTGCAACTCATTGGCGATACGAGGCGAGCCCTTAGCAAACAAGCTGCTAACATGCATTAATGCATTTTAGTGTTACCTAGTAAATAGGGAGATATCATTTTTACCGCATTTGTGGCTTTTTTGAAAAAGTTGCGGCAAAATAGCACTTGTTAATATGCCCTCAAGTTTGCTATGACACAGCGGTAACTTCGACTCCCGCCCTGCCATAGCAAACAGCAGTGTCCCAAGGGTAAGCACCCCGAGACACAGCAGGAGCCGGTCCTGGGGGATGGTGTTCCCTAGGGCCCTCGACTGCTCCAGAATGGGGGCCACACGCCCCCCCCCAAAATATAAAAATACCCGGAGGGTGTTAATCCCCGGGGCTTAGACGGACCTTTGAGCTCCCTCACCCATTTATTTTGTAGCACCGAGGAATGACGGTCCCTGGGCTACAGGGCCCCTCTGGACCACCATCAAATGTAATATTTTAGACCCCGAGATTTGACTATCCCAGGTAGCTCATTTTTAAACATGCACAGGAGCCCGCGTTTCGTTTTTATTTTTTTTTATGGAAGATCCATGCACCCAGCGCACATTTCTCACTTTAAAAAAATAAAACTTCTTTTGGGACCCTAGGGGTCCTTGTGGGACTCCCTGAGCAGGTCTAGAGGGTAAAAATATTTCTTACCTGCCCCCTTTATACATTTTGAACACTTGTTCCACTAATTTCTAGATCCACGCTTCTACCGAGGCACAAAATGGCTGCCAACACTTCCTATTTCGAATTTTGACAACCACTAGACAGCCAATCAGCATTCCGCGCGTGATCGGGACGGTGCACTTATAGTCCGCGCAAGATACGCGCATCCACCAAGGCCATAGAAATATATGTACTTTTAATTGCCATTTTCTCAGGAACTACTGAAAAAATTTACACCATATAAACAAAAGGCATGAATCTGAACCAAGGACTACAACTTTGCCAAATTTAGTGTAATTCCATTCAGCCGTTCAGGCTGTAGCCGCGATGAACGGTACCTATGGAAAATTGCATTGGGAAAACATGGTTTGGGACCCCACTTTTTTCTCTGCCCCGCTTCACGAATCACCCCAAGACTTTCAGGATAGGAGTGGACCGGAGCGCCCACCAGTTTTGAAAATTTCGCGAACATTCGTCAACCGGCGGCAAAGTTATTCCAAATAGAATGTTGCAGATTTCCTATGAAAAATAGGTCCTAACTATAACTACCTACTGGCGACTGCCAGTAGGTAATATATATGATGTCATTTGAGATGTCATCAGTGATGTCACTGACCATGTCATGAATGATGTAATATGTGACATCATCAGCAGTGGATTGAGGGTGCGCGAGTTATACTTAGTACAACTAACTATAACGGAGGAATTTCAATGGTTTTGTACAAGTGAAATGTCCAGCTAACTATAACACCCCTAAAACCTATGTTTTTTTCAGTGAATTTCTAAGGTTTTTTAAATGCTAATTCCTAACTATAACATGTCTGAAACCTATGTTTTTTCAGTGGATTTCAAAGGTTTTTCAAATGACAATTTTTAAATGTATTAATTGTTATATTTATTTTTTTGATACTGATTTACTACATTTTTTTTAAACTATTTATTTTTAGATATTTTATTTGTTTAATTACATTATAATTACATTATACATTACATTACCAAATATACTTTCTCAGAATGAATTACTTTAGTTTAAATACTTTGCAAATAGGCAATAGACTTTTAAGTACAGTAGTTACAGTTGTTGCAATGAGCAACACAATTTCAAACACAATGCAACATTGAACTCAATGGGAATTTCTAGTTAAATGCAATTAGTTACTTTATGGATTACTTTTCTAACCACAGGACTGGATCCTAGAGTCAGTCCTGGGACATCTCCTGTAAACAATTGAGTGAAAGCATTCTGGTTACAGTAGTGTTTTTTAAGGAATATCATTGTATTTTAAAAGTTGACACAGAATCTTTTTCACATAGAATCACCAATTTTATCCTATGGGAGGAAATTCACTTAGCAGGTAAGTAGTGTTATCGTTACTTTTTCTTACTCAGTGGTGGATCTTGGATCCAGCACTAGTGCATCTCCTGTAAACAGTTAAAAGAATGCGTTTAAGTCATACAGGCGATATTTAAGGAATATTTGTAGTTTGTGAAAATAGACACTTTGAAACTTTTCTGGTGAAAACCAGCCAATGGATACCTATGGAAGGAAATACAAGTTATTGGTAAGTACGGTTAGAATTACTTTTCAGGGTTAGTGCTGGGCTAAAAGATGCAGCACTGGGTTCTCTCTTGATAACAGGTGAGTAAATAGGAATTCATTGTTCGGATGATTTTAGGTGAATATTTTTAAGTTCCAAAACTCCACACTTGGAAGAATTTCTAAGTGAAACCAGTCAATGTTAACCTATGGAAGGAAATTCAAGTTACTGGTAAGTATGGTTAGAATTACTTTTCAGGATCAGTACTGGGCTCAAAGATGCAGCACTGAGGTCTCTCCTGATAACAGGTGAGCAAATCGGAATTCGTAGTTCGGCTAACTTTACTTCGGTCCAGTATATATAGAGCCACTTTCCTATACTATCCCCTCCCTTCACCACTGTGCAAATAAGCCCTGTGGCGCATTTTAAGTTGGGGAAATAATTCCCCTTCAATCCTGAGGGTCCCTAGGGTCCACCTAGCCCACTAGGTACATCCAGTAAGCGCCACAGAACTGCATAGCAGAGAGATGTAAAAAGGGGCATTTCCTAGACCACCTTTCTGCAACGCAGCGCAGTGGCGTTCACTGGAAGCACCTGGTGGGCTAGTTGGCCCCCAGGGTCCCTCAGGATTGAAGGAGAATTATTTCCCCAACTTAAAACGCACCAGAGGGCGTGTTTGCACACGTCACCTCAGGTCCCGTACCCTCCCTTCACCACTGTGTAAACGTGCCCTGTGGCCATTTTAAGTTGAGAAATTAAGTCCCCTTCAATCATGAGGGTCCTTGGGGGCAAATTAGCCCACTACGTATCTCCAGTAAGAAGCATTGCAGAGAGATGTAAAAAGGGGCACGCCCTGCACCCCCCACTCTGCAACGCAGCTCAGTGGCGCTTACTGGAAGCACCTGATGGGCGAATTGTCCCCCAGGGTCTCTCAGGATTGAATGGGATTTTTTTCCCCAACTTAAAACGCGCCACAGGGCATGTTTGCACACGTCACCTCAGGCCACAACCCCTCCCTTCACCACTGTGTAAACGCGCCCTGTGGCCGTTCTAAGTTGGGAGATTAAGTCCCCTTGAATCCTGAGGGTCCCTAGGGTCAAACTAGCCCACTAGGTACCTCCAATAAGCGCCACAGAGCTGCGTTGCAGAGAGGTGTAAAAAAGGGCGTGGCCTCTGAACACCTGTCTGCAACGCAGCTCCCTGGCGCATATTTTAGATACCTCTTCGGATATTTGACCCTCAGGGACCCTCAGTATTGAAAGAGAATTAATTCCCCAACTTAAAACGCGCCACGGGGGCATTTGCAGTGGTGAAGTAAGGGGGCGTGGCCTGAGGCGACATGTCTGCAAACATGCTCTGTGGCGCGTTTTAAATTAGAGAATTAATCCCTCCTCAATCCTGTGGGTCCCTGGAGGCCAACTAGACCACCAGGTACCTCCAGTATGCGCCAGGGGGCAGCGTTGCAGAGAGGTGTTTAGAGACCACGCCCCTTTTTACAACACTCTACAATGCAGTTCCGTGGCGCTTACTGGAGGTACCTGGTCGGCTAGTCGGCCCCCAGGGACCCTCAGAATTGACAAGGAATTAATTCCCCTACTTAAACTGCGCCACAGGGTGTTCTGACCCCTGTCCGGCCAGAGTCCTGGGCGGAGTGGCCGAGGCAGTCCACTTAGAGGCAGCATCTATTATCAACTGCTCGCTTCAGTACGGCTACGTCCCCCAGCAATGGAAACAAGCCAAACTCTTTCCTCTCCTTAAGAAACCTTCTGCCGACCCCTCCATATCCTCTAACTACCGCCCTATTTCTCGCTTACTGGCCTTGGCTAAGGTCTGCGAAAAGAAGGTTTTTCGGCAACTGGAGGCGTTTGTCAAGTCCTCAGGTGCTCTCCATCCTGCGCAATCAGGGTTTAGGGCTTCATACAGCATGGAGACGGCGCTGGTTGTGATGACCAAGGCAATCATGGAGTGCCTGGATGGGGCGGCAGGGCGGCTCTGATATTATTTGACCTCTCTGCCGCCTTCGATACGGTGCCCCACCAGCAACTTCTCGCCCGACTGTCTGCCATTGGTATTGTGGGCCTAGCTTGGGACTGGGTAAGTCTTATCTCGAAGACCGCACCCAGCAGGTGTGGATGCCGCCTTTTTCATCATCTATCAGGAAACTCTCCACAGGGGTCCCGCACTTTTTTTTTTTTGTGTAACTTTTTTTATTGTAATAAAAGAAACATAGAAAAACTGACAAGGCAATATAACAGTAGTACATCAATCGGGCGAGTGCTCAAGGAGGACGGGAGATACACAGTAGTATGACACAGGAGTTGTTGTACACAGATGAGGGGGCCGGAAGCAGGAAACACAAAATCAAGAACAACATACGCTATACTACATCAGGAATGTCCGGTCAGGGAGACCAGGCGGGACTAGTGACCCCCGTGAGAGGGGGCGTACATATATCTCCCCGGTACGAGTTCCATTGATTCCAAATTTTCTCCCATTTTCTGGGTCTGCCTCTCGCCACATATACAGTCTTCTCCCTAAACATGCACCAGTCCATGTTCTCTTTCCAGGCCGTCACTGTGGGGGGCCTTTGGGACCCCCAAAGCTGTGCAGTGTCTCTCTTAGCAATCATATTACCAAGGGTCGTCCATCGTAGCTGCGACATGTCATAGTCATTTGGCCCCCATACATTCAGCAAACATCGTCGGGCCTCTGGCAACATCACAACACCTGTTACTTCATTCATCACCTCATGTATACGGTTCCAGAAAAGCACCATCTCAGGACATTCCCAAAGTATGTGGAGAAAGGTACCAAGCTGACCACAGCCCCGCCTACACAAGCCATCCGTCGAATAGCCCATACGGATCAGGCGAGGGCCGGTAACATAAATCCGATGAAGGATTTTGAGCTGGACCAGGTGGAGACGGGCCGGGATAGCGACCTCCTTGGGAGAGGAGATCGCAGATTGCCAGTCCACGTCGTCTAATTCAATACCATCCGCAGTCCAGGTTGCCCTGAGGTGCTCGAGCAAGCTCGAGCAATCATTGATCATCTTTTTGTAGATCAAAGAAATAGTGCTATCCGGCACATGACCATCTAATATACGATCTTCGAGGGGGGAGGTTTCCGGAATGTCGCTACCCACGGGAAGACCGAATTCAACGTGTGGCGAACTTGAGCATAGCGGAAGAATTCCTTATCACTCAGCTTATATTCCGTCTGCAGTTCTGCGAAAGTCTTTATCCTGCCCTTAACCCAGTGATCACGCACTTTACTGATGCCAATCATATCCCATTTCTCGAATCCTTTCGTTCTCCACAGGCAACCCAGTCTAGCAGAAGCATATAGCGGAGTTGCGCGGGTCAATCGATCACTCCAGCCCATGGCCGCAGTCGCACTATGCCACACTCGTACGGCTATCCCGGTGGGTCCTGAAAGCTGTAAGCGAGAGGATCCAGAATAGAGCGCCCTGTTATAGTCTCCCCCCGGTAACAGCCATTTTTTTTTTAAAACTCTTTATTCGTGACTGTCGCAGGATGTTATACACTTCTTTACATTTTCTCATCATACCATACATCAGTCTTTTCCATTTTCTTGACCAGTAACTTTCGGTATCAAATCTTTACAATCTCGTGCCGTTTTTCTTATCCATGCTCGGATGTGTCTCAGGAATGATCTTGAACATCATAAACTTGACTTACATAAATGTGAAACCCCAACTGCCCCCCCCACCCGCCCACCCTCCTCCCGTCTCCTGGTCGTTCTCTCTTGTACACTCTACATTCCGGTCCAAGGTGTCTAAAGCTATCTGGAAATTTTTAAAGGTTCTAGACCCGGTCCAGCCCTTGTGAGTGGTAATGGTGCTCTTGAGCCCCGGCCGCCTCCTGCTACATATATGCTCTCACCCCACCGGGTCTCCCGCACTGTCCAGGTCCATCTCTTCCAATTCAAACATCATTATGTCCCAGTCCTGTGCTATAGGGTATTTGCGAAGGCCCTTGCCCTTCTCTTCCCGCAGCGCCGCGGATTCAGCTTTGCCCCATTTCAGCAAGTCAGTTCGCCACATGTCTACCTGTGGGGCCCTGGGTGACTTCCATCTCATAGTGAGCACCCTGATTGCCAGTACGAGTGCCAGGTCCATAAATTTCAGTTGTGCTTTGCATGTTTTGGGTCGTTTCCTGTTCCCTATCAGGCAGGGTAATGCCCCCTCAGGGATCCGGAGCGTTGTTATGGAGTGTAGCGTGTGTTTGATCGTCCCCCAGTAAGTATGCAACTTCGGGCATGTCCATAGCATGTGAAGGATATGTGCCTCATCTTGGTGACATCTCGGACAGCAGTGTGCAGTGGTAGGGAACATCCTATGAAGTCTCTGGGGCGTAAGGTATGCTCTATGGAGAATCATGGCCTGTATGAACTGAAATTTAACATTCCTAGATACTCTTCTATGGTGTCCTAGAATTATTTTCCACTCCCCGTCCGTTATGTTTTCTCCCGAGTCCGCAGCCCAGGTCTCCCTAAGTGTGGTGATCGGCGACATCACATGTTCTCCCCCCGGTAACAGCCATCTATCCATTTCAAACGCTGGATTCAACGCCGGGCCATACATCCCATGGTTAATTGCAGCAAGTTGGGAAGCCCAATAATACCGCCTGATATCCGGAAGTGCAATACCGCCGTCATACCAGGGAAGCGTCAACTTTGGAAGAGCGATACGCGAATGCCCGCCCCATATCAATTGCCTCTGTAAGGACTCTACTTCTCGGAAGTACCTCGCCGGAATCACATCAAATGTATTCTGGAGTGCATATAAAAACCGCGGTAAAGACATCATTTTAAAAAGAGCCGCTCGCCCTAGTGGAGACAACGGTAATTTACGCCAACTCACTACGTCTGATCGCAAACGTTGAAGCGGAGGGAGTAGATTACGCTCGTAGCAAACTGCAGGGTCCAATGATATAAAAACTCCCAGATATATAAAACCAGACTGTGACACCTGGATAGGACATCCACGCGGCAGGAGGGGGACACCACCAGCGAGCAAGTATATATGGGACCTAGTCCAGTTGATGACGAGGCCGGAGTTTTTCCGGAACGAGTTAAGCACGTCGAACAATACATTTAACGATTTATGAGGCGACGTGAGGTACAGCAAAATATCGTCCACATATAGCGATATGCGGTCCTCAAAGTCCGGGGTCCAGCGTATGCCTCTCATTGAGGGCTCCCACCGTAGCCAGGCAGCGAGAGGTTCCAAAGCGAGGGCAAAGAGAAGCGGAGACAGAGGGCAGCCCTGCCGTGTGCCTCTCCCAAGAACAAAGGGCCCGGAGACCCGGCCATTTACCACAACCTGTGCCAGTGGTGTCTCATATAGAAGTTTTACCCAACTAATAAATCCAGCGCCAAAACCAAATTTTGCAAGTGCAGCCCAAAGATACGGCCATTCGATTGTATCAAAGGCCATCGTGGCATCCAGGGACGCCAAGATGGCCGGTTCACGCAGTGACGTCGCCCTCGCGAGAACACCATGCAAGCGCCGCAAATTCAAGGCTGTGTTACGATTAGGGATAAAGCCCGACTGATCCGGATGGATCAGCTCACTGACTACTTTTATCAGGCGGTTTGCGAGCAGCTTGGCAAGAATCTTAGGCTCGGCGTTCAGAAGTGAGATAGGCCTGTAGGACGCACAGCGGTCCTGTGGCTTTCCCTCCTTATGGATCACCACAATGGTCGTAAGGCGCTGATCACGAGGAAGGGAGCCAGTTTCCCGCGCTGCTAAAAACATATCTCGGAGATATGGCGCTAGTGTGTCTGGGCGCAGCTTATACAGTTCGATGGGAAGATCATTAGGGCCCAGTGCCTTTCCGGAGCGAAGAGAGCGCCCTCGTCAATTGAGGGTGCAGCATCTAACCAGTCCCTATCAGACTCAGACAAACAAGGCAACGCTATATCCCTTAGCAACAAATGATAATCCTCCTCTGGCCTATCAGATACCGGAGAATAAACTTCTCGGAAATAATCAGCAAAGCATTCAACAATGTCAACCGGGTCGGTCACTCGCATACCATCAGATCTCTCAATAACTGGAATCACTAGGCTTGCCCTCTCCTTTTTATCCAACCAGGCAATCAGTTTCCCTGCCTTATCGCCCACATCATACAACCGTCCCTGCTGTTCCCTACTCATCGTCTTAGCTGCATCGGTAACCAAATTCTTATATTCGAGTTGCTTGAGATTGAGGACGTGGAGCGTCTCTCGGGTAACATTCCGCTCCAAGGCACTCTCCAACTCAGTAATTTCAGTCTCAAGACGAACAACTGCCCCATTTCTACTTTTCTTAGCGCACCCAATTAACGACAATGCTTGTCCCCGGATGACCATCTTAAACGCTTCCCACAGCAAGACAGGCGAAGACACAGACACCACATTTTCTGCGAAGTACAGATCCAATGACTTAATCAGTTCAGTACTGGTTTTGGGGTTGTAAAGATACAATGGATTAATCGGGGCCACCCTCTCTTCAGCGCCTATGTTCATATTTATCTGAAACCATAGAGGGGAGTGGTCCGATATGCCTCGAGCTAGATGTCTAATCTCCCCAATTGAAGAAGACTGGGCAGCCGGTATCAGGATATAATCCAATCTAGAAAGACTACCATGTGCGCCTGAGTGGAAAGTGTACTGTGCCTGTTCTGGATGCATCAACCTCCAACAATCCACAAGCCCCAACGCTCCTAAAAATTCACCCAACCAAGATTGTGCACTCGTGAGGTCTCTGGGGGGATAGCGATCCTCCCTTCCGTAAACAACTGAATTAAAATCACCACCCAGTATCAGGACACCATCTGGGAGACCCAAAACAACGCGTCCCAAGTCTGCAAATGTAGTGGTTTGTAAGCCAGGTGGGACGTACACCAATATCAGTGAGATAGTTTTCCCCTCCCACCTGCCTGTGAGTGCTACATATCGCCCCCTAGCGTCCAGAACTATGTCATCGATTTCCAGGGGAAGAGAAGTCCTGACCAAGATACCCACCCCTCTAGAACTAGAGGTGAACCCAGAATGAGCAGCGAGACGATATCCTCGCCTGTTCAGAGCGTAGCAAGCATTGCCGATCAAATGAGTCTCTTGTAGCAGCACAACATCAGGGGAAAGGCGTCGCAACATCTGCAAGACCACACCCCTCTTTATCCAGTCTCCCAACCCATTCACATTCCAGCACAGTAGTTTCAACCCCCTACCCCCCATCCGAACCCACAATGATCTCCCATCTCATAACGAGCACCACACCAAAGTCCAAAGTCATAACAGTGCATTGCCTTGAAGAAGAAGAAAGAAAATGAAACACACCCAACATACTTCCCCCCTCCCCCAACAATACCCCACGCAACTCCCCCCACCCTGCACCCCTGCATAGCCTCAAAAGCCACCCCAACTTGCAGTGTGCCTGTCGCCCTAGCAAAAAAATAATCTACACAAAAAAACCCAGAGGAGGAAAGGGTCCCTCTTTCCCCGCCGCCTCCGGGGATGTACTTAAAGGCAGACGATCACAGAAGTCAGCAAGCCACAGTTGTCCATTGTATTCATTGTACGGGACTCGGGCGCAATTGTTCATTCTTGTTCCAATAGTCCTCCTTCAGCACCACCTGTTTGTTCCTTGCGATCGCGACGGGTAGGCAACGTATCTAGCCAGTCACTCACTCCCTCCGGGCGATCAAAAAAGAGTGTCCGATCCTCATATTCCACACGCAGCCGGGCCGGGAACAGCATCGCATACTTCAAGTCCATATCTCTGAGACGCCTTTTCACCCCCTGAAATCCTATTCTTTGCTTCTGGACGGACTGGGAGAAATCCGGATAAAAGTTCACTTTAGTGTTTTCGAACTGCGTAGGATCACCCGTCCGCGCTGGACCTGCAAAATGGCGTCTCGGTCTCTGAAGTTAAAAATTCTGGCGATGATCGGCCGCGGGGGGAAACCTGGCTTCGCTTGTCCTCCCGGCACTCTGTGTGCGCGTTCCACCGCAAAGAATTTACTCAGTCCCTTGGGGGTGAGGTGATTGAGGATGAGGTCTTCGACATAAAGATCAGTGGACAGTGATCCAGAGTTTTCCGGGACCCCAATAATACGCACGTTATTGCGCCTTGCACGGCCTTCAAAATCCTCCAGACGACGAGCAAAGAAATCGTTGGCGGATCTCAAGTTGCGTACTTCCGTTTGCAAGTCAGACATGTCCGTCGTGAGGCTGGAGGTCTTCAAATCTAGAGATTTGACCTTCTCATTTGTCTTCGCCAAATCCGTTCTGATAAGATTAACGTCGATGGCCACTGTGTCTAGCTTCAGGGCCAGGGCCTCGTATTGCTGGCCAATAGATGTCTTGATGCCAGCAATGGCGCCCATGACGTCTTGTAGTGTTATATCCGCCGACACGGTAGAGTCATCAGTCGCCTCGTCCCGGACCTTGGGTGTGCCACCGGGGGATCCTTTAGGATGAGTGTAACGGTCCATAACATTCGTTTGGGTTGTACCTCTTCGGAAGGTGGTCTTGACTTTCCGTTTGTCACCCTCGGGCTTGCCTGTCATGGCGGGCTTGGTGCCCCGGAGGGCGCTTGAGATCTGGTCCGAATGGCTCCTCAGAGTTCACCCACAGGATCACCAGAGGCAGACAGAGGCCAATATAATTCCACGGCAAGCACTCGCTGGCCCCAGGCCCAGGTGATGAGCACGGGAGCCAGCTGCGCACAATATCTATCGCGGTGAAGAGGAACGCCAGGCAGCAAAAACGAAACCGAAAGTTAATTCGGGACGAGATCTGGACCCCTTTAGCCGGTGTTGTTGAATTAGTGCCCGGGTACAGCCGCGACTCAAGGCCCAGGTAGCTCCACGGGGTAGGCCACAAAAGTGCAGGATGGCGTAGCTCAGGAACCCGAAGTCTAAATCAATCCCTGAAAGCAGCTATTACATCAGCTGGGCTGCGCCTTCAATAACCCATCTTCGGAATCAGGATATTATTCAGGATAGTTGCGGGAGGCGGCGAGGGTCTCGGGAGCCCTCTGCTCACGCGGCCATCTCGGATGCGCGCGAAGCTCCTCCCCCCTTCTTTCAGCCCCCTGCTTTTCAATATTTATTTGACACCCTTGATTTTCTTAGCCGAAGAGCAGGGCGCTAAAATAATGGCCTATGCCGACGACACTCAGCTTCCATTCACTTGGAAGAACTCTGACCTGCGAACTGACATTGCTCAAAAGTGTCTCTCATCAGTATTCTCCTGGCTTGCACATGCTCGACTTAAGTACAATGAAGATAAGTCAGAGGTTCTCCTATATGGCCAGTTTCCTCCTGCCTTCAGAGAGATTTATGGCCCCCTGACTTTCCGCGCCCAAACTCAGAGGGTGGGCTAGCGAAGAATCTAGGGGTGTGGTTTGGGGAAAATCTTCGGTTCCCTGACCAAATCAAAAAACCCATGGGAGTCTGTTTTGGTACTCTTAAAACTTTGAGAAGATTCCTCCCCCTGCTATGGCGTCCTGCCAACAAAATGGTTGCCCGGGCGCTTATCCTCTCCCGCCTTGACTATGCCAATGCTCTCCACATTGGTATACAGGGTTATCTTTTTAAAAAACTCCAAATCATGCAGAATGCCGTGGCCAGACTCCTGTTTAATATCTCGAGGAGCTTTTGCGTGACCTTCACTGGCTCCCTGTGGCCCAGCGAGTGCATTTTAAAGCATTGACCATGACACACAAGGCCCTTCATGGCTCTGGTCCAGCCTACATCAGAACACGTTTCGCGTTCTATACTCCCAGGCGACCTTTGTGCTCAGCCCTCCAACGTCGGCTGGTGGTCTCAAGGTTCCGTAGGTCGCGGATTGGTGGCCAGTCTTTATCGGTCAAAGCAGCTATGGCGTGGAATTCTCTACCGGCAGATCTCCAGCATATTCAGGATTTCCGTATTTTTAAAAAACATCTCAAAACTTTTCTGTTTAATCAGCTGCCTTAACATCTTTGCTCCTTCCTGCCACTGCCTACTTGCACGCCAGGACACTCCAGAGTGTTAGTGCGCAATATAAATTCCTTTATAACATAAAATTTGCACACATGTGAACTCAGGCCCCGCCCCCTCCCTTCACCACTGTGCAAACGCGCCCCGTGGCGTGTTTTAAGTTGGGGGATTAACTCCCCTTGAATACAGAGGATCCCTGGGGTGCAACTAGCCTACCAGCTACCTCCAGTAAGCGCCACACAGCTGCGTTGCAGAGGTGTAAAAAGGGGCGTGGCCTCAGAACACCTCTCGACAACGCAGCCCCCTGGCGCATACTGGAGTTTCCTGGTGGGCTAGTTGACCCCCAGTATTCAAGGGGAATTTGTATCCATCTGCAAACGCGCCAGGGGCGTGTTTGCAGAGTGCTGCAAAAAGGGGGCAGGGCATCTGGCGCAATGCAGGGCTTTTCTTCTTTTTTTTAAGAAGGGGGCTGTGTAGCCACCCTTCTTTTTCTCATTTTTTGGCCCTGAGGCCCCCATCCCCCATGGCCTGCCCCCTAATTTTTTTTTTTAATTTCAAATCCGGGAAGGGGGCCTGTGGCCCCCCTCCCGAGGCCATAATCGCCCGGGGACCCTATCCCCCGGGGCATGGCCATTTTTAAAAACATTTTTGGAGGGGGGCTGCGTGGCCCCCCTCCCCTGGCCCGGGGACCTCATCTCCAGGAGCCGGCATTTCTCTTTTAAAAAAAACCATGATATTTATAATTTGGGCTGGGGGCCACGTGGCCCCCCTGCTGGGCCACTCCTGGCCCTGGGGACCCCATCCCCCGGGGCCTGGCCATTGTTTTTTTTTTTTTATTTGGAGGGGGGCTGCATGGCCCCCCTCCTCAGGCCTATGATGGCCCCGGGACCCCATTCCCCGGGACCGGCCTGCCTCATTTAAAAAAATATATATTATAAGGGGAGGGGGGCCGTGTGTCCCCCCCCTCCCGGGCCACATGTAGCCCCGGGGACCCCATCCTCAGGGGCTGGCCCTCTTCATTGGGGTCCGTGGGGGTGACACCAATCCCCCCACGGTCCCAGCTGGGTCCCCGCCTCCTGCGGGAGCCAGCATTGCTTTTCCACATGGGGAGCAGGTAACATGCTGCTCCCCATGTGGAAAAGCAATATGCTTTGCTTCATTGAAGCGAGAGCAGGTTTCCCTGCTCTTGCTTCAATGAAGCGAAGCAGTTTGCAATGACAGGGTGGGAGCCGCGAGGCACCCGCCCTGTCATTGCAAAAGGCTGTGTTACGGGGGCGGGGCACCCCGGGACACTGCAAGAGGTGGCCCTGTTGGGTGGCGATCCCCAGGGCCATCAAGGGTTCCAGGAGGGCGGCCGCGTGGCCCCCCTTCCACCATTTAAAAAGCCCCAGGGAGTGTTGGTCCCGGGGCTTGGGGTTCCATAATGGACCCCCAAATTAAAAACTTAGTGCCCTGGGGAGGCGGCGGTCCCCGGGGTGTGTGGGGGGCTCAAGCCCCCCACACAGGTTTCTTTATTTAAAAATAAAAAGCTCCAGGGGGTGGTGGTCCCCAGGGCTGCGGGGGGCCGTGAGCCCCCCGCATATATTAGCAAAAAGCCCCAGGGTGGCAGTCCCCGGGGCTTGGGGGCCTTTGAGCCCCCCACCCTCTTATGTTAAAAGCCCCGGGGGTGGCGGTCCCCGGGGCTGGACGGGGCTATGAACCCCCCGCACAATTTGTAATAAAGCCCCGGGGAGTGGCGGTCCCCGGGGCTGGGGGGGCCCCTTTGGGCACCCCGCCTAAATTATTTGGCCCCCGGGGGCTAATAACTAATATAGCGCGGGAGCCCGCACTTAGTTTTTTGGGGTTTTTTCATCGGCAGGATCCGTGCAACCTGCGTGGATTTTGCTGATTTTGGCCTTGGGGTCCTTGTGGGACCCCCTGAGCAGGCCTAGGGGGTCAGGGTGTTTCGACCCTGCCCCCTTTTTGCGTTTTGCGTGTTTTTTTACTAGGTTTCTTGTGCCTCGGTTCTACAGAGGCACAAGATGGCTGCCAACACTTCCTGATTAGGAGTGTTGTCAGCCAATTAGACTACAGCTCGTGCTCAGCAGGGTGCACGGATCCTGCGAGGCCATAGATATATATGTGATTTTAATAGTGATTTTTCTCAGGAACTACAGAACGGATTTACACCATTCAAGCAAAAGGCATGAGTTTGAACCAAGGACTACCTCTTTGCCAAATTTGGTGTAATTCCGTTCAACAGTTCGGGCTGTAGCCGCGATGAACAGTTCCTATGGAAAATTGCATGGGGAAAACACGTTTTTGGACCCCCCTTTTTACTCGGCCCCCGCTTCACGAATCACCCCGAGACTTTCAGGATAGGAGCAGACCGGAGCGCCCCACCAGTTTTGAAAATTTTGCAAAGATTCGTCAACCGGCACCAAAGTTATTCCAAATAGAATGTTGCGGATTTCCTATAGATAGTAGGTCCTAACTATAACTACATATCTATATAAATAAAAATTTAAATGTTGTTTATCAAAATCTTATATCTCCAAAAGTTCTTCACAGACTGCTTTGAAATTTTGACACAATGTTGGATTCGAATACGCGCATGTTTTTATATACATAACGTTGGATTCGAATACGTGAGTGTTGAATGCGCGCGTTTTTAATCGAAAGCCCGAACAGACACATAAAAATGTAAACGTTTGTTTGTTCAAAATCTTAAATCTCCGAAAGTTCTTCACCGATTGCTTTGAAATTTTGACACAACGTTGGATTCGATTAAGCGCGTGTTTATATATACACAACGTTGGATTCGAATACGCTCGTGTTTTTAATCGAAATCCCGAACAGACCCCATCAATTTGGTTGTTGTGCAACAACTACAAGGGCAAATAGAGACAATGTCTACATATATTAGGATGGACAGTTGGTGTCAGGGTGGCAGACCGTGAAGTGGGTGGAGGGAGGGGGGAGGAGTTGGTTCACTTTGCCACATTAATAAAGGACGCATAAAGTAAATAGTCTACATATATTAGGATGGACAGTTGGTGTCAGGATGGCAGACCGGGAAGTGGGTGGAGGGAGGGGGGAGGAGTCGGTTCACTTTGCAACATTATTTAAAAGAACACGATGCAACTTCGACCTGCGGTTCTATTACATGTTATATATTAAGAATGCGTCCAACATCTACCATCTGTACTGATTGTTTCTGTTATATCAACTGATGTGATGTGATTTAAATATGTATCAAATTGATATTGGGAAAAACTGGATAACAAGCAGCAAAAAGAAAAATACTTTGAGTACTTGCTATGATACATGTACTATTAACTGTGGTTTTCAATAAAGTTTGTTATAAAAGAAAAATATAACAAAGCTCAGGGCCAATCTTTAGAATTCTGCGGGTTTGATCTAGACATGGATTGCTTCTCACATGGACAATTATATGTTGCGTGTTCTAGAGTCGTCAGACAATCTCTATATCTGCACAGACAATGGATCAACAAAAACATACTGTATACCCACAAGCATTGTGAAATTAAACATATTAGAAACGTGCGCTTACTCTTTTCTTTCTCTTCCATTTAACCAGACTGAGCCACAGCAACGAGTGGCCGGGTACAGCTAGTATGTATATATATATTAACCCTCAGATTCACCCAGGTATAGTTAGCTTAAGGCAACCTTAACTCACTCCAATGTTCATTAAGTCACACGTGATGTCACAGTGGCATTACCAATCACATCAATATGGATCTGAATTTGTATAATTAGTTATGTGTTGCAATATATGAATCTTCTATTGTTAAGCAGTATTATTTATTGTCCTCACTTAGTAGCTCACCTTTTGCCAAGCACTGCATCTAGACTTGATGTGGCCTTAACCCATAACACATGGCGTATGTCAGTGCGCAGCGAGACTGGCACAAGAGTCTGGCCGACGCTCAGCCTTCTTGTGGTTCTATTGTCAGGGCTGGGCGCAGCGGGGAGTTAGTGCAATGCCGGACAGTCTTTGGTATGTAGGTGTTTTTGTTGGTACAGAGTTACACTACTTACATCCATGATGTCAAAGAGGAAGTGATATTTGATGTCCTTGATGAACTCGTGGAAGCCATGAACAGACCACTGGGGCCAAGCTGTTGATGGATGGATAACCACAACTGTTGAATTTCATGAGTTTTTGAACTCAAGATCGTTTCTATAACTTCTTTTTACCTATATTTCAGATTTTTTTTTTAAAAACACAATCTCATTTGAGGAATATAAACTATAACTTACCCTTAACCACATTTTCAGTGATTTCTTTTACAATGTTCTACATTGAAAATTTTGTTTTGTAGGTTCCACTATGCCCATCTCAGGCCCTCATGGTGCCCACAGCCTTTGATGTGCACAGTAAGGGAAAACCACAGGGCCTGGTATACCTCAGATATGCCATAAATCACATGATTTACCTAATGTTGACTGATTACATTTCTGGCCTTCCAAACTGGCCTCTTTGAAAATGTGCCTCTTTCCATTTAGCGAAGTCCCCTGTGCTCATTTTGCTGGTAAATGGATGGTGCAAGCAGTATTTTTTAATAGAAAACTCTGGAAAAGGTTGCCTGGTGAATAGAGGCCTGAGGAAGGAGGGATATAACATCTCTGCCATTGGAAAGTACTGCATTGCTTTCTTTCATAGGTTGTTCAATAATCTAGTGATGCAGTCGCACACAGAATGCTATAGTGCTGTTGCTTGTATCGAGGCACTTGTCCTTCTGCTTGTGCATTAAAAAGTCTTGGAATGTGTTCATAAATTGTTACTGAGGCAAGCATGTATTCCTAACTCACACTGCATGACCCAGTGTGTAGTAATTGTATAGCTTATCGGAAAGAAACACGTTAGTTAGATTCCTTACCTTAGAATATCCCCAGGCGTCAGTCTGGATCCGGAAAGTTTTCGTCAGCAGTACCCCTGCGCGTTGGTAGGCGTCGTCTGTGGCTCCGCATCCGTCGTCCATGGCTCCGCATCTGTGTCCGTGCCGTGATCACCGGGATGACATCGCTGGAGAACTCAGACGCCGCCCTCGCGCGCTGACGTCAGTTGTTCTTTTTTCCGTGCCAGCAAGCACAGATCCGGGAAGAGCAAACCCTTAGTCATTTTTTTACTAACTTTTTGGGAATTTTTGCTTATCTTTTTAGAGTCGACTCGACTCCTGGTGCCAGTTGGGATGCCCGGTTTCAAGCCGTGTGACGCCTGTCACCGACTGATGACGGTTACCGAACCCCACCGCCGGTGTCTCTACTGCTTGGGGGCCGACTATGACGACAAGTCGTGCCCCGACTGCCGGGCCTTGACGTCGAAGGCTAGGCGGGAGCGTTCCCATAAGCTACTCAAGCTCCGGCAGTCGGCTCCGCACCGCTCGAGGTCCCTGTCGAGGAGGATGTTGAGGGACAGGTCGCGGAGCCGAAGTCATCACCGATCGTCAGGTTCCAAGTCCTCGCACTCCAGTAAGTCGAGGCATGGCAAAAAGAAGTCGAAGAAACACCATCGTTCTTCGACTTCCCTTTCCCGGTCGCGCAACTCGGCCAAGGATTCAGGTGGCGCCCCTCTCGCGGCTCTGGCAGAGCCCACGCAGTCGCATCCAGCCATACACCCTCCGGTCCCTGGGCTCAATGCGACTCCAGAGCAGATTCGAGACTTCCTCGTGGCCATGAGGACTCTCTTTCTGCCATCGGGCCCTGCCGGCATGCCTTTGGGCCCCGCAGGTCCGACTGGGGGTCCTAGCCCTGAGTTGCCGGAAGCTTCGGCCTCGGCACCGCCGGTGACTTCGGTCCCGGCGCCGCAGGACTCCGTGGGATCCAGGCCTGGATCCCGGTCGACACCGGTTTCAGCCCCAGCCTGGGCACGGCGACGGATTAGTGCCGTCTCCGACACTGACAGGCGAGTTGTTCACCTACGCCCCGGCTCCGTCATTTCTGCCTGTTTATCAGGACACGAACGAAGGGGAGGACTGGGAGGGGTCTGCGGACCCCCTGGCACAGCAGTGTCAGTTAACTCAGGACTGGGCAGATGAGCTAGGCGAGGCCAGTGGTCTAGACACTTCGCCAGACACTGGTTTACTCTCTCCTCCTTCCGTGTCTACGGAGGAGGGAGCTACCTATGCTGTGGTGCTGTGCAAGGCGGGCCAAGGCCTTGAGCTCCCTGCAGCGGCCATGAGGACTAACCTCCTTACAGAGGTGCTTCAACCGCCAGTAAGCTCTTCAGAGCCTCTGCTGCAGTTCAATGAGGCCCTCACTGACGTTCTGCTGGGCACTCGGTCCAAGCCCACCACAGTCTTTCCTGTGGATTGGAATGTGGCCCGGCGCCACCGCCCAGCTCCAGACGACCCCTGCTTTCTGTCCACCCACCCCATCCCCGAGAGTCTGGTTATCCAGGCCTCCACGTCCCAGACCGCCTTCGCAACCGCACCCCCAGGATCCGGGAATTTAAAAGATTGGAACAGTTTGGCAAGAAACTGTTTTCCTCCATCAGTCTAGGATTGCGCTCCATTAATACGGCGTGCCTTTTGGAACGTTACACCCACTCTCTGTGGGATACGGTGGTGGACGTGCTTCCCCAGTGCCCGGAGGAGGCCAGGACACGGCTCGTCCAGGCTCTTGCTGAGGGCCGGGATGCAGCACGGTACTCTATTCGATGTGGACTTGACACCACGGACTTGCTGTGCAGAGTGATTGCAATGACGGTGGCGATTCAACGTCACGCCTGACTGAGGTCCACAAACTTTTCAGGGGATGTCCAGAGCACTCTCATGGACATGCCTTTTGATGGCCGTTGCCTCTTTGGCGACAAAGCAGATAGCACGCTGGAGCGCTTTAAGGACTCCAGAGCAACGACCAAGTCCATGGGCCTGTCGGCCCAGCGCCAGCAAACTTCTGCTTTTCGCTCCTTTCGTGGACACGGAAGGGGCACCCCCGAACATTCGTCCAGCCACAGGCCGTAGAACCAACCTCAGCGTGGTCGAGGACATGCATTCCGCTGTGGCGGAGCAGGGGGACAGAGAGCCGGTCAATCCACATCCGCTCCCACAGCATCTGCCTCAAAGCCTTCCTAGTTCGAGCTTTCAGGCCCATTCCACGCCATCACCTGCTCCACTGGTGTACCATCACTTCGGACAGGTGGGTGCTGCAAATCGTCTGAAGGGGCTACCCCTCCAACCATGCCACTGCAGTACCAACGCATGTCGGGGGATCACTTGCAACCTCTGCAGGAGGAAGTTACAGCCCTCTTGGCCAAGGGGGCCATCGAGCACGTTCCTGGCCCAGAAGTAGGCCAGGGTTGTTACTCTCACTACTTTCTGGCTCCCAAGAAGGGCAAAGGTGGCCTGCGCCCTATCTTAGACCTCAGGAGCATCAACGTCTTCCTCCGGAAGGAGAAGTTCAAGATGCTGACGTTAGCTCAGGTTGTGGCTGCCGTAGACCCTGGAGACTGGAAGGTAGCTTTGGACTTGCAGGACGTTTATTTCCATATTCCCGTCCTGCCGGCCCATCGGCGTTACCTGCGCTTCCTGGTAGGCCATGAGCACTTTCAGTTTACCGTGCTCCCCTTCGGCCTCACCAGAGCCCCTCGGGTGTTCAAGAAAGTGATGGTGGTGGTCGCAGCTCATCTGCGCAGATTAGGGGTTCCAGTCTTCCCCTATCTCGACGACTGGTTGTTAAAGGCGGGCTCACCCCAAACAGTCGTCTCCCACCTCCAGACAATGGCCGACCTCCTGCATTCGCTGGGGTTCTTAATCAATGTGCCAAAGTCACACATGAGTCCCTCCCAGAAGCTCCTCTTCGTCGGAGCGGTTCTGGACTCGGTGCAGTTTTGAGTTTATCCTCCCGAACAGCGGGTTCGGGATATTCAGGTTCTGATTCCGATCTTTCAGCCTTTATCCCGAGTTTCGATCAGGATGGTCCTACGGCTGCTGGGTCTGATGGCCTCCTGCATCCTGCTGGTACATCACACCAGGTGGTGGATGCAGGCTCAGGAGTGGGACCTGAAGTTCCAGTGGGCACAGTATCAGAGCAACCTGTCCGACCATGTCCTGATCTTGGAGGGCACTGCACGACAGTTGCAGTGGTGGCTCACGGACCGCGATTGGGTCAGTGGCAGATCCCTCTCCCTACCCCAGCTGGAGAACACAGTGGTGATGGATGCGTCCCTCCCGGGATGGGGGCCACATGGGGGAGGCAGAGATCAGAGGCCTCTGGTGTCCGGCGGAGTCACGGCTCCATATTAACCTTCTGGAGCTGCGGGCGATCAGACTTGCACTGAAGGCATTCCTTTCCTCTGTCCGGGGAAGTGTAGTGCAGGTGCTCAATGACAACACCACCGGCATGTAGTATTGCAACAAACAGGGCGAGGTGGGGTCGTGGACCCTCTGTCAGGGGCTCTGCACCTCTGGACATGGCTGGAACGTCAAGGCGTCACCTTGGTGGTTCAACACCTGGCAGGTTCCCTGAACGCCAGGGCAGACGAACTCAGCCATTGGTGCATGATGGATCACGAATGGCATCTGAACTCGGACATGGCGCACGGTCTATTTCAGCAGTGGGGAGAGCCTTGGTTATATCTATTCACCACCGAAGAGAACGTGCAATGTCATCAGTTCTGCACGTTGGAATTTCCAAGGCGGCACTCGCTCGGAGACGCTCTTTGTCGCGAGTGGAGTTGCGGTCTATTGCACGCCTTTCCGCCTATACCACTTCTGTCCAGAGTGCCCAGAGTGAAGATCAGGCGCAACCAGGCCCAAGTCATCCTTGTGGCTCTGGATTGGGCATGAAGATACTGGTATCCCGAGCTACTCGGTCTGTCAATCGTTCCCCCAATTTGACTGCCCGCTCGGGAGGATCTTCTGTCGCAGCAAACTTTCCAGATCCAGTCTGACGCCTGGGGATATTCTAAGGTCAGGAATCTACCTAACTAATGTTTCTTACAGATATATCCTTACCGAAGGTAAGTAACTTGTGCTTCAATGCTTGGCAGCACAGCACCCAGGATAATGTGCTGTTGGCATAGCCAATAGGTCTTGTTTTTAGGACCTTATATCAGCTGTCTGGTGAAAGCTCAAAACCATCCCATACCATAGGCCCACACAACACAACTTATCACACAACATACAAATACAGAGAGGGGCTTTTGGACAGCCCCATACAGCTCTCTGTTACTGTGTTCAGCTGGTTTTAGGCATTGGGTTGTAGTGTTGTCCGTCAGCACTAATATCAGTCACTGTATTTTAATGTTTGAAAAGTAGTCCACACACATATGGGCCTTAAGTACTTTGGGATTAATTTTATCTTGGCAGTATGCATACTCCATTGCGACAGTGTGTACATACCTCCGAGATAAAGGACCCTCCACCCAATTTAGATGCAGGCCTACCATAGGTTTAATCGCAGCTGAGATTACTCTTTGATTAAACTTCTCCAGTGGGAAAAAGCCATTACAATGCGGTTGTTTACTTGCATGCCATTACTAGGCATGCATTACAATGCATGCTCCATTACAATGTGTAGCCTTTACTACACGTTTTTAATAACACATATGCTTTTACCACGTATGCCTTTACCATAAATACCTTTACAATGAAATTTGTTGTAAAGGCATATGTGTATATGCGTGGACGCTACAGCGTTGGTAGTCAATACACGTTGTTAGAGGAAACAGATACTCTTCCGCTTCCTCACAACGACATGCATCGCCCCTCAGACAAGCTGCCTCATGAGGAGAGCGGAAAGGGGGATTGGGCCTGGGGTGGGTGGCTACTATTTTAGGGGTTTTGGTTAAAGAAGTGCTGGGGGGCGGGGGAGCACAGGGGTAGTGTTTTAGGGTGTAGGGTGGTGGAAGGGCTGGGGGACAGGGAAGCACAGGGGAAGAGAATTTGGGTTTGGTGTAGGGCAGACAAACTCGCCCCTCTACTCAACACCGACAAACAGTGCCCCAGGAAAGCCGCCTGGTTCACCACCGACCTCCAAAAAGCCAGACGCACCTGCAGACGCCTGGAGAAGAACTGGGGAAACGCTGAGACACCCGAAAACTACACCACCTACAAGGACGCCATGATGGACTACCACAACCAAATCAGAGCCACCAAAAGAAAGTACTTTCAACCACACCAAAATCCTCGCAAACTTCACCAACTCCAAGGAACTCTTCACCATCATTCTAGAATTCACCAACCCCCGCAGCGAAGCCACAAACATCACCCCATCCCAAGACCTCTGCAACAAGCTTAGAACCTTCTTCTACCTCAAGATCAAAAACATCTACGACAACTTTCCCAACCACCCATCAGACGCCACTGCCCGTCCCTGTTAGAAACGGGGTAGCGTGGTACGGAGCTGGTAGGCTAAACGCCAGGCATTGTGTAAAGCACCTGCGAAACACACTCACAGGCGACACACTAGGTACACTACAAAAAGAGACCACAACAGGTTAGGTGAAAAAAACAGCATATGTATTATGTAGAACACGTCATAAGGCAATTACACTTGTAACACTGTGCCAACTGGCACCGGGTAGCAGTCTACAGGGGGGACTATTTACACAGCAGGGCCAATCGGGTCGCTGCCCAAACCATCACAAGTACACAGAAAGAATAACTATAAAGTCCATCAGCATTAGATGAGTAACAGCCAGCAGCTAATGGCAAGTCCATGCACGTAGTTTAGATTACATAGTCAGTAGGCATGAACCTGAAAACATCGTAACATAGCCTTAGGCCTGGAAACCCCTTCTGCATGACATTAGGCGTTGAAAACCGGTTAGCATTGAGGCATCGAAATACACTAGCAACAGTGCAATAAGCATAAAAGCATTATGCATAACAGCAGCACGATGCATGGAAACCAGCAATGTAAGCAGGGGACACTTTTGCATCAGACCTGAAAGGAAATCCTGCTTGCAGGCCATTAGGTATCACCGTAGGCCTAAAGACGTAGTCAGGTTTGAGCCTGAGACATTACATTAGCATAAATGTCGTACACGGGAATCCTACTTAGGCCTAAAGTACATCAACATCAGGGTAACAGCATTAGGCCTAGTCATGTGGGCATGGCATAACATTTTAACATGTAGGCATCATCATGAGGCAGGGAACACAGTGTGCATAAGATGAGCATAAACCTCCTTAACAGTGTAAGGGCCTCATTGAGGGCATAACCAACACATCCTGCATAACGTTGGACATAAACCTATGCATTAGGCAACAGTAGGGGCATAAACAACATTAGATTAGGCATAGTATGCAGAACACCAACACTGTAGGCACCAGTGCAAAACATTAGGCATCAACCTTAGGCCTAAACCAGCCGCATAGGCATTAGGGGAAAAAGCATTAACAGTGAGTGCAAAACCATCAGCAGTCAGCCTTAGGGGAAAAACATTATCATTAGCATTAGGTAGGAACATAAAGCATCCTAACATGGCATTAGGCCGGAACATCTGCAGTAGGCATCATTAGGGCCTAAACAACACATTATCCGGAGTCACAGGCCTATGATGTATAAAAGCATGTGTATAAATCACATTGGCCTAAATGAGAGTAGGAATACGCACATTATCAGCGTAACTATATTATGCATGTATACATGCCCTTCTCAGAACATCGGCAGGGCGCCTTATGTAAACATACCTGGGCATGAAATCATTAGGCATAAATCATGAGAAACACCTTAAACAATAAATCATAGGAGGCAATGGGCCTCGCAAGCATAAACACAGTGTGCCCCAATTGTTGCAACTGCCCACAGTCCAGCGGGGCAGTTGTGTAAGGTACAGTTATCACGGGACCGTTAGAGCCCCTCCCTGGGACTCTGAAATTAGAAAAATGCCCCAAGAGAGTACTGGCACCACTGTACACGTGGGAGCCCCTCTCTGGAGCTCAGAAGCAAAGCTTGCCCAACGTTGCAGCTGCCTGCTCCTGCGGTGCAGCTGTGCTGGATGAGGCACAAATCACGGTACAAGTGGGAGCCCCTCTCTGGAGCTCAGAAGCAAAGCTTGCCCAACGTTGCAGCTGCCTGCTCCTGCGGTGCAGCTGTGCTGGATGAGGCACAAATCACGGTACAAGTGGGAGCCCCTCTCTGGAGCTCAGAAGCAAAGCTTGCCCAACGTTGCAGCTGCCTGCTCCTGCGGTGCAGCTGTGCTGGATGAGGCACAAGTCATGGTACAAGTGGGAGCCCCTCTCTGGGACTCTCCACAACAGAATTTCCCAAGCTGTGGTGGCCCGCTCCTGGGCAGGGTGGCTGTGTGGATCATCAACACCCGAGCAAGTCTGGGTCTCGGGGGCCTCAGGCACCGACAGGGTGCCTCGGCCGGCCACCTTCACTACAGTCTAGACCCACAGCCTCGCTCACTGGCTACCTCTCACCTGGGGTGGCGCTCTCCTCAGGCTGGGTTCCTGCCATCGCGGGGAGAGACTTCGACCAGGTGCCTCAGACTTCTCGCGGACTCGAGGACTCCACTCCTCCTGGGTGAGACACGGGCCGATTCGGGGTGGGCTCTCGCTGTATTTTCAGATGATCAGCTCCTCCAGGCCGCGCAGCGCTGCAGGGGGAAGGTGTTCCTGGCCTCCTGGGCAGTATAGACAAAGCGCTCACCAGGCGCTAGACAGCAGGGAGGGTACAGTCACAGCTGGAATAAAGTTGTAGCGCTTCCCAGGAGCTAGGTCCCACCAAATAAAGCTGCAGCCCTCACTATGCGCTAGGGAGGCAGGCAAGTATAGTCACTGGAGATATAGAGCTCACGGGGCGCTATGGGCCAGGAGACAGTTAATGCAGGGCGAGATCAGCAGGCAGTACGACTGCTCACCAGACCTGAAGCAGCAGTTCCTAGGAACAGTCATCCTCCATCACGATGGCCATCCTGCTAGCGCAGCAGTCTCCACTCCAGAAGAGTCTCTCACTAGCCCTGCGGAGAGTAGAGGGGTACAGATGGGCACAGGGGCCAGCATGCAGGCCCTTGCGGCGGTACCTCCTGGCAGAGTGTCCCCTCTACATTGGCCCTCAGGACGGAACTGAGCACATGGAGTCCCAGCTCCACTATATGTACACCCCGACCCCATCCTACCAGAAAGGGCTAGAAGCTTCCAGACGGTTCCCTGGGAAACATGTCCTAACTGGTTTAGGGGGGAGTAGAGCACCCTGTTTGCCAGGTTTCCCTCCAAAAGTTGGGGGCTGGGAGACAGACAACAAACTGGCAACCCACCTCAGGCAGGTGGCACAAACACTCAGTAATGGCGTCCATTTTAGAAGTGAAGTTTCTGCAATGGTGAAAATAAAGGTTCGTACACCATTGCACCACATTTATTATTTTCCTCTCGCACCACACATGGCATATACATTTCCTACCATGGGGGAGATGTCCCCTAAAGGGGGGTGCGTTTCCCAATAGAAGCCTATGTAAGGCAGGAAGCCCACACCCGAGTTCTGACGTCCTAGAGGTCTCCCAAGAACTGTGTGATAAAATCTCGGAGTTCTTCTGTGTTAAGATCCAGGACCTTTACCGGTCTCTGGAAACTGCTAACAGGGGCTCCTCTGCTGCCCATGATCAGGTTGCCGAGGATTTGGCTCCGCGTGATCCTCTCCCCAAGCTTTCTGCTTTTCCCCTTCTTGCTTCTGCTGATACAGAGCGCTTACTTTCAGGTGTCAAATCGGGGTCCCCGTTGGACCCTTGTCCCCTTAAGAGTCTTCTTAATTGTCAGACAGTCATCATACCTCTTTTCACTGACATTATGAATTTGGCCATCACCAAAGGGAAATACCCTGCTTCATGGAAGAATGCAGTGGTAAAGCTGCTGTTAAAAAAACCTTCCCTGGACCCTGGGGAATTAAAAAACTTTCGCACCATCTCGCTGCTCCCAGTCCCGACTATGATTCTGGTGACACATCTCAATTTCCATCTTGCTAGTTACTTAAGGGAACACCACATGTTGGATGAGTCTCAACACGGTTTCAGGAGTTCCCATAGTACGGAAACCGCCCTCACAGTGGTTTTTAACAACATCCGTACCAAGGTCGATGCAGGACACACCACGCTGCTCATCCTCCTCGACCTCACGGCAGGTTTTGACACCGTGTCTCCTGTTAGGCTCATCAAGCGGCTTTAAGAAAAAGGGGTCGGGGGGGCTGCCCTGGGGCTCTTGGCTTCTTTTTTATCCGGTCAGACTCAAACAGTGAGTCTGGGACAGTTTTCATCTAAGCCCACTCTTATAACATGTGGCGTCCCTCTGGGCTCCTCCCTGAGTCCGACGCTCTTTAATATTTATGTGGCACCTCTTGCCAAGGTTGTGAAGTCCTTCGGCCTCGAAGTGTTGTCCTACGCGGACGACACCCAAATTATGGTGTCCATTACCCATAACGTGGCTGACTCGGCCTCCAATTTTAGGAGCTGCATGGAAGCCGTCTCCCTGTGGATGAATGCCAATTTCTTAAAACTCAATGGTGAGAAAACCGAAGTTCTTATTTTTGGTAGCAGAGTGGATATCTGGTCCTCCGATTGGTGGCCGGACCCTTTAGGTTCGTGCCCCCGCCCGGTGCCTTTTGGTAAAAACCTGGGCTTCATCGTGGATAATTCTTTATCCTTGAGTAGACAGGTTAGTCGGACTTCCTCTACCTGTTTAGGGGTCATTAGAACCCTTAGGAAACTATCCCATTTTCTCTCATTTTAGGCACGTAAACAGGTGGTGGTGGCCCTGGTGACCTCTAGGTTGGACTACTGTAATGCGCTGTACCTAGGTATCAGCAAGGGTTTTCAACAGCGCCTTCAGTTAGTACAGAATGCGGAGGCAAGGTTCGTGTTGAACCTGCCAAAATTTCACTCTGTGGCTCCAGCTATCAGGGCCCTTCATTGGCTGCCGCTGAAACTGAGAATTCATTTGAAGACCCTCTGTTTTGCCCATAAGGCCTTCTTTGACGCGGAGCCTGAATGTATCAAGGCGATCCTTCAGCGCTACATTCCTAGGAGGCAGCTACGTTCTGCAGACAAGAATCTTCTGATAGTGCCCAGGTTTAACAAGGCGAGATGGGGAGGTTGTGCATTTTCCACCATTGTTCCTAAGTTGTGGAATGCCCTCCCAGAAGAAATCACGGTCATTCCCTCTCACCTTTTGCTCCGCAAGGCTCTTAAGACCTGGTTTTTCTCCCTGGCTGCTGAGGGAAGTACTTTGAGGCGCTTCGGACCCGCTGCCGCTTGTGCTGTCTGCTGTTAGCGCCTTGATGCCCATGGGCTTAGTTCGCGCTTTATAAATCCCTAATTCATTCATTCATTCACTTGGCACTGCTGACCAGCGCTAAAGTGTCCAACGTCCTACAACCACTCATTCCACAACTGCGTTAAAGCTGGGGGGAAGGCGAAAAAGTTTGGGATGACCCTGCAAGCAGGGCCAGGTCCAACACGACTCGGTCCCAGCCAAAAGCCAGGGTAGACCAATCAATGCCTTGATGGGCTTCCCTGCTTGGGGTGAAAAAACGGACGCGGGCCCACAACTGCGGGGGCACACGCAGGTTCTCCGCCATTCTGGAACTCGGTGGTTCCCTCTGTCAACACTCCCTGGACCAACTAAACCACCCCACTGGAACTCTCTAGTCGGTTGCGGCCAGGACCGGCCCCTAGGCCATCCAGATGTCTCTGGCCCTTGCTGTCTCACAGAGTGGGGGGCAGTAGCCCTAGGCCCGTAGTACCCGTTGGCCACTCCACTTCTCCTCCGTGCGGTTCCAAACTGCCACTGGTCCTCCCACCTGGGATCTGCACCCTCAGGCTGACCAGCAATCAGGGGCGAGGCTCTCCTCCCCCTGCCTCTCCTTCTAGGGTTCTGCCCTCTCCTCCTGTGCGGGGCACCCTCAGAGCACCACTCTCTCACTTGTCCAGGGCCGTGAGCCTGCACCTGATCCACCAACCCAGGGTCTAAACCCGGAGGTTGCATTGGTGCCAGAGGTGAGTCCTCCCTCCCTCTATACCCCCTCCCAGAGTTTCGCACCCTCCCAACTGGAGTAGTACCCCTGGAAGACAACTCCGGGGGAACACTGCTTACAGACGTCCCTCCCGCCAGGTCAGGCAATACCTGAACCGGGCCTCCCAACCCAGGATCGAAGCCCTGTGGTTCAACCAGTGCCAGAGGTGAGTCCTTCCTCCCTCTGCACACCCTCCCAGAGTTCTGCACCCTCCCACCTGGAGAGGTACCCCTGGAAGTCAACTTGGTAGGGACACTGACTACAGGTGTCCGACCCTCCAGTTCAGGCAGTCCTGAACCTGGCACCCCAGCCCAGGATCTAAACCCTGTGGCTGAGCAGACCCCAGAACCCCTGGAGCTCTGAATACAGACGCCCTGGGTTCTCCTGACAGTAGGGGCTCCCCTTCCATGGACGGCCCATCAGGACAGCCTAGGCTCCCAACCGGGGGCTCCCTTATGAAACACTCCAGGCCCTGGGACTGCATTTGGGGCACCTCGGGACACCTCCCCGTCTCACTCCTTCTTGTAGCTAGGACATGAGGCCCTACAGCCCCCCCACTACACTAGGACATAGCTGGGCTATTTTGCACCTCTCTGGGTTGGAAGATCCCTGCACCATTACCTTCTGGATCACTCCCCAATGCCCTCTCAGACTCTCTGGCATCCACCCAAAGGTCTGTCTCTCGTGTAAGCTCCCTGGGATCGGAGAGCCCACGGTCAAACAGGTGGTGGCGCAACGATGAGAAACAACTTCTGAGCATGTGCTCCCTGATAATTACATGCAACAGCCCTTCCCAATCATTCCCCGTGCTACACACCATCCAATCCTCCAGTGCTGTCCAACACACCTCCACAAACTCCTCCCAGGACTGGTGAGACAGTTTTCCACTGCCCTTGAACTCTAACCTGTCCCCCTCTTCCTGGGAATCAGGCACTGTCTTCCGAGCTCTGGGAGTGGGACTCCCTACACTGGATTCACTCTCGCTGCCACCACTGGATCCCACCCTCAATGGTGAATCCAGACCACAGAAACCACTCTCAGGGGACAACCTACCCTCCTGAGCTAGTCTCTCCCTAGCAAAGGCCCTTTCAGTCTCAGCCATCCTTTCCTGTACAAGGACCTTTTCGGTCTCTAACCTTTTCCCTTCAACGCTCAGCTGCAATATCTCCTTGGCGTGCTACAACTAAAGCCAGCTGCTGTTCCTTTTCTTCCCTCCTATTTACCCACTCTTCTGGAGACAGGGAAAGGGATGGGGCATTACCCCCGTCACTGGACCCAGCACGGGACTCCCTACTTACTGGTGTCCCCGCCCTGTCATTTTGTACCTCCTGTTTAGGATCCTTGGGGCCACGCTCCTGGCATACGGCCAGGGCCCTCTCTTGCTCATAGTGTACGCGGTCCCACTCATCCTCTTGCCATTTAATCAGGAATCCCTGAAGGCCTGGCTTGGAGTCTGACCCACTTACTATTATATCTCTCTCCTCACAGAACCCCCTCAACTCCAACACACTGTACTTGAACACATGGTCAAAATCAAAGCCAGATTCCATATTGGCAAGACACCAAGACCCAGTGCAAGACAAGGGACCTAGGTGCAAGGGCTGCAACAGGAGTGTGCAATTCAAAATACTACTTCCAGGGCGCAAAAAAATCAGGAGCAATAATCCCCAAAACCTGTGATTACTCTACGTGTAGAATTTGTAGTGCCACCAGTTGTCGCCGTGTAACTGTGCAAACATAAGTCCTATCCCACCGCTGAACACCAATGTTAGAAACGGGGTAGCGTGGTGCAGAGCGGGTAGGCTAAACTCCAGCCATTGTGTAAAGCATCTGCGCAGCACACTCACATGCAACACACTAGGTACACTACAAAAAGAGACCACATCAGGTTAGGAGAAAAAAACAGCATATGTATTATGCAGAACGAGTCATAAGGCAATCACAGTTGTAACACTGTGCCAACTGGCACTGGGTAGCAGTCTACAGGGGGACTATTTAAACGGCAGGGTGAATCGGGCCGCTGCCCGAACCATCACAAGTACAAAGAAAGAATAAATGTAAAGTCCATCAGCATTAGATGAGTAACAGCCAGCAGCTACTGGCAAGTCCATGCACGTAGTTGAGATTACATTGGCAGTAGGCATGAACCTGAAAACATCGTAACATAGCCTTAGGCCTGGAAACCCCCTTCTGCATGACATTAGGCGTGGAAAACCTGTTAGCATTGAGGCATCAAAATACACTAACAATAGTGCAATAAGCATAAAAGCATTATGCACAACAGCAGCATGAGGCGTGGAAAATAGCAATGTAAGCAGGGAACACATTGGCATCAGACCTGAAAGGAAATCCTGCTTGCAGGCCATTAGGCCTCACCTTAGGCCTAAAGACGCAGTCAGACATGAGCCTGAGACATTACATTAGCATAACTGCCGTGCACTGGAATCCTACTGAGGCCTAAAGTACATCAACATCAGGGTAACATTATTAGTCCTAGTCATGTGGGCATGGCATAACATGTTAACATGTAGGCATCATCATTAGGCTGGGAACACAGGGTGCATAAAATGGGCATAAACCTCCTTAACAGTGTAAGGGCCTTAGTAGGGGCATAACCAAAACATCCTGCATAATGTTGGACATACGCCTATGCATTAGGCAACAGTAGAGGCATAAACAACATTAGATTAGGCATATTATGCAGAACACCAACACTGTACGCACTAGGGGCAAAACATTAGGCGTCAACCTTAGGCCTCAACCAGCCGCAAAGGCATTAGGGAAAAAGCATCAATAGTGAATGCAAAACCATCAGCAGTCAACCTTAGGGGAAAACCATTATCATTAGGTAGGAACATAAAGCATCCTAACATGGCATTAGGCCTGAACATCTGCTGCAGGCATCATTAGGGCCTAAAAAACACATTATCCGGAGTCACAGGCCTATGATGCATAAAAGCAAGTGTATAAATCACATTGGCCTAAATCAGAGTAGGCATACGCACAATATCAGCCTAACTATATTATGCATGTATACATGCCCTTCTCAGAACATGGGCAGGGCGCCTTATGTAAACACACCTGGGCATGAAATCATTAGGCATAAATCATGAGCAACACCTTAAACAATAAATCATAGGAGGCAATGGGCCTCGCAAGCATAAACACAGTGTGCCCCAATTGTTGCAACTGCCCACTGTCCAGCAGAGCAGTTGTGTAGGGTACAGTTATCACGGGACCATTAGAGGGCCTCCCTGGGACTCTGAAATTAGAAAAATGCCCCAACAGAGTACTGGCACCACTGTACACGTGGGAGCTCCTCTCTGGAGCTCAGAAGCAAAGCTTGCCCACGTTGCAGCTGCCCGCTCCTGCGGTGCAGCTGTGCTGGATGAGGCAAAAGTCACGGTACAAGTGGGAGCCCCTCTCTGGGACTCTCCACAACAGAATTGCCCAAGCTGTGGTGGCCCGCTCCTGGGCAGGGTGGCTGTGTGGATCACCAACACCTGAACACTTCTGGGTCTCGGGGGCCTCAGGCATCGACAGCGGTCTTGGGGGCCTAAGGCATCGACAGCGTGTCTCGGCCGCCCCCCCCCCTCATGACAGTCTAGACCCACGGCCCCACTCACCGGCTAGCTCTCACCTGGGGCAGCGCTCTCCTCGGGCTGGGTTCCTGCCACCACGGGGAGCGACTTCGACCAGGTGCCTCAGGCTTCTCCCGGACTCCACTCCTCCTGGACGGTACACGGGCAGATTCTGGGTGGGCTCCCGCTGTATTTTCAGATGATCAGCTCCTCCAGGCCGCGCAGCGCTGCAGGGGGCAGGCGTTCCTCGCCTCCTGGGCAGTATAGACAAAGCGCTCACCAGGCGCTAGACTGCAGGCAGGGCACAGTCACTGCTGGAATAAAGTTATAGCACTTCCCAAGAGCTAGGTCCCACCTAATTAACCCTGGGCGTAGTTCGCGGAGCCGCACTCCGCGGAGCTACGCGAAGACGCAGTTGCACTCCGCGACCTTCGCGTAGCTCCGCGGACATGCGTAGTAGCTTGCTAGACCCGTTCGCGCGCCGTTTTTCGTCTTCGGGAGCGCGGTGCGCGTGTTCGGGGCGCTGCCTGCATGCTCGAGATAGCTAGCGCGCTAAGTTACTCAAGAGGTTTGTCCCGCCCGCTTGCGTTCCCTTATTTCCAAAGTGCGTGATCGCGTCAAATATCGCGCGAACTTACCCCGGCGCACGCGATAATGTTATTCAGCGCGCGAGAACTACGCTACGCACCGGATCGCGGAGTAATCGACAGCTTCGCGTTCTCCGTAGAACGCGGAGTTGCCAAAACTCCGCAAGCTCCGCGAACGGAGCGTAGTTCTTCGCCCAGGGTTACACCTAATAAAGCTGCAGCCCTCACAAGCTGCTAGGGAGGCAGGCAAGTATAGTCACTGTAGATATAGCACTCGCGGGGTGCTATGGGCCAGGAGACAGTTAATGCATGGCAAGATCAGCAGGCAGTAGGACAGCTCACCAGATATAAAGCAGCAGTTCCTAGGAACAGTCATCCTCCATTACGATGGCCATCCTGCTAGCGTAGCAGTCGCCACTCCAGCAGAGTCTCTCACTAGCCCTGTGGACAGAAGAGGGGCACAGATGGGTACAGGGGCCAGCACGCAGGCCCTTGCGGTGGTACCTCCTCGCAGAGTGTCCCCTCTACGTCGGCACCCAGCACGGAACTGAGCACATGGAGTCCCAGCTCCACTATATGTACACCCCGACCCCATCCTACCAGAAGGGGCTAGAAGCTTCCAGAAGGTTCCCTGGGAAACTGGTCCCAACTGGTTTTGGGGGGGGGGGGGGGGGGGGGGGAGTAGAGCACCCTGTTTTTCCAAGTTTCCCTCCAAAATCTGGGAGGCTTGGAGACAGACAACTAGTTTGGCAACCCACCTCAGGCAGGCGGTACAAACACATAGCAATGGCATCCATTTTAGAAGTGAAGTTTCTGCAATGGTGAAAATAAAGGTGCGTACACCATTGCACCGCATTTATTATTTTTCTCTCACACCACACATGGATTATACATTTCCTACAATGGAGGAGATGTCTCCTAAAGGGGGGGGGGGGGTCCTAATATAAGCCTTTGTAAGGCAGAAAGCCCAAACACTTGGCACTGCTAACAAGCACTAAAGTGTCAAACGTCCTACAATCACTCATTCCACAACAACAAAAAGGCTAGGGGGAAGGCGAAAATGTTTGTAATGACCCTGCAAGCATGGCCCGGTCCAACAGTCCCCCAGACACACCAGCAAGCCCACCATCTCCACCTGGACTGCGATCACAGCCGTAGACACCCCCTCGACCATGAGAGGCACCCACGCAGGGGCCCCCACGGACCCATGCCCCCTCACATCTACCACAGAGCCACCATCTCCATCGCACACAAACTATAACACATAATTAACATCACCTTCGAAACAGGCACCTTCCCAGATGACTGGAAACGTGCAGAAGTAGGGCCCATGCTCAAGAAGCCCACCGCTGACCCCACCGACCTCAAGAACTACTGCCCCATCTCGCTCCTTCCCTTCACAGTCAAAGTTGCAGAGAAAACAGTTAACAGGGAACTGACACGATTCATCGAAGACAACGCCGTCCTCGACCCGTCCCAATCTGAATTCCGCAGGAACCACAGCACCGAGACCACCCTACTCGCCGCCACGGATGACATCCGCACCTTCCAGGAACAAGGACACTACGCAGCGCTCATCCTACTCAACCTATCAGCAGCCCTCGACACGGTCTGCCACCATACTCTCATCTCCAGACTATACAACGCCGGCATACTAAGAACAGCCCTAGAGTGGATGCGATCATTCCTCACCGGAAGAACCCAAAGAATCAGACGGCCACCCTTCATTTCCGACCCCACTAATATCACATGAGCAGTCCCACAGGTGTTGTCACTGAGCCCAACCCTCTCCAACATTTACATGGCCCCCTCGCCATCCGCCCTCGGAAGCCCACCAACCCCCTCGAACCATGCCAAAAACCTCTGCATCATACTCGACTCATACCTCATCATGAACCGACAGGTCAACACCGTCACCTCCAGCTGCCTCAACACCCTCTGAATACTCCGCACGACTTTCAAGTGGATCCCCCCCCCCCCCCCCCCCCCGAGTCAAGAAAGACAGTCACTCACACACTTATCACCAGCAGACTTAACTATGGAAATGCGCTCTACGCCGGCATGAACAAGTCCTTACTCCGCAAACTCCAGACGACACAGAACTCCACTGCCAGACTCATGTTCTTGCTGGGGGCAGATGAGTATGAGAAGTTAGCCTGGCATATGATGTCCACTAGTTTTAGTGGGCACCTTGCAACAGTCTAATCGACCCTTATTGATGGTGGCTGTAAAGTCAACCTTATAGAAAGCTATCCTAGTGGTAGTATGGGCCAGCTGTCATCAGGCTAAGACTTCTGTAGGCGAGTTAAGCAAGTTGTTTTACCAATTATAATCAAGTGAATACCAAATGAAAGTACACCACACAAGGTATATATCAAATATATATGTATTTATTTTAAACACAACCCCTCTGCACTCTTTATGATGTCAGAGGTCAAAGTATATTACAAGATTCTCAATTAGCATACGATAAGTTGCACAATATACGGTAATGCCCTAGGGGCCTCACAAACCATATACTAAAGTAGTGGCATAAGAACCACGTCTGGGATAGAAAGCAGGCCTAGGGCCTGTGGAATCGCTGGGGATACTCTAAACAACCAAAGGTTAGGAAGGAGGAGGCCCACGGGTGACGTGTGCAGTGTCTAAATACAGACGCGGGTTACCATTGACTTTCTATGGGAAACGAAGAAGTTACAAAAGTACAATTTAAGGACACTTCCAGGTGGACTAGGATGGAACCCTTTTAAACTAGGACTCTTCGAGAGTCAAGACACACGGGAGCACCGTCGTACTCGTGTTACCTCACCCAGGGAAGCTGGGTGCATAGGTGCCCTTTCGTGTCGGGTTTCGTCGTCGTTTTCAATGGAGAGCTGCAAAGAAGTGCTGCAGGCGACCGGAGGAAAAGTGTCCGGGTGGATCCAAGGGTGGATCGAAGATCTGAAGAAACTGAAAGCAGAGGCGACAGAGTCTGGGTCACTAGCCAGTGACGAGGAAGGTACCAGGAAGGAACCAGGCGATGTTGGGTGATTTCAGGTTGTAGTGTAGTTCCTATTTTCATAATAGGCTCTGCGCATTGGAATAATATATCCTATAGATTTGACCTAGGACTGAGGTCTACTAGGTCTCTATCAAATATACTAGACTTAATTGTGAGTGCCAGCTAGCCCAGAGATCACTAGAAACTTTCTCGAATACACAAGAAGGGATTAGTTTCTGATAACCGCATAAACATGACAACTTTGTTTCCCAAGAATAAGAAATCTATCTCTAGAGTCGCGGAAACAATAGATAGTTATTTTACTCAGTCAATCGTGCATGCTTCGTTTCACCTGAGGTGCAGAGAAATAGAGAGACTGGCGTTTTCAATAAAAAGTATTTATTGAACAGTCTTCTGTCTCATGCAGGAGAATGAACTGCTACAATCGTAATACTGGTTGCAAAGTACAATGCGTACAGTACGAAGAGTATTATAAAATAATACTGTAAAAGCATGATATGGTTTCTAAGCCATAGAATGCATAAAATACATACGTTAATAAATAAAGACTAAAAAGTACTCAATTGGTGCTTCTAAAATACGCCTACCCAGGTGTACCTAACCTAACAAAGGTCTAGTACAAGGGAAGAAGTAAGTGAGGTGTAGCTTAGTTTCAGTATTCTTTTGCCAAGAATCTAATCCAAGAATTCTCTAAGGGTCTAATCAGCTCCGTACCTTGGTTTTAGAATGAAAGCTGTCTGGTATCTCTCTCTCAGGACTCTATTTCCCAACAACCCGCAAGGGTAGCTTGGAAACACTGGAGCTGAATTTCTCGGCAAGAGAAACGACAGCGTCTCTTTCAGTGCGTCTGCTGGAGGGTCGGCTTCCTTCGGCACTTGCTGTAGCAGGGCGTTGGGCAAGTAGATAGTTGAACTGCTCTAAACCACCGTGTGTTTGCCTGAGCAAGTGTGGGTATATTTATACCTTGAAGGTGCTTATTTTGACGTAAGGTTGGACATAACGTCATCAAAGACTCAGTTCTTTGAAAACTCCATGGGCCTTATTTATGAAGACCTTGCGCTGCCGGTGCGTCACTTTTAACATGGGAAAAAGTGACGCACCGGTTTCGCAAGGCTTTCATAAATGAGGCCCCATGAGTTCTTGGATAAATCAATATTCAAGCATGGGGAAGTCCCTGACTGCTGAAGGCTGGTTTTTCCAAGAAATCGTTGTGGATTTTCGTAACTAGTGGAAGTAGCTATGCCGTATTTGGACTGCATATGGTTATGATTTCTATGCCTATATAAGGATAGGGTGATTTATAACTATATATGGGCATGAATCGGGAAAATTACACTAGGATCCTAAATTCATATACGCTCTTGCGAGCTATGGTGACCTCTGCTGCACTGTCTGGCATTGTCTGGGCCCACTCCCCGTTCTTGAGCTGTGTCCTCAAGATCCTCGGCATGTCTGATCTTTAGACTTGCTACCTTCTTCTTGGTGAATTGAGTTTTCTATTTTTTTTAAACGTGCTGTTCGTCTTTGGACTTCACGCATTCTTCTTTTTGTTCTGATTGTCCTCTTCTTTCGGATTTCTGCTAGGAAGTCTGAACGGTACGAGAGGAACGTGTATCAATATCTTGATATCTATCAGGTTTTCTCAAATTATCCCTATTTCTAAGGTTAGATCTCTTTTCAGAGGGCTCCTGTTGAGGAGACCTTCCTCTCAACTGGAAACGCTTCTCCTTAGGAAGTGTCTGTTTGGTGTTTTCCCACTTCTTTTTGGGAGTAGTGAGATTAATTTTAATGAATGCATTTTCAGGATTTTCAGTTAGTTGAGGTTTTACTGGTTTCCCACCCAAACTATCTCTACCTAGTTCTTCATAGGATTTTCAATATTTCTGGCAAGTTCATATGGTTGCTCAGTAATATCTGTTTCTTTTAGTCTTTGGCGGATCGCCACGGATGCTGCTTCACCTTTAATGTTGGCTAATAGTATAGCCGAGACCTGATTGAAATCTTTTAGTAACTTCATACCAAGATTTAAGGCAGGTACTGGTCCGTATTCATTTTGAATCTGTCTTAGTTCGTCTGGTATTACCGCCATGGAAGGAACACCATGTGTTTTTGTGTAAATTGAAGCAAAGACTGTACCCTAAGTGTTACAGTCCTCCATGTGTGGTGCAATCCCCATTGGTAGACAGATTGTCAGAATTCTGTGTTTCTCATGAGGTGTACTATCAGGGAATATTGCCTCTTTTTTAGTAATTTTCTGGGCTAACCAGAACGGAATTTGTTCCCGTTTTGCGGGCAATTTACAGATTACTGACTGTATAGTCTATGGTGTAATTGTGTTTGTGTTCCCCGGATGAGGGGTGTGCTGTGGAATTCTTATAGTCGGTTGGACTGTTAAAGTCCGCATGACATATTGAACCAATTGTCTATGTATTTTTATTAGCTGTTTTAGCTGAGCTAACAATTCTGGACCTGTCATCCTTTCAATGTCAGGATGTGGTGTATAGCTGGCTAGTACCGGCCATGAAGCTCCTGGTCTACCTAGTGGACCGAGCCTGGTAATGTGATTTTGATGTTGTAGGGAGCCATTAAACCAGAGCTGATGCTCCTGGTAAGTTAGTGGAATTTTAACGTCCTCGAAAGAAACCTATTCCGCTGGAGGTTCCTCAACTTTGTAGTAGTGGAACTTGTGTGTTACTGGATTTGCTGCAGGAAACAGAATCCATGAATAGAATACCTCTGTCTGCCGATATTCATGTGCCTCTATAACAAATATTACTTTACCACCTCTCGATGATACTCCATTTTCTATAAGTTTTATAGTGATTATTTTCCTTATATTTACCGGGATGAGTATAGCATCCGGGTCATTTTGTTGGAGATTTGTGTCGTCTAAAACTGCCTGAGCTGCTAGTGCAGCTCTATCCCTCTCGTCGTCACTCTCCGTCATTTTGTTGACCGAAAGTTTGCAGAGCAAGTTTCAAGGAAACAAAGATTAGGTGCACAATATTTTGGAACATTGTACCCTTCAACGTTGAACAAACCAAAAACTAATTCATAGGATTTTCGTCCTACTCAGTTATGGCGGATATTACATGCTTTAACTCACTCCAGACGTCTTTTGGAGTATTTTACGGGAAAAAGGGGTCTGTGTGAAAAGCACGACTGAGTTACTCTAGTATCTAGCGTTAAATTATCGCCTTACCAATAGTTGGGCGCCATGTAGTGTAGTTCCTATATTCCCAATAGGCTCTGCGCATTGGAATAATATATCCTATAGATTTGACGTAGGACTGAGGTCTACTAGGTCTCTATCGAATATACTAGACTTAATTGTGAGTTCCAGCTAGCTCAGAGATCACTAGAAACTTTCTCGAATACACAAGAAGGGATTAGTTTCTGATAACCGCATAAACATGACAACTTTGTTTCCCAAGAATAAGAAATCTATCTCTAGAGTCGCGGAAACAATAGATAGTTATTTTACTCAGTCAATCGTGCATCCTTCGTTTCACCAGAGGTGCAGAGAAATAGAGAGACAGGCGTTTTCAATAAAAAGTATTTATCGAACAGTCTTCTGTCTCATGCAGGAGAAATGAACTGCTACAATAGTAATACTGGTTGCAAAGTACAATGCGTACAGTACGAAGAGTATTATAAAATAATACTGTAAAAGCATGATATGCTTTCTAAGCCATAGAATACTTAAAATACATACATTAATAAATAGACTAAAAAGTACTCAACTGGTGCTTCTAAAATATGCCTACCCGGTACCTAACCTAGATCTAGTACAAGGGAAGAAGTAAGTGAGGTGTAGCTTAGTTTCAGTATTCTTTTGCCGAGAATCTAATCCAAGAATTCTCTACGGGTCTAATCAGCTCCGTACCTTGGTTTTAGAATGAAGGAGGTCTGGTATCTCTCTCTCAGGACTTGAATTCCCAACAACCAGCAAGGGGAGCTTGGAAACACTGGAGCTGGATTTCTCAGCAAGAGAAAAGACAGCGTCTCTCTCAGTGCGTCTGCTGGAGGGTCAGCTTCCTTCGGCACTTGCTGTAGCAGGGCATCGGGCAAGTAGATAGTCGAACTGCTCCAAACCACCGTGTGTTTGCCTGAGCAAGTGTGGGTATATTTATACCTTGAAGGTGCCTAGTTTGACGTAAGGTTGGACATAATAACGTCATCAAAGACTCAGTTCTTTGAAAACTCCATGAGTTCTTGGATACATCAATATTCAAGCAAAGGGAAGTCCCTGACTGCTGAAGGCGAGTTTTTCCAAGAAATCGTTGTGGATTTCCGGACCTAGTTGAAGTAGCCATGCCGTATTTGGACTGAATAGGCTAAGTCTAAATATGGTTATGATTTCTATCCCTATATAAGGATAGGGTGATTTATACCTATATATGGGCATGAATCGGGAAAATTACACTAGGATCCTAAATTCATATACAACAAGGTGAAGAAGTGGAGTTTGTCTCTTCAGCCACGAGGCATCGAAGATGACCAGGCCCTGGATTCGAACTGTCCCACAATAGATCTAGTTGACTGCAGTGTCGGTATCCGGATTGGACCTAACAAGCCTTGGCAAACGCAATCCACGCAGGAGATGAAGATTGGCTCTGTTGCAGACCAGCAAGGTCTGTGGCGCTTCTCCTTTGTAGGGAAGCTGGAGCAAGCCTGGAGCAACCAGGAAAGCATGTTAAATTCAAGATGGAGTATTCGGGGGCTCACTAGCCAAAGGGCAAGGAACCGGGAAGACGCGTTGAGCTGAAATGCAAAGGCGGGGCCCACGGGACACTCGTGGAGTGTGGGGGCCTGTGCTTTGGTGCAAAAGGTGCTCGGGTCTGGGGCTTCTCGAACCCCAATGCACAACTTACTGAGGCTTCAGGAAACTAGTGCAGGTAGCAAAATGCAGGATGTTCAGGAGTTCCGGTCCTACATCTCTCGTGTCCGCCACGTGTCTCAGATTTGGTGTGGGTCAGGGTCGAGGTCAGAGATGTCTGGAAGTCCATGTCTTGTGTCGCAGATTCTTCAGGATCCAGCGGGAGCCTTGAAAATGCAGACCAGCAAAGTTTCTTTCGGTGCCTGTTTGAACAGGGTGGTCACTCCTTGACCACAAGGGAGATAACTTCCGTCTTCCAGTTGAAATGGAACGTTGAAGGACCAGGATTTGTCTTGCAAAGATTCGTCCAGGGTAATATAAAGTCCTAGGGACACAGCTCCTATACTTATACTAAGTTTGGGGGCTGGACTACCAGGCAGGTCACTTCTATGGGTGGACATGGGGCAGTGGGTGGTTACACCTCCTTCCCTTTGTACAGTTTTGCACCAGAGCTGGGGCTGAGTGCCCCAGCAACTGGTTTGAACCGGGCTATGCATGGAGCACCTTGTGTGCCCCAGGCAATGTCTGGAAAGCATTCCCTGAATGCATCCCTCCCTGCCCCAATACACTAAGAGCCTGTCTGGGGTGGTGCCAGCACCTCCCCTGTCAGGAAACCCATTGTCCAAGCCTCCCGTGCCGGAGTTTAGTCCAGCAGTAGGAGGTCAGACGTGTCCGTGGCAGCAGCATCCATTTTGTGATGCTGGGGCTCGGTCTAACTTTGACTGGGTTTAACAGTAACTACATGTCTTCTTCCTCTAGAAGGGTGGAATGCTACCCCCGCTGCCAGGACTGGCGGGGGGTAGTATTCTAAAGTGTTTGACACCGTACACAACATGTTTTGATAAAGCCAAACTAAAGTTAGCATGAACCGCTAGGATTATAATGCACTTAAGAGTATATGGTATGGCTATATCATAGAACAACTATAAGGAGATGGTTCCAAAAGCTGCAGAGGAGCTCAGCTCATGCTAGGGCCCCTCTCACATAAAACCAAGCACTCTGCCTCCAGGATTGTCGAGGCCTACCATAGGAGTAGCTTATAGGTGTATATATATATATATATATATATATATATATATATATATATATATATAAAGATATAGATATACTATATCTAAGTAAGGGGTGATTACACCACCTTACGCAGGTTGCAATTGCAGACCTGTGGTGTCAGTTTGGAGGGCCAGCCAGGGTGGCATAATACATGCTGCAGCCCCTGGTAGGCCTTGGATGCACCTATGCCCTGAGTACCTATAGTACACTATACAGGGACTCACAGAGGTGACCCAATACCCAATCCGGTAAGTACCTAAAGAACATGGTTACAATTTAGAGAGAGAACAGCTAGGCTGTGGTCCTGATTAGCAGGACCACAGCCTGTCGAAAGTCGAAAAACCAGAAGATCACAGCAGAAAATGGGGGTGACCATAGGAAGCAGACCCTACTCTTGTACACCGAGGACATCAGCCAACACCTACAAAGGCTCCACTGGCTCCCCGTGGAAAAAAGAGTCCCCCCTCAAAATCCTCACCCACGCCTACAAATGCCTGCACAACACCGGACCTGAATACCTCAATGACAGAAACAACTTCCACGTAACCAAGAGGAACCTCCGTTCTTCCAACCTCGCAATGGCTGAAACTCCATGCATCCACAGAGTAGGTGGAAGATCATTCTCCCACATCGCGGCCAAAACATGGAACAAACTCCTGGCAGACATCAGGCACGCTCCCTCCATGAGCAGCTTCAGGAAGGCTCTCAAGACCTGGCTCTTCAGCTGAATGGATCTGACTTGAGACTCTCACAGGTGAGTAGCATGCTTTACAAAACCCTGATTGTTTTATTGATTGATTTATTGGAAGGGCTGGGGGACAGGGGCGGTCGCCTAGGGTAGGGGTTTAGGGCAGGCGAAGGGCTGTGTGCCGGGGGGGGGGGTCATGGAAGGATAGGGTTTTAGGGTTTAGAGCAGGGGAATAGCTGGGGGCCAGGAGGGTCAGGTAGAGTATCAGGGGTTAGGGCAGGGGAAGGGTTGAGGGCCTTGGGGGTCAAGTAGGGGTAGGGTTTTAGGGTAGAGGAAGGGTATTATTTTTAGAAGGGTTTGAGGCCAGGGGGTGGGGTGCACTAGGGACCGTCATTAGGGTTTAGGGTAAAGGGTAGGGAAACATGCCACGCATATGCGTTTAATTTACATGCTTTTACAACGAATTTCATTGTAAAGGCATGCATGGTAAAGACATATTTGTTGAAGTAGCATGTGTGGTAAAGGTTTGCATTGTAATGCTATTCGCGTTATAACACATGCATGGTAAAAGCATGAGTTACAATGGAATGCAAAGTAACGTCATACATCCCCTCTGATGACCCTGCGGATTAAGGGCAGTCAGAGGCAGACCTCTAATTCCACCCACCTGATTTAGATAGGCAGAATTAGAGATCAGTTTTCACTGCCCACCACTGCCAGGGGCAAGAAGAACAGCTAAATGCCCCCGTCACCATGGAGAGGGGAGCATTCTTTTTCAAAAACAAAAATCCCGCTTTGGGATTTTCTTTTTGAAGATAAAATAGCAACCAGTTTGGTGCTACGCTCCAGCATGTTGATGGTGCTGTGCAACACACATCATAAAGCATTGACAGAAATGACTGCCAAGCAGGCAGCCATTTAGTGAAACACTGGCAGAAACTGTTGTCTGGATGGTATTCGGAGTTAGGCAGGCGGCACCACCATCAGGGGGATGGAGTAATTTGCTCTGTCTCCCTGACGGAGAAATGGACTGCATGCCTATATATAAATTAGGCCCTTTGATATTAATATTTACAATTTTTTTGAACAGGGGGTCTACAGGGGGTCTACATTCAGGGGGTTCTCCCGTCAAAGCTTTAACCCCATGCTCACCCCTTGCTCTCCAGGGTTACCAAACCCATGCAGTTTTTTTTTGCGAGAGACTGACAGCTGCAAAGTGCTACTATGACGCAAACTTCAACTGTATGTGCTTTCCACACTTTCTTTTTTACTTTTGGTTTACTGTTACAAAATGGCTCTCAGCCATGTTGAAGTGGTATATTAAAACAAGCACTGGCGTTGCCAATAGGTTTCGCATTTGGAAAGTTGGAGCTATTGGTTTTGTAAATGACATTTTATATTTATATATTGTTATTGACAATGCCAATAACGATATATAAATATAAAATGTAATTTACAAAACCAATAGTACTGTCCCACAGTCCCGCATCTGCGAGAGGGTGGGGTTACACCCGAGGTGCCTGGGGGCTTCACTGGGCGGGCATGCGTAGAATCCAATATGTTAACGGAGTACGACTGTGCCAGGGGAAGGGTGTGCAACCCCTAGCTCTAGTGAGAAACAGATGCAAACATAGATAGAAATGAGGAAGTCGCAGTACTATTTCTGTGTGGGTGGGAGTGCATAGGCAGTTTAAGAGAGATTACGAACTGCAAACTGATACGTATTGTAGCGATAGGAGTTTACATTGTCAAGCTGCGGGCGGGGGAGAGCTCCTGGCAAATGGCCTCGCAATGCTGGCAAATGGCCGGAGGGAAGCCGGATGGGGGCGGGAGAGCCTGGTGGGGGGGCGGGAATGCGAGCGAGGGGAGGTGAAGTGTGGCAGGCGGATTAGGGAGATGCGCGGAGGGAAGCCGGATGGGGGCGGGAGAGCCTGGTGGGGGGGCGGGAATGCGAGCGAGGGGAGGAGAAGTGTGGCAGGCGGATTAGGGAGATGCGCGTGCTTGTGTGGTCACATGACCCGCTTTTGTGGTCACGTGACTCACATGCACTGTGGAAAAAACCGCAGTGGTTTGACGAGTCGATGGAGCACTTGAATTCTCGCCTATTACATTCGCAAGCGAATGATAATAGGCGAAACCTAAATAGCTAAAAGCAGTAAGTGTGCTTTTTGGGCTGTGAGAAGCTGGTTTGGTATATGGTGTACACTTAGGTAAGTGGGCACCTTGCACCAATCCAGACATCCCTTATGGTGATTTTAGTGCTCTTAGACACCCTTAGAAAGCTCTCTAAGTGGTAGATGTGGAGTGCAGCCTTCCGGCTTAGTCCAAAAGGAGTGTAAAGCAGCTTGTTTTGCCAGAACATAATCTTAAAAGGATAGATTACGTGAATAAGAATCACACAGTGTATTTATAAAAATGTGTATTTATTATAGGATTCTCACAAACACAAATAGATATCTCCTAGCCAGAGATATACACAATGCCCACAATACTTTTCAATAGAAACAGGTAGGTAGCTCGTAATACACAGTGGTCACCAGGGAAGACCAAACCCTATACTACAATAGTGGTATGTGAACCACGATTCCAGTCAAGACTATACCCAGAAGATGTAGAAGTGCTGGGGGCCCAAGGGACCACCCAAGGTAAGTAACCAGGAGCCCCACGGAGGCCATGTGTGGAGTGGAAACACAACTGCGGGACCAATCAAAGTCAATTGGTGTGTCGCGGTTGCAATTTTAAAGAAGGACCCTTCCCAGTGGACCCTGAAGAAACCCCATGGAAGGCATAAGGTTGGAGAGTCACCCCACCCGTGGATACCCTAGGAACCAGGATACCTACACCAGGGAAGCCGGATCCATAGGTGTGAAGTGGTGTTGGAAACTGCCATCGAACCCATGGAGGACTTCAGGAAGATGCCACTTCGGGGGATGGTGAAAGTGTCCAGTGGAAACCAAAGGTAGATTCAAGTTGAGAAGTTCCTTGTGAACAAATGTATGTTGGCTGAGAAGTACCTGCAAGTTTGCAGTGTCAGGACCAGCAAAGTCATGGTGTCTCACCTCCAGCAGGGGAGTCAGGGCAGGCCCGAGCAAACAGGGGAGACCAAAGAATTCAAAGATGACCCTCAAGAGGACCCACAGGCCGGAGGCACTGGAGTCGCAAGAGGACGTTGAGCAGCTCACCAAAGATGCAGGTGCACAGTGCAAGTGATGTGGTGAGCACAAAGATCTTGGTCACTGGAGATGCTTGAGGTTGGGGCTATTTAGAGCCTGAGGATCTCAGTGGAAGGAAGCCAACAAGCTTTTGCAACTGCAAGTCAACGCGGTGCACAGGAGTTCAGTTACTGCATCTCCGACAAGGGATACTGGCCTCAAACTTGGTAAGAAGCTAGGGCAGGCCCCAAGGGATGTGAAGAAGCACCACCTGTGTTGCTGAGCCTTTTGGAGCTTGTGGAAGCCCTGGATCAGCAGACCGTTCAGCTTAGTTGCTGTGCCTGCAGATGCAGGGAAGTGACTTTCACTTCAAGGGAGTTTCCTTATATTGTCTTGGATGCCCTCAGGGCTTGAAAGGTTCCTGTATGATGCACAGGCACAGACATTGCAGCAGAAGAGCAGGGCGATGAGATCAGGAGAAGCTGCAGTCTTCTCAGTTGCAGCCTTGATGCCCAGAGCGAAGTCTAGCAAAGTCCAGAGTGCCCAGATGATTGAAGAAGTGGTGTCTTGAATTGAATCTGGTCTCACGATGAACCTAGGGACCCACCCTCAGGAAAGTCCTTAACTACCCTCAGGAAAGGGCAGCACTTTCCTCGTGGGCTGTGATTTGGAATTTTTACCAACCTTCTGGATTTTAACTGTCTGGGCTTCCTATTGCTGCGGGAGTCGCGCTGCGGGACTGCGAGGACCAGCAGCCCGAGCGTAAGAACATTGCCGGCACCTGGGACTCTTCCCACCCACTCCCGACTGCACCGTATAACGCTTCGCGGGCGCCGCTCACAGCAGTTTCCTTGTGGGCTGTGATTTGGAATTTTTATAAACCTCTGGATTTTAACTGTCTGGGCTTCCTATTGCTGCGGGAGTCGCGCTGCGGGACTGCGAGGACCAGCAGCCCGAGCGTAAGAACATTGCCGGCACCTGGGACTCTTCCCGCCCACCCCTGAATGCACCGTAGAACTGCTCGTGGCCCCCGCTTCGCGGGAGCCGCTCGCAGCAGTTTCCTTGTGGGCTGTGATTTGGAATTTTTACAAACCTTCTGGATTTTAACTGTCTGGGCTTCCTATTGCTGCGGGAGTCGTGCTGCGGGACTGCAAGGACCAGCAGCCCGAGCGTAAGAACATTGCCGGCACCTGGGACTCTTCCCGCCCACCCCTGACTGCACTGTATAACTGCTTGCGGCCACCGCTTCGCGGGAGCCACTCGCAGCAGTTTCCTTGTGGGCTGTGATTTGGAATTTTTACAAACCTTCTGGCCAGCAGCCCGAGCGTAAGAACATTGCCGGCACCTGGGACTCTTCCCGCCCACCCCTGACTGCACCGTATAACTGCTCGCGGCCCCCGGTTCGCAGGAGCCGCTCGCAGCAGTTTCCTTGTGGGCTGTGATTTGGAATTATTTTTACAAACCTTCTGGATTTAACTGTCTGGGCTTCCTATTGCTGCGGGAGTCGCGCTGCGGGACTGCGAGGACCAGTAGCCCGAGCGTAAGAACATTGCCGGCACCTGGGACTCTTCCCGCCCACCCCTGACTGCACCGTACAACTGCTCGCGGCCCCCGCTTCGCGGGAGCCGCTCGCAGCAGTTTCCTTGTGGTCTGTGATTTGGAATTTTTACAAACATTCTGGATTTTAACTGTCTGGGCTTCCTATTGCTGCGGGACTGCGAGGGCCAGCAGCCCGAGCCTAAGAACATTGCCAGCACCTGGGACTCTTCCCGCCCACTCCTGACTGCATTTAGCCGCGCCCACTTCCGCGTCCGGCGGACGTGGCGGGCCCGGTTTAGCCCGTTCTAGACCACGAAAGACCGGACTGAGCCATCTCCTTTTTGCCTGCCCCAAGGAAATTGTTTGTTTAATTGTGTTCTGGTTGGTATACTAGCAAGCTCTGTTCTAAATTTAATACTATAAACATGCCTACACGTGAGAACAGGAACAAAACCACTCCTGCGGGGTCCCTCCTAACAGGCACATTGGATAATTTCATCACAAGAGCTAATTCAGTAATAGATGAAGGGATAACTTTAATGGAACGCCGGGTGTCTCTTGATTTGGCTCTAGCTAAAAGATCTTCCATGGGTCACCTTGCGACTGCTCGCACACCAGAGCATACCGCAAGAGTCAATACCACTGAAGTCCAAGCACTTATACATAGCACGCCTCGCCCCCAGGAACAGACCCACACTCTGACAGCGACCAATCCTCAATCCTTAGTTGCCTTAGAGGCCACTCCAGCAATATTAATGGTTAGCTCGCCGGAGAACTTCAACACAAAGCAAATGAGGGGGGGTCGTGAGGGTGCAATATCTAAAAGGAAACGTGCTAACACCACCGTTCTGGGAGGTTGAAAAGCGAAAATAGCAAAAGGCACGGGTAACAGCGATATCTCCTCCAATAAAAAGGGAGATAATGCTCGGACTACCCCAAATAAGTCTATTGTCACGTCACCTGATTTATTGAACCAAGATCCAGTTCCAGGAGACGGGCCAAATATTGCGTCCAGAACCGAGGAAGAAGAAGACCCCTTGGTAAAAAAACTGGGAGCTCTGTTGAGATCCTTCCTCGCACCCCTGGAAACCAGACTATTATCCATTGAGCAACAGCTTTTCAAGCTGGAACTAACTACTAGGTGTATGGCAGACAATATGAAGGGCAATACGTTACATTCATGCTCTGTTCAGCCAAGTGCCGTATCCGACATACAGGTAATACATAAATCCCCGTCTTCCATTCAGCAATCCAACTTAAATATCCCACATGCCTCGACATCTACATCCCGGAAAGAATCACTTAGACCTACCCAGCCCTCTGAAAATGATTCAACAGCACTTAAAGCACGCAAAGCCTACCACAAAGAGCCTGGAAAGGTCTTACCAGTTGGGGCACCTCGGGGGCGGTAATATTAACCTACCACCAGAAACTAGTCCGTACTTGGTGGTACTGACTGGAGTCCCGGAATTAAGAACTCCCAACGAGGAATCGTATATGTCCCTGAAGAATAAAGTGATACATTGGCTTAATACAAACCGCCCTTTACCCTCACATATTATTAGCAAAATACTGATGGTGCGCAGAACTGCATGGGTGGGTAACAGCCAGAAAACTATCCCAGGTGACTGCGTGCTGATAAATTTTAGGGACCTACGTACGGTGGAACATATCTGCACCTGGAGAAACCAAAATACTAGGCTTTCCATAGAAGCCCGTCCATTATCATACTTTTATCCGCCAACTAACCCACATGACAATAATGATGATTGGACTTGAGTCCCGCACCATGCACGGGGGAGGGTGGAAAACAGAGGGTATGGTCAATTAAATGGCTGGGAGGATATACCCACCGAAAATAGGTTTAGCTGCCTAGAAATGGTGGATTGACTGTCATTAACCACAGAGAACAAACATAGTAATGGTGAGGGGCAAGGAAATCAGGGGCCGTTAAAGACTCACATTATAACAACGAAAAACGATTTAGCGGGTAACACTGGTGGGGGCCCCCAAAATACAAACATCGTAGCAGGCGAAGCAGATCCCAGTGATTCTCACAATACTCATCCCACTGTAGGCTCCCCCTGTGAAACGCTGGCCATACCCCTGGCGATCGACCAAGAACAACCTACGTTAGACTATCAACAGGTTGCAGGAGCAGGCATGGCTTCAGTTTTTCGTAGTAGTGGTTTAGCTGCTCCGAAGAAGGATAAGGCCCCAAAAAAGATCACAGAGAAGGGAGATATTTGTACCTTCCGATCTTGGAACGTAGCGGGACTATCGAATAAGATTAAGGAGCCGGCATTCCTACCATTTATAGAAAGCTTTTCAATTATTTGCCAACAGGAGTGTTGGGAGTGGGAAGAGGTTCACATCAATGGTTTTCGCACCTTTCACTCACCAGCCAAACTCTCATTGAGGGGCAGAATCTCGGGGGGTCTTTGCACCTACATATCAAATACTGCAAATGTTAGGGTCATAAAACATCATACAGGATCTAACTACTATCAGTTATTGTTACTTACAATGGGAGGAAACCTAGCAGTTAAGTTATTAAACTTCTATAATAATATTCCAAAGGCAGAATTAAACAACGTCCTTGAAGAGCTTTAGCAAAGCCTGCAAAATCCAGAAGAAAACAGCTTGTTAGGGAATTGTGTTGTTTGTATGGGGGATTTTAATTGCCACTTATGCCCTTATGGCTACTTAGATATTTGTGGGCTGGAAAACCACATAGGTGACCCTTGCACTCACTTTGCATATTCCAGCAGTGGGAATCTTTTTAATACCTTAATATTTCGGATGGACATGGGGTTTGTAAATGAATCATGTAGCCCACAGGTATCTTTTCAACCTACCTTTAACGGGAGGGGGTGTAATTCGGTAATAGATTTTGCTTTGGCTTCAAACAGCCATTCTCACAATGTTCTTAGCTTTAAAACTGGAGAAATAACATTAAGCGATCATTTTCCCATTAGTTTTTCCTTAAAATGTACTTCAGGAAACAGCAAGAACAATGATGCAATTGATAATTTATACAATTACAAGATATTTTTAGCAAAAATGAACGGCTACTCTATAAAATGGAATAATGTAGAGCCCAATGCCTTCTTTGAAAGCTTACTAAAAAATAAGTATAAAGACTTTATGATGTGCCTAGTAGAACCCATTGATAGTGTTTCAGTAAAATCGGCCTTCCGTAACATATCAGAAGAAATCTGCAAAGTCCTCTCAGGAACCTTGAGGAAAAGTTCAAGAATCAAGGCGGAGGGCTGGTTCGATTCAGCATGTAGTAAAGCACACGCAGTGTTAAAGATGACACTTAAAAGAAAACCAAAAAACGTTTCTGAGATAAGAGAGGCCAGAGCTAATTATTATATTAAAATTAAAAATCGTAAAAAGGAACTGAAACAGGAAGCATGGCGAGTTTTACACCAGGCCTGCATCCAGAAAGATAATATTGGATTCTGGAAGGCGGTGAACGCCCCCTTCTTTGTGGATAGAAAACCCGATTCCATAGAGATGGCTATAGATGAAGGCACTTGGATGAACCATTTTACTGAATTATATAAAAAGATGATCTAGTACGAAGTAGCCGTGCTGAAATACCGGATACAGAGGAATGCAACCCACAGGGATTCTTCCCCATAGATATTATGTTTGCGCTATCTGAAGTCGAAGTAGCAATTGCAGAAAGCGCAGCAGGTAAAGCCCTAGGGCCAGATGGGGTCCCTGTAGATGTTTTAAGTTTAACACTGAACTATGAGCACCCCTCTTGACCAACGTCTTAAATAGTAGCAATAAAACAGGGTTTCTTCATACGTTGCAAGAGGCTATTGTGGTCCCAATCTTCAAGAAAGGGGACCGAAACGACCCAAAGTGCTATAGGCCCATTTCGCTATTGGACTCCCTGATGAAGGTGGCAGGAAGAGTTATATTAAACAGGCTGCAGACATGGGCTGCAGACACAGGTGTTTTGTCAAAGTTTCAGTATGGTTTTAAAGCAGGATTAGGCACTGTTGAACAAGGGTTAAATCTGGTGATAATAATAGGTAAACATGTGGTAGCAAAAAAGGGGCAATTTATTCTTAACATTTATTGACCTAAGTTCGGCTTTTGATTGCCTGAGCCATGAAATTTTATGGGATACCTTGTTACAACTAGGTATTGATCCTAATATCCTGAAGTTTAACAAAGAACTGTATCGAGGGGCCGGTGCAAAAGTACGATTTGGCAGCAAGGGTGAATGTACATCTAATTTCCCCATAAAAAAGGGAGTCCGCCAGGGCTGCATACTTGCGCCTTTTTTATTCAATCTCTATATAAACAGCGTGGCTACTCACCTCACGCGAAACCAACAGGACTACACCCAAATTAGAGGATGCCCAGCCCCAATTTTACTTTACGCAGACGATGCGGTAATCATGGTCAGGACACAAGTGGGCCTTCAGAGATTGCTTACCACTTTTTCAGATTATATGGGCGCCAGAGGTTTAAAAATTAACACTTCCAAAACTTTTAGTATGTGTTGTACAACAAAGACTAATGTCCAGTGCAATACTTTTTTAGCAAAGTCAAAGATAGAATTAACGAATACTTTTTAGGTTTCGGCTACCGTCCCACTGCGTAAGCAGTGGGTGGGCGGAGCCGAAATCTTTTGTTAGTAGTATGGGGGCCTGAACACGCCCCTCTTCTCCATTGGCTGGCCTCGTAAATCCTGGCCAGCCATTGGAGGAGAGGAGAGGAGCGTCACTCAGTTCAGGTCCCGCCTTGACGCGATTCGGGGGCGTTTCTGGGTCTTTTTTTAAGTCCCGCCCTCTCCTCTTCCCATTGGCTGGAATTTTACCTTCCAGCCAATGGGAAGGGGAGAGGGCCAAAAACACCCCCCAGTCTCAAACTGACCTTGTTTATTTTTTTTAGATAAGACGCAGTAGCTCAGTAGGAGCTGAAACATGCAGAAGGTTCACCTCAACCTTGCTTGTGATTAACCAGACATTAAAAAAGACACGTCATCAGGCATACACCCACCTACGTGTGAGCCCATCTCACGAACGGGCACGAATTACGAAAGGTTGTCCACGGGCGGAGTCCGTTTTTTCTTTCTTTCAATTTCATAAAAGCACTGACAGGTAACCGAGCGCAAAAGTATATCCATCACAATTCACTTGAAAGAGGCCTTGAAGCAATAAGCAAATACTTATTGAAACGCGTTGCACTCATTGCAATGAAAATATTTGTTTTTCTATTTAGAATGGTGTAGTATGTTTTTATCGGACTACCTTACCTTTCTTCGTTATATTTAAGTTACATGAACTTTTATAAATGTGCCTGCATTAATGCAAGCGGTGGGAAATATGTTTCTTCAAAGCCTATAGCTTTTATTACCCTATCCGAGAGTCAATTAGGACTAACTTGAACATTTTATTTTGCTTTATGTGTCAAACTGAATTACCGGAAATTAGAAGTTCAATGGTAAGGACTAGAAGTTAGTGGGTCGGCCTTCGGAGCTAACGCTCCTTTAGCCCCCACTGTAATGTTTATATTGGGATAGCTGTTTAACAGAAGCTGCGTCGTATTTAAAAGAAGCACATGAATTCAATATAAACTTGAGCAATATTATGAACACCTGGAAGAAAAAAAATGGATGAAAATAAAAATAGTAACCAAACTAGTTATTTACAGCAAGCCTTTTTTCTTGATCGATAATGTATCCATATTTAAAAGATAAGATACATATATGACGTTTTTGAATTCTTTTTAGTATTTCTGCTGTTGTTCAGATATTTTTCTCCAGCGCTTGCAGGACTCCCACCATTCGAAGATGGTGCCTGGGCAGCCCTCCCCTTCCTTTCAACCGTGCCGGGAGGTTCGGTGCCGTTTGTTGCCCTCGCGAGCCTTCGCCGGGCCGGTCCCAGCAGGCCTTTTAAAGAGGCTCCGATCCCCGCAGGGAGCAGGCCGGGCGCACTCGCCACCCTCCTTCCGCAAGCCCGAGGACAGGCCCCAGCCAGCCGCCAGCATGAGCGTGGAGGCGTACGGACCCAGCTCTCAGACCCTCACCTTCCTGGACACGGAGGAGGCCGAGCTGCTGGGCGCCGACACCCAGGGCTCCGAGTTCGAGTTCACCAACTTCACCCTGCCCAGCCAGACGCAGACTCCGGGGCAGAGCCAGAACCAGCTGGACGGACAGGTTCGTGTGCCCTACCTGTCATCTAAGTGCCCTCTCGCACTCCTCTTCCGCATTGCCCTGCTGCCTGCTCATGCAGTCTCCTCTTTCATCAGTTTTAAGCATTTTTTTCATTAATTTTGGAGCTTCGAGGACACCTGTCTTTTTAGAGACTTTTAAGGCGATAGCCTCTTACTCTACATATCACAGCTGGCAGGTCATTGTAGTTTGACGGGTGTGTCTGCCACACACTTCTCGATGTTCGCCCCTTGCCTGGCTGCCATGTTACGTATTCCTAGCCTAATCACATCACCCAATTGAACTTTTTTTTGGGGGGCAAGTCATGTTTTTGTCATTCTTCACGTGTCTGTGCCGGGATGGACGTGTTCGCTCTCCCCCGCAGCCCCGCTGCATTGCGTGGTTTAAAATCTGCAGGATCCGCGCGGGTCTTCGTAGCTATAACTCACCCCTGAAGGCTACTTTACCAGATTCTTAATTGTTATCTTCTACCTGTCCCACCTACGTTTTTTAAAAAATAATTCTTAAAGCGGTTAGTGTGTTTGCGTGCGTTTTTAGACAGAGGAAAGACCAGCTCTTAACAGCGCTTAGAAGAATCATCACTGTGTTACTAAGTGCTATTGAAATATTGCATCACTGCAGTGGAACGTTATTACTGTCTATGCTCACTCACAATAATTGTAATAATATTTATTAATAAGAGTGAAATAGTAAAATGTAAATATCGCTTCCAGGATTCGAGGCGCTGTAAGTCACAAAAGGAAATGTGTTTTTACTCCGCCTGAAACCCTGCTCAAAAAGAGACCATTTATTTTTGTTTATATACAGGCGGTGGCACGCATCTCGCAATCGCCCACAAAAAAACCCCAAAACACTGGACCCCTAAATGCTGAGATGTTAGTGTAGGAGGTGAGCAGAGGGAGGGTTATCTTCTGAGGTCGCACGCCAGTAAGAAGGAGAGCGCTGTTATGCCATGATGCAGTGCCTGTCCCTCTCTCCATCCTCCCCCGACCCGCCAAATCTACCCTCTCCTCTCGCCGGGCACCTTTGCTTATACTTACAGACACTCCTGCTCTTCTCCATTCTAAATAGGAGGGAACGGAGGCTGCAATGTCTTCTAGCTACTTAGCCAGCTCTGCAAGTTTGCACTCCTGCTGAGGAGATCTGTATACAGTTGAATTAACTTGGATTCCCCACTCTCTGACATGCTGTTATTTAACCAACACATCGGAGTCGTGAAACAATTTGCGGCATCGCTCCTCCAGTCTCCAGCCCACCCCCTCCCAGCACAAACACACACAATGCTTTTAGTGCGGTCACTGGTGATTGTTATCCGAGCTGCGCCGGCACGGAGCTCTGGTCTGTGACAAATTACAGGCTGCTGTGATAATACCAGGGCGCTCGTGTGTGAGGGGTTGTGGCGGTGCCCCTCCTGCGGCAGGAGACCGGTACACTGCAGGGGGGTCGGGGGTGGGGTTGGCAGGCTTCCAGACTCACTGTGGCTCATTCGAAAGGGGGATGAGGGAGGGGGGTTTCATCATTAGAGGGAGGCGGGCCCAGTCTGAAGAGATGGCAGAGAGGGGCTGTTTATGTAACACGGAGACATCCCTGACACCAATCACAGTATCTGCTTAGCTGGCTGGTGAGGCTGTTGAAGATCCACTCCTATGTCAGGAAGGCCTGACATGCAACTACGTCCTCTGCACACGCCAAGGTTAGAGCCAGCTACCTGTCAAGCATTATCTCCGTTTCTCCACAGGCAGTCCATTTCTAGTATCACCCTCTTATTTGTTTCGGACATCGTTCGGACGTGGCTGAGCATGCCTCCCAATGTGGTGCTAATGGTATCCGAGCAAAATCCTTTGGGACATGGAAAAGGTGTCATGTGTCATACGGAATGGAAGTTTGTGCGAGAGCACACTGTGTCCCATTGATTCTTCCATTGCTTGCCTGTCCGTGTCAGGTGTGCCTGCTGCATTGTTAGTGACTGCAGAGGCTATTGGCAATGTAAATGACAATGCCATTTATTTATGTTTTCAAAACCAACACATAAATACAAATTTTGTCATTTACAATGCCAATAGCTCTAACTTTTCCAAAGGCGAAATCGTTGCATTGTAAATGCTTGTTCTTATTTAGGAATCATTTTTAACAAAAAGGGGACCTGGTCATCTGCTGCCAATACGAGGAAACTAGCTTTTTCTCGTGCTATTGGAGCAGTACGAAATTTTGCAAATAAATTGGGGGGCCGTCTAGTACATATATTGGTGGACATTTATAAATCGAAATGTATTTCCACTGTCACCTATGGAGCTGGACTATGGGGGATTGCAGACATCCGTGATATTCAATCATGTGAAAATGATTTCCTCCGGTTCTTATTAGCTGTCCCTAAATCGACCTCTACTTATGCATGCCATAAGGAGCTAGGTCTGGATTACATCTCGGACCTTATCAAAGTGAGCCCCGCATTGCTTTGGCACAAGGTATGGACCACTGAAGAAACTGGGCTCAACAGGGAAATAATCCAGGACTGCCTAACTCACCGGAGAGCCCATAATATTGACTGGTTCATCTAAGTCAAGGGCTTCCTAAAAGAGATTGGACATCCTGAATACTTGGATTCCCCTAATTCTCTAACATTAATTTCAAGGAAAGAGCTGAAACAAATTTGCCTTGTCTTGTTAGAGAATAAACGTTGGCAGTTAGAGGGAAAGAAGGAGACTGTTATGCAGAATCAATTAATGTTGCAGGGACAGGTAATACAGCAATATTTAATTCTTACCCAGAGTATCTACACCAGGATGTTATTAACACGCTTTAGGGAGGAAGCTTCTTTAGATTAATCACATTTCCCAAAACTAATACCTGGTCAAAAAATCTGGCTCTGTGCCCTTGCGACGATACATCACTAAAGTCTACGATACATTGTACTCTATTTTGTAAATTCTATTCAGTACCTAGGAGAAAATATTTAATCCTTTTGCTGAAGAAATGGGGTCTGAGACAATGTAGACCTGCATTGCTGAAACTCCAAATGTTAGAGGATGAATTGTCAATGTACTTGGTTTCTATGTTTTTAAAAAAGTGTGATTAGATACAGACTTACCATGAATTGAACTTTTAAAAGAACTGTATCTTTAGATGGTACTCCTTGTTTTTATTTGAATTTTATTGTAAATCATATTGAACTGTATTTCATTGTATATTTACTTGTGCTTTTATGATTTTTTACAACTGAAATCGAATAAAGCTATCTTTGACTTGACTTGACTTGGGCTGGGATGATTCAGGGTTCCCTCCGAGGGGAGGGGTCGGACAGTGGGGAGGATACTCCCATGTCCTTTGTCCAGTTTCGTGCCAGAGCGGGAGCCAACGGCTACCTGAGCTGGTTTGAACTGAACTATGCAAGGCAGGTACCAAATGTGCCCTTCAAGCAGACTGAGTGATGCTAGCAAGTGCTCCCACCTGGCCCCAATATACTAAGCCCTGTCAGGGAGGTGATTGCACCTCCCTGTGACAGGATACCTATTGTTCTGCCTTTCCCTGCTCGAGCTTAGCTCAGCAGCAGGAGGGCAAAATCGTGTCTCTGGTCGGCAGCAACCATGTTGTGCTGTCTGGGTCTAGAAGACTGGTAGCGGGAGCTCAGAGGGCCTCCCGGAGGAGCTTTACAGTGCATGGAGTCCTACCACCCACACAGTTTACGGTGTGGGGGTATGATTCCAACGTGTTTGACACCAAACATGATACGGTACGTTACAGCCATTTTCGAGATGGTCATCGAGTAATGACGCGGTGCCCCTCTATATGTTATATTGCTTTCTCTCTTACAACCCGGGAGAATGGACTCGGTAGACTGTAGGGGTGTCTTGCTCTTGCAGGGGCACCCTCACACTGAGAACCGAGCACCCTGCATTCAGTATTGAAAGGCCTGCCTTAGGGTTGACTTACAGGTTTTAAGGGCAGTGATCTTGGATATAGGGAAACCCATATCTTTCAATGGTAGGCCTGTAGTTACAAATTGATTGGTATTCCCTGGGTGAATTAATACATGCTTCAGCCCATGGGGGACCCCTGATGTACAAATATGCCTCCTTTCAACACATTTTTTTACCCGCAGAAAATTACAACACTGTTACAACGACTGCGTTGTAACAATGCATACCATTGCCCCGCAAGTCGTAACAACAACTTGCTCTTGGGGAGGGAGGGGGGCGCTGGATGTTTTAATAGTATAATTTACTATTCCAGCTCCCGTATGTGCAACAGTAGGGAAGGTGTTGGATTTTAAATCCAAAACCTTCTTACCCCTCTGCAAATGCGGTCGCTGTAATGGCCGCGTGGTAATTTCCGGCCAGGAAAATGTTTCGTGATAAACAAGGTTTACCCTGGTGTACCTATGCCCTGGGTACCATAGTACCATATACTAGGGACTGATAAGTGTATACCAGTGTACAATCTGGGATATACCCTATTACTTACCATACCACTTTAGGGGAGAAAGCACAGAGACTGGGGTCCTGATTAGCAGCATCATAGTCAGAAACAGAAATACATCAAGCAAAAAAGTGGGGGTAACCATAAAAGCAGATGCTACTTTCCTACAGGTGCCATCTTAGAATGGAATACTATTACCATTCCAAGATGGCCTGCAATGGCTTTTTTGACTTTCCAGATCTAAAATGGCAGATGGCCATGTTGGAATGGTAAATTACAAATCAAAAAGGTGTGAACCACCAGTGGATTCAGGCATTGACAAAGCTCCTAGGCCACCATTTGCCTTTTAATGGTGAGGCCTATTGCTTTTGCCAGTGCTTGTTTTTCTTTTCCATTTACACTTTTCTGCTAAGGGAGGGGAGGTGGTTGGGGTGTCGGGAGGGAATGAGTATTTCGACTGGTAAATAAATAACGGTACCATGTCAATGAGGGACTCAAAATGATTTAGGTGCTGGATTTAAAGGTTACGACTTCAAATATGGGGACTTAGAACCCGCTATCATCTACTCACACTTCTCATAAATTTAGACTTACAGACTTTAAGAAATAGTTGGCTGTAAGGATTTTCGGGCTGTGGTTTTCTGCGACATGACAAATATATAGAAAAAAATCCACATAAAATAAAACACAAAACAATCGGACTTTATTTTGTGGTGATTAGGACTCCCTGGACTGGAAACAGTATCCAAAACGAGGCCCCAAAACCCCACAAAATATTTTAGAAGAGGCCTTCATAACTAGAAGATGAAGCATTCAGAACTGGACACAGTACTCCTGAGGAAACCTCCATTACGAGGCACTGGACTGGAGGTGAGTTTTCCACAACCGCAGTCTAGTGCAAGAGGAGATCCCTAGAACTGGACACAATAGTTGCCTGACCCTCCACAATCCCATCTTATATTTTTCAAGATCCTAAATCAATGTATGCAATAATTGATAGATACTTTGAAATCATTTACATTTTCTTGTTAATTGTAGATGAAGAAGAAAATAAACCACGCGCTTGACCAGTTTTTGCTTATTTTTATTGGCTTTTCAAACACTTATTTAATAAAAATATTACACAAGCATTAAAAGCAGGTGAACCTGCAGCAACCTGCATTCAAGCATTAAATTAAAGCTTTATTGCACCCTTAACTTTTTTCTATAAATAAAAGTTCAGATTTGCTTAATTTTTGTCACAAGCGTTTCAAGTTATAACTTGGATAACCGTCATACGTCGCTGTGAAGAAGTAAAGCTCTTGTGCAGATGTTCGAGAATCTGTGGACGGCACGTTCGGTGCCACTTTTGATAATAAGGTAGCTCAGTGGGGTGCACTCCAACTACAGAAATCTGTTCTTAAATTGCTGATTTAGAGTATATTCAATTAATGTGAATTTGTGAAAAATATTATCCCTGTGGAGATTCAAGTTACTGTGTACAAGACACACCATAAGGCAATGTGAGCTTTCAATAGTTAACTCGTACTTGTAAACCGTTCACTTCTGAAGATATTCATTGAGTCCTGCTTCCCACATGGGTGGGCTGGCAACCCTGAAGCGGACATGGCAAACTATGATCTCTCTCCATCGACCCTTCTCTGCTAAGGTAGAGGAGCATCGCCCCACTACTTTTCAGCAGTATAAAAGAGGAAAAATAAAATGATAATTATTCGATGTTATCATTTTATTTTACCCTGCTGAGTGAGTTTTGTGGGGCGAGACTGGGCTGCTCTGCTCACACACCACGGCGGAGGGGAGTGGTGGACACTCTGTAGTGTGCATGACAGTTTGGCCAGCCGTCTTGGACAGGCCAAACAGTAATGCGCACTTAGCATGTTCTCCAACCAGGTTATATGACAGCCTGGGTGGAGAACATGGACAAGCTCATGGTCCCAGTCTGAGTGCCAAACCACGGTGCCTAGATCAATCACAACACTGCTAACAGAAGCATTGTGATTGGCTTAGGGGAGTTTGAATGTTCCTGCTTCCATTCCGACCAGACGCGGAGAGACTCAGAAGTGACGAGAGTTTATTTTTATACACCCAGGTCCCTGACACCCTCGATCCATGCCAGCCACCACTGCTTTTCTCCTCTCTTTCTTCTTGCGTTCCGATTTCTTTCCATTCTCACTGACACTCTTTCCATCTCTGGGAACGTGACACAGTCAGCAGCTCAATGTGCAGTTTCCACGGACCCCAGCCTCAAGGTTGAAATGCCCAGAAGAATATATAGTGGTGAGTGCAGGTCTGCAACTGCAGATATGAGGTGTGCGTCCCGTGATGTGCCTCTGCCATCATGCAGTTTTGGTCAGTACTTAATTTGTAAAACAAGTGCCAGGGCCCCTGTCCAGAGGCTACCACTACTCTAACTACCCATTGCCCCTGCCGGTGCTGGCAACAACAATACCAACACAACTACTAACCATCACACTACTACAAGAGTGAAGTTTCATACTATCCCAGGACCACAAACCTATAAGGACGGCTTGTGTGGCAGTTATTAGTCATTTTAAATGTATTTTGAATTATAAACAACTGGTGTTGTGCTGTTCTCTAAATCAGACAAACAGTGCCTCCTTGGGGTAGACTGCCATAAGTCCCTGTGTTGACAATTAAGTGACGGTGCTGAACACTGGAAGCCATTGGCACAAATTAGGCACTGGTTCTTGTGGTTGTTCAGCTCTACAGTCGGGTGCAGTTCCACAATGCCACAATCCCATAATTATTGATTTTAAAAAGGTCATGAACCGTATAAACTAATTTTGAGTCACATGGGTTCTCAGTAGGGGAAACATCCTTTACAACGCAACTTTTACCACGCAGTGCTTTTACATCGCAACTTTTACAACGCAAACCATTACGCTGGGGGGCGCTCTAGGATAGGGAATAGATTTAATTTACTATCCAACACCTTCCCTACTATCCACGGGGACTGGAGTTGGAATAGTAAATTAAACTATTCACTATCCAGCACCCCAAAGCGCTATACGTTGTAATGCGTGGTAAAAGCATGCGTTGTAATGTCATACATCCCTCAGTAGTCATTTATCGATCTTGCTTAAACCTTCCTTCTCACTTTCTTCCTTCAAATGTACTCGACTCTTCAACATGATTCTCCTACTGGCAGCTGACCCTGTCCTTCCTGCACCCCACTGTGTTCCTTCTTTTAACATGCATCTTGAACTAAAATGGCAAACTCCCCTCCATATCTCGAAACTATGGTTCCTCCTTTCCAGAGTCCGATATAAGAGGTCATCACTCTCTGTACTATCAAAACTTACAACTTGCAGGCATCATGTCTGAAGTGCTTTTCATCTCTCCCAAAATATTACATGCCATCTGTCCCAAGTGAGATCTCAGACATAAACCTTGTGCACTAAAACAGCTGCAGCTTTGGGAGTTCTCTTTATAAAGGCCTTTTCTGCCACCATCCTTCCCAGGCTCTAAGAGATTAATCTTAACACAGAATCCTATTTGTCAACCAAAGTCATGCTGAATACATTGTATTGCCTCTTATTAACACAGTCACCACTTTCACAGGTCCACATATATAGTTACAATAAATAACACACAATGTTTATCTTAAAGATATAAAACAATGGAATTTCTTTGAAGCACCAGTCTGCACTCAGTGCAAAGTGTCTTAAGCAGTGGGCCTCAGCCAAATCTCTGCTGCAGGAGAAGAGGGGATACATAAATTAAGGAAATCAAAATATTAGACTTGCGAAAAAAGTTTTCAATAACACTGCTTTTAACAAAACTGTCATTGTCTTGATAGTTAAAATGCGTCAATGTAGTACAACGTTCTGCTTGAGCAAGTACATGGTTCCACTGTCTGATGGGTATCTTCCGAAAAAGTAGCCAGTTGTTGCAGCACTGAACATATCTCATATGCCCCTGGAAGGTATGTGGGCTTTTTTAAGAGAGGAACTTTTTTGTTTTAAAATCTTCTCCACATCTTGTGGACAACTTGCCAATTGGCTATAAGAAAATCCTTTATGACCAAGACCTAAAAGTCAAATCTCAGAGGGCTTCAGTATTCTTTTTACGTGGTATAGTTTGCCTCTAGACCAAGATAGGGACAATCCAGATTTCTTAAAAAGTTTAAGGTACTACCAGGCAAAAACTTATTATGTTCACCAACATGGCGTGAAATGTACTGGACGTGATGAAAAAGGTCTAAACTTTGGTTTCACAGCGTGATGTGAAGTTAGGTTTGTGATACTACTGTGCATGTCACAGTGGTTATAACCATGCTGCCAAACGAGCCCTAAAATAGTGGCAGAGAGGTCTATGTTGATGTAAGAGAAGAACAGTGTGTCCAGCAACAGCGATGTGCTGGCAGAGAGCTCTTGAGTGGTGTCTGTGAAATCATGTCATGTCAGAAAGTTGTGAAATGTGTTGGTCTGGTCTATTCTGATGTTTGAGAGGCTGGTGTTAGTGTGATTCATTTTAGTTTCAAAGAGCCCTTTATGGTGTCCCTGCTGTCCATTTCAATGTCAATAAGCCCTATAGAGATGTCACTGCCTTCCATTTAGCTGCCAAAGATCCCTTTAGTGGTGTCAGTATGACCCATGTGTGGTCAGATATCCATACAGTGATGTCTAGGCCCTCTTTTAATGTCAGAAAGCCTGTTGCAATATCAGATAACACTGTTGAATGCCAAGTAGCTTGTTTGGCCATTTACCCTGAAAGTGGAATCCTGGGAGAAAGCTTGGGAAAATATTTGCAATTCTAACTTGAGGGAGTGATTTTTTTTAGCTGCACTCCTAACACCGTTCTTTGAATATTATCTGCAATGTCCATTATCCAGTCTGCTAACAGCTGTGTGTGATAGTCTCCATTGTGGAAGGGCCACCTCTGGTGACCAGGTCTTAGTTTTGACGCAGAAATTGGGGAAGTCTTCAAATTTGAGTAATGATTTGAGTAATGCCCTCAGCGATTTATGTAATAGCATTAAAGAGAGGGATTGAACTGATTGAACCCCAACTGTTGACATCAGCAGCAGAAGACATTTGTGTTAACCAAGCAGCAAACTATGGAGTCTTCAGTCCAGGTTAGCCACAGCAAACCTCAGATGTAGTTCATGTTAAGGCAGGGGTTCCAACTTCTTGGTATCCTCCCGATGAAGTGAGATGTTGGATATTCCGTAGAAGCTGTCGGTTCACATCAGATCCTCAGCATGCCTTCACCAAAGGAGGAGGAGCTTCAGAGGGGGTTGTAGTAGACCTGGACAGCGACACAGTATACAGGTTGGCTAGAAAAGTACCCCAGCCACGACGGAAGGCTCGATCAATGGTCTGATAGAAAAGGAAGAGCAGAAAGTTACACTTAGGAGCAAATTAGAGTCATTCATAGAAGTAGATATACCTACACGGGATCTGTAGTGCCCTCGTGCAGAGCATATCTAGGATGTGAGGGTTCATAACATAAATATATATATATATATATATAGTAACAGTAATCAATTACAAATATTGACAAATTAAACTTTGTATTATACCCTATGAAATATTCACTCATTTTATTAAATTAGCCATTACCCATCTATTGATTAGAAACAATGCACACCCAGAAAGGCCTACCACCACATATTGCTTTATCTCCTTCCACCCCTCTTCTTTCTGCAGGACTTCCAAGCTTTCTTTTATGGTGTAAATTTCTTTATTGTGATTTCAAACATAATATTTAACAGCTCCTGAAAAGCCTGTCACAGGATACGTAACATATAGTGCATAGTTACCCCAAAACTCCCCCTTCCCTCCCAAACCCGGACACCTCTAGAGCATGAATACAAGAGAAAGAAAAGAGGAAGTGACCACTAACCACACAGAGCCCTGTTGAAGATGTAAGTGGCGTCTGCTGGGATCTTTGACAAACGTAGATGGTGCAGGTATTTGGGACAGGTGAGTTCCCGGAATTCGGACAATAATAAGTTCAAGAATCGCCTCCAAAGCTTAAGAAATGCGGAGTCCTTGTCTGTTAGGGTAAGAATGTTTCCATCCCATTTATATACCAAAGTATATGCAGCCATCCGTGGTGCGTTTGAATGTGCCCAATACCCAAGTGTATTAACATATTCTGTAGGGCTGCTAATAGAGCTGGGGTGATCGGTCTGCCTCTGTGAGATTTTAAGGGAAATTTGAGTGCATTAGGAAGGCCTAAGAGAATGTAGGCAGGGAATCTGGGGTGATCAGCTTCGAAGTGTGTGTCAATGTCACTAAGGATCTGAGCCCAGAATGGGGTTAACTTCAGGCAATCCCATAAAATCTGTAGAAGTGTGCCGGGGGACCCAGATTTGCGCCAGCACTCGGGAGAGTGGGATGGCTTATACTTGTTGAGTTTGATGGGGCTAAGGTATCAATATCTTATGATTTTGGTGTCTGTTTCTATTTCTGGTATGTTGTGAGCAGTGTGGCGGGCACGGTAGTGGATATTTTCCCATTCTTCCGAGGTCAGATCCCTCTCAATTTCCAGCTCCCAGCATTGGCCTCAGGACTTGCTAACTGTGGACGGTGAGCTTATGATTCAATACAGGTGTGTTATACGGTGAGAATTCCCCAATTCTGTAAGCAGCCAGCGTTCAAACAGGGTGAGGTGTGGTTGGGCCCCTGGGAGACGCGAAGGGTGTGTCACCCAATGTCTTATTTGGGTATAGTGCCAACGTTCACAGACAGGCAGGTCGTGTTCAGCACGCAGGGACTCAAATGGAATAGGGCCCTCTGCATCAAACAGATGCCTGAGAGATCTGCATTCCCATTGGTTACAGTTGTGAAATGCTGGATTGCTCAAGGCAGGCGTAAATTCTGGATTTCCCACAATGGGAGTCAGGGGGGAAGAAAAAGAAGTGGGATTCTTCCAAGCCACCAGTTTGCCCCAGATTGCCAGCGTTACCTTTAGTAATCAGGGAGAGGTATAGGTTGGAGGGCCTGGCATTTTTGGGAAGAAAGGGTATCTTCCATAGAGGCGGAGGCTAAAGATTCTTAGCTGGGTGGTCTGAAAGTATCAGGACAAATCTGGGACCATAAGGCCTTCTTCAAGGGGGGGCCGGTAGGTTAGGTCCCTGCGAAGGCGAGGTTGCCTATCTACCCAAACAACGTGATTGATTTCATCTTGAAGGGAGCAATGTGAGTGTGGGGTGGGGGGAATCTATTGGTAGGACCTGGAATGAATACAGGATCCGGGGAAGGACTGCCATCTTCACTGCCACTATCACCACAGCCAAGAAGGGGCATGTTGTGACCAGTGGCCAAGGTCAGACCATATCTGATGAGTCAGAGAGCTATAGTTAAGGGCTCCTGTCTTAGTCAGTCAGTCAAAATACACTTTATTCGATTTTTGTTAAAATCATAAAAGGCAAGATACAGTACAGAACAAATTTAAAACATCAGTGAATTTGATTACCAGTTATGACCTTAAGTTATTATTCTCATTATTTCATAATATTTACAAATGATTAAAATTAGTTTCAGATAAAACCACATTTAAAATAAAATTAAAATACAACGTTCCGGGGGATTCTTTTGTTCCTTAATCTGAAGGCAGCTGTTAGGAAGCATGCAACACTAAAAATGGTATGAGTATCCGCTAGTGATTGGAGGAAAATTAACGCTGGCCTTACTTGACTAAAGCCCGCAGCCTTCAGGACAGGTAATAGATATTTTGCCCTCTCTGTGGTATACAGACCACAAAAGAATGTAAAATGGAGGGTATCCTGGTTGGAAAACTGATCACAGTCACAGGGTGGACCGTCTTCTGGTTTTGTCCACACGGGGAAACTACCAAGTGAATAGTGAATCAAGTTCATCCTAAATTTTGTTAACAAGAATCTGTGGAGTGGGTTGGTAACGATTTTTAAATATGGTTCCAGAGAGGGGGTAGTGGTTAAAACCATGTAGGCTCTTACAGAGGGTTTCCTCAATTCCAACTCCTCTCTCTCCAGGCAAGCCCTCTCCAGAAATTCTTGCTTAATCCACCTGATGTCTTCCCTCCTAATGTTGGTTGGTACGGTAAAAAGCTCCGGTCTCCCAAGCGTAGCAAATGCAAATCTAATGTATTCCAACCAGGGTATTCTCATGGCCTGATCCCTTGAGGTTACATCTTTAAGAATAGCGTGATTAAGTGTTAACTCAGGGTTCAGCCATGTTTTAGCCCAGAACAGAAGTGGGGCTAATTTCAGTTTATCAGTAATATAGGTCAAACCCATTTCCTCATGAATCATGAAGGTAGGAGTGGAATTGGGGACAGATAAAAATTGTCTAATGAGCCCATTTTCCACCCTCTGGATTTTATCCAGATTTACATATCCCCACAAGGCGGACCCATACATGGCAATTGGGATGCACTTACTATTGTATACCTTTATCACTGCCTCCATTGGTTTGGCCCCTAGTCTTTTTGTAAAAGCCAACAGGGCTGATGTTGATCGGGCTAAACTTATGCTCTTTGCCTTAATCTGGGGGACCCAGGAGCCTCTTTGATCAAAAAGAACCCCCAGATACAGAAAAACAGGGACCCTGGAAAGAACCTCTCCCTTACAAGTAAAAGATTTTGCATGCAACTTATTTCCTTTACTGCCTACAATCATAGTGTGTGACTTCATTACATTAATTTTTAAGTCAAGATTCTCCATGAAGGAGCCAAATCGGTCCAATAGGGCCTGTAGGCCAATGCCAGTACGGGCAATTAACAGCATCGTCCGCGTATAGGAGTGCCGGGACCTGCTCTCCTCCTATACGCGGCACGTCAGCCATTCCTGCTTCCAGGTATTTCCCCAGCCCATTTATATAGATGGTAAAGAGAAGGGGGGCCAGGATACAGCCCTGGCGCACCCCTTTCTCAGACCTAAAACTGTCCGTGCACCTGCCATCTCTGGAGACCCTTATTTTAGCTGAAAGCTCCTGATGCAAACTAGCAATGAGGGCTACTAATTGTGCCTCTATCCCGATCTCAAGTAGAAGAGACCATAGCTTAGCCCTATTCACCAGGTCGAAAGCCGAGGAGAGGTCCATAAAGGCCAAATATACTGACCCCTCCCCGGCCACCGTATATTTAGAGACCAAAAGATGCAGATTGGAGCCCGGGTTACGCACCTGCGTGCCACGAGTGGTACCGGACCTGAGGATATTTTTTGGCAGCCTACGCAGCACCCCTACCTATATGCCTATTCCCTGCTGACGAGAGGTAACAACCTCGAAACACGTGTCCAGGGATGGCCAACGCGACAGTGATTTTTTGCTCAAGACCCTGGCAGAGGCGCACCCGCTGATGCTTACTTCATGGACCACAATGCTTTGGGGCAACACGCTGATAGGACAAGCAGTGTGCGACCAATTGGACTTTCTCGCAGATTGGAACATTATTCCAGAGTGCCCCGCTTTTCTCGAAACCCATATTGGATATTCGAGAGCCCCCCACACTGCTCTAGATTTTCCCTCAATTTGGCCAATAAGACTCTGCCCAAGATCTTAAAGGCAGAATCGATGAGGGAAATAGGGCGTTAACACCCTGGGTCCTCCCGATTTCCCTTTTTAAAAATGGGTACTATGATAGATGTTGCCCAGGTATCAGGGAAGATTCCTTCATTTATTGCCCTAAAGACTCTAATTAATACTTTAGACCAAAGTGTTGGGTGTATTTGAAAAAGTCCGCCGGCACACCGTCGGGGCCAGGCGCCTTGTTTTTAGAAGACTCCATTGTTGCTTTGTGGACCTCCTCCTCAGTAAACTCCACTGTGGGTGAGTAGTGGCCCCCCTCTGTAGTTCTAACTGTTTCATTATAATTCCCGCCATATACATTACTAAAATGCTGCACCCACTTCTCATCATGGATCACGCAATCTATAGCAGTATTATCATCCCCCGAAAAGAAAGAATGGTTTATAATCTCCCAAAATCGCTTACTATCTCTAAGGACATCTATAGTGAGGAGATCGTTCCATGCATTATTTTTAATCGCCTTTTTCCTCGCCTTAATATTTGCTTTGTATTCCCGCCTCAGGTTGGAAATTAGGACCCTGTCTCTTACATTAGCCTTTAAGGCTCGTTTCAAGGATCTATACGACCGTGAACAATTGGTATCAAACCATTTATATGGCTTCGGAGGGAATCGTGATGGAGATGTCGTGAGGTCCCTGGCAGTTTGTACACAAATAGAATCAAAAGCTGCTATTATTATTTGGGGGTTAGGAGTGGTTTGGTCCATACAAGTTGCAAGTAATGTCATAGGTATTGTAGGGGCAATTGGAAGCCCTAGATAAGGTAGGGAAGATGTGGCCCATTGGAGAGGGAAGGTTTGTCTAAGTATGTCCAGCATATGGGGCTGCAATGTCGAATTGAGGGCTTGGGATTTATGAATGTTCATTTTAAAACTGGCTACTTGGCTGAATGCCGTTAGCTTGTCCACAAATGCAGGGAAAGATATGTGTGGGGTCTCTAGAGTCGCGAGGATGTCGTCTGCATATAGGCTGATCCTGTGGCGATCGCAGCCAAATTTGATCCCTTTAATTGCTGGGTTGCATTGGACTCTGTATTTCATGGGCTTCAAATATATATATATAAAGAGCAGAGGCGATAGAGGACACCCCTGTCTGGTGACCCTGGCTATAGGAAAGAGCAGAAAAATAGCTGTTCACCCGAACAGATGCCTCTGGGCGAGCATATGTACCAAAGACCCAATTCCGGGATCGATCCCCCAGTCCAAAATGTTCCATGGTGGCCTCGAGGTAAGGTCAGCGGACTCTGTTAAATGCCTTTTCAGCATCTATCGCCAGGATCATTTGCTGCTTTTTGGTGTCTCTGGGCCTTGTCTGTGTAATGAATCCCACCTGGTACGGGTCTATAAGACCGGGGAGGAGGGGTTAAGGTGCGCCACTAGGATTCCAGTGAAGATTTTAAGGTCCATGTTTAACAGGGAGATCAGTCTGTATGAGGGGCATTGTGATGTATATTTCCCTGGTTTGGAGATTACTGCTATCGATGCCATCTTCATGGATGGAGAAAGGGCCGTCTAGGTCCCCAGGGCGTTAAAGAGTTGAGTAAGAAGGGGTGCCAGGGGGCTGGCAAAAAGTGTTATAAAGATGGCTGGAAAGCCATCTGGATAGGGGGGATTTGGATGGTTTCAGATGAGCTAGACAGGAGATAACCTCCTCTATACCGATGGGGCGATCTAAGTCCTCTCTCTGCTCCGGGGTAAGCGTGGAAGTGTGTGCTGACCGGAGGTATGCCGCCATATCCTCTTGAGGGAGGTTATGTACTGTTTATAGTTCTTGGTAATATTCCCGAAATGCCTCTGCTATTTGTGGGTCTTCATATCGAACCTGCCCTGCGGACTCAAGTACTTCTTGGATCCAATATTCCTGTCCCTGGATCTTCAGTCTATTGGCATGAAGGCGCCCGCACCGGTCTCCACCAATATAAAAGTAGTGTTTGAGGCGGTGTGCTGCATATTTCGCACTGTCTGTGTCTATGCCAGCCAGTTGGGACCTGGACGCTTCTACCTGCCTCCTGACCATGGGACCCCGTCTGTTTGTTAATGCGTTCAAGTTCTGCAACTTAAAGTGAGAGTTGCTCCAGTTTGTCTCGACGGGTTTTGTTCTGGAACGCAGAGATGGCTATCAACTTCCACCGACTACTGCCTTGAGGGCATCCCACTGGGTGGATATGGCAGTGTCAGGTTTATCATTATTGGCCAGATAATTATGGATAGCTCTGGAAACTTGTTGTACGTTCTCAGGACCTTGTAAGACACCTTCCCATAGGCGCCAGGTCCTGGAGTATGGGCTGCGTTGTGGGAGGCCAATTGTGACTACCACAGCGGCATGGTCCAACAAAGATCTGGGTTTAATTTCAATATCCTGTACCCTAGAAGTGAGATCAGCCAAACCCAGTAAGTAGTCTAACCAGGCGTAGGTTTTGGGTGCTGTTTGCAGTAAGTATGCCAGCCTCCAGCCCCGTATTTCGGCCTCCTTAGATCTCTTCTTGCCCCTGAAGTGCCCCCATGATAGCTACCCCTGCTGATTTGATCAGAAGGGATGAGAAGTTGGAAGGCATGGGAGCAAAGCCTATGCTCTTCCCTGGGGAGAAGCTGCGTCTCCTGCAGTAAACAAATATGTGCCCCGCAATTCTCTATATAAAACAGAATCTAATTCCTTTGTAAAGAGCGTTTGAGACCCCTGACATTAAGGGTGACTATTATTAGTGTGTCTGACAATGGGTAGTGGAGAGAGTCGCTGCAGGAGTCTTCCCTAGGTAGTGGAATAAATAGATGGGAGAGGAGAGTGGTAGGTTCCATGTACCAGGGTAAGAGCATCTAGGATGCGTTTGATGCATTCCCAGGTCCAACTAAAGACAACAACAAAAAACAAATCCCCAATACTCTTGGAGAGAAACAACAAAAACTGAATTTGGCACGAGTCCTGTCCATGTCCACTCCCTGCAGGTCCATAGCGTTCACAATGTTGCGTCCGTGGGAGTCGTCTACTGCCCCCCTCCCCCCCCGCCCCCACCGGAGCCCACCCACCAATTCAAAGAGCTCTGTGACGCTGCAGAGGTATAGCTGGGGAACAAAGAACTAACAAAGATGGAAAGGCATGTGCCCCTGGCAAGGCCGGTTTATATGGCTTCAGGGTGATGTGGGTCTGAATTGGTCTCTGGATGCAGAGTCAATAACTACCTGCCTCTCCTTGGCTATGGTCTCCAAGTCTGGGCGTAGTTCGGTTGCAGGGGATCTCATCTTCCCTTGACCTTGTTTTCTCTTCCTGTCAGGGTCTTGGGATTCGCCCTGTGAGGCTTCGGCCATAGTCTCCTTCAGGTCCAGAATGCTGTGTGCTTCCTCCAGCAAGTGTGTTTGATGCAGTTTCCCTCATATTAGATGAAAGGAGTGGCCTCACGAGCACTGTACTCCTGCCGCTCGGAAATGTGTGGTGATTGGGCAGAAGGATTTGCGTTCCTGGAGAGTCATGGCTGGGGGGTCTTGGTAGAGAACAGGATTGTAGCCCTGGTATTGTATTGGGTGCTTGTCTCTGGCCCACTAGAGAATGCGCTGTTTCAGGGGGAAATCTTTAACAAAAGTTAGGATGTCGGGTGATGGGGCGGCAGGTGGGCGTCTGGGGCCAACCCTCGGTGTTCTGTTAAGCTTAATGTCCAATTCGTGAAGGCCTCCAGAACAGATCAAAAGAGTTCCATCACAATGGAGTTAATGTCTGCCACGTCCGCCCCCTTTGCCCCAGAGGTGACCCCTTGTATGCTGATGCTATTCCGGCATGATCTGTTTTCCAAAACTTCGTTATGGGCTTGGAGATCTAAGTGCTGGCCCCCGAAGCATAGAATTTCTTTCTGTAGCTGTTCTATTTCTTCCTCTCTGCTTGCCTCGAGGTCTTCCTAGGTAGAGATTCTGTCCCCAAGCCCATCAATAACCCGTTGGACATCTTTTTTCTTTCTTAAAGGATTGCAAATCTTCACAAACGGAGGCAAACAGCAACTCCAGATAGGGGCGAGTGATCAGATCCACTGGAGCTCCCACATTGGTGGGCCCATCAGAAGATGATGTGGCCAACGTATCACCTTTATGGGCCCCTGTTGGTTTTAGGAGCAGGTCCTTAAGGTTGCAGTTCTTTTCACCCTCGAGGTTGCCATGTTAAGGGATAGATGAGCCCCAAAGATTAGCCCAAATGCGGTGCTCCTACCAGTCCATGTGGTAGGCCTCACGCGGGGAGCCTTACTCAATGCCATCCGGTAGGTCCCCACGGTGAGATCAAGGGGTCTCCCCTAGGTTCGCTGTGTCACAAGGACTGCAGCAACTGAGCACCCCCAGGCCTCACCTACCGCCACTCATAAGGGTTGCTGTGTGCTCCGATGCCCGCTGCTGGGTGTGGGGCCACTGAACGCTCCAGACTAGTCCTGCTGCAGGGCATCCACAATGGCTCCTCCTTCCTCCGTAGTCCCATGCCAGAGGAGCACTGGTGTGTCGCTCCGTCTTCCTTCACTCCAGAAGTGTGCATGCGATGGGGGGAGTCCGTCCCCAGGCCGGTCTGCGCTGGAAAAGGCCGAAGCCTGGCCGCGGCGCCATCGTCCGTCACGGGCCCAAACACAGCGAGCCTGAGCCCGGTCGCTACGCTGGGCAGTCCCTGCAACACTGTAAGGCTGCCAACAGTGCAAATGTGCTCCAACCTCAGGTAATGTTGCTTTAAATGGCTGCGCCCGGTGGCGGGAGCGGAGAGACCAGAAGGAATGTCATCTGTCCGCCATCTTGGCCACACCCCCTCCCAAGCTTTCTTTTAAACTTGCCACACAAATATGTTAGATTGAAGAATGTAGTAAACATCTCAAAGCTGTGGGTGTTCATTTTGAAGTAGCCGGCTTTGGAATGGAAAGCTGCTGGAACATTTCCAGTTGTTGGCCTCGATTTCCCAAAATTGTGAACCTATGCAATTCTAAGTGTATTACACCTCATAAAATATCCCTTCACACTGACCAACATCACGAGGGAAGTGAGGAAGCTGGTGATACAGTGAGAAGTACTTATTCAGCTGTGGTTTATGGATACCTGTTGTGCCAGACTCATTAAACAAATGGCCATTTATGCACATTTTAGATTTGACACAAAAGTTCTTCAATTCCAGATCAGAGAACGTTTCCTAATGAAAAATCCTCAAAAACACAATTTTTCAAAGTGCACCAATGGGTGTCACTTTTAAATATTAAACCACTGACATCACTACTCATAAGAAAATGAGTAGGGTACTTTCTTCGAACATGGCTTCCCTGGCTTCAAACACTAATATCCCGTGGCTTGTGATACTGGATAGTGACAAGGAGCCAGCAATAGAAGGTGGGAAAGCCCAGTAGAGAAACAGCTGGCCCATCTGCCCCACGTCTCCACTGGAAGGGTGAATATTCATCTAGAGGTTTAGTCTTAAGAAGCCAGTTGAATGCTAGAATGTCATATAGTGAAATATCACCCGACACAAATATTGTGTGATAATGTGTTAGACAGTATTCGGACACCTACATTCTGGTACCACAGCCCATCGCCTCAAAGGTAATTGAGGAGGGAGTGTGGGACAATAACAAGGTGTTGTTGAGAGATGATGGTCAGCAAAGAGAGGGCATTGGCTAATGTGTGGCCAGCCGTCTCAGTGTGAAGAATTTCTGCAAGTAGTGTATCCTTAATTCAACCACCCTTACTTTCCCATATATTGACTTCATCTCCTTTACTATGCTGTGCCTTCACTCTGCCCCCTTTGCATAACATTGAAATGACATTTACTTGTTCCCATAACTTTGTCCTACATTGATTTCACTCTCATCTCAGACCCTAAACGTTACCAAAATTCATGCCTTTTTCCCAACTTAATTTATATTATTTTTAATATTCATTTAAATTCCTACCAACTCTTCACTTAATCCAAAAACTACCTAAATGAAGACATTCTTTTAAAGCTATTAAATGACTTTAAAATACCCTGCCGCACCAAGAGATGGGGCGACCACAGGGTTTCAGACAGCGGAACCTCAGCTGGCGCAGCAGGCTCTCCTGCCAGGCACCTTAGACCTGGCGGCTGACTGCCACCGGACCGTCAGGTCACATTGACGAAAGACTTGTCTTTCTTAGGGTCAATGGCCATCGCTAGATTTCCCTGCTTCCGACTGCCAAGCCAGACCATGCAAGGTATGTTGGTCCTGAGCAGAGAAATAAAACAGTGACTCCCAAACTCGCAGGGAGAAAAAATCCCTGTGCATCAGGGTCATTGTTTTCAAGAAACAAGTTCTTGCTTTGGAAAATTTGTTTCCTGAAAACGAAAAACCTTTACTGAGTTGGAGCCACAAAACGATGCCCACTTGTGTCTTCATTGCCGCCTGTGGGGATCTCTAAATTGCGCGGCCAGTAATCCAATGTGAGAATGAAGGCAACAGCCATCGCTAGTCTGGCAGGCCACTTGCCAGGGTTTTAACAACTCTATTAGCTACTTTATTCAAACACTAAACCTAACCTCACATTACATTCAGTTCAATTATTTAATATTCACATAAATTAATCTAACCTGCCCTATTTGGTTTAGTTTATCAAATGTCACTACAAACGTAAAAAAATATTTTTTATGTCTTTCTTAATCGTGTTAATGCTAACCCTAATCACTATAAATAGCAATGAATGAAACGAATGTGGTTATAAGTATAATAGTATGAAACATTATTTAAACAACACTTTATTGATTTTGATTGAACTTGTTTGCAGGGAATTACTTTAATTCTAACCTTGACCCTAGCCTTGAGGTAACTGATAAATAGTACATTAATTTAAATTGCTTGATAATTTATTCCTCGTTTTCTATATACAGAATGCTAGATAGTACCTTTTTTGTAACTCGATTTCCTGAAGTTTTGTCCGAAATGGCTGTATGACTCAATCAATACATGAAAAGGGATAAAAGTTGCAAGTAAAGAACAGTAAGGGAAGTAAATATCGACAAACTAATGAGAGAGAATAAATGTCGGACACCTCTCTGAAATATTTTCTTGTCTGTGTTGGAGAATGGAAGTGAATGTTAGTGAACATGAACAAGTCTTCTCTGCAGGCAAGGTTGATGTTTGTGCTATCGAGGTGCTGGAACTGCTTTCAGAATGGGGCTGAAATCAGAATTTTGAACCACAAAATTTAAATCTGCACAGCAACTGCGCTCCTCGCGTGATTCCAGGTCGGATGTAGTAGTTTCCCCTCATACCCTCCTCGCCCTTATCCCTACTATCAGCGCCGATAACACCTCCCTTTGTCATACAAGCACTGGAGCCAACCCACAGCAAAGAAGCTCTTCAGTCTGCCAACAGCAACTCTGTGGGCGACATCCACAGTATCTGGGCTCCAGTACCCTCTGGAGAGGCTGCTAGATGGCACTGCGGTGCTTAATAAACAAACTTGCTGGTTACTTGAACAGAGCATGATAGAGAGCAGAGTACAGGAGGACATAATGTCAGCGGTGGGACAGGACAAAGGGAGCAGAGAGGGCGAGGGAGGTCGGGGGGGTCTAAGGAAATGTCAGTGGTAAGAGCTGATTGCGGTTCAAGGCCCGCATTTTCTTTTTACATTGGACTGAACTAGAGGATTGTCATTTGCCTTGTTCTGGGGACTTATGGAATACGTTTGAGGCCACTTGATGGCTCTGGTGTTGGGAGACTTGTGTGCCTCTTGCTGTGGTCATTTTAACAAACTGTGTAGTCCTGAGAGAGGACTATGTTTCTCTGTTTACCAGTTTACTCATGTGCAAAATAGAGCGCTTTGAAATAGACCTCCGCTGTAACGAAAATGTAAGAAGGAATCTTTCATTGGGATCGGGGATTTTTTTTATACATGAATCCCTTTAATTGACGTTGATGAAGTAAGGAATGATCATAACAGCCTTTTTATTACAACGTTAGAGCTAGATGACGGTTGTGACGTGTAATGTGTTTGGACTGGAGTATCAGTCCCTCCCAGTGCTCTTAACTTTTACAGGTACACGAGACATGGTTAAAGCATGCAGTTATTAGCATAGAGAGAATGTGATCTCACACATCAAGTATGCTGTTGGTTTGCTTCATAAAGCCTGATTAATGATGAGCTCACACCACAAGTTATGGCCATTCAGAATAAATATGTGGCCTTAGATTTGGCCTCAGCGGCAACCGAGCTAGGTAGGGGCGGTGAAGAACACCTCTGTCTGCTGCTGCCAGGGTAATGTTGCGGATTTGGACTATTTCCTGAAGGTCCACAGATGTACAGAATTAGCTCTTTAGTACGCTTCGGCTTTGATTGGTAAAAGGCAGTGTTTTGCCATCCACAGTGGAAACACAGAATTGAAATTACTGATTTTGTATTATTAGCCTGAACAGAGCTCAAAGCAACATCGGTTTTGTTTCCTGATTGGGAGTTGCATCTCTCCAAAACGTTCTCACTGTTTATTGAAGTGCTTGACAGGTCCGTTCATACGTGATGCTGTGTGGAATGTGCCGGTGCTTGCCAATTCGGAGGTCTCCTGTGATGCCAACAGTGAAATGTGGGAGCTGGTGCGGAGGAGCAGGAGACTGTTAGTCAGTTGAGGAGTGAAGTGTGCAGAGTAGAAGAGAGAAGGAGCGGAGGTCAAAAGTGCAAAGTGATTCAGTGACCCTAAGGATGCCTATGTACAAGTAGCCGATAGGTAGCCCATTATTTAGAGATCTACCAGTGGACTCAGTCCGGCTCATCTTGAGTGGGGTCTTAGGTTCCTGAGACCAGACTTAGTATTTGGGTGAAAGTACCTCGCTCCTTCAGGATAAGTTTGAGTAACATACCACAGTGCAATATATGTACACACGCAAGTATGTTTTAGACCATGTTTCAAAAGACAGTATTGACTCGGACTGTCAGAATTAGGCGAGGTGAAGACACTACATAGAAATAAGAACTACTCACATGGTTTACAGAGGTTATGAATGGATTTAAGTAGTCGGGGATGAGTTTCCACAGACAAACTGGGAGAGTGAAAGTCCCATCTTCCTTTCTTACCACCTAGTGTTGATAAGTTCAATAGGAATGGTCCTTCATGTCTCAAACTGGCAGTGAGCTCGGAGCGCCAGTACACTAAGGGAGGAAACCGTGGCCAAGATGAGGCACTACTACATTATAGGGCTTGATTCCAAACCAAACAACAATATGCTTATGGTCAGTTAAATCAACCAGTTGGACAGATAATGTATATATACATTTACTTGTAGGTGAAAGGTCCACAAAACAGCTACAGAATAATTTTCTTTTTAGCCATGGTTTTGACCTCGACCCCTGTCCTTTTTCACTCACAAGCACAGTTCCTACATTTTTATTAAAGAACATTGACCACAGACTAGGTGATGGTTTTCTATTGTTAACTTCAACGGGGTGATATTTTTGTAAACTATATTTATGGTTAAATTTTTTGTCAGTTGACCGTTCGTCATTGATATTGTGGTATGTTGTTACAAGAACCAAAACAAGCAGAGGAAAACCATGGGACCAAGTCACCATTAGCAAAGAAAACCGGAAACAAAAGATTATGGCATGGTTACTACCACTCACCAAGCCCCAAGCAAATTCTACATGACCAGCAGGATCTTTGTAGAATGTCTCCTGCAAGACCATGCATTGCCTTGAAAACATCTCCTTGAGGACAATTGCAGATTCCAAATTTAAGGAAAAGCTGGACTCTCTTTTCAAGTTATTTTCTTCAGATCTTCTCTGACCACTGCATATATGAAAAACGTAATCAACAATCTCCACTTTATTTCTTGACTGCCATGCCACAGTCTAACCACAGCATTACTTGGCCGATGCTTTCCTGAAGGCATGTTTCCTGCTCTTCGCTGTGCCCTTCTGTTCTCCCATTGCACAGCATAGAGAGGCACAAAAAGTGTGTCCCGTGCCTGCAACTATTAGGAGGAGCAGTGCATGGTTAGCAAAAGTGTTATCTGTGACATGTATATGTGTGCATCGGCATGCCGAGACTCATTGCTCACCGTCGTAAGGCCTGATATTTGCTCTGCACACTGTCCACTGCCCATCTCTCCTAAATTTGGTGTTTAATCACCGCTCAGCTTTTGTACTGTCACTGCACATCCCCTCCTTCCCTTCCCTACCCTCCACTGTGCCTACCCTGGGAGTTACACTGCTGTTCAGCTCCTTGCACCACTCCCACACATGGGACTATCCTGTGCTGCGGCGATGCAAGGTCCCGGGTGACAGTGCAGCACCTGTTGTAGTCCCCAACCACTGTGAAATTGTCTGGACATTAGAGCAGGGGTGTGCTGGAAGAAAAGAGGGCAAGCACACCTGTACAATAAGCAAACATTCACTCGGTGGAAAATGGTATTCGGGCATTCTCTAAGTAGTTATTCAAGGGCAGGCAATAGGATGGCATTGAATGATCACATATGGGAACATCCGATACATTACAATTCATCTAAAATTGCATTCAGGAAGATGAAGCATTTGCAGTTTTTCTAGAATAAATATAGCTTGTCTTGTCGACTCATTGTCCTTTCCAGTCATCACAGGAGGCTGTTCTCTCAGGGTGAGGGTGCCTACATGTTATACCATATTTTCCCTGCAGTACTATACTAATTGGAGTAAAGTGCAGGTCATTGAATCAGGCAACCAACTTTAAGCTCCACTGGGGTCCAATGATAATTGTCACTATGTGTATGCACTTGGTCTCTGACATCACCTGCACTGAAGTGCCTGCTAGCAGGCTGGGTTGGCCTTTGAGCCAGTCCAACATTTCTCTAGTGGGCTGCAGACTAGAAGGATGATGTCATAGCTGAATAGGCGACCATGACCCAACTATGAGGCCAGCACAGCCCCATTCAAGCTGCGGCCTCCTGGAATAACAAGATGCTTTGAGTATTTTTGCCAGGGCAAATTTTGCTTTCCAATGCGGGCCCTTGTGGTGGAGATTGGGGAACAGCACAGGTTTAACCTTTACCAGGGGTTTCATATTCCTGTATTGAGCACTTGGTCATTACTCTCTTTTTGGTCCATTGTAAGATATGAGAACAATACTTGTTACTTCACTGGTTGTTAAGAGAATGCCAGTATTATCCCCTTGAATAGTTTTTATAAATATGATCTTCGTGTTCTTTGTTTAGCTTCCCCACTGGCCCTATGTTGGTCAGTGTCGGTTTGTGAAAAGGTAAACACTTTTCATTATACAAATGTCAAAACGATTACTCTTCTTATAATGTGTTGCTGGAGTTCATGACAGTATGAGTGTTTCATGGTATAATACATTTTAGAGAGGGAGCATGGCATAGTGTATTGACAAGGGACGTGGCATGATGGTGACTATACATTATAAGGAATAAACTACCCCAGAGAGTTCACAATGGGGACATTTCCAGCGAAAAAGGAGTCAAGTGGTCTCCCAAACAATCTCTTCAATCGGTTGTAACTATATATTCTAGGTCACTGGCAGAGTTGTAAAGCACAACAGGATGGTTTAGTCCATGACAAGGCTCTTGGATAAGGGTTAAAAAATGCAGATTTCTTCCTCTCCTACTAATTATTTCCTGTGTGCTATTTTGGCCCTGTGCAGGCATGAGAGGAATGCGGTGAATCTAGCGTGTGGGACGTAGTAGACATTAGGTGAACTTCCGCCAGCAAATGGGAGAGTTCGCCCTGAGGCAAAACAGCTCAGTCCTGATTCCAGTTTCAGGAGAAAGCGGCAGTTTAATATACACTGACGAGGGAGCTTGTCATCTGGAATGTAGTATCCCTCTTTCTTTCTCCCTCTCTCGCCCCGGGAGAGAAACCTCATCCCCCACCTCTCTCACTTTTAGGACTGCAGACACCACACATTTCAACTTTTGGAAACAGGAAAAGGTGAGCTTTTGAAAACAAAATGGAGGAATTTATTTTCCCCATTAAATTTTAGTAAAGTGGAGGCAATTTTAGCCAGGAAAAAGATGTAATAAAGCAATTTTGAGCTTAGAAATTGGGAGTCTCTCGCCTAAATCAGGAGAGTGAAAAGAGTGGTGAAGGCAGTCTATGCCACCACAACAATGCAACATGTCTGCTGCCTACACACAAACACGATGCCCACCGCATCAATTTGGATCAATGCAGCCACCTTGGCACTCTAAGTGGTTGACATCACAATTACAAAACAATGGCCTCTAACCCAACACAATAGGATGGCTCCTACTACAATGCAAAAATGGCTGTCCCCCCCCCCCCCCCCAACACAAAAAGATTCCTGCAAACACATTACAGTAATCTGTCCTAATACAAGTGTTTCACACTATACTCCTTTTTTTTATGTTCCCTCGTTCCGTAAAAAACTGGAATTACTATTATTGAATGTAATGAAACTCAATTTCTTGTCGCTGTAAGATAGGAAGGCATTGTCGGCCGACCCACTGACGTTACTTCCGTTTTCCCCTCTGACAGTCTTTATAAGCACCACTGTTCATTACGCTTACTAGAACATCCTTTGGTTCTTAGACAACGGCTGTAATTATAGCTCAATGGCATTTATTTCTGGATCTCGGAAGATACAGGTTGAAAGAGATCCCAGCATTCGAAATATGTCACTCACATCTTGGCTGAGAGGAGACTCCTCAAGCAGTGTCCTGTTTATACCCCATGGTTTTGCGTCAGGCTTTATGCCCTCGTCAGCTGACTCAGCGCATTTAAAACTACAAGCTGACTCAGCACCACTTCACGCTATTAGGGAACTCATATCCGCCCTGTCCGTTTTGCTTCAATCCTCAACAACAGCTCTTTTCCATAACCAGCTTCTATCTTGTGACACGGAGCATGATGACCTTGTGGGAGGAGGTGTGACACCCACGGGACAGCTTGTACACAGGCATGTGGTCACATGAGGGTATGTCGACATCGACCTTAAGACCGGATATGGAAATTTGCCTGGTGGGGAAGTTAGTTTCAGAAACCAGATTTGCCAAATTCCCAGTAAAAGGGACATGCAAACACCCATACATTCTGGGTTGTTAAGGTTTTGTGAACCCTCAAACAAGCTATGTATTTGTCAGACAGACAGCATAGCACTGGTTTCACCAACCTGAAAGCACTTCAAGCAACATGTGCCCATGTACAGTTTATTTCGATGGACAAAACCTTCTTATCCTCGGAGAAAAACATTCAGTCAGAAAGAGTGGGCTTTTACCACAATTCGCAAGTCAGTCTGTTATACATCAGATGGGCTCTGCCTGCTCTGTGTTGCTGACATTTTAAGAACTGTACAGCAATTGTCTAACATGATACACAGCATTTAAGTGAAACAAAGCAAAGCACGATTGTGGGATCTGTGGTAACCTGAAAACATGACTGCATGAGGAAGATCTGGCGATGAGGTTCATCTACTGACTCAAATTCTCTAAAGACATCAATGAGCTCACATTAGGTCACTGTCACAGATTAGGATCTCATTAGATCTAGGTGTAAGGGGTGCATGGCTCGCTAGCCCTTGCAACCTTGAGATTAAAAGTTGGTGTCTTCCACCAGCGCATCTACAGACCTAGGAAAACCCTCAGCAGTACTAATTGCAATATGTAGTTTTTTCATAGAGTGCTTAATGCCAGCATAACGCGGTTTTCAATTGTTACCAATTGTGGTTGATAGAGATCCATTAACCTGCATATGATCACTTATTTATTTTGATTTGCTGTTGGAGCTGAGATTTGCACAAGAGTTTCCGCCATAGAACAGAGAAGTAAAATGCATACATAGGACGTAACATCTTTCTGCAATAACACAAAAATGGCGGCACCCAGAATTTTGTACTGGCTTCATTCTTTTTAGGCTTCCTCCTGCTATATGGAAACACGTCTGGTTCACAAAGGTAACCTTACACTTTTGTGTAAGCTTACTGATTTTAAGGTTAGTAAAGCTAGTTTTACAACTGTGAAGACTCCGCACTCGTGGTGTAGCCTCAGAAAAATAGTACAGGCCAATTTTTTACGTCTATCTGGGGAGATCTCTGCCTTTATTGCGGAATCTCCACAGTCATAAAATTACTATTAATAAAATGTAATTTTTAGTTTGTAAATAGCAAAAATTAGAAAATGTACACAAAAGTATGTTTACCTTTGTGAATGAGGCCCATATAGAGGGCTTTAGGTCAGTTCTCTTCAGCCATTGGATGTGTGTTAGGCTCCTCACATTTTGGGTCAGCTAACTGCCTTTCACAGAGGATTGGAATTTGGGCCACTTTTTGTTGTATGTGCCTGTAAAGCTACGTGCATATGTTGGCTATGTACACAGATCTGTCATTACTGTATTCAGCCGGAAACCAGTCCTGTTGGTTTTAGCAATGCTTGTTTTTCTCAGCCTGCGATGCAGAGGTGGGAGGGCCTACAAGATAAAGCACACACTGACCTGCTTTGTGACATGAAGGTTGTAACCTGGAATGCGATCAATATTGACTTGATCTACCCTTGAACCAGGGCACGACCCACCTGTGTTTTTCAGCCTCCTGAAAGGCCCAATCGTAGCCAGACTTTAGTGGGACGATACTCTCCTAAGCAAAGCCTGGGTAGGGTATAATAAAAAAGTAAATTTGGACTGTGGACGATCTGGCTACAAAAATATGCCCATGGACTAATCATGTGACTATTGAACAATGACGAAAGCCGTGGAAACGACAACGTTCTGTTTCTAAAACCCACGCTTTCCATCTCTTTCTGTTTTCCTGCATAAAAAGTAAATATTTATAGATATGTACTTGCTGTGGCCCAAATGTTTACAAAGCACCCATTTTCTATTGCAACCTAATTTTCTGAAAAAGAATTATATATATATGTACACACACCCTAAACACTGAATAAAGGTGTAGGATTTTCACTTGAACTCTCGGTGGTTAGCTTAAGGCAACCTTAATTCACTCCAATGTTCATTAAATCACACGTGTGGTCACAGTGATATCACTAGTGACATCAAGGATGACATCACTGGTGGCACCGACATTACCTATCACATCAATATGGATCTGAATTTGTATAATTAGTTATGTGTTGCAATATATGAATCTTCTATTGTTAATCAGTATTATTTATTGTCCTCACTTAGTAGCTCGCCTTTTGTCAAGCACTGCATCTAGACCTGGTGTGGCCATAACCCACTACACATGGCTTTTGTCTGTGTGCAGCGAGGCTGTCCTAAGAGTCTGGCCGACGCTCAGCCTTCTTGTGGTTCTATTGTCAGGGCTGGGCACAGCGGGGAGTAAGTAAAATGCCTGACAGTCTTTGGTATGTAGGTGTTTTTTTTGTTGGTACAGAGTTACACTACTTACATCCATGATGTCAAAGGGGAGGTGATATTTAATGTCCTTGATGAGCTCGAGGAAGCCATGAACAGACAGACCCCTGGGGCCAAACTGTTGTTGGATAGCTAACCTCAACGACTGAATTTAATGAGTTTTTCAACTCAAGATCGTATGCATAACTTCTGCTGATTTGTATTTTTCGAAGGGTTTCTGAAGTATTTTTTTTTTTAAACATGCTGTCATCTCCTCTGAGCAAAAGAAACTATAACGTATCCGAAACTACGTTTTTCAGTGATTTCTTTTGCAATGTTCTAAATCTAACTCCTTGGATTTTAGGTACCACTATGCCCATAAGGCCCTGTGCGCAAAAAAATGCACAGGCAGGTCCTGGTGCCCGCAGCCTTTGATGTGCACAGTGGGAGGCAGGCCAAAATCACCTGATTTGCCTATCGCGTGACTGATTACATTTCTGCCCATCCCAACTGGCCTGTTGGAAAACATGCCTGTTTCCATCTAGCCCAGTTCCCTGTGCTTTCCGTTAACTACTTTTTTTATTATTATTCTCGTTCTGGCAAGGTCATTATTTCAATCCACCATGCCCCAGAAAGGTTTCTGCATAAAAGAAAGAAGGCAGCACTTCTGGGGCCCTCGGCATCTCTCTAGTGAGGTGACTTCTAGACATCGCAGTTAAACCTTTCTGATGCAGGTTAGGGACCCGGAGAGGTTGTTAAAGCTTGGGTGAAGGGTGTTGTGGTAGGTGGGCGTCAAAAGCCAGCTATTTTGTGGTCGGGAGCCGATTTGTGTAATTCAGAGGGAGATACCGCAGTTTCGTTCCGACATTAGTGCGTCATGGCGCAAGAACAATGACAGGCAAGACTGTCGTGCTCCTGTTCTATAAATATATCTGAGAGTCAGCTGCGGGCGGCACGAATAAGCCTGCGGTTTCTAGACTTAACCAGCGACTGTAGTAATAAAGCACCCTTTTGGCTAAGACATTGCACAACTTCACGTCACTGCATCAGTTTCACGTCTCGATAAACAACAGGCCGGAGCAAGCCTTGCCCAACTTGGGAATTGAATTTCCTAAAGTTCTCACTGATGGGATCTGAAAGGCTTATGCCTTGGCAGTCAGTCGCGTGTCACGAAGCAGAGGGACGCCCATCACTAAGGGATCAGGCGCAGATAAACGCTACTGCCCTAAAATGCAGGCCGTGGTGTTGAGTCAGATTTTGGTGGCACCGTGACACTCCTTCAGGGAGGAAGAGGGAACTCGTGCTTTCTGCGACAGGGGCCAGTATTCACTAAGGGTACAGGGGGATGATCTGAACTGTGGATGTAGAGGACACTTTTTCCTGAAGGGTATAAGGGAAATCCTGGTTTATGAGGCTCAGGGCATTCCTGCACAGACGGGATACAGGAACTCCTACACTAATGTGGAATGGGGCACTTCTGCTCAATGGTGGAAAGAGACACTGCTGCACTAAGGGGACAGAAGTCACCATGGCATTAACGCCTGAAAAGGCAAGAAGGAAGAGGGGGGATCTAGGCTTCAACAGAAACTCTGCCCCATGATGTGGTAGTCTTTTGTTGGGTGTGAAGAGGGTGAACTGTGAGATGTTTGACATGGCTTGATTTGGGTAAAGGCCCTTATGATTTAATCTATTAATAGAACGTTGGAATGTTGAGCACTCCATTGAAGACAATGGAGTGCTCTAGGATTCTAATGGCTGGTAGAAGCCCGGAGAAGTAACATTCCACCCGGAGGAGTAACATTCCATTGTTTGTTCACAACCGTTTGTGTGAACAAAGGCCTCAAAGAGCCCAAAGGGATTTCAACCACATCGGGCTCCGTGAGGCCTTTGTTTTATAAATTAGAACATTCTGATAGCCTTAGAGCCCTCCGTAGCAGGTTCTACCGGCCATTAACGGCCCCTCCCTTGTTAAAATCCCTCTCCTTTGGCTTGGGCCTTTAACGCTGGAGCGGGATTTTAATGGCCGGTAGAGCCCACTAAGTTGGGCTCTAAGCCTATCATAAGGTCTTGTGCTTTGAGAGAGCTCAACAGCCTTGGGTGTAATTTGCTGACTTGAGAGTTAAGGTGCTGAGAAGCTGACCTACTAATGCGACAGGCCCTGTGATGGGAAAGATATCTAGTTGAAACACATTGTATGGCCTATGATTAGGATGCCATGTGAAACCATGTGCTGAAAGGTGATAATGTGGGAATTCGTGTAATGCTCAACGTGTTCTTCTCTGGACACTATACTCTGTCAAAAGATTTGATGACAAGCTCCAGGAGTCTAAACCCATACTGCCGGTGTAATCTTCATGGGATTCAGTAGGGAGGCAGCATGAATTGCAGCTACAGTCTGACACTTTATTTCAATCAAGAGGGAGAGAGAAGAAGAGATTAATTCAGCTTCCAAAGATTTGTAATTTTAAGATCAAAGCAGAATAAATCACTTGTGTCAGCAAACCAGAGTCTCACAGGGATTGTATTGGAGAGCCTCAACCACAGAACCACTTTGTGCAGTATATCTTGATTCTCCACCAATGTAGTTAGGTGGATAGTATCATCATAGGGCCTATCACTTGAGTGTTTTGTTCCCCAGTTGCACAGTCTGCAGCTCTGGCCGTAACACCACATCCTCTCCCTTAAGTGTAAAATGTAATGAAGTGATCAACTAGATAAAAAAACATAAAGATAGCCAATTATTTATAAGTGCTATGTCGCTATTTGAGAACTCGGACAATATGTCCTGCTTTTAATGGTTTAGAGCACTATCCATAATTTTTATGGCAATAAAACCCTCTCATGGAGGAGGGTGCAGAGGCAACAAGTTGATTGCAATATGCAGGAGGGAGGGGCAGTGGCAGCACAACGGACCATGGGGGGCAGGGGCAACAAACCAACCATGCAGGACAGGTAAGACAGGCAGTGGCAATATAAAAGACCATTGAGGACATAAGGACAATGCAGTGGCAGTACAACCATACCTGGCAACAGACTCGATTCAGGCAGGAGACTCCCGCTGTTTTTAAGCCCAACAGGGCTTTATTTGACCTGTCACCTGCCTGAATTCTCCTCTTTTCAATGTAAGTCAATGGGGAAAATCAATTCCCTAGGATTTTTTTTTTTTATCTGCCTCTTACCAACTTCAAAATGTTGGCCCGTAATTGACATTGGATCACTGAGGGCAGGAGGAATGGGGTAAGAGGCATGATCTCTGATAACAGAGGGCAGGAGGGAGATGGGCATGGGCACCAAACTGACCTTACAGGGTAGGTGTCAGGGGTTGCAGCAGCGCAATACACCCACCAGGGCAAGCAGGATGGCAGTGCAGCACAATGGACCATGGAAGGCAATAGGGAGGACACAGGGCCATGCACATGGACAACAGTGAACACAGGGGAAAGAGGCAAGGGCAGCAAGCTGACCATGCCGTATAGACAGGACAGATAGTTGCAGCAAAATGGCATAAAGGGCAGAAGAGAGAAGGCAGGGGCACAACAATGGACCAGACAAGCCAGGTGGGAGGGGACAGGGGTCTGGACATGGAAAACGGAGTGCAGGGGGCAAGGCAGAAGCAGACCATGGAGGGAAGCTGACCACACAGGGCAGCAAATGGACAAAGGTGGTCAGCAGGGAGGAGATCGCAACTTGGAACTTGGACAGGCAGAGTGGAGGTGGCAGAGACGGGTGGCAGGAATAGGAAACAGCCATGCTTGGCAGGTTGGAGGGGCAGTGGCAGCTCAACAGAAGACTTAAGAGTAGATAGAAGGGGCAGCAGCATGTCCGTGGAACATGGTGGACAAAAAGAAGGGACCAAAGGCATGCACAAAAACATCAGAGGGCGGGGGTAAGAGAGTAGGGGCACCAAGCTAAGCACCGAGGCCAAGCAGGAGGACAATAATGAGGCATAGAAATAGGCAACAGAGGGCAGGAGGTGTGGGTAGGGACATCAAGCTAAATCGAGGGAGGTGGGAGCTCATCGGACCACGCAGGGCGGGAGGGAGCAGGGTGATGGACTTGGACAATAGATGGCATGGGGGGGACAGGAGTAGCAAGCTTAGGTGGGGCAGCACAATAACAGGCCAGGCCCTGCATCCAGCCACCCTCCCCATGAATTGCGATGGGCATCTCACTTGACGTTTTGAAAAACCCATAGAAATTCACACAAAAAAAAAACAAAGGTCATAGGGACATTATCGTTAGGAAATAGAATTTTTTTTTTAAACTCAGAAATTCACTGAAAAAAACAAAAGGTTACAGCGACGTTATGGTAAGTTCAGATTTCACGCATACAAAACCAATGAATACAAACTATAAATATAAAACATTTAAAATAATCCTTTTCAACTAGGAACATAAAATAAAATGTCACAGCACTATAACTCTTAAATATAATGTTTATTTAATAATGTAAATATAATCCTTTATTTTATATTATTTTTAAACAAAAACAATTCCACCCTCACTAGCATGTTTAGTTTTAATTAATATTTTGCACATGTAATGTAAAGTAATGTGTTCAATTAGTATATATTTTTACATTGTCAATACATTAAAAAAATATAATTTAATGTGTTTATGTTAAGTAATACTTTATAAAATAATATATTTATTAGTTCTATATATTATATATCTATCTACTTATCTATCTAGATATAAAATTAAACATTGAAATAATGTAATTATTTTAACATTCTTTTTATGGGGTGCTATTTTAAATCTCTACCTACATAATCTTCTATGGGAGTGCATTTCAGTATCTGTGAGTGGCCATGTCTGGTGCTTGACTTACTCCAAGTCTGGGCTAGAGGACATTTATACCTGTTTTGTGACCTTTAGGGCTGTAGTAACTTTAGAAGAGTAGTATGTGAATAACAGTCTTACTCTTTTATAGGTGGGTGTTTGTATTAGACTATCTGTCCCTCCCTAAGCCTCTCTTTACATTTCCCTAAATCCCTCCCAATTTTGGGGAACTTTTGCCCAATTTTTCTACCACTCTCCCATCCCCACTCACATTTACACCTAAACAGTATAATTACGTTGTGGAGTTTTCCACCAAGTTCTCTGCATAGAAAAGGTAGGAGAGACGGAAGTGCAGATCTTCATACGTAACTTTGTGAACAGCATATTGTAGGGACTAGTACTTCCTCTCATACAAAGTGCAATTTGTGAATAGTACCATACGTTTCCAAAATTAAAGCAGACAGGCATATCTGCTAGTAAGCGAGGCATTTCACTTCTACTTTAATAGAGCTGTTTATAGTTGTTCAAAACATTTGGTAGCAACTAATATCATATTTCGAGTATTTGTAAAGCGCACATTCACCCGTAAGAATCTTGGAGCTGAGTAACAGATGTTTATTGCTAGCCAACTCAATGGCACTCATTTTATTGACCTCAGATGGACGAAAAGACTGAGTGGACCCGCCAGGATTTGAACCTATGACCATGTGGTCGAACACAGGCCCCTTCAGTGGACACAATAGTCAACTAAGCCAGCAGACTCAGTTTGCTAACTCCCCAGGCACTAACAGGTGACTAGTTGGTGCCATGCATAGTTTCTCAAAGAGGGACATAGCTTTGAGCACATCTCATCTATTTGGGAGTTAATTTGTGATATCAGACATACCTATCTGGGATTAAGGGCCAGATGTATCAAAGGGTTTTGCCCATTCTGTGTCTATGGGGAAATGTGTTGATACATATGGCCCTTAGAGATGTCTTGACGCTACGGTCATCAAGACCAGAGTAACATGTTAAAGAGTTGTTGCCTTGCTCTGGTTGTTATTGGTGAAATAAATAGCTACATATAGGAGTGAAAATATAGATGAGTCAGAGATAGTACTGAAACAGAGAGAGAAATACTAAACGACTCATTTATAAGCCTCGCTGTGGGCCGACGGGACTGATGGTGCCGCAGAAATAAGAATCAATGACAAAGTTTGGCTCCAAAGGATCAAAAAAGCACAGGCTGAAAGTGATGGTTGTTATTGAAGGAAACATGTTTCTTGGGATTGTCGATGCTAACATTTTCAGAGTTGAGCTTTTAGAGAGTATATATAAAGAGACAAGAATGGAGCAAGACTGATGAGTGCTGAGGTGAGTGTGAATTGTGAAACCAAGACCCTGAAAATGAGTGTGGAGAAGAACTTGAAGCCAGCCTGCAGAAGCTCACAATCACCTGAGAGTGAGAGAAGTATTGAAGCCAGGATACAGCACTGAGCAATGACATAAGGTAAGGCAGTTGGGAATGTGTACGGGAGACTGAGCGAAATAATCAATAAATAGATAAATTGCTTTTTGTTGTTGCGGTTGTCGAGAAATGGGCAAAGCACAATGAGTGATGGTAAAACTTAACTGGAAATTGATAACCCACATTAGGGTGTTTATGGGGCTTACGCACAAACAGATACATCACATTAAGCAGTGATGAGGAGTAACTTGAAATGACATAGGCACATTAAGTGCTTGTGGGACAACCTGAAAACTAAGCAGCAACATTAGGTGGTCGGGCTTACCAGCAAATGGAGAAACCCCTTTTAGTAGTAGGACTTACACTGTAAATAACAAACTGCATTGAGTGGAAGGGTCATCTAGATTTAGAGAGGCCATACTGGGCTGGGAGAGGTACCAGAGAATGGAAAATAATGGACACTGGATTGGATGTTGGGCAGTGGGGCTTACTTCAAAATGAACAAATATTAAGTGATTGTGGGGCTTAATTAGAAGGGCAAACACATTGGGGCTTAGCCAGAAATTATCGCATCACTTCGAATATTTAGGAGTACCCAGCACTATTGAAAAACCACATGATGGCGTTGGTTATATTTGGAAGTCAAAAAACTTTGTTCAGTGGTGAGATGTGCCTAGTAATTGACACCCCCTTTCAGTTTAGAGACACAAAGATCATCAAACCACATTCGGTGGTAGTGGGGCATATTTGGACCTTCAATTACATTTTAGTGTTGAAGATTGTCCCTCAATCACAAACTGCATAGAGTTGTAAGTCTACAACAAAAACTGTCAAAGTGCTTTGAGTGTGTGGTGGAACCTACCTTCTTATACTGTTTCATCTTGTTACTCTTTTGCTTCTCCCTCTCTGTGCTCTCCTCTTTGGTCTCCGGCGAACCCTCGATTAGCTGTTGCCCATCATCTGTTCCCAGGTAGCAGGTCACCGGAGATGCCTCGCCAAGCGCCGGCTCTCCCCCTGCTTTTGGCGATTCTTCCTGGTCAGAGGCCTCGGCGTCCAGGTCATCATAGATGGAGCTCTCGGCGAGGAACACCCGAGATTCGGTTTTGGTGACCCGGAGGCTCCGTGCCCTCCTCTTTCTCCTGCTTCGCACCTCCTTGGGCTCCTCAGTAATTAAGGGGCTCTTGCCATTGGTGTCCGCTTGGCGTCTCGAGAAGCTCGCCCCTGCGGTGGGGTGACTCTCCGGGTAGGCGTCGGGGTAGTCCGCTTCCTCCAGGCGGTCGTAGAACCCTGCCGAGGCATCAAGGAAAGCGGGGGCCCTCGGCGTGCGGGGGGTTCTCAGCGAGTACGACCGCTTGGTCTTTTTGGGGCTGTGGCTGGTTGACATGTTGAGCGAATGTGCGTAGTCTGCACAGGGAGACCTTGCAGTAGATCCGAGCTGGTGACCGTGCGTTCTTTAGTGCGCTACTTCAGCTCTTTTGTTGTGTCTCGACTCGAGGCGCTTCCTGTTTGATGTCAGGGAGGCCGCTCTCACTTCCCCAAGCCTCTTCTTCAGCGTCAGCTGTGTCGCTGCTCCGCCAGGCCCCTGTTCAGACTGGTTGTTCGTAATGAGTCGGGAGAACTCCCAGCCGGTCACCACGTGACTCACCTGTTGGAATGTGACTCCACCCCCCCACCCGAAACCGTCAGCCTGCCCTGGTCCCTCCTCCCGTGAATGCTGATGCCCTGGGCCTGCTAGCTGCCTTGCTTCACCTTGGCCGTCGTCAGCCAGCTTCTGTTTGCGCACATTTTGCTTTTATCATGAAAGATAAGAACAGGGGTCGAAGGTCGGCAGCGCCTGACACATCACTGCACCACGGTCCAGTGGCAGCCTGCTGGCCAAAGTGCGGAGGGTTACAGAGTCAACATCACCCGATGGTTACAGGCTCCCTCCTGTTATCTGTGGGGGCTGCAGCGCTGTTCCTTCCCCACATCCACTGTGCCTCCTGCACATTCCCGTTTTAATGAAAGGACTGATTGATACCACGCTGCCTGTTTGCTCAATGGGGAAGTGCGCACTTTTTAATTAAAAGTCTTTGTAATAAATGAACCGGGCAATGATTGTTTTGCACTGTTGCGAGCGATTTGTGTACCACAGCTGTCAGCCCAATGCAGTAGATATGTTAAATCAGAACTGGTAAGTAAGTTGCCCCTTCAGCTAAAAACAAATACCACCAGATGGTTTAATACCCATCTTGCATGTACCGACTCATTAGAACGGAAGCGGCATGGGTATTGTGATGGGGGAACTCCCTGTGGCATGCGGCAGGCAATAAGGGACACCACACCGTGGTGCTAGTATGGGAAGTGACGTCCTCGAGCGGCCGCCCTCTATTTATTGAATCCCTGCAGGCCACGCCTGGCCTGCGCACGTGGGGTGCATGTCAGCGTAAAACGACTAGACTCCCTACCACTACATCCTATCCAACTCGGGTCCTTGAATGCAAACAACTTGATGACAACACATATATGAGCATTTCACAACAGAAAGTCTTTAGGCGTCACTCATCAGCACACAGTAACTGCGTGAATGCCGGCCAACGGGCCCTCGGCTTGCTCAGCATGCATGGTCCTTGAGGCTCTTGCTTGGGCTTGGGTTTGGCCGCAAGCTGTACCGCTGGGTGCCAGTACGCCCTCCGGAACTGTTCTGGCTCTGGTCCTCTGAGTTCACTTCGTGGGTAGGGGAGCCAGGCGACTCCGGGATCCCACTGGCCTGGCTACTGAAGGGTTCCTCTCCTCCTCCTTCGGCTACTGACGGGGGTTCACACGGTTTAGAGCGGGGTTCGAGGTGTCCTGGCATTGTCCTGGCGGGACCTCTTTGAACCATGATATATTCCTTGACACTTCTTCCTTGCCTCTTCGGGCGGTCACCATTGTACCCTGGCTTGCGGTGACAGTCCAGGTGCCTGGCTCGTAGTGCGTTTGGAATTTTCCTCCTTGCCGCCGGTGGCGTAGGAGGACTGTCGCTCCTGGGCTGAGTCTCTTTTCAGTAGCTCAACGTCGAACACTGGCTTCCTGATTCTGTTGCCTCCTCCGCTCTTGTACTGTTTCCACATCTGGAGGAGGTGGTGACCACTCCGGGCAGGTGGGGAGTAAGTCTCTGCGAGGGCCGTGGAACATCAGGGCCCACAGGCTCCTCTGGGTCATGTAGTGAGGGGTGCTGCGATATTCTCTCAGGAATTCGTGTAGCTTGTGTTCCGGGTCCTTCTGCTCCGCAACGGCTATGCGGAACATCTTACTATCTTACTGAGTGTGCACATAAACCGCTCTACGTCTCTGTTGGCTTGGGGCCATTGTGGTGTGATGCGGCGGTGCGAGATGCCTCGTTGACGGAGGAAAGTAGCAAACTCCGCCCCTTGGAATGGGGGACCATTGTCACTGCGCACTTCTGGAGGGAACCCAAACATGGCAAAGATCTTCTCTAGTGCGGGCCCGACGTGGTTTAACGCCGTTGATGCTATGGGCTCGACCACCGGATACTTTGAGTATGCGTCTATGATTACCAGGGTGTGGCTTCCCCCTGGGAAACTCCCAAAGTCTACGCTTATTTTGGACCAGGGTGCTGTGCAGGCTTCTTCGGTGATAATCGGGATTGGCTTCTTTGAACCACTCGTTAGCTGGCACAATGAGCACCTTCGGACGTAGTCTTCTACCATTTCCTCAAGTTCCGGGAACCAGACTTCCCTCATTCTCGACTTAGTTTTCGTGGTTGCCTGGTGTCCTCCGTGGGCCAGTTGGACAGCCCGCTGCCTGAGGCTCTGAGGGATGACCAGACGGGGTCCTCTTAGCAGGATGCCGTCATTGGTGGCACTCAGTTCATGACGGATTCGCCACATTTTGGTGAGGAGTTCTCGAGCTTCTGGATTCCAGGAGTTTGATTGGCGGAGGTAGTTCGTCCACGAGCCTTCTTGGACAGCTTCTAGCGTTTTGATGTATACCTCGTCTGAGGCACCGGCTTCCTTCACCTCGTCGAGGGACATACTCTGGGGACACGACGTGAGGGCCACCCAGTGGGCAAACTCTTCTCCTTCTTCGTCTTCCTCGAGTCCCTTCGCCGGAGTGGGTGTCTTGAAAGGAAATCGGTGGCGTTTTTGGCCTTGGGCGGTAAACTACTTCCATCTCATATGGCTACAGCTGGACGGCCCAGCGATCGATGCGCGGGGTAGGATGTGGCGCTGTCCCTTTGAAAAATGGGACCAGAGGTTGGTGGTCAGTAACCATCGTGAAGGGGTGTCCTTGGAGGTATAGATGAAAATGATTACAGGCCCATTTGATGGCGAGTGCCTCCCGCTTGATCTGGGTGTGCCTTGTTTCCGTTGGGGCGAGGGATTTGCTGGCGAAAGCAAGAGAAACCCACTGTCCAGGTTCACGCTCTTGGGCTAGGACTGCCTTAGTCCTACGGGGCTTGCGTCTACCAGTACTTCAGTCCGCTTTGTGGGGTCGAAATACGCCAGGGTGGCTTCCCCTAGGAGTGCGTCCTTTATTCCTTGGAAGGCCTCTTCCTCTTTTGAACCCATTGCCAGGTAGAGTCTGCCTTCGTGAGGGCTCGTAGTGGTTTGCTTCGGGTGGCTAGGCCGGGTATAAACCTCCCACAGTATGTGGCCATTCCAAGGAAACTCCTCACTTCTGTCGGTGTCGTTGGAGCCGGTGTGTCTTTTATGGTTTGTGACTTCCTCGGGTCGACCTGTATGCCTTCCTGATTGAACACATAGCCAAAGAACTCGAGGGAGGGTTGAAAGAACTGGCACTTCCCTTGTGAAGGGTGGGTCCGTGTGCGCTGAGACGTTTTAGGGTGTCCCGGAGATGTTTGTGGTGTTCGGCCGCTGTTGCGGAGTGGATGAGGATGTCGTCACTCACATTCAACACTCCCGGTAAACCGGATAGAATCTCCCTTATGGTGTTCTGGAATACCTCGGCTGCTGAGGATATTACGAAATTCAGCCGCTTGTACCTTCGGAGCACTAGGTAGGCGCTGAAATTGGTGATGTATCGACTTTCCTCCGACAGGGGTAGTTGGTGGTACCCTGTATTTAGATCTATCTTGGAAAACCATTTGGAGCCATTTACTTCTGCGATGATATCGTCCATTGTTGGCGTGAGGTGGCGTTCCCGTTTTATCGCTTTGTTGGGTAATCGCATGTCAATGCACAGGCGGATGGCTCCTGGCTGCTTGGGCTTCTCTGCGATGACCATCGGGGATACCCACGGTGTCGGTTCGGATACTTTTTCAATTACGCCTTGTCTCTCTAGGCTCTCCAACTCCTTTTCTACCAGTGGCCGTAGGTGGAACGGGACTCTTCTGTGCCGCAGGGCAATTGGGGCGACTGACTTGTCAATATGCAGTTTGATGGGTTCGCACTTGATGCACCCCAGGCCCTCAAACAGCTCAGGAAACTGCCCTAAGAGTTCTTCAACTTGATAGGCCCAGATCCACCTGGCAAAAGCAATTAGTTTCAGATCCTCCGCGGTGTGGCTACTCAGGATGGTGTCTGCTTCTCTATCAATGACGTGGATCGTGGCCATTACTTCGAAGTCGTCAGCCTTGATGGGTACTGAGATCTGTCCTTTTAGTGGCAGGGGCGTATCTGCTCCATACGCGTATATCCGAGTTTAGGATGGTGTCACTGGGGGACGAGGGCATAGGCTCCGGTACTGTTGTAGGACCATGACATTTACCGTTGCTCCGGTGTCTATAACTGCTTTTACCTCGGTTCCTGCGACTTGGACGATGCAGGTGGGTTGGGGCCGGCGGCATTTTTTGAGTTCTTTCGCAAAAGAGACGACATACACTTCTTCATCATCTTCATCCGACGACTCTTCTACGGTTGGTAGGTATCTCGCAGGTGCTCTCTGTACCTGGTCGGATGGTGCGGCGTTTGCCGCAGATACTTGACGAACGGCTTGTGTTGGAGGTTTTAGTCCTCGACCGTCTCGGGTGCAGTTGCGTCGTCTGCAGACAGACGCGAAGTGGTTTGGTATCCCGCAGTTAGTACAGGTCTTTCCTTGGGCCAGACAGTCTTTTGCGGCATGTGGTTCATGTCCACAGTATCCACATCTGGATCTTGACCCGTCTCCTCGTGGTCCTCTGGAAGAGTCTCCTCTTGTCCTGGTCTTCACCGCAACAGCTCGTTCTACCTTGATGGATTCTGGCTTCCCTTGGGACTTGGTTAGGGCTTGGTACATCGCTGTGGCTCTGGCTGCGGATAGGTCATGAGATCTGGCCAGTATTAGAATGTCTTCTAGTGTGATCCTAGGTTTTCGCAGTATGAGGCCGCATAGTGTTTTGTCGCGGCACCCTTGGATCAGTTGTCGCCTGATTTCCATCGGTTGGTCTTCATCCGTGCAGGTGCTGGCCAGTTCCCGAAGGCGTGCGTAGAATTCGTCCATCGATTCTCCTTCCCTTTGGCGGGCTTGCCCAAGTTTGAAAACTTCAAAGTCTGGGTTCAGTTGCGGGTCAAAATGGGCGTTGAGAGCCGTCACCGCTGCGTCGTAGTCATCTGTGGCCCCTGTGTTAGGCAGATGCTTGAAGAGTTTGAAGATTTCATCCCCTGCGTAGTGGAGTAACAAAGATCTCTTTACCGCCTTGTCAGTCTCTCGGGTTGCGATGAAATAATTATCCAGGCGTTCAATCCATACCTTCCATTGGGGGGAGGCTGTCGCAGGGTCCTCTAGTTCGCTAAATGGCGGCAGTACTTCTGACGCCGCGTGCTGAAAAGGGATGCGAGCTGGCGCTGCTGCGTTTGCGTTGTCCACCATGGTGCTTGGCGGTGTGCGTCTCAGGACACCTTAGTCAGCTCCTCCTCGTGGAGGTGTTGAGGGGGAAAACTGTGGTGTTCTGGTAATGCCCCACCCTTCCCTTAGGGTAACTATTCACCAGCCTGGGGCACACTGTCTCCTTACTTCTTGATTTGGGATATTCCCGTCGTTGTGCCAGTTGTGGTGGCCAGTGCTTGTTGACTGCACTCTGTCCCCTTTTTTTTTTTGTCAGCCTGTTTCGCCCACCTTGGGCATGACGGTTGCCAATGCTTGTTGTGTGGCCTTCTTTATCTGTTGTAGTGATCGCCACTCCTTATATTTATTTCTTATTTACTGTCTCTGTCTCTCATGGACTTTTATTTTCCTGGTGAGGGACGGCCAGGCTGATCTGTGACCCCTGAAGGCAGTGGGGCGATCCTGGGCGTTGTCTCAGGACGAGGCACCTTCCCTGGAGCAGGGCCTCGCGTCGGTGACTCGGCGGTGGATCCGGCAGCAGGGGGGGGGGGGGCGGAGGCACTAACCTCGACGCTCCGTGTGCAGCGAGACACGGGCGGTGAGGACCAGCCGTGCTCAGGAGAGCAAAGGGTTGCAGGCAGGGGTGCCGACGGGCAGGGCTGCTGCGCCGCGCACGCAGCCACTGGCAAAGCCGGGCGGTGGTAAAGACGGAGCCGCGTGTACGTGGCGGCTCCAGGCAGACGCGTTGCAGTGCTGCAGAGTGCCTGTTGCAGACACGCTTGGGCCAGCGCGACGGTGCGAGCGAGGGTTGGGGCCCCTCCGCTCGTCGCCAATGTGATGGGGGAACTCCCTGTGGCGTGAGGCCTGCGGCGAGGGGTTTGTCGCGCGGCAGGCAATAAGGGACACCACACTGTGCTAGTATGGGAAGTGACGTCCTCGAGCGGCCGCCCTCTATTTATTGAATCCCCGCAGGTCACGCCTGGACTGCGGATGTGGGGGTGCATGACAGCGTAAACGACTAGACTCCCTACCACTACAGGTATGAATCTCAGCAGCAGACTACAAGAAGGATCTTGTGTTCTGTCCTTCCATGCTTCCAAGCCACTTCATTGAAAGAACAACACTGGGTGTGGGCTCCCCACAGTAAGGCCAAGCCTCAATAGCACAAAACAACTAAAGAAGAAGCCAATACTGCAAAAATTATTTCGAAAAGGGAGAATAAATCACTGCACGCAAATAATTAAACTCAGCGCGAGCAAAGACAGTTTTGTCAGAATAAATCACATTTATTTTTTAATCAAAGTTTGTAGTTATTCGTTGGTTCAAAATTCACCACATGATTCAAAACAACAATAATGCGAACAATACAAAATACAATTTTCATAAAAATGACATCTTCACATAAAAAATACAAATTTACTAAACGAACCTCATTTATACGTTATTTATCAATATTCTCATTCAAAACTCACTCCTTCACACATACCAGGCACACACAAGACAATATTTACAATCTGAAATGTCACAAATTGAATTAATACAACAAAGAAATACCAAAGACACTCTTTCAATATAATTTGAATGATTGGTAGAGTCGTAGAAAGCTATTTCAAGAATAGCGGTCTTAAGGTGAAGAAAAACGGTCTACGCGTTTCGAACCCTTATTAAATCTGGGGTTCTCATCAGGACCTCAACACTCTGGTGTGAATACACACAATTGTGCAAGCAGCCGGACGATGACACTGTGATTTGTGTCAATGTCAAGTATTTCAAATTTGATAAATGAATTATTCGGCAAAGAGGTGTTCAACGGGGGACGGTCTGAAGTCGATCAGAGACCTTTAACCGGCTGGCGTAATGTCTCGGGGTAGAGTCCGCTCTGTGTCCTCTTCTACCCCGAGACATTACGCCAGCCGGTTAAAGGTCTCTGATCGACTTCAGACTTCTGTTCCTGTAACCATGTAGCGGTGAATAAATTAGGTCACTGGGCCATCACTGAGTGGGAGGTTGTCCACGGTAGATTTACGGTTTGTTCAATATATGGCTCTAATACCAATGAAGCAGAAGTGTTTAATTTTTTTAATACAGAACTGTCTTCATGGCCACTCCCTCTTATCCTCTGTGGGGACTTAAATATCAATGTGGATGTGCAGGATGATTTAAGTGGGAACCAGCCATATTTAGGGAGGAGACCTGGGGAGTGCAGGGTTCTGCTGCGGTTGTTGATGTATGGGCTAAATGCCAGCTACATTTAAAGTCATATTTAATGAGCAAGTTTATTTTTTTTACCCCAGAAATGCAGGCCAAATAATACTTGCAATCTTTATAGATGGGTCTTAGACTGTAGACAACTTGATTATATATATTTATATAGGATCTTTTAGCTGCTTCATGGGGACCCTTTTTGGGTGTTTTCCTTTTTTCTTAGTTTTCCTCTTTTTTGGCTTTTTTGACGGGGGTGAAAGTACTAGATTGTATTCATGAAATCTACGGGGGGCTATCCAGGCAGCAAAAGCTTGAGCCATCTCAGGGACCATTGGTCCCAAAGCCTCTTTTCAGGGCAAGAGTGGGGGAGCAGGGCTTTGGTGGAAGCCCTGTGATGGGGTATGGGGTAGTAGGAGTGGGTTAGGGGCACCAGGGGGATGAGGGAGAACTGTGGGTGGGGTGGGGCAAGGTGTGGGAGCACAAGCTAAAACAATCTATGACATTTTCAAGATTAAAGGAGATAGGTGTATATAACTTAATAGCATGGACGTGGATCAGAGAGAAACAGTGTCATTTGATGGGGGATGGGAAGTTTAACTTAGAACTGCGTAACTACTCTTTTAATGTATGTGGGGTGAATAACTGTGAGAAGAAATAACGGGTGGCTGCGGAGTTACGGGTGGTCCAACCAGATCTGGTCGGTCTATAGGAAACCCACATACCATGGTTTAAACGAAAGATCCTAGTTGAACGTAGCCACTCGTTACTGATATGTACACAGCATTCCACAACAAACCGAGGGTTAGTTGTATTAGCTAAACATGGTATACAGGGATTGGGAAGAGCTCTGGCGGACAAACAAGGTTGTTGAGATATTATTGAATGCATAATAGAGGCTCTTAAATATACTGTGTGTTCAGTGTATGGTTCTAATTTTGATGAAGCATCAGTGCTGGAAGGGCTAAATTTAGAACTTGCATCCTGGCTGACCCCTTTGATTTTATGTGATGATTTTAATATACATTTGGAACGCCGGGATTTGCAGTCAGACATAAAAAACTATAGGGGTAGGAAACCCAAAGTGTTAAAAGCTCTACCGATCAGGGGTTGCCTGATGCTTGGCCTGCTCTGCGAGATCCTGACCCGGGCGTTACATTCTACTCCCACCTGCACCGTAAGCTAGTGAGTCTAGATTATTTCTTTATCTCAACAGCATTACTGGTAAAATACAAGTGTTCCCTTGGATTACGGCAGATCATGGCCCCCTGGTAATTGATATTAATGCAATTAGTACATTTCTTACTGTAAGATCTTTCTCGTTTGACAGAAAATTGCTGCTGGATGAGGCATTTGTTGCGCATATGAATGACTGGATTAGGCAGTTCCTGGTAGTTAACCGCAACTTTACCACATGTGGCTACGTATGGGATGCCCTAAAGGCAAGGTTTACGGGGAGATTCTTAGATTTGGATTACATAAACCGAGACAAGAGAAGTTAGCGACACAGGATCTATATACAAAACTCAGAATAGCCAAAGAAAATCTTATGTGGGGAATACAAGCTAGCTGGGACATTATACCGCAAATGAAGGTGGCCTGCTGCAAGGCTAAAATGAATCTACATTGGAGTAGGGAAACTGCCATCAAACACATACTTAATAAGGAATAGAGCTATGAGTATGGCAAGGCTACAGGGCGATGTTTGGCGCAAAGGCTACGTTCACGGGAGGCAGCGCAAAGAATTAAGGCCATAACAGATGTACAGACTAATCAAGTAGATACTTCTGCGGAGACCGTGAACATTTTTTACGCTTTCTTCAAGGGACTATATACTGGATACCATCCTGCTGGGCAGGGATGACAGACCCTGTTGCAAAACCTAAGCAATGAAAGACTAGGCCAGCAGGTGGTAGAGATCATGGATTTATCTATTACTATGGAGGAACTTGAGGAATTCATTAATACTTTAGCCAATGGTAAAGTGGCGGGCCCAATAAATTCTCAATGGAGGTATACAAAAACAGACATGTTGGTCACTTTCCAGCAAGCACAACTAGGGGCTGCTCCATTTTTATGGGACAAGACAAACATAAATTTTTGTTTGTTTTTTAAAAAGGAGAAACCGCCAGATACGTCTGGTTCTTATCGACCTATATCTTTGTTAAACTGCGACGGGCAAATTTATGCAACAATTCTGGCTTTGCAGTTGGCCAGAGTTCTCTATTTATTTTAATACGGCAACATGGGTTTATACCCCATAGGAGCACAGTCAACCAGGGTAATAACCCTGCTGGATGTAGCCAATACTCAAGGTAATAAATTCGGTCTGATACGGTTAGATGCCGAAAAGGCGTTCGGCGGGGTTGTGTGGGACTTCCTATGGGCGGTTCCACGACGGTTGGGCTTCGACCCGGGCTTTGTTAAAGCTATTCAGGTGACCCCTACTGATAAAGTCTGCATGATGGGCCAAGAGTCCGAACTTGTGCACATTAAATAGGTAGAAGGCAGGAATGCCCATTCTCCCCATTTTTGTAGTATTATATATTAATCCTTTTTAGGTCTCTGCCTGATCCAGCGCATGCGCTGGTCTGGCCGAGACATTTAGTAGCTGCTTTGAAAAGTGCTACTTTCCCAGCGACCAGCTTACTATCACGCGCACAAGCGCCCGCGTGACGTGCACAGCTGCCATACCGTTTGCGGTGTACTTAATAGAGCGTCGATATCCTCTACTGGCGGAAAGGGAATCCTTCACCCTCTGAAAACGACTTTTACTATTATGAGTACTAGCGAGTGATTAGGGGCCATCTACGTTTCTCACCCAGGTCTTTGAGTCATTGATTCGACATTTGCTTCAAGCACGTATGCACCACTGGCAGGAGAGGCAGAGGATAAGATTCTGAACACCATTTTGCTAACTTTTAGGTGATCAAACAGTAATGTGATGTGATGTCTTTTTTTATTTGGGTCAGTACTCCGAGACAGCATTTCTTTTCTAACTCACTCTTTTGTGTGCTTTTCCCTGCTAAATATCTGCCTCCATGCTTTCTCCATCGTTTACTGCTTGCTCTCGTGTGCGCTTTTCCACTTCCTCCATGTTGCTGTCTTCCTTGTGCTGCTTTCCTGTTATTTCTCCCTCTAGCGCACTCTCCATTGCTTTCCCTTCCCACCCACACCCACATCCTTGTTGCTTCCCCCTCTCGCCTCCGTTGCACCAACCTCTTTTTACATTTAAAACATATATATTTTTAGAGATCTTGGCTGCTGCAGTTTGCCGCTAGGCAGCTCCAAAATTAACTGGTGCTTTTGTGCTAACAATTTTTTTTTAAATTTACTGAACCAAGTGGCACCTGCCTTCTGGGATCGATACATTTATTTGATAAAAAGAGAAAATGCTGCTAGCATCATTGCAATGGCACGCATATATGTCATCATGAGTTGGCACACCAGCGTAATGAGGTTGGTTACATTTTCACCTCGTTATCATTCCTTTACCAAAAAGCATTTTGCTTTAAAGGCCAATAGGTAAAGAAGGCGAGACCTCTTGGCCTTGCAAATGCCTATTTAGTCAGGAAAGGGTTCCCGATCTCCAGAAGCGTTACAGTGCCACACTGTTGGTAGAAGTTTGCTGGAAAATTGATTATAAAATAGCAAGGAACTCAGAAACGCAAGGGAGGGCTGAAGCGAGTTGTGTGAGGGAGCAGAGAAGCTTGTCATAATGACACAGGAAGGATAAGAGGTATTCGTAGGTATCCTGCTCAAATTTTCCTTCCTTTCCCAACCCCTCAAAGAAATTTGAAAATATTTAGTCAGGGTTTCTCATATTTTACTAAGACATGGATTACATGTACCTGTAAGGCTTGCAGCATGCCTCAGGAGACGTCTTTTAAGGACCTGTTTGTTATTTGTCGACCTGTATACTGAGAGCCACCTTTATTTTAGTATTTCCCTAGTTCTGTGGAACCTTGACATTTGATGCCGTGACAGATAATGGCGTGGTTAACTCTAGTATCTCCTGTGTGAAGTGTAGAGCAATGCTCTCCACTTCTCCTTGCTTAACTGTTTCCATTCACAGGAGAAAGCCAGGGGGAGACCAAGGGTACCGGCTAACACATTTGACAAGTGATATGAGATACCTTGTTCTCATGGGAAGGACATAAACCATCAGCATCCCAAACTGTCCCCATACATCGACATTACGTCGGGTCTTATATCTTAATGCTGTTTACACTACTGAACATATTTACAAACAAAACCACACACACAACCAAACAACCACAAACACAACCACACACACAACCCCACACACACACAACCCCACACAAGCACACACACAACCACAACCACACACACACAACCACACACACAACACACAACCACACACACCCAAACACACATCCACACACACACCCACAACCACACATAACCACACCCACACACACACAACCACACCAAGCATTGGCTTAGCCAATAGGTTTAGTCTTTGGGACCTTATAAGTGTTTAGCCACGCAACAGTTGATATGGTTGAACAAAGGATATTATGCTGCATAAATAAATACTCAGAAGGTCCCAAAAGCGAGAACTATTGGCTATGTCAATGCTTGGTGTGGTTGTGTGTGTAGTTCGTGCTATATATAAAAAAAAAAAAACAATTGCAATGCAATATGTCTCACATTACTGAATCTTTGAGCTGCTAGTGTTGCATTATTATTAGCAATGCCAACAGCTCAAACTTTTATAATGCGAGACCTATTGCATTGCAAATGCTTGTTTAACTATGCTGGAGCAGAGCTCTAAGAATAAATCTGTCATCTGTAGACAAGAACAATGTCGTACATTCACCTATTTGGACGACATAGCGGTTGTTACATCTAACCCTGCTACAGCTATGCCTGAGATAGAGCAACTGGCGCACAGTTTCGGTTCTGTATCGGGTTATGAACTTCATGTGTCCAAAACCCAGATCGTTTGTATAAATCAAGACTGTAGCAATGATCCTGGGGTGATAAAAGAGGTGACATACCTGGGCATTAGAATAAGGACCTGTTTAAAGGAACTGGTGGAGGTTAACTGGGGCTCTATTGTAACCAATGTGAGACAACAATTAGACCGATGTGAGTGCTTGCACTTGTCATTGTTCGGAAGGTGCAATGTTCTTAAAATGATTATTCTGCCTAGGATTTTACATTATTTCAGATCAGTTCCATTAGAACTTACCTGGGGCCAGCTACAACAACTTCAATCAATATGCACTAGACTTTTATGGGCCCAAGGAAAACCCCGTAGAGCTATGTGTTTTATGACACTACTTCAGGAGAAAGGGGGCTGGGCAGTTCCTGATTTTACATTGTACTATTATGCCTGTAGCCCTTCAAAATATTCGGATCTTAGTGACAGATTGATGGGGCTTCAGCGATATTGCTGACTTCCTCTCCTATCAGATGCTGTTTGGTGTTGACGCCAAGAATTGTTTACTCAAGATGTTGGAATTTAGTTACTATAAAAAAAAAAGGTTTAAGGTTTTAATCACTGCTTTTAGGGTGTAGAAGGCTATTGAAGATGCTTTCAAATTGAGGGGTTCTCGTATTATACTCCCACATCTGCTTCAGATTTATTTCCGGCTGTTTTATGGGATAGGATTGTTGATAGATGGAGAAATAAAGGGATTACACAAATAGGTGATTTTTATACCAACAGGAATCTTTTATCTTATGCAATATTAGCTGATAAATACCATTTGCTTAAAACTGATTTTTTAAAGTTTTTACAAATCCCGGATTATCTATGTAAAAGGCAATGAGTGATAGACCCGAATCCGCTTATTGAGGCTATTAGACGCAAAGCTCATATTGGTTTGTTATACAATCTTTTGCTTGACACACAGAGGGATGATCTAGATTCCCAAAATCTTAAGTGGGATAATAGACTGGGTGTCAGGGTCTCCGAGTAGAGCAATCTATTGATGTTGCAGGGAGGATTCTAATGTCGGCTAATCTGGAAGTGCAAAAAGGTTTTGGTTGGCGCACAGGCTTTAACGTGTTTCGTTTGTGCTATTGTAGCGTGCTCCCGTGGTATCACTCTCTCCCCCTTGGAGTGTTGTACATGAAGATTTGAAGCGTCCTCTGTGTAGGGGACGACCCACTAGGCACAACTTTTGGTCGCTATTAAGCGTGTAACACTTGTGACAATATTTAGTCCAATCAAGGTGGAATTCTTTTCAATGCTGTGTTTATTCGAAGATAATTGTTATCATTAACTTCCAAGTTAAATTCATATTCACAATACACTTCTGGTTTTCAATGCCGGGCCACAGACGATTCGGGAATAGGAATAACCGCTACACCGTGCCCCTCGATTCCCCTGAAGTGCACTACGTGCACGAAATGCATCGGGAAAGTTTTTTGAAAAACTAAGGATTAGAAATTCTTGTGAATATTGTGAATATGAATTTAACTTGGAAGTTAATCATAACAATTATCTTCGAATAAACACAGCATTGAAAAGAATTCCACCTTGATTGGACTAAATATTGTCACAAGTGTTACACGCTTAATAGTGACCAAAAGTTGTGCCTAGTGGGTCGTCGCCTACACAGAGGACGCTTCAAATCTAATCTGGAAGTGCAACATTATAAGACAGTGTTTACTCTTTACCACACTCCTGCTAAAATGCTTAAAGGGGGCGGAGCCAACGATGGGAAGTGTTTCCGCCGTGGAGCAGAGGTGGCAGATATTGTACATATCTTTTACTCATGTGGGCACCTGATTAACCTTCTTGGGCACATTGAGAACTTTCTCCTTGAGATAACTGGGGCAGTAACAAATATTACGGAGCCCATAAGGCTGCCAGGAATTGAGGATGGTGTGATTGAGGGATACCCGGCTCATAAGTTTTGTTACTTAATCTTCTTAGCCACGGCCGTGACTAGGCTCTGTATAGCGTCTATGGGGCTGCAGAAGGAAGCTCCTACTTTCGAACTATGGAGAGCTAGATCTTACGCTATGTTTAATCTTGAATATAGCTTCTATTCTCTTAAAGGATCACGTAGGCAGAAGCTGGGCATGCAGATATGGGGCCCTCTGATTGAACACATGAAAGATTGAATATTTATTTTCAGAACAATGTGCGATATATTTAACTAAAATCATGTAATTTTTCAGCATTTACCCTGTGGATGTACAGCCTGTCTTTTTTATCTCTGATTAGTTATTTTTATATATTCTCCTAATGAATTTTGAAATGTATATGTTTGTCATGGATTGGAATAATAAAAAAAAAAAAAAAATGGTTAGGTCTGAAACCAGACTGAGAAGGATCAAAGTTGCCTCGAGACTGATGGTACATCATAAGCTTATCATTGATGTACAATTCCAGCAGTTTACTCATGAGTGGGAGGAGTGAGATAGAGCGGTAATTAGCCACAATTTCAGTGGGTACATGCGCTTTTTTCCAAATCTGTAGCGCGTGTGCCGCCTTCCATTCAAGTGGAAGTGTCCCTTCACTCATAGAGGCGTTTAAGATGGTACAGATGGAGGGGCTAGTAGCGTGGCAAGTGAGGCAAAACAGATAAGCTTGATGATGTCAAGGGGGTAAACCAGATTTAGCTGTTGTCAGCATTGCTTCAACTTGAGGTATCTGCAAAGCAGGAAAATGCTGAAGGCAGGCGTCCTTCATTCTCAGGGATGATGGCGGAAGATGAGGGTTGTCTGGGGGTTTAGGATCATTGGGAAATTGATCATATATTAAATTTATTTTTCCTCCAAAATAATTGGCTATATTATCACAAAGCACCTGAGAGGGGGAGTCTGCTGGGTACAGGCCATGGGATTAGTAAAAGAGTTGAGAACTTTGTAGGTTCCTTAGTAGAGTTGCCAGCCTGATTTAGACGAAAGATAATATGGTCTTTCCGCGCCGTTTTAATGCTCTTAGTAGCTTGCAAGGGCTGCTTTATAAATAGATTTCTCTTTCCTCATTAGAGTTTTATGCCATGTTTTTTCCAATCTTTTACAGTTTTACTTTTCTCTTCACAGATCAGTGGTATACCAGGCAGCATGTTTTTAATGAGTATTAGCATTCTGCTGTTTGAACGGTGCTAGTGTGTCTATAGCTGAGGTGATGGCCTCATAGAAAACCCTGAGTCTATTGTCACTATGCATAGATTTTTCAAATGAGGTGGGTACGAAAACATTTCCAAAGGAATCGGGAGTAATTTTGTGCCATAGTCTTCTGAGATTACGTGGAGGGCAAGAGGGGGAGCTACTCAGTTGGGAGCCACTAATCTGAAAATAGACCAGAGAGTGATCTGACCAGATCACTGGGTGACGGGCTTCTGCATATATGCAGGCAAATTGGTGAGTATGATGTCTAAGGTGTGGCTGGCCGAACGGGTAGGGCCTACATTAATCTTTACGAGACCTAAGGAGGCCATATCTGCAAGAAAATTAACAGCATCTGTATCCGCACTGTCTTCCCTATGAATGTTGAAATTCCCTAAAAACAGAATGTGTTTGAAGGAGATAATGTTGGGGGCAATTTTCTCCATAATTTTGAAGTTAAGAGGGCCTGGGTCGGTAAATGAGCTTGTCTTTTAGGCAGTCATGAGGAGTAAGTTCAATCTTAAAAATACATATTTCCATGTCTTTGTCAGAGGTGGAGTAAATGATGGAGATTTTCGATGCTTCTTTGTACAGAACAGCTACGCCTCCACCCACTTTACTTTCCCAGCCTAGTCTGAGTATACTGTATTTTTCAGGAAGAGCTAGGGTAATTGCTTGTAATGAGTAGGGTTTAGGCCAGGTCTCCGTGAAGAAATCTAAATCAGGCAAATCAGAATTCAGTAGATCCCTTAGCTCAGTTGCATGGTTAGGGAGGGTTCTAACATTTGCTAGAAAACCCCTCCAATTGGGAGTAGAGTTTGCGGTTTTAGGACTAACTAGGTGCTGGGGAGCAGTGTCTGGAAGTACCTGCGTGTCGTGACTATTGTGACAGGCCCCTAACTCTAGAGAGAACAAACTCTCCAAACAGCTCTGAAACTAGCAGTGTTTACAAGTGAACGGTCTATCAAGATTGACAAAGGGGAGAGGAGGAGCTACGCTACGAATCAAGATGGCCGCATAAGCTCCCGGCTCCGTCGACCTCCGCCAACAGCTCGATTATCCTGTCTTTCATCCTGTCTGCACACCTGATTTTCTTGTCTATGAAGGTCTACTGCTTCCAGAGGTGCAATCCCGAGATTTCTACCTTATCGGCTGACGAAGATACGCCGTGTTTCTATTCTCGGCCTAACATCGTGTTGAATCCGGGGCCTCGATTTCTAGACTACCCGAGTCGGAGTTGAACAACATCGGCCGTGAGACCTGGACTGAGCCCGGTCTCCCGAAGAGTGCCTGAATTGTTGATTTTTCTGACGATCCTTTGAACGATCCACACCCGGGACACGCCAGCGTGCCACGCCGGCTGCTGTGGTGGAGGCCCGGCGCCCGGAGCCCTTTCTGCCCCGTGGGGGTCGACGGGCTGGGTCCTCCCTGACGGCGAAGGTGTGTTCTATAAGACGAGGAGCGCCCATTATTTGTGATCAGATTTACGTGGCCTGTGACTCCGGAGCAGCCGGCCTCCGGGGTCCGAACCCGGCTCTGTCACCTACCGAGAGGAGATGGAGCGGACGGAGGGCACGCCATCACTACGGGCCGTTGTGGCCGCCATTGGGGCGCTCCATTTGCACACAGTCGCTGTGTTCCGGACACTGATGGTGCAGGTGGACGGTATCCTGGCACCTGAGGACGACACCTCGTTTGGTCTCCAGCTGGAGATGGTACCAGCGATGCATGGCATCTCAGAGGTCGGGGTCCCTGTGCATCGCCCGGACTTTATGATTCTCGACGGTCCCCTATTGCCGGCTAGCCAGCTCGTGCTTCTCACTAGTGTCTTTTGCCTGACCCTGCTGCCACCCATCACTTCTATGGACAAACTTCCATGTGGCCACGAGTTACTTGCTGATGGTTTCGGATGCTCGCTGTTCTTGGACTTCCTTCCTAGTTCGAGCCATGTACTTTTATCCTGTTTTCGATCCTCTTATGCTGCAAAGAACTTTTATGGACGCTCTGCCTTTTCCATCAAAATGGCGGCTCGAGTGGCAAGGACTCTTAGGACGGACCGTACTGGCCTGGGCTGAACTTTATCGCTGGGTTCCGATATAATAGCTTTTCTTAATGCCGGGGTTGTGCCTATATTGTGATGGGAATTGGGTGGCTGTTATTTATCCTACCGTGACTGGTTTGTATACTTGCTGAATATTGGTTTTATTGTGTCTCCGGGTGGTTGCTGTTGGCGGTGGGCATGGGAGTCCGGGAGTGTGTCCGCTTTCTCCTCCTCCGCTTTCTCTTTTCTTTCCCTCTCCTTTGGGGCAGTTCCTGGGCGACAGGCACGCTGTTAGTGGGGTAGGCCGTAGCCATTACAGTGGTGTAGGGTGGCGGGTGTGGGGGGGGTTTGTTATTTTAGTTTGTTTTGTTCTATGGTCCCTTTCTTCTTTTTCCGTCTGTCTCTGGGAGGGTTCTTTACCTCTTTAGTAGGGTTGGCTGTCTTTCTTTCCCTTTTTCCCTTTTTATAAGGCTTCTACACTCAACTATGCCTTTAGGTTACTGGGGGGCGAGTTTTCAGAATGGTGCTCTGCTTTATTGTTTGCTGTCGTATTGTTTTTGCTCTAGGTCCGCCTCGGCGACTGTATTGTTTTGACAACTGTGTGGTTCATCAACTAATTCTGTTTGCTCTGCGGGGTACGTCCCCCCTTACCTCTTCTTATTTTATTATGTGGTGTGACGCCATTGCTCCTGCAGCCGTTCCTACTCTACATAACTTTAATAAAACGAAAACCTCATATATCCTTATGCTTTTCAGTGCGAACTCACACATGACGTATCTATGATATTGCTTTTTTCGGTCGTGTTCTTGTTTCTACATCCTGATTCATTTGATACGCTTGCGGCCGGCCCCTGTGGTTGTGGGCCTGCGCATGTAATACTTTGCAAGTTTCAATAAAGGTTTTAAAAAAAAAAAAAAAAAAAAAGATTGACAAAGGGGATAGTTGTATTGCATGGGACAAGCCTATTAGTGGCAAGCTGTCTAACCTGTTTAAGTTGAATGGCAGAGTATTTAAGCATGGAAGCACTAGCTGCGACCCAATGGGCATTGGTCCTGGTGATGGCTGGGCGCGGAGAGGTGCAGACTGGCTTGCTTTTGGCGTGCCTACGGCGCTCCAGCGGTGCGCCTACTACACATCCACAAAGTCATCCCTTTTAAGTACAGGAGACTCTGGGATGACTAGCCCGACAACCCTGTAGGTTTCAAGCCGCAACCAGAAGCAGTATAGACTTCCGTTGACGTGCTCGCTCACTCCACTCAAACGGGACGGAAAAACCTGCAGTGGACCAGAGTGCGAGCCGGCAGTAAATATGAGGATGCCTGGACCAGGTGGGTCTGTTCAAAGTATACAAAATACTGGTAGACTTAAAAAAAAAATCAGATTTAAAAACAAATAACCAGTTAAAACCTGGTAAAAGTCAACAAAGGTCAGAGGTTATTAAAGTAGCAAAATAAAATACTTAAATGATAAACACAGTCAGGAAATGCAAAGTAGAAATACTAAAAACCTCTTGCATGCGTGTGTGCATGTGCTTGTGAATAGTTGGTGTATGTGTACAAGCTTTTGAATATATAGGTGTAAGTGTGCATGTAGATATAAGACTTTAAGTATGTGTGTCAGTGCATATGTGGCCTCCTGCCCCCTCTGCCTGCTCAAATAACAGGTTGCCACTGCCGATGATCTTGGTGAAATCAAGATGACTCTGCAGATAGGGCATAGGTGCCACGATGTAAACATGGCATCTATTAAGTGGAGTTTTACTCCCTTTCCGAGGAATGGAGGCCATAGCAGGAGCCCTCTGCCAGTGCCGTCCTGTAATTTGAACAACTTTGCTATCTAATATGATCAATAGCTGCAATACAAAAGAAAAAAAGGTATAGCTATAAGAGCAAGTTGACCAATCTTTCACCCTCCAACACAGAGATCGAAACATATTGACTATATGTCCGCAAGACTATGCATCACAACTGGAACGGACCTGACCCCTGGGACATTATACAAAGGACCATTGGACAATTAAACAACAATTGACAGGTTTTCTACAAACCTTCAGAAGTTGTAATTGAACGATTAGGAGCTGGACCCTTTTTATCTAAGAAGAGGACTCAATTTACTGATCCTCTAAACATTAAAGCATTTGAAATACTTGTGCATTTGAGTAATGCATTTTAATTGTTTTACTTGGGCACAGACTGTTGAGTAAAGGATTTGGTTCTCTTGAGCGTAAGCTGCATTCTTATATGTACATGATTAGGCTGCTTTAATACATCTGAATGTTACTTGAAGATATATTTTATATGTGATGACAGGAAATAAACAATTGATCAAAAGTTATGAAAGTGGGTAATACCATCTAATGAGAAAAGGTGTTACATATCAACTTCCTATTAAAGTTGTGGGTTGATCTATGGTCGACTGGGGAACCCACAGCTTTGTGGTATATAACTACGGACCTGACGGGAGGGCATTGTCCGCTCAATGAAAAAACACAGACATGTCGACAGGGATAATGCAAAGACAAAATCCCCTCTGCTGGGTAGGCCATGCTAGATGTACACTACTGAGGCCGCATTGCCACACTGCCCGGGACCTCAGCAGGCATGCCATGCTTACAGCAAATTATCCGAACTGGGCCAGAGAGATTGGTACCATGACAATAAACCCACAAACGAGGGGATGGAAGAGTGATTTGCTGGGTACTAACTAATGACGAGGAGTGAATTGAACTACAGGAGTGTTCCCTAGGGCCACAGAAATTCCACTTGGTAGTGCAATGGGCAAATGCTCTCTACTGCCATAGACTACACCAAGGTTACCATGATTAATGCTTCCATTAGTACCAGTAAGAAAATGCCCTTGGTTGATAATGCCTAAAATTTCTAGTGGATGCTCCTAACTGCAGATTCCTTGCCCTTGGAACATCCTCAAGCAGCACACTGGATCAGTAGAATTTGGCTGGTAGGAGGCATTTTGCAGAATCTTGTAGGGTCCATCCCTTCTTAGACAGGACATTGATTCCCAAAATATAGGCACCATCTCCATGCGCTGATGTCAGTTCTGTTCTTTCCATACCTTATGTCATGGAGTCAAACTTCGTCCCCTCGAATTTTGTCAGGCCTGCTAGACTTTTTAAAAAAAAAAGGTTTTCCAGTGTGCAACGGACATGTCTCCTCCCAAAACCACAGGTTTTAAACCAATGCAAGGACTGCCACAAAAACTTAGGTGACGGATCCCCATGACGTCCGTCTCTGGGTGTCTGGGTTCCACACAATTTGACACATCATGCTGCAGGTGTCCAAATATGAATCCAAAAGACATTCCAGACCCTAAAGCTAAGCTCTATCATGGGACACCATCAGAAGATGACGTAAGCCCAGACCCGGTCCAAGACGAGAACACGGGCGCGCTCTCGCTTCCAAGAATGCTCTTGAGATTGTTTGTCTTCAAAGTCTGGTAAGTCAAAGAAGTCTAATAAACAGAAGAAGTTAAAGCGTGGGCTGTCGCTCACATGACGAGGAGTCGTGCGATGTCATGGGTGCATTTAAGCCTGGACCTTGGCCTCAGTCCTCAGAACCAACTCCAGTCCTCGTCCCAATGTGCCCTGACTACGCCTGGTCATTGGGGACTCCACAACAGCAATGTGATTTCAAAGAGGCCATGGACTGAATATTTAGTACCAGACCTGGTCCTCATAAGAGCCTTTGGGCCCCAAGGATCCGGGGTGGCCCCCAGTCAGCTTACTGCTGGTGGATTTATCCCCGACATTGACCGTGCCCCTGTTCGGTATCTGTTCTGACTTCAGGCACAACACCAAGCCAGGTGCCGCTTATGGCACCACAACTAATGGCGCAACCCCAAGTGTCAAAGCAGATGCTGATGATACCGTAGGGGAAGCCAATAGTCCTTTCAGACTCTGAAAGTCAGCCACCATGGCCTCAACCAAGGTTGCACTCACCCCAACAACATTCTCGATCCAATTCCGGGACATTATCACACCAATACAAAGTGTATGCCCATGATGATGATGATGAAAGCCATATCTGAAAGAGACACGTTAGTATTAGATTCCTTACCTTAGAACATGGGTACTCACAAACTTTCTCTCGGGGGCCAAATTTACAGTGTGGTTTGTGTCCGAGGGCCGCACCGGTGGGGGAGGGGTCAGTGGGGGAGGGGGCGGGGCTAGAGCAACAAAAAAACTGTGACCGTGAGGTTGAACACAGGTCCCTGCAGCGGACGCCTTCGTCCACTGAGCCACCAGACCCGGCACACACACATCTCCCTCTCTCTCTCTCTCTCTCTGTCTCCCTCCCTCTATCTCTCTCTCTCCCTCTCTCCCTCCCTGTCTCCCTCTGTCTCACTCACTCTGACTGTCTCACTCCCTCTTACTCCCTCCCTCTCTCTCCCTATCTCTCCCTCACTCTGACTGTCTCACTCCCCCTCACTCCCTCCCTCTCCCACTCTCTCCCTATCTCTCCCTCACTCTGACTGTCTCACTCCCTCTCCCTATCTCCTTCTCTCTCCTTCCCTCTCCCTCCCTCTCCTACCTTCTCCCTCCCTCTCCCTTCCCTCTCCTTTCATCTCCTTTCCTCCCTCACCCTCACTCCCCTTCCCCCTCACTCCCCTTCCCCCTCATCCCCCTCTCCCTTCCTCACTCCCCTTCACTCCCTCCCTCACTCCCCTTCCCTCATTCCCTCCCTCCTTCACTCCCCTTCCCTCACCCCCCTTCCCTCACTCCCTGCCTCCCCTTCCCTCACTCCCCTTCCCTCACTCCCTGCCTCCCCTTCCCCCACTCCCCTTCCCTCACTCCCCTTCCCTCACTCCCCTTCCCTCACTCCCTGCCTCCCCTTCCCCTCACTCCCCTTCCCTCACTCCCTGCCTCCCCTTCCCTCACTCCCTGCCTCCCCTTCCCTCATTCCCTGCCTCCTTCACTCCCCTTCCCTCACTCCCATTCCCTCACTCCCATTCCCTCACTCCCCTTCCCTCACTCCCCTTCCCTCACTCCCTGCCTCCCCTTCCCTCATTCCCTCCCTCCTTCACTCCCCTTCCCTCACTCCCTCCCTCACTCCCTCCCTCACTCCCCTTCCCTCACTCCCTCCCTCACTCCCCTTCCCTCACTCCCTCCCCTTCCATCACTCCCTCCCCTTCCATCACTCCCCTTCCCTCACTCCCCTTCCCTTCCTCACGCCCCTTCCCTTCCTCACTCCCCTTCCCTTCCTCACTCCCCTTCCCTCCCTCACTCCCCTTCCCTCCCTCACTCCCCTTCCCGGCACGGTGAGGTGTTAGCCGGATGCTTTTTCACATCTCCCCACCCTCAGATGCCTTCACTCTCCCACGAAATGTCTCTTGCTGTCGAGAATCCCTCCCCATCCAGGACATAGTTCTTTCTCGCTGTTGCCCTTCCTGTGAGGGTCTTCGGAAGATGAATCCACCCCTCCAAGGAAAAGTTTCTCCCCGGAGCTTTTCTAGGGAGGGGTTCAGCAGCCCCCCCTCCCCCCCACTTGTATTCACCATTAAGGTCGTGACGAGAAACCCGCTCCCTCCACCGGGGTGGTCTCTCCGGCTCACCTCGGGTGGCTGTCTTCACCTCAGATCCCTCCCCCTCTTGATATGTTCTCGGCGCAGTTCATCATGTGAGGGTCTCGGGCTCCTCCAGTGAAAGAGCTCTCTATCATTCAAGTGCCTCACATGATTTTGGGCCTCCGAGGAGACTGCTGCTGCTTTTTCATGTTTATTTAAATCTAGATATATGTCTTCCTTAGCTGCTCCCGACACATTTTCAAACACCCCACTTCACGAGCTACTTATAATTCCTGCTTCTGTGTGACAGTTTTGTGGCCACGCTTCCAGGACGTTGCACAAACACAGACTTCACTATAGGCTGCTTCCTCCATTCTAACCCTGCCTTCTGGACACAGTCAGTAATTAAAATGCATAGAAGTGGAGCCCCGAGTTAGAAAAAAAAAACGATAGTTAAATACTGGAGGAAAGCACTCGGTCACTCTCTGTCTCCCTCCCACCTGTCTGCCTCTCTCACCCCCTTCCCTCTCCCCCCCCTCTCCCTCCCTCTGCCACCTCGCCTGGCGTGCGTGTGTGTCAGCCGGGGCTGAGACAGCTTCCCACCGCACCCGAGTACTTAACAGGTCTTTAAAAGACCACTTACTTGTTAATGAGGCTTTGTTGTTCTTTAGCCCCTTCTTAGAGCCCCTGCAGCTCCAATCTGACCTTCGCTGGAATCCCCCGGCCCCATAGAGCGCTGCTGCAACCGGCAGTGTTTGCGGACACAGGACACTCGTACTTTTTTTTTAATAACACTGGTAGGATGTCTCCAAGGTATGCAGACTGGATCCGGAAACTTTTGCGTAGCAGTACCCTTGCGCGTCGGTAGGCATCGTCTGCGGCTCCGCGTCCGTCGTCGGCGTCGTGGGCGCCGTGATGACGTCGTCGGAGTACTTAGACGCCGGCTCCGCGTGCTGACGTCCGTTCTTCTTTTTTCCGCGCCAGCAAGCGCAGATCTGGAAAAAGCAGTAACCCTAGTCATTTTTTGACTAACTTTTTTGATCATTTTTGATTGCTTTTCGAAGTCTCTTGACTCCGAACGGTGCCGTAGGGATGCCCGGCTTCAAGCACTGTGACGATTGCGACCGTCTGATGTCGGTCACGGATCCTCACCGCGTATGTTTGTCCTGTTTGGGCGTCGACCACGACAACAAGGCCTGCTCCGACTGCCCTCTCCTCGAAAGCCAGGCGGGAGCGGTCCCGTAGGCGCCTCGAACTCCGGCAGTCGGTCCCGCGCCGTGAGAGGTCCCGATCCCATGGGAGGTCGAGGGACAGGTCGCGGGCTCGGAGCCACCACAGCTCCGAGAGTAGGCCGCACTCCTCCGGGTCGAAGTCGTCGTCAGGTAAGAGGCACAAGAAGTCCAAGCGGCGTCATCGCTCCTCGGACTCCCCCCGACGCTCGCGCGATGCGGCCGGGGGTTCGGGTGACACCACCCATGCGGCTCCGTCGGAGTCACGGGCGCCGCGTGCAGCTCCACACCCTACGGTCCCTGGGCTGAATGCGTCGCCGGAGGAGATCGAGCGCTTCCTCATGGCCATGAGCAAACTCTCTCCTCCGACGGGCTCCGCGACGCCTCAGGGCCCAGCGGACCCGTCTGGGGCCCCGACGCTGCCGACGCCTTCGGGCCCGGCGCCGCAGGTCCCCGCTATCCCGACGCCGCCGGCGCCTTCGGGCCCGGCGCCGAGGGGTCCAGTTGTTCCGACGCCGCCTTCGGGCCCGGCGCCGCAGGACGCCGCTGGTCCTCCTTCGGGATCTGGTTCGTCGCCTGTGGATCTGACGACCTCCCCGGCATCGGACCCTCAGGTGTCGCCTCCGGCGCCATCCTCGGGCGGCGCCGGCCCCGGTCTTACCTCCATTCCTGTTCAGCCGTCGGTGCTGATGAGGGCTGCCAAGGCCTTGGACCTTGAGCTCCCCGTCGCGGCCGTGAGGACTAACCTCCTCACTGAGGTCCTTAAACCGCAGTCAAGCTCGGCCGAGCCTCTGCTGCCCTTTAATGAGGCCTTGACCGACGTTCTTCTGGGCACTTGGTCCAAGCCCGCTACGGGTTCGCCCGTAGATAGGAACGTGGCCAGACGCCACCGCCCAGCCCCAGGCGACCCATGTTTCCTGTCCTCCCACCCTACCCCCGAGAGCCTGGTCATCCAGGCCTCCAATTCCCAGACCGCATTCCCGTCCGCCCCCCCGGACCGGGAATCCAAGAGGTATGACCAGTATGGGAAGAAGATCTTCTCATCCCTTAGTCTAGGCCTGCGGTCTTCCAACACCGCCTGCCTCTTGGGACGTTACACCCACTCTGTGTGGGATAAGGTCGCGGAAGTGCTGCCAGAGTGTCCGTTGGAGGTACGGGCCAAACTCGGCCAAACCCTTGTGGAGGGCCGGGATGCAGCCAAGTATTCCATCAGGTGTGGGCTGGATACCACTGACTCGCTGGGTAGAGCGATGGCAACGACGGTGGCGGTCAGACGCCACGCCTGGCTGAGGTCCGCCAACTTCTCGGCAGATGTCCAGAGCACGCTCATGGACATGCCGTTCGATGGCCGTCGCCTCTTTGGCGACAAGGCAGACCATGCGCTTGAGCGCTTTAAGGACTCCAGGGATACGGCCAAGTCCTTGGGCCTCTCGGGCCAGCGCCAGCAATCGGCTGCCTTTCACTCCTTTCGTGGCCACGGAAGGGGTGCGCCCACACGCGCCGCCAGCCACACACCGCAGGGCAATACCCAACGCGGTGGCGGCCGTGGGAACCGCCGTCCGGGCGGTCGGGGGCAGCGGCGAGGTCAGTCCACACCTTCCCCCGCAGCATCAGCCTCAAAACCCTCCTAGTCCGTGCTTCAAGGCCCATGTGACGCCAGTGGGGGGCAGGGTTTGCCATCACCACCTCCACTGGCGCACTGTCACATCGGACAGGTGGGTGCTGCAAATCGTCCGAAGGGGCTACTCCCTCCCCTTCGAGGCAACTCCTCCAGCCATGCCACCGCAGAACCACCGTGTATCGGGGGATCATTTGCGACTTCTGCAGGAGGAAGTTACGGCCCTCTTGGCCAAGGGGGCCATCAAGCGCGTTCCTGGGCCAGAAGTAGGGTGTGGTTGCTACTCCCACTACTTTCTGGTACCCAAGAAGGGCAAAGGGGGCCTACGCCCTATCTTGGACCTAAGGAACGTCAACGGCTTCCTCCGGAAGGAGAAGTTCAAGATGCTGGCACTGGCTCAGGTTCTGGCTGCCCTGGACCCAGGAGACTGGATGGTAGCGTTGGACTTGCAGGACGCTTACTTTCATATCCCCGTCCTGCCTGCCCACCGGCGCTACCTGCGGTTCATGGTGGGCCACAAGCATTTTCAATTTACCGTGCTCCCCTTCGGCCTTACCAGCGCCCCACGGGTGTTCAAAAAGGTGATGGCGGTGGTCGCAGCTCATCTGCGCAGGTTAGGGGTTTCAGTCTTCCCCTACCTCGACGACTGGTTGTTGAAGGCGGGCTCGCCCCAGACAGTCGTCAGCCACCTCCAGACGACGGCAGACCTCCTGCACAAGCTGGGGTTCTCCATCAATGTGCCGAAGTCACACCTGTGCCCCCTCTCAGAAGCTCCTCTTCATCGGAGCAGTTCTGGACTCGGCGCGGTTTCGGGTTTATCCGCCCGAACAGCGGGTCCGGGATATTCAGGCTCTGATTCCCATCTTTCAGCCGTTATCCCGGGTTTCGGTCAGGTTGACGCTGCGGCTTCTGGGGCTGATGGCCTCCTGCATCCTACTGGTGCATCACGCCAGGTGGCGGATGCGGGCTCTGCAGTGGGACCTGAAGTTTCAGTGGGCTCAGCATCAGGGCAACCTCTCCGACCACGTCCTGATCTCGGAGGGCACTGCGAGACAGCTGCAGTGGTGGCTTACGGACCACGATTGGGTCAGCGGCAGATCCCTCTCCCTTCCCCAACCGGAGCACGTGATTGTGACGGACGCGTCCCTCCAGGGCTGGGGAGGCCACATGGGAGAGGCGGAGATCAGAGGCCTGTGGTCTCCGCGGAGACCCGGCTCCACATCAACCTGTTGGAGCTCCGGGCGATTCGTCTGGCACTGAAGGCATTCCTCCCCTCTGTCCGGGGGAGTGTAGTGCAGGTATTCACGGACAACACCACCGCCATGTGGTACTGCAACAAACAAGGCGGGGTGGGGTCGTGGATCCTTTGTCAAGAGGCTCTTCGCCCTTGGCAATGGCTGGAACGCCAGGGCGTGACCCTGGTGGCTCAACACCTGGCAGGTTCTCTGAACACCAGGGCGGACGAGCTCAGCCGTCGGTGCATGATGGATCACGAATGGCGTCTGAACTCGGACGTGGCGCAAGGCCTCTTTCAGCGATGGGGAGAGCCTTGGTTAGATCGCCACCGAAGAGAACGCGCAATGTCATCTGTTCTGCACGTTGGAATTTCCAAGGCGGCACTCGCTCGGAGACGCTTTTCGTCGCGAGTGGAGTTGCGGTCTGTTGTACGCCTTTCCGCCTATACCACTTCTGCCCAGAGTGCTGAAGAAGATCAAGCGCGACCGGGCCCAAATCATCCTTGTGGCTCCGGACTGGGCGAGAAGGTACTGGTATCCAGAGCTACTCAGTATGTCAGTCGATCCCCCGGTTCGTCTGCCTCTTCAGGAGGACCTTTTGTCGCAGCAGCAGGGGACGGTCCTCCACCCGAACCTGTCCAGTCTCCACCTCCATGCTTGGAGATTGAGCGGCGACAGTTGAGGCCATTTGACTTGCCTCCTGAAGTTTGTAACATCATTCTGGCAGCCAGGCGTCCCTCCACAAAGTCGGTATACGCCTGCAGGTGGAACAGATTTGTGGCATGGTGCACAGCAAAGGCTGTGGATCCCCTAAATACCCCTCTTTCTGAGGTTCTTCTCTTCCTTCTTTCTCTTGCCCAGCAGGGCTCTGCTCTGGGCACTATCAAGGGCTACCTTTCTGCCCTTTCAGCCTTTCTCAGGCTGCCTGATCAACCTTCTTTGTTCAAGTCCCCTATTGTAAATAGATTTCTTAAGGGCATCACACACACGTTTCCTCCTGTTCCGTTTGTGATGCCTCAGTGGGACTTGAACCTGGTTCTTACCTTTCTGATGTGCGCTCCCTTTGAGCCACTTCACAACTGTCCTCTTCGCCTTCTGACCTTGAAGACTGCTTTCCTGGTTGCCATCACCTCTGCCAGGAGAGTGAGTGAGCTCCAGGCCCTTTCTTGTACTCCACCTTTCCTTTCTGTCCATCCGGACAAAGTGGTGCTGCGTACCAAACCTTCTTTCCTGCCCAAGGTTGTCACGACCTTCCACATCGGGCAGTCTATCACCTTGCCAACCTTCTTCCCGCCACCGCATCCCTCTAAAGAGTAAGAGCGGCTCCACCGTCTGGACCCAAAACGTGCGCTCTCTTTCTACTTGGATCGCACACGCCAGTTCCGGGTGGATGACCAACTCTTTGTTGGTTACGTGGGCGCTAAGAAGCGGAAAGCGGTGCACAAGAGGACCATCTCCCGGTGGATCATCCTGTGTATCCAGGCATGCTACTCCTTGGCTAGGAAGGAGCCCCCGGTTGGACTGCGGGCTCATTCTACCCGAGCAATGGTGGCTACCACTGCCCTGGGCAGGGGTGTGCCCTTACAAGACATCTGTCAGGCAGCTACGTGGGCATCGCTGCACACGTTTGCAAGACACTACTGCCTGGACAGCCAAGTCCGGAGGGATGGCTTCTTTGGCCGTTCCGTCCTCCGGGACTTTCTGGTGTGATTATTGGTTCGCAGACCCACCACCGGGGTTGGTATTCTAAGGTAAGGAATCTAATACTAACGTGTCTCTTTCAGATGCACAAGTTACTACTTGTGTAACGATATATCTGTAAGAGACATTAGTTAGTATTAGATTCCTTACCGACCCACCCATCCTCCCCGTTCTGCGAACCAATATCTAGGGTTAGGGTTGTCCCCTTTCAGGGCCCTAGTTTCAATGGCACCAGTGTTGGTTTTTAACATGGCTCTGCGTTTCTGGCGCGGAAAAGCTGTGTCTAAGAACTGACGTCAGCACTCCGACGACGTCATCACGGCGCCCACGATGCCGACGACGGACGCGGAGCCGCAGACGACGCCTACCGACGCGCAAGGGTACTGCTACGCAAAAGTTTCCGGATCCAGTGTGACGCCTGGGGATATTCTAAGGTAAGGAATCTAATACTAACTAATGTCTCTTACAGATATATCGTTACACAAGTAGTAACTTGTGCATCTATGATGATGAAAACCTATTCTTTGACCTGCAGGACGCCAGTGGGCTTGATACATCCCACGAAACTGGTCTCCATTCACCCATACCAGCTGTTGTTACTGAGGATCTGCCTCCTTTTCCACATTCATAAGGAGAGTGGAGAAATACTAGGATTTACACTACCAAACTACCGAGGTAAAGACCTCCATCCTCACAGAGGTCATTCACCCAAGGAGAGACATCTCGAAAGTCTCTCCTACCTTTTAATGAGGTTCTGACAGACACACTGCTGGGCACCCTGGCAAAGCCAGCATCTTACCCTCCAGTTAATAGGCAGATTGCAATGTGGCATGGGCCTACTCAGGGGGACTCTGGCTTCCTCCTTCAGCATTCTAATCCAGAAAGCCTTATGGTACTGACATCCAAAAGCAGAGTAAACCGGCATGCATTTCTGACTACCCTGCCTTATAGAGATCCAAAACGTATGGAGGCATTCTCAAAACAGATATTTCCTCAGATAGGTTTGCCATCAGATCGTTAAACAACACGTGAGGAGAGATACTCGCATGCATCGTGGGACATTGTGGCAGATATCTTGGTAACTATCCTAGATGACACAGGCAAAATATTCAACACCTTATTGCAGATGACCAGGATGCAGCAAAGTACTCTATCTGGTCGTGCCTTTACACTACCAACTGATTGGGTGGGGAATTCGGGACCAGAGTGGTACTAAAGTGCTCCACTTGGATTCGCTAAACAGGTTTTTCGAATGCCATTCAACTGTCCCCCATGGACATTCTAATTGATGGCACACATTTCTTCTTAGAGAAGGCCAACTCAGCCCTGGAGCAGTTTAAAGAAAGACAAGTGACAGCATGCTCTCTTGGATTTGTGCCACCTGTATAACACTTTCCCTAACAGTTTTGTTACTTTCAAGGCTTGGGAAGATGGTTCCAACAGAGTCAATGTCAGACCTTGCCTCAATTGCAAAAGGCCTCCCAAGCCTTTCAAGGCAGAAGCCAGGAATCCAACCATCTGTGTCCAGGTCCCCAGTGGCAGAAAACTAACTAAACTTCCTGAACCACACCCCTCCAAAGCCACTGAAAAAACATTTTAATTTTCCCTCAGTGAAGAACAATCGCCTGGTAGGAGATTGCATCCCCTTTTACCTCTCCAAGTGGAGAAACATCACATCCTTCCAGTGCTTGCTTCAAATTATTGAAAATGGTTACTCCCTGCCCTTTCTGACCAACCCCCTCGACATGCCCCCTACACCAGAATGCCTCACAGAGGACCACTCGTCTATACTCTGAGGAGAGGTTCAAGCTCTCTTGGCCAAAGGAGCCATAGAGAGACTAGTGACATCAGAAATTGGGACTGGTTGCTATTCCCATTACTTTGTGGTTCCAAAAAAAGGGTAGAGGTCTCTGCCCTATTCTTTATCTTCACCATCTGAACTTTTTCCTCTGGAACCACAACTTTAAAATGCTCACCCTAGCCCTAAGTTGTGTCAGCTCTGGATCCAGGAGACTGTATGGTGGCGTTGGATTTGCAATTCCAGGAAGGCCACAAACTTTCGGTTGTCCGTGCTCCCCTTGAACCTTACTAGGCCGCAATGAGACTAGTGGCAGACCCCTCTTTCTCCCTCAGTTAGAGCTGATGCTTGTGACAAATGCATTATTGGTGCGTGGGGAGGCGTTCTGGGAGAGGTGAAGATCAGAGGAATCTAGTCCCAAGGTGAAGCCTCTCTCCACATCAGTTTGTTAGAGTTGCAAGCGATATGCTTGGCACTGAAAGTGTTCTTACGATTCATGAAGGTAGAAAAGGAGCAGGCTCTGATCGACAATACTATCGCCAAGTCGTACTGCAAAAATCAGGGTGAGTGGGGTAGTCGGTTCTGTTACAGAAGGCTTTGCCCTTTAGAAGTAGTTAAATCATCAGGGTTCACCTTGGAAGTTGCTAAATCGTCAGGGTATCTCGCTGATCCTCCAAATTCTGGCAGGCTCTTTAAACACTAAGGTGGCAGAACTCAGCGGACCCTACCTAAATGATCATGAATGGTGGCCTCCTTTGGAGTTCGCACAGGATGTCTTCCAGTAATGTGGACAACCCTGTCTCAATCTTTTTGCCACTGCAGAGAACACACAACACCAAAGCTTCTGTGCATTAGGCCTACAGATAGGACATGAGAAAAGACATAAGGGGCTGTTTGCGACATGCTATACAATGTAAATATACGTTACCAATCTATGTGATGATTATGCTGAGGTTTCCCGCTGCTCCATGCTGCGTCACACTGTTTACAATTACACATTTGGGCACCTTCAGGACATTGATACCCATGCTGCCTGCCTCCGAGGTTGTTGGCTGAATAGCTGTGTTCTCAATTATATCACATTCGATGCCGGCCTAAGGGTTGTATAGTCAACAAAATAAATGCCAGTACTGCCCAATGACTCGACAAACTAAATGGAGAGATGAGTAATTCATTGCTCATTTCTACAGACCACTCTTTCAGTTGAAGAATAAATCACAAGGAATCTTTTTATTTTAAATATACCTTTAGTGTATTTTTTCTTTTTCTTTTTAGTATTACAAAAAGGAAGAACTGTTCGACTTTTTACTCAGTCCAACGTGTCTTGGCATTAATACCTAGGAGAGGGAGAAGAGCTCCTAATACTAAAATTTGAAGGAGAATATTTAAAGTGTAAGAGAAACAAGTTTGAAGGAAAACAAGGGATGGCGTGATTCAAAAACCAATCAGCTACTGCATACAAAACTCCATTCAGACTTAAAAAAAGTGAAGGGACTCAAGGGAAAGGGAAAGGAAAGGAATAGGTGTGATGGAATGCGGTGGCCCTGCACTAATCCTATTTATAAATGGCAGGTAGAACCAATACACATGAATTGAAAAATATCTTTAAGTACAATCAGCAATTAGACCATCAGAAAATTTCCATTTCAACAGTATTTACAAATGATTGGCCTAAACATTAAAGATCAAAAAGGTCGACGCGTTTCGAATCCCCCAAAAAATGGTGGGATTCTCCTCAGGACCGTGTGACAATGAATCTGAAAAACATAAATAATAAAGCCATACTATCAGTAATATTCTCGAGCAACATTCAACTTTGACGTTCAGTCCAACACACACACTCAGATCGTACCTGAAGTTCTGCTGGTGTATTGTATGGCACAGAGCTGTGGGAGAAGGGAAAGCAGGCTATCAGCTTTAAATAATCCTATATGATGACTTTTGAAGGGATTGGAGGGTATTGTACTCACTAGGTCGCTTCTTGGATAGCCTCAGAGGGCAGCTGTATTGTAATGACGCGGTGCACAGTCCGGCGTTTAATATCAAATTTGTGTCATTTCTGGAAGAAATTGGGGTGTATTAATAAAATGTGCATTGCAAACACTGCTTCCAACATTTCCGATCTTTATTTTCCAAAGGACATTGAAAATGCCTTCGAGTTGACAGGCTGGCTGCAAATACGGCATATCATAGCGCACGACGCTGCACGAGTACGATTCCACTGCTTCGTTTTTATAAAAGCAGATACAGGTTCGTATTGTGAAAGGGCACTGCTGTGTGAATCGCCTGGCTAAACTCCCTGATTGGATATGGAGGATTTAGGCGGTGTCCCTCGTGAGTGGAATTCGGCAAGTACTTTTATGAACAAAACGCTGTAGACGCTTAAGCGAGCCTTAACTGCACCTTACATTTAAAATGCATCGCGTAACCGAACGGACGGCAATTACCTTTTTTCTTGGGCACTGTGTCTCCCTATGGCGTTGCTTCTGTCGGAAAAACACCGTGGAGTTGTTGCGGGTAAACAGGCTTAAAAAAGGAGCCAATTTCTGGTCCAGAGGGCTGCTGGGATATGTAGTTTTAGATTCAAAATGTGTAATTGGATGTAATGCGGCAGTGAATATTGGAACGCATGAACTTGTATGAGATTCAGTCAAATTTCTCTCATATCTGGAAAGTGCTTAGGTCTTTTCAATTACATGTTGCTGGCTATTTCTAGTGCTAAAAGGAAATTCGATCGAATTTCACTCACTGCTAGAAAGAGCTTCAAGTCTATGTAAATTACATGTTGCTGGCAATTTATTTTGTGGCAAGAAGGTGGTGGTTTCTGCGAAGACAATATATGGGAAAACTTCTTAATCCCACAAGATTACAAATTATATAATTCAGACATCTCATTCAGACCTCTTGTTGAGGTGTTAAATTTAAGAATAAGCATTGCTTCTCTCTGTCGTAATTTGGCCTCCACATCACCGCCTCTCAGGTCAGGTTCCACTTTTGACATAACTGTCCATCTTAAATCATTATCCCCATGGGATTCATCAATCCAGTGCTGGACTAAAGGGGCTGTAAGCACCTTTTTCTTAATCATGGATTTGTGTTGTGAGATGCGTTGTCTGACCTCTTGGTTAGTCTTCCCAATATAGAGTTTGTTGCATGGACACAAAATTCCATACACTAGATTGCGCGTTTTACAGTTCGTGAAATGATTGTGTTTCCACGATATACCTTCATGCTGAAATAAGGTTCCTTCCATTGTAGAGGTACAGCAAAGGCATGTCCCGCATTTGCGATGTCCTGTGATTTGAGGAAGGTTGACATAATCTCGTAGTGTGGGAGCATTTGTTTTTGGTACTGCTGCTCGCACTATCTGATTGGCAATACTTTTGTCCTTTTTGAAAGCAAAAAGTGGCGATTCCGTAAACTGGACGTTTAGGGGCATATTATCAAGGGGGTTTATCTCCGCTTTTTTGGCTTTAAAAGCCAAGAAAGCGGAGATAAAATTATCTCCCTATTACCAAGCTGTCGCTAACACCAGTTAGTGACAGCTAATAGGAGATAGCGACCATCTTGGGCCCCACTTTGCACGTCAGTGATATTTATCACTAATGACATGCAAAGTGGGCGTGCCAAGATGTTAGCGACTGGAAACAGTCACTAACATCGCTATCTCCTATTACCAACTTTTGGAGATATTCGCGCTAAGCGCGAATATCTCCAAAAGCTAACACCTGCCCTGAGCAGTTCTTCACCATGTTATCCAATGGGAGGTGGATAACATGGCTAAGAGCATTTGCTCGATAATGCATGAATATCGCTGACTTTTCAGCGATATTCTTGCATTGCGGCCGTTTTTTATCGCATTTGCGATAAACCTTGCTAATAGCAAGGTTTATCTGCGATAAAAATCGCCGATGTGCGGCGATAATTTTTGTCTCTAAACAAGTTAGAGACAAAAATTATCGCTAGTTGTTGGTAATATGCCCCTTAGTTCTTTAAGTAAATGCCAGTTTTGATGGATGACTTTTTTTAGGAAATTGGATGAGGGACAGAAAGTCGATACACACACTGTGCGAGTTTGATTTTCCTTTTCTAAGGGTTGTAGGCGTAAAGCCGTGTACTGTATGATGACCCAATAAAGGTTTTTTGAAATAAAAAAAAAAAAAAAAAAGCTTCTGTGCATTAGAGTTCCCAAGGCAGCTCTCACTGGAGATACCTTTCACTTTGATTGGAGCTTGATACTCCTGCATGCCTTCCTGCCTCTACCTCTCCTGCCCAGAGTTCTGAAGAAGAGTAGGAAAGATTGGGTCCAAGCCATCCTAGTGGCTCTAGGCTAGGTGAGCAGAGTGTGGTACCCAGAACCTCTAGCCATGAGCATCTGTCCTCTGATTTGGCTGCCCCTTCGGGAAGACCTCCTGTCGCCGCAGCAGGGCAGAGTCCTGCACCCGAGCCTACACAACGTCCATCTCCATGTGTGGCAATTGGCAAGCAAAAGTTAAGGGCGTTTCATCTTCCTCCCAAAGTAATGGGTGTCAGCTTGGCACTGGGAGAAGTTTGTTGTCTGGTGTTCCTCACAAAAAATCCAGACTCTACAGGCACAGTAGTCTGACAAAACTTTCGTTTTCTCTTTCCCTACCAAGCAAAACCTTGCTGTGGCGACAGTTAGAGGGTATTTATCAGCCCTTTTGGCCTTACTATGTTTACCTAATCAAGGATCTTTATGCCATTCATCTGTTGTGATGTGTTTTTTAAAAGGGTTGACAATATATTCCTTCCAGCGGCATTTGAGATGCCTACGTGGGACTTTAATTTGGTTATCACTTTCCTCATGTGTGCCCCATTTAAACAAATACACAACTATTCTCTGCTTCTACTTACGCTGAAGACTTCATTTCTCATAGTGATCGTGTCAGCTCATCGTGTGAGTGAATGACAACCACTGTCTGTTTATCAGCTGTACACCACCTTCTTCCCAGACACTATAGTTCTCAGGGAAAAAAGCGTAATTTCTGCCAAAGTTTGTCATGCTTTCCACATTGGGTAGACTATCATGCTGCCAGGCTTCTTTGCCCTGCCTCGGCCACCTAAAGAGGAAGAAAGATTCCATTGCCTTGACCCAAAGGGTGCTCTAAGCTTTTACATCTACCGCACCAAAGAACATCAGCTCTTTGTAGCCTTCTCTGGAGTGAAATAGGGAAACACCATTCAGAAACTAACCATCTCCAGGTGCATTATCTTGTGTATCAAGATATGTTATGGACTGGCCAAGAAGCAGCCTACAGAAGATTTACATGCTCATTCCACTAGATCAAAGGCTGCTATAACTGTGTTTGTGTTACAAAGCACTAATGACTGAGTAGCCAGGCCTAGTGTGAGGGGAACTTTGCTTGTTCTGTCCTGCATAATGTCCCACTCTAAGCCATTCTGCAGGCCCACCAACTGGGAAGGTAGTGCTTTGGTATCTGTTCACAAGGTGAGGAATCTGCAGCTAGAAGTATCCAACAGAAGACCAATTTACTTACCTTCGGCAACGCTCTTTCTGATAGAAACTCTATATAACCACAGCTTCCTCACTGACACACACCTCCCCATTCTGTGGAATAGACTCATCTAATCCATACTAATAAGATTCCAATCTAGAGATCTGCACATTGGTGCAGTCTGATTATTGAAGGCTCTTTATCTGATGGTGCAGAAAGAATTTGACATCACCCCTAGAGGTGGCTGACAATTAGGGATCACAATGTCACATCCAGGCCGAGCAGACCCGACATGGAGCTGCACGCCACCTACCAATTTATTAAGATTTTGCATCAGGGTTGCATTGGAGTTTTTATTAGCACAGTCTTGACATAAAATCTGGTTTGGTATTTATAAAGCCAGGCAAAGCCCAATTTGAGAGTCTTTGCCAGGTTATCTAAAACAAAGTAACACAAGGCAACACATAGCTCTACCTTACATTACCTTGTGTCAGAGAGGGGTTACATGAGTGGAGTGTTGCTGTGCATCGAGCCAGGTGTTCTGAGGAGAGCCCATATTTATTAAAGTCAGTAAACATGGAGTTAAACCAGAATGGTGCACCTACTTGAGGCTGTCGTAATGAGGAGAAATATCTTTATTTTTCCTCATAAATTCCTCTGCAGTACACATCCAAAGAGGAATAAGCCTGTTAGAATCGTTTTTTTTTAAAAAAAGTATCCCTTACCACATAAAAAAGGTATTTTAACCACAACTCAGACACCCATGAGTCATTGCGCAAAGGTGTCTACATTGGGGGCACGCCGCTCTGTTTAGCCAAGGAGCCAGGTCTTGAGAGTCTTCCTGAAGGTGTTCGGGGATGGGGCGCATCTGATGTTTGCAGGCCCCTCGTTCCAGGTCTTGGCTGCGATGTGTGAGAAGGATCTTCCGCCTGCTCTGGCTCTGTGGATGCAAGGAGTTTTGGCCAATGCGAGGTTGGAGGATCGGAGGTTTCTTTTGGGTGTGTGGAACTTGATTCTGTCATTGAGGTATTTGGGTCCATTGTTGTGTAGGCATTTGTAGGCGTGAGTGAGGAGTTTTGAAGGTGACTCTTTTCTCCACGTGGCCAGTGGAGTCTTCGTAGGTGTTGTGATGCTTCTTAAGTTCAGAGTTCCTAACCCCACACCACCTCACTGAGTAGGCACTGGAATGCCCAACCTCGCTACCCTGAGACTCAAGTGCTAAACTTGGGTAATTATTGAACAGTTTTGGGCCCGATTGTAGGATTACGCTCTGGGACACAAGTAGTAAACAACTCTGATTCACACAAACTGAGCCCAGTAACCCCTCATTGACCTTGGACTTATGAAAAAGTTCTAATAGTAGCAATAGTGCGAAACCCAAGCATCAAGTTAGAGGAGTGGCTGCTCATCACTTCTCTTCCTCTAAAGACAGTTCATAGGAACTTAAAAACAGCAAAACAAATGAATCAGAATTCTAATGAAAAAATACGATTTAAAAAAGTACGCGTGCAGCCTCTCTCTATTCTCAAATCAGAATCACTACAAAAATGTCCTTTTGGGTGCTTCATAAACAGACCTGCAGAAAGGCAAACGTAAACACAAGGATATGATGGAAGGAGCGCTGAAACTTTTCAGACACTCACCTATGGGTTGAATCTATCATCGTGTTTTAGCTCACTTCGCCAACCCAGTTCAGACCCAGCCATATGCAAATAAGTCTTGACTATGACCCTCATGGGAACAGCTCAGCCCAAACTGTCAAGCCAGGTCTTCCTTGGACCGGAAACAAGTATCCTGGGACCAGTTTCGGGGTAACATCCCTCATCAGCCAGGCTAGCTTGAATCCAGTGGCAAAGTGAGCAAGGGACCCACGTCTGGGAATACCCTGCCAACTTAGGGCGAACAAAGCAAACACAAGGAGATTATGTATGGAGCGCTGGAACTTTTCAGACACTCACCCACAGTCACAGATCTGGGCTTGATCCATCGTTTTTTAGCTCACTTCTCCACCCCAGTTCAGACCAAGCTATATGCAAATCAGTCTTGCTCCTATCCCTCATGGGAACAGTCCAGCCTGAACTGCCAAGCCAGGTCTTCCCTGGACTGAAACAAGAATCCTGGGACCGGTTTCAGGGTAACACCCCTCATCAGCCAGGTTAACTTGAACCCAGTGGCAAAGTTAGCAAGGGACCCACGTCTGGGCATACCCTGCCAACTTAGCGCGAACAAAAGCAAATGTATGCAGGTCCGAATGGACAGAGAATCATAGGACAGCAAAGCACGTCAGTAACAAAGCCGCCATTGAAGAACTTGTGCCAGTGGTGGCAGAGGGTGGGCACTGGCACTCATTTTTGGTGCCACCAAAAATAAAAGAGAGAGAGGTCCTACTCAACCAAAGGGACAGGACACCAACAGTAGACACTTATGTCAAATGAAAAGAATCCTTTGGATTCCTTCTAAAGCAAACAACAATATCCAGATCACATCTAGTCATACGCCACTCACCAGCACCAAATAGAAACCGAGAGCATAATATATGAAAATATCATGTATTCTTTATTTTAACAATCATAAAATATTAAAAAGCATATATCTCATCAATGCACATATCTTAAAAACATTTCATACACAAAACAAAAGGGAGAACTTATCATATTTAGAGAAAACAGCCCACAAACAACAACCGGTTACATATCAAAAAGAACTTCAGGTACACAGAATTGTTAACTGACTTTCCCAGTTTGATGTGTAAATAATGTTTCTTTCCTTCAATTCAACCTGGATATTAATTGAAGTGCTTTCTTAAGCAAACCAGCTCTAATCAAACCAGGTGATGTTTGGATACTCTCTTAATCAAAGAAGCGACGCGTTTCGGTGGTATCGTATCTTTCACCACCTTCTTCAAGCTAACACAAATTTTAATCAAATCTTCCAGACTATTCATCCAAAACTTGATTCCATCCTCCATCCAGCGGCACGATTCGTCTATGGGGACAAAAGTAATGATCCTATTACACCCAACCTGATTTCTCTTTGCTGTCTTCCCATTGAAGCTAGGTCAATGTACAAGTCTGCCTGCATCAGCCATAAAGCCTTACACACCTCCACCCCTTGCTACCTGGCCAACAAAATCAAAATGTCAGGCGTCTCTAGACCTTTACACAATGCTGAAGATGTCTTGCTCGAACCTTCAACTTTTAAAAGGAAACGACTCATGGCGCAATCCTTCTCAGGCAATGCGACTTGAATTTGGAACTCCCTACCTCCAATCCATCCTACCACCGCCTACTTCCGGACTTTCAAAACAGAGCTTAAAACTCTTCTCTTCCAAAGACACTTCTATGAATAATTCACCTCATCCCAGGTAATGACCCTGACTGCCACATGGCACTCATGAGTGCTCAAACTTTTAAAAGACGTATTCTGTACTTGTATCACCTTATTTGCGCCACCTTTTCGTATTTTATAATCTTCAATGTATCTGTAACTTGTTGATATGTACCTTTTACCACAAGTACCTATAAGAAGTTGCACCAACTTCCATATTACTCTCATTCCTTAAGTAATTTACTTCACTTTATTGTAAAGCGCTTTGACACCTCTGGGTAAAGTTTGCGCTATGTTTAAATGCATAAATAAATAAAGCTGCTTCATACAGTATGGAGATTAACTGAGTAGTAGCGGTTGCGTGCTTTCGTCAGCTTCTCCAGTGTGGGACTTGTCACGGGTTCACGTGAAAAGCCAAGGGGCGATGAGCTGTAGAGAGGCTGCTAGATCAGAGGCAGCGTAGGCAAGTGTAGCATCTCTTTACCCACCCGTTAACCAATTTTGGTTCGGGCCCTGGAGGTGCAATTCACCATGATCATCTCTAGCAAGAAGAAGCGGGCACACCTATCCTTGTGTGCAATGGGGCAGGATAGGACACATCCATCTCCACTGCCAGATGGGGCACATACAGGACTGGATTTAGCCACTAATGGGCATAGTGCGTTTGAGCGCAAAGGTAGCATAAATACGGGTCTGGTGCCACAAATCCCCCTTTATGGAAGGGTAATATAAGACTTTCCCACTTAATCCTGGTTTGGTTTGCTTTGCCGCCTTTTAACCCAATAAACTGTGTATGTATCTGTTGGAACACCACCTATGACAACAACATGGACATATTAATAAACAGGTACAGTAATTTCGTAAGCAATACCATTTGGTGAGCCCAATTCTACCAGCTAATGATAAATGTAGTGCTATCCAGCTCAAAATCTGTTCAGACAATTAGTGCAGCACCTGCCCATAATATTCTTTGAGGGCTGTGCTCAAATCCCTATTTATCCAGTGAACAAACTATTTGGCAGAGTCACCACACTATTCCTGTGGAAATTCAGAAGAGTTTTGTGGTGTACATATGATGAGAGGAAAGATGAGAGACTTATTCCAGTTAATGACAATGTCAGACAACGCCCCAAAATATATACATTCTAAAAGGATCCTATTCAGGCATTAATTGGGGTTTCTCAGGTATAGTGTCATATCATCCATGTACAGTGATATGAGAATGCATCTACTAGTGGATCCTGTACTCCAAATAGATGAGTGACAAAAAGCTTTACAGGGAGCTTTACATGTGGCAAGGACACTAGACAGTAGTGTCTAAGTAGTCAGATATGAACTGTGCAGGCATCCTTCCCTTAGATGTGTACAACTGGGAGAAGTGGGTGTAGAAAGTCCGGGTAATTTGGGGTGTGTACAAGTGAAGCTGTCATCCTGATCAGAGAGCTGGACCAGTTGGCCGCCCAGGGGCGTTTGATCTTGGATGCCGGCAATCCTCCTGGTCTCCCCCTTACCAGAACTTCCAGGCTCTAGCATATTTACCCCGATATTGGCACTCCCTCACCCACCACCTCCGTATATTCTGTGACAAGTGGGCCACCTACGGACCCTTCCAGTGTTTTGAGTTCGCCCTCTAACCAAGTAAAGTGCCTTTAAAGTGTTTGTAGGATACCAGTGCCTTTGGCTATGTACACTCACCAGATTGTGGGCCTGATGACCTCACACATCGTCCCGCTGCTGGACTCTGACCCAAGGTTGAACTGAAAATACTCATTTATCTGTATTTGGTAGTTGCTCGTGAAACCTGTGTGAAGGAGCATTTATGGATTTAATCTCCAGTTTACACCAAAGGGTGCTAATACTAGGAGCTGGAGGCACTTCAATATCGGGGAATGGTTTGACAGAGAGCATGGTATGTGCCTGATCTACTGAACCCATGTTCAGACAGCCCACGTAGTGATCCAATATTCCAGCCTAGACCATAAAGTTGGGGACCGTGGAGTAATATGTGTCCTACTGCAGTTGTGAATATCTTTGTCACCATAAATCCACCAGTCGTTTGGTCAGTGGCTATCATGTTTTATATGCCTCAAGGCATGGGTGAGGAACACAGTAGTGTGCTGTTTCGTTGCTTCACCAACTCTACCCTGAGGTAGGCAGATTTTAGGTGATCATTCTTTATATGAAGCCTTGGCCCTCACCCACCCAAGTGACATGCTTTATCATCAGGCCGTGGTCCTCACTGGGTGGGTGCTACAATACCCAGCGGACCTCTCGATGGGACTCTTTGCCGGAGATATTCTAAGCTCAATGTCTGGTGTTTACTAAACAAAAATATGTTCTTTTCAGAGGTGTGGGGGAGAGTGGTAGATTAGATGGTGTGTTTAAAATTATCTTTGGGTAATTCATTGGTTGTTTTATTTCCAGAAACGCTATACCCTTTTAGGGTCAGTGGCAATTTTCCCGGACTAAAAGGTGTATACCCTAATCTACACAGAGCAAACGAGTGTTAACCGTGTTGCAAAGACCCCCTTTATGTGAAAAGGAATAACTCAGATCTTTGCTCACTGTGGAGTCGTTTTATGCCCTCTCACACCAGTTAAAACAAAATATATGACAAAGCAACATAAAAGCATATATGAAGACAGACGCAATAAAGATCACCATATCTTAAATGTAAATGCTGCTTGTGCACAGGCTAATTGCTACAGCATGCGACTGGTGTGAATATTACAAACGCCATGATGGAGGTGAAAACCTTGTATGCATAGAGTGAGAACATGTTCTTACTCGTGTTGCAATTTACATGTGCCCCTTTGAAGTCACTCTGAAGTACTTCTTTTATGCCCAGGCAACTTGAGAAAACACTCAGTAATGGTTAATGCACAAAAACAACAAGCTTCATTGGCTGGGGTGCAGTAGGTTTTTTCTGACATAGTTAGACCTTGAAACTTTTTTTTGTCCTGGAGAAGCCTCATTGTTCAACTACCTACATCTGAGGCCTCAGAAAATAGGAGAATGTGTGGTGAAGCAGTTTTTAAATGAGTCCTGGGTGTTGAATGCCTGGATTGAGAATGACACGATGGGTTGATGCGATGTGACTTGTTGGCGCGGCACAACAAGTTACATGGATGCCATCTTGGAATGGAGTAGATTGACCCTCAAGGGGCCCAATGGGTACTGCTGCAACCACCCCACTAGAAGCTCAGCCCGATTAAGATGCACAGCACTTTGGTGAGTGAGGGCAAATGCATCTTATAAAGGACGCCCTTTATGACCACTTAAAATCCACCAACCTCAGTGCACAGTTGGTGTAGCAACAGATCAATACACTAGTTTATTTATATTTGTTCTGTTTGGGGAGGACGTGCGCTGGACCACCAAACTCCTCTACATCCTCTTTTTGTTGACGATTCAAGCACAGTGGCTCAGGTGTGGGATCCCGGACTGTTCCCATGGGAGCAGGGTCAAGACGGATTTGCATATGGATGGGTTTGAACTGGAATGGCATGCTGGCCAAAAGAACGATGGATTTAGGCCCAGATCTATGTACTGGGGGTGAATGTTTGACACTGTTCAGCATTCTGTCCATCAATTGTTCTTTTTGCATTTGTCACGCCGAGGGGGACAAGAAATCCCAGACGTGGGTCCTGTGTTCACCATGCTACTGGATTCAACCTAGCCTTGCTGAGGAGGGCTGACACCCCAACACCGGTCCCAGGATGCTTGTTTCCGGTCCAGGGAGACCAGGCATGGCAGTTTGGGCTAGGACTGTTCCCATGGGGAGCACGGTCAAGACTGATTTGCATATGGCTGGAATTGAACTGGAATGGCCTGGGGAGCAAAGAAATGATGGATGTAGGCCCAGATCTCTGCAATGGGGATGAATGTTTCACGTTGTTCAGCATTACATTTATCAATTGTTCTTTTTGGATATTGGTAATAACCACACAAAGCCTACTGCCTTTAACAGGATTACAACCAACAATACAGGCACAATGACTGAATTTCAGGTCCTCAGCTACGATAGCAGCATGATCAAAGCTATTCTTTGTACTCCTTCCCTCAATGGGGAGATCAACAGTACTCCATCTAGTAGCATCTAAGACAGGTGGGACACCTTGTCCTCCGTGGAAAAGAACAAAGTTAAGACAGCCTTATATAGCACTATAATTACAGAATATCTTCAAACAAACAGAGCTTCTACAGGTCTCCCAGTGACTAACAAACCACAAATTATTCTGGATAACATTAGTTTTCAGAAGGACTGGACCAAGACAGCCTGGAAATGTACAATTGATTGGCTAGTGTTATCATTAAAACAGCAAAGAGATTATCCAACACGCTTCTGGTCAGAATATAAGTTGCTAAAAACTGACTGAAAACTACAGTGCAACTATCTGTACATAAAAAAGACTAGAAGAGATAAATACTGATATCAGTGACAACAAGAAATATCTCACCCAGCAAAAAATAACAAACCTACAGAAAGGCATAAAGAAATTCAGTCTAGAGAACGTATATCCATAAACCAGTGAGGAATATTATACTTCACAATCAATAAACACCACAAAGGGCTCTACCCAGAAGACCAAACCAAAAGAAAATACATGGGCATCAAGCTCAGAGGAATGGAATATGGGGACAAGTTTCCATGACCAGCACAAAATCCAGCATATGAGACGGGCCCATCTTTCTACCTTCTACCACCATTCTGGCAATTACTGATGGGTGTATATCCAGCAAGGTAGATGCACTAACAGAGCTTCCAACCTTTTTTAGGAAGAGGCTGGATCAAAGGAAGAAGCAGACCATGATGAAGAAGGTCTCAACCCCATATTCAATGTATAGAAACATCACCAATACAAATGAGGAGCAAGATGAAGGACAACCCCACAACACAGACAACTTAGTAATCAATTTGTCACAACGACCTATCACTGAAATTGAAAGGAAAGTGCTAAACTGAGGATTAGGATTCGTACCCACACCAAAAGAAGATTCATTCCAACCACACTGTGAACTGTCGGCATTCTATATAAAGAGATGCCTACACTCCTTTTCTAAAGACAGACCAGAAAGGATGGAAAATTCTAAAACTGGACTGAGGAACCCCTCCACTTTCAACCCTCTTCTCTCATTAATGCTCAGTGAAATCCAACCTATGAACAAGGTGTCCTAAAAGAAATCTCCAGATTTGCCCAAAAAATAAAGTTTCAAAATAACTTCAGAGAAGAATCTGAATCAAACCGCACCCTCTTAAATGGCGCAATGATCCCAATAAAAGGAGCGGCAAAAGAAGGAGCAATAATGATAATGTCAATAGAAGACTATACAAAAGTATGTCTGCAATTCCTTTCGGATTAAAAAAGCTGCAGAAGAATCACAAAAGATTCTACCACTAATCTGAAATGTAAAACAAAAAAATTTGTCTGCGAAGCTGAAACAATGAGGTGGAATACCGAAAAAGAAGCAGAATTCCCTACTTCTATACCTAACTAAAATTCAAAAAGGTACAATACCACCAACTGGAAGACCAATTGTCTTCGGCATAGATTCCACTCTTGAGCCATTATCAATTTTTGAGACTTATTTCTGCATCCTCTGTGCCATCTTTTTTGAAAGACACTAAACATCTCTTTAATCTTCTTAATTCTATAAGCTTAGAAGGAGAGAATAGCATACTCATCACACTTGACATTGAAGCTCTTTTTACGAGCATTTCACAAGATGCTGCAATACAGGTTATAGAGGACTATTATGATCCTCAGACTGGACATCTGCAACTCCAATCAATCTCATCATCGAATATGCCACAATAAAAGATAACTGTTTTCAATTGAAGATCACTTTTAACTACAGACCCAGGGTACCTCCATGGGAAGCAGATTCGCCCAGGTATGGCCTGCCTCTATCTGCACAATTTCACAAGTGCCTTCAACTACAATGACAATTATCGGGACAAAGAAGAAATCACAATCTCGTGCAGATTAATTGACGATATCCTTGTCGTATAGAAAGGGACAGAGTCCAAGGCACATGATTTCTTCGAATGGATCAACAGGATGGGTCTGTTTTCAAAATTTACTCATACACTTCAGACCAAGAAATCTCATTTTTGAGTCTCACAATTTACAATCAAGACAACATTTTGAACAGCCACACACAATACAAGATAACAGATTGATTGAAACAGCCTTTTGAGATATGAGAGTCACGAGCCAAGAGTCCAACAACTGAATTTGCCATATGGACAATTCATGCAGAGAAGCAGGAATTGCAGCAGAACGCAGGACTATGAGAGACAGACAGAAGACCTATAGAAGAAACAAAAATAAAAAAACTGCTCAACTAAGATTATCCTCAATGTCATAAAAAAGTGCTAAAAACAACAACAGGGAAGCACTATTGGAAACCACAATAACTTTGCTTCCAGATTGGATGACCTACATGGCTGCATACAACCTGACGCCCAACAAAATAAAGAAAATCAAACAAAAAATGAAGCATATTGAACACCAGAAAGTTGACTTTAGCAAAAACGCTCTGCACTTTGAAACATTCTAGCAATCTCAGAGACCTACTGATCCATACCTGGTCTAATTTGAAAACCAAGCCAGAAACAATCCCTTCTCTATGGGGGCTCCCTAGAATTCAAGGGTATTATCCTTGTGGTGACTGTAACATTTGTCACCTCACTGAATCCACAAAAGAAATTGACCTTGGTCTTACCCAAAAGTTGCAACTACGTGGCCATACCAATTGCAACACCAGTAACTGTGTATATCTAATTCAAAGTCCATGCAATGTGAAATATATAGGCATGACTAGTAGACCAGTAACAATCAGGATCAATGAGCATCGGGGTACAATGCTAACAAACCATTCCATAGGAAGCAAGCATAATCCCAATGATAAAACATGAGTGATACAAGAAAGAATACAAGATGGGGTTAATGTGCAAGAAAGATAATTGAATAAAGAACAATGCTGGATCTTCAAACTGCACACCGATGTAATTAGTTTGAATAATGAAATACGTTGTACTTTACTGCCCAAGAAATAGTAAAACTCCTGTGAGCAATCCATCTTGTTTTGTCCACACACTCCTCTTCAACTATCAAATAATTATGATTTGCCTCAGAATATATACAGACAGATCATTTTTACAGGGTCTGAATTCACCTGCCCACTATGTCATCATATGAAGCATGAGTAACTACTCTTAGTGCAGACCAATATCACACAGACATTTAAACCAATCACATTGGTTATCAAATAATTATGATTTGCCTAAGAATATATCTTGAGAGAACATTTTACACTGTTATTACAGGGTTGCCATAATCTACTACAGACCTTGGCGTTTTGGTGTGTGCTCACCTTGTCTTGTGCCCTGACTGCTGCTTGTGACTCCCGCTGCCGTTTCCCCCGCTGCCGCCGCCATTTGGGATCAGGCGCGGCCGCCGAGAGGGGGAACGGAGACTACATCTCCCAGGAGCCTCTACTCTGCGCATGCCCACAAGGCGCCAGGAGGCCTTTAAAATCTCGACACTCCTCCGGCTGAGCGGGTTGCCATAATCTACTACAGACCTTGGCGTTTTGGTGTGTGCTCACCTTGTCTTGTGCCCTGACTGCTGCTTGTGACTCCCGCTGCCGTTTCCCCCGCTGCCGCCGCCATTTGGGATCAGGCGCGGCCGCCGAGAGGGGGAACGGAGACTACATCTCCCAGGAGCCTCTACTCTGCGCATGCCCACAAGGCGCCAGGAGGCCTTTAAAATCTCGACACTCCTCCGGCTGAGCGGGTTGCCATAATCTACTACAGACCTTGGCGTTTTGGTGTGTGCTCACCTTGTCTTGTGCCCTGACTGCTGCTTGTGACTCCCGCTGCCGCCGCCATTTGGGATCAGGCGCAGCCGCCGAGAGGGGGAACGGAGACTACATCTCCCAGGAGCCTCTACTCTGCGCATGCCCACAAGGCGCCAGGAGGCCTTTAAAATCTCGACACTCCTCCCGCATCGCGGGACGCGCCGGACGAAGCCCGGACAAAGGGCGGGCCGTCTGAGGCCGTCCGAGGTTGGCCAAGGTTGGGTTGGGCCCGGTTTCTGTGTTTGATGTGATATATACTTAGTTGCAGTTTGTAGCTCACTTCGGTTATCATTATTTTGTGCATCCAATTGTAACTGTTGTGCTTAGAGAAATATGCCTCCGAAAAAGCAAGCTACTCCTAATAACACTATTGACAACTATCTTGTACATGTTGTAGAAAGAATCAATAGTGATAGGAGATCTTCTTTGGGAATAGATTCACCTACCCAATCTCCCCTCATTGATATTGAGTCAGATGATCCTTTTGCATTTCAGACAAATAGTAGTTCAAATGGTGAAATACTTGATTCTCTTCCTGATACTACCATCATCCAGCCTAGTGGTATTGTCGCTGGTATTGAAGACAATAGTGTTAATGAAGCTTTGATAGAGATATCCACTAGTAATGAGTCCCCAATCTCCCCTGCAGCACCCATTTTAGTCCCGAGGATTAATGGGGAAAACCAAAAGGCTACGACAAAACGGGAGGGCTTAAGGTCAGCCAAGAATAAAGTAGCAAACCTTCCGAGGAAATTTTCAGAGGAAGAGGAGGCTGATCTGACTAGTGAGGCTTATGTTACACTTTCAAATGCCCAATTTAACAAACTACTATCACTGATGGAAACAAAAATCAAAGGTGTAGTTAAACCTCTGGTCAGTAAAATAGATAAGTTAACATCTGAGGTTAACCGATTAGAAGGTTTATTAGAAAAAACCCTGGGCGAAGTAGGTAAACTCCCGGAAATTGTCTTTTCTAGGATCGAGTCTACTCTGAGCAAACCAGCCACTGTAGTTAATAGTGGATTTATCCCTACCCCTGCATCAAATCCTCCAATGGCACCCAAGATTAACTTCCCTGGTGATGCTCCTAATGTTTCGATTCCAGTTCCCGTTGATGTTGACCCAATCACTGAGAAAGGGACTTTTGAGCTTGTAGTTGAAGCTTCCCCATTGGTTCTTGTCCTTGCTAACGTCCCTCCCTTGGCCCAAGGAGAACACGAAACAACATCTTCCTTAATAAATAAATCTTTATCATGGCTGACTAACAACATGGTAATTTCTCCATGGGGAAAGCAGCAACTCTCGGAAGAGCTCGTAAATGCGAGAAGGGTTCAGTGGATTGGGGACAGGGTCAAGAAGTTTAAGGGGGAGTGTGTTGTCCTTCACTTTTCTGACCCTGGGGTCTTGCCTAATATCTTGCCCAACATTTTACCACCACAGCGGAGATCAACTTCAATAGTTCCACTGACTCTGGACTTCTTCTACCCAAGGAAGGGAAGTGGTCCGAATTCAAGTATTCTGAGAACCAAATGGAACATTGTGACCAAGAGGGGGAGGAAGGATGTTGCTTCGGTGGACTGGGGCTTGGGGTTGGAAAATCGTTTCTCTGCATTATCAAACTTGAATGCTTGTGACTGACAACCACCTATTTGAAACTCTATGCCACTAATTGTCTGTGATGAAAGCATTATTGGAGAGGCCAGCTACTTAACTAAAGATCGAACTAAGGGGTCCCCCTTTGAGGATCCAGCAGGCCCATCCAATGAAAATATTAATTGTAACAATACTGGTGGAAAGATGACGCATGAGACTATTACAAGCCCTAGTTCTGTCATGATAACTAACTCTGGGAATCTTTTGTCTTGGAATGTGGCTGGACTATGTTCCATGTTGGATTGTGCTGACTGGTTTGGATTTATTAACAAGTACGATCTTTGCATCTTCCAAGAGACTTGGGCGTGTGACCCTGTTTTTGCTTTGGGGTACATACATTTTTATGTTCCTGCTTCTAAGGGCCCCCGATGGGGGGTCTTACCATATGGATCAGGCAGTCTTTAAAAACTGTTGTAAAATGTGTGGAGCTTGACCAAAAAGATATCCAGCTCATCAGACTCACTAGTGATCTACCCATCTCCATAGATATTTATAACATCTATGCTAGAGGTGGAAACAAAGGTCAATCTGAGGTTCTCTTGAGCCTCTTTAATCTCCTAGAGATACACTCTGCAGGGAAAAACATACTAATTGCAGGCGATTTAAATCGCACTTTTGAACCTCTCATCACTGGTGATTCCCCTCTCGGGGTAGAGGAAGATAAGCTATGGGATATCCCCACATTAGACACTCCTCCGATAACTCGCTGGACGGCTGACATACTAGGCTTAAATGCAATGTGCCTGGAGTACGGGCTACGAGCCTTGAATGGTCGAACCAAATCAGATCGAGTCCCTGCCATGACTTTTAACAACGGGCGAAACAAAAGTCGCATTGATTATGTCATCTGTAGCATATCTATATGGTCATCTGTTAGGGACATGGTGGTAACAGCAAGGCCAGAAAGCGACCATGACCCTCTATGTGTCTCTCACAATTGGTGGTCGTTTAAAGTAATAGCACCGACCCCTTGGGACCAACTTTTGCTCCCGACGATTGTTCCAACTAACGATATGCGCAGGTTAAGGTGGTCAGGTGTCAGGACAGACCAGCAGGTCCTCGAAAAAATAGGAGCAGCGACAGACAAGGCCATTGCGGCCATGGAGAGCGTAGCTGGGACCTCACAGGGATATGAAGACATAACTAAAGCACATACGACTCTCTTTAATGAAGTTAAAAGTTACTTCCTAAAACCTGTACATAATAAGAGGGTCTGTCCATATAAAGCTGCAAAGTGGTATAACCATGACTGTAGGGCGGCAAGATCCAACCTAGGAGTTGCCATTAAGAGCAACAACCTGGGAGAGATTCGATCTGCTAGGAAGCACTATAAAAATTGTATTGCTAGGGCAAAAAGAGAATGGGACGAAGCCCACTGGCAGAAGTTGAAGTGTGCAAGTGATCGCAAACATTCGAGACTATTTTGGCACATTGTCAAATGGGGTCACGAAAGGTCTCCAGAAGCTCCCAATAACAATGTCTCTCATGATGCATGGGTCAAATTTTTTAGTGAACAGTACTCTTCCAGGGACCAATTCGGTAACAGTTCCTGCCCTACTTACCTGTTCGCAGATGATGACATCTTTGCTCAGAGTGAAGTACTGTTTGCCCTGAAATCCGTTCACAGTGGCCGAGCACCGGGCATTGACGGAGTCCCTGCGGATGTTTTCTTAAATGACACCGATAGGTGGAGCAAATACATCTGCTTATTACTAAATCACATTGCCAGGGGTGCTGAAATCCCGGTATCCTGGCGGGGTGCTGTCATTATTCCGGTATATAAAAAGGGAGACCGTGCCCAACCTTGTAATTACCGCCCTATCAGCTTAATTGACACTGTTCAAAAGGTTGTAGGGCGTGTAATTATTAACAATTTGCTCGATTGGGCAGAGGACCAGAATGTTCTATCTCCTTTTCAGGCTGGGTTTCGCAGAGCAACCAGCACTGTGGACCAGGTCTTCCGTTTTCAATTGATCCAGTTGAGGACTGTGGTACTGGGTGGAGGTAGTCTTTACGCAGCATTTGTTGACCTACGGGCTGCATTCGACCTGGTGCCAAGGGCAAAATTGTGGGAGGTGCTGGCAGCTCTGGGGGTCCCAATGACCCTGTTGACCTTGATCATGAGACTCCATGAGGGTACTTACGCTAAAATCCAATGGGGTGGCTATGGAAATGACACTGTCGACTTTCCGGTTGAGCGTGGGGTTCGACAGGGTTGTTCAATGGCACCAACATTGTTTACCCTTTTTATTAACGGCATTGTTTCCCGCATGCAGTCTCAGGCTGTGGATGCTCCCTCTCTCGCAGGTGTAAAAGTTCCTATTTTAATGTTCACCGACGACACCTTAATTTTATCGAAATCCCCTAGCGGTCTGCAAAAGGCACTGGTAATTTTTGACAAGTTTTGCAGTGACCACGGCTTGGAGGTAAACGCTGCTAAAACAAAACTCATGGTTTTTAATCCTTATAGAAATTTTAAATCTAAAATATCCATGAGTGGGCGTTACCTTGAAGTAGTAAATTCTTTTACTTACCTGGGGATTCACATTTCTAATGACAATAGATGGAACCAACATTTAAAGATTGCAGTATTAAGACATAAGCAATTGGCTGGTACCATCATTAAGGAGCACAGTAAATCATTGACCAAACCGATCAAACCTCCCTTGATCATATACGAGGCTAAGGCAATAGGGTCTGCATTGTATGGGGCTGAGTTGTGGGGGCAAGAAAACCTCCAGGAGTTACAGACATCGGAGAATAACTTCCTTCGTAAACTGACAGGCACCCCACAGAGCAGTCCCCTTTTGCCTCTTAGATATGACCTTGGCAGGAAAGAAATCTCGGCAATGTGTAAACTTCGTCCGATATTATATTGGCGTAGAATCTGGACCACCCCTGAGTTGTCACATTATGCAGAAGGGTTTGCTGATGTTATCAAAGCGGACCGATTTAACAAAATTAGATGGTTTAAATCACTAAAATTAGCATTATGTGAACTAGGACTAAATGAATTGTGGTCCGATCCAGCCGGGTCATCCTTCCCATCTAAGTTATTCATAAAAAATCTTTTCTGGGAACGGGTTGAAAACAGGAGTTTGCTTAGTACTAACAATGGGTCTATGACTACTGCTTTCCTTGAAGTTAAGCTGTTTCCTACGTATGAAATGTACTGGGATTGTATAACGAAACCCATGGACAGGAAACTGTTTTTCCAAATGAGGGCTGGTTCTCTACCTCTACGCAACTTAACATCAAAGTGGAGAGATGGAGGTCCAGCTACTTGCCCAGTATGTGGGGAAGGAAAGGAAACGCTAGGTCATTTCTTGTTCTCCTGTCATGTATATTCCGCTCCTAGACGTGTTTGGTTGGCTCCTATGTGTAGAAATCTGGGTACTAAAAGTAGTATGGTAGCCTTGCGTATTGTAAAATCTACCACCCTAACCTGGATTATAATAGCGACTGCAAAGTACTTGGGGTGGGCGTGGGTAATTAGGCAGAGAATGCTAGTAGGGTAACTACTCTCTGCTTAGTTGAACAGAGACTGCTAGATTATCTATTCTCTGTTCCGTCCCACGTGAGGTGTCTTCTCGGATGAATAATTTTATAAATTTTATTGACTTTTAATAGTGATACTGGATTGTTTCTTAATCTGATTTTTATTTAATGAACTTTGCACCTGTGATTGTATGAAGTATGCTGAAATGTAATTGTATTTTTCTTTTATGTTCAATGTGCTTATGTCATATTCGATCTTTGTAATTTAATTGCATTTTATTATGTGTTTGTATGTCTGCTTTTATGAGTAATACTCGAATAAAGCACTTTTGAATTGAATTGAATTGTTATTACAGGCTCTAAATTTACCTGCCATTATAGGAAACATGGGTAACTACTCTGAGTGCACACCAATAGTATACAGACATCTCCACCAATCACATGTGTACCACAGAACGATAACAATTTGTGTCCAATTACCAACTCAAGCATTTTCTAAAATGACTGCATTTTTTGGCCACACCTAAAAATATAGATTCTTTCCTCCTTTTAATGAATAGGAAAAAAAAACGCTACTTGACTGCACACACAGCAGTTCTGATTGAAATATTGGGGGAGCCTACTCCATTTCAAGATGGTACCCACGTAACTCAGCATATTGCATCAACATGTCACATCATTCTCGATCCAGGCACCCAGCACCAAGGACTGATTCCTAAGCCGCTTCATTGCGCATTCTCCCATTTTTGGAGACCTTAGAAGCGGGTAGGCAAACTGTGACGCTTCTTCAGGACAAAAGTATGAGCCAAACAATAAAAAAATAAAATAACAGAAGTTGGCCACATTAACAACCCAAACAGAATGCAAATATACAAAGTGAATACAAAAGGTTTATTTGAGATCAAATTCTATGTACATTGCAGACAGAACACCACAATGCAGTCTAAAGGCACTCACCACACTACCAGATCCACCAGAGATTGTGCACAAATGGAGCCAAAAACATAATTCTGACCACCCTTATCCTCCCACCTGTTCAATGATTCCACCACTGACCGCAGTTAATTTAACTGCATTACCTTTCACATCTCCAACCAGTGTCTCCTCACTATATTTCAACTGTGCTTTCTGCCCCTTCAGACCTAGCAGTGTTATGTGCACCATGCCTCCTTTCAAACCGAAAACACTGCCACTGCCTTACACACACCATACATAGTTAACTGCTCCCCTCTCACGCTTGGGCAAGATATGGAGAGCTCGGGGGTTAATAAACATCCATTGCCTTTTTAAGCAAAGAGGCAAGGCATGATTTCCACAATCCTTTGGGTGGGGCAGAGGAGTTTCAAAATTACTCTCCCTATCCCTAAGCGGAGGGAGACATGACTTGCCCTCTGCCCCTGCATGACAAGGTGGGGGAGCCTTATGGCGTGCTTGGGGTTAGAGTGCATGGCTCCTCTTCCTTGGAAAGGCAAATGGGTCAGCAGTGTTCACCCATAATTGAACAAGACATGCGGTAACAGTCCGTGAATTGCCCCATTATTGAGGAAGTGAAGGGAGAAAGATCCATGAATTTCTTCTGCCCTAGATAAATACGGAGGCTTCAATTTCCCCCACCACAAATCATAATAAATAAACAAATCTGAACTAAAATGACTCCCAAAATAGAATTTAAAAAAACATAGTAGAGCGTTTTTTGTCATTGAAATAAACAGGAATGTTTGTCTATACAATCATATAACGTTTGGAAAAAACACAAATAAAACGTTCTTTGTTACTTGGTATTGGTGTAAAATTCCAGGCAGTTAAAAGACGGATCGGTCATAAGTCTATTATATTGACTGCAAAAGAAACCCTGGAGAGTCCAAAGTAACTTCTGGTATCAGTTTCCATAAAGATAAACAGGCTTTTCAGGGACATAAACAGGATATCTACAATTTCCAAGTACTGAGAGTTGGAAACCATAAATCATGAATCCTCGTTTAAGCAGGATCAATTCTTGCATCAGGAAAAGCTTTAAACAGACTGTTGCCTTCATACTTTTTGCAAACCTGATATTTTATCTTTGTGATTTCTGTATTTTCATGCATACCTTGGTAAGTTGTTCTGAGTATGGTTTCTTTCATTTTTAATGTAACCATTATTTAAAAGCCATTTTCTTTTGCAACCCTTCTCCTCATTCGGCTGCTTTAGCTTTTTAACATCTATGTTAATTACGACATAATATTGATGATTTACTGCCTAACAGGAAACGACCCATTCAAATCTGGTCCCATTAAACTTCATTGGTCTTTTCAGAATGCTGAACATTTTGTCATTCCAAATTGATGGACGTTGTCTTATAAACCTAGCAACACAGGTAATTTTTAAACACCTGCGGTTCCAATACACCTAACACCAATCTCTACTGCAGTCCATGCTGTATTTCTTCCCTGCCACTTTACCAAGCTTCTCTGTGCAACAGTCTGAGACGAAAACTACCCTTGCTGCTTTTAGATAAGTGCAGCAGCTATCCTCAGATGAAAGCAAGAATTCAGCCCTCAGACATCACAACCTCATCACGGACCATGACATACTGCTGAGCAGACTAAAGGAGTGGGCGGGAGGAACTCATTTTGAGTTGGAATGTTTGTGCTCCTTCATCTCCCACCACAGCCAATATATCTGAAGTAGATCAGTGGAATCATCCTCTCACAAGGTTGACTCGAGGTGCCACAGGGGGGTCGTCACTTCCATGCCTGTTTTTTAACATCAATTTTCTCAGTCCTTGCAGCAACACCAGGAGAACCTCCAAATGTTTGTGGATAGTAGCCATATCAACTTTCAGTCAGAAGGCTGGAAACTTTCAGTCAGAGGGCTGGCAACATGGTTCACAACTGCCTGAATCCTGTATATTTTTGAATGAGTTTCCTGTCCCTGAACCGAAACAAGACACAAACCCTGGTTGTGAGTGGACCAGAGTCCAGCTCACTGCTTTTCAGGTGGCCACACACCCTTAAGCGCACCACCACACTGAAGTTCTATTCAAATCTGACCTCTCATTTCTTACTGGGTCAATTTGGTTCAACGTTCCCTACTGTGTAGACTCTTTCCATCCCTCTGAACTGATTCCTGGGTTTAGTTGCCACAAGCCTTTCAGATGGCTTTCTTAGACTTGCAATATTGCTCGTGCAGTCGCGCACTGTTCACTTGGTGTTGAACACCTAAACCTTCTAATCAAAACTTAACCACAATAGTACAATTTATATTGTTCAGTTTATCTGTCATTATCTGTTCATCATGACAATCAAAAAGCTTAATACATTTGTTATTGTCCTTACAGGTCATTCACAAATCAATATTCAAATCGATAATCGACAATAATCATTGTACATTATACATTTTTCAAGAATTTACAAATTCAACATCAATTCATCAAATTTCCAATGCATGCCCAATGCATTTCGGTACCAACCAGGTACCTTCTTCAGGGGCCAATCTGCAAGAATGAAAGAATAAAATATGTTTTTTTATGAAATTGTGTTTGTATGCCCATGGTTGTCTGTAGTATTGTGTGCTAAATACATGTTTTGATCCCATGTACTATCTGTATCTAAATGTCATACCTGTATGAAGTGATGTGTCGCTCTGAGATCGAAAGAAAAAATATCAAAGGGTTGCTAATGAAGTGCCTGTTTGATAAAACACAAGATCATCTCACTGATCTCCATTTATATTGATGCTACTGGCTTACCCAAGTCTCCACAGTTTAGTGTGTTGAAAAACTGTAAGAAACATAAAATGCAAGCTATTGTCAGTGCCAACATAACTCAAAAACACGTAATGTCCATTGCTCTCACTCAAGTCACGTCATACCTGTTTGTGCTGCTCAAAGAACTGCCGTTCTGTGTGGCAAGAATACCGCAATCACTACACGTTAGGTCAAAACGCCAAACCCACTCCTTATGTCCAATTATCAAAAAAGCCACATACCTTTAGGAATCTAAGTTCGTCGGTTTCCTAAAATGAACAGAAACCCGACAAAAGGTGTAAAAAGCTGCAGATAATACGAGTGAAATACTGTTGTGTGGTATCTCCCACTGTTGTTCTCCCCCTAGCGCTCCGCATGTAATGGAGCTGCTCGCGGTGACATCATTTAGAATGTCGCCGCAAACAGCATTCCAAGGCGAGCGCCCGTGGGAGAGAGAAAAGCCGTCCCTGGAGATAAGCTGTGGCTGAGGTCGTTAGGTCGTGTAATTCATCTTAATAAATATTAATGGTTTCCCATCGCAGTGTCCTGCTGATTATTTGCCGCTTTCACACTGGCGACGAGGACTTGGGATGACCAGCGACCTCAACACGCTAAACGGATGGTGACAGCTGAAGGGAAAAGAAGGATTCTGACGCTCTGGAGACTGATGGCATCGCGGAGAAATCGGATCTGTGAAGTATAACAGTGGTGTGGGGAGTAGAAGTATTGACCCCGCTTGCAGCCTGAGTCACGAAGAAAAACTGCGAGGAAGAGCAGTTTCAGGGCTGAAGGAAAGTAATCACCCTCTTCCAAGTAAGGTGACGCCTGTCTGCTGCCCTCGGCGCGCTGAATAAAGACCCACAAGTAACGTATTTGATGGATGGAGTTTGTGACTGGGGTCAATCGAGTCTGCTAGGCAATTTTGGCAGTGTGTGTTTGTGGGACTGTGAACGAAGCGCCAGCTGTTTCTACATAAAGGAAAAGACGGCACTTGACAGCCAGCTGGAGTGTTTGTGCCTGGCGCGCTGTTTCTACACCCAGTGAGGTTCCTGAGGCAACTTATGACAGGCAGTCACAGAAGCGGAGTGAGCGGAGAATATTATTCTTGGTCCGATCCACGTGCAGCGTGCGCGCAGAGAGTGAAGCCAGAGACTCACCGTTTGGCCTGCGGGTGCTGCAGTGTGCTAGGGTTACGTGATGAGGGCAGTATCAGCGTGAACTTTGCCAGGCCAGTCTCGTCCCTGCAATAGCGTTCGTATTCCTTTTAAAAGAGAGCTCTCGGCGCGCCAGGATGGATGATGAATAGTCCCTACTGTATTTTGCCACACTTCGTGAAGTGACTAGCAGCGTGAGCAGCACACCATCCCCTGCTGGTTCGCACGGAAGTAGGACAAACTTTGTTTTTGAAATTCCCACACTTAGTAATTGGCATCCACGACTCGGCCATCTGAATTACATTCCTTGTGCAACCTTGAATTTGGAGTTGAACTCTCTTGCAGGCCTGTAGCATTCTGTTTCTAGGAGTGTTGACCGGCTAGACTCCTACCATGAACCCATTCTCATAACTGTGGGTCTCTTACTGGTTGCTCGTATTTACCCTCTGTTTATAATAGTCTTTGAGTGTACAATTGAGCTGCCATGTAACTCGAAACAACATGAGAGGGTATTGATTATGTGCCTGGCTGTTACAGTAGTTTGGAATAGCACGTTACCCCACTTTACACAGTAGCCTAGGATAAAATATTTGTCCTTTGTATTGGTATCCCTGTTACATTGCATTCTGTGGACACTGTACCTTGCGCTATTCCCCATCCTTTACTCTTGTTGGCAATACACGTGTGTTCTGTGCCACCTTCTAATCGTAACCATGCAGAGTGTGACTCCTCCGCCCTTTTTCCTCACTAACCCGGGTGAACCTAATATTCAATGGAAAAAGTGGAAGAAAGTATTTTTGAACTATGCCACTGTGTGTGGGCCTAATCTGGGACTGGAAAGAAAAGTAGCGTTATTAGCATATTACCTAGGAGCAGAAGGGGAGGAAGTTCTAGATCATCTCCCAGAGTTAGGGACGCAGGAAGCGAGGGGCCTGAATGAGTTAGAAGTAAGTCTTAAGAAATTGGACTTACACTACCTCCCCAAGACAAGCACCATTATGGAGAGGTACCATTTTGGAAAGAGAGCACAGAAGGAGGGGGAATCTATTGAAGATTTTGTGTCTGAGTTAAGGAAACTGGCTGCGACATGCAAGTTTGGGGGTGCAAGCGAAGAAAGGATCAGAGACCAGTTTGTGTTGGCTTGCAGAATGGAACGGGTGCGTGAGGAGCTGTGGCTTAAGGATGATCCGCCCCTGAGAGAGGTGTTAATTATTGCCAAACAAGTTGAGCACATGTTGCTGTGCGTCAAGGAAATTAAGCAGGACACAGGGGAGAAAAGGAACGAAGACAAGCCAAGTGTGAGTGAAGTGGTGGCAGAGAGTGAGGCTGTGTCGGTGATCAAAGGTCAAAAGGTGACAGGCAGAGAGCAGAAGGAGAACAGGGTGGGAGGGTCATTCAAGGGCACCTGTTACAGGTGTGGCAAACAGGGGCATCTTGCCAATGACAAAGAGTGTCCCGCCCTTAGATTTACATGTAACAAGTGTGGGAAGAAAGGTCACTTTAAGCAGTATTGCAAGAGTGGTCAAGGGTTCAGCAGACAGAGTAGAGACAGGACTAATGTAGTCTGTGATGAAATTGTGGTACAGGTCAATGAATGCCAGGTCGAGAGCCGTAATGACACCATCTGTGAAGAAATTGTGGTGCAGGTTGATGAGGGTCAAGTCAGCAGCCCCAAGGACACCATAAAAGTGGGAGACACTGAATTAGAGACTTTGTTTGACTCCTGCTCTAGGATTACAATCATTAATGCTAGAGAATTCGCCTGTGTGTCCAAGGGGAAGATAACTTTGAGGAAAATGGATGTGAGACCTGGAGGGTATGCGGGGCGCCCCATCTCTATGAAAGGGTACTTTTGGGGCAAGATAGAATACAGGAACAGGTCAACAGTGTCAAAGGTTTATGTGTCTACAGTTGGGGATAACATTCTGGGGTGGCAAGCACAGAAGGAGTTGGGGGTCTATCTCAATCCCAATAGCACTCCCCAGATCTTGATACAGGAGATACAGGGACAAAAAGAGGATGTAGTGTCCGAGTTCAAAGAAGTATTCAGAGAAGAGCTAGGGTGCTTAAAGAACTACTGCCACAAAATTAAGTTGAAGGAGAACGCCAAGCCAGTTGTAGCAAAGGTCAGGAAGCTTCCAATCGCCATCCAAGAGGAAGTGAAATCTGAACTGGAGAAATTGTGCAGGGCTGGAGTAATCGAACCGGTGGAAGCGACGGAATGGCTGGCACCCATCGTGGCCGCAAAGAAAAAGGATGGATCGGTTCGGCTCTGCATCGATTTGAGAGCACTTAACAGAGAGGTAGTGGTCGATCGATTTCCCCTACCGAACATCACCCAGATGAGGAGCATGCTAGAGGGGGCAAAGGTGTTCTCTACCCTCGACCTCACTTCGGCTTATTTCCAGATCAAACTGCACGAAGAGTCGTAAGAACTCACGGCGTTTGTGACACCCATGGGCGCGTATAAGTTCAAAAGGATGCCTTTTGGATTGGTCTCGGCGGCTGCTGTGTTCCAGAGACTCATGGGGAACATCTTGAAAGGCATTCCAGGCGTCGTGTGTTATCAGGACGACGTGCTGATATTTGCAAAAGACCACGAAGAGCATGATGAGAGGCTGAGGCGCGTTCTGGGAAGGTTCAGGTCGCAAGGACTAACGGTGAAAAAAGACAAGTGTGTCTTCGGATGTGCAGAGCTCGACTTCTTGGGCCACAAGGTGACTGCCGGAGGAATCTACCCTAAGGCCGAGCTCCAGAACACCATAGTAAACTTGATGCCCCCCACAAGCAAGGACGAAATCAAGTCTTTCATGGGAATGTTAGAGTTCTACGGGAAATTCATACGGAACCTTGCAGGAAGGACGTACGCCATCAGGTTGCTTTTGAAGAAGGAGGCGGAGTTCAACTGGAGTCAGGAGTGCCAGAGGGAGTTTGAAGACGTAAAGAGGGCACTAGCAGAAGCCCCCAGCCTAAAGTCTTACATACCCAACCGGGCGACAGTGGTTACCACTGATGCAAGCGCGAAAGGGCTGGGAGCAGTCCTCACTCAAGTAGGCAAGGACGGGGAAGAAACGATAGCATTCGCCTCTAGATCACTCCAGAAGTCTGAAAACAACTACTCAGTGATAGAAAAAGAGGCTCTGGCAGTATCCTGGGCATTGGGGAAATTCAGAGACTTCCTGTGGGGCACACAGTTCACGTTGCGTACTGACCACAAGCCGTTGGTAGAGGTCTTCAGCAAGAAGGGCTTGGATGCCATCTCCAGCAGGATCAGGCGGTGGGTGGTCAGTCTGCAGGAATACACCTTCTGCGTCGAGTATGTTCCGGGATCGCGCAATTTTGCAGCTGACTGTCTGTCAAGACTCGTAAACGAAGAGGAAGCGAAAGAGACGCATGACAGGGTAGATGATGAAGCTGATGAGAATCAGATGGAAAATGTTTGCGCTATCCAGAGGGCATTAGGAGAAGAAACATGGAAGAATGCAATGAAGGAAGATGAAACCTTGGAGGAGGTGTGCAAAAGAGTAAAAGGCAGGTGGAAACAAAAAGATAAACGAGAAGAGGCTCTGCGGCCATACTGGGTGGTCAAAGATGAGCTGTCTATAGTTGATGAATGCCTGTTCAGGGGAACAAGACTAGTACCACCTGCGTCAGTGAGAGAGAACCTAGTTGAGATAGCCCACGAAGGTCACATGGGTATCACCAAGACGAAGCAAAGGTTGAGAGAGAGCTACTGGTGGCCGAGCATGGACATTGCGATTGAGAGGAAAATAAGGGACTGCATTCCGTGCAGCAACAGCGACAAAATCTTGAAACAACTGACACCCCCAATGGTATGCAGGCCGCCACCGTCAGGACCTTGGGAAGAATTGGCCCTGGACATTGTGGGTCCATTGACGGGAGAAGTGCGCACGCCGTATATCCTAGTGCTCATGGACATGTATTCTAGGTGGCCAGAGGTGAGGCTAGTGAGTGAAGTCACAACCAAGGTTGTCATCGAGTTCATGAAAGAGTTGTTTGTCAGAGAAGGATTACCCAGCAGCCTACTCACAGACAATGGGGTGCAACTATGTTCCAAAGAGATGGAAGAATTCCTGGAGGGGAGTGGCATCACACACAAACGGTGTGCCCTGTATCACCCCGAGACCAACGGCATGGTCGAGCGTTTCAATAAAACCCTCAAAGAGAGCATCCAACTAGCCAAGGCCAGTGGTTTAAACTGGAAGGAAGAAATATGGAGGCGGGTAGAAGCGTACAGGTTCACTCCACACCAAACAACGGGAGTCACCCCCTTCGAGTTGCTCCGGGCAAGGATACCGAACACCAAGCTGTCCCCAGGATGGATGGGGTGGCGCAAGGGATGGTCGGATTGCTCCAAAGAAACGAGAAGTCTGGAGAAACAAGAGGGAGCCATGATGGAAAGAAAAGAAAGATATGACAGGCTCAAATCAACACAGAAAGCCGGGTTCAAAGTAGGAGATGACATCAAGATCAGGACCCCTACTGGTAGAGCAAATTGGTCAGGGTACAGTCGTCCAACCAAGATCACCAAACTGTTCAAGAATGCGGTGAAAACTCAAGAGGGAAAGATCTGGAACCTGGGAAGAGTTGTGAGATTTCACCCACCTGGGTGTGACCCTAATAATGGAGGAGAGGGGGAAAATGTTGTGGTAGGGAGTAAAGGTTCTAACGCTAGGAAGCTGTTACCGACTCCCCAGCAAGGTGGCAGGTCTAGCAGGAGAGTGACCAGACCCCCCAGATATTTTGATCATTATGTTATGATGTGATGCTCTTCAGCACTTTTGGTTTTCTCTGTCCATCCTCTTACTCCATTCCGCAGGGGATCCCCAGAGGTTTTGATTGTTATATCATTATGTGATGTTCTGCTGTACAATTTTCCTTTTGTTAACCCCCATGCCTTTTTCCGCAGGGGAGGGGGATGTGTGGTATCTCCCACTGTTGTTCTCCCCCTGGCGCTCCGCATGTAATGGAGCTGCTCGCGGTGACATCATTTAGAATGTCGCCGCGAACAGCATTCCAAGGCGAGCGCCCGTGGGAGAGAGAAAAGCCGTCCCTGGAGATAAGCTGTGGCTGAGGTCGTTAGGTCGTGTAATTCATCTTAATAAATATTAATGGTTTCCCATCGCAGTGTCCTGCTGATTATTTGCCGCTTTCACATGTTGCTTATCTAATCCCGTCCCGAAAACCTTAACGTACCTATGTGAAAGTTCCGTGCACCGATATAAGTTCACTGCAATCACGAAAACAAATATTACCATGCCGCCATGCGCTGGTTCAGTATATACGCTATGGGCGTAAAAAAAAAATTAACAGCGGACTACACACTTGACGCGTCGAACTTCCCACAGAAAATACGTGGGCGCCAAGCTGGATAGATAACAACACCAGAGCATATCTGACAACAGCCTATCCCAGATGTCCCAAGTTGTACATGATCCCAAAGGTTCTGCTTGAATGACCCTCCATTTAGACCAATCGTTTCGGGGTGTGGGTCAATTTGTGACCCCCTCGGACGATACTTGGATTACTTCCTCCAGAAGTTTGTCCAAGGGTGGACTTCATATACAAAAGATACAACAGATTTCCTTACGAAATTAACAGCTATTGAGAAGGATTTTCAGTCCAATTGGATCATGTGCACCATAGGTGTGGTGGCCCTGTATACGTCTATTCCACATTCAGCTGGATTAGATTCAGTAGAGTGGGCATTGTTGCAAATGGGAGATTTATCTACTAACAAGATCTTGTTACTGCAATTACTTAAATTCTGTCTTCAGAACAGCTACTTTTCATGGAATGACAAACATTACGCCCAATCAACTGGAACATCCATGGGTTTTTCGGGGGCACCCGCTTATGCCAACATTTTTATGGCCCAGTTTGAGGCAGATCATCTGATGAACATCACTTGGTGGACACAAGTCAAAATGTACTGTCGTTTTATTGATGACATTTTTCTCATATGGCAGGATTCTACAGTGAATCTAGAACGGATGATTGGGGAGTTAAATCAAGTTAACCCAAGAATACAATTCACGCACAAAATTGATGAGCAATAAATGGACTTCTTGGATGTTAGAATAGTGAAAACACAAACTGGTTTCCACACTGAACTATATTCGAAACCAACGGATCGAAATAACGCACTGGCTTACACAAGTTTTCATCCCAGAACACTCATAAAGAATTTGCCATTTTCCCAACTAATACGGATTAAGCGCATCTGTTCAGATCCTCAAACTTGTTTGAGAAAAATGGAAGAACATCTGCTAAAGTATAAAGCAAGAGGATATCCTCAGGCAGAATTACAAGCAAGTATGGATAGAGTCAATGACCTTAATCGACAAGATCTGTTGCAAATCAAACCCAGGAAGACAGATGGAAAATTGGTGTTTGTCTCAAAATACATGACACAGTCTAAAGCAATAAAACAGATTATAAATAAGAGGAACCAGACTTTAACAATTTATTCAAAGATTTGCCTGTACCTGCCTACACCAGAGGGAAGAACTTGAGGCAACTATTGAAACGGACCAATGTCGAGCCAACAATCACGACACACAAGGGAACAATGCGATGCCAGAATTGCATACACTGCAATAATGTTACGATAGGGCATACATTTGCTCACCCAACCACAGGAAAGCAAATTAAATTACTTCACACTAGTGATTGCAACACATTGAATGTAGTCTATGGCATAAAATGCCCATGTGGCAAGATGTATGTCGGCAAAACGGAGCGTAAATTAAAGATCAGGATCTCTGAGCATAAGAGCAGAATCCGTAATAAAGCTATGTCATCACCTCTCGCCACACATTGGAATGAAACCAACCATACAATCTCACAGTTACGATTTTTTTAATCATTGAGAAAGTCATGATTCAACCTGGGATTGATAACCACCAAAAGTTGCTAAACCGAGAATCATATTGGATCAAAATGTTAAAAACTATGGCACCAATAGGCCTTAACGATAGGTTTGATCTATCATGTTACTTGTAGGTAGGTAGATGATACAGCCAGAGATCTGATTAGGTCATGGTATTTAAAGTCCAAGTCACTCATCAGCTACATATTCTAATTGGATATAGCTACAGAGTAGGAATAATGCCATGTTTATGTACGATATGGAATACTGAAGTATTCATAAATGCATCTGTGTATGACATTCATCATTGTTTGGGGATGTAAATATGGGCATACTACACTTTTACCACATATGATACCAATTACATACATGGTACCATGAACATCAGGTGCTTAACACCGCACACTAAACATATAGGAATGTGTATATCGCCAGTACTTTAGCATTGGACTTGACGTAAGCAGTACAGCCCCAGTTTGTGGGCCCATATTACGCTCGAGCATAGGCAGGAAGCGGTTATTGAATGTAGAGTACTGGTAGTATCATGTTTAATAATCACGAGGTTTCTAAACCGTCTCACGGTAATTTGTACATGACCGTGAAATTCATCTTGCATTAAGTGACTACGCACTGGTAATATTCTGAACGGGTTCCATCTTTTAGTTCGAAGGCATACTGTGACATTCACAATGTACACAAACATTTAGCCCTTTTATCTCGCCAGATTAAACACAACTTAAGATGGCGCCCACGTATTTTCTGTGGGAAGTTCAACGCGTCAAGTGTAGTCCACCGTTCATTTTTTTTTTTACGCCCATAGCGTATATACTGAATCAGCCCATGGCGGCATGGTAATGTTTGTTTTTGTGATTGCAGTGAACTTATATTGGTGCGCGGAACTTTTACATAGGTACGTTAAGTATTTCACTCGTATTATCTGCAGCTTTTTACACCTTTTGTCGGGTTTCTGTTCATTTTAGAAAACCGACGAACTTAAATTCCTAAAGGTATGATAACTGGACATAAGGAGTGGGTTTGGCGTTTTGACCTAACGTGTAGTGATTGCGGCATTCTTTCCACGCAGAACAGCAGTTCTTCGAGCAGCTCGAACAGATATGACGTGACTTTTGAGTGAGAGCATTGATAATGGACATTACATGTTTTTGAGTTATGTTGGCACTGACAGTAGCTTGCATTTTATGTTTCTTACAGTTTTTCAACACACTAAACTGTGGTGACTTGGGTAAGCCAGTAGCATCAATATAAATAGAGATCAGTGAGATGATCTTGTTTTTTTTTTTTTAAACAGGTACTTCATTAGCAACCCTTTGATATTTTTTCTTTAGATCTCAGAGCGACACATCACTTCATACAGGTATGACATTTAGATACAGATAGTACATGGGATCAAAACATGTTTTTATCACACAATACTACTGACAACCATGGGAATACAAACACAATTTAATAAAAAAACATTTTATTCTTTAATTCTTGCAGATTGGCCCCTGAAGAAGGTACCTGGTTGGCCCCGAAATGCATTGAGTTTGAGTTTGAGTTTAAATCCTTTGTAGAGCGCACGTTCACCTGGCGGTTTCATGGCGCTATGGTTTACTGAACCTCAGAGCAAGAAAAGGTCGGGGGGAATAAGGAGGAATTATAGTGGGAAGGCTTGTAGAAAGAGAAAGGTTTTTAGCGCCTTTCGGAAGTGAGAGTATTGCGTGGAGGATCTGAGGTGAAACGGCAGGGAGTTCCAGAAGATAGGGGCGAGTGTGGAGAATTTTGAGCCCCCCCACTTTTTGCGCCTAAAGCGGGGAACTGTCAGCAGATGTTGGGACGACGAGCGCAGTTCCCGGGCGGGGGCATAGTTTTTAATTTCCGAGGAGATAAAGGCAGGGGATGAACCGAGCCGAGCCTGGAAGGAGATACAGCCCATCTTGAACTGGGAACGTTCTCGAATGGGGATCCAGTGCAAGGATTTAAGGAGTGGGGTGAAGTGATTGAATTTGGCCAAGTTATAGACTAGGCGGGCGGCCTGGTTTTGGACCAGCTGTAATCGCCGTATATTGTATGCGGGCATGCCGCAGTATAAAGCGTTGCCGTAGTCTAAACGGTAGATGACCATAGCTAGGACGATGAGTTTTAGAGCAGTGAAGGAAAAGAAGCGGGAGACCTTACGGATAGTGCGGAGTGAAAGAAAAGAAGAGGACACGACTGAGCTCATCTGGGAGTGCAGTGTAAGTTGGTCGTTAAGCTTGATCCCCAGCATTTTGACAGAGGAAGAAGGAGAGGGAGGGGGACCAAGGGAGGGAGGCCAAAAGAGGGGGGTCCAGGGACTGGAGGAACCACCTGCCAAGACCAGCTCGGTTTTGTCAGGGTTTAGTTTCAGATGGTTGTGGTTCATCCAGTCCCGGATGAAGATCATAGTGGATTGGAAATTTGTCATGGCGTCAGGGGATGGTGAAAGGGAGAAAATAAGCTGGAGGTCGTCCGCATAGTTATATATGGAGACCTCCATTTGCTGAGGGCACGCATTGGAAATTTGATGAATTGATGTTGAATTTGTAACTTCTTGAAAAATGTATAATGTACAATGATTATTGTCGATTATCAATTTGAATATTGATTTGTGAATGACCTGTAAGGACAATAACAAATGTATTAAGCTTTTTGATTGTCATGATGAACAGATAATACAGATAAACTGAACAATATAAATTGAACTATAGTGGTTAAGTTTTGATTAGAAGGTTTAGGTGTTCAGCACCAAGTGAACAGTGCGCGACTGCACGAGCATTATTACTCGTTCTAACAGCAGTTTAAGTTCCCTAGGGTTGACAACCCTTGCCAGCCACTGCACCAAATTTAAATATTTCAGATTATTGGCACAAAAAATAGATAAAGAGGAGTGCTCCCCAACACACTAATACCCTTTCTTAGACTTGCGGCTGGCACGGATAAGGGATGTCGAGAGGATGGGCAGGGGGGTGAAAACAAATGACACTTCACGGCTTCCGTCTTTCCTCCACTTCTCTTCCTGACTAGTCCTGGAAGTAGAAAGCACACAGGCTCCCATAAGCCAATGATTGGTCTGAGCATCGTGGTTCGGTGCTCAGACCAGGAGTGGGAACCTGTACATGTTTTTCACCCAGGTTCTGCAATTCAGCCAGGTGGAGAACATACTAAGTGAGCCTGAATGTTTGGCCAGCCCAAGACAGCCTTCCAAACTGTCATCCGCACTTATGTGCCCCAACCACTCCTCCCCCTGCTGGGTGTGAACACAGCCCAGCCCCGTCCTGCCCCTCCCTGTAAAAGTGCCTCAGTACGGAAAAATAAAATAATAATAAAATCACCTCATTATCATTTTATTTTTCCTTTTTTGCACTGCGGAAAAGTAGTGCGAGAACGCTCCTCTGCCTTAGGGGAGGATCTGCAGCTACTTAGACTACAGTAATATAATATACAATGGGTTTTCAAATAAGCACATCCATAGGCTTGAAGATTTCACAAGCAGGCAGAGTGTGTCTGAACCTCTGGTGGCGCAATCACATATAACCATCTTTAAAAGCACGCCACAATCTTCCAGTGGATGCACAAATAATGTTTTTAAATACTCAAGGCTTACAGGGGCAGAGTACTTGAAAGCCTGAGGAGAATTACCTCCAACTATGTGCCAACACAAAAAAGAACATGAGAAAAATGTTGGTGGCAGCCATTACGGGACTCAGGAACTCAGTCCCCTGTCTTGAGATTAAAAAAAGAAAAATTGTATAAGGGGAAAAGGAAGGGATATCCTGTACCCCTATGCCTCATGGGGTCAAAGAGCACCTGCAAGACTCCTGCAGGATTGGATTCCCCTTCGATAGTCCCTCTCACGGACCAAAATTGAGGCGCACACCGGGAGATATATAGCTTTTGAACTGTATTGGCCACAAACAAAACAAACACTCTACAGAAGCGTTTCGGCTACACACCTTTGTAAAAAAAAAATGGTATATATATATTCACTGAAAAAAACACAGGTTTCAGGGACGTTCTAGTTAGTTGGACATTTCACTTGTACAAAACCTGTGAAAATCAGCCGTTATAGTTAGTTAAGCCAACTATAACTTGCGCCCCTGCAATGCACAGCTGATGACGTCACATATTACATCACGCATGACATGATCAGTGACATCACTGGTGACATCGCAGAAATAGGGACGAGGGGGTCAGAAAGAGGCAAGAGGGGTGTATACATTTGCAAGAGAGGAGCCCAAAGAAGCGAGAGGAGTACAGAAAGAACCAACAGAAGTGCAGAAAGAAGCAACAGAGGTGCAGAAAGAGACAAGAGAACTGCAGAAAGATGGAAAAGGCGTGCGGAAACAGGCAAGAGAAGTGCAGAAAGAGAGAACAAGGTTGCAGAAAGAGGCAAGAGGGGTGCAGAAAAAAGCAAGAGAGGTGTAGAAAGAAGCAAGAAGAGTGCAGAGAGAGCCAACAGAGTTGCAGAAAGAGGCAAGAGGAGTGCAGAAAGAGGCAAGAGGAGTGCAGAAAGAGGCAAGAGAAGTGCAGAAAAAAGCAACAGGTACAGAAAGAGGGAACATGGATGCAGAAAGAGTCAAGAGAGGTGCATAAAGAGGGAAAAGACGTGCAGAAAGAGACAGGAGTGGTACAGAAAGAACCAAGAGAGGTGCAGAAAGAAGCAAGAGAAGTGAGAAAACAGACAAGAGAGGTACAGAAAGAAACAAAAAGGCAAGTGAGATACAGAAAGAGGCAAGTGAGGCATAGAAAGAGGCAAGAGGGGTACAGAAAGAGGGAAGAGACGTGCAGAAAGAGGGAACAGGGGTGCAGAAAGAGGCAAGACAACTGAAGAAAGAGGCAAGAGAGGTGCAGAAACAGGCAGGAAAGGTACAGAAAGAGGGAACAGGGGTTCAGAAAGAGGCAAGAGAGGTACAGAAAGATAGAAGAGGTGTGCAGAAAGAAGCAATAGAGGTGCAAACAAAACAAGAGAAGTGATGAAAGAGACAAGAGAGTTGCAGAAACAGGCATAAGAATTGCAGAAAGAGGCAAGAGATGTGCTGAAAGAAGCAATTGAGGTGCAGAAAGAAACAAGAGAAGTAATGAAACAGAGAAGAGAGTTGTAGAAAGAACAAGAATAGTGCAGAAAAAAGGAAGAGAAGTGTAGAAAGAGGCACGTGAGATACAGAAAGAGGCAATTGAGGGTCAGAAAGAGGCATGAGGGGTACAGAAAGAGGCAAGAGGGGTGCAGAAGGAAACAAGAGAAGTGATGAAAGAGACAAGGGTGTTGCAAAAACAGGTATAAGAATTGCAGAAAGAAGCAAGAGAAGTGCTGAAAGAAGCAACAGAGGTGCAAAAATAAGCAAGAGAAGTGATGAAACAGACAAGAGAGTTGCCTAAAGAAACAAGAAAGATTCAAAAAAGGAAGAGAAGTGCAGAAAGAGGCAAATGAGATGCAGAAAGAGGGAAGACAGGTGCAGAGAGCTGCCAGTGAGTCGCAGTAAGAGGCAAGAGGGGTGCAGAAAGAGGCAAGAGGGGTGCAGAAAGAGGCAAGAGAAGTGCAGAAAGAGGGAAGATGGATGCAGAAAGAGGGAAGATGGATGCAGAAAGAGGCGAGAGGGGTGCAGAAAGAAGCAACAGAGGTGCAGAAAGAAGAAAGAGAAGTGATGAAAGAGACAAGAAAGTTGCAGAAACAGACAAAAGAAGTGCAGAAAGAGGCAAGAGAAGGGCTGAAGGAAGCAACAGAGGTGCAAAAATGAACAACAGTAGTGATGAAACAGACAAGAGAGTGCAACTCAATCAGTACCTTCTTCCTCTCCATAAATATTTGCATTGATGAAATTATCCAAAACATTTTTGGGGGCATTACTTGCTGTGTCTTTTGGCTCCTGTTGGCTCCTGGAGGGTCCTTGTTCCACGCTGGTGTCCTGTTGCGCCCCTGTCCTCCCGCCGCTGCACACACCATCGCGGCCGCAGTGAGGAGGACTACGCCTCCCAGACTCCTCAGAGGTTGAAGCCGCGCCCACCAATCATTTAGCCCGGAGGCGCTTTAAATCGCGCCTGCCTCCGGTGGAGCGGGTTGCTGGAAACATTTTTAGGGGCATTACTTGCTGTGTCTTTTGGCTCCTGTTGGCTCCTGGAGGGTCCTTGTTCCACGCTGGTGTCCTGTTGCGCCGTTGTCCTCCCGCCGCCGCACACACTATCGCGGCCGCAGTGAGGAGGACTACGCCTCCCAGGCTCCTCAGCGGTTGAAGCCGCGCCCACCAATCACCGCGCCCGGAGGCGCTTTAAATCGCGCCTGCCTCCCGCGTCGCGAGAACGCACGCGGGACACGCCGGGAGAAGCCCAGGACAAGGGCTAGGCCGTCAGTGGCCGTCAAAGGCCGGAGGAGGCCGGGCTGGGCCACCCCCCTAGGGCTTGGAACATCGAGTGGATTGACACTACCATTAGTTTGGGTTAGTGGGTTAGTTTCACTCCTCGCTGATCTATTTAGCTGCCCGGTAGCCATCTCTGGTAGATGGGGCTGGTGATGTGTATTGTATGTTGTGGTTTTGAAGGTATCAGAGCTAAGAGCGATATATTGTTCTGCCTATATCCCTTGTCTGTTGTAATTGGTTTATCTGTGTTATACCTGTTAAGATGTTTACCGTAGGGAAAGAGAAAAAAAGTGCGACTAGCTGCACAGGTGGGTCTATAACTAGGACCATGGACGAATTCATAATCAGGGCTGCAAATGTGCTGGAACGCAAGATAGCTTACACTGAGAAGAGATAGTCGACCGATCCCTCTTTTCTCAAGCGTTTCTCTCTCTGTACTATCAGGGATGTAGTTACCCCTGAGTAGTTATGTTCCAATACCCCCTGGTAGAAAACAGGATGGATTCTAGTAGATCGGTGGAGGCTATTGACCTATCTGATGATTGCTCTACAGTGGCCACCCCTACTATGAGTCCATTATTTGAGGTTAGTCCCAAAAAAAACAACATTGCACCCAGCAAGCGGGGGAAAAGGAAGTGGGGTGCACAAAGGGGCAGGTGTCCGAAAGTTATTAAAACCTCCAACTCTAGTAGGGCTGCTGCTACATTTTTCCAGCCCGCTACAGATAGCACGTCTCACTCTAGTGAGGTTCGAGAGAAGCAGCCTCCCGAACTGGTCCAGCATCTGCCGCTAACAGCACAGCTCCCTGACAACTTATTTGGCCAGATTGAGCACTTGATGAAATCACTGATGCTCCCCCTGTTTGAAAGAATCAAACTAGTTCTTGAAAACTTGGGGAAATTAGAAAAAATTGTGGAGGCTAACTCCGTTGCTATAGAAAAAGGCTTGGACCGTGTGATAGTCCCCATCATCCAGTCCAGGGAGGGCCAGTGATAGCTCCTGGTGAAACATCTGTAGTTAGTTCTAATCCTAAGCTCCCTATTCCGCCCCTGCCCCCCTCCCTATTTATCAGCCGGGGTAATGCTGAGCCCAGCAAGTTAAATCTCCCAACTGGCAACAGAGTTGAAGTATTGGGGGGTAAAGACAAGAAGGTATCGGAAAGATCCACAGTGGTGGAAGAGGACTCCGCTAAACAGAGGGAGGTTATAGGTGTAGAAGAGAGGGAGGTTATAGGTGTAGAAGATAGGGGGATGAAGAAACACCCCTGTATTGATCTCCCCCCTGAATCAGCTCCTTATACTGTGGTTCTGTCAGGGGTACCCGAGATTCCACATGATAAGATGGAAAGTCATAGAGAGCTGAAGAACAAAGTCATTTTTTGGCTTAGTAACTTTAGACCACTTCCCCCCCCCATATCAACGGCGAAATATTACTTGTAAGGAGGGTGAGCTGGTTGGGTAGTGGATGTAAGGATCAGGCAGGGCATTGTATAATTGTTAATTTTAGAGACCCCAGAGCAGTTAGGTTTATCTGTGATGGAAGGGAATATTGTAGGGAGGGTATGATTAAAACGCTTCACTTGAGTTATTTCTATCCTCGATCTACCACAGGTATCCCCCTGCTGCCACGGAACTGGTCTGAATTCCCTTTCATCAAACAGAACAACCATTCTAGACAAAGGGGAGTAGGAGGTCCTCAGAACGATTATTTAAGACCCGATCTTACATTCCAGCTTAACAATCGTTATGAGGTTCTTTCCTCGCTTGAAATCAATGACTGACTGGGTTCACATCCGCAGGTGAATCTGGTCGGGGGGGTTGGCTTGGGAGGTGATGCTTCTACACTGTTACCCGATAGCCCATTCCACCGCTGGCTAATGTACCTTCTAGCCCCTCACGTTATGTAGTCCCAACCCCTGAGGAACACCTTGAGGTTGAAGTAACAAGTAACGGGCAGATTGACCCCCACAAGCAGAGGTCAACCTTGGTTCTTGCCTCCTGGAATATAGCAGGCCTAGAATCAAGGGCGGCCTCTGATGAGTGGGCCTCTTTTGTCAAGGGAGTGGCTATCTGGGCCTTCCAGGAAACGTGGTCTACTAGCCCTGTGTTCCATGATGGATACCTAAATTTCACAAAACCAGCTTTAAGAGGGCACAGAGGGAGGCCACTGGGTGGTCTTACGTGCTGGGTTAGGCAGCACGAGGGGATTACAGTAGAGGAGCTAGTACTGGATAGTCCGGATATACAAGCTATTAGAGTCAAATCCGTTAAAGGTCTTGACTTACTCCTGCTCAATGTATATGCTAGAGGCCTTCCGGGAGGGAGATCTTCACAGGTTGTTTCTACTCTAGAGTCATTCCTGGCCGAAGGGCCCCCAGACGTCAATCTTGTTATTGCGGGAGATTTTAATACCTGCTTTGAGCCCTTGGATAGTGATGATAGTAGTCTTAGTGATGTGGTGGACGAAATTTGGGGCATCCCCCAACTGAATCTTCCCCCCATTAAAAAATGGTCTGAAGCAGCCCTACAACTAAAAGGGCTGTGCTTGGAATGGGGTCTAAGGGCAACAAACGGTAGAACAGGGTCCAATGCTGGGGGAGAGGCGACCTTTGATAATGGCCGATCAAAAAGTAGAATTGACTATATCCTAGTGAAAGTCGAGTTCTGGCATTTAGTCCAAGATATGGTAGTCCAAAGTCGCCCTGAGAGTGACCATAACCCTCTGGTCCTTACACTGAAGGATATGAGTTTTCATAGCCCAAGCGAACCCGTAGCCGAGCCCGGCCTTAACCAAGTAATTGTGGCCAATGACATGAGGAGGGTACGTTGGGCCAAGGTCACTCTCGATGAAAAGAAAGTGCAAGAGATCAGGGCCCTTGTCTCGGGGTCGTTAAAGAAATGTAACAGTTTTAAAAACCAGGAGGACTGTAAGGCTCACATAACTAGGGTCTATAATGACCTTTTTTTAACCTTAAAAAACTATTTTATAAATATCAAGCCAATTAAAGAGATTTCCACCTTGAAACCCAACTCGTGGTATAATGAGACGTGTAGAGCCGCCCACAAGGAGTTAGAGGCAGCAATTAAGGCAAGGAACCATAGTATTACTAAACAGTCCCGTCTGGCTTATAAATCTTCTTTGAAAAAGGCTAAGAGGGACTGGGATGAGGGGCGATGGCAGGATCTTCTGACAGCATGCAAAGGTAGAAACATGACCCGGTTTTGGGAACTGGTTAAATGGGGTAACGGGCAACACTCAACAATTCCCACTAATAACGTAGAGCCCCATCGTGGGGTTGCCTTCTTTGAAGCCCAATTCAAGAACAATAATAACAATAAGGCTCCCGACCCCGTTCCCATCCTCCCAGATTCACCTCTGCTTTTTACTACTACAGAGGTCGAGGCAGTTTTGAAGGCCATTCCTAGTGGTAAGGCTCCGGGGCCTGATTGTATTCCGGCGGATTTATTCAAGCAGGACCCTGACTTATGGATCCCCTATATTACGAACCTTATTAATGGGATAGCTAGGGGAGCGCCGATCCCATCGTCTTGGTGCGGTGCGGAAATTATCCCAATTTATAAGAAGGGTGATCGTTCTGCTCCGGCCAATTACAGGCCTATAAGCATATCGACGCCCTACAGAAGTTGTAGCGAGAGTAATCTTGGGTAGGATCCAGCTTTGGATGGACGAGGAGTGCATCCTTTCCCCGTTACAAGCTGGGTTTCGTACCCATATGGGGACATTGGATCAAGCCTTTAGATTCGTTATGCTTTACTGGAAGGAGGTTCTGATAGGTAAGGGCATGATTTTTGCTGCATTCGTGGATTTAAAATCTACGTATGATTTAGTCCCACGATCTAAACTTTGGGATGTTCTGTTGAATCTGGGAATGCCCAAAGATCTGGTTGCTCTGGGGTCAGGCTCCATAGGTCCAACTATGCACAAGTCCGCTGGGGAAAGCCAGGGGAGGTCACCGACAAATTTAAAGTGGGAAAGGGTGTCAAGCAAGGCTGTGTGCTGGCCCCCACACTGTTTTCCCTTTTTATCAATGAGGTGGTACGGTACTTTGACAACCAGCCAATGGATGCACCCATGCTAGCAAGCCAAAGAGTCCCCCTTCTCATGTTCGCGGACGATACGCTGATTTTATCCAAGACGAGACAGGGGCTTCAATTAGCTCTGTCTCGTTTTGAGGAGTTCTGCCGCGACCATGAACTGGTAGTAAACATTGAGAAGACAAAGTTTATGGTCCTTCATGGGGCTAGGCCAGTATCTTCAAGAGTTTTCATGAGCGGGAAACTCTTGGAGCAAACCAATGTCTTCACTTACCTGGGAGTTACTTTCGGCGATAGACTGAGCTGGTCTCCCCAGCTGAAATTATTGGTGCTGAAGCACTCCCAACTAGCTGGGGTCCTGCTAAAGGAACATTGCCTATCAATTACCAAACCCATTGTTCCTGTTGTCAAGATGTACACCACTAAAATTATTCCCGCTAATTTGTACGGGGCAGAGATATCGGGCGCGTGTAATTTGTTCCAGTTAGCACAGGCCCAGAATAAATTTCTGAGATCCATTGTAGGCCTCCCCAAATCAACCCCTCGGATCCCCCTTTTGCTAGACCTGGGTTGCCAGCCAATTGAGGATATTGCCCGGTTTAGGATGCTGGCGTTTTGGAGAAGACTCTGGATCACTCCAGAACTTTTCTTATTCGCCAGGGGCTTGATTAAAGTAAGGGGGTTGGACAAGGCAAATAAAATCGTATGGCTAAGCAGTATTAAATCCCTGCTTAGCAGGATGGGGATGAGAGATTTGTGGGAGTGCCCAGAAACTGCGTCATTTCCAACCAAATCTGCCTTTAAAGCCGCATATTGGAACCTCATTAAAACTGAGCGGTTCTCGTCTCTGACCCGTTCATTTCTAACCAGAGCCTACTGTGATTTTAAAGATGAATCCTCGATGGAAAGCTATTGGGATCTAATAACTAAACCCAGAGATCGCAAGCTTTACCATCAGTTGCGTGTCGAGACTCTTCCTACAAGGAAATTTATTAGTAAATGGTCCCTCGGCTCAAGTGCCATGTGTCCGTTTTGCCCCGAGCATACTGAAGATATTAACCACCTTCTCTATGTTTGTCCAGCCTACCAGCTCTCCCGAAGTACGTGGCTCAAACCTATATGTAGATCCTTGGGCACCTGTTTTGCAATGGCCGCTAAAAGGCTATTAAAAACAGGTTGTAATGAGACTACTGTTATTGGGGTGTCCAAATTTCTGAGCTGGGCTTGGGCTACTCGGGAAAAAAGAGTGGGCTCTTTGAGCTAAATGAATTATTGCATTAATTGGTTTGACTGAGCATTTTTATAGGCGTTGCCTTTTGGTTTTTATATAAAAAGTCTTGTGATTATACCAGATTTAATCTTTTCTTAGTATGGTTTTAAAGTATTTCCGCTATTTATATTTTTAATTATGGCTCAGACAGTTTTATGAGTTCTGACTTTGTACACTTTTGTAATTAGATTTTTTGTCTTTTATGATGAATAATCGAAATAAAGACTTTTTTGAATTGAATTGACAAGAGAGTTGCAGAAAGAAACAAGAAAGGTGCAGAAAAAAAGAAGAGAAGTGCAGAAAGAGGCAAGACAGGTGCAGAAAGCGGCAAGTGAGGCGCAGAAAGAGGCAAGAGGGGTGCAGAAAGAGGGAAGAGACGAGCAGAAAGAAGGAACAGGTGTACAGAAAGAGGCAAGAGGGATGCTGAAAGAAGCAAGACAGGTGCAGAAAGAAGCAAGCTGAGTGCAGAAAAAAACAACAGAGGTGCAGAAAGAGGCAAGAAAAGGGCAGAAAGAAGCAACAGATGTGTAGAAATGGGCAAGAGAAGTGCAGAAAAGGGCAAGAGAGGTGCAGAAACAGGCAGGAGAGGTACAGAAAGAGGGAACAGAGGTGCAGAAAGAGGCAAGAGATGTACAGGAAAACAGAAGAGGGGTGCACAAAGAGGCAAGAGAGGTGCAGAAAGAAGCAACAGAGGTGCAGAAAGAAGCAAGTGTAGTGATGAAAGAGACAAGAAAGTTGAGGAAATAAAAGGAAGTGCGTAAAGAGGCAAGAGAAGTGCTGAAAGACGCACTTGAGGTGCAGAAAGCAGCACGAGAAGTGATGAAACAGACAAGGAAGTTGCAGAAAAAAAGAAGAGAAGTGCAGAAAGAGGCAAGTGAGATACAGAAAGAGGCAATTGAGGCACAGAAAGAGGCAAGAGGGGTACAACAAGAGAGGTGAAAAAAGAAGCAAGAGGAGTGCAGAAAGAAGCAAGAGAAGTGATGAAAGAAGCAAGAGAAGTGATGAGAGACAAGGGTGTTGCAGAAACAGGCATAAGAATTGCAGAAAGAAGCAAGAGAAGTGCTGAAAGAGGCAAGACCGGTGAAGAAAGAGGCAAGCGAAGAGCAGAAACAAGCAATGAGGTGTAGAAAACAGCATGATAAGTGATGAAACAGACAAGAGAGTTGCAGAAAGAAACAAGAATGGTGCAGAAAAAAAGGAAGAGAAGTGCAGAAAGATGCAAGTGAGATATAGAAAGAGGCAATTGAGGTACAGAAAGAGGCAAGAGGGGTACAGAAAGAAGCAAGAGGGGTACAGAAAGAGGCAAGAGGGGTACAGAAAGAGGCAAGAGGGGTACAGAAAGAAGCAAGAGGAGTGCAGAAAGAAGCAAGAGGAGTGCAGAAAGAAGCAAGAGAAGTGATGAAAGGGACAAGGGTGTTGCGGAAACAGGCATAAGAATTGCAGAAAGAAGCAAGAGAAGTGCTCAAAGAAGCAACAGATGTGCAGAAAGATGCAAGTGAGATAAAGAATGAGGTAAGATAAGGGCAGAAAGAAGCAATTGAGGTGCAGAAAGCAGCATGATAAGTGCAGAAAGAGGCAAGAGAAGTGCTGAAAGACAGCCCCTCCACACAATAAACAGATTATCCATGTAATGTAACCACTTAATGATCTCACCACCTGAGGCGGATGGCATCATGCCTTTCAGTATCTCTCCCATTATCCAAGAAAGAGATTAGCAAAACTGCGGGCAAAACAAGTGCCCATGGCTGTCCCCAGAATTAGTTTGTACAGAGTCCCATTGAATGAAAAGATATTGTTGTGCAGTTGGTAGTCTAGCATCTCAAGTAGCATGCTAGGGTGTTCGAGGTACCTAATCTGTCTGTTCTTTAGAAAATGTTGGTATGCTCAAATAACCAGGGAATGTTCAATGATAGAGTACAATGAATTTACATCCATGTTATTAGCAGGTATTCCTCTCGGCAACCTATGTTTTCTAACTTCCGTAGAAAATCTTTTGTCTCTCTTACATAGGATGGGAGGGTAATGACAATCATGTAGAAAATGGTCCACATTTTTAGAAATGTTTTCTGAAACACTCCCTATGGAGGAGACAATGGGTCTTCCAGGGGGAATGGTGATGTCTTTCTGGATTTTCAGGAGGAGATAAAAACGTGGGAGTTTGGGATAGTCTCTTTTTAGATAGCAAAATTCTTCCCATTACACAATACCATTTTCCTGCCATCCCTTCAATTTCTCCCATGTGCAAGCAATGCTTCTATTGTACGCTTCATTGTTTATTTTTTCATAAAACCTCTTATCCTCCAATTGCCTCAAGGCTTCTTTAAGGTATAGATTCCTGTCCCACAGGACAATGTTACCGCCTTTATAAGCAGGGCTGATCACAATGTTATTATCTTCTGCTAAGGATTTGATCACCTGTCTCTGCTTGAATGTGAGTTTGGGGGACGGTTATTTCTAGAACCTTTTTGGTGTCAAAGTTTCATGAGGTCTTTTGTTACAGTCTCGTCAAAAGTATTGAAACTGTCGTGGGAGAGGTTGGGGAGAAAAGCAGTGTTCGGTCTGAATTTTGTGATTAAGAAGAGGTGTGGCGCAGCGGCCAGGGTGCCTGACTCCGGAACACAGGGTTCACGGTTCGATCCCCGGCTCCGGTGGCAGGTTAGCCAAGCACCATGTGACTCTGGGCAATAGCTTGCTTAATCTTCCCGACAGCCCCCAGCTACGGGACACCTCCATCGGAGGTAGCTGTGCGCTTTACAAATGTTAGCATTCACATTTACATTACAGAATTATCCGTTACTATGTTCATAGAACCCAGTTGCGTGCGCTGGTCTAATTCTGTTTCCCGTAGGAGTTCATGTAGAATAGTATGTTTTTCTGCTTCACCCACTCTCAGAAAGTACTAGGATCTATATTGATAAAGATGTCAGGATCAGAAGTGTTATCTTGATTCGGCACCCCCTTATATTTTAAAGTAAACAATTTCTTGAGTTTTAGTTTTCTGATAAATTTATATAGATTGATCCTAGTTTCTGGATAGTCCATAATGTTAGAGGGACAGACCGATAGGCCCAGACACAGTGTTTTTTTTTTTTCGAGCATAGATGGAGGTCGATTGGACAGATTTACAATATTTCTATTTATCATGGAGTTATCCATTACTTTCTCTTTTGGAACCAGATGATCCATTTCCCATGGACCCCCTTCCTCTTCTGTTTTCTCTGTTTGTCTTGTTTTCTTCTGCGCCGTGTTCTTCATGTCCTCTTCCTTGACCCCTGCCACAGCCCCGTCATCTTCCTCTTGTTTTGGGTGGTGGGACCACTCTCGCTGTATGTCACCCCTTCCTGAAGAGGCGATATTCGTCTAAAAAAAGTTGCCGGGTTTGGTGTTACATCTCTGACTGATTGGTTCAAGGATGGACTGGACAAGTCCCCCTCCATGTCACTGCTAGTTATTGATTCCATACCACTAGTGCCCCCCACTAGGTCCTTCGGGGTTTCTCCCCATGTGAGTGTGTTGTAGAGGTGGTCATATTTATGACTGTACGTCAGGATCTTTCCACTCTCAGTCAATGCAATCTCTATGAAGTTTTCTCTGTTTCCGTATCTTGATGTCATCTCTGTATAATTTCAATTTAGTTCTTAAATCCTCCATGAATCTCTTGACTGTATCCAATTGCTTATGTGTTTTTAGCTCCTGTTCCAGTGTTCTGAGTTCCAGGATAATTGATTCCGTCTTGCCAGGTGTACTTTACCAGTATGGTCAACATGTCTTTGGAGCTTTGGGACGAATTTTCTGACCATTCCTCCAGCATTTTGGGGTTGGGGGACTCATATGAAGGAGTGGTGTAAATCCTTAAACCTCATGGAACCATTGCTTTATCGATATAGTCTTGGAGTGACATCACCTCCCACAATTTGAAAATCTCTGCTTTTTTTAATATCTCAAATCTCCTGAGTTTTTCTTGCAGAGAGATATCTCTGATCTTACTTTCGGTGCTTTGCTGTCCTTTGTTGGGAGCACGTGCAAATAGACTTTGTGCTGCTGCCCTCCTTTCAGTTTCTTCCTTCATTACTATTGGGGGTTGGTTCGTATTAAGTTTGGATGTTCCTGGAGCTTGTAGACTTTACTTGGTAAACCGGAATTGCCCAGTCTATTTCCCCCTCTCACGTAAACTTCCACCAATATTTAATACCATGTATAAATATATACTGATGTAATCAGTCAAATCCATCTTTACTCTGCATTTTGGCATAAAAGCATATACAACTTCCAAATCAAACAATACAAATAGTTGAAATGGTCATTGGTTACTAAATCAACAAAAATAGTGTCTTTGGTGTCATTCGAAAATCTGTTCATAATAAAAATGTATAAAGTTCAACATAATACACACACTTGTACAGAAAAACAGTCATTAGAGGGTTACAAGTTCATAACACGTTCTAATTTATAGCACATGCCTAATAAAATGTTAAACTGCTTGGGCATATATCTATTGAAGATCATTTTTTTAAAGCTCCATTACTATCAGATGCTGCCTAATCTCTGCCAGACGCAACAATTGTGCCAGGAAAGACACTCTTGGACCTGAGTGCAAAGGATAGAATAAGGTAAAGTGGCAAGTGCTCTGCTTTGTGACATTATTACAGTGACCTGGCGGTAATTCATGCTGCCATACACATTGTATTGGAAAAGCAACTTTAAAATGAATTACATTCAGTCTAAAATGTGTTCAATACAATTGATGTATCGGGTTCTCTATCAATAACAGGTATGGCTCAACATTTTTAATCGTTGATATTTGTAAACAAAACCCAACAGCCTCAATTTTCCAAATGCTCCATAATCTCTCATCCAGACCGACCTCCGTGTGACATTTCACAATCTCCTTAGCATCTGCTCCAAAACATTGCGGGTGTGTAGACATTTCTATTAGAACCAGTTTTTGAAAACAATGATTTTAAACCACAGCATTCTGTTTAAATTTTCTAAGGATAAGCAATATGCACACTCTGACCCAATCCGCCTCTGGATTCTGCCAACGTTTAATCCTTAAGAAAAGTAGAGAAATTCTTAGCTGATCCCCTATAAAAGGTAAGCCCTGCTCCTCATGAGAGACACAATTTGCAATTTTTAGGGGGACAGCAAATAGTCAGTGTGTGAGGCCATTTTCTATACATTGGAGTGCATCCACGGGGGGGCGTGGCTTGGACGCCGATGTAGGCGGCAGCGGTCCTCGGAGCTCCTCCGCAGCCACCCTACTCCCGCAAATATCCTGACCTCAATGCCGGTTCCCCGACCTCAGAACGGGTTTCTAAAAGCAGCGCGCCCTCCCTGGCAGAGGAGAAGCTTGGTTTCGGGACCCCCTCGCGGCATAAGGACACTTCTCGCCGAGCACGGAGCAGCCTGAACCTCTCCTGCACAAAATGGTGGCCGGAGGGCGAGAGTGGAGCGCCTGACCGAGGCTCCCCCTGGACGCAGGAACGCCTTCTAGGGACCGGTGCCACGAGCGGTAGGCACAGGACACTTGCCCACACAAATCAGCAGAGTGGGGGGCTGGCAGTATTGGCAGGCGAGCCCCCACGAGTGAACAGGCAGAGGAGTGCCTGACCTTAAGATGGCGGCCCCCGTGCTGTACCTCGAGGCACATTGCTTCAGTGCTTAGGGGACGGCGTGAGTGCCTGCGGGGGAGCTAGCTCTGCGGTTCTACGGCAGCAGGGGTGCATGGCCTGCTAAGGAGGGAGGAAGACGGCAACTGACGCTGGCGGGTCACTACTGACTGCAGGCTTGACAAGGGGCCCTGATTGAGCACGTGAAAGCGATCCGGAGCGAGGAGAACACGGGCGCTGGCCCATTGAGGGCCCACAAAGACCTCCCCTGAAGCTGAGGAAAAGAGAGGTGATTACAGGTGCTGAGCGCAGGAGGCTACCTGCCTTGCTGGTGAGGCTGGGTTCCCGAGCAGCTGAGCCGACCGAGCAGCGCGGGCCCCCCCCCCCCGTTGGGGCTCCCTGAGGGACAGTGGTTGGGATCAAGTGCGCAGCAAGGTAGCGCACTTACACGGATCCCACGGGTCACCAGGAGACTTATTGTCGGACGGAGGATACGACGCTGCATGGGCTGGCTACTACACGAGAACCTCTGAAAGGGTGACTCTATTACGTTGACCGTTGACACAGAGGCCCAGTAACGCAGCGAGTGGGGAGGTGCGGAAAGGCTGGACATTCACTGAGCTACCCACGATGGGCAGGGTGACCAAGAAGAAAGGTTTTGAAGCCTTGCGACTAGATGACCCGGGTCATGCCATGGAAGGCGAGGAATTGGCACCGGGGAATAGAGCTTTGACGCAGCCGCGGGACCCTTCCTTGGGCGACATCATGCAGGCCATCATGGCCTCGAGGGAGGCCTTGGAGAAATGGATGGACTCCATCGGCTCTGACCTCTCCCTCCTGAAAGGTGACCACCGGAAACTCAGGGAACGAGTGGCGTCTCATGAGCTGACCATGAAAGACATTCCGGACACAGTTGATACCTTGCGAACGCAGCTCAATGAGGTGGTGCAGAGGGTCCGCATGTTGGAAGTGCGAGCAGAGGACAGCGAAGGGCGCTCTAGGCGTAAAAATCTACGCATAGTGGGAATTCTGGAGCGGGAGGAAGGATCCGATGCCGTGCAGTTTCTGGAGACATGGTTGAAAGCTGAGGTGGCGCCTGAGGGTCTCTCTCCCTTCTACGCGCTGGAATGAGCGCATAGGGTTCCGACACAACCTCCAAAACCAAGCACCCAGCCGCCCCCAATGGTGGTGAGACTCTTACACTACCGGGACCGCGACCACATCCTCCAGAAAGCCAAGGAGTTGCAGAATCTGAGAATTGGCAACAGTAAAATAATGATTTTCCCGGATTACAGCAGGGACGTGCAGCGCCAAAGAGCTTCCTTTGTGGCGGTGAAGCGGAAATTGAGGGCGTTGCACCTTCCTTTTGCAATGTTCTTCCCGGCTCGGTTGCGGGTCACTGCTGATACGAATACGCACTTTTTCCTTACGCCTCAAGCCACCTGGGATTGGCTGGAAGCCCCGGGTGAGACAGGTGAGCGTTCACCAGCTGCGACCTCGCCTCAACACCGTTCCCCTACCACAATGCCAAGGCAACACCCAAGTTCTCCCGCAGATAGGCAAAAAGAACGTGACAAGGCGGTATTGGCAGTGGCGGCCATCAGCCAGGGAGCTCTCAGCCCAACCAGAAACACGTTGGAGCATACAGGGAGTGGAGAACAGAGCCCCAGTTCCAGCAGCGTCCATGGGCTCTCGGAGACGGAATTGCCAGGCGTCACTCCACAAACAGCGGATGGGGTGTTTGGCTGACTGAACAGTTGCATGATCAGCCTGACTTTGTGAGGTATTGGGGTGGACTGCTGGGCCTTGAGATTTGGTGCCTGGTGGGAGGCTGGGCTAACGAAGAGTGCAGTGGAATTGATGGGGGGGACCGGGGTAGAGAAATGCTCACACAGGAGTGGTATGGGGATGGGGGGGACCTCTGGGATTCTTGCATCGGAGTTCCAGGCAGCCTGAACTGATCGGACTTTATATGTGTTTTTTCTTTGTTTGGATGGGGATGCCGCGTTGGATGCCTGTCCTGGGGAGGGGGAGTTGGGGATGTTTGAATTGTTCTATTTGTGTGGTTGGGTTCAGGGGACCTGGGCGTGTCGGGGGGGGTGCTGGGATGGAACATGATCTAGAGCAATGTCAGCAATGGGACCCGCATTAGGTTACACATGTCTCACATGGAATGTAAGGGGGATGCATACTATGCATAGGCAACACAAGATACACTCCTTCTTGACACGGAGAGGGATACAAATTGCCTTTCTCCAGGAGACCCACCTCACTGCAAAGGAAGGGAAGGCGCTCCAACGCCGCTGGAGGGGACAAGTCTATTACACTACATACTCGGCATATGCGAGGGGGGTCTTAATTTGGGTAAGAGCTGGGGTTCCCTTTCAGTGCGCCTCACCATTGATTGACCCAGAGGGCAGATACGTGGTGCTCCAGGGGAAGCTGGATGGTCGAGATTTAACTCTGGGATGTTTATATGTGCCTAATGTGGACCAACCAGCCTTCTTCTCATTATTGTCCCACAAATTAGCATCAGTCTTCGTAGGGCCTCTACTATTTGGGGGCAATTTTAATTGTGTCACAGACATTGATTTAGACCGCTCACACCCACCCTTACCGAATGCACCAGCGGGTAAACTGGCAGTGGCGCGCTCTACCTGGCAGCAGACTTGGGGGCTGATTGACACTTGGAGGGTTCAGCACCCATTGGATAGGGAATACTCCTTTTTCTCCGCTCTCCACGAATTACATGTTCGCCTGGATGCATTTCTATGCTCTCCTGAGGTACATGGGGAAATTAGCAATAGCGAATTTCTCACTCGCACTATTTCTGACCATAACCCACTGATGGCCCAGTTGCAGTGGTCGCGGTCGCGCCCCAGAATCCCTACCTGGAGACTGCGCCCAGAAACACTTGAAGACCAAGTAGTCCAAACCACTATAGCCACGGCCATTGAAGACTATGTTCAGCTTAATGCAGGGACTGCCGGATCGGTGCTCACTGAATGGGACGCCTATAAAACAGTGGTGCGAGGGAGTTGTATTTCGGCGGCGTCCGGGACCCGGAAGACATTACTGCAAGACATCCAATGGGATGATGAGCGATTGCGTGCCCTGGAAATAGAGCGCCCCGAACAACCGGATAAGCAAGATGAGTTATTGGCAGCTAGGGAAGCAGTTTCAGCAACTGTAGAGCGCCTACGGTGCTTTGACTACAAAGCCTATCTCACTCGGGTGCAGTCAGAGTGGGATAAATCGGGAGCCCTTTTGGCCTGGCTGGCTAATCCAGCTCGGCGCGGCTCTTTTATACTTGAATTAAGGGACCAGGCAGGTGCGGCCCGTTTTGACCAGCAAGGGATAAATGAGCTGTTTTTCTATTACTATACAGAGCTTTACCGTAGTAGGGTGCTTCCATCAGAGGAAGAATTTCAGAACTTTACGAGGGGTCTGGATTTGCCGGAATTGGGGGATGAGGATGCTAAACAGCTGGAAAGAAACATCGAGGTGAGGGAAGTGCGAGTAGCAATTAAAAGTATGGCATGGAAAAAAACGCCGGGATCCGACGGTTTTCCGGTGGAATTCTATCTCACTTATATCGATCTCCTTGCGCCTTGGCTGGCGTGGCTCTACAATGAGGCCAAACGGTTGGGTGGGTTGCCGGAATCCACCAGGGAGGCGATCATTATCCCGTTATTGAAACCGGGCAAGAAACCCTGGGATAGAACGGCGTATCGCCCTCTATCCATGCTAAACCTGGATTACAAAATTCTGAGCAAAATCTTAGCGACTCGGCTGCTGCCCCACATGTCCACGCTGATCCATGCCGATCAGTCCGGGTTCATTCCCGCCCGCAACACAGCACTTAATATACGACGGCTCCTACATGTTCTAGAGGCTGATACTTATGAGGTGGGTACCAGAGCGGTGTTTGCTATAGACATCGAAAAAGCTTTCGATAGTTTAGAATGGGATTACCTATTCCATGTCATGAGTCGGATGGGTTTGGGGCCGGATATTGTGAGCTGGACGGCTTTATTGTACAAAGATGCCACGGCCAGGGTGCGAACGGGAGGAGTGGTCTCCGAGGCATGTAAAGTGGGAAGGGGCACACGACAGGGTTGTCCCCTTTCCCTGTTGTTGTTCGCTATGGTGGTGGAACCTCTTGCGGCACACGCTCGCTTGGGGCAAGCGTACCAGGGATTGGACATGTATGGGCAGGTCCACCATATCGCACTTTATGCGGACGACCTATTAATGTTTTTGGCAGGTACGGGGAAGCCCTGCGAGGAGCGAAATCTCTGCTGAGAGCCCTAAGTATGGTAGCGGGGTTGAAAGTCAACTGGACAGACGTGCCTATTTCCGACATGCGGAGGTAGAGAATGTCAGCAGTCTGTAGAAGGGGTGTCCTGGGGAGAGAGACGTCTTCCCTACTTGGGTACGGTGATTTACCATGAACAGGGAAATATCCTGGACGGAAATGTGGGGAAGGCGATTAGGGGTGCCAAAGCTAACATTGAGTTCTGGAGCACCCTCCCTTTATCTGTAGCGGGACGGGTTGCACTACTCAAAAAGGTGACCCTGCCGCGCTTGCTCTACTTCTTAGGGACTCTCCCGATGAGCTACTTTCAGAGGCTGCGGGGGCTGATGAGTTCGTTTCTGTGGGGTTCCGGCAGGCGCAGGGTGGCGCTCGGGACGCTCATGAGACCCCGAGCAGATTGGGGACTAGTGGTCCCAGACTATGAGACGTACTACCTAGCTGCCCAACTTCAATGGCTCACAAAATGGGTGGCGAGGGCCACTAGGGAAGAGGGAGAGGTGAGAGAACCAACGGGCCCCTTGCTGGTGCTGTCTCATATAGTGCTGCGCCTCCCGCTCAGACATATGCAGTTCACTCAGGAGTTTGCCACAGCGCGTAAATGTTGGCACAGATATCTACGACGAAGGGGTATAGCGATCCCTTATGCGCCCGATATCCCATTAAAACTGTGCAGGGCACTGCCGCACGGAGGAAACTGGCGGAGACTGGAGGACTGGGAGCAACAGTGCTTAGCGACCATGGGAGACCTATACGAGGACGGCAATCTGCTGCCTTTTGATGTCCTCAGGGACCGTTTTGACCTGCCCGGGGGGGGACTTCCTGGTTCATGCTGCGCTCACGACAGTGATTCGTAAACACTGGAAATCGGGCTTGACAGAACCGCCTACCTCTATGGGTTGCCAATACGTTGTGGTTGCTGCGGGCACAATCAAGGCTGTCTCAGGTTTGTATAGGCGCATGACCCACGAAGCTCTAACACCAATGGTAACATTGAAGGCGAAGTGAGAAGCAGACATTGGGACAGATATACCAGATCCGGCATGGGATGGGATAGGGGAGAGAGCCTGGAAGAGTACCCGTAATGCGCGGTTCCAGCGGGTGCATTTTCACATCCTACAAAGGGCATATCTGACACCAGCCCGTTTACATAAATACTTTCCAGCCCAGTCCACGGCCTGTCCAAGATGTACACAGGGGGACGCCGATTTTAAACACATGGTGTTGGCGTGTCCGGCGCTCGATTCCTTTTGGCAAGGGGTGTCGGCACTGTTGAGGGATGTCACTGAGAGGGACATACAACCCACTATGGCGCACTGCATCCTCCATTGGTTTCCCTACACCTCAAAAAACAAAATCACTAGTGAATTTATTGATCTGGCATTCCTCTTAGCAAAAAGAACCATAACCTCTCAGTGGAAGGCAAACAAAGGCCCCAATGTAGATAAATGGAAGCAGGAATTTAGTAAGTGGGCCCGATGTGAGGGGGAGGTTAGGCTACAAATGGCGCATAGAACAGGAAATGAACAGGCAATAGAGAGGGCAAGAGCCTGGGAGAGATTGGTTATGGAATTCACACTCCCCTCAGACGAGGATGGAGGGTCCCCTGCACATAGCCCTGGGACACACCCGCCATAGAAGGTCAAGATGAAAGTAAGTCGCCTAACACTAATTGATTGCGCACTGATGCCCCACACTGGGCAGTGAGACGCCGCATACCACATAATATCCTCGGATCCAGTAGCGAGATAGGAGTAAAAATGTCAACCCCTTTCTAGCCCAATGGGGGCTGCACCACGACACGCCTAGGGGGGAGGGGGGGTGGGGAGTGTTGACGAGGGGGGAGGGGGGAAAGCGGGGGGGACTATAGTTGGAATAGTACATAGGTGTTGGCGGGGGGAGGGCTTCAGGGGGTTTTAGTTCGACCATTTGCCATTGGTTGCACTGCCATTTTAATGGCCCAGAGCACAAGAGGTATGTGTATGCAAATTTCACCGATGCCCATGGACATTAACTGTGTAATAGTCCGGGGGTAGGCTGATGCTCATGCTTCTTATATGATCCGAGTGAACTGTCTTACTGTGCTCTAATTGCAATAAAAATTGTGTTTAAAAAAAAAAAATTGGAGTGCATCCACATTTTGATACCCCCACCCCATATAGAGCAGCCTAGGTGCAATTTGCCTTAAACAGAGCTATCATCTCCACTAATGGTTCATGTTTTGACATTCGTGCAAAGCAAACAATGGCTTCCACATTACTTCTTATTTGTTGTAATTTCATATGGAATTTGATTTTCACTTTAGGGAGGAACTAAAAATTATGAATAGATCATGTGGAAACAGAAATACCTACAGTGACTCCATATTAAAAACATACTCCATTTCAAAGAAAAGCAATATGTCAGACAGAAATAGACAAACCAGTAAAATATGTGCTGAAACTAGTTTTAATTCATGGGCTAGTCCGGTGTTGGGGGTTGGGATCATTGGTAAAATCAAGAATATACACAGTTCAAAGAAATACCATACTGACCTTAGCACTCAGCCGAGCATATATGGCCTAGAGAGAAGTTAGTGGTTAGCTCAGACATGAATAACAGACACTCACAGTACAAACAGGATGGGGTGACTTTTATGATCAGCAGATGTGCTTGTAGTAGGCAACGGAATGTGATCAGGAGCAAACCATTGTATTAAAAAAGCCATAAGAAATGTATATAAGGTATAACCAGTAAACTATGCTTTGATAGTTGCTGAATGTGCCTTTGCATGCAATACGTCAGCAGGTTTGAAAGCAGTAAATAATGGTGAACCTGAGAAACCAAAACAAAAGACTGGGATGGTTTTTGATGGGAAGAGGGAGATTAGAGACCCTATTTGACAATAGCTAACATTTCTTGTCCTTTTAATGAGTGCTCCCCCATTGTAAAGCGCTTAGCTTTAGTGCGTTGTGGCCCACAAGTCATTGTATAGGATTTTGACTGGTTCACTTTTAATGTCCCCATAAAATGATCCAACAGCCCCTGAAGGCCATTTGGCATACAGGTGATCTCTAGTGCATCATCTGTGTATAAAAGTATGGGTATTGAGAGCTTTCCCATCTTTGGCACATCCTTACCCAACTGTAATACATGTTTGGTTATTCCATTTATGTAAACTAGGAAGAGGAATAGGGTTAATATGCATAACTGTCTTACTATTCTTAGGGACTCTATTTCTTATGTTAATTTCCCCTGCAGGCCATCTCGTACCAAGACTTTCAGAGGATAATGCAAGCGTTTTACTAGGGTGAGGAGTGTTGGTTCAAACCCCAACTTCAGAATTATTATCCCTGTTAACTAAATTGAAAGCACTTGATAAATCAATGAATGCCCTGTGAATGACCCTCTCTTTTTTCTTCACGTATTTGCTTGTAACAAGATGGAGATTTAGGGTTTCATTATGAGTTTGGCTGTCCTATGGACCGCCAAATGGGCGGCTTCGGTCTGAGCGCTGTGAGTTCGATGGTTCGAGCTCCATATTAAGAGTTGGGCAAATCGGCTTTGGGGCCCATCGGGAGACGGGGAGGGGAAGAACCGACCGGACACAGGTATATGGTGTGTTAAAGGCCGCTTTTATTGGAAACAGTTGCATCCTGAACATACCCCAACCTTGGCCTTTGCCGCACAAAACTAGGCCTAACTAAATATACACATATCTGCCAATCCCCCCACCCCCACCCCTAAACATTTCCCCAACAACCTCATAAACCTCTTTATCATTTACACAAACGCCTGGCTCAATGTTTTTTAACCTCTGCCCTATGTACACTCCCTCCCTTCCAACCAGTAAAGCTCCTTCCTCCTATCCTACCCCCCCCATTATAACTAGGGAAAGCGCCACTCGAAAGCCTTTACTGCTTTCGACCCCCCCCCCTAGGACCTCTGTACCTTCGGATACCGTCTTACCCCTATCGCCCTGTCTAACGCCTCCTTCAACTGTACCACATAAAGTTCCATCCCGTACCTGGACAAATGTACCCCATCCTCCAAGAAAAAATATATAGCTCCGTACGTTAGCTCCGGGTGCTCCATTCTGCCCACCCCTTCTTTCTCACAAAAGGTCCTCATCTCCCTGTTGGTCTTCCTCCTAGTTCTGTCAATCGCCCCTGGCCTCACTGCCCCCCTCCAGCATCTCCTCGGAATAAACTCAGACCAGATAATGTGACACCCTGCCCACTGCCTCTTGATCTCCAACAGATCCCTCCGCATTTGCTTCACCAGAGCCAAACCCTTACATTGCACCAGGTCGTTTTCACCCAGATGAACCACTAAAACATCCGGGCACACCCCTCCCCGAACAACGTTATTTAAAACCGGCACCAACTCGTGCCAACGCATACCCCCTTTGCCTCTCCAATGGCACTGAAACAACTGTTCATCTAATTCCAGGTTCAGGTTCTTGCATTTATCCCATTCGGCCTTTTCCGCTCTTTTAACAAAAGAATGTCCCACCACATAAATGGACACTGCCGCCGCCGTAGGCCCCGCCACTGCACCTGAAAAGAGACACATGTAAGCAGCAAGTCCACACACCCTCTCATTCCACCACTACCCCTCGCAACCTGACGTATGTCTTAAAACAATCCGATTTCCAGCGCCCCAACCGCTTTATGTCCTCCTTCCCCCAACCCCGGCGTGCCGCCTCCGTCGCCGCCCCGATGCGGAAAGAATGCGTCCCGAAGTCTTTTGGATCCACACCCATAGACCGCAGGGCGTGCCGCAGGACCCATAACAACTGCGCGGCCGTCACACGTCCCGCCTCTCCCCTGTCAAAAACCTCCGCACCCGCCTGCGCTCCACCGGCCGCCAACCGCCTCCCCCACTCCACCGGACACACCGCCTCCTTGTCCCCCGGACCCAGTACCCCCAACTTCCCCTCTCCCGCTGATCGGTCTTGGAACGTCGGAGCCGCACGGCGACCTCCCTTCCCCGAAACTCCACGTCCCCCCACGTCAATCCCGCCTGCCCCTTCAAACCCACCAGCTCTGACACCCGAAAGGCCCCAAAATACAACCACGACATCAATGTAGAAAACCGCACCGCCTCTTCCTGATCTCTACACACCACCGGCATCCGACTCAGCAACCCCTCCAACATTGCCTCCGTAATGGGCCGTCTCTGCCGCACCCGGGCCCCCTTCTCTCTCTCCCACCCCTCCAGAAGACGCCCTCCCAATTCCCCCGCCGAGGGAGCATAGCCCCACCAAAGCTTGCCCATAAACGCCACACCCGCCAGTTTACCCGCAATGGTCACTCTCGCCAGACCTCTGTCCATCAACCCCAGCATGAATTGCACCACCTGTTCCTCCCGACGCCACTTGTCCCGCTGCCTTACCACTCAAAATTGCAGAAACTCCAGCCAGGCCTGTTCATAACTCTTCCATGTGGACACCGCCACTGACGACCTCACCAATCGAACGACCCGCGCTCTCCCACTAACCACATCTCCTCCGGCACCACCGTCTTGACCGCCTCCGCCTCCGTGGCTAGCCCATGGAATCTCTGCCACTGTTGACGAGACAAAGCATCTGCAATGTCATTGTCCACTCCTGGCACATGTTGTGCCCGAAACAAGATATTGTTTTCCAGGCACCTCAACACAAACACGCGCATCAGCTTCAGCACCTGAGGTTCCCTCGCAGACTGCCGGTTCACCACCTGCACCACCGACATATTGTCCACCTTGAACAACACGCGCCTGTGCGCCAACTCACGCGCCCACACTGTCACAGCCACCACCAGCAGGAACAATTCCAAGAAAGCAATGCTTCTCCCCCCCGCTTGCCACTGCTCCGGCCACTGCTCCGCGCACCACCGGCCCGCCCAGTAGAGTCCGAAACCGCCGACTCCCGCCGCATCCGATGACATCGTCACGTCCCACTCCCACTCCTCCGGCGGCGCCATGGGAACACCGTTGAATCTCTCCAAAAAAGCCAACCACATGCACAGATCTTCTCTCGCGCCCGCCGGCAGCCGTACGTGGTGATGAGGCATCGACAACCCCGACAAAGCCAGTCCCAACCGTCGACAAAAGGTCCGTCCCGCCCGCACCACGCGGCACGCGAAATTCAAGTGCCCCAGCAACACCTGTACCTCACGCACCAACACCTTCCGTTTGGCCAACATGTCCCTCACCAGAACCACCATCGCCGACCTCTTGTCTTCCGGCAGGCGTGCTTCCATGGCCGCTGAGTCGAGCTCTATCCCGAGGAACGACAGCACCGTGCTGGGCCCCTGTGTCTTCTCTGGCGCCAAAGGCACCCCCAGGTAATTCATCAGGTCCATAAAACTACTCAGCTGTTGCTGGCAGTCCGTTGAACCGGGGCTACCCACCAGGAAGAAGTCGTCCAGATAATGCGTAATCGCCTCAGAGCCTGTGCGCCAGGAAAAAGCCCACTGCAAGAAAGAACTGAAACGCTCGAACAATGCACATGACACGGAGCACCCCATCGGAAGCGCTCTGTCCACAAAAATTAACCCGTCCAGCTGTATTCCCAGCAACTGATGATCCTCTGGGTGAACCGGCAGCAACCTGAATGCCGATTTTACATCGCATTTTGCCATGAGCGCCCCTCGTCCCGCCGTCGTCACCAGTTTTCTCGCAACGTCCACGGACGAGTATGACACCGACGCCAAGTCTGCTGATATAAAATCGTTCACCGACGCGCCCTCCGGCCACGAGAGATGTTGAATCAAGCGAAATTGACCCTGCTCTTTCTTTGGGACCACTCCAATGGGTGAAATGATCAGATCCTCCAAAGGCGCCACCTCAAAAGGTCCCACCATCCTCCCCTCTCTCACTTCTTTGAAAAGCTTCTCCCGAACGATGCCCTTGTGTGCGTTCACAGACTTCAGGTTCTCCGCCCAACGAGCAATCCGCGGACCCTCGTACCCCAACCGGAAACCCTCCCTGAAACCCCGACGCAGCACCGACGCATCATCCGCCCGCGGATAAACCTCCAAGAGGGGTTCCAACCGGTCCAGCCTAACCGGTGTACGAGCCTTTTCCCAAGGTACTCGCACCCCCCCTTCCCCCACCCCCCCTCTCCCCCTGCCGGGCACGGGAGCCGGGTATGTGCCCTGCGTGGGGCCTCCCCAAAGCCCCCAGCAACGCGATTCTGGATGGCGTTTTCCACAAGAGGAGCACTCGTGCCTAAATTTGCACGTCTGCCGGAGACAGGAACCCCTGTTGAAATCCCAGCAGGCCCCCCCGCTCTGAAAGCTCCCGGCTCCCCCCGGTCCCACCCCCCCACGGGTGGGGCGAGCCGAAAAGGGTGTGGAAGCCAGTGGCAAACCACTGGCCGTGTAGATAGTGCGGCCAAATTTCGCCCCACTCATTGTCTGCTGATAAAGGTCCGCATCCAACTCCCCCCACTTAGCCTCCGGGTCCGACGCCATGCGCGCCCTAAACTCCTCGTCGTAATGCGACCACGCATTGCCACCGTAAGTCACTTGCGCCCTCCGCACTACGTCCATGTACTTGAACAGCGCGACTGCCCTGTCAGGATACTTCTCACAGTATACACTCGCATAGATTAAGAACGCCGCTGACCAATTCTCAATAGTAACCGGCACCCTCGGCCGCCGCGCCAATTCCTGTTCCTCTTCCTTCGACCCCTCTTTGGCCATCAATTCCCGATGCAGCAACCTAAAGATCTCGACATACTCCCCCTTCCATATTTTCTCCCTGGTCGCCAATGACAAATGCGCCCCCAACGGCTTCGCCACTCCCATGTACGGCAGTTTTTTAACCGGAACGTCGCAGCTCTCTTTCGCCCCGGCACTCGACGCAGCCGACCCGCCTAACGCCACGTCCGTCCCAGCAGTCCCCACCGCCGCGCTCGCAACCGGACCCTCGCCGTTCCCTTTCGCTCCGACACTCGCTGCCACTAACTCACTAGAGGACCCGCTCGACCCCGCACTCCCCGCCGACCCGCAAACCGCCTCTGTACACACACCGGCATCCATCACATACCTACCCTTCACCAGTCTCACTGTATCCCCTCCCGCCGCATCCGTCCCAACCGACACGTGGTGTCCTCCAACCCCACTTCCTCCCGCCTTGCCTCCTTGAGGCGTGCCCAAGCCACTCCCCGACCCCGTACTGGTCTTACCTGGCGTCAAGGCTGGCGTCCTCACCGGATCCCGCCGCCTAACCAGATCCTCAGGGGGGGCCGTCACTCGCGGCACCACTTGCCGGGGGCATTCCTGCAAAACACTGGCAACAACGTTACAAACCTCCACGGCCTCCCGCAGCTCCCCTTCTTCCTCCGACTCCAGCTCCGCATTCCCTGCCCCTTCTACCACAATCCTACCCGTAGATACCCTGCTCAACCCTGCTCTGGCTCTACACTCCGTCATCAAGGCCCCTAGGTCCACACTCACTCTCCGTCTACCCTCATGTTGGTAAGCAGAAGAAACCGCTGCCTCGTTGCTCCATCCCCGTCCCCCGGCGGCCGGATCGACCCATCGGGAGGGGGGCGCTGGAGAGCTACTTTCCGTCCATCTTCTTTCGGACCACCCCAGGTCCCTCGTTGGAGCGCGACCGCCCGTACTAGGCAGAGCCGGCCCATCCACTCGGCGCGGTGGAGCCGCATGCTGCTCACCCGAGCCCCTCCCCCACTGCTCCTGCCAAGAGAAAAACGGGGAAGTCCAGCAAGCCGGGGCAAAACTTTCTCCACTACCTCCCCAACCGCCTCTCCCCCCTGCCGCAGAATGTCCTCCCCGCCACGCCGGGCGACCCCCCCACCCACTCTCCCCCCACCCCCAGCTTCCTACCCCGCCTGGACCGCCCCACGCGCCCCCTCCCATACCCCCCCACCCACCCCAACCACGCAACTCCCCCCCCGCTGCTCCCCCCCGCACCCTCAAAACTGCACTCACCCCCGCTGGGTCCCCCAAAAAACCTCCCCCCACCTCCTTCCGCCCCCACCCCCCGGCGCATCCCCCAACCCCCCACCTGCACCCTTCTGCCCCCTTGCGCACCCCCACCCCCCAGCACCCCCCGCCCCCCACCCCGCGGTGAACTCCTACCGCCGGTCGGGTTAGAATGTTCCTCCTCAGATTCCTCCACCTCCTGCCCACTCTCACCCCCCACCCCCTCCTCCTCCTCCCCCTCAGTATCCTCAATTAATAGTGGGGATACCCCTCCAGCCCCTTCAAACCCTCCCTGCACTGCCCCCCCTGGACCCCCTTGTACCCCCTCCAAAAGCCCCTCGCCCCCCTCCCCCTCCAATCCCCCCCTACCTCAACCACCGTCTGCCCCAGCCCCCCGGCCCCTCCCCCCTCGTGCCCTTCACCCACCCCTGCACTCGTGTCCCCTGTGAGCACCGCACCCCCCTCCACGTCCACACCCGATCCTCCTGGGCCATCCGCCCCGCCCCCCGTCATGCCTGTCCTCCCCCAGCCCCACGACATCCCCCACAAACAACAGGGGCACCTTCCTGCCTGGACCGCGCTTTCTCCCCGGGGCCTTTCTGCGCTTCGGCGCACCAGCCGCCTGTAGGCCGCCACCGCGCGCCGCCCTCTTCGCAGCTCCCGCCCCCTCCCCCTTACGCGCACGTGACCTCGGCGGGTCACAGGCAGCAACAGCCGCCGCGGCGCCATCAGCAGCGCGCCGCGGTGGCCTTACCCGCACTCCGCTGCAGAGGAGATCGGTCCTGCCAGCCTCCCCCAGAAGGCGAAGCGCTTCCTGCACCCTCGGATCCGCCAGATCGTCCGCCGCCATCCTATCTGCTCTCCACGTCTGCCTGCCTCTTCTCCGCGCCACCGACCGCCTCGCACCAAACCGACCAGCAACACGCTCAAAAGTAAGTCAAAGACGCTCTCACTACCCCGCAATGTGCAAACGCCCTCTAAAACACTAACAGCTCCCTACACGACAAAAAAAACCCTACACCTCCCCGGCTGCTGGGTCACTCTCCCATCAAATGGTGGCCAGTGACCCAAAATGGCCGTTTAAGTACCCTCCCAGCCCAAAAGAAGCCCAAAAACCGCCGCCAAGCCCAACCAGCCCAAAATCCCTTCCTGTGTCCTCTTTTTATTGTTCCCCTCCCCTTCCTCCCGGAGCCCCAAAATCCCCGGGGGGGCGAGCCTCCCTCCGGTCGGCCACCCCCCGCAAAGCCCCATTGCTTAGACCGCAGCTAGACTGCTGAAACTGCCAGAAGACTGCTGGGGTCACAGTCGGGGAAAGGCAGTCACCATTGGGCGGTACAGGGGAGCTGCACTGCGGTCCGTAATATGAGTTGCCTTTTCCACAGGCAGACCTCGGCGGTCCGACCGCCTGCTTTAAGGCAGTGCAGACAAAGGATTTAGATATAGAGGAGACACTTCCGTATTGTATAGTTCATCATATAGTTAAATACACAGAATTTATCTTGATGTCACATATCATGTATATCCAAATTAATCCTGTTTAAAGCACTTTGGACAAAAAAGAAAAATGCAATGTTGTATTTATGTGAAAAATGTATAAATCTGTGATATAATAAAGGTTAGAACATAAGTAATCGGGTATCTGCCTGATTAATTTGGATATATATGATATGTGGCTAATGTTACCCTTTGCTCTACGCCGCATACCCTACACTAATTTGGGGAAGGCGGACCAACCAATGCCAATGATATGAATTGCACATGTAAATGACATGAAATGTTGATTTTTTAAATTGTTATTGATTTTGCACTGTTCCGTATATATGCCTATCATTTATTGTTGAAGATTATCTTTGAGAATTACACATCAAGATAAATTCTGTGTATTTAACTATATGATGAACTATACAATACAAAAGTATTTCCTCTATATTTCCTCTACATCTTTGCGAATATAGTGATGTGTAACATTCGTCAATGCAACATACAGGTATATAGGCTTGGTATTTATTATTGTGTATTGATTTTGTGATCATGTTATTTATCTATTCACTGCAGACTAATTTAAAACATCTGTGTTTAAGTAGTTTGAATTTTTGCACGAACATTACTGACGAATCATGTCTGGGTGACTTTTCTATGTCTATGATGACGTATTATTATTTAAATGTTTACCTGCTTGCACTCTGGTAACTTGACAAAGGTCTTAAGGCTGAAATGCGTTGTTTTTGAGAGATTAAACACTCGTAAGACTTGGATGGTGTGCCGCCTCATTCGTTTGGTCTGACTCGCTATATATATATATATAAAACAACCAATGTGCACATTATAAAGAAATGTCAATAACATTTATGTGTCAGACAACACAAAGTATGTCTAGCAGCATTTATGCATGTTTAGTATTTATTTCATGTCTAACAATCACGTGTGGGGGGTGAAAGCATCACCAATAGATGAAAAAAACGGGGTATAAAAATAGAAAGCGGACTGTGTCCAGTCAATTGATAAAGAATACTCGTTATTCGAAACACGTCTGACCTGACATCAGCTGTGAGCCAATAAAGACCTGCTTAATTTTGGCATCCGTTTCTCGTGCTTTGGAGCGCTGCCGGTTGGAGTGCATCTAAGAGGTGTGGGAGAACCCAGTGGATATTACCTTGCGGAAGCCCGGTTGATTCTGCCAACGGACCCCCTACCCCAGAAGTGGCCGCTGCTAACAACCTTCCTCTACGCTCTTTCCCGAAAGGAGAATCACCGCGGTGGCCCCCGAATAACGTGCAGAGACCGGTACCAATGCGGGTACGACCCTAGCAGGGTCGGAGGACCTTCAGGAATTGTACACACTGCAGTGAGTGTCCATTGCACAGTTTAATTCGGTGGGTAGGTGTGGGCAGGCACCAGCCGACTCTTGTATCTGAATCGGCAATTCACACAGCGGCAATGTCGGCGGACGCGGTCCGCGCCAGGGAAGCGGCTGCGGACGATCTGTACAGCAAACTGCCAACTATTCCTACACGGGGGAACAAAACCGCTAATGAGAATACAGTTCAAGTGGATGATACAGCCAAAACACTACTCAAACGGCTAGAAAAATGCATGAAATTAGAGATCACCAAATGGTGGGAAAAGAAATCCCTAAGCAAATATGAGGAAGCTGGGAGGGTGCCTCCAGGACTTCGCATCCTTCTTGCGCCCAGCTACGAAGATCCGGACCCAAAAATGCTCAGAGAATGGGGCGCCAGCAATCTTGATGCCTCCATGAACTTAGTCCGGATACTCATTAAATATGCAGAATCTGATAGAGTGAAACTATTGGAGGAAATCGATGGTATCAACGCTGCGTTAAGCAAATTAGAACCAAATGAATTCATTGATAAGACACGGAAAGAAATAAACGATAGACTTAACAAACAGGAAGAAAAAATCAAACAGCGAAAGGTATACAAATTCGCCAGAGATTTAGCAGATTATGAACAAGGCAAAATATACACGTTTGCCCGCAAATACGACACTGCAAAATAACTTAAAGCGAATCCTAAAAAAAAACGAGGGGCAACAAGTGGCAGAAAAAGCAGGATGTTCTACAGAGGCAGTATCCGATGCGAGCTCAATAGCAAGCGAAACAAGCTCTATGTACAGCAATGCCAGCACAAATGAGGAATTCCCAGAAACAAGAATCCTGGACTTGGGTGAAGAAATAGATTTTTTAGTGGAGGACCGGCGAAACACCCTAAGGCAGCGGAAACATCCACAACCCCAACTGCAAGCAAAAGCGGAAGTGTCAAAAGGCGCGAAAGGCGCAACAAAACCAAATGCAAAGCCAAAAAGTGGCTACTGGCGCAAATGATGATGGACAATAAAGAGGACAAAACCATCATTAATCTAACAAAACTTCAGCTGAGTGATAAAGAACAACAGATCCTTAAATTAGGTCTTTCCTACTGCCCACCGAATGATTTTAGCTACACACAAACAAGAATCGATATCTTCAACTACATCAGAAAACTTAAACTTATCAAGTTTTTCAAAATGAAAAAAGGATTAGCCAAAAAACACACAGCCACCATACCGATGGATATGAGAACCAACAAATTACAGGCTATAGATGTAGCTACTCTACTTGCTGCACAATCAATAGCAAGTAACAACGAGGAAGATGAAACAAAGGTATTGACACAACAACAGCTAAGAGAAGCAACCATCAGCCAAAGCGGTGCTGGCAACAGTCCTTTCAAGAAAAAATCCACGTTTTTGCCCCAAATGCCAAAATATGCCATCGACATATATCATGAGAGGGTAATAGATGACATCAAACACTTATACCACCGACTCAATCACAAGCCCAAAAAACCTAGTTTCAACCAAATAGAATATAACAAACTCATTGGAAAACTAAGTAAAAATGTGGAAGTGATTGTAAAGCCCTCGGACAAAGGAGGGAATATAGTCCTTTGGCCAAATGAAGATTACCTCAAGGAAGCCCACCGTCAACTGTCTGATAAAGCATGCTATAAAGAATAACAAAAAAAAGGAGTACACAGCATTCATTGAGATGCTTAGAAAACATTTACAACAGTGCAAACGGGATGGCATGATCTCTAGGGACGAATTTGACTTTCTTTGGAGTGAATTCCCTACAATACCCTCCATATACTTTGTTCCAAAAACACAAAGACATAATACCAACACCAGGACGCCCAATAATATCGGCTATCAACAGTGCAGGTGAACATCTATCACAATACGTACATTACTACCTGCAGGATATGGTCAAGGAACTACCGACGTATGTAAAAGACACAGGTGACTTTCTAAAAAAGATTGAAAATATGCAATGGGAAAATGACATGAAATTGATCACTCTAGACATAGAGTCACTTTATACGTGCATAGAACACGATGTGGGTCTAACAGCGACCAAATATTTTCTGACCAATAGGCCGATAGAATGTTACAGTCACAATAAGATTGTCATTAAAAGCATTGAATGGTGTTTAAACAACAACTATTTCATGTTTGGAATAAAAATGTACAAGCAAATGAGGGGTGTAGCGATGGGATCCTGCTTCTCCCCAAGCTACGCCTGTCTTATGGTTGGCTGGTGGGAGGAGCAGGTCCTTAAGAAAGAACATTCGGTACTATACAACACACATGTGAGGTTGTGGTTGAGATTCATAGACGATGTCTTTATACTATGGCAGGGCAGTGAAGAAGATGCTAAGGAATTTATTGCCAACCTCAATGTCAATCAGGTCAACCTAAAATTTACCTCACATATCAGTGCCGAAGAGATTGAATTCCTAGATGTCAAAGTGTATGTGGAGAATAATACCATCAAAACTACCCTACATAGAAAAGCGACGGCGGGTAACTCCACGTTACATGCCACCAGCTCTCACCCTAAACACCTAATTGAGAGCATTCCCTACGGAGAGCTCCTCAGAATTAAACGCATATGCAGCAGTACTGAGGAACAAGATACCTGCATGAGGGAGGCAAACGGAAGATTCCGTAGGAGAGGGTACACCACATGCACTCTAAACAGAGCACTCAACAAAGCCAAAACCAGATCAAGGGAATCATTGTTGGTTTCCTCAAAAAACAATAGCACTGATGAGCATCAACCAGAGGTAGATGAAGCGACAACTAATGCCCCCACGCTTAATTCTAATCTTTAACAGCCAATATCGTCAGATACGGTCTATCATCACTCAAAATTGGCCCATTGTTCTAACGGATGCTGTGATATCACCTGAGGTGCCCATTAGGCCCACTATAACATATCGTAGAGGCACCTCTATGAGAACTCAGATAGTTCGCAGTCATCCAGAAATCATAAAGAGCAATAAATCTACCTGGCTAAAACAAAGGGAGGGTTTTTATAAATGCTCATCATGTAGGGCTTGTAAATTTGGTGTTACTACCACCGAATATAACACTCCATTCAGCCCCCAAGAGTCAACGATCAAGGGATGTTATGATTGTAAAACCGAGTACGCCGTATATGTCCTCACATGCACCTGTGGTCTTAGATATGTGGGCAGAACCGAGCTACAGGTGCATGTCAGGATACTGCAGCACTTACGGGCCATAGTCAATAATGACCCGTCGTACCCGGTAGCTAGACACTTTAAGGCTGTCCATAAAAATAACCTCAAGGACCTTCAATATTTTGTCATAGCTGCTGTGTCTGAACCTCTTTGGGGTGGCAACCGAGAGAAGAGCTTAAGGCAGCTGGAATGCAAATATATCCTTGAGCTAGACAGCAAACATCCAAATGGACTCAACAACACAGAGGACCTACACAATTTCCTGTTAATATAGTAGCTCTGGTTTTAAAGTTAACTTAATTCTAATCTGCTGAGAACTAATATTTGTCCGTCATCCATTCTGGTATTCCAAACAAACTGTTATCATGTTTATGTTTCCCGTAAAATAGATAAATAGATAAAAATAAAAAACAACATGCTTTTAGTCTTTCCCAATACATGCAAAACATTTTTCTGTATGCATCTTTTAACATACTCACTTCATCTCTACTTTTGCACCTTAACTTGCACAGATAACCTTTTTTGTATGCACTTTATGACAATGTTTAGAAATACAAGAAATAGCTGCTCTAATGCTACATTTGCACATATGATAATTTTTGCACATTGCGACAATTTGCACATACAATTAGAATAGGTGCCCATATGGATTTTAACCATATTAGGTCTTTAACCAGTTTAGAATGTATTTAATTTTTGCTAGAATGTGATTCCATTTGTACTAGAATATATGCATTTCGAACATTTTATTTTCAAAATACTTGATGGTTTTAACATCAAAAAATATAAAAAAATATTGATCTGTATATATTTATATTTTATTGTATGTATATACTTAGGTATGTGTATATCGAATTTTCATATTTATTTATTTATTTATATCTATGATATTGAATATGCATATATACATACACACGATCTGCAAACTATAAACTGTGACTCTTTACTAACAGAGGCCTAAGTAGGGCGCTCCTAAAAAGCATTCAAGCTACCTATCACACTGTTATATCAATAGATGCATGTAAAAACAACCAATGTGCACATTATAAAGAAATGTCAATAACATTTATGTGTCAGACAACACAAAGTATGTCTAGCAGCATTTATGCATGTTTAGTATTTCTTTCATGTCTAACAATCACGTGTGGGGGGTGAAAGCATCACCAATAGATGAAAAAAACGGGGTATAAAAATAGAAAGCAGACTGTGTCCAGTCAATTAATAAAGAATACTCGTTATTCGAAACGCGTCTGACCTGACATCAGCTGTGAGCCAATAAAGACCTGCTTAACCACGTAATTTTGGCGTTCGTTTCTCGTCCTTTGGAGCGCTGCCGGTCGGAGTGCATCTAAGAGGTGTGGGAGAACCCAGTGGATGTATACATATATACATATATACATACATATATACATATATATATATATATATACACATATACATATATACATATATATACATACATATATATATATATATATACATATATATACATATATACATACATATATATATATATATACACATATATACATATATATTTTCCAAAAGTCCGAAATCAACCCAGCTTGCGCTCACGCTGAAAACGAAAATTGAGGAAAGCCACAAACTCCGTGCTCTCGTTTCAGTGCTCTTTATTCGTGAAGAATAACAGCCCACCAGTCGCCATGACGCTTTTCACCTCCACCTCCTTTCATACATATATACATATACATATATACATATATATACATGTATACATATATATATATATCTATATCTATATATACATATATATACATATATATACATACATATACATATACGATGAGACTCCCTCCTGCTTCCTGGTCGGAAAGAGAGTCACGGACCCAATCTTCGTGGCAGAAACAGCTTATTAACACATAAGCCGTATGACACTTTTTGGGCAGTGAAATGCCCTTGATCACACATATATATATATATATTTTTTTTTTAACATTTATATTACTAATTGAATTATAAAGCATTAAATTAATTACTAAATACATAACATAACAAAAGTGAAAGAAATACATTAACAAAAAATATATAATTTGAAAACAAATTAAAAATATAAACATATAATATACACTAATAATATAAACTAAAAAGAGCAAATAATAATAAAAATATATATTTAACCAATACTAAGAAAAGTATTATAATCTAGAAATATTGGATATACTATTCCTACTCCAGTTTATGCAACAATAGTGAAAGTGTAGACTTTGGAGGGATAACATTTCTTATTTCTACTACAAACTGCACAACAGTAGAGGATGTGTTAGACTTCAGAGGAGTTACATTTACTATTTCCACTCCAAAGAGCACAAAAGTAGGGAAAGGGTTTGACTCCGCAGGGGTTAGATCCACTATTCCCACTCAAGCAACAGTAGTGAAAGCATTAGATTTTGGAGGGGCAAGATTCCAGTCAGCACAACAGTAGGGAAAGTGTTGAGCTTCGGAGGAGTTAAATGTACTATTCAGCAGGGTTAAATTGACTATTCTCACTCTAGTTTAAGCAACAGTAAGGAAAGTACTTTATTTCAAACACATGACATAATTGAGTAATCCTATTAATTTTGAAAATATATTAAACTTCATATAATTATTAGCATCAAAATCTCTGTATATGTTTAAAAACAATCAGACAATTTACATAATTAAAAAACAATTACTTAAATGATTAGCAGTTACTTTTTTTATTTAGTTGTTTACTAAATTAACTCACCACTCTATATCTCTTCAAACCTAGAAGCCCATACTTGAACCATAACTAAAATAAATGAGTAAAGCACAATTTACATAATTGATAATCAGTTAATTAACTAACAATTTTCATTAATTGTTAATTATGTATTAGTTAACTTCCCAACCTACAGCCCTAGAAATAGGGGAGTAACCAGAGAAGTTACCCCCCACCTCTTAGACCCATTCACTGATGGCACCAAACAAGCAAGGCACATGAGCCCGAACCTCTCTAGAGGAGCTCCCTTGACTCTTCCATCCAAGATTTGACCTATTCATCATTTCACACTTCCATGCACCAACTGGGATCAACCATTTCACCTTTACATTTTGTCACCAATTCATTCTTTCATCTATTATATAATATTTCACCATTCTATCCATCCATTGGCCTTTCCATCCATCCATATAGATATCCATGATCTATGCTTGCATCCATCTATACATGCATTCACCTACACATCCTTCATTTGACTTATCAAGGGTTAGTAACTTATGATCCAGAAAGGCGCTTCTTTAGAGTCAGTCAATTGACATTGAGGGTATCATTCTTGCAATTAACGTCACCAGCCCCCCCCCCCCCACCGAAAAAAACCCAGGTCCGGACAGAGTCCCTATGGAATTATTAAAAGTCTATAACTTTGGGGCCCTCTGTTAACAAATGTCCTGGAGCTGCAATAGTTGGGGAACTATTACCTTATTGGAAAGAGCCAGGTGTTGTGCAAGTCTTTAAATTAGGGAATAGGAATCTCCCAAGTTGTTTTCCCTCGATCTTGCTAATAGAAGATACCACCAAGATCTTAGGCAGAGTATTATTTTCAAGACTGGAAGCATGGGCAGAAGCAACTAATGTTCTGTCCACTGTGTAGTTTGGCTTTAGTCCTGGGCTGGGTAGAGTCAAGGAGTGCCTTAACCATCACCTCTTAATAGGGATATATGTTGAGGCCCGGAGAGGGCTATTCATGTGGCCCTTCCCTGTGCTTCTGACACAGTACAACGTTCCAAGCAGAGTGGTGTTATGGAGGGGATGGTCACTGAAAAAGCCTAGATAGATCTGTAACGACGAATATATAGTAACACATTGGCTGAGATTTGTTTTGTATTGAATGGTAACCTTTCTAGCAAAATGTAATCCACTCCCGGGGTCCACCAGGGCCGTGTCATGCCCTTCTTTTTGGCCCTAATTTACATCAATGGCGTAGAAATTCACTTGCATGTTGAAATATAAGCCTCGGTTGGGGAACTGTCCAGTCGTGTACGTTTATGTACTGATGAGGTAGTCTTAACAGGAAGCTCATCAAAAGGGCCCCAATTTTCTTAGATGCTTTCAGCACTTTTAAGAATAATTTGGTTCTTCAGTCTACATTAATCAAATCATTCATTTGGAAATGTGTGCCCAAAACCCCCAAATGAAAGACATACAGCATTGGAGTGGGGTGAGGTCACTAAAGTGGAAAATTGTACATACATAGGAATCCCTTTTGAGTCTGCTATCAATTGAGATATTTTTACTTAATCTAAGGGCACAGAATTTAAAAGGTCCATAGAGTCTGTCTGTCTTTCAGTTTGCATCAAGACTGGGCCCCAAACGAGTGAGGAAAATAATCCACATTTACAAGAGCAAATATCTTGCAGTGGGGAGTTACAGTGCTGGGGTATACGAGTATGCATATGGAGAACAACTGTAAAAGGTGGAAATAGCTTTACACGTAGGCTGTTAGCCATTCCACAATCCTAATCTACTCCCATGTGTCATTCTGAGGTGGAACTGGGTTATTTGGAAGGTATCATCAGATTAGTTCCATGCTTTGATGGATGAGGGTTTGGGGGAATCCATGAGCGAGCCTTTCGAGGGCAGTTATTGCTGATTGTTAATCTTTATATAATCTGTCTGCCATTCCATGGCTGGCATATATGAAAGAAGCTTTTATTACTTCAAGGGTCTCAGATCTGTACTCTAATCCAGAGGGTATAGCAAACAAATCAAAAGACTTTGTGAGACGTTTGTTCTTTATTTCTCACCCTACGACTCGTGCAGAGGGGATTAAAAAAAATCACAGAATGGTAGCTACTATTGGCCTTTTAATTTATCATCAGGATTAGAGTTTTATCTAGCCATCATGTCTAATAACCAGTATAGGGTTTTTCTCACTGATTGCGCTTTAATACCTTTAATTTTTTAATGGTGTTCCCAATGCAGGGATGTTGTTTTTTAAATCTTCCGAGTTGCCCTTGTCACTATGTTTGGAAGCAAAGCACACTTCAATGTATGCTTTTTGCCCTCTATATACCTCTCATTAGAAACACTTTTTAGCCACAATTCTATGGGAAGCAAATATTAAACAACACAAATTAGTTCTCATTTCTTTTTAAAACAGCTAAGCTCACTGCAAACATGCCTTGTGGTAATATTTATTTTAGAACATCTGTGACAATGAGGAAGAGGTACAAAGCATCCTTTTGCATGTCAATTTTTGAGGTCGAACCTGAGCCAGCACTCAAGCGATGCTGTGGCGATCTGTTGTAGGTACTGTACGGAGGAGAAGCCCCACCCATATTTGTCATTGACTTGTGTCTTTGTCCTGTGTAAATGCTGCTGTCTGATTCCTTAATAGGCTTGTTAGTCCCTCCTTAGTACAGTCATAGTCATTTGTATCCTCCCATGGCTACTGGCCCCTTTACTTGGTTGTTACACGGTATGTGTACTTTTTGTTTATTGAGCCGGGTCCGGGCACAATATTTTATCAGGTGTCCGTTTTAATGTTTTAAAATCTCCAAAAGGGTGCTTGTATCGGAAGCTTTTTCTCTCTTTTACAGTATTTTTTCCCACTGAACTCTGACTTCCAGGTTGACGCAAAGATTGCCTCACACACGCCACCCAGTTGTAATTAATTTGCTTGAAATAATGCTGTGGCTCCAGGGAGACCGCCGGTGAGTTTGCTTGAGCTCTCTCCCGTGACTCGTTCTTCATTGCAAAGAGCAACTTTCTTGGGACTCTTCCCAGCTCTGAAATCTTCTTAACAAACCTAGCAAGGGCTATTTTGAGTGTTTATCTGCTAGTCACAAACCAAAGGTTTTGAAGCTGGACTGTGAACACCCACTCATTCAGGGTGCTCCGTGTTTATTGTTACCAAAGTAAAGTTCACTTTTGAAAAGTCTATTAGTGTTTTGCAATGTATCAAGAGAGTCCTGTCCTCTTGCTCGTTATTGAAGTCATAAAATGTTTTTGTTCTAGTAATTTTGAATCATTAATTTGAAACGTTTGTGTGCAAGGACAATCATCATAAATGCTACTTTGAACCTCCTTTAAATAAAAGGAATTGCTTTATTGCCTTTTTCTGATTTTTTCCACGTTTTATTCTGTTTTGAACTAGATCACTGCATATAATTGGGCCTCAACACATCAAATAAAAACGCATTCTCAAAAGCTTGTATTTGTGGCTTTCATGCTTTCGTTTCCATAGGCCAGGGCCACTTTCATCTTTACCTAAATGAGTGTAAATAGGTTATGGTGTATTCTGTATTTCAGATTAAAATTGTTTTAGAAATGTCTAGAACTATAGGGCTAACAATACTTGCTTTCTGGTGTTTGCTTTTTTAACGTTGGTAGACCTGCAATATGTCGAACTAAGGGGCATATTATCAAGGGGCTTTATCTCCGCTTTTTTGGCTTTAAAAGCCAAGAAAGCGGAGATAAAATTATCTCCCTATTACCAAGCTGTCGCTAACACCAGTTAGCAACAGCTAATAGGAGATAGTGACCATCTTGGGCCCCGCTTTGCATGTCAGTGATATTTATCACTAATGACATGCAAAGTGGGCGTGCCAAGATGTTAGCGACTGAAAACAGTCGCTAACATCGCTATCTCCTATTACCAACTTTTGGAGATATTCGCGCTAAGCGCGAATATCTCCAAAAGCTAACACTTGCCCAGGAGCAGTTCTTAGCCATGTTATCCAATGGGAGGTGGATAACATGGCTAAGAGCATTTGCTCGATAATGCATGAATATCGCTGACTTTTCAGCGATATTCATGCATTGCGGCCGTTTTTTATCGCATTTGCGATAAACCTTGCTAATAGCAAGGTTTATCTGCGATACAAATCGCCGATTTGCGGCGATAATTTTTGTCTCTAAATAAGTTAGAGACAAAAATTATCTCTATTGGTGGGTAATATGCCCCTAAATGCTCTTGGTTGTGTTTGGTTAGTTCACTCTAAATATGAGCTATCCTTTAACTCAAATGCCATTGTCACTGAATCAGTTCCATTCATTCAAAATACTTTGGGGCATATTATCAAGGACCGGTGTTAAAATTATCGCCGTTTTATCGGCAGGAAATTGCAGATAAAACGGCGATAATGGGCTTGATAATACGCTCTTGTTAATTCCCATAGAAGCCCATGTTAACACCAAAACATGGGCTTCAATGGGAATTAACAAGGGCGTATTATCAAGCCCGTTATCGCAGTTTTATCGGCAGTTTCCTGCCGATAAAACGGCGATAATTTTAACACCGGTCCTTGATAATATGCCCCTTTATTCGTTTTTTTTTTGTACAAAACCATAAAAGTTCAAATATTTAAAATACAATGAAAAACTTTCAGTTAAATTACATAATACACAGTACACCGGTTTTGTGCAAAAAAAAAAAACCGAATAAAGGGGCATATTACCAAGCAACAGCGATAATTATCGCTATTGCTTGGTTAGAGACAAAAAATTACCGTTGAGCTGCGGCGATTTTTATCGCAAATAAACCTTGGTATTACCAAGGTTTATCACAAATGCGATAAAAAACGGCCGCAATGCATGAATATCGCTGAAAAGTCAGCGATATTCATGCATTACCGAGCTGATGCTCTTAGCCATGTTATCCACCTCCCATTGGATAACATGGCTAAGAACTGCTCAGGGCAGGTGTTAGCTTTTGGAGATATTCGCGCTTAGCGCGAATATCTCCAAAAGTTGGTAATAGGAGATAGCGATGTTAGCGACTGTTTCCAGTCGCTAACATCTTGGCACGCCCACTTTGCATGTCATTAGTGATAAATATCACTGACATGCAAAGTGGGGCCCAAGATGGTCGCTATCTCCTACTAGCTGTCGCTAACTGGTGTTAGCGACAGCTAGGTAATAGAGAGATAATTTTATCTCCGCTTTCTTGGCTTTTAAAGCCAAAAAAGCGGAGATAAACCCCCTTGATAATATGCCCCAAAGTATTTTGAATAAAGTATTTTGAATGAATACTGAATCAGTTAATACTAATGCTTTTAAATGTAACATCTGTAGGCTTGAGAAGTCATCAGTAGACTGTACAGAAACGTGCCTCTAATTTCGCAAGAGTGTACAGATTTGTTTAATTCGTTCGTCCACATTATCTGCTTAAAGTTAAGAATCCATTGAAACTGAGAAATGAAAGCATTGTGAGAAATGTTAATTATGATCACTATATCTCTATTTAAGTCGAGTTTACTGAAGTATAGCAGGTCAGTATTTGCTTGGAATGTTCCCTCTTCATGTTCCTTTGCTTATAGTTCATTAATATGTACATTTGTGTGCACCAAGATTTGCAATGTCAGGTGTGCAAGTATGGAGCGCAGTAAACCCTGACCCATGTATGAACTAGATTACTTAAAGTAGTTATTGCTTCCACTGAGTCCTTTTGCTAACCCACTGAATACTCTAGACCACCCTCACATTCATAGAGCACCAAAAGAAAAAATAACCATGCAGTGTCCTACATCTGCAAATGCCAGGATGACACAACAGTCCTCTCTCAGATCAAGAGAACACAATAGACAGACTCTCCTGTTTCATGGACACCTCCTGTATCAATACATAGGTGCCTTTTGTTGTCAGTTACAATAATCAGTAAATCAAGTCTCTCCACCGACTCTCAACTGACCCTCGACCTTTTGTTCCCAACCGAAGTATTTCTATACCTCACTGAAACAACACAGCACTGTCTAAAGTTTTTTAAATGGTAGTGGCGTGCTATCCAACAGTACAACGCATGGGTTTTAGAAGCTCGAGATACCATTTCAACGTTCACTTTTTAAAACAGGTGATGCACATGGCTGTTGTAGACCGTCCCTGCTGGCGTTGTGGGGCTAACTGAGTACTCAACATGTGATGTGGAAACCTCCTGAAAGGTAGAAAAGGGTGGCTGCTACAACAACGAATGCAAGGCACAGTTCGGCCTTATTACAATGCAAAATTATCATTTATTGCAATACTGTATTTTGTGTAATACATTTGTTTTACTTACTTCTGCCATTGGTGTAGGCTGTTTGCAAAATGTGTTTTCTCTTGGATTAGACTTTTGCTACAGCGCAGTCTTTTTAGCAGGCCCCTCGTTTCACTGGCTACGAGTCTCATTTTGATGTAGCGTTTGTGTGTGTGCGTATGATAGATATATTGTTGTCTTGTTGGGTTCTGTGTCTTGCATCTGTAAAATATGGTTGGGTCCACCACTGGAGAGGGGCTTCTTGACATCTTAAACGTGAAAATAATTTGGTATTAATCAGTCTTCCTTTTTCCAGAGTACTGTAATATGTATTATGCAGGGTGAGAGGAAAAGTTTGGAACTTATCTGTGCTATCGTTCTTCCTAGTTTTAGCTTATTTACTGATGTGACTTAAACCTAAATATTAAAATAAGGAGATTGCTTTTTAGGTCAAGCCTGGGCAGTGCATGCACTGCTCTGCAAGGTATGCTGTATTCAGGTATGAACTTCAAGCTCCGCCCACTCTTAGTCCATATTTGTCATTAGCGTGTGTCATTGGCCACTGTAAACTGTGGCTTTCCATTGGTCAATAGGCTTAGTAGTCCATCCTTAGTACCACCTTGTCTCATTTGGTTACCTTCCATGAGGACACCTTGTGTTACCTGTGTTTTTATTCGGTAGGCTTTAATTACAGCTTCTGAGCACTATTTTCTCAAATAGCTTTTTCCTCCCCGCTGTTGCAGGCATGACAAGCTCTCTCCTAACGCCATCTGCAATGCAAACGGTCTCGCATTTGCGAGTGTTTAAGCTATTGGCATTGTAAATGACAATGTATTTCATTTATCTGTTTTAAAAACAATACATAAATAAAAGGCATTGTCTTTTACAATGCCAATACCTCAAACTCTCGTAAATACGAGACATATTGCATTGCAAATGCTTGTTTTATTGTAGTATGCGGGTTAATTTGCTTAGGATGCATTTTCACAATGTCTGGAAATGGTTTTTATGCACATTTTATAATCATATTTATTTATTTTGTGCTTTTATGGCTACTTCAGCCGATTAAATATAAATTAATAAACTGACTAACAAACTGCTTCAATCTTGTCAAATTAAACAACTTAATTTGCCTCTATTTCACAAAACCACATGCATTGCAGGGGCCGAGGTAGGTTCAGTTTTTAAGGTTGGGTATGGTAAAAAAGTTATAGTAGGTAGGTAAGTATGGGAGGTAGCTAGTAGGGTAAGTTAGGTACAGTAAATTAGGTATGGTAGGCGATATTGATGGATAATATTAATATTAAGTGGTATCTAAAGCACCTGGTTACACCGGACTGAGTGCCTCGACGCTGAGACCAAGGACCAACAGATGTGGTAGGATAGGTATGGTATGTAACAAGGGATGTCAGGTGTGGTAGAAAGGTGCTATAGTACTGTAGGTATAATATGGTAAGTTAATTTGGTAGGTATGGTAGGTTAAAAATATTAGGTTAGGTATGGAAGAAATGATATGATAGATATAGTAGGATAAGTATGCTAGGTTATGGGTAGTGGGTAGGCATTGCACATAGGTATGGTAGGGTGGAAAGTGTGATGGTATGGTAGGTAATCGTGGTATGATAGGTATGGTATGGTATGGTTGGTAAAATAGGTTAGTATAGTAAGTGAGGCATGTGAGGGTGGTAGGCTGGGCACGGTAGGCATATATTGTAGGCATAGTGAAAATAATATGGAACCAATGGGGAGTGGTGGAAAGTTTTGAAATAGTAATAAATAAGTTTGCTAATAAATGTTCATATTGTAGTTCTAGCCTAACAAAAAATTGACTGAACAAAAAGTAAAACATATGCGTTCCCACCGTTCCTTCATTAGTGGTATTAGTGGATCTTTTATTAGACATGCAGTGAAAACACCAGACAACAGGAAACAGTTGTATTATATTTTAACGGTACAAAAGGGGGTGGTAATGGATGGAGCATCTGAACCAATCAAACACTTTTCACACCCAGTCAAAAGATCTGGGTTTAATCCATCACCGTTCTTTAGCCCACTCTGCCACCCCAGTATTATATTTTAATACTGTATTTCTTTAGCAAACACAAATTGTTGTATCTTTTAAAAAGCTAGAAGTATATACACGAACCTTTAATTTGTGAACGAATGAAGCAGTAAATCCAACAAAGTTATGATTATAGCAAATGCATGATCTAGATAGATAGATGGATAGATAGATAGATTGATTGATTGAATGGTAAGACATGATTAATATTGTTTAAAATTGTTTTTATTCATGTGTCTATAGTAGAAGACAAATAAACAAAGTAGAATCCACTCAGAAGGGGGGAGGGGGGGTGTTTGTGATCCCTAAAGTGATGGGGAACACACAGTGTTGTATAAATGCCCCTCACACACCAACAGGCCCCTTGGTGTCATGCTTCATCATCTGGGCCTTCGCGTCCCTCTACGGGACGCGGCGTGCTACGACAAACGACTACGTAGGAGCACTAAGTAGTGAGCTATGTGAGGGTATGTGTGTATTAAGGGGAGTGAGTGAGGTGAAAAAAGGGTGGATAAAAAATACCTGGCACGTGGGCGAACAATTATTTATTATGTCCCCGGCTGGTATTGATAAAAAGGTGCAGAATCTGGTTGATAGTATACGTATTAGGGTATATCAACCATTAGGGTGTCAACATGTTTCGGAGCGCAAGGCTCCTTCTTCAGGACGAGGATATGCATTAAGTCCTCACCTTACTCACATGACAGTGTGAAAGTGTTAAATAGTTAACAAAAATTCAATGTGTAATGTACCTCTCAATGTTATGAATAAGTCTGTTCGTTGCGCCCAATAGGCGTTTGAAAAACCTGTGGAAAAAAGACATAATAAATATGCTGGTCGGATGTCCAGGAACATAAAAACATAATAGTCAGATGTCCAGGAACAGAAGAAAAAAAATTTCTCCTAATCAAAATAAGAGTAAGTAACAGAATATAAATGGGATTCTGGTACCCTGTAAAAAGAAGACACTATGGAAGGACATGAACCATAAACACACAAACATACATCATAAAAGTAATCTCCCTGAGTGGATGGAGGGAGAGTGGAAGCTTACTTATTTTCAAAACTCAGATGACCTCATGAGCCTATGCGTGATATTGGGGGTACCTTCCCTCGTTGTCTGGTAAACAACCTAAAAAGATAGTAAATAACCGCATTGTAGGTGGTGGATAGAAGAGATCAACAAAAAATGCCAGGCTATTGATGCACAGGGCACCTCTTCGTTATTCTAACTACCCCACTCACGGTTACTGCAAGATTCAATCGCCTGCCTTCCCCTCAACGCGGCTCCGATGAAGTGAGCAGCTTGTGGAGTGACTGGCTGTTTTATACTCCTCGTTGGATCAATTAGTGTGGGCAAATTGGATAATAGAACTCGGACGTATGCCCAAATACGGCCACAGAAACCCAGCCGTTTCCGGTGTTAACGCGAGCCTCTAGAGATTACTGCGTCTGCCTGAGGGGATAGCGCGCCGTGTGATGCACGCGGGTAGACCCTGGTTTGTATGCGCATGCTCGATAGTGAGTCACTAAACTTACGCGCATGGACAATGCCGTGTTTTAGGATATTTTCTTTACCCGGCGTATAATGTAGATGGTATTTAAAAAAAGAAAGGAAAGAGGCAAATAACGAGCCTCTAGAGGTTGCGCTGGTTGTTACTGCGTCTGCCAGAGGGGATAGTGCGCCTTGTGATGCATACGTGTAGACCCTGATTTGAACGCGCATGCGCGATAGTGAGTCACTGAACTTATGCGCATGGGCAATGCCGTGTATTAGATATTATCTTTGCCCGGCGTATAATGTAGATGGTATTTTAAAGAAAGAAAGGAAGGGGCAAGTAATCCTAGATCCTATTTCATAAAGATAAACTCACTACTTCTGGGGAGTTGAAAATACGGCCAAAAAACTGAAATGTACATCATGAGGATGGAACCTCAGTTGGGTTTGTGGGGGGTTCAAAAAACATATTCATGACCCTGTCATCGGACATCTGTTTTTAAACTCGATCAGAAGGGCCAAGCATGTGTGGGTAATCTGATGGATAGAGAATGTACGAGGATACACTGGGGGTGGTCACACCATGTCATGCTGGGTGTAGGTCTGTTTTTTTAACCCGAATGCAGATGGTGGGGTTAGCGTAATTGGCTCCAAGGAATAGAGTCATTGAGCCCTGACATGTCAGTGCCAAGACGAAACACCCAGCGTTGTTCTTTTTCCAACAGGCCCATCTCTGAGGGTAGTTGTTCGATCACTGTCCATTGCAACTCATTGACACAGTGTTGAAGTTCAAGGAAATGGGCTGACATTTTTGTTGTGGACTTCTTGCACCTAATGTTACTTTTGTGCTCGTTAATCCTTACTTTGACTTGTCTCGTGGTCATTCCCACATACTCCTTTTTGCAGGGACAAGTGATCAAGTAGACCACGTTTTTACTATTACAGTTGGTAAAGGTGCGTTGTTCCCAACTGGTGCCATTGGTAAAGGTGAGAGTCTGGCTCTTTTTGGTAAGGTGGCAGCTGTTACAATTGCCACACGGATGGTGGCCTTTTATCCCTTGTAGTCTCGTTTGTTCCACTTTGTGTGGAGGAGGTCTTGTATGGACGAGGATGTCCCTAAGATTCCTACCACGTCTGTGAGCGTACAGTGGTTTTTCGAGGCAAAGTGTGCCACTTGTAAGTGTGCGCCAATGTCTATTTACCAGTTTCGCTACTTGGTTGGTTACCGGACTGTAGGTGGTAACACAGACGGTTCTACTCATTAGGTCATCTTTCTTGGGGTTGTCTTCCAGGAGAGCATCACGGTTGTTATTCCTAGCTCTCTTCATAGCTTTCTGGATGATGGGCTTGGGGTATTTTCTTTGTTTCAGTTTGGTACAGAGATCTTTTGCTTGATTTTTATACTTTTCCAGGTCACTGCAGTTTCGACGTAGGCGGAGGAACTGCCCATACGGAAGGTTCTCCCGTAGGGAGGAGGGGGGGTGTTTGTGATCCCTAAAGTGATGGGGAACACACAGTGTTGTATAAATGCCCCTCACACACCAACAGGCCCCTTGGTGTCAGGCTTCATCATCGGGGCCTTCGCGTCCCTCTACGGGACGCGGCGTGCTACGACAAACGACTACGTAGGAGCACTAAGTAGTGAGCTATGTGAGGGTATGTGTGTATTAAGGGGAGTGAGTGAGGTGAAAAAAGGGTGGATAAAAAATACCTGGCACGTGGGCGAACAATTATTTATTATGTCCCCGGCTGGTATTGATAAAAAGGTGCAGAATCTGGTTGATAGTATACGTATTAGGGTATATCAACCATTAGGGTGTCAACATGTTTCGGAGCGCAAGGCTCCTTCTTCAGGACGAGGATATGCACTAAGTCCTCACCTTACTCACATGACAGTGTGAAAGTGTTAAATAGTTAACAAAAATTCAATGTGTAATGTACCTCTCAATGTTATGAATAAGTCTGTTCGTTGCGCCCAATAGGCGTTTGAAAAACCTGTGGAAAAAAGACATAATAAATATGCTGGTCGGATGTCCAGGAACATAAAAACATAATAGTCGGATGTCCAGGAACAGAAGAAAAAAAAATTCTCCTAATCAAAATAAGAGTAAGTAACAGAATATAAATGGGATTCTGGTACCCTGTAAAAAAAAAGACACTATGGAAGGACATGAACCATAAACACACAAACATACATCATAAAAGTAATCTCCCTGAGTGGATGGAGGGAGAGTGGAAGCTTACTTATTTTCAAAACTCAGATGACCTCATGAGCCTATGCGTGATATTGGGGGTACCTTCCCTCGTTGTCTGGTAAACAACCTAAAAAGATAGTAAATAACCGCATTGTAGGTGGTGGATAGAAGAGATCAACAAAAAATGCCAGGCTATTGATGCACAGGGCACCTCTTCATTATTCTAACTACCCCACTCACGGTTACTGCAAGATTCAATCGCCTGCCTTCCCCTCAACGCGGCTCCGATGAAGTGAGCAGCTTGTGGAGTGACTGGCTGTTTTATACTCCTCGTTGGATCAATTAGTGTGGACAAATTGGATAATAGAACTCGGACGTATGCCCAAATACGGCCACAGAAACCCAGCCGTTTCCGGTGTTAACGCGAGCCTCTAGAGATTACTGCGTCTGCCTGAGGGGATAGCGCGCCGTGTGATGCACGCGCGTAGACCCTGGTTTGTATGCGCATGCTCGATAGTGAGTCACTAAACTTACGCGCATGGGCAATGCCGTGTTTTAGGATATTTTCTTTACCCGGCGTATAATGTAGATGGTATTTAAAAAAAGAAAGGAAAGAGGCAAATAACGAGCCTCTAGAGGTTGCGCTGGTTGTTACTGCGTCTGTCAGAGGGGATAGTGCGCCTTGTGATGCACACGTGTAGACCCTGATTTGAACGCGCATGCGCGATAGTGAGTCACTGAACATATGCGCATGGGCAATGCCGTGTATTAGATATTATCTTTGCCCGGCGTATAATGTAGATGGTATTTTAAAGAAAGAAAGGAAGGGGAAAGTAATCCTAGATCCTATTTCATAAAGATAAACTCACTACTTCTGGGGAGTTGAAAATACGGCCAAAAAACTGAAATGTACATCATGAGGATGGAACCTCAGTTGGGTTTGTGGGGGGTTCAAAAAACATATTCATGACCCTGTCATAGGACATCTGTTTTTAAACTCGATCAGAAGGGCCAAGCATGTGTGGGTAATCTGATGGATAGAGAATGAGGCTCGCGTTAACACCGGAAACGGCTGGGTTTCTGTGGCCGTATTTGGGCATACGTCCGAGTTCTATTATCCAATTTGCCCACACTAATTGATCCAACGAGGAGTATAAAACAGCCAGTCACTCCACAAGCTGCTCACTTCATCGGAGCCGCGTTGAGGGGAAGGCAGGCGATTGAATCTTGCAGTAACCGTGAGTGGGGTAGTTAGAATAACGAAGAGGTGCCCTGTGCATCAATAGCCTGGCATTTTTTGTTGATCTCTTCTATCCACCACCTACAATGCGGTTATTTACTATCTTTTTAGGTTGTTTACCAGACAACGAGGGAAGGTACCCCCAATATCACGCATAGGCTCATGAGGTCATCTGAGTTTTGAAAATAAGTAAGCTTCCACTCTCACTCCATCCACTCAGGGAGATTACTTTTATGATGTATGTTTGTGTGTTTATGGTTCATGTCCTTCCATAGTGTCTTCTTTTTACAGGGTACCAGAATCCCATTTATATTCTGTTACTTACTCTTATTTTGATTAGGAGAAAATGTTTTTCTTCTGTTCCTGGACATCCGACTATTATGTTTTTATGTTCCTGGACATCCGACCAGCATATTTATTATGTCTTTTTTCCACAGGTTTTTCAAACGCCTATTGGGCGCAACGAACAGACTTATTCATAACATTGAGAGGTACATTACACACTGAATTTTTGTTAACTATTTACCACTTTCACACTGTCATGTGAGTAAGGTGAGGACTTAGTGCATATCCTCGTCCTGAAGAAGGAGCCTTGCGCTCCGAAACATGTTGACACCCTAATGGTTGATATACCCTAATACGTATACTATCAACCAGATTCTGCACCTTTTTATCAATACCAGCCGGGGACATAATAAATAATTGTTCGCCCACGTGCCAGGTATTTTTTATCCACCCTTTTTTCACCTCACTCACTCCCCTTAATACACACATACCCTCACATAGCTCACTACTTAGTGCTCCTATGTAGTCGTTTGTCGTAGCACGCCGCGTCCCGTAGAGGGACGCGAAGGCCCCGATGATGAAGCATGACACCAAGGGGCCTGTTGGTGTGTGAGGGGCAGTTATACAACACTGTGTGTTCCCCATCACTTTAGGGATCACAAACACCCCCCCTCCCCCCTTCTGAGTGGATTCTACTTTGTTTATTCGTATTGCCCAGGGAGACCGAATCCACGTCTCTCTCTCTCCCCCCTTTTGTTATACCTTATAGTAGAAGACAAACACAAAAAATTGTGCGATTTTTTTTTTTAGAAATGAACTATGTTCTTTGGAGACCGGAAATCAACCAGACAGAATAAATAATAAGTAGAAAATATAAGTAGGCCACTGCTAGCAGCTGTCAGTTAATTTTCTGTGCTGAAAAAGCTTACATTTCAATCCATCTTCCAATTGACTGCTGTAGGAAGGTAGATCCCTGACTATGGTTGCCCCCAACTTTTTGCCTGGTGTTTTGCTGATTTTCTGACTTAGTTGACCTGGGGCCCTGCTATTCAGGACCCCAGGCCTACTGCTCTCTCTGTAAAATGGATTCCATGTACATTAGGTACATATCTAATTGGATACTGAGTCACCTTATCAGTCCCTGTAAAGTGTACCTTAGGTACCCAGGGCATAGGTGTACCCAGGGCCTACCAGGGGCTGCAGCATGTATTATGCCACCCCTGGCTGGCCATCCAAATCTGACACAACTGGCTGCACGACAGCTGGGGCAAGGTGGTGTAATCACCCTTTGCTTTAGATATAGTATACCTATATCTAACCCTAAAAATGGACACACAGATCTCCTATCAGTCACTCCTATGGCAGGCCTTGACAATCCTGAAGGCAGAGTGCTTGGAATCGTGTGAGATAGTGCTCTGGCATGAGCTGAGCCTGTCTGCGGCTTTCGGGAACCATCCCTTAGCCGTTTCCATGATATCGCATACCATATACTCTTAAGTGCATTATAATCCTCGCGGTTATATGCCAACTCTGGTATCGCTTTATCAAAACATGTCGAGTAAGGTGTCATACGAATTGGAATACTAACCCCTCGCCAATTCTGGCGACGGGGTTAGCATTCCACCCTTCTAGAGGGACACGACATGTATGTAACCTGTAACCCCGGTTAAAGTCAGACATAGCCTTAGCTCCACAAGATGGATGCTGCCACCGAGACACAAGTCTGCCCTCCTGCTGCTGGGAGTCCTCCCAGCACAGGAGGCAAGGACAAAGGGTTTCCTGCCAGGGGCGGTGCCAGCACCGTCCCAGACAGGGTTTTGTGTATTCTAGGTAGGCAGGGTTTTAGAGGAAGGTGACTGCAAGTGGCACCCCGGTGCTCACTGTGCATAGGCTGGCTGAAACCAGTTCCAGGGGCACTCCAGCCCCTGGCCTGGGGAAAGCCCGCCAAAGGAGAGGGGTGTAACCACCCCCCTCCTAGTCCCACCCATAGGGCAGGACTTAGTCGCGTGCCAGCCCCTTTTTTGCAGGATAAAGGTAGGAACTGGCCCCCTTCCAAATCAGATCATCTTTGAATCCTGAAACTACTTTCTTCAAGAAGGAACTCAAGACTCTTCCTAAGATTTCTCCCTTGTGACTAAGGAGTAGTCACCCTGCAGCAGCAGGCACCAACCAAGCATCGCGGTTTGTTGCCAGTCTCTCCTTCGGATCAAGACTGCTCCAGCACGACGAGAACCGGCTTCCCTGGCACCTCTGACCTCAACCTACATCATCAGCCCAGCTGTGATCCGTGGGTTTGACGAGACCTCGAGGGACCGGCCATCTTCAGAACTGCACGACGCTTGTCCAGCACGACGCCTGAGTGACCCTCGACTGAGTGCCTTGGGGTAAGAGAAGCCCCGACCCTGAGCAGCTCCAGCACCGAAGTTCAGCCCCCCTGCATCCACGAGATCTGCGTGGGGCCCTTCTGCTCTTTGCTGCTCACCGCGTTGTCCAGGTCGCTTGCCCGTTGGCTAGTGGCCCCTTCACGACGCTCCACGACGACAAACACTGCTGGTCTGGTTGCTCCAGACTGGCCCTTGCTTCCCTCCATCAGAGGAGCACCCTGGACCCTCCTGGTCCACTCAAGATGCCATTTTAGGTCCACCGCGTGGGCCTTGCATTTGCCAAGACTTGTTACCCAATCCTGGGTCCAGCGACGTCGACAGCAAGAACCTTCGTGGGACAGCTCGCACCTCCATCCTGGTCGCCGACAACGCCTTCTGGTCCGAGAGACTGCAGAGCCCAGCAGCGCCCACTCACCTGACTGCGGTGACTTCGCCCGGTGCCATCCTGGTGCCCACTTAATCACTGGCTAGTGATTCAGAACTTGGTTCCCTCTGCTTTCAGGTCTTCTTCTTCCCTGATCCAGGCTTGGATCCTCACGAACTTCTTCACTGGTCGCCTGCCAGCAACTCCTTTCTTCAGGCTCCTGGTTCATCAACGAAGAAACCCGACGACACTTGAACCCTATGCAGCCGCAGCCCCTGGGCTAGGTAAACCGAGTACTCCGGTGCTCCAGCGTAGGCCCACTCTCTAAGTGTCTAGATCCACTTTCGTTTTTGACCTACCTAGTCGGGTTCGCCCGAAAACACTAACTTTGCATTTACTAGAATCCATAGACTTTGTTCCGCATTACGCGTGAGAGTTCCCACTCTGCACACGACGTCCCTAGGTCTCCTGCTAGTAATCTAAAGGTTCAGTAGTCCAGTCCTAGCGATCCCAAAGCCTATGAGAGTAGTACTTACCTGCTAGTAATTTCGCATTCCACTTTTGTAGTATATGGTTTTTCGTGCCCCTCGGGCATTTGTGTAAATTGTGCGACTTAAAGTATTTTCATAAGAGTTTTGTTGTGTGCTTAGCTCCCTGACTCATAAAGAGTTCAGGGTAGTCTTGTTATGAATAAATATCTGTTTATTTTCATAACAACTTGTGTGGTGTCCTTTCACTTGGTGTTCAAGGGGTAATGTGATGGTAAAACAGCTGGCTTAACACGCCCTCTAGAGTCTTAGCCTTAGACTGCTCGTATCCATGCTACTAGGATAGCTGGTCTATAAGGTTGACTTACAACCAATCATCAATAAGGGTTGTTTGGACTGATACATAGTGATCACTAGAATAGTGAGCACTGCATATCAGGCCAACTTCTCACATTGGTGAGCAGTGGTGGGATTTGAGCTTGCTGTTGTTTTACCACACATATCCTAAGAATATCTTGTGAAAGATCACATAAGTACTAAAGGTACATATAACTTAGCTTAGAATACTCTGAGTTCTACTGAACCAGCTGTTGTAGCTCCTAGGGCCTAGCACACCCTAAACTACAACTCTAGAAAGGGATCAGTAGGTAAACATATAGTGTAGGTAAGTGCACCACTTACACCTCACTAGAAAAGCATGTCTACCCATGGAGAGTCTTCAGAGACTCCCCTTGTGGTTATTGACCCTCCACAGGTCAGCTCAAGATATGCAGCTCTCAATTTCCAGGAGTTGAGACACTTGTGTACCTCCAGGAAATTGAAACAGGGGTCTAACCCCACCACTCCCTTTCTGTTGGGTCTCTTAGAGACTTATGATGCTAGGAAAGCATCTCAGGGAGATGGGAATATGCCAGCCTTAGAAGGGCACCTTGGTGATCCAGACCTCCACAACACTGTAAATACAGTTGAGGAGGAGGACCCTGCAGAGCTCTCTGGGGATGAGGTAGACAAAGGTCTTGAGGTAGTCAGAAGGCTAACTAGGGCCAACATAGACTTGCTTGGGCTAGGATCTGGGGGACCCCCAGTACTGACCCTAAGTAGGCCTAACCTTGGAGTTAGGAGAGATAGATCTCTTTATAGGGACTCCATTAGATCTCTGCACTCTAATGCCTCTTCTCAGGGGAGAAGGAACTCTCCCCAGAGGAGATTGACTTCCCCTCAGAGAAGAGAGCATGAAGCAAGGATGAGACAAGCTAAACTTAGGATTGAAAGGGAAGAACTTGCCCTGGCCAAAGAGAAGCTTGCCTTTGCTAGAGAGCAGCAGATGAGTGGGTTAGCTCCCACTGGTGGCAGCAATCTCCCAAGATATAAAGAGAAGGGTTTAGATACTAAACACCTGACTAAAATAGTGCCCCCCTTTAAGCAAGGGGATGACATCCAGAAATGGATGGCTGCTCTGGAGAGGGCCTGCACTGTGCAGTGCATTCCCCAGAGTCAGTGGGCAGCTATACTGTGGCTCTCCTTTGATGGCAAAGGTAGAGATAAGCTCCTCACTACTAGAGTTGAGGAGGCTAACAATTACCAGGTCCTGAAAATGCACTGGTTGATGGGTTTGGCTTAACCACTGAGCAGTACAGGTTGCTGTTCAGAGACACCCAGAAAACTCAGTCTCAGGACTGGTCTGACTTTGTTGATTGTGCCACTAAGGCTTTGGAAGGCTGGCTACTGGGTAGCAAGGTTACTGACTTCACAGGATTGTATAATCTTATTATGAGAGAGCAAGTCTTAAATAATTGTCAGAACCAGTTATTACACCAGCACCTGGTAGACTCTGATCTGACCTCTCCACAAGAATTGGGTAAGAGGGCAGACAAATGGGTCAGAACCAGGATTAGGCCCAAGAACCAAGGTGGTGACCAGAAAAAGGAATCAACCAAGCCTCAAGAGAAGGGTGGGAATAAATCTTCAGATCAAACCACATCAGGGCCCCAAAAATCCTCTGAGGGGGGTGGGTCCCAGAATCCTTCTAATAACCAGAAGAAACCTTATTGTTATCCCTGTAAACAGGTGGGTCATTTGAAAACTGACAGCAGTTGCCCAAAGAATAACAATAAGGAGAACATACCCCCAAGTAACATTCCCAAACCTCCTGTTACTATTAGTAGTAATCCCCCAGGTGGTGGGAGTGCCCCCAAGAATTTGGGTGCATTTACTTTGGGAGTTCCTGGGGACTCTGGCCTAACCAGGTCCCCAATCTTAGATACTCTTGTCTGTGAGACTGGCATGGGGTTTGCCAACTTCACAACTTGTCCCAACACTTTGGGCAAGTACAGACAGGAGCCCCTCATCAATGGTATAAAGGTTGAGGCCTATAGAGATACAGGGGCTAGCATCACTATGGTGACTGAGAGTCTAGTCCCCTCAAGGCAACTTTTACCTGGTGCCACATACCAGGTGACCAATATTGATGGAGTACAGGGAGATCATCCCATGGCAGTGGTCAATCTCAGCTGGGGAGGTGTCACTGGCCACAAGAGAGTGGCAGTGTCACCAAACTTGCCTGTAGATTGCCTACTGGGGAATGATTTAGAGCTCTCAGCCTGGGCTGAAGTAGAGCAAGAAACCCATTTTAGAATGGTAAACATCCATGGTAAGGTTAGTGGGGCAGTGATAGCCACAGCCCCAGTCCAAGATATCCTCCCTGAACAGGTCAGGAGGGCTGTGCCAGTCACAGCCCAATCTCAGACAACTTCCTTCCCAGAACAGGTTGTCAAGGCTGTGATGGTCACAGCCCACACCCAAACTGAGCCCCCTCCTGAAAAGGTTGGGAGAGTTGTGATGGCCACAGCTCAAACTCAGACAGATTATAGTGTTGTGAAGCCTGAAACTATGGATCACTCCACTCAGACAGAGAGCATTGAGGAGGAAGAGAAATCTCCCTCCCACCAGACTTTAGGAAAGGGTCAGCCTCCTCAGGGAACTGATCTGACCCCTTGTGAAGAAACTGCCACAGAGGTAGTCAGGCCTAGCCTGGCAGAACTCCTGATGTCAGTGGACCCTTCCAAGGTGGGACCCAGTCTGGAGCAGGTAACCTGCCCCTCTCTACCCTGCCTCAGTCAGCCCAGGGCTGTAGAGGTCAGGGAGGCCAGTGTTGGACCCCAAAGGGCCCCCTGTCCAAAGGAATTCCCCAATCAGCAGATTAAGGGCACTGAAGCTAGTAGTCCTAGCCAAGTGAAAATAAAATCAACTCCTGAGGGATCCCCCTTAAATTTAGTTAGGGACCTCCCACAGATGGACACTGTTGGGCACAGCCAAACCTGGGACCTGAGGGCCCCAAACCTGACCTGTCCCTCCAGTAAGCCAAACAGAGGGACCCAACCTCCAGCTGTAGGTAGCCAGAGGTTGACCCTGAGAGCCCAAAACAACTCAGTCTTGGAAAGAAAGGCCTCTATGGTGGAAAATGATTGGAGTAAGCTGAGCCCAAAATTAGTGGAGCCTCACTTCAGTACTCCATTTCAGCACCAGCCTTTTCCTTTGCCAAAACACACCACAGGTAGAGATTCCCTATGGTGGAGACCCTCAGATACCCTTAGGGTGAGGGATTGCTTAGTGGACCATGAGATAAGGGGTAACCATGCCAGTGCTGGTACTTCCTTATATGGCCACTCAGGCAATATAGGCTTACCTGGCAAGGATAGCCTTATCTCCTTTCGTTTAGGGGGGGGTTATGTAGGAAGGTAGATCCCTGACTATGGTTGCCCCCAACTTTTTGCCTGGTGTTTTGCTGGTTTTCTGACTTAGTTGACCTGGGGCCCTGCTATTCAGGACCCCAGGCCTACTGCTCTCTCTGTAAAATGGATTCCATGTACCTTAGGTACATATCTAATTGGATACTGAGTCACCTTATCAGTCCCTGTAAAGTGTACCTTAGGTACCCAGGGCATAGGTGTACCCAGGGCCTACCAGGGGCTGCAGCATGTATTATGCCACCCCTGGCTGGCCATCCAAATCTGACACAACTGGCTGCACGACAGCTGGGGCAAGGTGGTGTAATAACCCTTTGCTTTAGATATAGTATACCTATATCTAACCCTAAAAATGGACACACAGATCTCCTATCAGTCACTCCTATGGCAGGCCTTGACAATCCTGAAGGCAGAGTGCTTGGAATCGTGTGAGATAGTGCTCTGGCATGAGCTGAGCCTGTCTGCGGCTTTCGGGAACCATCCCTTATCCGTTTCCATGATATCGCATACCATATACTCTTAAGTGCATTATAATCCTCGCGGTTATATGCCAACTCTGGTATCGCTTTATCAAAACATGTCGAGTAAGGTGTCATACGAATTGGAATACTAACCCCTCGCCAATTCTGGCGACGGGGTTAGCATTCCACCCTTCTAGAGGGACACGACATGTATGTAACCTGTAACCCCGGTTAAAGTCAGACATAGCCTTAGCTCCACAAGATGGATGCTGCCACCGAGACACAAGTCTGCCCTCCTGCTGCTGGGAGTCCTCCCAGCACAGGAGGCAAGGACAAAGGGTTTCCTGCCAGGGGCGGTGCCAGCACCGTCCCAGACAGGGTTTTGTGTATTCTAGGTAGGCTGGGCTTTAGAGGAAGGTGGCTGCAAGTGGCACCCCGGTGCTCACTGTGCATAGGTCGGCTGAAACCAGTTCCAGGGGCACTCCAGCCCCTGGCCTGGGGAAAGCCCGCCAAAGGAGAGGGGTGTAACCACCCCCCTCCTAGTCCCACCCATAGGGCAGGACTTAGTCGCGTGCCAGCCCCTTTTTGCAGGATAAAGGTAGGAACTGGCCCCCTTCCGAATCAGATCATCTTTGAATCCTGAAACTACTTTCTTCAAGAAGGAACTCAAGACTCTTCCTAAGATTTCTCCCTTGTGACTAAGGAGTAGTCACCCTGCAGCAGCAGGCACCAACCAAGCATCGCGGTTTGTTGCCAGTCTCTCCTTCGGATCAAGACTGCTCCAGCACGATGAGAACCGGCTTCCCTGGCACCTCTGACCTCAACCTACATCATCAGCCCAGCTGTGATCCGTGGGTGTGACGAGACCTCGAGGGACCGGCCATCTTCAGAACTGCACGACGCTTGTCCAGCACGACGCCTGAGTGACCCTCGACTGAGTGCCTTGGGGTAAGAGAAGCCCCGACCCTGAGCAGCTCCAGCACCGAAGTTCAGCCCCCCTGCATCCACGAGATCTGCGTGGGGCCCTTCTGCTCTTTGCTGCTCACCGCGTTGTCCAGGTCGCTTGCCCGTTGGCTAGTGGCCCCTTCACGACGCTCCACGACGACGAACACTGCTGGTCTGGTTGCTCCAGACTGGCCCTTGCTTCCCTCCATCAGAGGAGCACCCTGGACCCTCCTGGTCCACTCAAGACGCCATTTTAGGTCCACCGCGTGGGCCTTGCATTTGCCAAGACTTGTTGCCCAATCCTGGGTCCAGCGACGTCGACAGCAAGAACCTTCGTGGGACAGCTCGCACCTCCATCCTGGTCGCCGACAACGCCTCCTGGTCCGAGAGACTGCAGAGCCCAGCAGCGCCCACTCACCTGACTGCGGTGACTTCGCCCGGTGCCATCCTGGTGCCCACTTAATCACTGGCTAGTGATTCAGAACTTGGTCCCCTCTGCTTTCAGGTCTTCTTCTTCCCTGATCCAGGCTTGGATCCTCACGAACTTCTTCACTGGTCGCCTGCCAGCAACTCCTTTCTTCAGGCTCCTGGTTCATCAACGAAGAAACCCGACGACACTTGAACCCTATGCAGCCGCAGCCCCTGGGCTAGGTAAACCGAGTACTCCGGTGCTCCAGCGTAGGCCCACTCTCTAAGTGTCTAGATCCACTTTCGTTTTTGACCTACCTAGTCGGGTTCGCCCGAAAACACTAACTTTGCATTTACTAGGATCCATAGACTTTGTTCCGCATTACGCGTGAGAGTTCCCACTCTGCACACGACGTCCCTAGGTCTCCTGCTAGTAATCTAAAGGTTCAGTAGTCCAGTCCTAGCGATCCCAAAGCCTATGAGAGTAGTACTTACCTGCTAGTAATTTCGCATTCCACTTTTGTAGTATATGGTTTTTCGTGCCCCTCGGGCATTTGTGTAAATTGTGCGACTTAAAGTATTTTCATAAGAGTTTTGTTGTGTGCTTAGCTCCCTGACTCATAAAGAGTTCAGGGTAGTCTTGTTATAAATAAATATCTGTTTATTTTCATAACAACTTGTGTGGTGTCCTTTCACTTGGTGTTCAAGGGGTAATGTGATGGTAAAACAGCTGGCTTAACACGCCCTCTAGAGTCTTAGCCTTAGACTGCTCGTATCCATGCTACTAGGATAGCTGGTCTATAAGGTTGACTTACAACCAATCATCAATAAGGGTTGTTTGGACTGATACATAGTGATCACTAGAATAGTGAGCACTGCATATCAGGCCAACTTCTCACAACTGCCACTTTCAACTTGTTATTTTCTGCCTTTGGATGCATTTGATTCTCTGATTGCCCTAGAATTACTATGATATGCTGTTGTCTTTTAATTTCATTCCCAGGTGAAAACTTACATTACTCCGGTTCCATCTTCCTTGTTCCAGTACCTACTGTGGATGGATTGATTGTCACAGTTGTTTGTCGATTGCAAAGTCTACTGATACGTAGACGTGGAGAAGCGTGGCTTAGTGGTTAGAGGCGGCAGACCCGGAAGCTGAGATCGACCGTGGACCAGGGTTCGATTCCCCGCCTCGGCGGGTCTCGGGCTCAAAAATTCCACGGACTCGACAATTCTCGCTCCGGTGCCTACTCGAATCACGGGGTCACACTCTGCAACTCTGGGCAATAGCTTGCTTAATCTCCACTACGGCCCCTCGCGGCGGGATGCCTGGCTTTCACCTTGTGGACACCCTGCCGGGGTTTCTCACAGGGGAATACCAGGACGGGTTCCCTAAGCAAGCGCCAGGATGCCCTTTGGGTGACAGGTTTGCGCTATATAAGTACACCTACATTTACATTTACATTTACATACGTTGTGGTTGGAGGGGCTCTGGATATTAAGTTCCTAGAAGGACCTAGGACAGTTTGTTTCTTTAAAGGTTTTCACTGGGGTGGCTATCTGGGAGGCACACATACACCTTACTTCAACAAGGACTGGGACGAGGCACATGGAAGCATAATAATGGCATTAACTTTGAGTAATACACGCATTCAGAGGAACAAAGATCGAGTCCAACTGCTTACAAATATAACTTTTACAAGCGGCTGTGCCAGGAAGTAACAATTTGTATTTCATCATGTGTTTGAATACCTCATACATGACTCAAAGTTATGCTGCATAATTAAGGTATACTAAAATGTTTGTGGCTGAAATAAAGGGAATAAACTTATGACTCTTCTGTGCTCTGCCTGCTGTCATCAGATTTCAGAATGCCAGGATAAAATGAACGCTAAAACAGGAAAGCTCTCATAACTCTGTACCAGCAAACTAGGTACAACCAGCTCAGACAGACATCATTTTAATGTGGAGAACCCCAGGAATATCAGCAGAGGCACCACGGTGAATCTCAGGGGACTGTGACAGGTAGCAAGCTCGGCCTGTAATACCACTGCTCTTAATGGTCTTCTGTGAACTGAGGTGTATCTCAGGGCTCTCTTTTAGCCGCACCACTATTCAATCTCTATCTAGAGCTCTTATTTCAAACACTGAAACAGTTAAACATACCTACGTATCATTATACTAATGATACTCAGCTATACATGAAGCCATCATGCCTGGAGGATATGCACCGCTTGAAGGACGGCTTCTAAAAAGCACAGCACTGGATGTCAATCAACTTTGTCCTCCTAAACACTCACAAGACAAAATGCTTGCTCATCTCTGCAAAGAAAACCAAACAGGACATAACTCTCCCAAGCATACTTTCTTTTAACAACGCTTCTTTTATCATCTCATCTACAGCAAAATCTTTGGGATGTCTCAACAACAGCTCCTTGACCTTAATCCCACAGATCAACAACCCATCTCAATCAGCTAATTATTTGCTGGTTTTACCTAGCGGTACGAGCTTACAATTGAATACCTTATAGTAGCATCGATATGAACAAATGACACCATACCTTGTGAACAAATACATTACGAGGATGCTATCAAAAACATTGTAATAGCGCCATTATAAATACATAGGACCATAATTTAAGAATAAATACAATACTTCATCCGTAGATTGCATATATAAATCCATAATATATTAATTACATAGAAAAGGTCAGCATAAATATGAATATATGTATAAATAAGGATAGTAATAAAGGGCCCATATTTTGTAACCTCACTGATTGATTAAGCATATAGATATTTAAAACTAGTAAGAGCCAGAGACAAGCCAGCCTCTACCATCAAGGTCACCACTCATCCAATCCAGCAAATGGCACCTTATCTTTTGTCCCCACTCCCTAGCCTGTCAACCCATACAATTATATAAGGTTCTTTCTTGGTTATATATAACTATCAGTCGCCCAGCCTAGCAACTGCAGCTGATATGAAGGCAAAATTAATCTGGGTCGTGTCTAGTTTGCTGCTATTATCGTACCCCAATACCATCTTAGAGACAGATCTTTCTCCCAAATAGTTTCTCCCAGAATATCTCTAAGCAATTTTTCAAGGGCGATAGTTTATTGCAGCTGTAAAACATATGGACCAGCTCGGCCAGACCAATACCGCACCTGGGGCATTTAACATCCTCCCTTTTTCCCCACCCAAACAGCTTGGCCGGGGTGAAGTATAAATTAAGTATTGTCTTATAGTGCTGAGCTTTCAGACTAGCTGAGAGGAAGATCTTTGAGGCTAGTCCTAGTGACATATCTATATCGTTATATGGAGCATCTAGTTTCCTGGCCCAATTTGTTTCAGTCTTCTCAAGATCATCAGAAATATTATCCAATAAAATATTGAAAATATTCCTGGTCTTGCAATCAGTGTGGTCAATTGCTTCTAAAACGATGATTTTATCCAAAAATACATCCACTCTGTGTTGGTTGAATAATTCCTTTACTTGTAGATACTTGCAATATGAGCTATCGGGTATGCCAAAATCCTGCTTTAAATCCGAAAAAGAGCACAATTGCCCTGATAAAAACATGTTTCCAATCTTTGTGAGACCATGTTGCTCCCATTGTCTTGCCATTACATCATAAAATAAAGGCAGCAAGAGCGGAGAACGCCACATGGGTGTGTATCTATTATAATTTGTGATCTTCATTAATTTTTTAACCTTACTCCAAACTTTCCAGGCGTTAATTATAATCTTAAACCATACTTTCTTAAAATAGCTCAGCTCCAATTGTCAAAGCAGGATGCCACCTACCGCCTTCCCAACTGTGAGCTCGTAGATAGTTGGAGAAACCGCGGGGCATTCTAGATCTTCCCTATCCTTATTTGTTTCAGCTGAAAACAATATAACCATTTGATGCAGATGACCTGACCAGTAGCAAAATAACGGACTGGGAGCAGCAAAGCCCCCATGTACCTGGGCAGAGTGAAAAATGTCAAAGAGCGCCTAACCGTCGCATATTGCCATATGAAATTTATAAAGATGGAATCCAATATCTTCAGTATGGATCCTTTGATCTCTAAAGGGAAAGATCTAAATAAATATAACATATTGGGTAACATTATCATCTTGAGTTAAGTAGATGCATTATGCTTGATTAATTAAAACCTTGCATAAGCACGTGAACAATAAAATCAAGGATACAATAAATGAAGAATTTACAAGACTAAAATAGCTACATTAAAAAACAAATTGCTTCCTGTTGAATCATACATGCTAAAATCAGTGTGTGATTAATACTCAGTCTGTAAAAAGTCAGTTTAATAAAATGTATCACTTTAAACTGATGAGAAGCACCTGCGCAGCATGAGACAACTTCCTAATGTCCAGCTTGTAGCTTGCAATACCAATTTGGGAAGCCATAAGATACCTTTACTAGGCTAGATCTTGAAGAGCCAGGGCCGTTAAGCGGATCTAGTCAATGACAACTGAGGATACATTTTTCAGCCTTTTTTCCGTTAATTCAAAGAATTTTACAAGACGGCAATTAAGCTGTACTAAAGTTGGATTAAAGCACAGCATCACCGCCTGTCTGCAAGACCTAACGCCATGCAGATTAAAGAATGGTTTCAACAAGGAGATCCGTATGTCCTTTAAGTTCTTGCAAATACATATAATATGAATAAGACTCTCCGTGCCGCAAGTGCATAGACGGCAAGGCTGATCGCCTCCCTTTCTTTCCCAAAGTGGTAGAAATGGATTAATCAGGCCAACTTCCAGCCGAAGTCTTTGTCGTGTATTTCTATAGGTTCTGAATCGATCCCCCTATTCCTGACCCTATTCTGGTTAAACTACCTAGCTAGTTAACTAACAGTCAGCCCATGAGGCAAGAAAACCCCCATGATGCAGATACCGTTATCTGACGCAGTCACACTACGGCACAGGAACGTGTTATCTGATTAGGTCATAACGCTTGAGATCTAATTAGACAAGCGACATTCCTCCAGCCCCTGATAAGGCATACGACGTTCTCATAACAAATCAAACCTATGACAACCTGGATAATCCGTGCGGCCATTGTTTTGATTTCACAGAGAACTTTAGTAAAGAATGTGCTAACGAGCAAGTCGTATGACATCTTTATTGACGTACCTATGTCCATCCTTACGTCAATCCCGGCACCTTTAAGGTATAAATATTGCCGACCTTGCCCTATGCAAACACACGCGTGGTGACAAGACGGAGCAGCCATACTTGCCGAAGCCGAGAGCAGAAGCAGACCCCGCTGGCAGCAGCCCCGCCTTCCTGACGCGCTGAGAGACGCGCTGCTATCTCAAGCCGAGAGACCCAGCACCGGCGCTTCCGGGTAGCCCTCGCAGGCAGCCTGGAATATCGAGAGCAGAGAAAGAGATACCATTCCTCATTCATCCTAAATTCCAGGTACAGAACTGAATAACCCCTCACAGAGAATTCTTTAGTTATTCACTTGGCAAAAACAAACTTAACTTAAACTGTAACTTTCTATTCCCGCCCACGCATTAGACTTAGGTCAGGTACACGGGGTAGGCGTATTTAGAAACACCAGTTGAGTACGTTTAGTCAAATGTATATGTGTATGTAAATATATTTTAATCATTTTAAACATCATATGGCTCAGAAACCATATCAATGTTTTTACAGTATTATTTTATACTATTGCTTCTAATGTATGCACTTTACTTAACTATAAGTATTGCAATAATATCGATCCATTTCTCTTGTACGAGAAAAGAGACTGATCAATAAATAACATCTTTTATTGAACACGCCCGTCTCTTCCTTTTCTCTACATTCTGATGAGACTAAGAATGCACGTACTGACTGAGTAAAATAATTGCCTTGTGCTCACACGACTCTCGAGATTGACTCTTGATTAGGGGAGAGCAAAGTTGTCATGTTCTATGGTTGTCAGAAACTAAATCCCTTCTTGTCTAATCAGGGAAGTTAATCCTTCCTTGAACATTCGAGAAAGTTTCTAGCGAACTCTGAGCTTAGCTGGCAAACCCAAAAATTAAGTCTAGTATCGACAGTAGTAGACCTAGTTAACGTCTGGCCTAGGCCTTTACTGCTGTAGGTACTATTCCAATGCGCAGAGCCTATTGGGAAAATAGGAGCTACACTACATGGCGCCCAACGCGTTTGGAAAGGGCGATAAAACTAACGTAAGACATTTAGAGTAACTCAGTCGTGCTTTCTCACTCAGACCCCTTTTCCCAAATACTCCAAAGACGTCTGGAGTGGGTGAAAGGTTATTATATCCTCCAAAACCTCGCAGGAGGGAACTCCTATGTATGGTTCTTGGTCTAGTCAACGTTGAAGGATAAAACAGTTCCAGAATATTGTGCATCTAATCTCTGTTTCCATAAAGAAACCTGATCTGCAAATAAAAATAATACCATCCTGTCTGTAAAATGGCAGAGAGTGATGATGAAAGAGAGGCAATTAGATTAGCAACTGAAATAGCAGATGCTGATGCTACCATGCAAACAGCAGACCCGGATATAATACTCATCCAGGTCGCCAAAAGGAGATCTATAACCTTAAAACTTATAGAAAATGGACTGACACCTAGAGGTGGCACAGTCATATTCGTAATTGAGGCACACGAATATCGGCAGACAGAGGTATACTATACATGGATACATTTTCCAGCAGCAAATGCTGTAACAAAGTACTTCCACTATTACAAAATAGAGGTTCCACCCGACATTTACACTCCTTTCGAGGAGGTGGAAGTACCACTCAAATTCCAAGAGCATTTGCTCTTATTTGATGGCGCCCTAATACATAACAATCACATTACAAGGCTCGGTCCTTTAGGAAGACCAGGAGCAACGTGGCCGGTCTTAGCCGGATACACACCACATCCAGACATCGAAAGAATGCCTGCAGCAGAGCTATTAATACAGCTAAAACAACTACTAAAAATTCATAGACAATTAGTTCAGTATGTAATGCGGACTTCAACAATTCAGCCAGCGATTAAACTTCCACAGCTGACCCCTCACCAGGGGAACACAAATAAAATTACACCACAGAACATCCAATCCTGCCTAGGTAAAGTTCCAGCTAAACGGGAACAAATACCATTCTGATTGGCACAGAAAATTACCCAAATAGAGGCGGTGTTTCCTGACACCACCCCGCTGGAAAAACACAGGATTCTGACTATATGTCTCCCAATGGGAATCGCACCACACATTGAGGACTGTGACACTTGGGGTACAGTCTTTGCTTCCATCTACACAAAAACGCACGGTGTTCCATCCATTTCGGTAATACCAGATGTGCTAAAACAAATTCAAGATGAATACGGTCCAGAACCTGCTTTAACTCTTGGTATGAAATTACTGAAAGACTTCAAGCAGGTTTCGGCTATATTACTAGCCAACATAAAGGGTGAAGCAGCAAACGTGGCGATCCGCCAGAGGTTAAAAGAGACAGATATAGCAGACCAACCAGCTGAAATTGCCAGAATCATAGAAAAATCCTATGAAGAACTAGGCAGAGATAGTCTAGGTGGAATACCAGTAAAACCGCAACTGACTACAAGTCCAGAAAAAATGTTTTTTAATAATAATAATAATTCACCAAAAAAGAACTGGGATGGAAATAAACAATCCAATCCTAAAGAAAAGAAATTCCAGTCCAGAGGAAGGTCTCCTAGGCGAAGAGAGAAATCTCCAAACCCGAGACAAAGGTCACCCCAGAGTGACCCCTCTGGGAATAGATATAACCTTAGAAATAGGGATAATATTAAAAAACCTGATAGATATCAAGACATTGATACACGTCCCTCTCAATCTTTTCAGAATTCCTCGCAGAAATCGGAAAGAAGAGGACGATCAGAAGAGCACGCCAAGTCCAAAGACAAGGAACCTGCTCAACTGAAAAAGAAATCACAATTTCCAAAAAAGAAGGTAGCCAGTATCAAGGTAGTTAACAATGCCGAGAATACTGAGGACACAACTGAAAAACGGAGAGTGGGCTCAGACAATGCTAGACAGCGCAGCAGAGGTGAGCATAGCTCGCAAAGTCCTTATGAATCATCTGGAGACAGTGGACACGAATGAATACCTTCAAGTGGAAACTGCAGATACCAGAGTTAGCAAGCCCCACAAAATATACGAGATAACATTACGTATAGAGGGAGATAAGACTAGGAAAATTAGGGGACTATTTTGGGATAACCTCTCCAAAGGCTATGACATCCTTCTAGCTGAAAAAGACTGGCCACCAGAGTTTGTCAGGGAGTGCCCTCATGGCGAAGAAGTAATTATGCCTGCCTTCTCGAATCAAATACCGATTCATAAAAAATATACACTTGCTAGAAAGTGGGCAGTGGCCTTAGCACCTGCTTTATATAAAAATCATGTAGGATGGGATGAGGATTCTCCTCCTCACAAAGTCCAGTTAAAATCACAACCAACTGCACAAAGGCAGTACCCAATTAAGCAAGAAGCTAAAAAACAAGTAAATGAAATACTAGATCAGCTAGAATACCAGGGGGTGATTGAAACTTGCACCTCACAAATGAACAATCCTTTGTTTCCGGTCGCCAAACCAGACAACTCATATCGTCTAGTTTTGGATTACCGACACCTTAACACATGTTGCAAAACCTTTGCAGTGCAAAACTCACACAGTGCTGCACTAATGAATAACATAGTGCGCAAAAAATACAAAACAACCTTGGACATCTCCAATGGATTCTTTTGTCAAAACATAGCACCAGAGAGCAGATATTTAACAGCTTTCTCAGTAAATGGCACTCAAAAACAATTCTGTCGGTTAGCCCAGGGGTACAAGAACAGCCCGGGGGTATTCTCAGCGAGAGTAACAGAATTACTACAACTATATGATGATGAAGCATTATCTTATGTCGATGACATTTACTTAACAGATGATGACTTGGAGACTCACTTGAAAAGAGTGAACACCATAATACTTGGTTTCGCTGCAGAGGGTTACAAATTCAACTTCAAAAAGTCCAGAATTGCCCATCTGACGGTCCTATTCTTAGGATATGAGTTATCAAGTGAAGGTAAAAGCCTGGCAGACAATTTCCTAGAGAAATGTGCCGTAATCCAAGCTCCTAAAACACTAAAAAACCTACAGTCAATTCTAGGCTTCCTAAATTTCGGAAGAACATATATTGCAAATTACGCAGAAAGGGTCAAACCCCTTTATGATCTAATTAAACCAGACTTTAAAAGATCCAGTTGGACTCAAGCACACACAGAAATTTTGAGATCCTTACAAACAGACATGCTAATTAAAACAAAATTAGAAACCCGTGATAATACACGCAACCTTGTGATCCGAGTCATCCCAGGGAGATGCGGATTCACATACCTAACCTCTAATGAGGGAGATAAGGTACCAATTGCATTCAAATCACACTTGTACACTAAGGCTGAAATGAAATTTAGCCCAACGAAAAAAATTCTTACAGCAACACAGACAGCTATAGCAAAAGAACGAGCCCTGGCACAAGGTAAACGAATAGTAATCGTGACACCAATACCAGCCTTAGAGGCGGTAACAAAGGCAAGCATTCCGAATGCTAAAGCACTCCATCCGAGATGGATACAATGGGCTAACTCTCTTGCTGCAACAGACGTGGTGTACGAATTTGATCCTTACTTAAAAACACAAGAATTTCTCCAATATGAATTTGAATGTCCTCCGCCAACCGAAATTCTGCCTCTAGAACACTACGGCTGTATAATATATACAGACGGATCAGCACAACCCGCAGTAGGGGGTAAACAAGCTTACAGTGCTGCGTGCGCGATTGTTAAAGGTCGTTGGCACGAAGGGAAATTTAAACCAACCCTCACTAAAACACAATCTCTAGGAGATTGCACAGCTCAGCGAGCTGAACTACTAGCATTCAAGATGGCGCTTGAAAATACCGATCGAGAATTCCCCACACTTATAGTGTGCGATTCGTATTATTGCGTTCAGTCTTATAATGAATACTTGCAGATCTGGCTTCAGAACGGTTTCAAGGATGCGAAAGGTGGCACAATCAAGCATAAAATGCTCTGGGAACAAGTAGCTCTTTTACAAAAAGAACTTCCAAAGACTCACGTGATACATACACTGAGTCATCAACGTGATGGCGTTCACGTTGCAGGGAATTCATTGGCTGATGAGGCCGCGAAAGCAGCTGTGCAAACGGCTTCCGTAGCAGCCGTCACCCGGTCAAAAACAAAAATAGACAGCGAAATATTACAAGCTGTCAGCGCTTCAGAAAAGGATTCGATAGAACCACTCCCTAAAGGCTTTCCAGTAAAATACTCATACATAACTGATGAAAACAATGTTCCTTTTGCTCGAATCCCTGGAGTGGGGGATAGGGCAATTCCAAACATGGAACACAGATTAGGACTAATAATAGCGGCACACGAAGGGCTTGCTTCTACCCATGCTGGCGTCTCAGCCACAGTATCATTATTAAAACAGAGATACTGGTGGCCACAAATGAGAAGACAAACAAGGAACTATGTTCTAGCATGTGAAATATGTCAAAAAATGAAAGTATCAACTGTGAGACGTCCAGCACAGACGCCCCTTCTAATCTCGGATAAACCATTAGCATGTGTTTATCTAGACCACTGCGGTCCCTTACAAAGGGATGGTAACTATAAATATATCTTGGTCGCAGTGGACTCATGCACAAGATTCATATGGATGTGGCCCCAGCGAACGGCTGACGCCAGAACTGTTATAAAAGATTTGCGGGTCTTTATCGGCACATACGCAATTGGCATTCTGCATTCGGACAATGGTCCTGCTTTTAGCTCTCGGGCTTATAAGGAGGCCATGGTCAGCATGGGCGTGCAATTGCGGTACTCTTGTCCATTTCACCCTGAGGGGAACGGAATTGTTGAAAGAAAAAACCGTGACATAAAGCAATCTATAACGGCAAAGGTATTAGGTTCGGGAGCTGGGTGGGTCAAACATCTAATAAGTGTCCAACGTAGTCTAAATAACTTGCCAAGAAATTCTCTGAAGGGATTCAGTCCGTACGAATTATTATTCGGAACTAGGATGTTGATCTCTGACCTTGATAGTCAGACTTCAGTGGTAATAGAAAAAACCTTTGATGTCAAAGACCGTTTGGCTATTTTGCAGGACTTAAACAAAACAAGAAAAGACCTGAGCAACATACAGTTGAAACAACAGCCAACGACCACTGAAGATTCACCACCTGTCCCAGCAAGACCTGTCTGGATTCCAAAAGTCGGGGATCTAGTCAGGGAGAAGATCGCGGTAAAGAAGGAATTTGGGCCTTCTTACAGAAAAGCAGTTCCTGTCTTGTCTGTCAACGGGACAAGATCAGTTGTACTACCGCCACTTGCTGGAAAAAAGGAGAACCGAGTTGTATCCATCGACCTGGTAAAACCACAACATGTGGCCGATAACAAACAGTAGGCCAAGTGGACTCCCAATAAGTAGCAGAACACCAAGGTTTGCTACCAGTACAGAGGTCCTAACAAAGAGGCTCATCACATTCGAAACGCCTAAAGAAGAACAACAAGGACTATGCAACAATGCAATAGAACTCAGACCTCTGAAAACCCAAATAAAGACATTTAGCAGAGACACACCAATCTACAATGAAGTTCCAAGTGAAAATGCAAGAAACAAAAATCCTGAACCAATTGGAACAATTGACAGAACTGCATCTGGTTACTTCATCAACTTCGATGATTCCTCTGAAGGTTTCAGCGAACAAAAGACACAGCCATCATCAAAATCCTTTAAAGACAAAGCAAAGGAACTTTTGAAACAACTGAAAGAAACATATCTGGTTACTCCATGGATTGAATTTTGGGTGGGTTTTGGTGCATTTATCCTCATACTTTGGCTCATCATGGTATTTACCTTGGGACGCTTCATTGAGGGAAAATATGCTAAAATGGACACAGCAAGTCAGAACATCAACTTGGTCCTCAAACCACACACATCTTCACACGTCGAGAAACGAGAACTTTCTTCAGAACTTTCTTCAGCCAACTTCACAGCAATTCCAATACCTGGTGGGGTAGCCTGGGACAACACTGACTATGAAATTTATGGTCCGGTCGAGATCCTGAAATATCCACACCAAATCAAGATCTCCTTGAGTGATTTTGCAAAACCAAACTCATTTGCTGATGATTGGGACTTTGAAAGTATAAACAATATGATGTCTGACTTAGTAATGTCTACTAAATTTACAAAACATGATTATTTGCAAGGTTCTACAAATTATGATAGTATGTATTGCTATAACCATTATGGTAACAGTTTTTTGCATAAATCTGCACAACCAAGAAATGTTTTAAATTATAATCAATGGGAACATTGTGCTACACCTCCAAAAGGGAGCTCTAGAACCGTTTATGACAAATATTCATACTTTCAAGGTTTTAACACTAGTAATGCTGAAACATTTTATTACAAATTGTCAAACAAGACAGGGATGAAAACCATGATAACCAACACAAAATTGATTTATTCTGATTCGTTCTTTGAAAAAATGAATACTTTTGGATTTGATTATTGGGACAAAAATGTTGATTTGAAAAGTGTTTGGGGTACAAAAGAATGGCAAGTACAGGGTTTAGAAGCTTTGTTTAGAGCCTGCATGATCCCAGAACAAATGATATTTTTAAATGACACTGTTCAACAAACCACCTGTCTTGGCTTAGCCAAAATCAAAGATTTAAATAACCTGTCTATTCCAAAGCCAACAATGTTTAGCAATAGCTCTGAAACAGATGAAGAAATAGACATAAACCATATACTTAACCAAAACAGAACACATCCTGATTGGAAACAATGGTTGATCTGGCCCACAGATACAAATAACTGTCAAGATAGATTCCTGAATAAAACACAGGGTTTCAAAATGACCAGGCCAGACCCTAGATATCCCCAAAGACATCACCCAGGGATAATAACAACCTACAGTGTGGGCAAATTATGCCTTCAATGGCTACAAACTTCCACACTGCCTGAAATTAAGCAACACCTAACTTTACTTACTGATGGTGCTGACTTGCGTGATTTCATACTGGGACCACGCAAACAGCGTCAAAAGCGTTTCATAGCAGCCTCTGTATATGCAGCATACAATGAGGCCTGGAAGGTTACTCAAATTGAAACAGCAGAAAGAATACGGGAAATTGACCGTATTAATTTGGAAAAATCACTTTCTGTAGTGGACAATGGGTTAATGACTCTGTCCTCCAGAATTTTTTCATTGGACAGCATTGTGTCTTCAGCAATCGATATATTATCCCAAGACTTACTGTTATTACAACATGGACAGTCACAATTGCGTTCCATTGTACAGCTTGGCTGGACGTTACAAAATCTTCGTTCAGGCTATGTGCCTTGGCGTTTAATCAACACAACGTCACTATTCCAAATCTTTAACCTTACTGATAGACAAATCAGTATGGCGCAGAAGGGTGCTGATTATACAATCTTGAGCATTGAAAAACTAGAAAGATTACCAATGACAATGTCAGAACGACCTGTCAGTGAATGGATAATCCACGGAATCATAAATATTCCAATCTCAACCTTCAGGTTTCAATACTGCCAAAAATATATACAGGCTGGCATGTACGAGAAATTGGGAAAGGGGTACCTTAAAACAACTTGGAACCTGCCCTATTCACATGCATGTGTCAGTAACAAAGGACAGAAAGTGTTTCTTAGTGGCAACAATTGTGCTATGTCACTAAGCGGCACGCTTCTGTGTAACGGTATTAGTTTGCACGGAGCCTGTGAAGGGAATTCATACAACCTTTCATGTCACCAGCAAGGCGCACCTGCAACTGAAATAGAACCATTCTTTCAAAGACTCTATAATGGGAGTTACATTCTTATTGTAGACCGCAGATGTTGTAGTCTTATGCCCGGGACTCCTTATCTCGTCACTATGACGGCGAAGGTCAAGTGCTGTGGACGTTCTTTGTTCCCCAGCTCCTTTCCAGACAGGGAGGCAAGGGCATGGCCCGGTTTGAAAATTACTTCTATTCGAATAGATACTTTAAGCAGAATGAAAACAGTGCTTCTTCAGACGCCTACAAGGCTCACGTCATCTAAAGAAACGTATGATCTACAAGTCGCAAGGACGACTGCAGAGATACATACATTATTATCAACTAATTCCCCCGTACATTTCGCGGAAATCCTGAGCGAAATCTTAAATATTTCTGATACCACTGGGGTCTCAAAGGTATTTAAGACAGTATTTTCGATGGCATTAACACCATTCAAAGCCATACTGGGTATTTTTCCAGATTTCGTCCATTCGATTTTTGGCGGACTTCCCCTGATCCTGGGACTAATTGCAGGAATCCTATTCCTAGTCCTTATTTTCCGTTATGGCAACCCATGTCACAGATCAAACTCTCGCGACAATGGAAGATACGATCCTAGCCATTGGATACCGGGACCGGATATCAAAAATCCTGGGACTCTCCCGGCTTAGAGACCTAAACATGACTTGGTTTCTATCATTTCGACCAATGTGGCAAAGGTGTGTTTTACCTGTACTAAGGTGTCTGCTATGCGGAGAAGAATGCGTGTTAGACACCTGTCTGACGCTACAATCGGATGCGCCGGTGGATGCAGATACACTGTTGGTTCCTACCAAGGTTCACGCACTGTGCTGCCCTCAAAGGCTGCCAATTCTGATGACGGCATTCCTGGAATCTTCACCACTACGATTGAAGGGTAGTGAAGTTCGAGATGAAAGCAGCATCGAACAGGTACGACCTTCTGTCAGCAATGCAAATCAGAATGTCAATGGAGACAATCATGCGCACGAATGCATGGTTACCCCTATTTCCGACTTAGTGGAACTTTCCCATGAAGCTGTTGACAGTTTTTTCGAAAGCCTGAATGATATGATGTTCTCTCCGGAACAGAAATAGAGACTTTTGAGTAAACTCGCACACGGCGTTCCCTGAATTCGGCCTTCAACTTTAAAAATAAAGTCACATGAACAATTACAATCCAGTTCACGGACAGCAACTTTTTTCAGCAAGCCCTTAAAAAAATGTTTCTATATATTTTTTCCCCCGGGACACTGATCTTCTGCTTAAAGTAAGAAACTATTCCTAGAGAACTAAGATTTCTATTTTAGATACTTTATATAGACTTTAGCTGCCCGCTGGTATGTTCACAAATATTTTATTATGTGATGAAATGGTCTCGACCTTCCTTTCTGTATAGCTATATTAAGAGCCATTTCATGTGTATTTCTCATATACCAAAAAGCAATAATGCATAACAATGCGTGTTTAATTTTGCATTTAATTCATAGCTTAAGTGCATACAATATATATGACTGCAATTTTTCAGTATATTTGAAAATTTCAAAATGCATTTATGTATTTTGGGGTGGTAAGGTATACACTATACTCTATAGTATGTTGTACTATGTTATACTATGCATAGATTAGTAGATATGACCATAGTTAGCGTGGAGTGGGTGTCGTGTATTTCTATAGGTTCTGAATCGATCCCCCTATTCCTGACCCTATTCTGGTTAAACTACCTAGCTAGTTAACTAACAGTCAGCCCATGAGGCAAGAAAACCCCCATGATGCAGATACCGTTATCTGACGCAGTCACACTACGGCACAGGAACGTGTTATCTGATTAGGTCATAACGCTTGAGATCTAATTAGACAAGCGACATTCCTCCAGCCCCTGATAAGGCATACGACGTTCTCATAACAAATCAAACCTATGACAACCTGGATAATCCGTGCGGCCATTGTTTTGATTTCACAGAGAACTTTAGTAAAGAATGTGCTAACGAGCAAGTCGTATGACATCTTTATTGACGTACCTATGTCCATCCTTACGTCAATCCCGGCACCTTTAAGGTATAAATATTGCCGACCTTGCCCTATGCAAACACACGCGTGGTGACAAGACGGAGCAGCCATACTTGCCGAAGCCGAGAGCAGAAGCAGACCCCGCTGGCAGCAGCCCCGCCTTCCTGACGCGCTGAGAGACGAGCTGCTATCTCAAGCCGAGAGACCCAGCACCGGCGCTTCCGGGTAGCCCTCGCAGGCAGCCTGGAATATCGAGAGCAGAGAAAGAGATACCATTCCTCATTCATCCTAAATTCCAGGTACAGAACTGAATAACCCCTCACAGAGAATTCTTTAGTTATTCACTTGGCAAAAACAAACTTAACTTAAACTGTAACTTTCTATTCCCGCCCACGCATTAGACTTAGGTCAGGTACACGGGGTAGGCGTATTTAGAAACACCAGTTGAGTACGTTTAGTCAAATGTATATGTGTATGTAAATATATTTTAATCATTTTAAACATCATATGGCTCAGAAACCATATCAATGTTTTTACAGTATTATTTTATACTATTGCTTCTAATGTATGCACTTTACTTAACTATAAGTATTGCAATAATATCGATCCATTTCTCTTGTACGAGAAAAGAGACTGATCAATAAATAACATCTTTTATTGAACACGCCCGTCTCTTCCTTTTCTCTACATTCTGATGAGACTAAGAATGCACGTACTGACTGAGTAAAATAATTGCCTTGTGCTCACACGACTCTCGAGATTGACTCTTGATTAGGGGAGAGCAAAGTTGTCATGTTCTATGGTTGTCAGAAACTAAATCCCTTCTTGTCTAATCAGGGAAGTTAATCCTTCCTTGAACATTCGAGAAAGTTTCTAGCGAACTCTGAGCTTAGCTGGCAAACCCAAAAATTAAGTCTAGTATCGACAGTAGTAGACCTAGTTAACGTCTGGCCTAGGCCTTTACTGCTGTAGGTACTATTCCAATGCGCAGAGCCTATTGGGAAAATAGGAGCTACACTACATCTTAAGAACTTTTCCTTGGTGGCAATCTTTATATGTGCCATAAGGTAGGGTTGGAGTTTAAGGACATCATAATTATTGAGCACAGCCCAAGCGTGAGCACGTTTGGACAATGTATTCTTGTCCTCTATTGATGATATTAATCTTGTTGTCTTTGTTACTAGTTTTTTAAACTCCAAGTGGCTGATTGAGATGTTCCAGGCGTCTGTCAAGCCTAAGGTTTTAATGGATTCTTGAAGATACATGTAAGCTGGCAATTTTACGGTGCGATCCAGCTCTACCCAGAGATGATTATTTAAGGACCCTATTTCAGCAGCTCTAATTTTGTGCCAGCTTTTTATGAAGGCTCCCATCCGTTCTACTGCCTGTTTTTGAAGGCCAAATTTCAGCCTAATTTGAGCTGGTGAAGTGTAATTGGGAAGGAGGAAAATTGCTCTATAGGAGGATACCATTATGCTGTCAAGAGTTGCGGCATCTCTACCGGTCATAGATTCACTTCCGTAGATGATTATAGGTTTCAGTTTGACTCGGAGGACTTTTAGAAAAGGATCAAGAGTTAAGACCGGAAGCAACTTCTTCAGAGGTTTCAGCGCTAGATAGGTTGTGACTCCCTTCCTTCGCAAGGATTCCAGCTGCGGCTTAAATGAGTTGTTGTGGTCTAACAACACCCTCAGGTACTTGTAGATTGTTGCTTGGTCTAGATGTTTACCGGTCAGATACCAACTAGGATTTGCCTTCTTGTGATGGTTTACTGCCATGGTTTTGTTTTTTTGGAAATTTATATTTAGGCCATTCTGTTGCGAGAACTTGTGAGTCGCATCTAGAAGGCGCTGGAGTCCGATAGGGGTCCGGCTGATCAGGACCAGATCGCGGCGTGTAACAGATTTGTTAGTGTTATGCCTCCTAATTTCGGAGCGTGGGAAGAGCAGCTGTTGAGCGTGTCTGGTAGATCCGCCAGGAAAAGACTGAATAACAGGGGTGCCAAAACGCATCCTTGCTTTAGACCCTTTGTTGTAGTAATTTTGGTTGAAAGATGGGTCCCAGCTCCTAACTTAATTCTTACCCACGTATTAGTATGCAGTTTAATGAGCTGGTCTAAAAGGTGTGCTGGTATGCCCCATCTGTCCAGCTTATGCCAGAGCTTCTTACGATCAACATTATCAAAGGCTGCTGAATAGTCTATGAAGCAGAGGTATAGAGGATATTTGCCCTGCTTTGCAGCATCCATAAGCATAGTTAATGCCATGATGTTAGTAGTGGTGCCATGCCCTGGCGGAAACCTGTTTGAGTTATGGGTATGATGTTGTTCGCAGAGGACCAGCTAGTCAGATCGTTTAAGATGATGCCCGCATAGTATTTGGTCTCAGTGTCTATGAGGGCTATCAATCGATAATTGTTTGGAGCAGTCCTTGACCCCCTGCTTATGTATTGGGCTAATGATTGAGCCTCTCCATGACTCTGGAAATACAGAGGTTCTTAAAGCATGTCCTATCACTGGGGCTAGTGCTTTGCCCCAAAATTCAGGGTCCTGTTTGTACAGCATTGGAGGTATGCCGTTTGGGCCAGGTTCGCCCGCCCTTTTGTCTCTTGCTATTTGTTTCTTTATTGCCAAAGCCAGGAGGTCATTTTGCTCATCTGATACACTGGATTGATTGTACTGATCTGGTTGTGGTGCTATCTCCTGCTGCGTGGGTTCTAATTGTATGCTGTCGCCGTTATTTGGATGATGATGGATTACTACTGCCCCTATTGATTTGTCAACTAACAACAAGAGGGTGCCAATACTGACCAAGATCAATTTCAGGAATACTAAATAAACATCCTAAGCAAGACAATAAGTTCATGAAAGGGTATTGACTAGTTAATAGTTTTTTATTTCTAAAATATTTTTTCACAAATGTCACAATTTTAATACATAGTGTAAACAATTTTTACTTCTTCCAACAAAACATAAATATAAATATGAATACAGTTGACATACATACACTCATTCATTCAATTCCACAAACATATCACAAATAGCCAGATTCAAGTCTAACATTTACGCTAAGAGCATTCTGAATTTATCCAATGGAACTACTAGCCAAAGAAAGCCACAATCTACAAAAAATTATATACAGTAACCACTTTTATCTATACATATAGCGTACATTCCTGAGTCTCAAATCACTTTATGAATTTATTTAGAATTGAAAGGGAAGCGGTAATGTACGACATTGGGACCACCAGGTTAGGCTGTTAGAACACCTGGGGGATCCAGTAGATCACAGTGGCGGGGCCTACGCGTTTCGAATCCCAATACAGTTAGTGGGGATTCTCTTCAGGGCCTATCGTAGAAATCTGGAAGAGTGAAAAGAAAAGGGGAGAAGAAAAGATACATCAGTGAAGTTAAATATTTCAATTTCAGAAAAACTTTTTAAACAGACCACTAAGGGGCACATCAGGAGCACTGCTTCGCAATACTACAACAGGTCAACACATGGGCTTACCAAAATTGTTCCATTTTATCTACAAGCGGAAGCTTTAGAATCGTGCTGGAAGGGACAAGTAGTCACGAAAGGTCTTGTTCCTGAATCAAGGGAATACAAGGAACACTGGTCTCAACCTTGGGCTATATTATATTATGTTGTCTCACTCACTAAGCTGATTGGGAAAAGTGAATAAAACTGCTGATGCTCACCACTTACTTATTTTTCAGATGAATTGCCGGTTATAGTGAATAGGACGCTCGTTGTGGATCCGGATGGCTGAAGGTTACCTGGGGGTATATAATCTACTTTAGAACCATTGTGGCGCATAAAGGCACTAACCAAGAACCATTATAGCGCATAGAGACAGAAAACAAGACTCGTTCAAATGCAAATCACTCTAACTGTGAGGAAAGATTAGCGAGCCGGCACATTATCAGGACCGTATTGCGCGTAGTTATATTGTGTCACTCTAGAATTAACTCGAACTTCTTTATACATCGGATACGGGTGCGTGTATCTCGGGTAGGGGACAGATGGTACTAACTTCAAAAGGAAAGCCAACTTTTTAGAAGTGGTGATCTTACCGGAGGGGACAGATCTTCAAACTAGACCCCATTTGGATGTCGATATTTATATCGACGACCTACCAAAAGAGAAATTAAGGGTGGCATTAGCATCACTTAATAGCCACAGTTCTAAATCTGCTGCTCGGCTTGTCTACCCAACTCGAGAATAATCTTACCGGGCAGTATAGAAGTCGCTCTACGCCCGTGCTCTGCTTGAGCAGGGGTGACGGACCGCTGTATTTGATCTCGGCGCCGCTACGATTCTAAAACGAGAAAGTGACATCCACTTTTATACTCTATGCTACTAACAGAGCGGTGAGTGTAGTTATCACAACCGGCGCGGGAGAATAGACTTACTTTCGTGTGATCCTGCTCACAGTCCCGGTGGCGTCCTACTCGGCACTGATCTTTCGCGCATGCGTGAAAGAACTTCATCGTAATCCAGTTCCTTTTACATGGGGTGGAGGCTTACGTCCACCAATCAAATGATCCCTTTACTAAATCGCACGTTGCGAAATAACACGGAGCTTACGTTCAACAGACATCATGAGTGGAACATTAGAATAGCTTAACTAAGCTCCTGAAAAACGTATTTTATGACATCAAACACACGGAAAAACGGAGACCGCGTTATCTTAGAGTCTGTAGATCTCACTCAATTCATTCAAGCCCGAGGTAGCAGTGCCAAATTTGACTATTAGAAAGGCCTCTCTTTTAGATAACTTCAGATCCCAGTCACCACCTCGGGGGTCTTTTTCAACCCTGGATATCACCGTCCATCTTAGGTCATTGATGTCGTGATTCATCCTGGTCCAATGATTGACCAGAGGGGCATTTTCTACATTTCTCTTTAGTCTAGACTTATGCTGGGAAACACGTTGGCGCACTTCCTGGTTTGTTTTGCCTATATATAGGCGGTTGCACGGACACATTATTCCATAAACTACAAATTTTGTTTTACAGTTACTGAAAGCATTATGTCTCCAAAAGATTCCATTATGTTGGAACACCGACCCTTCTACAGTGGAGTTACAACATAAACAGGTTCCGCATTTATGATGTCCGATGACTGGCGGCATCCCTAACATTTTACGCAAATTAGGCTGGGGTTCTGACGGCATAGCGGCACGTACTATGTGATTGGCCACACTGTTCTCCTTCTTAAATGCAAATAAAGGGAGATCTTTTAAATTTTCATCTAAGTTTTTAACTAGATGCCAGTTATGCCCAATTATGCGTTTAAGCTGGTTAGCATTTGGGCAGAATGTGGTCACACATACTTGGCGTTTAAGGTCTGGCTTGGTTTTTCTTTCCAATAGCGTTTCTCTGGGTGTCCATCTTGCCCTCTTCATACAGTTTTTCACAAGTTTTTTAGGGTATCCTCTATCACATAATTTAGACACCAGGTTGTTTGCGTGATGCTTGTAATCATCAGGGTACGTGCAATTTCTACGGACACGTAAAAATTGTCCGTAGGGGAGATTTTCTTTAAGACTTCTAGGATGATTACTGTCGAACAAAACAGCTTTATTGCGATCCGTAGGTTTAACATACAGAGTGGTCGCCAATGAACCTGCCTTTGGGAATACTTCCACATCCAAGAATGGAATTTGGGTAAAAGACTGTGTCATACTAAATTTGATGTCAGGTGTCCTTGAGTTCAACCATTGGAGGAACTGAGACAAGCTGTCATTGTCTCCTGTCCAAACCATGAAGACATCGTCTATAAAACGAAGCCATACTCCAATGTTGTGGCCAAACGGGTTGTTGTCGTGTATATACGTGTTTTCATACATAGACATAAAGAGTACTGCCAACTCCGGTGCAAAGGGGCAGCCCATCGCCACCCCTTTGACTTGATAGTAAAATTCCTTATCAAAGCAGAAGTAGTTTTTTCTTAAAGCAAATGAAGCTAAGGTGACTAGAAATTCTGTGGGCACTCTCATAGGTCTTGGTCTCGAGTCTAGGAAGAAGGCGAGCACGGCCAGTGCCTCATCTTGGGGAATTTGGGTGTAAAGGGACGTCACATCAAGAGTTACTAATATGTCGGTCCCTTCACGAAATTGTACAGTCTCCAATTTTTTAATGAAATCCGAGGTGTCCTGTAGATATGACACCACCTTACTCATGAATTCTTTGAGGAAACAATCCACGTACTTCGAGATTGGCTCAAGCAGAGAACCACATCCTGCCACGATGGGTCTGCCCGGAGGCTTATCCTGATTTTTATGGATTTTGGGAAGTACGTAAAACATTGGTGTTTTAGGGTGTTTGATTTTAAGGTAGTCGAGTTCTTTGGGTCCTACGAACCCTTGATCGAACCCGTCTTGTAGCAATACAAACAATTCATTTTGTAAGTCTTTGGTGGGATCTTTTCCTATTTTGCGGTAACATATTGGATCTTGGAGCTGCCTCAAAACCTCAGCTGTATAGTTGTTGGCATCCCAAACAACTATCGCCCCGCCCTTATCTGCCTGCTTGATTACGATAGAGGAATCATTTTTTAAGTTGTTGAGGGCAGTCATTTCAGTTTTGGTTGTGTTATATTTGACAAACTTTTTGGTGTGTTCCATGTCTGAAATAGCGGATAACACACTTTTCTCAAAAGTTAAAAGTTCTTTGGGAATCTTATTTGCTGGTGGGCAGAAAAGGGATTTATTTCTCAGGCCAGTTACTTCGAGGGAGCGGTCGACGGGATTGTCGCCAAAAAATACAGCCAACCTAAGCTTTCTACAGAATTCTATGAATTCTGATTTCATTCTTACGAAGTCAGTTTTTTTAGAAGGTACAAAAGATAGTCCCTTTGAAAGGATCTTTTCCTCATCTGGAGTTAGGATTTTTTGGGAGAGATTGAAAATCGGAGACTTTCCTAGTTTTTGTACTGTTGCCTCCGTGTTTTCATCTCCCACGGAATTGTGTATCTCACTCTGCCTTTGGGGCGGGTTTGGCCCCGCGATAAAAAAGCCGGATTAGGAGATGGATTTTGCTGCTGTTGATTCGAATTCGAATTCCGATTTCTATTAGAACGGTTGTAATAACTTCCTGTGTCACTGTCCGTACCTGATGACGACGTATCTGAGAATGAAATAAACTGTTTTTTAGATCTCCCCTGATTGTCTGGGAGATAGCGTCTAGAATCTATCTTAGAGTAGAAATCAGCCTGTAAGTAGGGGTATACGTTGTCTAGGGAGAAACTTTTTTATCTTTCTCAAACTGATTTGTTTTTTGAGTGATTGTATAATCTTTAAAGTCTTGTATTTCTTTGGCGACTTTCTCCAGCAACGCCTTAGAATCAGTTATGGTGGAATTAGTACTAATTTCTTCCTATAGTTTGGCGATTTCCTCTAGTTCATCCTTTGATATCCTGACTGCTGTCTCAACCGTTAGGACCATAAGATCCCTACTGCATTTTGTTTCAATTAGAGAGAAACCCTTTTTAAAAATAGGGTCCTCAGTAAAAATGACTGGGATATTTTTAATCTGCAGCCCACCTGGAATGGTTCCTTCTCTAAGATGTTGTAATAAAAAGTGGCCATGCAGGTCGGTTCTAATCTGTTTCTTTTTTAGTCTAATTAACTTATCTGACTCGTTATGTGCAGTTGCTGTCACGCTCAAAGCCACAGATGCGAAGACCGGTGGATCGCTCAACAGACTCCTGATGTGGTCCTCGGTGTAGGCAAACGTATCTTTTTCTGCCATCACGTGGGGAGAAATTAAAGAAAGAAGAAAAGACAAAAGGGTTAAGCCACGTATAGTACAAAAAATACAAAAAATACCAAAATTGAAAAGAACAATCAATTCAACATTGAAGTGTGGAGGGAGGTTTACTACTCCTTCATTCTATATTAAATAAGATAAGTGCAAAAAACCACACGGGCAGGGGCCTGCTAAATGCAGAAAAAACTACTGGGGGTTGGCTCTAGTCAGTAAGGCTGAGCCGGCAAATCAACTAACAACAAGAGGGTGCCAATACTGACCAAGATCAATTTCAGGAATACTAAATAAACATCCTAAGCAAGACAATAAGTTCATGAAAGGGTATTGACTAGTTAATAGTTTTTTATTTCTAAAATATTTTTTCACAAATTTCACAATTTTAATACATAGTGTAAACAATTTTTACTTCTTCCAACAAAACATAAATATAAATATGAATACAGTTGACATACATACACTCATTCATTCAATTCCACAAACATATCACAAATAGCCAGATTCAAGTCTAACATTTACGCTAAGAGCATTCTGAATTTATCCAATGGAACTACTAGCCAAAGAAAGCCACAATCTACAAAAAATTATATACAGTAACCACTTTTATCTATACATATAGCGTACATTCCTGAGTCTCAAATCACTTTATGAATTTATTTAGAATTGAAAGGGAAGCAGTAATGTACGACATTGGGACCACCAGGTTAGGCTGTTAGAACACCTGGGGGATCCAGTAGATCACAGTGGCGGGGCCTACGCGTTTCAAATCCCAATACAGTTAGTGGGGATTCTCTTCTGTTGTTAGGTTGCATAAATTCGACTGATAGTAAGTCCGATGTATCAATGTTGGCTTAAGATGTGATGTAAGAGCCGTAAAACATTCCCTTTGTTTAACGTGTCCTCACGCCCCCGTGTTTCATATTGAGGGATGAAAATTAGGGTATCAGTCTCTTCTTCCTTTGTTGTGTCCTTGGCTTGAGGCATTGTACTTTCACTATTTATTGCTGTGCACACAGTTGTTTCATGATGGTGGCAGTGTGAGGTAGTGCTATTATGTAGTGTGTGAACGAGAGCCCCTTGATATAGAGGATTAACTTTATCTCTTCCTTGGTTGTAACTCTTGTGGGAAGATCTGGGTTGACCAGAGGAGGACCGGGCTTTATCTTGCATGCTAATGACTTGCTCACTATTTTGACTTAACAATAATGAAGGTTCAACACAGATGTCCCGTGAGGCTAGATGTTTCAAATCTATTACTTGTGAATCCTCAGCAGATGCCTTCCTGTATAAGGTATTTATAAATGACTCTTGGCTTGGATTGGGGTGAGCCTGTTTGGTGCCTTGGGTAAAAGGACTAAAAAGGGGGATGCTATTAGACGGTTTCCTGATTGAATCATTGCCGACTTCAAGATGGGCGCTGGCACTGACTGAGAGGCTGGAAGACCTATACTGTGTTTCTATGAGGTTGGGTCTTTCATTCGCCGGATCCTTTGTCACAGAGGCCGGCGCTGCAGCTCCTGAGTCTAGAATATCCTCTCTTATTCAGTCCGTTAAGGCTAGAGGCGGTTGAGGATGAATAGCTGGATACCGAACCTGTATAGTTGGTGTCTTTTTCCTGCCTTTCCTTTTTGGCTTACGACCTGTTTTTAGTGAGATATCATTTCCATTTTGTGATCCGGTTTTAGAAGCTTGCAAGGGAGCACTTCCTCCTATAGGGTTTTTACTGCTTAACGGTGATGGCCCTGTCATTTGCGGGGCCAGTGTTGTGTTATCTACCGTCATTTTATCCTTGCCAACAGTATTCAAGGTTATAGCTGTTGGTTTCAGAGCAATTAATAGGTCTCCCAAAATTGTCGGGAGCGTTAGGAGTTTGTCAACAATTGGAGCACAGTAACATTCTTGTTGCACAGGCAATGTGTTGAAGGTCGCTTCTTGCCCTCTCTTTATTAGGGCATTCAGATCGGCTAACTTTCTTTCAATCCCAGAGGTGAAGTCAGCTAGTGTTTGAAGAACTGTCAGTTGAAGGTCCAGTTTGTGGGACTGGTATTGTAAAGCCGCAGTTGAATATTGCATATTACTTAGTAATGATTCCCATATCAGGTTTTTATTACTGTGGTCAATATTGATTCTATCTGTCTGTAATGTTTTTGGAATGGTATTAGAGTCCTGATTATAAGAAGCAACTAAGTCCTCCCATTCTTGGGAAGCTAAAAAGGACATATCTCTATTAGAAGGGGACAAATCTTCTTTGAAGAGCGATTGTCCATTCCCTATTTGCGGTTTTCCATAGAGTTTGTCCATTGGCGACAGGCCTGCCTGAGACCCAAGTGCTGCGTGCGCATCTTGGCTAATAGTTGCCAAAAATTGACGAGGGGAAGTTTTTAAGTATGATCCTTTGTCATTTGGTCTTTGTTCAATATCTATTTGTTGTGAGGGTGTTAGAACTTCCTCAATTGAAGTTGTCGCAGCTGCAGAAGGAGTCCTGTGAGAATGCCGAGAATCTGACAGATCTGAACCTAATGTTATGCCCTCCAGCCGCTGCGGTATTGTAGTTGTTAGAACTGATAAATCCATTGAGTTCTCAGATACAGGCCTGCACAAATGAGGATGCGGAATAAAGTTTGAAGCGGTACTTAAACTGTCCAATGATGTGTTTTGTAAGGAGATAACTTGCTATGTGTTGTTATCCGTCTGGTGTGCGGATTGATTTTTCGGTTGTTCACTATTATATTCCTTGTTTGTGCAGAGCTCTGTTGTATTGTCGATTCAAAAGGGGGTGGTGATGGACAGAGTATCTGAGTTAATCAGAACACTCCTACCCAGTCAACAGATCAGGGCTTGATCCATCACCGTTTTTTAGCTCACTGCACCATCCCAGTTCAGAACCCGGCTATATGCAAATTAGTCTGTCCCTGGCCCAGTGCATCATGGGAACAGGGCAGACCAAACTACCAAGCCAATTCTTCACTGGAAAGGAAACAAGCTTCCGGGGACCGGTTTCTGGCATTACAGCCGTCTTCGGCCCGGCTTGCTTGAATCCTGATGGTGCAGTGAGCAAGGGACTCACATCTGAGCATACCCTTCCACGCTTTTGGTGGCCAAAACGATTCAAAAGGGGGTGGTGATGGACAGAGTATCTGTTGTATTGTCGGCTGCTTGCATTGCGTCGACTACTGCACCATGTGTTTGTTCATGATTAACTTGGAGAAAGGTCTCGTCACAGCTGAAAGACCTCTTGGCATTATTTCCAATAGTTGCTTGATACCTGCCGTTAGAGTGAATCAATGCTGCAGTATCCTTTATTATTAAAGGTTGTTTTTGATCAAGGCTGTGTGTTGCTAAAGGTAAAAGAGGCGATTGAAGCCCCTCTATGGTCCCGCTTTTGGAGAATATAGCTGAGCCTGGGTCCTTCAAAAAGGAGAATTTTGAGTATATCTTGGGCTGAAAGGAGTACTGGCTTTTCCTTAATAGAGGCACGTCTGATCTAATTATGTCCTGATCTTCTGGATCCAACCTTATGTTAACTGCTTTATCCTTTGGTCCAGCCGCGACATTTAAAGAGGAACTCCCTTCCTGGAATGAAAAAGCGTGGTTGATTGCGGCATTTGGATGTAGACTTCTGCAGGGACTAAAGGATGCTTTGACCATCATTATTGCTTGGGGTTCTTCGACCTTTCCACGTTTTGTTTTGTGGCTATCTGGACCAAGATCCTGTAAGGTAGTATCACTGAGCCCTCTCGCTCCTTCATTTTTCCGCTTGGTGTCTTTGTTTAATAATTGTTGTTTTGTTTTTGTTGGTGCTTTTCTTACTCGACCCGATCTCATATTTCCCTGGTCTCAGTTCGTGCCTCTTGCTTATCTCCTGCTTGTAAACTCTTGCCCATCTATTGATACTTCGCCGCTTGCTGCTCTCTGCCCGCTGCCAGGTGGAAGGGGGTGAGAAGTAAAACGGGGATGAGAAGTAAGAAGCGGTTCTTGCCACCTTGTTCGCACCTCCGCTGCTCAGTACACTCTGTTCTCCTCAGCTTTCCTTTCGTCGCCGAACACACCTGGAGCCCTCTGGTCTGCTTGGTCTGTTCACTTAGAATTTGCGGCTCCTGTCGCACTGAAGAATGCCTCACAGCCACTACAAGAGTTCTGCAGTTCCTATAAACAAAGGGGGCTTGGCTCGCCGCCTACCAAGAATGGCTCTCCAGGGGAAGCAAGGCTCTCCAGGGACCCCCGTGCCACGACACAACCCGCTGCCTCGGGCGCGCTCAGCAAGCCAACATGGGTCCTCTGCTGTGTAGAACAAGGTTTCTGATCTGTGGTATCTGCCGCACTGTACAGATTTTCGCGGATCCCACCGCGCCGGGCGCCACCGCAAACCTTGGTAATATGCTCTTAATATGCTCCTTTGCCACACCACGCCAACCAAGTGGTTTCCGAAAAGCTCCTCCCGCCACTCAAAACAGAGCCTTTACAGCTCCCACAGCGCCAATGGCACCGCTGCGGCGCAGACAGTCCGGTCGCCTCACCTCTGTCTGTTCGGAGGGGGCCAGATGGAGGGCCACTGTCTGTGGCTTCATGTGGCATTTGGTGGCGGTTTCAATGTTTCGGCATTTTCGGCGCCTCTGCAGTGCTCACGCTCACAGCCGTCCGCACTCCTCGCAGACTCGCCGACTCGGCTCACCGGCAAACATGGACTGGACTTTTGCTCAGGAAGTGAAGTCAGCAATTATCATCTTGAGAATATTGCTCCTACCAATTATTGACAGATGTAATCCATTCATATGTCTTAGATCGGTGGACATTAAGGGTTAAAGTTAATCTGACTGATTGTATCTACTTTAGGATTAATTCTGACCCCCAGGTATGGAGCTGGGACCACTTGCTAAATATCAAGGTAATCAATGTTTTCATTACAAATTATCTGAGTCTTCTCCTTATTCAATAAGTATCCTGAACCTCGACCATATTCCAATGCCGTATCTTCAATCTCCTTTATTGCGCTTTCAGGATCAATAGTTACTATGGCGGTTTGCCAATACCTTTGTTTCATGGCCGTTCGTGATTACTGGTTTTAGTTTCTGATTGTGTAAAATTTGCTCAATGAATGTGTTAATATAGAGGACAAATAAAATTGGGGAGCAGGGACATCCCTGTTCTGTTCCTGAGGCCACCTTTATATTTTTCAGATTCTTCACCCATTAATTGTAGTCTGGCATACAAACATTGCCTTGATAGCAGTGATCATTCGGGGGCCAAATCCCTTTGCCTCGAATATATCCCATAAATATCACGAGGCCACCAAATCAAATGCTTTTTCAGCATCGAGAAGGATCATAGCTAACTGGCTCCTGGTGTCGTCCGCAATATCAAATAGTGTAATTGCTCACCGTATGTAATAAGTTGTACCCCTTCCTGGTATAAAACCGTGGCGGCTCCTCCACAATTGGGAAGGAGCGTTGCCCCCCTCCCTGGCACAGATCCGACAAAGAAAAAATAAAATGGTGCTCTAACATAATTTTAGTTATTGTTTGCTAGCTTGTGCATGGAGGGGCTGGGCATGGGAGGGGTAGGAGGACTGCTTGTGCACTCCCTAGTCCTTAAGTGCTCATGTGAGTTTGGTCAGCCGTCTCTGGCCAGCCGTCTCAGGCAGACCAAAACAAACATGCACACTTAGGTTTCTCCAGCCCGGCTGCATTCAGCAGCCGTACTGGAGAAACCCCCACAGACTCCCTGGTCTGAGCAGGGCATCTTTTCTGCCCGCTCAGACCAATCACGGTGCTGCTCTGCAGCACAGGGATTGGCTGGGAGTCTGTCCCAGGGGCTACTGGCACCCAGGAAACGGCCAGTAGGAGCAACCAATGGCATCACATACTTTTTCTTAGAAATTATTACCCCCCCTGCGCTCCCCCCACCCGCCCCACCATCCTTTATTACTGGCGGAGGCCACTGCTGCCATGGTGTGACCAGATGAGCTTGATCCTTCCGAAACAAACCACCAGAATTTTTGAATATATTTTGGCATCCGTATTTATTAGGGATATTGGTTGATATGATGTGGGACTATCCAGGGGTTTGTCCTTTTTAGGAAAGATGACAATGTCCATACCCTTCAAAGACTTAGGAGGAAGCCCATTCAGTTGTGCTCCTAGAAATAGATCTAATAGAATAGGAGCTAACTCTGTTTGACATGCCTTGTATAGCTCCAATTGTATTTTTTCAGGGCCGGCCACTTAGCCTGAGGAGACTTGGTGTAATGCATTTAATACCTCCTCAGTTGACATATCATCTTCTAATTCCTGCCTTACGGCTTGGCCTAATTTTCCACCATGGTCCACCCCCTGAGCTAACCCTGGTGCAATCTTCTGGCAGGGATCCTTAGATCTTGAGAGAATTCCTGGAATACACATACTATATCATTAACACCAGTTAAGTAACGAAGTAAGTAATAATTTATTGTCCGGTCAATTAAAACCTTTACAATTTCTCATTAGAAAAAGGAACAAAAGTTACAGCAGCAAAATTCAGGGTTTAAGACCAATTAATAATAACATTTCATAAAACCTCAATGCATTATATTAACATCAATGATGCAGTTATCCATAATTGTTGTCTAATACAGTACATTGATAAGGGGTTTAACGTTTCAGTATGTTGACGGATTGCCAGGTGATATGCTAATACTATCCTTTTTCAGATCCTGAACATTTTTAGGAGGGAAGTAAAAATCTAGAAGATTAAAATTTGATAAAACAAATACTCAGTTCGAATTGAGGGTTAAATGTGCAATAGAACAATTGCTTTATGAACAGCGGCAGTAGTAGATTGCTGTTGACTGTTATGCTGGGGCATATGTCGTCCGGGAGAGAGGCAACCTAAATATGTGTTTGTCACGGGGTCGGTGACACTGACGGACGGGGTGTGGACTTTAATAACAGTTCCTTTCCACCCCGCCCACAGGACTCAGACGGCCCCTTTAACGCTGCTTGGCTTTCCTCGACGGACCCGCCTTCCATCTCAACGTCATCCGTTGTGGACCAATACGAGGAGGAGAGGGTGGAGTAGGAAGCTCTGCACGGTGATGACGAGAGCGCGAGAGCCGGAGGAGAGAGAGAGAGCCAGAAACGAGGAAGACGGACGGCTTTGCTGCACCGGAACACCAGACGAGCCAGAGTTCGGAAGAGGCCGTCACGCCAGTAGCGCCAGGAGGCCACCCGTACTATGAGCCGTCCCGCCACACTTCTGGAGAAGTGTGGCTGGACAAGGTACGGGCCGTTTAAGGGGATTGTTTTACTCACGGGGTGGGACGGGGTAGGGGTGGTTGAGGGTGGTCACGGGGCTGTTCGTATTCTCTGCTGCACTCCCAGTTCACTCTCGGTGTGGTTTAGACGAATGGTCTGTTATGGGTGATGGTTCCCCAGTGATCTCCTCACGCCCCCTACCCTTTACGTCATACGTATACGGCCCAGGAGATATCCAGTAATTTGGGTATTTTCCTTTTCTTTTCTTCCTGAGCCCGACCCCTGGAGAAGTATCCGGAGCCTGGGTAAAGACGTTGAGACCGAAGAGACAGCCAAAGGCGGACTACCAACATCCCTCCTTTATTGTCTATGCTAGTTTTGGAGAACATCTGTTGACTACTTGTTTAGTTTAAATAAACAAACACTAAAGAACATCCCCAGTATTGACTACCTTATTCAAAGCCTCCTCCTAGGAAACCGTGACAGTGTTGTTTGCTGTGAGGTGACTGTTAAAGAAAAAAATAATGACATTTTGTTGCAGTGATGGAGCATACCGGTCGTTTATCGACCGAGTTTCTCCCCAGCCGCTTCCATGAATTGCACAAAAGGGCATGCCAGCTGAACATTCCCTCCTCCGAGGCATGCCATCACTGATTGTCTACAAGTTCTTATCCCCTTGCTTAAAAAGTATGGCTTCAGTAATTGACGTCGTTTAGCTTGTAGTGGTCTGCAGATGCACAAAAGGTGTAATATACTTTCATTGGCTTCCTTGCATAAACGGCATGTTGTCTGGCCCGGCGATCGTTTCCAAGGGGGAAGGTGCTGCAATGATGGTAAAATGCCCATTCGGAGAGGAAGATATTTTGATTTTCTTCCTCCTGTTGAAACCTACACCTAGGTAGGATTGGGGGGAGGACTTGACGTAGCTTTGACAAACCATCCGTGAGTTCTTTCTGTGAGTGCCACCTTGTCTCCTAGTAGTGATAGTATTTTCACTGTCTTATTGACAATTTGTTTAAAGCAATGGTAAGACACTGAGGCCGCCCAAAGTTCCTCCAGGTCCAGACACTCTTTTGATGTTGTCAGATAGCTAATGGCTGCACATTCCCTCTTTCGATGTATTTAGTTCCATAGGTAAGAATTCAGTGTTCCTGCTTCAGCGCCTTTGATCCTGTGCCGGCTCCTGACGTAAGCTCCTTTGCGGGCTATAACTTGGCTTTGTAGGCTGAATTCCAACCTTATGTGGGCCGGCAAAACATACTTAGGTACAGTCCTTTGTTGGGAAAGCCTCCACCCACCTACTAAATGAGCATACCACCACAAGGACATATTTAAGGTTGCTCACCCTTTCCATTTCAATGTAGTCCATCTGTATCACTTCAAAGGGGTAGGATGGAGGTGCAAAATTACCTACAGGGACGGGTGTTCCCTTCCCAGGATTATGTCTTAAGCAAACCATGCACTGCTGTACCAAATGTGTCGCTACTTTGGAGATATTCTTGTTGCTCCACACAGGGTCTAGTAATTTGCAAATCCCCTTCGCACTAATATGAGCTGGTCCGTGAGCCATGGTCACTACTGGGAGGACATATGCATTTGGAAGCAACCATCGCCTTTTGTCTGACACATCCGTCCAACACTCATCCGAGTCCAACCGCCCCCCTCCATTCTTCCATTGTCCCAGCTCCTCCTCAGTCGCTTTTTCTTGTATGTTCCTCACACTCTGTACAGTCTTTGCAAACATGTCAACATCCGGTACCCACCTAGCTGGTCCTGCCACAAACATTCGTGGGAGTTTTGTCCTAGCCGTCTCTTTAGCTGTCTGGTCTGCGAATGCATTTCCCCGCCCCACATCATCCACCACTGCTTTGTGTGCACTACATTTAATCACAGCTAATCGTTTAGGAAGGGTCAATGCTGTCAACAATCGTAATATCAATGGGCCATTCTGAATGTACAGCCATATCGACAGCTAAGATGTTGATCAAGGAGTATTTTAGTAGGTATGGTTTGCCAAGGGTGATCTGGAGCGACAACGGCACGTCCTTCAATGCTGAACTGATGAGACAAATTTGTAAGGGGTTACAAATCTCTCAAAAATTCCACGCAGCCCAACATCCCCAGGCTGCGGGTTTGGTTGAAAGATTTAATGGTACACTGAAACTCAAGATGGCCAAGATACAGGAGAGTACAGGGCTACGCTGGCCAGACGCACTACCCCTTGCTTTACTTTCTACCAGAGTGACAGTAAATTCCAAGACAGGTGTCTCCCCCCACGAAGTTGTGTTTGGCAGGCCCGCTAATGTGTGGGGAGTTCCTAGGCCTAAATGTTTTTCGGAAATTGAATATCCTTTGCTGATAGATTACCTGTATGCCTTGACTAAAGATCTTCGTTCTATTCAACAGCAGGTAGCAGACACACTGAAGCCGCTGCCTGAGGGGCCCGGCCACAGCATCAACCCAGGGGACAGGGTAGTGGTGAAGAAATATCAGCGGAAGTCCTGTTTGGAGCCTAGGTGGTCCGAGACGAAGTTGGTGCTCCTCACCACCCGCACCGCACTTCGAGTGGAGGGTCGGAAGGCGTGGACTCATGCATCGCACGTGAAGAAGGTGCCTCTTCCACTGCCTTATGATAAGGGGGTGAGTGGCGGTGTTGCAGATCACGAAACAGCCACAGTCCCTCGTTATATTCCTTTCTCGGATGCTTTGCAAACGGGCGAGGAACAGAGTGAGAGCGGACGGAGGCCAGCCCTGAGTGCAAGTCGCGAGGCCTCTCTTGGTCACAGTGAGCAAACACCGGAAGATACCCCTCCTGCTATTGATTCCCCCATTCTGTTCACAGATCCTGAAGTGCGAGGGAGCACTCGTTACAACTTGCGGCCCAGAAAAGAAAGACGAAAGAACTGAGCACTGGAAGAAGGGCTGTGGTAGGGCCTAGAGACGGACATTGCCGAGCAGGTTAGCCTAGTGACAGGGATGGACTGCTGGTAAGAGCCCTGGTGCACTGTTGAGACATTGTTGAGCGGGACACTAGGATTGTGATCCATCATTGTCCTTATCAGATGACTTGTGATGCTTGGTCGACTGCAACCACAGGAGTAATCTTCCTTCTCTGTCTCTCAAGGTCTTTCTAGAGAAAGTACGACAGATTTTACACTGCTTTCCCTCATGCGATGGATGGAGGCAATAGATGCAGTCTCTGTGAGGATCATCAACATGGCTCCTCTTCTTGCCACAGGTCTTGCAATGCTTAAAGAGTCCTATTTTGTCAGACATATTGACAGAGTTTTGATGAAAAAAGGTAGAACAAAAACTTAGCAGAGCTCAGGGAGACTCCCTTCACACACAGCATGCAGTGACAATCTGAGGGAAACTGCCTCTGCAGGGAAGGTTCTAGAGGGTGCTAATAGCTGATTGGCCACTTTCAGCTTTTGGTCCTTTTTTGAAAAAGGACATAGATAGGTTATGATAGCATGGCTCAGGGCCATTGTAGCCTATTGCTGTTCTGGAATACTGCTTTTTTTATTGTCCCGTGGGACTCCCATCTCGACAACTGGGAATGATTCAGGCATGTGAATCTGTGAAATATACCCCAATACAGGACAACCTGGGTATAATTAAGAGTGGCACACTTAGCAAACAAATTTACTATTGCACTTTTGTACGTGCAATTTGCAATTAAATGGTACAGACACTTCTGCTGTGCGTTTGTATTAGATGCCCCCGCACAGGCAGGTAGGCACACGAACCATGCAAAATAGAGCATTGGTGCTCAGTATCAGCAAATACGGTAGCCACACCACACTTGTAACTTCTTTCTCTCAGCTGTTGTGGAGGCAAAGCACAACAGAATGGTGATTTTAAAGGACTGCGGTTGAAAGGGGGATCGATGCCTCAGGTATCAGAAGGAATGTTATCTTCACACACAAAGCATGCCATTACTGGGTACCATGCTGCTGGAAATCTTGCATTGTGCTATGCTCAGGTTTGAATTAAAAGGTGTCTATCAACTAATCTGCTTAATTTCAGGAGAAAGTAAGGCACAGAAGCATTTCAAACCCGGCTACAAGTTTGTCAAAATATTTAAATTGTTTATAGTTGGTAAACATTGTCCTAATGATCTTTTCAATGTATTAGAAAGTTAATTTCCTGTTACTAGAAATGCCACGTGGATCATCAATGCATTCACACTAGGGTAAGCCTGTTTTATCAAGCATGCACAGGAATAGACTGTAGTTATGAGAAGTACGCCATGTATCGTCTGTGTTTTTAGAAACTAATTTTCCTTTGTACTTTTGAATACTTTACCATTTTTCTGAAAAGGGCCATCATTAACAGAATTCTGGGACTAATGTTTGACAGATAGACTTATATTTGGATCAGTCTAGGGAAATCCTTTGTAGGTAAATGCAAAATCAAGCACATATTCCACAATTCACTATTCCTATATGTGCCGATTGTGCAATTACCTCACAGTGTACAATAACCAGCACTGGTCTTGGCACTTTGAGAAACCGGCATTTCACGAAGTTGCAGCATAGAACCCCGAGGCCCAGTGAGCAGCCATGAACAACTTGAGTTTAATGATCTGAAAGGATGGTATTTTGGAAACTTAAAATGGCAGAATGTAAGCAAATAAAATAATAAAATCAACCACAATGAGGTTTAGTTCTTCTTGCATAGAACATGCGATGTAACTAGAAAAGGAACAGTTATCAGCAGCACTATACTCTTTAACAGTATTTAAAAATATAATTTCTGCTAGCATCGTCTATTCCATGGCCAATTTGTTAAGTGTGTCACAAAAAATCAGATAGGGACTGGTTATCCTGTGGCACAATGATTTGTATGCTGTGGATCCGGTTTAGGTCGAGCCTAGGCAGTGCCTGCGGTACTCACTCTGTGGGCTTAGGCCTCACCCATTGCCTTTGTATCCCTCACTTCGATTGTCCTTCAAAAAGTATTTCTCTTTAGTGGTTAATCCTTCTTTTTCCTGCTCTGTGGTCATTGGTATTATCCCACAGAGCAGCACCTAACTTCCCATATCTTTACACTTTCATCTTTATTGGTTGTTTTTCTGGACCTCTTTTTTTCTTTCAGTCGCTCCCTTGTAGCTCCGTTGCAGCATGTTCCTGTCCCAGCGGGGCATCTTCACCTGTCTCTGCAGCCCCCTCCAACAACACTACTTTCCCACCCCCACTCCAAGATCTCTGCTTGCCCACTTCAAATACCCCTGTCACTTCTTCTTTTAATGCACTTCGACAGCCATCTCAGGTTCTTAAGACTTATATCGACTACCCTAAAGGAGTAAACATTTTTGAAAACACAGTACAAACAAGTACGACAGGATGCAGACATGTCACCACCATGTTTTCCTTGCACTCAATTGGAATGGGGAGGCATTTTTTTTAGCATAGCAGTACTTTTGATTATCGCATTTAACTTTTCTAAGATGTGTAGCACATGGCCATGCGGCAGCTTGGCCCGCCCGGGGCATCGACATGGAAGACAGACTCCCAGCCATGGCCCAGTGTCTCTCTGGTGCAGGCATATCACAGCCTGATGCTCTAAACATGGCTGCTGTCCCCCTGCTCCTTCTTGCATCTGCTGTGTCTGGACCTCACAATGGCCGAGAAGGAAGACAATGTCTTGGGAGAGCTGCGCTCCGGTAAGAGCGAGTTCAGCCACTACAGGGAACACTTGCACAAGCAGGATGCCTGAGGGGTTGCAGTCATGTCCACGGCCCAGGACCGGCTGGCCTGCGACCAGCACAACACACGCTTTCCCGTGCCTGCCCATGCCTGGAGCTGGGTGGCACTCATTCCCAAGGGCAACTGTACCTACAGGGACAAGATCTTGCACGCAGCCATGCACAACACGTCAGCCGTGGTCAATACCAATGAGACCATCACCATGCCCTACCAGGCGAGAGCTCACCACACTTAAAGGAGGCTAGGACATTGTGGGTCCCAAAGGGCAAATTTGTGTGGAGGTAGCACTGACGATAAGCCTCTTAGGGTCATTACACTACCTCATGGCTCAAACTCTTTTACCACAGTCCCGACCTGGACTCACACCTCTGTCGTAGCTGTGCAACAGATTCACCTCACCACCTGCCTCTTACTCGCTATACTTCCCTATTCAATGCTGCCCACCCTCATTCATACTCCACACACCAGTTTTTAATCAATGCTTACCTCTTGATTTATTTCTGGCACTCTTAGTCGATGACACTTCCAGATTGGCACTTCTCCCTCCATCCCATACTCGCAACATTTACCCTATAGTTGCTCTTCGGCCTGCAACCTTCCCATAGCCACAACCCTGTCTCAGCCCTACCTCTTTCATACTTCTTAATTTATTTATAGTTCAGATATTTCCCATCTGCACATTTGCCTCCTGGGATTCACTGCTACTTTATTGTACTTAACACATGTCCGTCTTGGCTTCATATTTACTCCCTTGTCACTCATCCATAACATCTTTCCTACCTGTATTTCATCCTCGCATTCAGACATCATCGTGCTTGCCTCCCATGTCCTCTGTTCACTTTTTAGTCTCTCATTCTTGTCTTTAAATGAATATCTCCCAAACTTGACCCCATAAACACATACCACTGTTCTGTGAGCTGTGCTTCTCTCAATCATTCTTTTCCCACTACCTTCCGCTCAGGCCTCTCGACAACTGTCTCAGAAGGATGCTTCCTACCACTTACTTTCCAAAGGGTCCAGCGAGACCATAGTGGTGATTGATCCTTTCCTTACGTCACTGAAAAGATGTGGAACCTACTCCTTCTTCCTCTTAGGTTTGCTCATATTTGTCATTCCGGATAGACCTAAAAATAAAAATAAAATAAAGAGCTGCCTATTAAACATACTTAATTCCTGCCTTAGCTCACTCTTGTCTTTCAGCTCCAGGAGTCCTCTTGTTAGGGTTGCACTTTGTGCTCTTAAAGTGTTATTCATTCTTTCAACTGGGTTCTCCTTGCTACCCCAAATATGACCCCAGTTGCTGCCATAAATTAGGTTGCACCATAGATGTCTGTTTGACGTCCGCCAGCTGTCAATGCGTGCATCCCACCGGCACCCGCCAACTGTCCTTGTCATTCTTGCCTCTCGCTTGCAAGTGAGACTACACTTTAGGAAGCCAAATGTACTGAAATATTTGCATAATCACTAGGTTGTTTGGGTGCCCAGTGTTCTATTCTTTTTTTTTAACACACTTTATTATCGACTGCAAAGTTGACATTGATGGTAACAGGGTCATGCAATCTGGACAGTCTTTTTTGATTTATATCTCTCCCCATTATGCGACAAACATATCAGTAGCTCATGTGCAGTACATTGTAAATTGTAAAAGGATAAACAGAGCATTGTAGTCATGACCCAACATATAATTTGAGGAGTATTTCAATATAATTCCAATGTTAGTGTAGTAATTTTCATTTTATATAGTTAACAGGAGAACACATAAAACCCTCTACCCAAACCCTCCTTAGCCCACCCTCTCCCACTCCTGGTCAATCCGGTCCCAGCATTACTACTACTCCTGGGAAGTCTCCGGTAGCTCTCAAACTATAGGGTGCGTTCAACAAAAGAAATTCACCTGTTTACGCTGAAAGGGCCTTTCATTTAGGAGTACCTGCGGGCTTGTGCGCATTATTGGGACTCATTAGCTTGTGTTGGGGCTAAGTCAAGTGTTTCTAGTTCGATCAGCGTGACTTCCCACTCTAGTGCTATTGGTTGTTTCCGTAGTCCTCTCTCCTCCTCTCCACGGAGGGCCGCCCCTTCCGCCCAACCCCACTGCACTAAATCCGCCTGCCATGCAGCCGCTGCGGGGATCTGGGGGACTTCCATCTCATTGTTATGACCCTGATCGCTAAAATGAGTGCTCGGTCTAGGAATTTCAGCTTAACTTTCTGTTTCCCTGACCGTCTACATAGTCCCATAAGGCAGGGTAGGGCCTCGTCAGGAACCTGCAGTTGTGTCACAGTAGTGAGCGCTCTGTGGACCTCGGCCCAGTATCTCCGCAATCGTGGGCAAGGCCACATCATGTGTATAAAATCCGCTTCATCCCCTCCACAGCGAGGGCAGTGATGGGGGGGGGAGTCCGGAAACATACGATGTATTTTCTTAGGGGTGAGGTATAATCTATGGAGCACCATTGCCTGGATACATTTAAGCCTAGCATTTCGTGACACTCTTTTGGGGTGTTCTAGTATGGTCTTCCATGCCTTGTCCGTAAGTTCAGTTTCAGAGTCCTCTGCCAGCGTGTTCTAAGGGTCATGAGCGGAATCGCTGCGTGTGCCCGTATCCCTGTGTATAACCAACGCACAAGGTGGCCCCCAGGTCCCATGTAATATAAAAGGTGTACTAGTTTATGTTGTGTGGGTTTGGTTCGTTGTGGAGCCCATGTAGTCCTAATATAATGTGTCACCGTAGCGTGTAACAGATATAGGCGTGGGGGAGCTCCAGTAATCTGCAAGAAGGATTCATGGTCCAGCAAAGCATCATCTCCAAAAAAGGCTCCCACTTCCTCTATCCCACTATCCGTCCATCCCTGTAGTCTATTTCGCGTGAATCTTCCTTGTGGTGTAGGGATGCCTAGTAAAGGAATGTTCGCTGCATAAGGTGGTACCGCAGACGTGTAAGAGAGGGCTTTCCTCCAGATAATTAAGGCGGTTTTCAGTAATGGGGGACATTCCGAGGGGACCCGGGTCTTGGGCAGCAATAAAGAATGGAGTTCCCCACGATCAAGTCTCTCCGAAGTGAAGCCGATCTTGTGCAAATTCCTACCCGCAGTCCAGTAAGAAAGCCACTGAAGTCAACTAACTTAGTAGTATCCCCGGAAATCGGGAACCCCAAAACCGCCTGACGTCGTCCCGGGCTGGAGTTTTCGAAGGCTGATCCGTCTCTGGCCAGCTCCCCAGATAATAGTGATCAAGATGGTGTTCAGTGTGTTAAAAAAAGATTGAGGGAGGATCACCAGTAAGTTCACAAAGTAATATCGGAGGCGAGGGAGCATAACCGTTTTTTAAATAGCAATTCTGCCCATCACGGACAGGGGTAGAGAGATCCAGAACCCTACACTACTTCGGAGCCTTGTTATGGCACGTTACCATCTATCTGGTCCTCTGGTGTCCTATACACCTGTATACCCAAGTACATAAAGGTGGTGGGGGCAACTGGGATAGAGTATGTGCCAAATCGTATGTGAGTGAAATGTGGCGCCTCCCGGAAGAAGAAACTAATCGACTTTACAGGGTTTATGGCCAGACCTGATAGATGCTTAAACTTAGCAAATATGGCAAATAGCAGGTTGTTGTCCGCTGTCAGATCGCGCAGATATAGGAGGATGTCATCCGCGTAGATAGATATCAGGTGCTGTGTCCCGTCCATAGGGATGCCCATGCGATCCGCCGTTCTCTGGAGGGCTAGGACCAAGGGTTCGAGAGTAAGCACGAACAACAGTGGGGATAAGGGGCAACCTTGTCTCGTTCCTCTGTATATCGTTCCGAGATATATGGGCCAGTACGAGCCCTAGCTGTGGGAGATGTGTACAAGATACGGGCCCACTTAAAGTTATCCGGGAAGCTAAATCGTTTCAAGGACTCAAACATAAAGTCCCAGGATAAGGAGTCGAATGCTTGCTTAAGGTCGAGCGCTATACACCCTGCGCGGGGGAGATCACGTGAAGTAGCCGCCATTATAGAGTACAGTCTGTGAGTATTCAGAGATGTGCTGCGATTAGGGAGGAATCCGCACAGATCCTGGCGGATGAGTGTGGGGAGTTGCGATTGTATACGGTTGGCAAGGGCTTTACTGAGAATCTTATATTCGGTTGAGAGTAAGGAGAGAGGTATATAGTTGGCCATTTCTAGCACGTCTCGTCCCGGCTTAGGTATGGACGTAACTAGGGCTTGCATGGTGGAGTCAGGTAGGTGTCCAGTGTCAAATGCCACCTTGTAGACTGTCTCCAGTACTGGCACTAGGAGTATAGAGTAGGTTAGGTAAAACTCCACAGTATGAATGTCCATGCCAGGTGTCTTATTGCGGTTCAGGCTTTTAATCGCTGCCCGTATCTCATGCTGGGTAATGGGGCCATCAATGTCCTTCTTTGTATCTTCTGTCAGTACCAGGAAGGGGAGTTCCTGTAGGAACTCTTCAATCATTACTTTGTCTACTGGTACAGAGGGCGCGTAGAGTGCCTGAAGATGGTCGTGGAATGCCGTATTTATTTGCGCTTGTGTATTGACTAAGGTGCCAGTCTGGTTAGGAATGCTGGTTATGTTCGGTGGATCTGGTTGATCCCTCATCAGTCGAGCAAGCAATGTGCCGGATCTGTCAGCTTCAGTGTGTTTCCGTTGGAGTTATTGCCTATAATCTGTAGTCCATAGTGTCTCTAGCGTTTCGGCATGGTCTATAGGGGGGGTCTGTAGCTCCCCTCTCCTCTCAGGGTCGAGGGCTGCCTCCCTCTCCAGGACCTGCAGTCTGTTTTCCACATCACAGAGTTTCTGATGTACCTCCTGTCTGGCCCCTACTAGTTGCCCTATCGTCGCCCCTCTGACAACTACCTTCAGGGCGTCCCATTTTATCAGGTTCGAGGAGGCAGTGTTCCAGTTTTTCCTCAAGTAGTCAGAAATAGTATTGGATAGTGATGTACGAAAGGGAGCATCTTCAAGCAGACGTGGATTCAATCTCCAGGTGGGCATCGGGGTCAGTACCCTACCCCAGAGAAGTGTGAGTTTGAGGGGTATGTGATCAGAATAGGTGACTATAGATCTGGAGCATAGGAATCGATCAATTCTAGTACGAAGGTTGTGCACTGGGGAGTAAAAGGAGTATTCCTTATGTGTAGGTTGGGAATGTATGACACTACAACGCATGCTTTTACAACGCATGCCATTACAACACATTTTTTACAACGCAAATACCATTACAACGAAAGTTTCTACAACGCATACCATTACAACGCAAAGTAATTTAAAAGATTGAAAAGTACCATTACAACGAAAATCAATACAATGCATACCATTACAACGCAAATAAAATAATATTTTAAAAATCATTTTTTGGGTGTGGAAGTGTATTAAAATGGTGTAAGAAACTGAACACGTATTTTTATAAAAACGAGCATCTTAACAAAATTAATACGCGGGTATTACATTTAATACTCTAGTATTAAACTAGTAACAAACAGTATTAAAATGTAAAAACTGACCATTTTTTGATATATAATAATTTTAAAGCAACATAAATAAATCACATTCACCAAACTAATCCGGAAAACAGTTACTAACACATAAACAGAGCCGCCATTTTAAAACCAAAGGTAAAAACAAGTCCTACAATAGTTTTCATGACCCGAACACCAAGCCACTGAAAACAAAATGGAGGAGTAAACGCTAATGAATCGATAAAACACTGAGGGGCCCATTAGGATGGCGGGCGGATTGCCCCCGCCAGGCTGGCGGTAGCTTCCGCCGGCCTGGCGGGGGCAATCCGCCCTCCATCCTCTCCCAAATGCCCCCGCCATATTATTATGGCGGGGGGGACCGCGGCGGACGGAAAGACCATCCGCCGGTTTACCGCCCCGGTCGCCTTGCGGCCGAGGCGGAAAAGGATTAATATGGTGGCGGTGTCTATTAGACACCGCCAGCCATATTATGATGGGCCCAATCTGATGCCTTTCCGTGGCAGGTCTTCACTATGGGGGACCCCTGCGGGCCCCCAGAGTGAAGGAGGGGTGCACACGGGGGGTACCTGTGGTACCCCCCAGCATTTGCATACACGAAGCAGCAGGCACCGCGCGGTGCCTGCCGCTCCGTGTATGCAAATGCATGCATACATTTTTAACATCGTGGCGGGCGGTGCAGTGAGCACCGCCCGCCACAATGTTAAAAATGAGGGTTGCGCCCGCCACTATGGCGGGCGCATCCTAATGTAAACATTGGAACCCCCGCCCTTAAGGTGGGCGGTCCCTTTTACTGATGTGATGGCGGGCGGACAAAGTCCGCCTGTCATCCTAATGGGGCCAAAAGTTGTAAATATTAAATTTAAAATATAAGTTCTCACATCAAACGAATCAGAAAAAAACACATTTAAAAAGGGTACTTTTCCCAAAGTTTATGACGACACCCACAAAAACATATAAATACTAGTAAGACACCATTTTGAAGCCAGTGGTTAACTGACTACCAGAGAGAGCAGACGGATTTTCCTGATACTCCTACGTTTACCGAGCATCAATAACTCGACAAAAATAATACTTCAACTCAGAAAAATTCAAGTAAGTATAAATCATAGCAAATAAATACATAGCATAATTGTGAATCATTTTAAACAATTAAAAAAAAAAATTACATACTTCAGTTTTCAACTCACTTGAAAATTGATACAACAAATTTGAAAATACAGATATTCATTTAACGATATTAGTTGTAAGTACATTTATTTAAATACAATATATTTTAAATTATATTTTGTACCTAAAAAGTCTATCAAGTTTAAAAAAATCTTTTAAATCCACAATATGTAACACGTTTGTATTTTTGCTTAGAAGTCAGAATAAAATGCTTTTTTTCTATAAATATTAAATGATAAAGCAAAAAATGTTATTTATAAAACACGTAAAAATATTTAGTAAGCTAAACAGTTTAATATTTTTGTTTTTTCAGCTTACTAAATAATTTTTTGAGAAGAAATCTTTTGTTTATAAAAAGATAGAAGAAAGGACACGAACAACTTATACAAATTGCTTTTTCAAAGGTAAAGAAACTAAACTGTGAAGCAGTAAATCTTAAAAAAATTAATGTTTTCAAAAAACCAATTTTAATGTTTGCTAAACTGATTTTTAAGCTGCATAAAAATGATAGAATCAAATAAGTGGAAAAAAACAATGACATTCATTTTTAAATGACATTTTAAAACCTCAGAATATCCATGTTCTAACGATAATTTTTTATTAAAAAAACAGAGTTTAAATAAATAGAAATAAAACATTTGTTTAACTCCTACATCCCACAACAGATAAATACAAAGAAAAAGAAACTTCGAAAAGAGAATACAATCACCAGCTGAAGACCATCCTTTTCCAAAAAGCGAAACCATCCACAATTCAACCAAATTAATCTAAAGGTAAATTATAAAGCAAAATGTACAAAGTGATCAATTAACCTCTTTTAAATCCTCTTACAGTGACCTCTCAAAAACAAAGCACACAAAACTAACATTTTCTTTTTTAAATTACAAACAGCTTAACAAAATCAAAGAACATCAAGGCATGAAGGAAATCAACAAAGTTCGTCATCCGAGAAACGAAAACAAGAAATAAAAAGGTAATAAGGATTAATTTTTATTATGCAACACAGTGTATAAGGACTCATTACTATCACATTTCTAAGGTAAATCAAAAGTAGAGGAAAAACTAGATTGAGTATAAATATAAAACACTAATCTTAGTCCCAAAACATATTAAATTAAGGTCGGTGAAGAGTAATGCAAGTGGACTAAATATTTGTACTACTCCAGAGAGGCAAAAAAATAGGGTAAGTACTGGATAATGTAGCAGTACAATTTTGTAATGTAACTCAACAGGAGTATAGCAGTAAGGTAAATGCAGGATAATGCAGCTGAAAAACTTACTATTCTAACTTCAGTGAAGTATTGATGTTGAATAAGTCCTGATTTATTATTTACTATTCTAGCTCCAAAGTGGTTATGAAGAAAAAAACAGGTGGATAGTGCATTTGAGTGACAAAACTTAGAAAATCCATATAGTAAAGAAAATATTTATAAAAACATGACATACAATTAAAAAAAAATATATATATTACTTTAACTCCAATTTCCTAACACAGATACCTTCAAACAAAAAACATCTTCAAAAAAAGAAACCCAAAGACATCAGAGGACCATCTTCTTCAAATTAATAAAGCATCCACAAATCATAAAATTTATTAAAAAGGTAAAAACTAATGAAAAGTGAACAAAGATATCAATTAACCACTTTTAAATCCTCTTAGACTTATCTCTCGAAAAACAAAGGACACAAAACTAACATTTTCTTTTTTTAATTGTAAACAGGTCAACTTATTAAAAGATCAACATTGCAAAAAGAACACCAACAAACAACATATTCAGAAAGAGGCAACCGAAAAATATAAAGGTAAACCGGAGATACACTTTTTAATACAACATAGTGTTAAATAATTCATTACTTTCCGCACTCTAAGGTAATGTAAAAGTAAGGAAGGAGTTAGATTGGGCAGGTGTATAACTTACTATTCTAACTCAAAGGGGGTGTAGCAGTAGGGTAAGTGCTGGATAGTGTAAAGGTAAAAATTACTATTCTAACTCCAAGGAGGATGCTGTAGTAGGGTAAGTGTAGGATAGTGTAGAGGTAAAAAATACTATTATGTTTCTGCTAAATCACCCATCTGCTGGGACTCGGCGCTATTGGTTTTCTTTCACCACACCTCGCGGAACCCGCTTTGCGGGTCCCGCTTCGCTTCGTGGGAGGTCTTTGGTGTACGGCTGACCTGAAAGAATAGTTGGAGGCGCAAACTGTACATCATCCGAGGGAGTGCTGCAACAGCAAGCAGGGCTGCGAGTGAGTAGCGGGCCCTGGACTTCGAATCCCAGGAGCACCCGCCAGCCCTCATCACCGGCACCTGGGCCACTCTCCCTGCTTGCTCCGCCCTCTGAAATCCTGTAAAACTCTCAGCCCGTGGACACTACTTGGGACGCTGTTTCTGCTAAATCACCCATCTGCTGGGACTCGGAGCTATTGGTTTTCTTTCACCACACCTCGCGGAACCCGCTTTGCGGGTCCCGCTTCGCTTCGTGGGAGGTATTTGGTGTACGGCTGACCTGAAAGAATAGTTGGAGGTGCAAACTGTACATCATCCGAGGGAGTGCTGCAACAGCAAGGAGGGCTGCGAGTGAGTAGCGGGCCCTGAACTTCGAATCCCAGGAGCACCCGCCAGCCCTCATCACCGGCACCTGGGCCACTCTCCCTGCTTGCTCCGCCGTATGAAATCCTGTAAAACTCTCAGCCCGTGGACACTACTTGGGACGCTGTTTCTGCTAAATCACCCATCTGCTGGGACTCGGCGCTATTGGTTTTCTTTCACCACACCTCGCGGAACCCGCTTCGCGGGTCCCGCTTCGCTTCGTGGGAGGTCTTTGGTGTACGGCTGACCTGAAAGAATAGTTGGAGGCGCAAACTGTACATCATCCGAGGGAGTGCTGCAACAGCAAGCAGGGCTGCGAGTGAGTAGCGGGCCCTGGACTTCGAATCCCAGGAGCACCCGCCAGCCCTCATCACTGGCACCTGGGCCACTCTCCCTGCATGCTCCTCCCATTAACTTTACTCAACCTCTATATTTCTAAGAAGGCACTCTCGCAGCGCGAGAGCGCGGGAGCGCACCCGGGAGAAGCCCGGGACAAGGGCGGGGCCGTCTGTGGCCGTCTGTGGCCGGTCGTGGTCGGTCGTGGTTGGGTTGGGCCTCCCCCTCTGGACCTCGGACTTGGGTTTCTATTTCCCTTCACTTTATTTGTCATTAGGTACAGTGGTTTGCTAATTTACTTATTCTGTTGTTTTAATCCACCCTGCTATAAATGCTGTGTTATTTTTTACTTGTATAGCCTGATCCGTCTTAGGAATGCCTCTACGCTCGGGTAAGGACCGCGCTGTTACCCTACAGACCTCTAAGGGGGCGGGTTTTGGTCGCTTGGATGTTTTTATTATCAAGGCCACGGGATTTTTGGAGAAGGAGATAGCCTTTGTAGAGAAAAAACTATCACTAGACCTTGTTAGTGGTAAACGTTCGTCTCTGGGGCCTATTGCTTCTGCAACCAGCCCGTTACCCCCTCCATTACCTTTTCCAATTCCCAACATCGTTCCTGTTTCAGTGGAGGTTCATTGTGAAGCTGAAGGCCCTTCCCTGTCGCTCTGTAGTATAGACTCTGATAATGTTGATACTTTAGGGAGTAGGGTGGAGGGTAGTGTGCTGTCAAACAGTCCTTCATTGATAGTCTTGTCCTCCGAAGGGGACTCCCCGAATAGTAATCTTCCTGGTAAAAGGAAGCAAAATAAGGGACGGCAGAGAGGGGGTGTGTCTAAAATACCAAAAACGGTTTGCCAATCTCTGCTCGTTAATAATCACGATATAACGAGTGGCTCCCAGTACCCTCTACCTTCTAGTGCTCATGCCACCTCTCCTATTGCTCCATCAATGGTCCCAAATCTTTGCCCAATAAGCATGAGTAGTAGTGACATTGACATACTTGCAAAAATGGAAGTCCTATTTAAGACACTCTTGTTGCCGGTGTTAGAAAGAACCAGATTGATGAATTTAAAATTAGATGGTCTTGAGAACTTGGTAACTGCTAATTCCTGCTTACTAAATAAATTGGTGAACGACCATGCAGTACCGTTGGTTCCTGCCATCTCTGGTAATACTAAGCCCCAGGGAAAAAATCTAATTCCTGCTCAAGCTCCCCCACCTGTCAGGCAGTCCCACACTATTTCCAATGGGTTGGGACTTAATACTGCCCCCAATTCACTTTCGTCCACCGTAGCCCATGCTTCAATACATAAGAAGGCTAGCTCTAAATCCAGTGGCCAGCCTCAACCTAGCACCTCTAAACAAGCAACTAATATGCAGGCCCCGTCCTGTAAGAAGGGCGAGCCTAAACCTCCCTCTCAGTCCTCAGGGAACCCCGGTGTTGCTGCTGGGCGTGCAATGGCTAATACTACCCAACTCTCTAAGAAAACCATTAAAAGGGGACCCCCGCCAGCGGACCTACCAATCGATGCTACGCCTTATACCATTGTCCTTACAGGTGTTGCGCCCCTAAGGGAGGGTCATTCTGAATCCCATGGCGATCTTATGAATAAGGTCGCTTTCTGGCTAGATAAAAATCGCCCCCTCCCACCCTCCTCCTCAACCAAGATTTTGACCGTTCGTAGAGTTGATTGGGTGGGTTATTGTACGAAGGATTTAGAAGGCGATTGCATTCTTATAAACTTTCGGGACCCTTGGGTGGTAGATCATATTCGTAGGGAGGCCAGATTTGAGAGGTTAGGAGATGTGCAATCCCTGGGTTTGAATTACTTTTATCCCAAAAGACATGGTGCACCTCGCTCTAATTGTTTCCCAATGCATAGATCTGTAAGGAGGAACATGATAGAGAGGATACCCCATTCCCCTTTCTACCCCTGTCTGTCAAACCGGTTCGAATCACTGTCCGGTCTAGAAGGTATTGACTGAATGGAATTAGATAAAGGGTTAGAAAATACTTGTATAGAAGCTAAAGGTACCAACTTGGTGGCATACAACCCAGACCAGTGTTTTATTGAGGGTCTTATAGGGAAAGAAAGTGATATTGTAAGCCCAATAGCTTCTAACCAGACATCTAGCTCCCTTCCTGGAATGGTTGTAATAACAGAGGAGGATTTGTGTGTATTAGAGTCTAACACATCTTCTAGTCAGGTAGGGCCGCTCCAGGTCGTTTCCTGGAATATTGCGGGATTAAAGGGTCGAATTGATTCTGAAGAATGGGCAGGTTTTATCGACACCTTTGACTTTGTCATCCTTCAGGAGAGCTGGGTCGTTGACCCCATATATCGGGCAGGGTATCTTAATTTTTTCAAGCCAGCGATCCAGGGCCCTAAGGGCAGAGCCTCAGGAGGTTTAGTGGTTTGGGTGAGGCAGTCCTCCGGGTACAGACCGACAGAAATTTCAGTAGCTAACCCTGATCTACTAGGAATTAAGCTTAGTAGGGCCAATGAACAGGACATTGTAGTGATAAACATCTATGCCCGTGGACGTCCAGGTGGTCGTAGGCCGGTCATCATGGACGATCTAGATCAGCTTCTCGAGGCAATAGGTAATGACAAATTTATCCTCGTAGCCGGGGATCTAAATTGTTCGTTTGAACCCCTATTTAGTGTGGGTAAGGATCTGGGGACAGCAGAAGACGTTGTTTGGAATATCCCACCTTTAACTATAAACAAGGGAGTAAAGGCTACTGAAGCGGCACTCCTCTGGCTAGGGCTGTGTTTGGAGTGGGGTCTGCGAGCAGTAAATGGGCGCACAACCTCTGACAAGGCAGGGCATCCCACCTTCAACAATGGGGTCAGCATGAGCCGTATAGACTACATCTTAGTTAAAATAGAATTTTGGTCTCTGGTGATTGATATGGAGGTCGTGGTTCGCCCAGAGAGCGATCACAACCCCCTCTCGCTAGGTCTGAAGCTTCAAGGTGATAGTGGCGGGCCTCCCAAAAACCCCTGCCCAATGTCCGAGGCTATTTTGACAAATGACAGAAGAAGGGTTAGATGGGCCAGGGTAGTCGAAGATCCTTCCCTAATAAATGACATAGAGAAGGAAGTCTCGGCAACATTGTTTGCCATGAAAGCTCTCCCATCTCTCTCGGGGGCTATCCCTCAGATTAGTGATCTGCATGACCAATGCTTTTCGAAACTTAAAACCCTTTTAACGCAACCATCAAACCCAAGGAAAGGAAAGGCACCAGGCTCGCAAAACAAATGGTATAACAAGAGTTGTAGGGCAGCGCATAGCAGTCTGATCAGGGCAATAAAAACTCGGGTCACTGGTGACGTTAAAATGGCACGGCAAAGATATAAAAAAGTCCAATGGTCCGCGAAGAAAGAGTGGGATGAACACCACTGGACCGAGCTTCTCTCGGCGTGTCAATCTTCCAACCAAACTAAGCTTTGGGAAATTGTAAAGTGGGGTATGAACTCAGACTCACGAATTTCAGTTAATCATGTTTCTCCTGATGACTGGGTGGCTTTTTTCTCATCTCAGTTCAGGGCTTTAAATACTGATTATCAATATACAGAGCAGTTGAAGGGAGTACTCACGCCTCCTAACTCTAGTCTCACGCTCGTTTTTACCACATCCGATACAGAGCAGGGCCTTAGTATAGTACAATCAGGGAAAGCTCCAGGGATGGATGCAATACCGGCAGATCTTTTTAAAATCAACACACACATTTGGGTTCCCTACATCACCATGCTTGTTAATGCCATCGCTAAAGGGGCAAGGATCCCGGATTCTTGGAAAGGGGCGGAAATTTCGACCTTGTGCCAAGAGAGAAAATATGCTGCTTTTAGATCTATGGGCCTGCCGCCAGAACTCCTGGACATGGTGGTTAGGCTACACGAGGATAACACTGCCAGGGTGAGATGGGGAAAACAAGGGCAGGTGACGGATAGCTTCCCAGTAACATGCGGCGTCCGTCAGGGGTGTGTGTTGGCCCCTACCCTTTTCCTTTTGTTTATTAACCAGGTGGTTACGTTTTTTTCTGATACCCCGATGCTCCATCTTTGGGCGGGGTAAAGTACCCGATGTTGATTTTTGCGGACGATACCTTGCTTCTCTCAAAAACCCGGAGGGGGCTACAGACAGCACTCAACAGGTTTGATGAGTTTTGCAAGGCAAACGATCTGCAAATTAATGTTGGTAAGACCAAATTTATGGTCTTTAGTAAAAACCGCCCCATTAAAAGCTCGGTTAGTTTAAATGGTGCCTGCATTGAACAAGTGGAGATAATGACATATTTGGGTGTGACATTAGACTATCGCCTTCGCTGGAAACCTCAGGTTGAGGCATTATATCTTAAATTTGCACGCCTCACGGGTTGTTTAATCCAGGAGCATAAGAAGTCTTTCACCAAACGTATTGCTCCAGTACTTAAGATCTACTAAGCAAAAATAAATGCAGCCATTCTGTATGGTGCTGACCTTTGGGGATTTAAAGATCTAACCTCTTTGGTCAAAGCCCAAAATAAATTCTTGCGGAATCTGGCAGGCCTCCCACAATCTACTCCCATTAAACCTTTGTTGTTAGACTTGGGCTGTAAGCCCATTAATGAGTTGGCTCGGTATCGTTGGTGGCGTTGTGGCGACGGCTATGGACCTCTCCTGAACTTAGCCTGTTCGCCAATGAACTAGCCGAGGTAAAATCATTATGGGGTGCTTCAAACATTGCATGGCTAAGGGAAGTGAAACAGGTGTTGGAGGAGATGGGTTTAAACCAGCTTTGGGCCTCCCCGGGGACTTCTAAGTTCCCGTCTAAATAGGATTTTAAAGATCTGTACTGGGCTTCTGTCAAGTATACAGCTGTTGCTCAGTCTGATGCCACTAGCCTAACAGGTCTTTTTTTGGCCCATAAAGTGACCCCTTCCCTAGAGAGTTACTGGGATGTGATCACTAAGACTCTCGACCGGAAATTATACCACCAGTTCCGAGTTGGATCACTACCCATTAACTCTTTTACAAAAAAGTGGTCTGCCAACTCAAATGATACTTGCCCTTTCTGCTTAGACCATCCGGAAAGTGTGGGCCATTTTCTATTTGCCTGCCCTGCATATCATGCCCCGAGATTGAAATGGATCAGGCCTATTTGCTGGAGGCTAGAAATCAAAGGGAGCACAGAAGCCATGAAGATTTTTCGTACTAACACTTCTGAGCTGGTAGTGGTTGGTGTTGCAAAATTCCTTGGGTGGGCATGGGTTATTCGAACTAGGAACCCAAATGTATTTTAATTTGGAAAATGTTTTATGTGGTATCATATTTATAAAGTCTTTATTATACTGTTTAATACATTTTAAATGATGATTGTAAATGATGATTGTTTTTATCAAATCTTCTTTCTATCCCGTTTTTGATATTTTGTCTTTTATGATTGATAATCGAAATAAAGACTTATGAAACTGAAACTGAAACTACTATTCAAACTCCATGAGGGTGTTGTAGTAGGGTAAGTGTTGGATAGTGTAAAGGTTAAAGTTACTAATCTAACTCCAGAGAGGTGTTGAAGTAAGGTAAGTGCTGGATATTGTAGAGGTTAAAATTACTAATCTAACACCAGGGAGGTGTTGAAGTAAAGTAAGTGTTGGATAGTGTAGAGGAAAAAATTACTATTCTAACTCCAGGGGGGTGTAGAAGTAGGGTAAGGGTTGGATAGTGTAGAGGTTAAAATTACTTTTCTAACTCCAGAGAAGTGTTGAAGTAGGGTAAGTGCTGGATATTGTAGAGGTTAAAATAACTATTCTATCTCCAGGGAGATGTTGAAGTAGGGGAAGTGTTGGATAGTATAGGGGAAAAATTACTTTTCAAACTCCAGGGAGGTGTTGAAGTAGGGTAAGCGCTGGATAGTGTAGGGGTATAAATTAGTATTCTAACTCCTGCGGGGGTTTTGAAGTAGAGAAAGTGTTGGATAGTTTAGGGGTAAAAATGACTATTCTAACTCCAGGGAGGTGTTGAAGTAGGGTAAGTGTTAGATAATGTAGAGGTTAAGATTAAGATTCTAACTCCAGTGAGGTGTTGACGTAGAGTAAGTGTTGGATAGTGTCGAGGTTAAAATTACTAATCTAACTCCAGGGAAGTGTTGAAGTAGGGTAGGTGTTGGATAGTGTAGAGGTAAAAATTACTATTCTAACTCCAGGGAGGTGTTGAAGTAGGGTAAGGGTTGGATAGTGTTGAGGATACGATTACTATTCTAACTCCAGGGAGGTGCTGAAGTAGGGGAAATGTTGGATAGTGTAGAGCCAAAAACTACTATTCTAACTCCAAGGAGGTGTTGTAGTAGGGCAAATGCTGGATAGTGTAAGGGTATAAATTACTATTCTAACACCTGTGGGGGTGTTGAAGTAGAGAAAGTGTTGCATAGTGTATTTGTAAAAATTACTATTCTAACTCCAGGGAGGTGTTGAAGTAGGGTAAGTGTTAGACAATGTAGAGGTTAAGATTACTATTCTAACTCCAGGGAGGTGTTGAAGTAGGGTAAGTGTTGGATAATGTAGAGGTTAAAATTACTATTCTAACTCCAGGGAGGTGTAGCAGTAGGGTAATTGTTGGATAGTGTAGGGGTAAAAATTACTATTCTAACTCCAGGGGGGGTGTTGAAGTAGGGTAATTGTTGGATAGTGTAGGGCTTAAAATGACTATTCTAACTTAAGGGGGGTGTTAACGTAGGGTAAGTGTTGGATAGTGTAAAGGTACAAATTACTATTATAACTCCAGGGGGGGTGTTGAAGTAGGGTACGTGTTGGATAGTGTAGGGGTTAAAATTACTATTCTAACTCAAGGGGGTTGTTAAAGTAGGGTAAGTGTTGGATAGTGTAGACGTATAACTTACTATCCTAACTACAGGAACTAAAAAAAGATTAGCATAGCCAATACATTTTTAAAACTAACAGAGAAATGAAATAAATTCTTTGTAAGCAAAAACATATTTTTTCAAAATCTTTTTTTCTCCATTTCAGATAATGTCAGCAGATAAAACAGCCAATTACATCAGGTCAAACAAAGGAAACAGACTGTTAAAACATGCTGGGTACATATATTGCAAGGAGAGAATTACTGAACCAGGAAGACATTGGAGCTGCGTGCAATATTACTCAAGCCATTGCAAAGGCAGAGTGGTTACTCTAGGTGACACAGTTATTAAAACATCAGAAAATAACCACTCTGCCTCTGCAATGGACATTGAAGTTAGAGAAACAATTAACGAAATTAAGGATATTGCAAGCACCTCCAATGACACTTCTGGTTCAATTTTAAGGGAGGTTGGTCAGCATGTCCCTAGTCATGTAGCTAGCAGTATGCCAATAATACCTAATCTGAGAAGAATAATTAAAAGAAAAAAACAGGCAAGTAACCCACAGAGAACTACTCCACAAACCTATTCTGATATTCACATTCCTCCAGAACTCTCTCTATCTATATCTAACGAACCATTCCTCCTACATGATAACCGAAACCCTCTAAAACGTATACTTATCTTCAGTACACCCCGCAACCTTGTCAAATTAGAGAATAGTGAAATTTGATGATGGATGGGACATTTAAAAGCACGCCCCATCCATTCACTCAAATTTACACTATTCATGCAAAAATTAACAACACAGTACTCCCCTTAGTGTACAGTTTGCTACCTGACAAACAATCCACAACCTACACTGAACTTTTGTCAGTGGTTAAATCCAAAACTGAAACAAAAGTCCTAGGAAAATAATTATAGATTTTGAATTTGCAATGATAAATGTAATTACAAAAACGTACACGGATACCCAAATGCAGGGATGTTTTTTCCATTTTTCCCAGGCATTTTGGCGTAAATGACAAAAAACATCCCTAGTTGTTGATTATTCTTCGGATAGCAAACTGCAATTCGAATTAAAAAAACTAACCGCACTTTGCTTTGTTCCTCCTGAAAGTGTAGACAAATACTACACTGCAATTACAGAATCTGAATTTTATACAGAAAACGAGGAAAAATTGGCACCCTTACTAAATTATTTTGAGGACACATGGATTGAGCATCTAAGCAGGTCGGGTCGCAGAAGAAAGCCACGTTTCCATGTGGAGTGGTGGAACTGCTACACGAGCTGCTTAGAAGTAGAAGCAAAGACAAACAATGCCATAGAGGGATGGCATAACTCCTTCAATCACACAATTGGTAAACCTCACCCTAACTGTTATCATTTTTTGGAAACTTTGAGGAAGGAGCAAAGTTTCTAAGAAATGAGAATGTCACAAGCATTAACTTGTACTCTAAATCCACGCATATCCAAAAGATCAAAAGAAATGTCTGAGAGACTATTGGGTACCTTACAACAATTTTCGTTGTGTGTGGCTTTAGACTACCTAGATAATGTTGCTAACATACTACATTATTAACTCTAACTACAACATTACTTTCCTGTTTTGCCCTAAATTCATAAAAATTTCAATTCATTTGGCATTTTTTACAAAACATTTTTACCATATTAAAAAGACAGGTCACCTTACCTTAGATGTCTTCTTTCTTTTTTTTTTCTTTGAAAATCCCAAACAAATCCATGTTTTTTTTTAAATCCATCAGCATATCCACTCAAGTGCAATAAATATGAAATTTGTTTTTGCTTCTTTGGAAAGAAGCTTTCCCCATAAAAAAAATGAAAAAATCCATTCTCCAAAGAAGGTAATCCACTAAAAATGTGTAAAAACTGGACTAAAAAGATCGAATCACAGTATTCCAACCAATATCCAAATCCAAAACCAAATCCAATAAGTCCATATGATTTCGAATTCCACCACCAAAACAAAAATCGATCCATCTTCTTTCTTCTCTTTCGATTCCAATATTTTTTTTAAAACTCTTTTTATTAAACACATAAAAATAATAGACTTACAATAATTGCACTGAGTCGCCAGTCTACACAATAAATCAGTTCACATCCTTCTGAAACATGAAAAAATCAACAATAATAGCGACATTTGGGTTTAAGGATCATCCAACACTTCTGAATCATCCGGTGACGTCGGGGGAGTGCATATGTCGCCTCTATAGGCATTCCAGGGTCCCCAGATCTTCCCCCATTTCTTGGGTCTACCCCTTGCCACATACACAGCCCGCTCTCGAAACATGCACCAATCCAAATCATCCATCCATTTCCCAACTGTCGGCGGCTGAGCTGCACCCCACAACTGAGCTATGTTACGCTTCGCTATGCTACATGCCAACGTTGCCCACACCTTCCCATGAGAAGTAAGATCAGTCGGTCCCAAACATTGAAAAGACAACGCCTTGCTTCCAACTCAAATCCCACTCCCCACACCTCTCTCACCTTGATATGAACAGCCGACCAATATCTCTGAACATGAGCACACTCCCACAAAACATGGAAAAAGGTTCCCAACTCACCACACCCTGTCCTGCACTCTCCGCTGTCAGCCAATCCCATTCGCACCAACCGAGGGCCAGTCACATAACTGCGATGTAGAATCTTTAGTTGAACCAGGCTAAGCCTCATCTGGACAGCCACAACCAGCGGAGAGTCGTTTCCAATTTTTAAAAAAACACAATCCAAAGAATCTTCTTAAATATCCTCGACTAAAAAGATCCCAAAAAAACCCTCCATATTTGTAAAAATATACTCCAAAATAAATCCAAATCATCGAATTCGATCTTCTTCTTGATCCGGTTTTTGCAAAACATTTTTTAAGTTCAAATAAACAATTTATATACATTTTTTTACTGTACTATAATAATAATTTACTTTAATAAATTACATTTACTTAATTTAAAATAACAACAGGTGACCCGACAACGGCATACTCTAACTACAGGATCGGCGACATGCTAAAAAGGTGATAATATCTATAAAACATTAATAAACTATTCCTCCCTATTCGCTCCTTGCAATATATTAACTTTAAAACATCATACTGTTTATAAAGTAAGTTAATAAAGTTTCCTACCTGAGTGCAGTTCTGCTTGCTGCTGCTTTGTCCATCGACGCTCCTCAAAATGGCAGCGAAGAAGCACGTCTACGTCATCCGGAGCTATAAAGAGAAAAAAAGGACAATTTATTTCTGTTATACTGTAAATTAAATTTATTTAAAACATTTTTTTATAATTTAATATATTACATATGTAATTATTTGGAAAATATGTAAAAAGTGTGAAAACGTATTCTTTATTTTTTTATTATTTTTCTTAATAAAATACATCATAAACAATCTTGCATTCCCTATTTAATATTTAATATTTAATATTAATATGTGTTTATTATACTTCTATAAACAATGTTATGTTTTGAATATTAATTAAATAATGTACTTACCTCTATACTTGTTCCATTTGCTTCTGATCTGTCCAGCATCACTCTTCAAATGAGCATAAAAAAGAGTTCCGCGGCAAACATATAGCCCGCTATGGAAATAAATAAAGGACAATTCATTACATTGAATTCAATGTTAAAGCGTGGGAAAATATTTTCTATATTTTTAAATAATTTTCAAACATATCTATTCTTTCTAAAATGTTTTTATTAAATGAAAATATTCTTTTTTAATTATAATATTTAGTTTATTCTTTTTTATAATTAAATATATAATTTTAAAATGTATTTTTTTTTACACTTTTTATTTTTTTCATTAAAATAAATAATATTAAAATATAGATTATATACTAATTATTAATAATAATTTTATAGACGTATTTTTTTTAATTATAAAATGCATTCTCCAAATAAATAAGTCAATAAAATGTTTTAATATTTTTAATAAATCTAGCAATGTTTATTATTATTATGTATACATTTTTAAACATTACAAATTCCTACAATTATTACACAAATTATTTTTTTTCATCAATATATTTTTTAATTCATATTTGAAAAAAACAAAAATAACAAAAATACTTTTCATAAAAAAATTTAAATTAATTTTTATAAAATAACTACTTTTAAGTATTTTTTAAATATACATATTTAAAGAGTATTTATTTATAATATTAATTTTAAAATCATTTTTTCTTTATTTTTACTTTATGTTAAATTACTATGTAGTATTATTATAGTATTACTTTTACCTCTAAATTTAATGTATTTTAATATTATAAACTTACTATTTTAAAAACATATTTTCACAATTATTAATTAATTTTATAAAACATGAGTATTAAAAAAGAGGGTATTTTAAACAATCTAAATTTAAATTTATTTTAAGAGTATTAATTTAATGAACTTTAAAAACTAGTTTGATTTTTATTTTTTAAACAAAACACGATAAAAAATGTATAATTAATTTAATATAATAAAATGAAAGTAATTTTTAAAATTATTTAACTATTTAAAAAATATATTTTTAAACAAGTATAAAAGTATTATATGAGTATTAATTTAACTACAAATAAATACTAGTTTTATTTTATAAAGAATACAGGAGTATTAATTTAGAAAATATAATTATTTTTATTTTATTTAATTTAATAATTATTGTTATTATATAACAAATATTAAAACTAATATTTATTTTAAGAGTATTAATTTTACTAACTTTTAAAATGAGCATGATTTTTATATAAAAACAAATCACGAGTATTAATTTAAAAACAATATAATATAATAAAATAAAACTGTTCACTATTTTTTAAATATTACAAAATATAAGCTATTTTATAATTTATGTATGAGTATTAATATAACTACAATAAAGTACTAGATTGATTATATAAACATTACAGGAGTATTTCATTATAAAATGTAATATATTTAATTTAATTATTTTTAATGAGTATTATTAATGTATAACAAATAGTTTACTTTTTTTTATTTTTAAACATAATAATAAAAAAAATACTTACGTTGTAATAACATGCGTTGTAATAGCATCTGCGTTGTAATAGCATGCATTGTAAAGGCACTTGCGTTGTAATGGATTCGTAGTAAAGGTAGTGCGTTGAAAAAGTTGCGTTGTAATGGATGTTCCCCGTAGGATGGAGACCCCGCCAGGCACCGGATAATGTCCAGCTGTCCACCCAAGAGGTGAATTGTTCGGTCAATTTACTCGCTACAGAGGCCTGGAGTGGAGGATGTGATCTATCTAATCCTATGTCCAAAACTGCATTCCAGTCCCCTCCAAGTACCCAAGGAATCCCGTCGCAGTCCGTCAATACCATACCCAGTCTGTGCAGAAACCGGTATTGTTCAAAGTTTGGAGCGTAAATGCACCCTAGGACCAACATAGAACCATCCAGAGTGCCCTTCACTAATATATATCTTCCCTGGTCGTCCACCCTGCGCTCAAGTTCAACAAATGGGATCCCATGACGTATCCAGATAGTCGCCCCTTTAGCGAAAGCCGAATAATTTGTGGAATAAATGTGGCCTCTCCATTTTTTCCGCATCTTCTGCGATTCCGATTCCGTGAGATGGGATTCTTGGAGGAACGCAGTATGTGTTTGGTGTCTAAGGAGGAACGCATGAATTTGGTGGCGTTTTTGAATTGCTCCCAGTCCCCGCACATTCCACGTGAGTAAATTATAGGACCCCATGGTCTAAGATGTCCTTGCCATATTCCCAGGTATAAGGTGTTGTCCCGTCTCGTGTTTGGTGCTCAAGTAGATCTGACCAGGAGTCCCCGTATCCCATAACTATAACTAAACCCAGGACAGCGCTGGAACTGCGCTGGGCCCAACTGTGGTGTAGCAAACTTATGAACCAGATAACGGTGCGTACGCTAAGAGGGAGGTGGCCAGTCGTTTTTATGGCCATAGTGTAGCTAAACATTGTCACCCGATGGCTCAACGGTACTCCATCCCGGGGGGAAGCAAAATACATAAATGTGAAGGAAGTGATAATGCAAACATGTTCCTATGGTAAGCCCTGAGTAACCAGGGCCCCCCTGTCCCCAATTCAGGTCACCAACTGTACTGAATGTGTGGAACATTCAACTAAGGGTCACAATCATGAATCCCAACCCGCGGTGTACTATCAGGGAAAGACTTTGTTTGTGCCCTAAGGAACGCAGCTGCAAAACATAACATCAATTCCAACACCAATCATGACATCAGCAATAATATCAATATCTGCAACCATATTTCCTATGAATAGTGGTTCTACGTCTATAGTCAATTATCTAGCATGCCATCTGCTGCTCTAGGCGTGATGGTGGGAAACAGAATTGCGCTGTGTTCGGAATCTGAATGTAATGTACTATCCTCTGAGTTGGTTGTAATTTTATGGGAGTCCTCTCGAAAGGCACCAGCCACCACAAGCGCCCCCTCCTGGTCTCTCCTCTGTTGTTCCCGCGAGGGGCCGGCGCTCCCACTGCTCCTACTGGATCTCGGGGAGCGGCGAGCAGCCCGCCCGGAGCCACCATCCGAGCCCTGCATAGACGTCTACAGAGCGCTGGCCTGGCTGGACCCTATGCACATTACCTCTATCCATTCTTCAACATCCGAAGGACTTTCAAAGAAATGAGTTTTTTCTCATGTATGACCTTCAGTCGGGCGGGATACAGGAGTGCATACTTAAGCTGGGCATTCTGTCGTTTTTTCTTCACCGCTTGGTATGAAGATCGCAGTCTCTGGACCAGCATTGTGTAATCGGGGTATAAGGACACACAGTGGTTCTCGTATTGGATGAGTGCTTTCTCCCTAGCTTTCTGTAACAGAGTGTCTCAATCTCGATAACTAAGGATTTTCACAATCAGTGGGCGGGGCGGTAATCTGGGTTTAGGCTGTCCAGTCGGAATTCTGTGCACCCGTTCTACACAGAAATATGGAGAGAGTCCCTCGGATGCCACATTGTCTCTGAACCATTGTTTCATGAAATCCGGTGCACGATTCCCTTAGCAACGCTCCGGCAGTCCGATAACGCATATATTGTTGCGTCAGTTTCTCCCTTCCGCATCCTCCACACGATCTAGAAGCGTGGTGACCTGCTGTTGGTGCTGGTTCAATGTGGAGGAGTGTTCCGCTACTGTCGGTGTGATATCCGTTAAGGTGAGGCTCTGTTCCTTAACTTTGTCTGCCAGCTTGCCATGATCTGTTTTTAGGAGAGTCAGACCAGTAGTGAGAGCGCCCAACTGTAGTTCCATCGCCGTCCTAGATTCCTGTATCTCTTTAAGGATGAGATCCAGTTTGTCCGGGGGTTGTTCTTCCATGTGTCCAGTCGAGGCAGCCCCCGGCGAGGAGCGTCCACTTGCAATGCCCGTCATGGTACGGGGGTATCAGAGCCGCCCTGGCCCTCCTGCACCTGCCCATGATGCCGAGACTCCTTTAAACTCGCTACAGGGGCGCCGCACCGCACCGCTCCGCCGGGGCGAGGGGTCACCTAGCGCCCAAGGTTATGGCACGATGAAACTGCTAGCAAGGTGGTTCTCAGGGTAGGTTAGGTGCCTATCTGGCGGCAATGGTGATCAGGTATAGTTTACCGCAAAGGAAGGTATGCTTAGTCCAGAGCTTCCAAACCAAAGTCTAGGGGGGGAGGCAGCCCATAAGATAGTCTTCATCCACCTCTCCTCTGTGGGTCAGGCACCCAGCTGCAAGTGTGAAGTGTCTCGTAAGGGGAGGGGAGAGGAAAGGCGAGAATTGCAAATAATGATATGAAGAGGGGGCCCTCAGGGAGCACCGCTACTCACCGCTTCCACTCCTCAGGGGTCTCTCTTATGCGTCTCGCCTCCCCTGCAGTACTCGCATCCAGGTCCATACAGCCCCCCTAGGACGCACGGGTCAGGCTACCAGTGGATTCAGGGGACAGGTTCTGGTAGGCAGCCTGGATGTCCAAGCCTCCAGGCAACGCAATCTTCCTGTTGGTATTTCCTGTATCTTCCTGCGTTCCTGCCCCCCTGTCCCCACCCCGCAGTCCGGCGAGGCGTCCAGGAAGTCCAGGCCCGACCAGGCCCCAAATGTTCCGGAGGGCAGCGCGATGCTCCCAATGCAGCCTCGGGCCTCCGTCGGCCCCTGCAGCAGACTCACCCGGGACCAGGCAGGGTGTGTCTCTGGTCTTGCAGGCCAATGCCCTGGCCCCGATATGACGTCACGCGGCAGGCCCCCAGCCGCGCAAGGACCTCCTCATCTACTAAGCCACCAGTCGGCGGCCCGGATCAATACAGGGGCGCGCACCACCCCCCGTTCCGCGGCGAACACCCGCAGGCCCCGGAGAAGACCACAACGGCCGTAGGAGATGTCCCGGCCCCGGGGAGGTACCGCACCCAGGCCTCCGATCCTTCCGATGACTCTCAGCGTCTCAGCCCACTCGTCCGCTGACTCCTGCAAGGCCCGTAGTAGGCCCAGTTCAGGGTAGTCTACAACAAGAAGCCCTGTTAGCCTGCATGTAGTGAATCTCAGACTCAGTAACTTACGGGGTCATACCTCCCGTTCACACACCAAGTGGCCAAATTAGGTCAGTGCTGCGTTACAGGTCCTGACATGCATTCAAACATACCAACAACACTGTGCACACGGTACAACACATAAAGAAAATATGGTCCAATTACAACATCAAATGGTATCAATTTAAGCCTTTTTTAAAAACAGTGCAGTTTGGCAGCACCAGAATAAAATTGATTCAGCCAGCCAAACCTCACTATTTTATATATTTTTATGTTTTGTTGGTGTTGGGTGTAGGTACTTGTTAGTTCTGAACACATGTCTCTATCCTACTAGGTAGTGTATTTGTACACTCCCTTTCTGTTTCTCTATCCTGTTTTGTGCACATCTTCTTTTGCACATTTTCATCCTCCCTGCAAGGAAAGTAACCGATGATGAGAAGTGGGTAAACCGGCCATTCACAGACCGGGAACCCCCTCGGGTGTCACGTCCGTGAGGTGCTTTCCTTGCTTTCACACATATTTTCTTTATGTGTTGTACCGTGTGCACAGTGTTGTTGGTATGTTTGAATGCATGTCAGGACCTGTAACGCAGCACTGACCTAATTTGGCCACTTGGTGTGTGAACGGGAGGTATGACCCCGTAAGTTACTGAGTCTGAGATTCACTACATGCAGGCTAACAGGGCTTCTTGTTGTAGATTTGTTGAGTGGGGGACTGCCCTAGATAGCCTTTTTTCCCCTCATATCCCTTTGTGATTAACCAGTTCAGGGTAGGCCTACCTTCGATGGCGGACCTCACTTTGGTCTCCGTTCCGTCACACGTCCGGACCAGGCTCCACGCAGGCTCTCCCGTGACCGTTTGGGTCCCTCTGTCCTCGGGTGGCGAGCGGCCCCGCCTCCACCAATTCTCATGTCTGGCCTCACCCCAGGAGCCCCGCTCACCACCTCCCGAAGGCGGCTTCACGGACGGCAGTCCCCGCCTTCACCAGAGCTCCCGGTCTCGGCCCACTGGGTTCACCAGGCAGGCCCCTCTTCGTCTCGCCAGCATAGGGCAGTCCCCAGGCTCAGAGTGATCCCCGGGGAGCGCAGGGGTGGCAGCGCAACTTCCTTCACTCCCATTCAGGTGCAGACGCTGCTAGAACCGCGCCGTCAGGGTGATTTCCCCCAGGAGGGTCCTGAGCTCTATCGGGCTACGACCACCAGCTTGGCTGGCTAGCCACGCCCCCCCACCCAGTGTTCTATTCTCGTGGCAAGGCTCTGGGGTAGCAGGACGTCCTTTGCAAAATGTTTTAAACTGTGCACTTTCCATTCTGTGTGTCAAGCAGGCATGTATTCCTGAATCAGACTGATTGACCCAGTGTTTAGTAATAGTATAACTATTCAATCCCTGGCAGCACAGCAACAAGGATAATGTGCCCCATGGCTAATCACTTATAAGGTCCCAAAAGCGAGACCTTTTGGCTATGCCAATGCTTGTTCTCTATTCCAGCTCCTAACAAGGCAAGAGAACATGTGACTGACAAGTCCTGAAGCTCTATTATCTGACATGCTGCACTGCAGGACGCTGGTGCTGCATGTCAGATATATTTTGTGTCTGTGTGAGGCTGGTTTGTAACATCACCCGCCTGACACATGTGCAATACATTAGGATAAACAAAAGGGAGAGCTAGGACAGTGAACGGGCCGTCCTTGTCTCCTGGTATGTATTAGTAAACAACTTAGACGGACCAGTCTAGCAGGTTGATGAAGCATGACACCAACTAGGTTGGTGTGTGAGGGTTCTTTTAACAAACCCTTGTGGTGCAAGGCACTCCAGTGTCAGACAACCTGCTAGACTGGTCCGTCCAAGTTGTTAACTAACATGTGCCATACAGCCAGGAGAGCCCTCTTCCGCTGGCAAGGCAATATTACTGCTTTCACATCCCTGAGATTGTTTGTTTTCATGTAAAAGCTGTGACATGCCGAGCTATAGTGGCAGCTAGATGCAGTGGGTCGACGCCCTGGCACCTCCTAGGGGCAGCCACCACTGTTACTAAAAGCTGTGACGTGACACTTTTTCTAGAACCTCAACTATTAAGCTGGGATGGAATATCCACTGCAGATGACAGCCTTTCCCACGCATATATTTCTTTTTACACTCTCCTACTGGCAGGACAACTACGGTTTCTGAATTAGCAGACATAATTGTTGGAAATATTAATTGTAAGGGAAAAAGGGGTTACAGGGCAATCAGAGATGCGTTATGCACACCCGGCAAACATGTGCAATGATTGTTTGCTGATGTATTTTGAACGCATTGTGCACCGAAAACCTAAAGAGAAACTGCAGGGCTTATTTATCTTATTTACAAGCCCCTTGCGCCACCGGTTAATTCACTTTTTCCCATATTAAAAGTGACGCACCAGTGGCGCAAGGGCCTTGTAAATAAGCCAAACAAAATAAAGGAGGCCCCCTTATGTTGTGGGTCTAGGACCAGGGGAAATCTTGGGAGAAAGTACAAGAGGTCCCTACAGGAGCCACTAGAGTGGTCTCAAATGCACAAAAGTGCCCTATTTTTGCAACAATACCAATCTCACAATGATCAAGAACCTACCAGTTTCAAAGAACATAAAAATATATTATGGATATTACACAACTTCAATATGGCTGATGACCACGCGTGTTAAGTTCTTTGAAACTGGTAGGTTCTTGAGTCTTGATCATTGTGAGATTGGTATTGTTGCAAAAATAGGGCACTTTTGTGCATTTGAGACCACTCTAGTGGCTCCTGTAGGGACCTCTTGTACTTTCTCCCTTGTAAATAAGCCACCACTTTTACAAAAATAGTATTTTATTTTAAATACAAGACATTTGAAATAAGAAGTGTTAAATAAAGAGCAGTTGTACATGTATGTGTGTCAGCATCTTTTTAGTATTTGGTGGCCTTTCTGATCCAATGTATTAATACTTTTCTAATGATAGGAAAGTGGCAGCAGTATTTTGTTTTTTGTGTTCCAAATATTTTTATGTGCTTAATAATAGAACATACAAGCCTACAGGTTTAGTAGAGTACAACCTGCGATACGTATGCAAGGTAAAAAACGATCATGAAAAGCACATGATACATAAACATCAAATCTGTGACTGATGTTAGGCCTACTTATTAAAATCCATTGCAGTATATTGATATTGAGGAGTTGACAAGAAGCGAGTGGGATATAACCCGTGATGAGTGTATCACTAGTATGTATCAAGTGTATAGTCTCCTATGTGTTGTATCGCCCCTGAAACCAACACACGGTAAGGAGGTGGTGAAGGGAAGCCAGTGGGAGTTATCGTTTATGAATATGAGGGTGGGAGTAGAGGCTGTATTCTGTCTGTCACTAAGGGGCGAGTATGTTGTAGTTTTGTTCTTTGTATTTATGTAATGTTCACTATACTTCACTTGAGATCTTGGATTGGAAGGGCTATGTGCTCCTCTAAGGTAGGACTTGTGACCACCAGGTTTGATATATGGTTAAATGTCTTCCATTCGAATAGGATGACTAAATGTATTTGTCAATTGCAGGTCCAACAGCGCCATGTCATTGAATCTGAGGCTCAGTGAAGTCAAGGAGGCCCAATGGCCTAGTGATATCATAAAGAAGTTTTAGGATTTGGTTGTACTGAATAGAGCTGGTAGTTGGTTCTGGATTGAGGACCAGTATGAGCTCAGGAGTTGGCAGTTAAAGAGCATGCCTTCATGGGAGCCTGGTACTAGGTTACAGTTCCAGCAAGTGTCAATTTCACACAGGTTTAAATTGTGTAACCTGGAGGGAGTCCAATGTAAAAGGTTAATTGTAAAAAATTGGATTGTAATAGTGATGGGCTAAGTTTCTTACATAGGGAAGTTTTGCCAATTTTTCGCAAATTTCCCCGTTAGATTTAATCAAAGATGTCGGTGTCAAGATGTTTAGACCATGTTAAGTGTTGCATGGATTTTGTTGCTGAATAAGAAATAGATATAGTTGTAAACATTTTCGAGGCTGTATAAGGCTATATAACCTGAGGCGATAAACGAGAAAGTATAGTTGAATATTTGGCATGACTAAGTTTTGTTTTAAGTTTTAGGAAGCTGCAAAAGTCTAAGTTAGAGAGTGTGACATTTCAAAAAAGTATCTTCGCAAGTGTAGACGTAATATAAGAGACAGGATGACTGCCAAAGGTTCAAGGACCAGATGTACAACGTATTTTTGCATATGCAAACTGGTTTGCGACCTGTATGCGCGTGCAAAAATACCTAAGGGTCATGCACAAACCCTAATTAGCGAGTCGCAATTTATTTGCGACTCGCTAATTAGGATTTGAGACTCACTATTAGGAAGGGGCGTTTCAAATGCGTCCCTTCCAAAAAACTAGTCTGAGCCACATGTATGGCTGTTTTGCCACCGCAATTGCGTTCGCAAAACAGTAGCAATTTACCACCTACTTCAACTAGGTGGTAAAGAATTCGTAAATGGGAAGGGGCCCCCTTTTGGGAATGCAAGTGATTTTTTTTTTTTTTTTTAAGGTCAAGCAGTGGCTCTAGGGACCACTGCCTGCCCTTTTTTAAATGCATCCCGTATTCCTTTAAGGAAAATGGCCAGCCATTCCCAATGGGGTCTCAAATTGCGAGTGGCTCATTAATATTTAATTGCGACTCGCAATTTTTCGCAATTTGCGAGTTGCAAATGCAAATGGTCGTACATCTGGCCCCAAGTTCTTTAGTCATAGAATATCCCATCCATCCATAAACAGCTCTTCCTCCAATGTAAAATCTCTTCACTAGAGTCACATTCCATCCGCATGGAAACCCACAGCATTTGACATCATAGTGACACTCTCAGGTGTGCTTGACATGGCACAGAAGTGATTACCAATAGAACAAACCACAGAGGAGGATACCGCACACCTCCCTCCTCTGAATATTACCCACAAACAAAACAAAAAAACATATGTAAAAGTTATCGAAAAAGAAAGAGAAAAAATGTTGCACAGAGATTCCCACATCAGCATGGTGAAAATTTACCCAACACAAGCTTCATCAAAATCCTCCACATGTTTGGGTTTACACACCACCCTGCCGGACCTTCTTGATACCAAACTGATCTCAGGCTTAGATGGTATTTTGCTGTTACCACACAACCCTTTGTACAGGACAAGCCCGTTAAGATTCCAAATGTGATGGTCCTGTGTTCGTACAGCATTGTTGAAGGTCTTACCTACTCAAATAGGTTTGGAAAACTTCACCATTCTTCCCACACCAGGACGTTTAATCATGACATGATCCCCAACCTGTACTTCCAGCCTCTTCACCGAATGTTTGGCATCAAAATATTTTTTCCTCTCCACTACTTTATTTTCCTCTCTCATGTGCCAACTTCCATCATCACAACTCTTGCCTACTTCACATTGGTAGTTGTTTAGCCAGGAAGGATCAACCAATGTGTTGGGTAGTCTACCCCTAACAGCTGAAACAGGGTTTCTCAGTGGTGAACCTATACATTTCAAACTGTTTCACAACCTCTTCTTTCCAATTAATGGAGTTAGACTTGGCCAATGCAATGGTTTTCTTCAGGACTCTCCCTGGACTGGAAACAAGCATCTCTCATCAGCAAGGCTAGCTTGCATCCAGTGGTGCAGCGAGCAAGGGACTCAGGTCTAGGCATACACTTAGCCACTTAGGGTGCACATAGCAATATCAGGAAATAAAATGGAGGAAGTGTTGAAACTTTTCAAACACTCAGCCCCCAGTCTGAAATCCTGGCTTAACCCATCGATATTTTACTTGGTACGTCACCCCAGTTTGGACTCAGCCATATGCAAACCAGTCAGCAACCCTACTCCCCATGGGAAAAGTCCAACCGAAATACCAAGCTACGTCCTCCCTGGACTGGAAATAGGCAGGCTGAGACTGGTTTTGGGGTATCACCTCTATTCACCCAGCCTAGCTTGTTTCCACTCACAACCCTTGTCTAGGCGCACCCTTAGCAACTTTGGACACGCATAGCAACATCACTGAAAAAAACAGGAAAAACACCTGAAGAGTGTTAAACTGTTCAAACACTCACCTCACATCAAAGATCTGGGTCTCATCCATCTTTATTGTGCTAGCCACGTCACCCCAGTTCTGGACCCAGCCATATGTAAATCAGGCTTGACCCTGCTCCCCATGGGAACAGTCCATCCCGAACTGCCAAGCTAGGTCCTCCCTGGACTGGAAACATGTATTCTGGGACTGGATTCAGGGTATCACCCCTCATAAGTCAGGCTAGATTGAATCCGGTGGTGCCACGAGCAAGGGACCCACGTCTAGGCTTTCCCTTATCCACTTAGGGCGCTCACAGCAACTACACAAAATACAATGATGGACAGAGTGTTGCAACTTTACATAAACTCACCTCCAGTAAGAGATCTGGGTTTTATACACTGTTATTTTTCTCACCACATCGCACAAGTTTACCCTAGCCCGAGGTGCCAAGCAAGGTCCTCCCTGGACTGGAAACAAGCATCTTGGGACCTATTTTGGGGTATCATCACTCATCAGCCAGGCTAGCTTGCATTAAATGGCGCCGCAAGCAAGGGACCCATGTCTAAGCATACCATTAGCCACTTAGGGTGCACATAGCAGCATGAGGAAATAAAATGATCAACGAAGTGTGGAACCTTTTCAAACACTCACCCCGATATTCACCATAGATATTTTGCCTGCTACGCCACCCCAATTTGGACTCAGCCATATGCAAATCAGTCTTCACCATACTCCCCATGTAAACAGTCCAGCTGAACTGCCAATCTAGGTTCTCTCTGGACTGGAAATAGGCATCCTTAGACTGGTTTTGGGGTATCACCTCTAATCAGCCATGCTACCTTGATTCCAGTTGTGCAGAAAGCAAACTTTTCAAGCACTCACCTCCAGTCAAAGATCTGGGTTTAATCCATCTTTAGTTTGTTCACCATGTCACCCCAGTTCTGTACTCAACCATATGTAAATTAGACATGACCCTGCACCCCATGGAAAGAGTCCAGTCCAAACTGCCAAGCTAGGTCCTCACTGAACTGGAAACAAGTATTCTGGGACTGGTGTCAGGGTATCATACCTCATCAGCCAGGGTAGATTTAATACAGTGGTGCAGCGAGCAATGGACCAACATCTAGGCATACCCTCATCCACTTAGGGCCCACAAAGCAACTTCACAAACTAAAATGATGGACAGAGTGTTAAAACTTACAGAGGCTCCCCCTGTCAGAGATGGTTAAGTTACTTACCTGTAATCCTAGTTCTCTTCCAGGGGTATCCTCATCAAAGCCATAAGCACATGAATATTCCCGCCTATGTGCGGACCCCTGAAACACATCACATATATGTGAAAACCATATATGTAGCTATATATATAAAAAAAATTATATATATACAAAAACCAGAGGTGCCTGGTGTAGAGGAAGTCCACATCAGGTAAGTATCGCGAAACAATCTTTATTTGGAGGGAACAGCAAGGAAAAAGGGTTCGCCAGCACAGGAATAATGTCCAAGCCGCCTGACACGTTTTGTGTAGATTCACTTCTTGAAATGAGCGGTAAGACCATTTCAGGCACTTAAATCATTGTACTCCGCCTTCGTGGGCGTGGCCACACCTCGTGGCATGCTGGTATTTGCAGTGCCTCATTCTTTCTCAAGTGAACTGTCGTTGCCACTCTTTCACGCAATGTTAAATAAAACCACAGTTGGGGGTGCAGCTGATCTTTCACCCCGCTGTCTCAGAGTGTCTCCAAACAACAAGGCACCTGTTCCTTCAACAGTGGTGCCGTGTGACATCAGTGCAGGGGTGCCGAGAAGCACCGGTCCTCCCTCTGCGGCTCAGGCGGGGCCGCACAACATCCAAAAACCAGAGGTGCCTGGTGTAGAGGAAGTCCACAACAGGTAAGTATCGCCAAACAATCTTTATTTGGAGGGAACAGCAAGGAAAAAGGGTTCGCCAGCACAGGAATAATGTCCAAGCCGCCTGACGCGTTTCGTGTAGATTCACTTCTTCAGAGGCGATGGCTTTGTGAAATGAGCGGTACGACCATTTCAGGCACTTAAATCATTGTACTCCGCCGGCGTGGGCGTGGCCACACCTCGTGACATGCTGGTATTTGCAGTGCCTCATTCTTTCTCAAGTGAGCTGTCGTTGCCACCCTTTCACACAATGTTAAATAAAACCACAGTGGGAGGTGCAGCTGATCTTTCACCCCGCTGTCTCAGAGTGTCTCCAAACAACAAGGCACCTGTTCCTTCAACAGTGGTGCCGTTTGACATCAGCGCAGGGGTGCCGAGAAGCACCGGTCCTCCCTCCGCGGCTCAGGCGGGGCCGCACAACATCCAAAAACCAGAGGTGCCTGGTGTAGAGGAAGTCCACAACAGGTAAGTATCGCCAAACAATCTTTATTTGGAGGGAACAGCAAGGAAAAAGGGTTCGCCAGCACAGGAATAATGTCCAAGCCGCCTGACGCGTTTCGTGTAGATTCACTTCTTCAGAGGCGATGGCTTTGTGAAATGAGCGGTACGACTATTTCAGGCACTTAAATCATTGTACTCCGCCTTCGTGGGCGTGGGCGTGGCCACACCTCGTGACATGCTGGTATTTGCAGTGCCTCATTCTTTTTCAAGTGAGCTGTCGTTGCCACTCTTTCACGCAATGTTAAATAAAACCACAGTGGGGGGTGTTATGTTATGTTATGTTATGTTATTAAATCTTTTCTATAGCGCTCGGCTACTCAGAAAGAGTGTCCCGGCGCTTTATAGGAGAAAGAGAAGAAACTGCGACATACTAACATAACACCAGATAAAAGAGAAGAAGAATCAGCCAGAAAATTTACAAAAGACAGACTACTGAGTGAACAGCCACGTTTTAAGGCCCTTCCTAAAAGCCAGTAGGCTAGTGGCTCCCCGCAAAGCCAGCGGCAGAGAGTTCCACAGCTGTGGTGCCAGCAGTCCAAAAGAGCGGCCACCAAGGCGCGCTTTCTTAACCCGAGGGACAACAGCCAGGTACAGGGATTCCGACCTCAGAGACCTGGTCGGTTGATAAAAGACCAGTCTCTTATGGAGGTACTTAGCTCCTCCCTTGTGAAGAGCTTTGTAGGCCAGGGTCAATGCCTTAAAGGCGATCCGCTTGCGGATAGGAAGCCAGTGCAAAGTTGCCAACAGGCCCGAGGCACTGGAACGCCTATTAAGACCAAAAATTGCCCTGGCAGCGGCGTTCTGCACTACTTGAAGCCGTTGTAGCAAGTACTCTGGAAGGCCCAGGTAAAGAATGTTGGAATAATCCAACCTGGACCCAATCAGAGCCTGGACTGTCAACGCCCTATGTTCCTCGGATAGCAGGGGAAGAAACCTCCGCAGCATCCTAAGGATGCCAAAGCAGGTGCCCGCCACCCCCAGGATCTGGGATTTCAAGGTTAGCCTGTTATCCATCTTAACCCCCAGATTTTTTGCAACCTGAGAGGAACACGAAGGAGGGAACATATCCATTGGGCACCAGGTCTGCCAGTCTGGCTCTGTGTCACACCCGAAGAAAAGCACCTCGGACTTGTCGGAATTGCACTTGAGGCTGCTCAGATGGAACCAATGAAACACAGCCCCAAGGCAATCCCGAATACTCTCCCCATCAAAGTCACCTCCTCTTTTACAAGAAAAGAGGAGCTGGGTGTCATCCGCGTAGGATACGATCTGGGCGCCATGCGACTCCACCAGCGCCGCCAATGGGGTCATAATGATGTTGAAGAGGGTCGGGCTCAAGATAGAGCCCTGAGGGACCCCGACTCCCAGAGGCGGCATCGCGGCGGAATCAGGCGGAGCCCAGATCGTTTGCCGGCGGCCGGCTAGGAAGGAGGAAAACCAGTCCAACACCGTCCCCCGTAGACCTATCTCGAAAAGTCTAGCGAGAAGACCACCATGGGGAACGGTGTCGAACGCCGCCGACAGGTCTAACATCACCAGCATGACTTTGCCCCCAGAGTCCAGGACTCCTTTAATGGTTTCCGAGACCTCAAGGAGCGCAGTCTCTGTGCTGAAATGGGGACGAAAGCCCGATTGGGTGGCATGCAGGATCTCATTAGATTCAAGAAAATTGGAAAGCACGCCATGAACGTGCTTTTCCAGAACCTTCGTGAGAGCCGGCAACAGAGAAATAGGCCTATAATTAACAGGGGCCTTCGGATCTAGACCAGGCTTTTTAAGCAAGGGGATCACCATCGCCTGTTTCCAGGCATGTGGGACCACACCAAGCCTCAGCGAAAGATTTAGCAGCGGGTTAGCCAGCGGGTGCAGCTGATCTTTCACCCCGCTGTCTCAGAGTGTCTCCAAACAACAAGGCACCTGTTCCTTCAACAGTGGCGCCGGTTGACATCACCGCAGGGGTACCGAGAAGCACCGGTCCTCCCTCCGCGGCTCAGGCAGGGCCGCAAAACATCCAAAAACCAGAGGTGCCTGGTGTAGAGGAAGTCCACAACAGGTAAGTATCGCCAAACAATCTTTATTTGGAGGGAACAGCAAGGAAAAAGGGTTCACCAGCACAGGAATAATGTCCAAGCTGCCTGACGCGTTTCGTGTAGATTCACTTCTTCAGAGGCGATGGCTTTGTGAAATGAGCGGCACGACCATTTCAGGCACTTAAATCATTGTACTCCGCCTTCGTGGGCATGGCCACACCTCGTGGCATGCTGGTATTTGCAGTGCCTCATTCTTTCTCAAGTGAGCTGTCGTTGCCACCCTTTCACGCAATGTTAAATAAAACCACAGTTGGGGGTGCAGCTGATCTTTCACCCCGCTGTCTCAGAGTGTCTCCAAACAACAAGGCACCTGTTCCTTCAACAGTGGTGCCGTTTGACATCAGAGCAGGGGTGCCGAGAAGCACCGGTCCTCCCTCCGCGGCTCAGGCGGGGCCGCACAACATCCAAAAACCAGAGGTGCCTGGTGTAGAGGAAGTCCACAACAGGTAAGTATCGCCAAACAATCTTTATTTGGAGGGAACAGCAAGGAAAAAGGGTTCGCCAGCACAGGAATAATGTCCAAGCCGCCTGACGCGTTTTGTGTAGATTCACTTCATCAGAGGCGATGGCTTTGTGAAATGAGGGGCACGACCATTTCAGGCACTTAAATCATTGTACTCCGCCTTCGTGGGCGTGGCCACACCTCGTGGCATGCTGGTATTTGCAGTATATATATCCATATATATATATATAAAAACACACAATGCAGCCTCCCATAGACATGCTGAGCAATGTTGCAGGGAATTCTCATGTATATAAACATATTTCAATAAAGCAGGGAGAAAGAAAGTCTTAGAAAACTGCTTTAATATACAGCAGAAAACACAATCCTGCAAGGAATAATGAGAAAACATTGCCAGCACATAGGCTGCATTGTAGAAACAGTGTAGAAAGCTGAAAAGCTAACCCACATAAACACTCAGATAAACTGGCACCGTGCCTTTAAGGCAGCCATGACCCCCAAGCTTCCCATCATGCCTCAGGTGACAGTTAGGTGAGTTGTTCTTTGCGGATATCCACAGACCATTTTACAAAGAGATGTATGTATCATGTTCACTTGCCCGGGGAGGCGGGACGGTTGCTTATGACTTTGATGAGGATACCCCTGGAAGAGAACTAGGATTACAGGTAAGTAACTTATCCTTCTCTTCCAGGGGATCCTCATCAATAGCCATAAGCACATGAATAGAATAGCAAGCTCATCCCCTCATCCTGCGGGCAAGTAAACAGAGTACCATCAAGATACAAAATAGCCATAAGGCTTATACAGACTCCAATAGGTTAGCATTGGGACAGATTACTCAAGGAGGCCTGACCCACTTGGCGATCTGCCCTGGAGTCAGAATACAGACAGTAATGTCTGGTAAACGTATGGACCAATTTCCAAGATGCAGCCTTGCAAATCTCGGCCATCCGTACATTGTGTAAGAATGCAATCGTAGCAGCCTTGCCCCTAGTAGAGCGAGCTTTAAGGGAGGCAAACAGAGGCTTATTTGCTCTTTGGTATGCTAACTTTATGCAAGATACTATCCATCTTGAAATGGATCTTTTAGAAGCTGGGAAGCCTGTTCTAACAGAGCCATAGTTTACAAACAATTGATCAGCTTTTCTAATGGATTTTGTTGCATCCAAATAGAATTTGAGAACCCTCTCGAGGTCTAGCGAATGAAGGGACCTTTCCGCAGGTGTGGTAGGATTGGGAAAGAAAGAGGGTAGAGAAATTGTCTGATTAACATGGAACTCTGACACAACCTTGGGTAGGAAGGAAGGGTGAGGTCACATTACCACCCTATTATGGTGGAAAGCCGTATAGGGTTCTTTAGAACAGAGCGCTTGTATTTCACTCACTCTGCGTGCTGATGTAATTACTACTAGAAAGGCTACTTTCCAAGAAAGGTGTTGTAATATAGCCTTATGAATGGGTTCAAATGGATGTCCCATCAATTTAGACAAGACTAAATTCAACTCCCAAGGAGGTAAAGGAGGTCGACCAGGGGACAAACCCTTTTTAACCCTTGCAGGAAGTCCTTGACCACCTGAAGCTGAAAGAAAGAAGGCTGGTTAGGTGATTTACGAGATGCTGTGATAGCCGCCAAATGCACTTTAATAGAAGAATATTTCAAACCAGGTTTGGCCAAGTGAGCAAACACGGCAAAATTACCTCCTCTTCCCCATTAATTGTACTCAAACCATTACAGATATACCACAAGTAAAACCTTTTCCACTTAAGAGAATATTAGGTTCTTGTGGAAGGTCTCTTTGACTCCCTTAAAATGTCCATGTAGTCCTGAAAGAGGTTGAAATGTCCGTACTGCAGGACTTCAGGAGCCATGCTGTCAAGCTGAGCGAGGGAAGGCTGGGGTGCAGAATCTTCCCTCCCATTTCGGTGAGAAGGTCCAGCCTGCACGGAAGTCTCCAATTTTTTTTTGTCAAATCTGTTTATTAGCAGTTGGCTGTCCAGGCAGTAGTGTCTTGCGAACCTGTGCAGCGAGGCCCACGTAGCTGCCTGACAAATGTCCTGCAAGGGGACTCCCCGGCCAAGGGCAGTAGTAGTCGCCGTGGCCCGAGTGGAATGGGGCCTCAGCCCAACAGGAGGTTCCTTTTTAGTCAAAGAGTAGCACGCCTGGATGCACAACACAATCCACCGAGAAATGGTCCGCTTGTGCACCGCCCGTCCCTTCTTAGCGCCCATGTAACCAACAAAGAGTTGGCCATCCACCCAGAACTGGCGTGTGCGATTCAGATAGTATGAGAGCGCACGTTTTGGGGCCAGACAGTGGAGCCTCTCTTCTTCTTTAGAGGGATGCGGAGGTGGAAAGAAGGTGGGCAGGGTGATGGACTGCCCGATGTGGAAGGCTGTGACTACCTTGGGCAGGAAAGAGGGTCTTGTCCGCAACAGAACCTTGTCCGGATGGACAGAAAGGAAAGGAGGTTTAGAGGCAAGAGCTTGGAGCTCACTCACCCTCCTGGCAGAGGTGATGGCAACCAGGAAAGCAGTCTTAAGTGTAAGAAGACGGAGTGGACAGTTATGAAGCGGCTCGAAAGGAGCGCACATCAGGTAGGTTAGAACCAGGTTCAAGTCCCACTGGGGCATCACGAAACGAACAGGAGGGAACATATGAGTGAAGCCCTTTAAGAATCTGTTAACAATCGGGGACTTAAACAAAGAAGGCTGATCAGGTAGCCTTAAGAAGGCGGAAAGGGCAGAAAGGTAGCCCTTGATAGTGCCCAGAGCAGAGCCCTGCTGGGCAAGAGAAAGAAGGAAGAGGAGGTCCTCAGAAAGGGGGGGCAGAGAGAGGATCCACAGCCTTTGCTGTGCACCATGCCACAAATCTGTTCCACCTGCAGGCGTATACCGACTTTGTGGAGGGACGCCTGGCTGCCAGAATCACATTACAAACTTCAGGAGGCAAGTCAAATGGCCTCAACTGTCGCCGCTCAATCTCCAAACATGAAGGTGGAGACTGGACAGGTTCGGGTGCTGCTGCGACAGAAGGTCCTCCTGAAGAGGCAGATGAATCAGGGGAATCGACAGACATGCTGAGTAGCTCTGGATACCAGTATCTTCGTGCCCAGTACGGAGCCACAAGGATAACCTGGGCCCGGTCGCGCCTGATCTTCTTCAGCACTCTGGGCAGAAGTGGTATAGGCGGAAAGACGTACAATAGACCGCAGCTCCACTCGTGACGAAAAGCGTCTCCGAGCGAGTGCCGCCTTGGAAATTCCAACGCGCAGAACTGATGACATTGCGCGTTCTCGTCTGTGGCGAATAGATCTAACCAAGACTCTCCGCACTGCTGAAAGAGGCCTTGTGCCACGTCCGAGTTCAGATGCCATTCGTGATCCATCATGCACCGACGGCGGAGTTCGTCCGCCCTGGCGTTCAGGGAACCTGCCAGGTGTTGAACCACCAGGGACACGCCCTGATGTTCCAGCCACTGCCAGAGGCGCAGAGCCTCCTGGCATAGGGTCCATGACCCCACCCCGCCCCGTTTGTTGCAGTACCACATGGCGGTGGTGTTGTCTGTGAACACCTGCACTACACTCCCCCTGACAGAGAGGAGGAATGCCTTCAGTGCAAGCCGGATCGCCCGCAGCTCCAGAAGGTTGATGTGGAGCCGGGACTCCGCCGGAGAACAGAGGCCTCTGATCTCCGCCTCTCCCATGTGGCCCCCCAGACCAGCCCTGGAGGGATGCGTCCATCACAACTACGTGCTCCGGTAGGGAGAGGGATCTGCCGCTGACCCAATCGCGGTCCGTGAGCCACCACTGCAACTGCCTTGCAGTGCCCTCTGAGATCAAGACATGGTCGGACAAGTTGCCCTGATGCTGGGCCCACTGAAACTTCAGGTCCCACTGCAGAGCCCGCATCCGACACCGGGCGTGATGCACCAGAAGGATGCAGGAGGACATCAGCCCCAGAAGCCGCAGCGTCAACCTGACCGAGACTCGGGACAAAGGCTGAAAGATCGGAATCAGAGCCTGAATATCCCAAACCCGATGTTCGGGAGGATAAACCCGAAACTGCGCCGAGTCTAGAACCGCTCCAATGAAGAGGAGCTTCTGAGAGGGACACAGGTGTGACTTCGGCACATTGATGGAGAACCCCAGCAGGTGCAGGAGGTCGGCCGTAGTGTGGAGGTGGCTGACGACTGCCTGGGGCGAGCCCGCCTTCAACAACCAGATGTCAGGGTAGGGGAAAACTGAAACCCCTAGCCTGCGCAGATGAGCTGCGACCACCGCCATCACTTTCGTGAACACCCGTGGAGCGCTGGTAAGGCCGAAGGGGAGCACGGTAAACTGAAAGTGCTTGTGGCCTACCGTGAACCGCAGGTAACGCCGGTGGGCCGGCAGGACGGGGATGTGAAAATAAGCGTCCTGCAAGTCCAACGCTACCATCCAGTCTCCATGGTCTAGGGCAGCTAAGACCTGAGCCAATGTCAGCATCTTGAACTTCTCCTTCCGGAGGAACCGTTGACGTTCCATAGGTCCAAGATAGGGCGTAGGCCCCCTTTGCCCTTCTTGGGTACTAGAAAGTAGTGGGAGTAACAACCACACCCTACTTCTGGCCCAGGAACGCGCTCGATGGCCCTCTTGGCCAAGAGGGCTGTAACTTCCTCTTGTAGAAGTCTCAAGTGATCCCCCGACACGCGGTGGTACTGCGGTGGCATGGCTGGAGGGGACGCCTCGCCTTTGGAGGATTTGCAGCACCCACCTGTCCGAAGTGACAGCGCGCAGTGGTGGTGGTGATGGCGAACCCTGTCCCCCACTGGCGTCACATGGGCCTGAAAGCACGGACTAGGAGGGTTTTGAGGCGGATGCTGCAGGGGTAGGTGTGGACTGGCCTCGCCGTTGTCCCTGACCACCGCCACGGCGGTTTCCCCGTCAGCCACCGCGCTGGATGGTAGTCTGCTGTCCGTGGCTGGCAGGACGTGTGGGGGCGCCCCTTCCTTGGCCACGAAAGGAGCGAAAGGCAGCTGTTTGCTGGCGCGGGGCCGAGAGGCCCAAGGACTTGGCCATAGCCCTGGAGTCCTTAAAGCGCTCAAGCGCATGGTCTGCCTTGTCGCCAAAGAGGCGACGGCCTTCGAACGGCATGTCCATAAGTGTGTTTTGAACATCAGCCGAGAAGTTTGCAGACCTCAACCAGGCGTGGCGACGAATCGCCACAGTCGTTGCCATCGCTCTGCCTAGTGAGTCAGTAGTGTCCAGCCCACACCGGATGGAATAACGCGCTGCATCTCGACCCTCCACAAGGGCTTGGCCGAGTTTAGCCCGGACCTCCACCGAGCATTCTGGCAGCACGTCCGCGACCGTATCCCACAGAGAGTGGGTGTAGCGGCCCAAGAGGCATGCAGTATTGACTGACCGCAATCCTAAACTCAGGGAGGAGAATACTTTCTTTCCGTATTGCTCGTACCTCTTGGATTCCCGGTCGGGGGGGGGTCGACGGGAATGCGGTCTGGGAAGTAGAGGCCTGGATGACCAGGCTCTCGGGAGTGGGGTGGGTAGACAGAAAGCAAGGGGCGCCCGGAGCCGGGTGGTGGCGCCTGGCCACGTTCCTATCCACAGGATGACCTGTGGCGGGCTGGGACCAAGTGCCCAGAAGAACGTCTGATAGGGCCTCATTAAGCGGCAGCAGAGGTTCGGCCGAGCTTGCCTGCGGTTTAAGGACCTCAGTGAGGAGGTTAGTCCTCACGGCCGCGACGGGGAGCTCAAGGCCCAAGGCCCTGGCCGCCCTCAGCAGCACCACGCTATAGGCAGCCCCCTCCTCCGTAGCCACGCTAGGAGGGGAGATAAAACCAGTGTCGGGCGACCCTGAATAATAAAAGACAAATTACTGCACGAATTGCGTGCATTTCTGCATATCATTGATTAACATGTAAATCTTTTCATCAAAGTCACAGTAGGAATCCTTCAATGGACCAAGTTAGTTGGCTAGGTCAATAAGACTATAGATATTCAGTCACAGATTCTCCCACTCACTAGGATGTCCCAATTTTGAAAATCGCACTTCCATCTCTTTTACTCTACATCTTTGGGGCATTTGAGTCTTTCTTCACCATTCGTATACACAATGTCATACTGATTTTAAATGCGGCACTATCTCTTGCACGCTCTCGCCCACAATGGTATGTGGATGTCTTGTCAAGGTTTCCACCGAGAAATGACCTAAGTCACGCTGTTCTAAGTTTTTGTTATGGCACAACACCACCACTAAGTCACACCACGTACACAATGATTTTGTGTATTCTCTGTACTGTGGTACACTCCAATTTTATTTTTTGATCCTTCCCAGCCCTGAGGAGTTGCAGAATCATTACATTCCAACACGACGAAACACGTGTCGGCTGGCTTTAAAGAATATTAAATGAAGATTTGATCATAATAGACACTGGTTTTCTCTCTGACAGCTGCGATTTGATCATTTAGGTGTCCATCGTGGCACAAATTTGTACTTATCTTTGGTGTGTGCAGTAGGCATTCGTTTGTTCCTGGGGATGCGCACTGGGCTTTTGAGTATTCTGTCCCATTCCTTGTCAGACAATGGCCTGCCCATATCCTGCTCCCATTTATCTGTGCGTGGGGTCAAACTAGCCCCTGTGTGAACCCTCAACGACCCCGCAAACCAACGTACCAGGGGCCTACCCCTCCCCATGACGTGCAGGTATTGTATGGTTAAATGTGGTGCAGGCTCCGATGTCATGTCTCCCCATTTGGCCGTCATCTTTGCAACTATGGATCGGTGCAGCAGGAACCCCCCAGGGGGAAGCCAGTCTTCCGAAACCAGTGTCTCATACGGCACCAGCGCGCCGTCTCGGAAGAGGTCTCCCAATGTCTGTATGTCCGCCTCTTTCCAGTGGTCCAACATGGGCCACGTAAGGACTCCTTCACCTCCCAGAAAAGCCTCCAGAGGCACCGCAGGCGCGTATGTAATTACTCTTCGGGTAAGAAAGAGGGCTCTGCGGAAGCACTTGTATGCTACCGCCAGCAGTAGCGGGGCGGGTCTCACAGGTGGCGCCAGTGGGTGGAAAAGCTTAGTGATTCGCTCTAGTGAATACGATGGCTCCACTGTAGCGGTGTCTTCCCTACCTCTGTCTGCCAGCCAGCGGGCAATCCATTGGAGCTGCGCCGCTAAGTAGTAATGCTCAAAACAGGGAGAGGCCAGCCCGCCACTATCCGTTGGCAGGAACAATTTCGCAAGCGCCAACCGGTGTCGGGACGTGCCCCAAATGAAGTCCTACAGCGTCACATTGAGCGACGAAAAGAAGGAGGGTGGCACATTGAGAGGCAGGTTGACAAAGTAATACAGGAGCCTGGGGAGCATAATCATTTTGGCCAGGGCCACCCTACCCGTCGTGGTCAGCGGAAGGGTAGTCCAAAAACGTATCTGGGATCGAAGCGCTGCCACCGCTCTGCCCAGGTTGCCATCGAACAGGTTAGCCGGCTGCCTACAGACCTGTACCCCTAGATACCTGAAGGTGTCGGCCTTCCATTGGACCCTCGTGTCACCAAGACAGTACCCCGGATCTTCTATCTCCACATTAAAGGCATAAAGACATGACTTGCCCGCGTTTACTTTAAGCCCCGAGACAACTGCGAACTGCTCCAGCACCTGGGCCAGCCTCTCCGGTACGTGCGCCACATATTTTATGAACACAAGCAGGTCGCCCGCATAAAGCGAGACCTGGTGAGTCGCATCTCCCCGTGGAATCCCCGCTCCCAGCATCTGCCGCAACACCACCGCCAACGGCTCCACCAGTAGCGCGAACAACAGCGGGGACAGGGTACATCCCTGAGGAGTGCCCCGGCCCACCACCACCGACTCGGAAATATATGGGCCCAGCCGCACCCGAACCTCAGGTTTCGTATAGAGGAGCTGAACCGCCTGCAGGAAACCCTCGCCTAGATCGTAACGCGAGAGCACCGCAGTTAGGTACCTCCACTCCAGGCAGTCAAAGGCCTTCTCCAAGTCAATTATCAGGCACCCCGCCCTGGGCCATTCCCTTTTTGCCTCCGTCGCCACCCTAAAGAACCTCCTGAGGTTCAGAGATGTAGATCTCGCCGGCACAAACCCGTTCTGATCGGGGTGCACTAGGTGAGGGACAACTGAAGATTTTATAGTCCGCATTGAGCATTGCCAGCGGCCTGTACGAGCCTAAAGCAGTGTGGTCCCTGTCTGGTTTAGGTAAGGAGACTAGAAAGGCTTCCTGCATGGACGGGGGGAACGAGCCTTTGTCTATGGCAGTGTTAAACAGCTGAAGGAGTAGGGGCGCCAAAATATCCCTGTTCGCCTTGTAATATTCCGCGGCAGGCCATCGGGCCCAGGGGTTTTGCCAGCCGCCATGTCCCAATTGCATCTCCCACTTCCTCCAGAGTAAGTGGAGCGTTAAGCGCGCCCCTATGATCCTCGGGTGCCACAGGTAAGGCACGAGCGTCCAGGAACGCATCCAGCGCGTGCCGGGGGCCTGTGCCTCGAGACTGGTATAGTTTTTTATAATGATCGGTCAGAGCACGATGAATTTCTCTCTGAGTGTATACCATCTCCCCCTCCGCACTGCGCAGCGCACCTATAGGGGCTTGACGCCTTTCGCTTTGCACCAAACAGGCCAACAACCGGCCAGCTCTGTCCGCCTTGGCGTGTGTCCTAGCCGTGTGTGCCGCGTAGTTATGACAGCGCAGCTGCTCCATAAGCGACGTGTGCTTAGTGCGTAGATCGCTGAGCGCGCACGAGTGTACACCCATCCCCTCGCCCTCCATTTCGCATCGGAGGAGCTCTAACTGCAGTTTCGTCAGGGAAGCCGAAAACTTTTTCCATATGTTCCATGTGGCCCCCATGTAATGCCCGCAAATAGCTGCTTTATGTGCCTCCCACTCCACTAGTGGGCTGCTCGCTGTCCCTTCATTGGCCTCGAAGTAAGCTAAGATGGCCGTGCCCAGTGAGGATCGAAACTCGGCGTCTTCAAGCGCAGCAGGCTGCAGCCGCCATGTGGGTACAGGCGGACGGTCTGCCTCCCAGCTGATCCTGAACCATAGGGGATTGTGATCCAAATGCTTTCTTCCTAGATATTCTGTCTTGGCGAGGAGCGGGAGCAATGACTGGGTGCCTATTATTCTATCCAGACGGACGTGTAGATCATGGACTGGGGAGTAGAAGCAGTAGATTCTATCTGTGGGGTGCTGCACGTGCCAGAGGTCACACCCCCCCAGTGCACAAGCCAATCCCTAAACACTTGCGCGGCAGACGCCACTGTTGCAGCGAAGGGGAGGGAAGAACCTATCTAAGTGTGTGTCCAGTACCATGTTAAAGTCCCCCCAAGCAGCCAGGGGAGTCCAGCGTATGGGTGAAGGATGTGATTTAGACTCTCTAAGTAGGAAGGCTGCTCTGTATTCGGGGCATAGAGGGAGCCTATCAGGATTTCCTGGCCATTCAGTCGCCCCCGCGCCAGCGTTTACCTGCCCGCAGGATCCACCAGCACGTCTGTACAGTTGAATGGGACACCCGCCCTTATCCAGATCAGGGTGCCGCGCGCGTGTGCAGAGAAGGTTGTACCAAATATCTGTCCCCTCCAACGCCTGCGCAGCTTTTCTATCTCAACCAGAGTCATATGTGTCTCCTGAAGAAGGACTATCCCCACCCCATGACATTGTAGGTAGGAAAACACTGAATAACAACGAGAGGGGGTGTGCATACCGCGGATGTTCCAGGACACTATGTTAGTGTGTGTCATGTGGCAGGTCTGTTCGCATGCGCATCGGGTCAAGGGAGCGCCTCACGAGTGGTCCAGGAGCGCCAGTGATGGAGCAGATTCCATCTGCAGTCAGGCAATGTTTTATTATTGTGCTTCAGACAGACTGCATTTAATTTGCCACGCACATTTTGGTGCAAGTTAAAAACATGGCACATGAAAAACATGAAAGTGAGGCCTATTCAGTCTGAAATGCTTTTGCTGAATTAACATGTGTTTTTTTGCAATGTAGAGAAAAGTGGCCTTTTTAGCTTTGAAGATTAATAGAATGTGTTTCTCTCTTCCCAGCTCATCCCTTGCCAATCTAAATTTACTATTCCTGTCTTAATAGACTTTGACTTGTTGCATATTTTGATAAATATTTTCAGTTAATAACACCTCTTTTTATAATGTGTGTGAATTAACAAATGCACCAAACACTACACATGGGACTAAATGCTTTTTGCATGAAAAGCTATCTAAAACAATAATGCATGTTGCTGTGTGCACTATATTAATTGTGTGTGCTTTTAAAATTTACACTAAAGCATGAAAATGCTATTTTGCACATTGTACATTTTTGCATGTTGTACACAAATTAGAAAAAGCAACTTTATACTAATAACTTGGCTAGGTAAACATTTATATGGGTTATTAGTATGGAGTTGGGAAACATAATGGGCTGATTGACATGAAATTAATATTACCTTTGTGTTTGTTTTATTTTTGGGGCCTACACAAAACATGGCTGCCTGTGAATCCATCAAGGCTAAGGCTTGCAATTTAATGAGAAGGGAGCATGCGCAGACTGTGGCAGCTTTCCTCATGACAAGAAGTGAAGGACATCTTGAACTGTAGATTCTTGTGACTGTGCCAATGTACCAGTTAGTTAAAAGTATCCATCTGATTGCGCTGAGAAGGGAAGGAAGAGAATTAGAATGAAACATTTTTCTTAGTAAATGTTGCAAATGTTTATAAATGTAGTTATTCATGTATGCTTCTTTTGTTAAAACTGGTAAAGTCAGGATTTTAGAATGAGTCAGGGTAGTGAGAACTCATGCCATCATGACTGACCAATCACGTACAGGTTTTCCTGAAAGATGCTACATCTTTGTGTTTGTGATTAGGACATCATTCCTATGCATTTGCGTCATGATCGAGACATGCTAACACCCCTGAATCGTAGTTTCCGTCTCGACCCCTCAGACTCCATTTTGTAAACGGTATCCATCTTGTGTCTTGCCCTCATGATAAGTCAATTAAAGGTTGAGCTTGATCTAAAAGGACACGTCCACCTTCCCTGACTCCCCCCCTGACCTGTCCCAACTGACTCCATTGCCTCCAGCCGAACCTGTTTGGGCAGCTCCTCGCCCAGTGGCCTAATACGATAGCATCAATGCATAACATGCCCCAAAACCATTCACTACATCCAGATCATGTTTTCTACACACACGCCTGTCCGCGTTCCCTGTTTATGGCCAGTTTTATGACTAGGAGGTGCCTTCTTTTATTGGGGCTTCACCGATATCTGATGGGAGTTCCGGGCTTGGCTGGGTAATCTATCACGAATTGGACATCTAAAATACGGGCTTGCCTACATGACTTCGCTCTTTTGTATTATTGTAGAAATATGTGTATAGCCATATCATAAACTCAAGAATTCTTGCTTGCAGCTATTATTTTTGTATATAAGGAGAAGGCTGGTTCTGTAAAAATGAACAGTCTCCTGAGAACACATGACCCGTGTTTGTCGTGCTTCTAGGACACCTGTTACTTGGTAGCTGCCAATAAAACTTGATCTCTGACTGCGACTAGAAGACTCAGTGTTTCTGTGGTCCGGAACAAGGGAGAACTCAGAGGTCTTCGGGTGTTATCCCCTGGCACCAAACGGGTTCCTAAAAACCCGTTACCTCAGTTGGCGCCCAACTCGGGGCGGTATCAAGCGGCGACGGTCCAAGCCAGATGTTCGTGAGGAGCTTCGTGTGAAAATTCCAGAGGACGGCCAGCCACTTCAGCGAACCCTGTATGTCGACGTGGTTCCGAAGGTCTTTGCTGCGAGGTTCCCCGCGTCCCGACGGCTACGAAGGACTGCTGCCCTGACTATCGCCTTGTTTTGGACCCAGTGATCCTTGGTAGAGCGAAACGATAGACGAGTCTTCTAGCGACGTCACCGATCTTCAAATACTTCAGTTAAGTATAAGTGGAGCGTCTCCCAGTCCTTAGTTTGTCCTTAGTTTTTGGTATCCTTGAGATACGCTTTGATTTGGTACTTGCAAGCCCCAAAGCCGAAGGACTTGTGTATTCACGAGAAATATCGTAACAGATAATCCTTTGAAGTTTGAAGCTAGACTAGTGAGCGAAGATGCCTGGTTTTAGCAGACTTGGAAACTTGTTTTGTCTTGGTTATAGTAAGGACTCCCGATTAGAGGATTCCTGTCCGGTTCCTCCGATTGGAACTCCAACATATGAGCTCTATGTAAAACACAGCGTAGGTCCTATCACATATAATGAAGTGTGGATAAAATACACCCGCAAGGATGGTGTTTTAAAATGGCCCCAATATGGTAGTTTCGACTCAGAAATATTAGATAACCTAGAGGTCAAATTATTCAAGAGAAAAGCCCGGCCGGCGATGTTTGACTCTTTCCGCTTATGGCGCAAAGAAGCCAAACAGAAAGAAATAAAATTAGCAAAAAAGAATAAAAGAGGTATGTCAATGGTGCAAGCTGCCGTTGCATACAGGGATAACGAGGAAGAGCAAGAAAGCGAACAAATACTTAGGAGCAAGAAACTAGCAGTAGATAAATGCTACCCGATGTTACCAAATAAGGGACAAGGTCAAGAGGAGAGATCCGAGAAAGATTCATTAATGTCCCACTTATTAAGCTCACCTCCACCGTATGCGTTAGACGCTACTACAACGCCAAAGCATTTTACTATACCGCGCCCCGGCGCACGTAACCCAGCTCTTGCACGAACGCCAGCTCCTCTTCAGCTGGTTTCTACTTCTCCGGCGCAGCCTTCTCAAGGGCCGCCATCTTTGCTACATACTCCATCTACTTCTACGACTTTGCCTACAGCTCCAGCTATTGTCTATGATACTACGTCTGCTCCTACTTCAACTTCCTCTGCTATTGCCTCTACTTCTTCTTTGCCTCAGCCTGTTTTTTACGAGGCACTTACTCCTCCGCAAGGTTCTCCTTCTATTAGACAAAGAGTGACAGGTACCGTCACTAGTCTATTTTCACCTTTCTTTGGGTCGCCTAAAACAACGCCTAAAACAGAACATAGACAGTCCCGTAGTCAACTGCCTGATTACGAGGAAAGAAAAGTGCTGAATGAACTAGCACGCCAATGGATTACGGATACTGTTAGATATGATGTTCAGTCTGTTATGGAAGTTTTCCGTCAATGGAATGCACCCACTCAGAGATACGTATTCGAAGAGATGTGTGTATATCTGGGCGAAGATTTGGAGACGAATGATCCCAAATACACAATGAACGAACTATGGCGTACACGCTTTAAGTTCTATGAAGGTATGATTATAGGTGCAGATGTTGAGAAAGCGATAGAGTTATTGCTCTCTTATAGGAGTAAGGGAAACGTCTCTAGATCATGTCACGAAGACGATGCACCAGGTGGGAAAAGAGCGAGACAGTACCCCATGAGAGAGGTTCCTCCGGTTTGGAGGGAAGGTGATGCGAATGCGAATCCACCAATTCTGCCTCATTTCCAGCGTGTATGGGTACATGTCCCCTGGAAAAGATCCGAAGTCTTAGCACTCAAGCAGACACTGCCTGATCCTCGTAAAAACCCGACTGGGTATTATAAGGAGTTATCGCAAACTGCAAGCTCATGTATAATGAATTTAGCGGATATAGACATGTTGTTTGGGAACATTGTTCCACATCCATTATGGAGCAAAATACGTCATACGAACCATGACCAAGAACTAGGTGACTCATGGGCGAACATTGCCGCTATAGATGCTAGACAAATAGGTGGTTCTAAACCTGAGCCGTTAATAGCTGAACTTCCCGGTAGAATTATCTCGTACATGAAAACCATAATGCCTGAAGTACGCGTAAACTGGGACAAGCTATCTGCGTGCAAGCAGAAGAAAGATGAGAATGTGTCTGACTTTTTCACAAGATTTGAGGAGACTTTCAACGATCATAGTGGTCAGGACATGGCTACCGAGGGTGGTCAAAGATTGTTTGTAGACAAATTCGTACATAATTTAATGCCTGAACTGTGTAATAAACTGAAAGATTCAGAGAGTGCTTGGGCTGTCTCTACGTCAGCGCAAATTTTAGCTACAGCCCAGTACTATGAAAATAGGCGCAAAGACGAGCTAGATAAAGTCGACAAAAAGACAAAAGATTTAAAAACTAAAGTTCTTCTCCAGCAAGCCTATCCGCCTCGTACGGCTAGTCAGCCCAATTATCAACCACAACAGCAGTATTCGAGAAACGCGCAAGGAAACGAGTTTTCCCATCAGCGTATTGCTTATGGCCCGAATCAATGTGCGTATTGCAAGGAAGAGGGTCACTTTAAAGGTAATTGTCCGGCTCTTGCGCGACGTTTGAGCGGTGCTTCAGGTGTAAGGGGAAGAGGTGTTCAACATGCCCCTAGAGGTAGGGGCCGTGGAAATTTCACCCAGAATACAACTTCTTTTCTGCCTCAGAATTCGATGAACAGCTTTGACCAACAGAATAATGCATCGTCTAGGTCAGCTCAGTACTATGCTGACGACTATTACACCGAACACGAAAATGAGGGTAACGATTGCTAGGACAGCCATGGACAAAGAGAGGGAGTTGTTTCAGTTCCAGTAGATCAGAATGGACCTTATGTCAAGGTAATTGCCTCAGGAGTGTCAGAGCCATTTCTGCTGGATACTGGTGCTACAAAAAGTTCTATCATGCACTCGAAACTTCCTGGCGCACCTTTGTCTGGCGAAATGAATGTTTCAGTAGGTTTCTCTGGCGCCCCTGTTAGAAACCCGATCTCTAGTCCTATATCTCTTTCTATTGGCCCATGCGAATTAGAAGCACCCCTCATTCTTACAACAGGTTGCGGTGAAAATTTGTTAGGTTTGGATTTGCTAAAAAGGTTATATGCGACTTTGTACTGTTCCCCCTTGGGAGTACAACTTACTTTAGGTAAGAAAGTCATTTCTCCAATGTATTTGTCAAAGGACAATATCCCGACTGAATTGTCATCACTTCCTGATATACTTTGGGCTAATGGCTCCAATGATGTAGGTCGTTTGGAGATAGCACCGTATGTCATAACATTGAAAGCCAACGTTAGGTTGCCACGTATTCCCCAATACAAAATATCTAGCGAATGTGAAAAGGCGTTATTGACGATTGTTTATGACTTGATTGATAAAGACGTCATCGAAGAAACAACAGGAAATGTTTGTAACAGTCCAGTTCTGCCCGTCTTAAAGCGTACTGATCCTTTACAACCGCCTGTGTATAGGTTCGTCATCGACCTCAGAGAAGTGAACAAGATAGTTATCCCACAGTTTCCAGTTGTCCCCGACATTACTGCTTTTTTGACAATGGTTCCAGCTTCAGCAGCTTGGTTCTCGGTGATTGACCTGAAGAACGCTTTCTTCAGCATCCCGATTGCTGAGGAGAGTAGAGATATTTTTGGATTCAATTTAGGAGGACGAAGCTTCCGCTTCAAGTGCGCTCCTCAAGGCTACTGCGAAAGCCCATCAATATTCAGTCAGGCCCTGAAAACACAACTAGACACGATTATTCTACCGAATGGTTCAACTCTGATTCAGTACGTAGACGATCTGCTGATCGCTGCAGACACTGAAGAAATTTGCAAACGAGCTACGCTGTCATTATTGCATCACTTATGTAACATGAAGCACAAAGTCTCTCTCTCCAAACTACAATTTTGTCGACAAGAAGTTACCTACCTAGGTCACATCTTGTCGAAGGAGGGAAGGAGACTGACACCAGAAAGAATACAGGCAATTGCAGAACTGAGTGCCCCAAGGACACAGAGAGAGGTTCGAGCCTTCTTGGGCATTACATCGTACTGTAGACAATGGATACCGAATTTCTCACTACTAGCCAAACCCTTGCTGGCACTACTCTGTAAAGACACGCCAAATCCTATGCCCTGGTCTGAAGATTGTCAGACGAGTTTCCACGAGTTGCGTGATGCATTATGTTCGGCTCCTGTGTTGGGAAACCCCAACTACAGTAAGCCTTTTACATTATATGTCCATGAGAAGGAAGGTTGTGCATTATCAGTTTTAACACAACATTTTGGGGACAAACAGCGCCCATGCGTGTATTTTTCGGCAACTCTAGACCCTGTGGCTAAAGCCCTACCAAGTTGTCTGAGGGCTACCGCCGCAGCAGCTGTCTGCATTCGACAATCCGCTGGATTAGTCATGAATAATACTCTGATCGTTATGGTCCCGCATGCAGTAGACATTTTACTAAACAGGACGAAGACACAACATCTTACTAGCGCTCGACTATCCAGTTACGAACTTACACTGCTAGCAAGTCACATCCACATAAAGAGGTGTGATACACTGAACCCCGCAACGTTATTACCCATTCCGACAGAAACAGACAAGATTGATAACCATGACTGCTGTTTTAGGACAGAAGAAGAGACAAAAGGGAGAGTAGACTTACAGGACACTCCCCTTCCTGAATGCAACGATACTTTATGGGTTGATGGTTCATGTTTCAAGCTGCCGAATGGTGATACGACTGCAGCATATGCCGTAACGACATTACACACCATTATAGAGACCGCGCGCATTTCCCATAATTCTGCACAAGCTGCAGAGCTAATTGCGCTTACCAGAGCATGTGTGTTAGCGAAAGGAAAGCGAGTGAATGTGTACACTGACAGCCAATACGCCTTTGGTGTGGCTCACAGTTTTGGGAGATTGTGGCGTGAACGTGGATTCCTGACGTCACATGGTGCAAAGATACAACATGGTCAGCTAGTTAATGAGCTCCTCGAGTCACTGACCTTGCCACTACAAGTTGCGATTGTGAAATGCAGTGCACACAAAAAGATTCAAGATGATGTTGGCCGCGGGAATGCATTTGCAGACAAGGTTGCGAAAGAGACTGCAAGGAACACAACGAGTCGGATGTATGTTGTAGGTCCCGCTAGATGGATTACGGATGTAGGAATGTGTGAGGACACCATTGAAAGCGTGAAATCTATACAAGCCGAGGCAACTGAGAAAGAGGTGAATGAATGGAGAGAAAGTAAAGGTAGATTAGACGCGAATGGTTGTTGGGTCGAACTGTCAGAACACCAGCGATGGCTATTACCTAACGCATATGTACTTGCAGTAGTAACCATGGCTCATGGAGTTGCGCACATTAGTTCGAGAGGAATCTGTAAAGTATTGGCCCCAGTATGGCAAAATGGTAATATCCCGAAATATGCAGAGAATGTGGTCAGAAACTGTATGGTATGTTTGAAGTACAATCCCGGTAGGGGAACCCCAACTCCAGCTGGTCATTTTGCGCCTCCAACGTATCCGTTCGTGGTTTTGCAGCTCGATTTCATTCACATGGAGAGATGCAACAATCTGAAGTATGTTCTCGTTGTTGTTTGCGCTTTCTCCAGGTGGGTGGAAGCGTACCCCCTTAAGGACAATACTGCCTTGTCAACTGCCAAAGCCCTTGTCAAAGAGTTCTTCCCGAGATTCGGTATGCCTAGAATCGTCTGGAGTGATAATGGAAGTGAATTCGTAGGACGCGTGATGAAGAGAGTGTGTGAGTGTTTAGGCATACAACAAAAGTTTCACTCTGCGAATCACCCCCAATCAGCTGGATTAGTAGAGTGCTACAATGGCACTTTAAAGCTCAAATTAGCCAAGATCCAAGCCTGTACAGGTCTTAAATGGCCTGACGCCTTGCCCCTAGCACTCTTGTCAACCAGAATGACAGTCCATTCCAGGTTAGGACTTAGTCCTCATGAGATAGTGTTTGGCCGCCCAGCCAACGTCTGGGGCGTGCCAAGGCAACTCAGCGAAATAGAGCACCCCGTACTGCTTGACTATTTGTGCGAATTAACAACTAAATTGCGTGTTTTACACCAACAGGTTCACAGCTCCTCTCCGCCAGCCTCTGACGATCCAGGTCACTCCATCGAACCCGGCACGTGGGTCTTGGTGCGGAATTTCCAGCGCACAAACAACGGACACCCGAGGTGGACTGGACCGTACCTGGTACTTCTTTCCACGAGATCAGCTGTTCGGGTGGAAGGCAAAAAGAACTGGGTGCACGGGACCCATTGTAAACGGGTCCCTCTGCCCCTTCCATACGACCGGTGGGTCAACAAAGGAATTGCCGACTCCGAGACAGAATCCATACCTCGCTTCATCCCTTTCAGCAATGCACGTTTGAAAGAAACTGGTACCGAAAAGGAGAGTGATCATATTTTACAAGGACTTGTGCCACCGTCTATGCAGTTGGACACTACCGAACCTGAGACATTGTTTGAAGACCACACCGTACCAGGAAAACGACGGTACAATTTAAGGTCTAAACAAAGAGACTAATAAAAGCAAACATATGTGATTTTCTTTTCCCCTAAGAACTATTTTTGATTTTTCAGCTCTCTCGCCCAGGGAACTTGTTCATTTTTGATTTTCGAACCGCCATCCGGTTCTGCTGCTAGGGTCGCGGTTGAAGTCTGGGGAATGCAACTGGGGACGTTTAGGTCAACGGTTCTGGTTGGTCCAAGGGAGTTACCCCGGACTGAACAGAGCGCATTCCCTGGCAGAACCAACCTACCACCGCGGGCAGCAACTAGAGGATGGAGTTTCCTAGGGTAAAGAGACCTGCCAGACTCACGGACTTTGAAAGACAATTATGCCCGATACTGGCCAAAAGAAGTTTTTTGATAATATGTATTTTTATGTTGTGTAGCATAGCAATGTTCTTGACTGGTTATACTCTATTCGTTTTTCAAGTTTCCTTGTTCTCAAATGACACTCTGCCAACTCCTCCTCTCACTCTCTCCACACACTCCTTTCACCCTCTACCTGAACACGAGTCTGCCAGAAGACTCGAATTTGTAAATAACTCATTCATTCAACTTCTACACCCACACCAGTCCATAATGAACACATCGAACTGTTGGGTATGCGGACTCATGCCGCACACGACTGATAAGGGTATCCCATACTTCATCCTGCCTTTCAGTTATTATGGTTTTCTGTGGGCTTTCCAGACCATGTTCCTATTCGCCCTAGAACCGTACCCGACCCGTTCTACTTAGAGTGATTCCAGTAACAAGGCACTAGTAGCAGGGATAAGAAATATGAGTAGAGAGTTCGACACATATCTAACGATTCCCAAAGATGAACTCACTCCGTACACTCGTTGGAACGTAACTAAATATGGGGTTTACCTGAGTAAGAGCCAGACAGCAAAGAAATCCCGCCCAGTTTGGATAGTACCCAACCGAGGTCACTTATGTTTACAAGGTATCGGTAGGGATCCCAAAGCACAATTAGGAAAGAGTATATGCACGGAAACATATGTGTTCGCTTCCCGAACTTCCCCTATACTATTAGCAGCCAAAGGCACGTATTTCGTCTGCCATGACCAAGCCTACACCTGGTTGCCCCCTGACTTCTCAGGTACATGTTTTATCTCATTTCTGCTGCCTCCCACCTACACGGCCAGAGCAGTTTACCATCGGACAAGGACAGCTAGAGGTGTCGTGAGTAAAGACGACACCGCGGGTCAGGAATTCGCTGACTTCGCAAAGGGTTTTCTGCCATTTTGGGGGCCTATGGTGAACAGCAGGAATATTCGCCAGTTATCGAGGATAGTTGAATCCGCCGTGATTACAACGGCCGGAGCCCTTGGCAATTTGACGACCGAACTTCAGTCGGATTGACTTATGACCCTTCAGAACCGAGTTGCCCTAGATATCATACTCGCCGATCATGGTGGTGTGTGTAGAGTGATCCAATCCAGTTGTTGCATTTTCATCCCTGATAACGCACCGACAGTGTACCAGGCCATCTCTAAGCTACACGAGATATCTGGTTCCCTTCACGTAGAAAAAGGGGACTGGTCCTTACTAGGGTGGTTCTGGGAACTGATCGCTACATGGGGATGGAAAACACTGATCTTCATTGGGATGATCTTAGCACTTCTGTTTATGTTCTGCCTGTGTGTACAGTGCGCTCCTGCACTATGTGGCCTCTGTGCTACCTCATGTGTACGGAAGCCTGTGTCAAGGGACGAACTGAGCAACAGAATGATGCTACAGCAGCATCTCCACGAATTCCTTCATACAGACTTAGACTCGGATTAACATGAATTATTGCCTTATATGAGGGCAAAAGGAGGGTCTGTGGTTCTGAAATTCTGGACCCTACTGTTGTCCCGGTATCGAGGTCCGATACCCGTGTCCCGAAACATCAACGTACCATGACGAATTTGGTGTCGACGAACCGATAATGATTAGGACATCATTCCTATGCATTTGCGTCATGATCGAGACATGCTAACACCCCTGAATCGTAGTTTCCGTCCCGACCCCTCAGACTCCATTTTGTAAACGGTATCCATCTTGTGTCTTGCCCTCATGATAAGTCAATTAAAGGTCGAGCTTGATCTAAAAGGACACGTCCACCTTCCCTGACTCCCCCCCTGACCTGTCCCAACTGACTCCATTGCCTCCAGCCAAACCTGTTTGGGCAGCTCCTCGCCCAGTGGCCTAATACGATAGCATCAATGCATAACATGCCCCAAAACCATTCACTACATCCAGATCATGTTTTCTACACACACGCCTGTCCGCGTTCCCTGTTTATGGCCAGTTTTATGACTAGGAGGTGCCTTCTTTTATTGGGGCTTCACCGATATCTGATGGGAGTTCCGGGCTTGGCTGGGTAATCTATCACGAATTGGACATCTAAAATATGGGCTTGCCTACATGACTTCGCTCTTTTGTATTATTGTAGAAATATGTGTATAGCCATATCATAAACTCAAGAATTCTTGCTTGCAGCTATTATTTTTGTATATAAGGAGAAGGCTGGTTCTGTAAAAATGAACAGTCTCCTGAGAACACATGACCCGTGTTTGTAGTGCTTCTAGGACACCTGTTACTTGGTAGCTGCCAATAAAACTTGATCTCTGACTGCGACTAGAAGACTCAGTGTTTCTGTGGTCCGGAACAAGGGAGAACTCAGAGGTCTTCGGGTGTTATCCCCTGGCACCAAACGGGTTCCTAAAAACCCGTTACCTCAGTAGTCTGCCAATAATTAGAGTATAAAATAATGTCCTCTCTGGATGGGGGCTGGCTTTCTCAGCTCAGCTGGCTTCTATGGGTTAGGTACGAGAAACGTCCCGGGAGATTGCTGAAGGGGAGGTGCGTCCGAGGAGAGTCAGGGGGAGGTTTCTTGCTTCCACGTCATATCTTGGCACTGCAGGCCACATTCCTTTGAAGTCTGGTGAAGGGCGGGCCGTCTCCCTCCTTTTTGCTCTTTAGACACAGAGATGCACAGAGCAGCAACAGATAGAAAGGCTCTTTAGATTTAGATGCTAAACTTTAAGTTTATGCTTTGACTAATTAATTAGGTCTGAAAAAATGGATTTGACTTATGCATTTATTTCTCTTAATGGGAGATTTTTGCCAACTATTTAATTATTGATTAGCTTTGCAAGACTATTTTTTCAGAAACTCTTTAAGAATTTTGACTGGTATTTTGCGCCACATTTGCTTTTCTAAGTGTGATGCTTATATGTAGACTGTAATATGTTCTGTATTAATGCTATTTTTCCTGTTTTCCAAATTCTGTAACCTGATTGATATTTTACCAATGAATAAAGGGTCAGAGAAAAACTTAACTTTTGACTAGAAAATAAAACCCTTTAAATACTCAACAACTCTCTTTATTGGCTTGAATAATAAATTGCATTTTTGACTGTTCAGGTTTATTTAAAGTCTCCTAAAGTAAATACATGGTGTGAAGGGCCCAACACCTTTTGAGCGGTAAATTAGAGGTAGCATGAGGGGTTTGCATTGAGAAACTACCAGAAGAAATTACCGCTCCATCAGTTTTTGGTAATCAGAGGATGGTTATTATTGATTAGTTTGTTGATTAATGATTATTGATTTCACCATCAACTACTCAACTAATGGATAATTTTTTTTTTTTTTTAAACCTTTATTAGTAAGAAAAGGAATACAGTTACATGCCCACAACCACTGGGGCCGGCCAGGCATATACAATAACAGTAGCACAATAAGACACAGCTCATCAGCCGACAACCGACAACCGAAGGCCCGGCAGCAAAGAAGCATGATATTATCCAAAGTACGTGGCAATAAGAGGATATTTAAAAGGTTTCACATTTTATACAAAATAAACAACAAAAACGTAACCATAGAAAGAGTCGAGGCGGTACCTTGCAATGTAATGACTGTCTCATACGGCATGGGAAAAGGCGAACAATGAGCGGTGTTATGAAAAAGGAGAGATCCTGGGAGAAGGGGGGGACAGAGAGCAAGAAACATATCGTGCATTGTGTGAACTTGGGAAACCAAAACGCACAGTCAAGGAGATCGAGGAGTGTCGGGAGCTTCAATAAGTGGGGGAGCGCATATCTCTCCTCGGTATGAATTCCATTGACCCCATATCCTACCCCATTTCTTGGGCCTACCACGGGAAACATATACAATTTTTTCACTAAACATGCACCAGTCCATGTTTTCTTCCCAGGTGAGAACTGATGGTGCCCTCTGAGATCCCCACAATTGAGCGATGTCCCTTTTCGCAACCATGTTGCCCAGCGTGACCCATTGAGTCTGAGCAACAGTGCAGTCATTCGGCTCCCAGATGTTCAACAAACAGCGTCTGGCCTCAGGCAATAACTCAACGCCGTCACCTCACCCATCACCGCATGCACTTGAGTCCAAAAAATCGCTACCTCCGGACATTCCCATATGATGTGGAGGAAGGTAGCAAGCATACCACAGCCACGCCTACACAGCCCATCCGCAGAATAACCCATATGCATCAATCGTGGACCCGTGACATAGACTCGGTGCAGAATCTTCAGCTGTACCAGTCGGAGACGCGCCGGAATCGCGACCTCTTTAGGAGAGGATGTCGCGGTCTGCCAGTCTTCATCGTCCAACTCCAGCCCATCGCCAGTCCAAGCACATCGAAGCTGAATAAGAAGGTCCGAACGATCATTGATGAGTTTTTTATAGATAAGAGAGATAGTGCTGTCAGGAACGTATCCGTCTAGCACTCTGTCCTCCAGGGGAGAATACTCCGGGATCGTAGAGCCGGCTGGGAAAACCGATTCAAGGGCGTGACGGACCTGGAGATATCGGAAATATTCCTTATCATTCAAGTTATACTCCTGTTTCAATTCATCAAAGGTCTTAACTCCATTTTTGGCCCAGAGGTCGCCCACTTTACTGATGCCAATAAGGTCCCATCTATCGAAACCCTTCGACGTCCATAGTTCACCCAACCTCTCCGCGGCATATAGGGGGGTCGCTCTAGTCAGCCTACCCGCCCACCCCGTAGACGTAGTCGCACTACCCCACACTCGCACCGCCACTCCAGTGGGACCCGTCAGGTTCTTCCCGGCGGCTCTAGAATAGAGCGCTCTGTTATAATCGCCCCCGGGCAGTTGCCACCTGTCCATCTCAAATGCGGGATTCAGAACTGGACCGTACATGGCGTGGTTAACAGCGCACAACTGAGATGCCCAGCAGTATCTTTTAATATCAGGCAATGCTATACCACCGTCGTACCAGGGCAAAGTCAACTTTGCCAATGCAATGCGGGGCCGCCCGCCCCACACCAGTCTCCTCTGGAGGCCCTCAATTTCACGAAAAAAACTGGTCGGCACCAGATCAAGCGTGTTTTGGACGGCATACAGGAAACGGGGAAGAGACATCATCTTGAACAGGGCCGCTCTTCCCAAGGGGGACAAAGGCAAACTACACCACGCCGCAACGTCCGACCGAAGCCGGGCAAGCGGGGGTAATAAATTCCGCTCATAGCGTACCACGGGGTCCAATGAAATATAGATCCCCAAGTATTTAAAGCCACCTCTAGAAACAGGAATCGGGCAAGCGCGGGGCAGAGAGGGTGAGTCTCCAGTGAGTGGGAAAATACAGGACTTGGCCCAGTTGATAACTAAACCGGAGTTCCTTCCGAAGGAACTCAAAACGTCGAAGAGGACTCCTAGTGACTTACGGGGGGAGGTCAGGTACAATAATATGTCGTCGGCATATAGTGATATGCGATCTTCGAAGTCCGGGGACCATTGAATACCCTTGAGCGAGGGCTCCCAGCGGAGCCACGCAGCAAGGGGTTCAAGGGCAAGCGCAAATAGAAGCGGTGACAAAGGGCACCCCTGCCTCGTGCCGCGTCCGAGAACAAAGGGTTCCGAGGCCCTGCCGTTGACCACCACTTGAGCCAGCGGCTGCTCATACAGAAGCCTGACCCACTCAATGAACTTCGGACCAAAACCAAATTTAGCAAGAGCAGCCCACAGATATGGCCACTCCACCATGTCGAAGGCCATCGAGGCATCAAGAGAAACCAGGATGGCCGGCTCATTAAGAGACCCCGCCCTCGCCAAGACACCGTGAAGACGGCGAAGATTGAGCGCGGTATTCCGATGGGGAATAAAACCAGACTGGTCCGGGTGTATCAAATCACTAATCACTGTGATCAACCGGTTTGCCAAGAGCTTCGCCAGGATCTTGGGTTCCGCATTCAAAAGCGATATCGGCCGATACGATGAACAGTGTTCGCGGGGTTTGCCATCTTTATGGATGACCGCAATGGACGCCAGTCTTTGATCCCGGGGAAGGGACCCAAGGTCTCGCGATGCCGAGAACATCCGACAAAGATACGGTGCCATTTTGTCAGGGCATAGCTTGTACAGTTCGACTGGTATACCGTTCGGACCGGAGGCCTTACCGGAGCGAAGGGAGCGAATGGCGAGCGCAACCTCATCAGTGGAAAAGTCAGCCTCCATAAGCACCCTGTCCGATTCTGAGAGGCTAGGCAACGCGAGGTCACGAAGCAACAAATGCGAGTCCTCCTCCGGTCTGTCCGAGACCGGCGCGTAAACGTTCCGAAAATGCTGGGCAAAAACCTCGACTATCTCAACCGGGTCCACCACTCACGTTCCGTCCACTTTCTCAACCACAGGCACCACCCGAATCAATCTATCACGTTTGTCTAGCCAAGCAATCAACTTTCCCGCTTTATCACCCACATCATACAAACGCCCCTGCTGCACACGATTCATTGCCTTGGCCGCGTCAGTCACCAAAGCCCTATATTCAGACTGTTTAAGAGCCAAAAAGTGCTGTCGCTCAGGTGTAGCCCCAGACTCCAACTGTTCCTCCAACCCAGTAATTTCAGTTTCCAAGCCCACCACCTCCTCATTTTTGCTCCTCCTCTCGCTAGCAATCAAGGACAGAGTCTGACCACGAATCACAGTTTTATAAGCCTCCCACAAGGAGACCGGGGAGGACACCGACCCCTCATTCTCAGCAAAGTAAAAGTCCATACACTTGACCACCTCCGATCTAATCTTGGGGCTGTAAAAGTGCCATGGATTGATCGGGGCAATCCGACCCCCGGCCCCCAGCTGTGCATCAATAGTGAGCCAGAGCGGGGAGTGGTCGGAGACCCCCCTAGCTAAATGTTTGATTTCCCTTACAGAGACCATCTGCACCGCCGGTACGAGGATATAATAGAGTCTCGAGAGACTCCCATGAGCTCCCGAGTAAAAGGTGTACTGGAGCTGTCCAGGGTGCAGTTGTCTCCAACAATCCGCCAGACCAAACGTGTCTAAAAATTTCCCCAGCCATAACTGCGATGCGGGAAGGAGTCTGGGGGGGCTACGATCCTTCTCCCCATTAACCACGGAATTAAAATCGCCACCCACTACCAATAAGCCGTCAGGAAGCCCCAGAACCACCCCACCCAAATCAGTGAATGTGGTGGACTGTAGACCAGGCGGAACATACACAGACAATATGGAGATAGACTTCCCCTCCCACCTTCCCGTAATAGCCGCGTAGCGGCCCCTGTCATCCAACACCGTGCCATCTATCTCCAGGGGGAGGGAGTTCTTAACCAGGATGCCCGCCCCCCTCGACCCAGTGGTAAAGCCGGAATGGGCCACCAATCGGTAACCCCGTCTATTCAGTGCCTGGCACATATTACCTACTAAGTGTGTCTCCTGGAGCAAAACTACATCTGGGGAGCATCGCTTCAAATATTGCATTACTATCCCCTGTTTTATCCTATCACCAAGACCGTTGACGTTCCAGCTCAACACCCTCAGCCCCTTACCCCCCCATCCCAGAGGTAAACATTCTGCCCCCCCCGCCCGAAACAGGCACATAGCAGCAAATATAGAACAAAGCGCAGCCTCGATACAAACAAGAAAGAAAAGTCCCCCCACCACCCCAGTGAACCCTCAAAACACAAACCTCCCCACCCTGCACCCCTGCGGTAGACCGAAGAGCCACCCCAACTTGCAGTGTGCCTGTCGCCCCATTAAACTAACCTACAAGAAGAGAGAAAAAGTCCCCAGAGGAGGAAGAGTCCCGATTCCCCCCACCCCGGGTATCCATACTGTAAGAACATAACAGTCACAGAGCCACTGTCGTGAAGTCAGGCACGCCGACGTAGACTCACTACTCCTGTTCTTCCAAGCCGCCCTCGGCGCCCCTCGAGTTCTCCGGGCTGTCATGGCGCATCGACAAAGTGTCTAACCAGTCACTGGCCACCTCAGGGCGGTCGAAAAAGAGCGCACGTTCTTCATGTTCAATCCTCAGGCGGGCCGGGAAAAGCATAGCGTATTTCAGTCCCATGTCCCTGAGTCGCCTTTTCACTCCCGTAAAGCCCATCCGTTGTTTCTGCACCGCCTGAGTAAAGTCCGGGTAAAAACTGATCGACACATTCTCAAATTTGGTGGGGCCATTTGTACGTGAGGCTTGCAGGATGGCGTCCCTGTCCCGGAAATTAAAAATCCTGGCTATTATGGGTCTCGGAGTGGCTCCCAGCTTAGGCTTCCCACTAGGGACTCGATGAGCCCGCTCCACAGCGAAAAGTTTACTAAGGCCCTTTGGTGCCAGGTGGTTCAAGACGAGGTCTTCCCCCAGGACATCTGTGGATAATTCAGCGGAGTTCTCCGGAACACCCACGATGCGGACGTTGTTGCGTCTGGCCCGGCTCTCGAAATCTTCCAGCCGACGGGCAAACAGGTCACTAGTCGTCCGGAGATTGCGGACCGTGGTCTGGAGATCCAAGACATCCGTGGTCAGACTCGCAGTCTTGATATCAAGGGACTTGACCCGTTCATTGGTTTTTCCCAAGTCCGCCCTGATGAGGTTGACCTCAATCGCCACCGTGTCTATCTTAGCTGCCAAGGTCTCATACTGCTGGCCCATGGTAGTCCGAACACTTGCAATGGCGCCCATAACGTCCTTCAAAGTTGGCTCCTCAGCTTCAGGAGCACCATCACCAGTTTCCTCGAGGGCCCCACTCGATCCGCCTGGGGAGCCCTTCGGACGAGTAAAGCGATCAATAGTCTGAGATTGGGCAACCCCTCCTCGGGATGGGCCTCTGGTGGTGCGCTTCTCAACAACCGCCCTGCCCGCCATGATGGGCGACGAGCTCTGACGGAACCTCTGGGATCTGGTCAGAATGATTACCGTCGTGGCAAGCCTGTAAAGGCGAGAGGGCAAGGATCCAACGCCGGCTGAGGGTTGGCAGCAGAATCAGAGCTGGCGCGCCGATCGGCAGCAAGTCGCCGTCCACAATGACCAAAAGCGAAACCGAAAGTACCACAGGGGCAGCGGACGTGTCGCACCAGCCGTAGTTATTCAATTGCCACCTGGGTACCTCAGGGACTCAAGTCCCCATATGGCCTTCGATGTAGGCCACAAGGTTCAAAGTGCAGTAAGTCCGGTTCCCGGCGGCCGATTCGATTTCCGGAAAGAATATGGGCATCAGCAGGGCATCAATGATAAGTACCCGTCGTCCAAATCAGGATTATTTACAGGATAGGTGTGGGAGGCGGAAAGGGTCTCGGGAGCCCTCTGCTCACGCGTCCATCTTGGATGTGCGCGAAGCTCCTCCCAACTAATGGATCATTGACCTTAAGAGGGAAGTAAAATAATTGCCCAAGTTAAATAAATGTCCAAGTCCTGATTCCTGACTCCAATGCTCAGAACCTGAAGACTGGCAAAGCAGTACTGGCAGGTGATGCAAGAAGTGGTGTGAGTATCAATAGGGTTGTGAAATGTTGTTAATATGCTAGCATGTATTTTTGAAGTGTTGAAAATATTAAGTTTTTTTATTTGTTGGTGAAATTTTGCTCATTTTGAATTGATGGTGTTATTGATTATATTGGTAATTTCATAGGACATACTTTTTTGGTTATTGATTACATGTTTTAACTCTTCATGTTAAGTTAGTGTCTTGTTCTATGTTGTCTGGAACACGCAGGTATGCACACCTGTGGAATCCCGGGAAGGAATAGCGGGTGGTAAATGGAAGCCACACTGCACTGAGGTTACTCGTCTGTTGGAATAACACTGAGAAGCTAGGTAGGGCTGGCAGTGGTAAATTAGGGACTATTTTCTGTGTGAGTGATTGATAGCAAAGAGTTCGCTGGTGAAACTTTGGTCTGATATCACCTAGAAAGGGTCACACCAAAGGAGTAGCAGGTTCTTCTGAGCTTGATTGACAGCAAAAGGGTTCGCTGGTGAAACTTTGGACTAAGATATATCCTGAAGGATAAGTCCAAAGGAGTAGCAGGTTCTTCTGAGCTTGAGTGACAGCAAAAGGGTTTGCTGGTGAAACTTTGGCCTAAGATATATCCTGAAGGATAAGTCCAAAGGAGTAGCAGGTTCTTCTGAGCTTGAGTGACAGCAAAAGGGTTTGCTGGTGAAACTTTGGCCTAAGATATATCCTGAAGGATAAGTCCAAAGGAGTAGCAGGTTCTTCTGAGCTTGTGTGAAAGGTAAGCGGAAGGGATTTACCTGTAGTGTTTGAAGAGTAAACGGAAAGTCTTACTTTGTGAAGGGTAAGCGGAATGTGTTACTCGCAGTGAATATAAATCTATCCTTTATTTAGCACAACAGACAGAGTAGCGAATGTATTTATGTTGTTGCTAACAGAGTTATTGATTAAGAGAGATATTGCAGTAAGATTTTGTGGAGGGTCAGTGGTAGGAGTAAAACTGACTAAAATTGAGACTGACAGCTTTGGAGAAAAGAAATTGCATTGAACTATTGCAAAAATGAAATTGTTTGAAGGTTTAAAGAAGCTGTTAGGAGGTAAATTGAAAAATTCGTTTTTTATTGGTGATGCTCCTGAAGGAACACCTGTGCATTTTATGTCTACCAATTTTGGACAAAATACATGTATGTGGGTTCACCAATGGTGCAAGATTACTGAAAAAGAGGATGCTTTGAGGTTTCCAAAAGATGGTACTTTTGAATTGCAAATTATTGACAAATTAAGGGAACTGTTATGTGAAATAAAGACACCATCTATAGCTGCACAATTTGAGGCCTTAAGCCCGTGGGAAAAGACAGCAAGAGAGAAAGCAAGTGAGGATAAAAAGGTAAAGCACCAGATGCAGGAGAAGAAAATTAGTGATGAAAAAGAGCTTCAAATAAATAATGATTCAGGGGATGAAAAAATGTATGCATTGTTAACTGAGTGTCCGCCACTTTATGTGGTTCCCATGAAATATACTGAAAATAGTGCACCAGTAAATACTACAGGGGCTACTGCTTCTGTTGAACAGAGAGAAATACAGATTGAGAGAACTGTGCAGACATTTTATATTGACCCATTACCTGTTGATTCAGTACTGTCAGTGATACCTCCAGGTGTTACTGCTTCAAATGTGCCTGATTCAGTCCAAGAATTACATACTGCAGATGCACAGATAGTGCCTAGAAAAATTATGACTGTCCCAAATAATATGGTCCCTACTGAAAAGGTTCAAAGAGCTGCAGAATCAGTGATTTTGCAAGGGTTTATTTCAGAAACTCAGAATACAGAGATTATTGAACAGAAATGTGAGGGAAAAATGGTGTTTACAACATCTACAGCTCAGGATAAAATAAATATATTTGAAAATGGGATTTTTCAAACCTGCTTTGAGGAAGCAGCAGTGATTAAAAAGATAGAAGACATGGGAGAACATATTAACCCAGACCATGAAAAAGAGAAACAGCTTAGTGTTTTACATTCTACATGTGAACATGAAGAAATTAACAGTTCCTGCTGTTTAAATAATGAAAATGTAAACCAGTGTCAGGAAAAATAATTAATTTCCCTGAATAAGGAAACAGCTGCATGTGCATTAACTACACATAATGGACTGACAGATTTGGCTCAAAATTATGAAACTGATGGTTCAGGAAGTTTTTCATTTCAGAAAAGTGTCAGGGTACATATGGATGATGAAGCACATGAGAAAATGTGTTCTTCAGGATTGCATTTACACATTGCAGAAATAAAATATATTTTTAAATGCAATGGGTTTGAGAAATTAGGAAACAAGTGGGCAAGAAAACATGACAAGAAAAAGAAACCACAAGACCTTGCAAGGAAACTGGATAAGGAAAAGAAGCCACCAGATATAATTGAGAAAAATAATAAACAGAATGAAGGAGAAGCTTTTGCTTACTCACTGAGAGAAAAGGTGGGAGAAGTGCATGTTCCTATGCCACAGAATAAAAGTGAACTTGCAGCATTTCTGAAATTAATCCCACAATTGAGAGACAAATTTATGCTGTGGTACCCACAAGTTGATGGATTTGATGACTTTTTAAAAGAGTTGTGCATTCATTTAGAAATGTTCTTTTATATTGCCATGCTGACTAAATTGTGGTTTGAATCTAAAGTTGTTGTTCAAGGGCCAGGTGAGGAGACAGTGAAAAGGGTTTGCATGAATGCACCATCATTTTCTGTTGTTATGGAGGGAAATATAGCAGTGATTTATTTCCTAAAGGGCAGAGTGCTAGCAAAGGATGTTGATTGGGTACAGATTAAAAGAACACAGGATGGAAGTAAAGGTGGTTTGGTTAGTGCAAATTCCGGTATGGATGTTGTACTGCTGGAAAATGTGTCCTTTTGCCATCTTTTTTAACATATTTGAGCATTGGATTAAGAAAAATAAATTTAAACATGATGCACAAAAACATGGAGAAATGCAGGTGCAAAATATGCCAGCTAAGCAAATGCAAATGTCAGTTCAGAAACAGGTACCAATGGCAGGACTTTTTCAAGCACAGATGGTCCCACAAAATATGGAAAATGCTAAAGTTAATTTAAATAAGGTGTCCAGAGCAAATGTGAATTATTTCAAGAGACAAAAACAGAACTCAGTCCAACAGGTTACTATGTTTGCAAATGAGAGTTTTAACACTCACAATTCTGAATCTACCAAGTCCATTGTGAAGGCAGTGGAAAGTCCAGATTTAGTTGCAGGAGTTTTAAAGAAAGAAATTACAAACCCAGTTTTAGAAAAATGTGCACCAAAAATAGGCCCATTTGAGGAAAATTTCAAAGTTGTTGTCTGTGACTCAGGCCTAGCAGAAAAACAATTGTTTTGCAAATTAAGCAGCTCCGATTACTGTACATCAGATAATGTTATTTTTCGGATTCCTGAAGAGGATGTACATTGTAAAATGGCCCAAAAAGAGACAGCTGTAGCATTGTTTTCAGAAAAGACAGTTGAAAAATTACCTTCTGATTTGGAAAAAATAATAAACACAGAAATAGTTCACAGAGAAGGATGCCAGGTTAATAAAATGTGTAGAACATGTCTTGTTGCAGGAATTTTACCAATAAAAGGATTTTTGATGGAATTGATTGGAAGTTTGTGTAACTTTCTGATCATAGGTTCACAGAAAATAAATGAAAAGAACAGAATAGTGCAGCAGATTAAAAGCATATTTTTTCCATGTTGTCCTGTGGTACCGAATCCAGACAATATATTTTTTCACATTCCATGTGGTGAAGAATGGCTTATTTTTATTGATTTTTGCCAAGTTCATGTCACAGTGCCATTGGATGAGAATAGTCAGGAGTACTGTCAAAAAGAAGATGAATACCTGGGACACAAAATTGGAAAGGGAGGTAGAAAGGTGTCACCAGAGAAGGTGGAAATAATTTCCAAGATGAATACACCTCAAATTCAGAAAGAAGTCAGGACATTTTTGGGAATGGTTAGCTGCTGTAGAGAGTGGTTACTAAACATTTCCCTAATGGCTAAGCCTTTAATGAGGCTGGCACACAAAGGTGTGTCTGATCCGCTTCCATTGGACAGCAACTGCACAAAAGCATTCCTCGAGTTGAAAGAGAAAAAATGTTGCGCCCCAGCACTAGGAATGAAAGTTTATTTGAAAGAAAATACACTAATTTGCAGTGAGAGGGAGGGCTGCGCTCTCTCATTGCCTATTGAAAAAGATGAATGTGTTCAAAGGTCTGTGATGTATTGCCCAATGACCTTTGACCCTATCTTCACAGAAATGTCAGCAAATGAATTGGATTGTGATGAAACTGAATATGAGTGTCTAAATATCATGAAAATATGCATAAAGCCAAATTCAGACTTTAAGGATGAACGTCTGAGTCAGCCCAACAATGTCCATTTTGTAGATGGCCCATGTTTGAAAGGTGACACATTAAAAGCAGCACATGCTGTGCTCATTATACATTATGTTGTCAAAGCTTCATGGCTTTTAGTAATTACCCCAGCCCAAAATTCGAAATTGATTGCCCTTATCATAACCTGCAGTATATCTGCTCAAATGAGAGTCACTGTTGTCATGGGAGAGAGAAATGCTAATTCAGTTGCACAAATTTGTGTTCTGTTAGCATATACATTCAATGGAATCTTCACAGTGGAATTAAAAGAGGCTCAAGAAAATGTTTTTGAAGCAGAACAACAGGGTTGTATCAGAACTGTTTTTGAGAAAAGTGATAACTGCATAGTGGCAAAAGTGTTATTGCAAAGACTGATGCCCAGGTATAGATTGCCAGGTTCTCTGAAATCAGATCATAATGGGCTCTCAAGGATAATGAGTGCAGAACAACAGATTGGACAAGGAATGGATTGTAGCTATCTGCCTGAAGTGTCAAGCATAATAAAGCAACACAATGGCAGCACTGAGGTACCTTTTGTAAAAGACTGTGTTTCAGCAACACTGAAGTGGCTTGAAAATGCATATGCAAATGCACTTGTGGAAAACCCTGAGGAGAACACTAGCCATTGCTGTGTAGGTCTGGTTGATGTACAGTGTGCAGTTTCTCACAAGATTACAGCTGCTACACAAGATCTGCATAATGGATGGTGCAACAGCTTTGGTCTGAGAGATGCTGTGGTGAAACATCTGAATCTGATCAGTGAAAATAAGAGTGAAAGGCCTTGGTTGAAAAAGTGCAAAAGGATTGATGGTGCTCTGTCAGAGTTTCTCAGCACCTAAGTAGTCTAATTTGCATGGACAAAGTACAGAATGCCACACTGTATGAGCCATTCTGATGGCAAGCTGAAGATAAAGAGCAAAGAAATGCTGAAACTGTCCTGTTGAATTCTCCTTTTTTATTATTTTAGTTACTTATTTTAAAGAAGACTAACTGTTCCAAGAAGCTACTTACAGAACTCTGCACTAAAACATTTGAGCTTGGCTATATATGATCTGATTACAGACCAGACTTGTGTTTGCCTTAGAAATAGAAGTAATATTGTTATATGCTCAGCTTTTGCAATTAAAAAAAAAAGATATTGTCACTTGTGAAATGAAAATATGTGTGATGAATTATAAATCATTTTATTATGATTTGAATCATCAGAAGGGTGGATTGATGGAGCAGATTCCATCTGCAGTCAGGCAATGTTTTATTATTGTGCTTCAGACAGACTGCATTTAATTTGCCACGCACATTTTGGTGCAAGTTAAAAACATGGCACATGAAAAACATGAAAGTGAGGCCTATTCAGTCTGAGATGCTTTTGCTGAATTAACATGTGTTTTTTGTAATGTAGAGAAAATTGGCCTTTTTAGCTCTGAAGATTAATAGAATGTGTTTCTCTCTTCCCAGCTCATCCCTTGCCAATCTAAATTTACTATTCCTGTCTTAATAGACTTTGACTTGTTGCATATTTTGATAAATATTTTCAGTTAATAACACCTCTTTTTATAATGTGTGTGAATTAACAAATGCACCAAACACTACACAGGGGACTAAATGCTTTTTGCATGAAAAGCCATCTAAAACACTAATGCATGTTGCTGTGTGCACTATATTAATTGTGTGTGCTTTTAAAATTTACACTAAAACATGAAAATGCTATTTTGCACATTGTACATTTTTGCATGTTGTACACAAATTAGAAAAAGCAGCTTTATACTAATAACTTGGCTAGGTAAACATTTATAAGGGGTATTAGTATGGAGTTGGGAAACATAATGGGCTGATTTACATGAAATTAATATTATCTTTGTGTTTGTTTTATTTTTGGGGCCTACACAAAACATGGCTGCCTGTGAATCCATCAAGGCTATGGCTTGCAATTTTTTTTTTTTTTTGAAAACCTTTATTGTGCTTTAATAAAGGGACAATTACGGGCCCACAACCATCAGGCCGGCCACGGAAACTGTTAAAGCACCAGCGCATGCAATAAGGCGACACAGTAACACATTACTACCATAAGCGAGCATTGAAAAGTTACACCGTAGATCATCATGATACCATGTCGTAGGAGCGATGAAGGTTAATTTTAAATGTTTTTTCGTTGCAACTATTAAGGTCGACTTTTCGGTTTTCAAAGTGAAAATATAAACTATAAACTAAGACAGCAGAGTCCGTGCTGGCGTAACAGTACATGAGTGACAAATCCACCATATAGTTCAACAATCCAAAAGTCAAGTCCCTCCAGGCGGCATGGCGGCTCAAAATGTGTGCAGTGGGGGTATCAGAACCAACAACCTAGCCGATGTCCACCGCCACCCGCCCGCTAGCAATCCAAAACACGGACCCAAAGAGAATAAAGAAGAAGAAACAAAACGAAGAAAAAACAAGGCACCATAGAAACTAAAACCAAGAAACTAAAAACCCCTCCCCCAACCCCCCACCCTACACGCATGCAGAGGCTACGGCCTACCCACCCCCCCCAGCAGTGTGTCTGTCGCCCAATAAACCCGAAATATAGAACAAGAAGAGAAGAAGAAAAAAGAGAGAAAGAATTAGTATAATACCTAAATTATGAGAGTAAGAAAAGAGCATCCTAATCTAAAACTCCCATAGAACACAGAAGACCGGAGGAGGGCCAGAACCAATTAATCCCGGACTCCACAGCCCGCACAGAACCTCTACCCCACCAACAAGGATCAACAACAGGACATATCAATTGCAACCATGAAGTGGGGAAAAACACATTACAAACAGCGCATTCAAATGTATCAGGAAGCGTTCCAGTCCGGGTCTCCGCCAGTCAAGCAAATAAAATCAGCGAGAAGAACACCATCAGCCCTGGCCCGAACGTTGAAAGCCCACCAAACATAGCCACCGCTGGGAGCCCACTGAAGGCAGAACAAAGAGACAAAATGGCTGCCCCCAACAAAGAAGAAGCAGAAAAAGATGAAATGAATGTCTCCAGTTACCAAGAAGTCCAGTGTCCCAAAAGACAAGTGTCCCCTCGAGCACAGGATGAAACACACTCCACCGTCGTAGTAAAAAGGCTCCGGAGGCAAAGGCAGCCAGGAGGGCCAGCAACCGGGAAGGCGGCAAACGAAGTAATAGTAGCGATGGCATCGGCAGAGTCTCAGTTCTCGGAGCGGGGGGAGACAGTGTAGCAGCAGCTCCGTCGATAGATGGACACGACCCATTATTGCCCGGGACAGTCCGCTTCATTGTACACGCATGCTGAAACATAGTATCCATTCCAGGAGTAGTTGGAGGCAGCAGGGAGCTGGAGCGCCTCGGTCGCCCCAGTTCAGATGTAGCATCTTCAATCTTCCGACCCAGCTCTCGGGTGTATAGCAGCCACGTAACCTTTAAGTCGGTAAGAGCTGCCAGGATGTCGCCGCAAGTCAGGACCCGCTGCAGTCCTAACCGGTCCGCGCTTTGAGTGGACGCCGTTGGGCCGTCATATTGCTCAAGGACAGGCAGGATAGCATGCCCCGGGAACAAGGAGGCACTCATCTCCTCGTCCTGGAAAACCGGCGCCATCACCACCCCGTCAATGAGACCACAATGGAGGGAGGGGGGCGACATCGATACCGGGAAACATCAGGCCAGGTCGCCGGTAGGAGCACGGCTCGTAATCCAGAGCGGAGCACAGGGAGAGCCCCTGCGCCTCCAGTCGATGAGGGCGACACACGGCAGAGAAGGCGCTCCAAGATGGAGGCAGCTCAGCCCGTCAGCAGCGGAACAAAGAGAAGCGATGCGAGAAGGGATCCCGCGCCGCCAGTATACACCTCAGCCACGTAGGGAATCTCGCCACATCGGAAAGGGTATACACCATCTCCCTCCGCCGTCAGCAGCGCCACCTCAAGCGTCAGCGCCTCCCCAGATCGTCCCACCGACACCGTTACAGCAGCGCCCAGCGGCGGCGGTCGGCACAGGGTCCAGGGGCAGCCATGGAGGACAGCCAACGCATAGAGTTCTCCGTCAAACCAGCAGGCAGAGACCTCGGAAGAACGTGATCGGAAACAGCGCGTTTAAATCGCCGTTATACCGCAACAGAGGCACAGGATAAACATCAGGATGTCGATGCAGGAGTGGAAGGCTCGCGGAGCCGGGAGCCTACACGTCCGTCCCGTCGGCCATCTTGGCTCCTCCCTTATGGCTTGCAATTTAATGAGAAGGGAGCATGCGCAGACTGTGGCAGCTTTCCTCATGACAAGAAGTGAAGGACATCTTGAACTGTAGATTCTTGTGACTGTGCCAATGCACCAGTTAGTTAAAAGTATCCATCTGATTGCGCTGAGAAGGGAAGGAAGAGAATTAGAATGAAACATTTTTCTTAGTAAATGTTGCAAATGTTTATAAATGTAGTTATTCATGTATGCTTCTTTTGTTAAAACTGGTAAAGTCAGGATTTTAGAATGAGTCAGGGTAGTGAGAACTCATGCCATCATGACTGACCAATCACGTACAGGTTTTCCTGAAAGATGCTACATCTTTGTGTAGTCTGCCAATAATTAGAGTATAATGGGGGCTGGCTTTCTCAGCTCAGCTGGCTTCTATGGGTTAGGTACGAGAAACGTCCCGGGAGATTGCTGAAGGGGAGGTGCGTCCGAGGAGAGTCAGGGGGAGGTTTCTTGCTTCCACGTCATATCTTGGCACTGCAGGCCACATTCCTTTGAGGTCTGGTGAAGGGCGGGCTGGCTCCCTCCTTTTTGCTCTTTAGACACAGAGATGCACAGAGCAGCAACAGATAGAAAGGCTCTTTAGATTTAGATGCTAAACTTTAAGTTTATGCTTTGACTAATTAATTAGGTCTGAAAAGATTTATTTGACTTATGCATTTATTTCTCTTAATGGGAGATTTTTGCCAACTATTTAATTATTGATTAGCTTTGCAAGACTATTTTTCTTAGAAACTCTTTAAGAATTGTGACTCATATTTTGCGCCACATTTGCTTTTCTAAGTGTGATGCTTATATGCAGACTGTAATATGTTCTGTATTAATGCTATTTTTCCTGTTTTCCCAATTCTGTAACCTGATTGATATTTTACTAATGAATAAAGGGTCAGAGAAAAACTTAACTTTTGACTAGAAAATAAAACCCTTTAAATACTCAACAACTCTCTTTATTGGCTTGAATAATAAATTGCATTTTTGACTGTTCAGGTTTATTTAAAGTCTCCTGAAGTAAATACATAGTGTGAAGGGCCCAACACCTTTTGAGCGGTAAATTAGAGGTAGCATGAGGGGTTTGCATTGAGAAACTACCAGAAGAAATTACTGCTCCATCACCAGCGGGGAAGGAAGGCCAGTGTGCTGCATTGGAAACATGTGAACGGTCACAAACTATATAACAAGAAGGGCGAGTCCCCAGTGGGGCATACGTCCAAACAGTAACAAGATCCACCTCACCATAGTGGGTTTAACTCAGCGTATCTGCTGGTTGGGTGCGTGTGCTGCCAACAATCCCAGTGCTCTACACCCCTAACACATATCACCTGGGATGGCGGGAGGTGCGTCTGAACGCCTAATACCTGTATCCGCGCTTGGGCGGTGTGTGGCACCTGCAAGGGAGCCCTCTAGGGATTAAACTGTCAGCGTTTGTAAGACTCCGCCCAGGAGTTACACCCTCCGCCCCGCAGCCCAACAAGTTTCCGCAGCCATGCAAATATACATGGAGGAAAGCAAGCGCGTCTCAGCAGTATCTCTTCCGTGTGCTCTGCAGCGATATGAGGCAAAGAAGCATTACTAGCAAATATCAAGCTAACAACAAGTCCCCTTTCCCCCCACCCCCGTTCACCCCAAATCACATCACATAAGGAGGTCAGCTGTCTGTGATTTAACCACTGGCATGCAAAAAACACAGTTGATGGACAGAATGTAGAACAATGGCATACATTCACCCCAGTACAAGGATCTGGGCCTAAATCCATCGTTTTTTGCACTCCACACCACCCTGGGTTAGACACTGGCTATATGCAAATCAGCTCTGACCCTGTGCCTCATGGGAACAGTCCAGTCCGAACTACCAAGCCATGTCTTTCCCAGACCGGAATCAAGCATCCAAGGACCGGTTTCTGGCTATCAGCCTTCATCAGCCTGGATAGCTTGACTCCAGTGGTGTGGAGAGCCTGGGACTCACGTCTGAGCATACCCAGCCCACTCGGGGTGAAAATTGCAAAAAACACAGTTGATGGACAGAATGTAGAACATACATTCACCCCAGTACAAGGATCTAGGCCTAAATCCATCTTTTGTTTGCACTCCACACCACCCTGGGTTAGACACTGGCTATATGCATGGTAGTTTGGACTGGACTGTTCCCATGAGGCACAGGGTCAGAGCTGATTTACATATAGCCAGTGTCTAACCCAGGGTGGTGTGGAGTGCAAAAAAACGATGGATTTAGGCCCAGATCCTTGTACTGGGGTGAATGTATGACATTGTTCTACATTCTGTCCATCAACTGTGTTTTTTGCAATTTTCACCCCGAGTGGGCTGGGTATGCTCAGACGTGAGTCCCAGGCTCTCCACACCACTGGAGTCAAGCTATCCAGGCTGATGAAGGCCGATAGCCAGAAACCGGTCCTTGGATGCTTGATTCCGGTCTGGGAAAGACATGGCTTGGTAGTTTGGACTGGACTGTTCCCATGAGGCACAGGGTCAGAGCTGATTTGCATATAGCCAGTGTCTAACCCAGGGTGGTGTGGAGTGCAAAAAAACGATGGATTTAGGCCCAGATCCTTGTACTGGGGTGAATGTATGACATTGTTCTACATTCTGTCCATCAACTGTGTTTTTTGCAATTTTCACCCCGAGCGGGCTGGGTATGCTCAGACGTGAGTCCCAGGCTCTCCACACCACTGGAGTCCAGCTATCCAGGCTGATGAAGGCTGATAGCCAGAAACCGGTCCTTGGATGCTTGATTCCGGTCTGGGAAAGACATGGCTTGGTAGCTTGGACTGGACTGTTCCCATGAGGCACAGGGTCAGAGCTGATTTGCATATAGCCAGTGTCTAACCCAGGGTGGTGTGGAGTGCAAAAAAACGATGGATTTAGGCCCAGATCCTTGTACTGGGGTGAATGTATGACATTGTTCTACATTCTGTCCATCAACTGTGTTTTTTGCAATTTTCACCCCGAGTGGGCTGGGTATGCTCAGACGTGAGTCCCAGGCTCTCCACACCACTGGAGTCAAGCTATCCAGGCTGATGAAGGCTGATAGCCAGAAACCGTTCCTTGGATGCTTGATTCTGGTCTGGGAAAGACATGGCTTGGTAGTTTGGACTGGACTGTTCCCATGAGGCACAGGGTCAGAGCTGATTTGCATATAGCCAGTGTCTAACCCAGGGTGGTGTGGAGTGCAAAAAAACGATGGATTTAGGCCCAGATCCTTGTACTGGGGTGAATGTATGACATTGTTCTACATTCTGTCCATCAACTGTGTTTTTTGCAATTTTCACCCCGAGTGGGCTGGGTATGCTCAGACGTGAGTCCCAGGCTCTCCACACCACTGGAGTCAAGCTATCCAGGCTGATGAAGGCTGATCGCCAGAAACCGGTCCTTGGATGCTTGATTCCAGTCTGGGAAAGACATGGCTTGGTAGTTTGGACTGGACTGTTCCCATGAGGCACAGGGTCAGAGCTGATTTGCATATAGCCAGTGTCTAACCCAGGGTGGTGTGGAGTGCAAAAAAACGATGGATTTAGGCCCAGATCCTTGTACTGGGGTGAATGTATGACATTGTTCTACATTCTGTCCATCAACTGTGTTTTTTGCAATTTTCACCCCGAGTGGGCTGGGTATGCTCAGACGTGAGTCCCAGGCTCTCCACACCACTGGAGTCAAGCTATCCAGGCTGATGAAGGCTGATCGCCAGAAACCGGTCCTTGGATGCTTGATTCCGGTCTGGGAAAGACATGGCTTGGTAGTTTGGACTGGACTGTTCCCATGAGGCACAGGGTCAGAGCTGATTTGCATATAGCCAGTGTCTAACCCAGGGTGGTGTGGAGTGCAAAAAAACGATGGATTTAGGCCCAGATCCTTGTACTGGGGTGAATGTATGACATTGTTCTACATTCTGTCCATCAACTGTGTTTTTTGCAATTTTCACCCCGAGTGGGCTGGGTATGCTCAGACGTGAGTCCCAGGCTCTCCACACCACTGGAGTCAAGCTATCCAGGCTGATGAAGGCTGATAGCCAGAAACCGGTCCTTGGATGCTTGATTCCGGTCTGGGAAAGACATGGCTTGGTAGTTTGGACTGGACTGTTCCCTTGAGGCACAGGGTCAGAGCTGATTTGCATATAGCCAGTGTCTAACCCAGGGTAGTGTGGAGTGCAAAAAAAATGATGGATTTAGGCCCAGATCCTTGTACTGGGGTGAATGTATGACATTGTTCTACATTCTGTCCATCAACTGTGTTTTTTGCAATTTTCACCCCGAGTGGGCTGGGTATGCTCAGACGTGAGTCCCAGGCTCTCCACACCACTGGAGTCAAGCTATCCAGGCTGAAGAAGGCTGATAGCCAGAAACCGGTCCTTGGATGCTTGATTCCGGTCTGGGAAAGACATGGCTTGGTAGTTTGGACTGGACTGTTCCCATGAGGCACAGGGTCAGAGCTGATTTGCATATAGCCAGTGTCTAACCCAGGGTGGCGTGGAGGGCAAAAAAACGATGGATTTAGGCCCAGATCCTTGTACTGGGGTGAATGTATGACATTGTTCTACATTCTGTCCATCAACTGTGTTTTTTGCAATTTTCACCCCGAGCGGGCTGGGTATGCTCAGACGTGAGTCCCAGGCTCTCCACACCACTGGAGTCCAGCTATCCAGGCTGATGAAGGCTGATAGCCAGAAACCGGTCCTTGGATGCTTGATTCCGGTCTGGGAAAGACATGGCTTGGTAGCTTGGACTGGACTGTTCCCATGAGGCACAGGGTCAGAGCTGATTTGCATATAGCCAGTGTCTAACCCAGGGTGGTGTGGAGTGCAAAAAAACGATGGATTTAGGCCCAGATCCTTGTACTGGGGTGAATGTATGACATTGTTCTACATTCTGTCCATCAACTGTGTTTTTTGCAATTTTCACTCCGAGTGGGCTGGGTATGCTCAGACGTGAGTCCCAGGCTCTCCACACCACTGGAGTCAAGCTATCCAGGCTGATGAAGGCTGATAGCCAGAAACCGTTCCTTGGATGCTTGATTCCGGTCTGGGAAAGACATGGCTTGGTAGTTTGGACTGGACTGTTCCCATGAGGCACAGGGTCAGAGCTGATTTGCATATAGCCAGTGTCTAACCCAGGGTGGTGTGGAGTGCAAAAAAACGATGGATTTAGGCCCAGATCCTTGTACTGGGGTGAATGTATGACATTGTTCTACATTCTGTCCATCAACTGTGTTTTTTGCAATTTTCACCCCGAGTGGGCTGGGTATGCTCAGACGTGAGTCCCAGGCTCTCCACACCACTGGAGTCAAGCTATCCAGGCTGATGAAGGCTGATAGCCAGAAACCGTTCCTTGGATGCTTGATTCCGGTCTGGGAAAGACATGGCTTGGTAGTTTGGACTGGACTGTTCCCATGAGGCACAGGGTCAGAGCTGATTTGCATATAGCCAGTGTCTAACCCTGGGTGGTGTGGAGTGCAAAAAAACGATGGATTTAGGCCCAGATCCTTGTACTGGGGTGAATGTATGACATTGTTCTACATTCTGTCCATCAACTGTGTTTTTTGCAATTTTCACCCCGAGTGGGCTGGGTATGCTCAGACGTGAGTCCCAGGCTCTCCACACCACTGGAGTCAAGCTATCCAGGCTGATGAAGGCTGATCGCCAGAAACCGGTCCTTGGATGCTTGATTCCGGTCTGGGAAAGACATGGCTTGGTAGTTTGGACTGGACTGTTCCCATGAGGCACAGGGTCAGAGCTGATTTGCATATAGCCAGTGTCTAACCCAGGGTGGTGTGGAGTGCAAAAAAACGATGGATTTAGGCCCAGATCCTTGTACTGGGGTGAATGTATGACATTGTTCTACATTCTGTCCATCAACTGTGTTTTTTGCAATTAACCACTGGCATGGCCACGTCGTCAGAGAGTACAGTTGATGGGGATGACGGGCTGCTCGTGCCAGGCTCACTGCGCGTCTGCGAGTTCTGTCGGCCCGCGCTGTGCATTACTCCCAGATTCACAACCGCTTCGAGAGCTTCCTGCCGCTCGAGCCGCTTTTCCTCCAGGCTAGGTGCTGCTGGGCCGATGCTCTGGCCGAGACGGGCACCTCGTTTCCTGCGTCTTCTCGACTTTTGCAACTGCCATTTCACCTTCCCCCTCTGTGTGCTCAGGTCGTGCTCCCTTCCATTGCCCAGTTTCCTCCAGCCAGTCCCATACATCTGACGGCGCGTCGAAGAAGCGGGCCCCATCCTTGGTGATCACTCTGAGTCGAGAGGGGAACAGCAAGGAATACTGCAGTCCCAGTTCCCGTAACTGCTTCTTCACCGCCAGGTATGTGCTCCTTGGTCTCTGCACTGTCGCCGTGTAGTCGGGGAAGAACATCAAACAGCTGTTTCCCACCGCCAGAGTGTCCAGCTTCCTTGTTTCGCGCAGCACCACATCCCGATCACGATAATTGAGCAGATTGAAGAGAAACAGGCGAGGTCGGGCGCCAGGACGAGGCTTCTGCGCCGGCACCCTATGCGCTCTTTCCACAACAAAGGGCGGGGACAACACCTCAGGGGGCAGGAGGTTTTCTCAACCAGGACTCTGTGTACCGCTCTGGGTCTTTCCCTTCTACGTCTTCCGGAAGTCCGACCACTCGAACATTGTTGCGCCAGGAGCGCCCTTCCGCGTCTTCCATACGATCCTCCAGCACGTGTACCCTGTCCAGGATGTCTTGGAGCGCCGAGGTATGTTGATGCACCACCGGCTGCAACAACTGGCGCTGCTCCGCGACTGTGTCCACCAATTTCCGATGGTCTGCGTGAAGTAATGTAAAATCTGACGTTACCTTGTCGATTCGGGTCTCAAGAGAGGTCTTCGTTTGCTCCAGCGTGGTGCCGATGCGCTCCACCGCCGCCAGTACGGAATCCATTTTGGCTGCAAGGGCCGCCGCTGGACCCAAACTGTCGCCCTGTGAGCCATGCGGTTGGTCCGGTCCATCTGCAACCTGCTGCTTCGGCAGGGTTTTATCCCTGAGCCTGCCCATCGCAAGCTGTTGCGCAGACGGCATCCACACTTGCTGACAGCTGCCCGTTCTCCAGTGCCAGGCCCCCACCATGGTCTCTATGGAGAGGGCACCCCTCTAGTCCAGTGCCAACAGACGCCGCCAGAGGAGTCGCCGATCCAGACCAAGCGTCCACACAGGCTAGGCCCCAGCACCCAACAGTTCGCACTCACCCCACTGGTGCCTCCGGCAGTGGACCAACCGGCACCGCACGGCACGGCGGGGATGCGTCTCTCCGATCCTCCAGTGGCCCTGCACCAGCAGTCCCGCGCCGATGGGCCACTGCTGTGCCCCCTCAACAGCTCCCGGCAGCATAGGGCACGCTGTCACAGTGGCGAGATCCAGCGTGCTTCACGTAGACCTGAGTTCTCGAGGCCTTCCCCGGGCACGGCGCCAAGCACAGATCAGGGGCAGCCGTCCCAAGAACAACAACAGGCGAAATGACACCAGCAGCAGCGAAAATGGCGCCAATGCCAACATCAAAATGGCGCCCATGTCTCGTCGTGCCAGGCTACGGGCGTACAGTCAGGTCTCAGCAGTCACGGCCTGGGGTTAACAAGTGTGGCCACCCAGCCGGCCTCGGTCAGCACCCAACGCTGCAGTCCGCGTCAGCATCCAGGCGAGGGGCAGTTTCTATCCTGGCGGGCATCAGTGTCTGCCAAGTCTCAGCCCCCGCCAGCCGGCGCAGCCCCGTATGCGCCTCCAGCAGTGGCCCGACACACACCACGGCCCACAGAGATGGCGCGCTTGCGTAGTCCCAGGTGGCTCCTGCACAGATGCCGCCGCGCACAAGTGATTACAACTGCAGCGCCTCAATGGTCCCAGCAGCGGGGTCCCAGCAGCACAACCAGTGTAGGCAACACACTCCACGGGGCCCTGGACACGTGACACCCTCTCCCCGCAGGGTGTTGAAGATGCTCCAGGTGCAGGGTGACTAAAATGGCTCCCGCACCTCCTCCAAAATGGCGCCCAGCGCTCAGGATGGCAGCCTGAGGGCACGAAACTCAGTCCGCTGGGGCTGCCTGGGCGTCACGAATCGCGGGCATCCAGCCTGCCACAGACGCCAACCAGCCCGTGGGTCTGTGCAGGGCGGAGTCGCTTGAGCCCTGGAGGCCCACCAGACTCAGGGTAAACACCACTAGCCGCCGACGGTCCTCCTGTATCCCCCAGCGGCCACTCCTCTCAGACTATGCCGGCATAGCTCCCAGGGGCAGCCCCAACCTACATAACAGTCTCTTCCAATGTGGGCTGCTTGGGCAGCAAGCACGGGCCACTCTCCTCACCTCCAGTCCTGAAACAGCACTGCCCACAAGGCGCTACACTTCTTGGCGGGCGCGCAGCTCTCGGCTCAAGTGCCGGCAATCACTGCACCGGGGCCGCCAAGCACCGCATCCACCTCCCGGACCGCCAAAAGATGGCACCGGCAGCCTGGTCTCTGCACCTCCACGGGGCCTCCCCCGGTTCACCCCAGGTCCCGCTCCTCACCGCTTGTAGGGGCTCTGCCAGCCGTGCTCCAGCGACACCAACGCGGTGGGCTTCAGGGGAATTGCCCCAGGCCCGAATCCAGTTCCAGTCCTCAGGGAGGTACCAGGCCTCAATCCTCGCCGGCCTCGGGCGCCCCCTTGCACCCCGTTCACTCGGTGCGCAGCCCCCGCCGCTCCAGCCAGCCGCCCTGCCTTACGTTCCACCAGGCAGCGCCGATTCCGCCGCGGGACTCACGGTCCCCCGAGAGCCCGGAGCGACACCCGGCGGTCCGGAGCCTCTCTCTGCCTCTGTGATGGCCAACGGTCACTTCGTGCGGCGCTCCACTGCAGGCCGCTCCACCCCTGTTCGCTGCCCCAATTTAACTCCAGCCGGCTCTGAGAGCTCCCCGCTGCGTCCCCACACCCGCACCTCGCAACACAGACTCTGAAGGCACCTCTTGCAGGGTAAATGAAGGATAATTAAGGGACAGTGTGTCTGTGTGCGAGTCCTGAGGCGGAAGCCGGGACTGGTGTGTGCGCATAGCCTGATTCCCTTATTTTAAAATTTACTTGCACTTTGTTCACTTGTTGGGAATTTTATCTACACAATTTTAAAAAACGTTTATTGCTGCTATTTACTTGTCTCCCAGCACTGACCTGCCTCATTTCGACCTCGTAGCCGGTCTTTACCCCTCATCCCCACCGCAGCCGATTAGGCGCTGCCTGGGCTCGTGACATATTGCGGCCACCATCTTGGGTGAGGAGCAGGTGAGCGGTGCAGCGCTCGGCCCCTCCCGCCCTTTGAGGCATAAAATGGTCCCCTCACCTAGGAAGCGCAGCGGACGAGCGCAGCGGGCGGATCGGAAGCGCGCCGAAGTTGCGCCTAAGTTAAGCCCGTCTGCGCCCGTCCGCGACGGGCAGGGACCAGGGGCCACATCCCCTGTCCAATTGACTAGCGACTTCCCAGGAGAGACGTGCAGTATTATATCTTACTCTAGCAGTGAGCTTAGGAATCTCAATTGTACAAGGGTAAGCAAGTCTGCTTTATGTGCACGAATGGGACCTCAAAACACCATGGGTCCATTCGGCTGTCATAATTGCAGATGGGAGAGTGACCCCTGGCAGGGTCCCACTCCGGTAAACACCCCTAATTCTGCTCTTAAATGCATTTACCTTAACGCTAGATCCCTACCCAAACACACGACGGAAATATGGGACATACTGACCGACCTTCAACCTGATTTGGCCTTTATAACTGAGACCTGGCTTGATATCCATAGCACTCCCGATATCGCAATAGCCCTTCCAGCTGAATACAAAACACTCAATTTAAATAGAGTGAAAAAAGGGGTGGAGGGGTAGCCCTGTTATTTAAGGACTCCCTCACCTGTAGACAAGAGGTGATCGCGCAGGCCAATAGCCATGAGGCAGTGGCATTTTCGGTGTCTATAAACACCAACATTTTATTTGGTGGAGTGATAATTTATAATCCTTCGGCCAGCACTTTAGACTTTAGTGCCCAGCTTCTCGCACAAATCATGCCGATCTGTCTTAAAAACACAAACATTTTGATTATAGGGGATTTCAATCAAATCAATCAAATCAAACTTTATTTCGATTGAATTTACAATCATAAAAGTTCATTGTAGTAAAATTTTCCAACAATTAAAAGAGAAAAGAGAAAAAAGAAACACTTATTAGTTGCTATATACAAAGGTATAAAATTAGTAATTCCTAACATCGTCTGTACATTTGGAACCTATGTGATCCCTGTGAGAGTTTATACACACAATCAACAAAGATATTTTACGATGCAGAGACAGCAGATAGAGAGCGAATTTTCAAACAAGCCTTTAAGAAGCAGGCTATAGATTTGGCAACATATGGAGTGTCTAAAAACTGTAATGCCAAAAGGGCAGGTCTACATCTTCTCAGCCCAAACTGACGTAGTAGTGGAACCAGCCAGCGTTTACGCGGGGTCTCATACAAGCTGCAAAATAATGTTAAGTGCAAAGTGGACTGGACGAAACAATCGTCACAGGGACATCTGGATAGTTCGCGGGACCAGTCTAGAGGCACAGGGAACGACACAAGACGATAAAAGTTATCAAAGCGAAATCTGGCTAGAACATATCTATCATAATTTGATAGATAAAAAGATAGATATGGTTGCATACCAAAAGAGGATTGTACCATCATTAAATGAGTATTAGTGTGCTTACCAATTTTAGAAGACATACGTAAAGCTCTTAAATGGGTGACACATAGGTTCTTCAGAGACTTTCTTGGGATAGACATTAATGAGGCAGGGTTTGAGAATTTTAATATACACTATGATAATAGCAATAACCCCCTAACTAAACAGCTAGTGGAGGATATGGAAATTCTTCAGCTAACTCAAAGAATTGATCAGCCAACTCACATAGCAGGACACATATTGGATCTCATGTTCTCTAACATGGGTACCATTGACATCAATTAGATTAAACCAATGATATGGACGGATCATTCTATGATTGTGTTTTCCCTTAAATTACTTACTAAACACTCCAAACTACCAACCTCGGCAGTAGTTAAAATGAGCAGCTGGAAAAAAAATCTGTAGAAAAATTTCAGCAACATTTTAGACACGCAAACACAGGAGTCACTAATACCAACAATGAAATTGAGCTACTCCAGAACAACATTAGGAGTGCACTAGAACATTGCCCAGCATCACACTCCAAACATAAACGTAGATCTACGATATCAGAGAAATGGTACGGACCAGAATTAAAATCATTGAAAAGAAAGTGCACATCATGTGAACATAAATGGAGACTCAATAAAACCCAAGAAGCTAGAGTTACATACAAAAGAGAACTTATACTCTACAACAAAGCTGTTAGGAAAGCAAAGAAAGATTATTTCTCACATAGAATAACAGAAAACAAAAATTCATCAAAAGAATTATTTAGAATTGTCAAAGAATTATGTAGCCCTGTGAATCTTTCATTAGATCTTACTAAATGATTACTTTTGTGAGAAAATAGATACAATTTATGCTTCTTTCTCCAACATCGAACCAGAACAATTAGAACCCCATGTGTCATCTATAACCCGGCTACTTGTCCCAGGTTCGGACCATTCTCAGAAGAGGAGGTGGGCAAAGTCCTGCTAGAAGTAAAATCAGGTTCGTCATTGGACCCATGACCATCTCATATTTTCTCACAATTGACTCCAATAATTTGCCCGGCCGTAACAAAAGCATTTAACCTCTCTTTAAACCCTGCTGAATTTCCAAAAATGTGGAAAAATGCCATAGTCACTCCATTATTAAAAAAAGCAGGCTCTGATATTATTGACCCAGCAAACTATAGGCCCATCTCACAGTTACCCTATCTATCAAAAGTACTAGAAAAATTAGTCAATAGCCAGTTATCCGACTTTCTCGAAACCAACGATTTACTGGACATCTCGCAAACGGGGTTCCGGGCTAACAACTGCACAGAGACAACACTCTTGGCACTGATGGATAACATCAGAACCCAGGTAGATCAGGGAAAAACGGTCGCCTTGATACTATTGGACCTCTCAGCGGCATTTGATACCGTACCTCACAATCGGTTGTTGGAAATCCTTGCAGTAAAAGGTATACGGGAAAATGCATTAGGGTGGCTGCGGTCATTTATGCAAGAGAGAACACAATCAGTACGGATGGGGGATTTTTCATACCCTCCCCGGAACATCAAGTATGGGGTCCCGCAAGGGGCCTCTTTGAGCCCAACATTGTTCAATGTGTTTGTCTCCTCGTTGGCTGAAATAGGAAGGAAATGGGGTGTCGATATCTGTTCATATGCAGACGACACCCAGCTGATGATCACATTAGATGAGGAAAATGACTCGAAGGACAGGTTACTAAACTGCCTTACTGAATTAGCCAATTGGATGCATAGCCACTGCCTCAAGCTAAATGCAGATAAGTCCGACATATTACTGTTTGGCAGACATACACAGCTATGGGATAGCAGTTGGTGGCCCACAAATCTGGGCATCCCCTCCAGCCCGACAATAACGGCAAAGAATTTAGGTGTGACATTGGACATCACTCTGAGCATGAAAACCCATGTATCTACAATCTGTGGTAAAGGCTTTGCATTACTGAAAATGCTCAGAAGAGTCTTTCCATGGATTCCTACTGATTGCAAAAAGATCCTGGTCCAGTCCCTACTGATGAGTAGGCTGGACTATGGAAATTCCCTGTTTGTGGGAATGGCTGATTATCTCTTTTCCAAATTACAGGTCGTACAGAACGCTGCCGCAAAAGCAATCTGCAACAAAAGGAAATATGATTCAGCCAAGAGTTGCATAAGAGAGCTCCAATGGCTGCAAATGAGGCAAAGAGCTACTTTTAAACTATTGTGCATAACGCATAGAGCATTGCACAATACAGGCCCATGTATTTTAAAAAATAAAATCAAATTTTATGCCCCATCCAGGAATTTGCGCTCCCAAACAACAGCAAGAGCAAGAACTATCCTTGTGAAAACAACTAGGATGGGCGGACGGGCCTTCTCCCACCTGGCGGCGACCAGCTGGAATGAGTTCCCTGTGAATCTTAGACTGACGGACTGCTACCTGTCCTTCAGGAAGCAACTGAAAACATTTCTCTTCCCCAAGCCTGATTAAAACATTGATCTTATTATCTGCTTATCACTGACATTCACTACTGCCATTATAGCGCCGTGATATCCTACTCAGGATGATTGTTAGCGCTTTATAAGCACCGTAAATAAATAAATAAATTTTGGAGCGAAGCTCTACACGGGCACGTCCGCCATGTTGGCTGGCTAGCCACGCCCCCTGCACGGAAGTCTCCGATGCGGGCGAACCGAGAGTTGCAACAGGTCCTGATACGGCCATTGGCGAGCCAGTCCGGTGCTATGAGTATCATCTTCATTCTGGATCGTAGAAGCTTGGCCACCACCTTCGGAATGAGTGGAAGAGGTGGAAAGGCATATGCAAACGTCCCTAACCAATCTATCAAAAGAGCATTCCCCCTCGTTCCTGGTCGGTAAAACCTGGATGCGAAGGCGTGGCATTTTCTGTTTTGATCGTCTGCAAAGAGGTCGATGAAAGGCTGACCCCATTGAAGAAAGATGTCTGCCACCACTTCGACATTGAGCACCCAGTCTTCTTGCTCTTGGAAGTGACGACTGAGGGTGTCTGCTTGCACGTTCTGCTCTCCCGGCAGATAGACTGCCGTGTTCGATAGGTTCCTGGCTAGCAGCCAGTGCCAGATCGCCTGGGATACGAGAGAGAGGGCAAGAGCGTGTTATGTTATTATGTTATGTTATGTTATTAAGTCACTTATAAAGCGCGCTAACACTGATTAGTTTCTTGGAGCTAAAACCTAACCGGTCCCAGGATGCTTGTTTCCGGTCCAGGGAAGACATGGCTTGGCAGTTCGGGCTGGACTGTTCCCATGAGGCACAGGATCAGACTGATTTGCATATGGCCATGTCTGAACTGGGGTGGCTGAGTGAGCTAAAGAATGGTGATGGATTAAACCCAGATCAGTTGACTGGAGGTGAGTGTTTGACTTGCTCAAATGCTCCGTCCATCATCCCCTTTTGTATCGCTGAGTTTGCAGATGACCCAGATGCGCTTCCCAGCCCTGAAGGAACGCATCCATGATCAGGGATTGTTCTGGCAGAGGTTGGTGAAAAGGGACTCCCACCAGAAGGTTCTGTGGTTGCAACCACCAGAGAGTGGACTTCTTTGCTGCAGGGGAGAGGATAATCCGGTCGTTCCACTGACCCGAGGATTGATCCCATTTGTCCTGGAGATCTTGCTGTAACGGTCTCATCCTCAATCTGGCTTTGGGTATGAGAAAAATGCACGAGGCCATCGAACCCAACAGAGTGGCCACCTGTCTTACAGATGGCTGATGAGCCTGAAGGATGATGTTGCCTTTGTCTTTCATTGATGACAATCTCTCCTCCGAAGGAAACACTTTTCCAAGGTCGGAGTTGAGGTTGGCGCCCAGATAGTGGAGTTATTGAGTCGGTTGAAGGATCGACTTGTCCAGGTTGACATGCAGGCCTAAGCGCTGAAGGAGATCTAGGCAGATGCGAAGGTGTTCCTGCACCATTTGAGGAGATTATCCCTTCAACAGCCAGTCGTCCAGGTATGGATATATGAACAGGCCTTGGCGATGTAATGGTGCCGCTACCACTGCCATGCATTTGGTGAATACCCTCGGCGCTGATTTTAGGCCGAAGAGTAAGACTTTAAATTGGTAATGTTTTGTTCCCACCTTGAATCGCAAGAACTTGTGATGTCGTGTTGTGATTGGGATGTGAAAGTACGCATCTTGCAGGTCCACCAAACACATCCTCTCTTGCACCTTTTTTGCACTGAAAACGATTGATTTTGCTAATTGTTTTTAGAATTGTATAATATTTCAACTGGAGCGTTTTTAACCTCCCTGACATCCCTATAGCGAGATCAATTCGCTGGGCACACCCTTTCCCAAAGCGTCGATCCACTGAGGCGCTGGGAACATTGTAAGACAACTTGGCAGCCATCTTTGATTGGGCAGGCTCGCCGGAGAGCTCGACGCCCCTCCCGCCCTCCCAGGGTATTTAACAGAGCATTATTCGGCTCCGCGAAGTATAACTTGCTGTTTCCCTCTGAGGCGGAAGCCGGAGGCCCTTGTGCTCTCTTGCACCTTTTTTGCACTGAAAACGATTGATTTTGCTAATTGTTTTTAGAATTGTATAATATTTTAACTGGAGCGTTTTTAACCTCCCTGACATCCCTATAGCGAGATCAATTCGCTGGGCACACCCTTTCCCAAAGCGTCGATCCACTGAGGCGCTGGGAACATTGTAAGACAACTTTGGCAGCCATCTTTGATTGGGCAGGCTCGCCGGAGAGCTCGACGCCCCTCCCACCCTCCTCCTGCCCCGCCCGTAGTATGTATAAAAATGACAGTGTCACCCGTCCGCGCAGCGGGCGCGCCGGCGGCGCGCCGGAGGCGCGCCAGAGGCAAGCCCGTCTGCGCCCGTCTGCGCCGGGACCGGGCCTAGGGCCACAACCCCTGGCCCACTTCTTTCATATAACCGGGGTACACTGCTGGAGATTGCTCCCTCCCATGCCCCGCTCTGTACCAAATACGATTTCTCCACAATGTTACCAGAGATACAAACACACTGCCAACATTGTAACACTACACTCGCGTTCACGAACTCTGTCAACCTAGCTCAAAACCGTGGAGTTGAGAAAGACACTCATGTGACCATGGCGCTAATTAACGCGCGTTCCCTGAGCAAGCACTGTCAGGAAATAGCCGATCTCATCAGCGATCTCAATTTAGATGTTCTATACATCACAGAGACCTGGTCTGATGAGGCATCTGCCCCAGATTATGTCACGGCAGCTCCATCAGGCTTCAGTGCCTATCGGCAGGACAGGCCTAAAGGGAAAGGTGGTGGGCTAGCCATTATAGCGCGAGACCATTTGGAAGTACGCTTCTCGCCTATACCCATTACTTCATGTGAAGCCATGCATTTTAATATAAAGCTGTCCCCGACCTACAACTTCAAGGGAGTGCTCCTCTATAGACCCCCTGGGAACAGATCAGCATTCCTTGATAACCTTAGTAACATCACTGAGTTTATAGCTACAGAAGAATCTACCACTATTATGGGCGACTTCAATTTCTATCTGGAGCAAAGCAGCGATAAGGATACTATCTCCCTTACGTCCGACCTAGAAATTATGGGTCTTAGTCAACTGGTCACGACCTCTACCCATCAAGCAGGTCATACGCTAGATGGAATTTTCTCAAATGTGGAAGGTCTGTGCATAACCTCGGTTCTCCCCATGACATGGACTGACCACTCAGTCATTCTTAGCAGCCTTACCATCAAAGGCTTGCCGAGAAAAAAGGCTGTTCACACGAATAGTGGCACTTTTAAAGCATGGAAGGACATCAACTCCAATGACCTTACGATGTTGTTAAATAACACTATTCCGGATTTATCCACCGACCCCAATACCGCCACCAACCAATTCAAGAAATGGTTGGCCGAAGCTACCACTCAGCTGGCACCCACCAAATCTATCTCAAAGAACAGAAACCGGCCTAAAGCTCAGTGGTATACTAAAGATCTGAAAATTCAAAAACAACTAACTAGGAACAGAGAACGGCACTGGCGAAGAACTCATGATAGCGAAAATAAGGAAAAATATAAACAAGCTCTTGCTTCTTATAAAGCTATGATAGTAGCAGCAAAAAAACATTATTTCACCTCCAATATAGAGACCGCGAAAAATTCTAGCAGAGAGCTATATAACATTGCTAAAACCCTTTCTGGAAACACTCCAGATCCTAACCCCCCCCCCCCCATCACAAGCATTATGTGATGCCTTATCCGAGTTCTTTTTCAAAAAGGTCAATGACATCTACCAAGTGTTTAACTCTGACCCTGTTAGTAGTCCTGCTACGTCCTCAATGATCATACCGAAAAACACTATGACCAACTTCAAACCCCTCACCACGGATCAAGTTAAGAGCATAGTAAAATCGATCAAAGCTGGGTCAGCTCTGGATCCCTGCCCAACCTCGGTGATCGCAACTGTATCAGACACAGTCATTCCCATCATTACATATGTCTGTAATACTATACTGATATCTGGAATTTATCCAGACTCATTAAAAAACACGCTGATTAAACCCCTGCTAAAAAAGCCTGGTCTAGATAAAGGTGAATTAAAAAACTATCCCCCTATCGCGAGTCTCCCTTTTCTAGCAAAAGTCACCGAAAAGGCCATGAACCACCAACTCTCAGAATTCATTGAGAGTCATAACCTGCTGGATGACACACAGTTCGGTTTCCGTAAATACCACGGAACGGAAACCGCTCTCATTAAGGCAGCGGATGACATAAGAGTCATCCGTGATCAGGGAGGAACAGCACTGCTCGTCCTTCTTGATCTCTCAGCGGCCTTCGACACGGTCGACCACAAGATCTTGGTCGACCGTGTCGAAAGGATGGGTATTCAGCTCACAGCCAAGGATCTCCTGGCCTCTTTTCTGGCCAACAGAACCCAGGCTGTCACCATGGGTCCTTTTCAATCAGCGGATCTGTCGTTGCCGTGTGGGGTTCCCCAAGGCTCATCCCTCAGTCCGACACTATTTAATATCTATGTGTCGGACCTTGCTAGTGTCATCAAAGCACACGGGATGGGCCTCACCTCATACGCTGACGACACCCAGCTGGTCTTGGCCATAAAGGGTAATGGACAGGAGGTGGCAGAAAGACTCCAAAGGGGGATGTTTGCTATCGGTGAGTGGATGGCAAGAAATTGCCTGAAGCTCAATTCCGATAAAACCGAGGTGGTGATCTTTGGCAACCTTTTGCCAGCCTGGTCGGCAGCTTGGTGGCCATCGGCTCTTGGTGCCCCTCCTACCCCCACCGCTAAGGTCAGAAACCTGGGAGTCACATTTGATGACAAGCTCAGTTTCATGGCCCATGCAAATAAGGTGGCAGCTAACGCCCATTTTAAGCTCAAAATAATAAAAAAGATTATCCCTTATTTACCAGATTCAGCAGCCAAGACGTTAGTCACCTCCCTGGTCCTGACATCGTTGGATTACTGCAACGGTCTATTGCTCAATGCACAAAGCAGAGTCACGAAAAAACTTCAGACTGTGCAGAATGCAGCGGCACGCATGCTATCCAAGAAACCCAAGTTTGCCCCCATCTCGGACACCTTGAAAGAGTACCACTGGCTATCCATCCAAAATAGGGCTAAATTCAAAGCGCTATGCATAGTCTATAAGACCCTGCAGGATCAAGGACCGTGCTTCCTCAAGAAGCTACTAATTCCCTACAACCCGTCCAGAACACTTCGCTCCTCCTCGCTTAACCAACTGGTGGTTCAACGAAGCAGAACAGTTTCATGGGGTGATCGCCGCTTTTCTATCGCAGCCCCCAAAATCTGGAACGCCTTACCGAACCACATTAAAATAAGCCCCACACTTCTTCAGTTCAGAAGGAAACTGAAGACGTGGTTATTCAACCAGTAAACCCAGCTACCAACCTCCTGATCAGGGACAGACAGCATTGCTTATCAGCGCCGAGACGCCTACGGGTATTTGCATGCGCTCTACAAATGCTATTAAATAAATAAATAAATAAATCCAATCGCCTTTCTTTAGATGTGGGAATATTTGGTGGAGCGCCAACATTAGAAACTTTTCCTTTTTGATGGACTTGTTCAGAGAACGTAGATCCAGAATTGGTCTGAACTTGTTTGGTTGATCTTTTTTCTGAACAAGGAAGTATCGTGACTACACTCCCTTTCGTCTTCTATTGCTCGCTTTTCAAGTAGAGTCAACACTTCCTGATGCAGGAGATTTATATGTAGATGACGAGATTTCACTCCAGGAATGTCTCTTGGGGACACACAAAAACGTAGTGTGTACCCATTTTTTAGTATATTTAGCAGACACTGATCTTTGGTTATGTTGCGCCACTCTTGAATGTACCTTGAGATACTCCCTCCCACTGGAGTGTGCAACGGTACTAGAGAAAGCAGAAATTCATTGCTTCCCTGGAGTTTTTGATGCGGAGGACTGCTGTTGATGTCCTCCTCTTCTTCTCGAGGAATGGCGTCCTTAGTACTGGGATTTGCCCTGTTTTTTTTTGCGACCATTGAGGGGTTTGAACCCTCTGTTGGTAGTTTTTCCGATTGAAGGGCCTGTATCTCTTCCTAAATTCCTTTTTCTTCTCTAGGCCCACAGCCTTTAAGGTGTCCAACTCGGCCTCGATCCTCGCCATTTCTTCATTTGTGTGTGCACCAAACAGTGAAGTGCCAGAATAAGGGAGATTAAGGATGGGCTGCTGCGCCTTTGGTTTTAACGCTGTGAGACACAGCCAGGAAGATCGTTGTGCACATATGCCATGTGCATAAATGTGAGCCGCCAGGGAAGCACCATCTGCTGCAGTGCTGGTTACCTGGTTTGCCACCAGAGCACCTTCCTGAAGGATTTCAGAGAAGTCCTGTTGATCCTCCTTTGGTAGCTTGTCCTTGAAGCACTCCAGTGAGTCCCATAGTGACCGGTCATAACGACCCAGCAGAGCCGCAGCGTTGGACACTTGTAGAGAAGACGCTGCAGAGCCACAAGCTTTCCGTCCCCAAGAATCTTGTGCTCTACTCTTTTTATCCGGAGGAAGATGTAAATGCATGCATCTTCGCTGCTGCAATAATGACAGAGTCCGGAGGTGGATCCGATCTAAGGAAAAGAGGATCCGATGCAGCCGGCTTATATTGTTTAAGGATCCAAGCTGGAGCTGCTTTAGACGATGCTGGGGCAAGGAAGAGATCCATTACTGGCTTGATGATACCATGGACCAAAGGGAGCAATGGCCTAGCCGCAGACCTTTGATGTAGAGTCTCAAAAATGATGGATGTAGTTGTCTGGGGAGCTGACATGGTGATGCCCAGCTTCTGAGCTCCTCTGGTGAGAACATCATGAAAAGTGTTCACATTATCAATAGGCGACACTCTGGCGGGAAGACTATCCGTCTGGGTAGGTGAGTAATTCCTTTTGGATGACTGTGTCAAAGAGGAAGACCAAGACAGTGTACGCTGCCTCTTGCGATGACCCTGAGACAACCTGCGTTCAGGGGATCTACCTCGGTGTTCTGTGCCCCGAATGGTGGGTGATCTGTCCACTTCCTGCACAAGACGCTGCAATGGTGATCTGTGCAGCGGACTGGAGTAGTCCGTAGGCCGTTGAGTGTGACCAGCGGTCCCTGTCTGCCAATGATGGAGAGGTTGTAGCCATCTGGGAGAGAGCTGGATGGAAGGAGATCGCTGTCTTCCTGGAGAATCTCTTGGCGGTGAGTTTGAAGGCTTCTGTGAATTAACAGAAGCACTGCGTGATGACGCAACCATCTGGCGTGAGCTCCGAATGGAGTGAGAGGCCTCTCTGCGGCTTCAGGAGCGTTATCAGTGTCTTGATGAGCGATGTGACGTCAATGGGGAGTGTCTCAAAGTCGACCGGCTCTGTGTCACCATCACTGGTGAGTTCCCACAGCCTGATCGACTCCTCGATGTCGATCTCTCAGTGTGCTTCCATTGTCAGGAGCCTATGGGCTTCGCCTTCGATGGTGAGCATGCAGGAGACCTCAACGATGATCGGGAAGACGGAGAAATCCTTCTCGACGTTGATCTTTTCCTCGGCGCTGACCGTCTTCTAGAAGTCAGTGGAGTCGAGAGTGGGACACTAGTCGACGCCGATGGAGACCGCGGTCTCGACGTCGAAAGATGTTTGGTATATTTCACCCTTGGTCTCGACGTTGAATACCTTGCCGTTGGAGAGGATCATGCCTTCGACGTCAAACACCGCCTGAACGACGACGGAGGCGATGAGTGTCTAGCCTCAGGTGACGAGGCGTGTCTCGATGTTGACCGTCCCCTGGTTGACGTCGACAGAGATGTTTGCTTCAACGCCGATCGCCGGTGACCCTGCAACGGCGGAGCCTGTCTCGACGTCGACCGTCGCCTGGTTGACGTCGACAGAGATGTTTGCTTCAATGCCGATCGCCGGTGACCCTGCAACGGCGGAACCTGTCTCGACGTCGACCGTCGCCTGGTTGACGTCGATGGAGATGTTTGCCTCGAAGCCTATCGCCGGTAACGGCGGAGCCTGTCCAGACGTCAAACGCCACATGGACGGACGATGACGGAGATCTGCCTCTCGACGCTGGGCTAGCCCGCACCAACAGAGAGCGACTCCTCAATGCTGATATCGTCACCGGGTTAACGACGGCAGAGGATTCAACGTACCTGCGTTCTTCGACGACGACCGGTGTTCTCTCAATGGCGAGCCTGCCATCGATGGTCTTCTCGTCGATGATGTCGTTGCCGATGAAGGGATTTGAGGCAAAGAGCCCGACGCCGATGGAGAGCATACTGGAATCTTACTTCTAGATGGAGTGGAGGCTCTCTTCTACATCGGAGACCTGTCTCTAGAAGGTGATTTTCTCTTCTCAGCCAGCCCATAGAGGCAAATCCTCTCCCTGTCCTTCAGAGTTCTCTTGGACAGCAGCTGGCAATGTTGGCAGGATTTAGGATTATGTTCAGAGGAAGGTTTAGAACATAGACAGGATGGGAGTCTGATTTAGCCTTCTTCTTGCCACAGGAAGGCCAAAGGTCAAAAAGAGAGGGCATTTCTGACTAAAAGAAAATGCTCAACTCTCTAAAAAAACAGTGAAGTAATACTCCAACACTAGAAAAACGTTGAAGTAAAAGTTTGTTGACTCAAAAGTATTTTCTGGAGCCGGAAAGAACAACTGACCTAACTGTCACCCCTGAGGCATGATGGGAAGCTAGGGGTCATGGCTGCCTTAAAGGCACGTGCCAGTTTATCAGAGTGTTTATGTGGGTTAGCTTTTCAGCTTTCTACACTAATGTTTCTACAATGCAGCCTATGTGCTGCAATGTTTTTTCATTATTCCTTGCAGGACTGTCTTTTCTGCTGTATATTAAAGCAGTTTTCAAAGACTTTTTTCTCCCTGCTTTATTTGAATATGTTTATGTACATGAGAATTCCTTGCAACATTGCTCAGCATGTTTATGGAGGCTGTATTGTGTGTTTTTATCCATACTAATATAATAAAGAGAGAGCCCAAACCTTTGAGGCGGGTAATCTCAGGAACCACAGCACCAATCACAACACCCAATACTGCGTTGGAAAGGGCAGTTGCAGCAGAAGGACATAGGCTATGCAGACGCCCACCATATACATTTAAAAGGTAAAAGAACCGTGCCAGCAAAGTAGTCCCTTGTGGGCGTGTCTGCGTTGTGCTGTGGGCGTGTGCTGGGACGTGACAAAAGCTGGGGACGTGTGGTACGTTCCGCCCTTCATGCCAGGTCTCATATCGTGTGCTGTGGGCGTGTGCTGGGGCGGGATTACAGGAAAAAAGCGAACGTTGTGCCCAATATTTCATTGTTTTTTCTTCCCAGGTTCTGTACATTCCAGCTCCGGGTGTCCACCCTGCTCCCTTTAAATAACCCTGCACCCCATAATCATAACCCACCCTTACTCCTTAAAATACCCCAACACCCTTAAACACTAACCCATCTTAACCCTATAAATATAACCTGTACCCCAAAACCCAAACCTATCCCTAAACCCTAAAAATACCCCTGTACCCCAAAACCCAAACCTAGCCCTGAACCCTATAAATACCCCTGTACCTCAAAACCCAAACCTACCCCCTGAACCCTAAAAATACCCCTTTACCCCAAAACCCAAACCTAGCCCTGAACCCTAAAAATACCCCTGTACCCCAAAACCCAAACCTACCCATGAACCCTAAAATACCCCTGTACCCCCAAACCTAGCCCTGAACCCTTAAAATACCCCTGTACCCCAAACCTAACCCTAAAAATACCCCTGTACCCCAAAACCCAAACCTAGCCCTGAACCATAAAAATACCCCTATACCCCAAAACCCAAACCTAGCCCTGAACCCTAAAAATACCCCTGAACCCCAAAACCCATACCTATCCCTAAACCCTAAAACTACCCCTGTACCCCATAACCCAAAACTATATATGAACCCTTAAAATACCCAAACACCCCAAAACATATACCTCAGTACCCCAAAACATATACCCATATACCCATACTCACCTTATCCAAACATTTTTTAAAAACATGCTTTTACCATTCGAGCATTTACAACGAATTTTGTTGCAAATGTATGCGTGGTAAAAGCATATAAAATGTAATGCCATGCGTTATAATGGCATTGCGGAGTCATGGTACTTTCGTAATGAAAGTATGCGGAGTGATGGTATGCGGAAAGAAAGTTGCGGAATAATGGGTGTTTACCCTCCCCCGGTAAGTACATTGGTGGCATGGCGGCCCACATCTCCAGCAACATACTCATATTTTTTCACCACCGATTTGAAAAATGCACAGGTCTCTCTCATTGATGGCCAGCACGGACATACACTTTTAGACACACCTCCCGCCACAAGTTCTAGAATTGCGAACTTTAGAGCTGGGGAGCTACGTTCGAATCTCGGCATCAGCTCAACATCCTGTGATTTCAGGCAAATCGCTTTGTCTCCCCGTGCCTACCACAAATGAATGTGTTCTTCTGTAATGTAAATTGTGCTCATGCCATGTTGTCGAGTTCGCGCTATATAATATTGCAAGGAAAAATAAAGTAGGGAAACTCGAGTTCACACACTACTGAACGCGCACTCTTAAGTGCATCAGCAGTGCACTGTGAATCGGAGCGTTTCACAGGCCTGTCACAGATCAGAAATGCTATCAAAACGAAATCCTACAAAACAATATACTACTGGCCGGCAGCAATCCATACCCGGACAACGCCGGGAAGGGCTGTGTATGTGTATGTGTATGTGTATGTGTATATATATATATATATATATATATATATATATATATATATATATATATATATATATATATATATTGTCCCAAAGAAGAATTCAATAAACACGCTCTCAGGAAAGAAAAGGAGTATGCCGGTCAAATGAAGTGCTGTTTAATCACAACGCGTTTCACCAAACAAATGGCTTGATCGCGTGATTGTATGCTTGTTGTTCAAAGGTTAAATAACATCAACAATATGCTGAACATAAACATAGGACTGCGGCTAGAGGGCAGACATTACTGAAAGGTCAGGCATAATCAGGCAAAATGCGCGCGGTCAATGCATGAAATAGAATACATTAAGCATGATTCAAAGTTACAAAATGTAGCAACAACCTCATACTGTGGTAAAAGATGCGTTGCATGAAAATTGGCTTAAATAAAGGTGAATAAGCAGGTAGATGAGATAACCGCTCTCATCAAATTAAGACAAGTCTGTCGCGCTAAGTGCATCATGCGCGCGATCAATGCATCAAATAAAATACATAAAGCATGATTCAAAAAACGTAGCAATTAACCCAAAGTGTGGTAAAAAACTGCGTTCGATGAAATTGACCCAATGGTGAAGAGGCAGGCGGGTACAGCAACTGCTCTCATCAAATTAAAGTGGACTGAAAACAGTCCTAACTCGACACGTGGATCGTGCTGGATTCAACATGACCCCATTAGCATAATCGTGTCATGAAAACGCTGCGCAAATCCTGACAGATTGACATCTGAGACAGTGCATCTAAAATACAGGGCAAGTGCCCAAGTCCTGTGATGATGCCCTTACTGTACGAAGTCATTCAGTTGCCCTCAAGTGCCGCTCTCACGTCTAACAAGCAAACCAGTGCCCCCGTGTGCAGGAAACAGGAGAAGGGGAGGAGTCCCGTGATCGTGAAATATAAGTGAAAAAAGGGGCCCCTTCTCGTGTGTTTCTGTAAATAAAACAAAAAAATACAAAACATAATTATATACAATTCAGCTGGACATGCTAAAAGCATAAACTTTCATTAAAAATCAGTTTCAGAGGTACTGATTATCCAGAAAGAAGATAATGTTAGGAGGAAAACACAGTTGTAAACATCACAATCATGTCATATTATGATAAGTCAGAGACACCAGAGCCCTGGTGTCAGGCGGGGAAGATAGCATGCGCATAGTTATTTCTTAAGGTGTACTGATAACTCCTCATTTTCATTCAAGCCTCCCGGGGTTTTAGTTTGGAAATCAATGATAAGTTAGGACTCCCTTTGACGCAGTTTCAAAACTCTATTACCCCCCCTGGGATTCTTAGTGATTTGTTCCAGGATGATGTACCTTAGATCCCGAACACTAGAGAAATGAGTTTCTCTAAAATGTCGGGCCACCGGATATTTGGGATCAAAATTGGTGATAGCTCTGGTGTGTTCCAGTATCCTCTTTTTGGCCATGCACGTAGTGCTGCCAATGTACCATTTGTTACAGGTGCAAATGATTGCATAGATAACAAATGTGGAGCTGCAGGTCAAAAAAGGTTTGATCTTTTTCTTGACGCCATTGTAGGTGACTTCCTTACATGACTTGCTGTTGGCGCACGCCTTGCAGTGTCCGCAAGGGTAGAAGCCACCAATACCCTCTATGTTGGTAGGGGGGTATACCGTGATGTCACTATGGACCAGCATGTCCCGTATATTTTTGCCACGTCTGTACGTGATACTGGGTCTAGTGGAAAGATCTGCTCCTAGAACATTGTCACTTTTGAGAACGTCCCAATTTTTGGTAACAATTCTCTTTATTGGGAAAATAATGGATGACAAAACGGTAAACAACACCATCATTAATTTATCTAAGAGAGAGCTTAGCATGATGGAGAAACGAACCCTTTGTCTAGGACTATCTTTTTGCCCCTCTTCCTCTTCCAGATACACTGACAATCGTATTGATTTATTTAAATACACACGTAAATTAAAACTGAAAAAATGGTTCAAATTGAAAGGACAATCCAATGATAATACTGTCACTGTATCGGATTTACCCAACATATATAATTTTGACATTAGGGACAGTGAAACCTTGAACACGGTCATGGAATTGGGGATAAGTGACAATGGAGATTACCCACCCACAAGTACCACACAACTTTTATCAGACTTAGACATTCGTACTGACACTGCTGCCAACACTGAATTTAGAACGAGATCCCTTTTTATGCCCACTCTTCCGCATGACAGCATCGACACATTCCACGAGTGTGTGAATAAGAGTCTTAATGATCTCAGACATAAGAAACATTGGAAAACTAGCAGCCAAAATATGACACACAAACAACGTGAGGCCATAAAATCCCTGATGGACGATGGGGACATTGTCATCCGTCCAGCTGATAAGGGGGCCAATATTGTGGTACTGGACAGAGATATGTACATTAATGAGGCCAACAGACAACTGGCTGACAGTCGTTTCTATGAAACTATTGATACAGTACGTTATCACGCCAGTATTACCATTCTACATGATTCTTTGCTAGATTGGAAGGAAAGAGGCATTTTGTCATGGGATGAGTTTAAATATCTTAAATGTGACTTTCCTGTACTTCCCGTGTTGTACCTGCTGCCCAAAGTTCACAAGAACAAAACCAATCCACCAGGGAGACCTATTGTGTCCTCCAGGGGCAGTGCTTCAGACATGGTATCAAAGTATATTGATCATTTTCTGAGGGAATCTGTGACTAACTTGGCCAGTTATGTCAAAGACACTAAGGATTTTCTGAAGAAAATCGAGGATCTAACATGGGATACGGACTCTATTTTGATTACACTTGATGTACAGAGTCTATACACCATAATAGACCATAAGCAAGGCCTTGAGGCATGTGAAGAATTTCTCCAGAACAGGCACATTAGATTCAGAGACCACACTCGTATGATTTTAGGAATGATTAAATACTGTCTGGAATATAACATCTTTATGTTCAATGGTGAACTATACAGACAAGTGAGCGGGTCAGCCATGGGATCATGTTTTTCACCCAGTTTTGCGAATCTGTTTCTGGGTAAATGGGAATCAGATATACGCAATGATACCAATCTTCAAACAGACTTTGCCAAGGTCAAGGTATGGTTGAGATACATTGACGATCTCTTCATTGTGTGGAGTTGCACTATGGATGAGGCTGATGCTTTTGTTGACAGACTCAACCACAATGACAGGAACATCGTCTTGAGCGGTAACAAAAGCAACACTTCCATAGAGTATCTCGACGTTAGAGTGGAAATCAAAAACAACAAGGTTCACACTTCACTCTTTCGTAAAAACACCGCAGGGAATAGTATGCTGCATGCCCTCAATAGTCATCCGGAAAATCTCAAATGGAGCATTCCGTTTGGCGAATTACTGAGGGCAAAACGCAACTGCAATACCACTCAAAGTTTTGAGGATGAAAGCAAGGTCATGATGACAAGATTCAGAGAAAGGGGTTACCCTGAATGGGTTCTGAAGAAAGCTAGAATGAGGGTCAACGCCATAGACAGAACCGAAACCATCAGTGATAAACCAGATGATGATGTCCAGATGGGACAAACCACCAGACTCATTCTGACATATAGTTCAGATGCCAAAGCAATAAAGAGAATTGTTACCAAAAATTGGGACGTTCTCAAAAGTGACAATGTTCTAGGAGCAGATCTTTCCACTAGACCCAGTATCACGTACAGACGTGGCAAAAATATACGGGACATGCTGGTCCATAGTGACATCACGGTATACCCCCCCTACCAACATAGAGGGTATTGATGGCTTCTACCCTTGCGGACACTGCAAGGCGTGCGCCAACAGCAAGTCATGTAAGGAAGTCACCTACAATGGCGTCAAGAAAAAGATCAAACCTTTTTTGACCTGCAGCTCCACATTTGTTATCTATGCAATCATTTGCACCTGTAACAAATGGTACATTGGCAGCACTACGTGCATGGCCAAAAAGAGGATACTGGAACACACCAGAGCTATCACCAATTTTGATCCCAAATATCCGGTGGCCCGACATTTTAGAGAAACTCATTTCTCTAGTGTTCGGGATCTAAGGTACATCATCCTGGAACAAATCACTAAGAATCCCAGGGGGGGTAATAGAGTTTTGAAACTGCGTCAAAGGGAGTCCAAACTTATCATTGATTTCCAAACTAAAACCCCGGGAGGCTTGAATGAAAATGAGGAGTTATCAGTACACCTTAAGAAATAACTATGCGCATGCTATCTTCCCCGCCTGACACCAGGGCTCTGGTGTCTCTGACTTATCATAATATGACATGATTGTGATGTTTACAACTGTGTTTTCCTCCTAACATTATCTTCTTTCTGGATAATCAGTACCTCTGAAACTGATTTTTAATGAAAGTTTATGCTTTTAGCATGTCCAGCTGAATTGTATATAATTATGTTTTGTATTTTTTTGTTTTATTTACAGAAACACACGAGAAGGGGCCCCTTTTTTCACTTATATTTCACGATCACGGGACTCCTCCTCTTCTCCTGTTTCCTGCACACGGGGGCACTGGTTTGCTTGTTAGACGTGAGAGCGGCACTTGAGGGCAACTGAATGACTTCGTACAGTAAGGGCATCATCACAGGACTTGGGCACTTGCCCTGTATTTTAGATGCACTGTCTCAGATGTCAATCTGTCAGGATTTGCGCAGCGTTTTCATGACACGATTATGCTAATGGGGTCATGTTGAATCCAGCACGATCCACGTGTCGAGTTAGGACTGTTTTCAGTCCACTTTAATTTGATGAGAGCAGTTGCTGTACCCGCCTGCCTCTTCACCATTGGGTCAATTTCATCGAACGCAGTTTTTTACCACACTTTGGGTTTATTGCTACGTTTTTTGAATCATGCTTTATGTATTTTATTTGATGCATTGATCGCGCGCATGATGCACTTAGCGCGACAGACTTGTCTTAATTTGATGAGAGCGGTTATCTCATCTACCTGCTTATTCACCTTTATTTAAGCCAATTTTCATGCAACGCATCTTTTACCACAGTATGAGGTTGTTGCTACATTTTGTAACTTTGAATCATGCTTAATGTATTCTATTTCATGCATTGACCGCGCGCATTTTGCCTGATTATGCCTGACCTTTCAGTAATGTCTGCTCTCTAGCCGCAGTCCTATGTTTATGTTCAGCATATTGTTGATGTTATTTAACCTTTGAACAACAAGCATACAATCACGTGATCAAGCCATTTGTTTGGTGAAACGCGTTGTGATTAAACAGCACTTCATTTGACCGGCATACTCCTTTTCTTTCCTGAGAGCGTGTTTATTGAATTCTTCTTTGGGACAATAGTGAATACCACCGGTTTGACTCCGCCGGCGTGCACGCCACCTTCCATGGGTCGGAGGGATCCAGAAGGAGTGTTTTACTTTGGATATATATATATATATATATATATATATATATATATATATATATATATATATATATATAATGTTTCCGGGGTCCCGCACATAGGCGGGAATATTCATGTGCTTATGACTATTGATGAGGATCCACTGGAAGAGAACTGGGTTTTATAGGCTGTTATTTTTTCACCACTTCACACCAGTTAACCCCAGCCTGAAGTGCCAAGCCAGGTCCTCCCTGGACTGATAACAAGCATCCTGGTACCTATTTCGAGGTATCATCCCTCATCAGCCAGGCTAGCTTGCATTCAGTGGCGCCGCAAACAAGGGACCCATGTCTAGGCATACCTTTAGCCACTTAGGGTGCACATTGCAACATCAGGAAATAAAATGATGGACGAAGTGTGGAACCTTTACAAACATTCACCCCCAGTAAGAAATCCTAATTTAATCCATCAATATTTTGCTTTCTACGTCACCCCAATTTGGACTCAGCCATATGCAAATCAGTCTTCACCCTACACCACATGGGAACAGTCCAGCCGAAATGCCAAGCTAGGCCCTCACTGGACTGAAAACAAGTATTCTGGGACTGGTTTCAGGGTATCATACCTCTTCAGCCAGGCTAGATTGAATCCAGTGGTGCAGCGAGCAAGGGACCCAGGTCTAGGCATACCCTTATCCACTTACGGCGCACATAGCAACTTCACAAAATAAAATGATGGACAGAGTGTTAAAACATTCAGAGGCTCCCCCTGTCAGAGATCAGGGTTTTATAGACTGGTTTTTTTCTCACACCATCAGCCCAGTTTACCCCAGCCCGAAGTGCAGAGCCAGGTCCTCCCTGGACTGGAAACAAGCCTCCTGGGACCTATGTCGGGGTATCATCCCTCATCAGCCAGCCTAGCTTGCATTCAGTGGTGCAGCAAGCAAGGGACCCATGTCCAGGCATACCCTTGGCCACTTTGGGTGCACATAGCAACATCAGGAAATAAAAATGATGGACGAAGAGTGGAACCTTTTCGAACACTCAACCCCGCAGTCTGCAATCCTTGTTAAATCCATCGATATTTTGCTTGCTACGTCACCCCAATTTGGACTCAGCCATATGCAAATCAGTCTTCACCCTACTCCCCATGGGAACAGTCCAGCCGAACTGCCAAGCTAGATCCTCCCTGGAATGAAAATAGGCACCCTGGGACTGGTTTTGGGGTATCACCTCTAATCAGCCAGGCTAGCTTCATTCCAGTCGTGCAGAGAGCAAACGACCCTTGTCTAGGCATACCCTTAGCAAATTTGGATGCGCATAGCAACATCACTAAAAACAAGCATTGGCATAGCCAACAGGTCTCGCCTTTGGGAGCTTATTAGTTTGGCCATGCAGCAGATTCTCCCCTATTAGCATGCCCACACACTCAACATTGCCAATAGCCACATGAGCGCTGCAACTTCGATACATGATTACTGTAGCATGAACCCGCGAGTATATTTGTGGTATATAATGTGGTGACAACATGCTGAACCTTCCGAGGTGTGATGGACCGGGCTGAACCTGGTGCAGGTGGTGACAGATTGGAGCCGGTGAGAAGTAAAAGGTGCACTTAGTGGGGATGACAAGTGCAGCAAGTTTTGTTTCTGTTGAGTTTCATGACAATCGTTGTCATCCATGATTAAATGGCGGAACAACCTCTATGCAGGGCTTAATTTGCACCAGTGTTTGAAGGTAGTGGGCACCAAAGCTCAGTTCTGGAGACCAGGAATTATTTTTCAACATCAGAATTAACCCAGAGTCAGGGCTTTAAGTGGGCCAGGCCCCTCCGGGCCTGAGACCCGGTAGTTATTAAAAACAGACATTGAAACGGGTCCTGTCATGCTCTAGGTTGATGTCATTAACTTTTTTGCCATCAAAACACTAGTTCATTTCTGACAAAAAATGCAAGAAACATTTTGCCAATCCACACCAGCGATTTAGTTTCGGTTTATATTCTACAGGTTTATTTAATTTTGCATTCTTGAAGAGTGTTTACTATTTCTGGGATGTTGGGTTTCTATATGTTTTTTTAGTGCAGCATACTTTGAACCGAGTCGCCGTCAGGTGTTATAACGGGCCACGATTGAGATCTCTGGATTTGAGGCTGAAGGCTACGCGAGTGATTGTCAGTGGGTCAAAAACATGCCCAGAGTACATGTCCATGTGATGAAATTTCGGTACAGTCCACAATTCATGTAACGTTATTTTGTGGATTTTACGAGTCACCACTTAAGCGATGGATTATTCCATTATTGCTAACTATGGGCCTGAGAAGCTGTCGCCCCGATTTTTTCTCGCCCTACAACATCTAGACTCTGAATTTTGTGCTAAATGTATTGCCTGTTTTCTTAAGGCGTGTATAAAATATCGCTGTAATTACGACTAAAACACTGATGCACCAGCACTTTACTAAAATATATCCAGTTTACCCCTTATTGAATATCTTACTTTGTAATTGAGATTATATAATTAATACCGCTCTCCTTTTATACTTGTATTCTTTTTAAATGTTGAAATGTTTTTATGTACTTTTATGGTTCCTACAAAATTATGGCCACCGAATAAAAGATATATGACTGACTGACATGCTCATTCAATCCTTAGCCTCTCTGATGGAGTGCTCAGAGCAACAGTCATGTATTTCGGTTGCAATTGTGAGTCTGAGAAAACATGTGCGAAAGAGGTACACAGCTATGAAAATATTGACAAGCGATAGAAAAAGATAATGCAGTGCTTATAGGCGAGTGGGTGTGTGGTGGGTTTGTGGGGTGGGGACATAAAGGAGATGGGAGTAAGTGCATTCAGGAGAGTTAAGGTTAGGTTGGTGGTATTGTACTAGGATACGGCGCCTCAGGGGACTGTACACCTTACTGTGTTTGTTGATTCTATCTCGGGAATGGTGCTATAAGGAGAAGAGAACCACACTTCCTCTTCTAAATTAGGCCAAGGTGAGTGACAGACCATAACAAAATTGGAGACATCACAACATAGTTATTACATGTTAAGGAGTTGAGATCATATTTATAACCCTACCATGATCCTCTTCTCTTCACACAGAAAAAAGAACACTCGAGGAAAATAGGTACCCAGGGCACTTACCTCACATTTACTTCACGCATGCCACTATAGCATATTATTAGACCTCACCAACTGAAATCTTCACCCCGGTAATTAGTTTCACAACGCACAACTAAATAATTTTAAAAACTCAAAATTTAAGAGCATGACAAAACGAATCACTAATTTCTCCATATCTCAATGGGTGCACTTGAGAAACCTCTCAAGTTTGGAGAGTAAATCATGTACAACTGTGGTTGCTTTTTAAATACAACTTCCCGTAAATTAACATGCACAAATGTATATGAGCATTGCTAATAAAACCCACCACCGCCTGCTAGTGTAACATAAAAATGATGTATAACAACAATCTGTTCAAATGGAACCGAAAGTGTTACAAATATATTACCTTTTTTCACCTAACAGCCTTGAAAAAGTCAAGGGTTACATTCCCTACTGACGAAACACGTGTTGGCTGTGACATCGATCAAAATAATAAACAACACCTGCAGAACAACCTGAATTACAAGGACCTCAAAAGTTTTTTGTTAAATTTGCGTAACCTATGTATGAGTGGAATACAAATATGCAAACTTGTGCTGAATACTGTAATGTGTGCTAAGGAGTGTTCGAATGCATTCAGGAGAGAGTGAAAAGAGGGTGGTGAGGAGGAAAGAGATGAGGTGTAAGATGTACAGAGGGAGGAGATGTGGAGAGGACGTACATGTCTAACAGAGAGAACACAAAATGAGTTATTGATACCCCTCTGAAGACAGCCCCCTTTCTACACACGCCGCAGTAATGTTTAATTCACAATCTCACAGTTTCAGAATTAAATCACTTTAAATATTATTTCGAACAGAATTATGGTTGTAACTCACTTATCTTAAACAGCTAATACCCATTGAAAAAGCCAATAGTTCTTTGAGGTTTTAGCGGTGTATATCAGTTGTGTTATATTTCTGGATATAATAAAACTCAGAGCAACCAAACCACCGACCGGTCGGAGGGCACACTATGGCAATCACAGAAATATAGTTTATGTGTATAAGCCGTGCCCTAATTACGTAGGCCACACTCCTTTTAGGGGCCCCTTTCCTTTTTTCATCCCACTTAAAACCCTGTCCAGAGTACGAGAGAGAAAGGCAGAACATAAAGAGGCAAAGAAAGAATGGAACATAACTAGAAAGAAGGGAACAGGAGTGAGAAACCACCTGCAAGAGTGAGGTAAAAAGACAGGACTAGTGGTGGGTGTTGGAAGGAAGAGGTACAGAAGGCATCAAGGCCGGGCCGCCTGGGTGCTCGACAAACCTCTCATACATCAGCACTGGCGTCGGGATCTTTAAAAAAAAGTCTGGTCCTTTCACTTTTTGTTTTACAAATGAAGCACTAGTGCTAAGGTCTGGCAATGGTTTTATCTGATAGTAAAGCAGTGAGCCCCAAGGGGAAAAAAGTGCCCGCTTGCTTCCAAGGATTACATCTTTTGTTAGAAGCATTTTTCCTCGACGTCGAGTCCCGCTCGCGAGCGCCCAGATTGCCGAGTGTCATCCATTCTCCAATCACTGACCAGTGACTTTCAACAGGCTCAAGTCACCAGAGACTTGTCGAGGATCAAAAAGCCCGCTGGAAGAAGCGAGAGTCACGCAGCAAGGCCAAATGCCTTTTTCACTGTGGTTAGCAAACCTCGGATCGTTTGCCCACCTTGCCGTGCCTTAATTACGAAGGCCACACCCCTTTTAGGGATCCCTTCCTTTTTTCATCCCACTTAAAACCCTGTCCAGAGTACAAGAGAGAAAGGCAGAACATAAAGAGGCAAATGTGCAGTTACCGTATTATGGGACACAGTGCATAGCAGTGTGATGAATGAGGAAGTAGGAGAGACAGGAGCGTAGTTGATGGTTTTCAGTAAGCTGGCAGCTTTAAGCAGCTCTGCAAGTCCATATTTGAAGTTTCTTAAGTTCATAGTTCACTTAGCTGGTTAAGGTACTGGGGTGTCCATTCTGAGAAATTTTGTTTAAAGTTTATAATCCTGAGCAGGCATAGTTTTAACCCCTTCAGTGCTAATGACAAGGGTAACTCGTCATGGAGTTTCCATTGATTTCAATGGAAAGTCAATGGACCTCGCACACACCCCTTAGCAGCCAAGTGGTTAAGGGAGAAGTGGTAGAGATATGCTGGAATATACTTTGTTAATAGCATCCATAATCTGTATGTGAGTGGGAGATACCAAGAAGTGGCTGTAGTATGTTGCTAGTCAGGACCTGCAGTGTTGTACTTAATTGGAGTCCTCCACCAACAAGGGGTATGTGGCAGATCTCTTCAGTTATTCTCTGCCTTTTCAGTTGGTGATGTGTGGTTTATTGCCGTGGACTAGTTTAAAACTAGGTGACGGATATTATCATTGACATTCGAGCAGATAATGATCAGGCGAGCTGGAAGTGAAGCGATATCCTTCATCACTAGGGGTCATGCTCCAGAGGTAGACCTTTAGATTCCCTGGAGGTCACCATGTTCTGCTCTGACATTGCTTCAGTATCTAGAAGGCTTCCATTAACATTACAGTATAACCTCAGTGGCAGTGGGAATGTTGGGAGTAAAAATAGCTTCCAGCCAGTGGCGCAAGGAAATTTGAGCCCCCTCCCCCCTGCAAGGTACATAAAGGGCCTCCACTCCGGTCTTAAATCAGGAGCTCTCCGGTCAGCTTACTCTGCAAAACGGGCCCTTGAGGCTTGGGTGCCCCCAGCACCACAGAGGCTGCTGGGGCCTCTATTAATCCAATGGTTCCCTCTTGTGACAGACGCTATAAATGAAAGGCAACTAACCTCAGTTCAACAGAGAAGGCTGAAAACTTAATCACATACTTAACAGATGTTGACCAGACGGCCTGCAACTGCAGAGATGGGGGTGAATTTGCTGGACCCTGACTGGGAATTCCATGTTGTCGACATATTAGATGGTTGAAGAGTCGGATTAGAACTGCTAGCAGTGCCATGGCAATAGGTATCTTCTGCTTAGTGAAGGGGAAGTCTATACATCTTGCAATGTTTGACCTGCTTGTGGGCCAATCAACTATTATGCAAACTGTCTATCCTGCTTGACTGAACCTTTCAATCCTGAAACCTTAGTAATGAGTAGCACAAGGAAGCTTAAGAGTTTATGCCTGATAACTGTTCTTATGTAAAGGGCTCAGATAGTGCCCACGCTGCTTAAGAAAAACAAATAAATACAATTTTTAAAAAATACGCACATGACCAACTTTAATTATTTATATTTGTTTGATCCTGAATTAAAGCATTTTGCACACATACGTTCAGTTTTAGGGTGCCCTTTTTAGGTTTCGCCTGGCGTTTACTGCGCAAGCAGTATCGCGCAGGCGAAAACTTTTGTTTAGAAGTATGGAACTTTCTCCTGCCTCTGTCTTCCATTGGCTAGCTTCATAAATGGAGGCTAGCCATTGGAAGACAGATCTGCCCGTCATTGCCTGAGCAGATTCGTGGGCGTTCCCGCGATTTGTACTCATCCCACCCCTTTCCCTACGTCATGCGGCGGTGGGCGGTGTTTTTTTCTTTTCTTTTTCAAGCCATGTTTTTGTCATTTGGTTGCCTGTGGTCTCTGTGTTATGTCGTGCTTGGCTCGTGGCTGTCGTCTCCGTCTTCCGTCTTTGCCCGGTATGTATGCTCCGGTTATCGTGCGTGGCTGTCGTCTTTGTGCCTGTGCTCCGTTTTTCGTGCGTGGCTGTCGTTTTTGTGCCTGTGGTCTCAGTGTTATGTTGTGCGTGGCTGCTTTCAGGAGCTGCTCGGCTCCGCTGGCCTCCCCCCCTTCTCTCTGCCCTCCTCCGTCACGCTTTGCCGCTCCCCCGGGCCCCCACCCCTCCCTCCCTCTCCAGCGGCCATGCTGCCTCTGCTTGTTTAATCCTACTGCAGCGGCGGATGGATAAGATAAGGATTAGCATGAATCACATTGGTCCTTCACCACCCTGAAAAACATGCTTTTCACTTGTGGTTTGTAAACATACTGGACTATACCTGCATAACAGCTCTTGGCTATCCTAAGATGATGTCACCAGTGACCCTCACCACAGGTCTGTAATACTCTAGCAGCTCTGTTACTTGAGCTTTAACCAATGCTAGACTGAGGAAGGAGGGTGGGAGCCTGGGCCAGCAATAACAGTCACGGGAAGAGCCTTGAGTTCTTTGCAATGGAACCTGCCAGGGGAATGTCCATGGTCCAGCTTAATTAAAGCATTTTAATCACGTTTGCTGTCTAAGTCAGTCTCTCTATGTGGAAGTGCCATAGGAGCCCCCAGCTGGCTGCCAACCTAACTAATAAGATCCAGTCAGAGGTCTTGGGGTGGGGTGGGGTGTTGTGTGTGTGTGTGTGTGTGTGTGTGTGTGTGTAAAGGGCCAAAATTGACTTACATATTGTTGGCCCCTAACCCTAATAGTAACAGAGACATTTTAAAAAAAACGACGGAGTACTCAAGTCAGTCTTATGTCAGGGACGTAGCTTCGGGGGGGGGGGGTTGTTTGGAGTGTTTCACCCCCCTAATAAATGTATTTTCAAGTAAATAGTTAGGTACCGGTGCTTTCGGTCAGGTATGGTGATGTGTCTCTTGGATTTCGCATGCACACAGACAAAAAACACACACTCTCCCGCGGTTTCGAAAGTCTTAAACAATTTGGCTAGTTTACAAAATATTGTGTTTTCCCTTACTCAGTACCCCTATCAAGCTGTATTTTTCTCCCTTTTCACTACCCCTTAAGCCCCTCTCATGTGCCCTGCTTGTTCTAGAATGTATTTTATCATTATATGCCTGTGCCATTGTTGGAAAACCTGAAGCTCACACCCCCTCGGTCTTACTGACCAAGCTACGTACCCTGTTCAGGTTAATAACTTAAGCATCTCAACCCGTCACGCTTTCCCTCTTTGTTCTATCTGAACCATATTTAGCTCGCTGCAGTGCCAATGTCCTTTGTTCCCTTCTGTCCGCTGACCCTGTGGGTTGGAGGGGAAACCCCATCTGCGGTGATCCCGAATTTTCTCACCTAACATCCTTTGTCTTCTGTGTCAGTCAGTAGATTGTTTTTCACACTGTACTGTAGACACCCCGGCTTCAATGAGGCCGGATACAACTTTACAATGTGGTAACGAGGGGCGGTCAGCGTCACTCCACTTACCTTCATTAGCTCGGTGGGTTACTGGAGGGGCGCGCTGTGCGAGGTAGGGGGGTGCATGACAAGCTGCCGCCTGCTGTCTGACATATGGTTAAGAGCCCCGCATGTGCGCACTGCTCCAGAGTGTGTGCGTGTGTGACTGCTCCAGTGTGTGCGTGTGTGACTGCTCCAGTGTGTGCATGCATGTGACTGCTCCAGTGTGTGTGTGTGACTGCTCCTGGGTGTGTGTGTGTGTGTGACTGTTCCAGGGTGTGTGTGTATGTGACTGCTCCAGAGTGTGTGTGTGTGTGTGTGTGTGTGTGTGTGTGTGTGTGTGTGTGTGTGTGTATGTGACTGTTCCAGAGTGTGTGTGTGTGTGTGTGTATGTGACTGCTCCAGAGTGTGTGTGTGTGTGTGTGTGTATGTATGTGACTGCTCCAGTGTGTGTGTGTGTGTGTGTGACTGCTCCAGTGGGTGTGTGTATGTGACTGCTCTGGTTGTGTGTGTGGGGCTCTGGGTGTGTGTGTGTGTGTGGCTCTGGGTGTGTGTGTGTGGCTCTGGGTGTGTGTGGCTGGCTCTGGGTGTGTGTGGCTGGCTCTGGGTGGGTGTGTGTGTGTGTGTGTGGTAGTAATTGCTGTCTGCTGAGCTCGTCCGTAGGGTACAATAGTTCTCACATTTGCGAGAGATTAAGCTATTGGCAATGTAAATGACAATGCCATTTATTTATCTGTTTTCAAAACCAACACATAAATACAAATTTTGTCATTTACAATGCCAATAGCTCTAACTTCTCCAAAGGCGAAACCGTTGCATTGTAAATGCTTGTTTTACTGAGACATGGAAATGACCGATTCTAATTTAAAGACTCAGGATTGGCGGAGCTGACAATGCGCAAAGTGCATTCCAACAATATGGTGGATTTTCTGCTCTCAAAAAATAGTTACATGGCTTGGTTGTAGAGGCTCCTATGAGGGTCGGCCTCTAACAATTGGCAACCACCCACAAAAAGTAAGGTTATAGATAGTCTTCGACGTATATTAGGAATATGTGCTGTTCAAGACTGAGAACATGGAGGGGTCCCTTGTATGTTTGATTATACAAGGGACCAATAACAAGAACAAGAATTATTGTGAGAATTTGGGGAAAGGGATTCCTCATGGAGGAAATTGCAAAATCCCTTGATATAAACATGGGAAATTTGTCCTGCTCAATGAACTCTACATTTGAGATTATTCTCTACAAACTGGATTCATTCCCATTAAAAGTCTAAATCAGGTCCTTTGCTTTACTTGTTATAAGAATAGATTTAAGATTTTTGGAGCAGGTAACAACTGTTTTTAATCGTCAACATTAAACAGTCCACCTCAGTCAGCTCAGAAAATATTTGGTTGCTTCATCCTCCTGAAAGATGTTTTTCAGGGTTTAGTTACAAGTAATATATGAATTATTTTCCCAGTCATTTGAGAGGACCCTGGTGGAGCCCTCCACCCTCGGGGAAGAGGGCTGCAGGTGTTCCCTGTGCTAGCAAGTTTACAGAATTCACTCCCTGTACTCGCTGTAGACATTTTTGCCTTCAGGTGTGGTTGAATGCTGGATAGAAATGGCCAGGAGGATGGGTAATAACCCCCTCAGTTCTCCTACCTAAATTCCCTCACAGAGAGAGCCCTTCTCATAATCCCTAGAAGGAGTAATATTTTTTGATAAAGCTCTTTACGGCTTACTCGTACTCATAATAGAAAACAAAATATGGGACAATATTGACTACTTGTGGGTTGAAAGGCAAAATTGACCGTACTGGGTTTTGAATATATGTATCAGATTTATGAGAAGGAGGTAAACCCTCTGATTATTTTTCACCTAGTCCTTTTACGGCAGACAAATGGTGTATGTTTTGTCTGTTGGATGGAGTTTAGCATGTAGTTATCATACAGTTAGAATAAAAGTATATTAGCAGAAGGTGTTCAAATAATTTATCATCAAGAAAATAGATTGTGTGGTGAGTATGACACATTTTGTATATTTAACCAACTCGTATGATATATGGCTATCACAGGTACATCCAAACCCTTGGGTCCAGAAAAGGCAGGTCTTCAGAATATATAGTACTTAGAGTAATGAGGTAACCTCCAAACGAAAAAAAAACAAGTCTCCAGGATGGAGATAGGTCCCGTGGGTAATGGTCTATCAGCTACAGACACAGCCCTGGCAAATCTTGTGTCAAAATTCATGGGGGAGGGGAACTCGCTGCAGTCTCAGGGTGGAAGCCCAGCGTGACGCCATGTCTGAAGAATGTAAACATTCGACCCAAAATCAGATATACCACAAATTAAACACTAACTCATTTTCTGACTTTGTAAAACTGTTTGCAAGACATAGCTGTGTCCTCTGACTACCTACTAACCATTAACTCTTCAGGAAGAGCGGGGGATGCGAGGGGCTTTGGAAACACGGTGATGAGCAAATGAGGACGTGTAGGGAAAAACTGGATGGATGGATGATAGATAGACTGGGTGGATGCGTGCAAAGGATGGATGGGTTGAGAGATATAAAAATGGAGGATAGTGAGAGAAAAAGCAAAGCGAGAGAGAGGGAGGAGGAAGAAAAAAATGTGAAATAAAGAGAGGAACAAAGATGTGGGATAGATAATATGCAAAGCATAGAGGCATAGAGGGACTGAATTGGCAAGATAGAGATCAAAAGAAAGAGTGAAAGACAGAAGAGAGGGACATGGAAAATGAAAGAGGATGAGAGCGACGGAGAGAAAGGGGGATAGGGACTGAGGATGAGAGAGCGAGAAAGAGAAAAAGCGAGTGAGATAGAGAATGACACTGAAAGAAAAGATAGAGACAGTAGGGGTAGAAAATGGGAGAGAAAGCAAGAGAGAGAGAAAAGAAGGAGGAAAAGAGGGGTGAGTGAGAGGCCGACAGTGTGTACTATGTGTGAGGAAGAGAAAGGGAGGGGGGAGAGGAAGAGGCTGATAAGCAAAGGGGTGAGCTTTGCTCAGTATCTGCTGCCGAGGATTATAGACCAATATGTTTATCTCAGTATCTCTTATTGCCAGACACAAAACAATTGCTCGAGCTCTACCAGGCTGCCCAGTTTGACCACCTCATCCCGAGCACATGCCTCTCGTCTCCTGGTTCTCACTGCGAGGTGAATCCTGCATGACCTTTCCTCTGCATATCTGCTTACAGAGGCAGCGGCAAGCCACGCCGAATGACCCTCTCCATCAGCAGTCCTCTGTTCTTGCTGACTTCATTAGAGCACCCAGCTGCAGCCCATGGGGAGCGATGCCAGCAGCCCGGGTGCACCATGCTTCCCCCGCACTCAATGTGGAGCTCACTGACCCTGACCGTCTGGGGGACTGTACGGTACCCGCCCACACTCGCATTCTCCTCAGTGCATCTCTGCCGATGCCCACGCGCCCTTCCAGATGGATTAATAGTGCAGCCCGGGTCTCCTGTTTGTTTCTTTTAATCTTGCTAATGTTGTGTCATCGGTGAAAGACAGTAAGCTCTGCGGATGTGCAGTTTGTTACACACCCCCTCTGGGGAAGCTGCGGAGGGCGGGCCCTGGTCTTCACATACAATACTTGATTCAAGTTGTCCTCTGCCAGCCAAGCCAATCTAGCGCCTTGTTTGATTGTTCTGATGAGAGTTCAGGTGTCGCAGAGATTTCTGCAGCAGCCTGTCCTTCGACCTGCAGGGGTTCCAATGCTTCCACTTACGCAGCAGAGCTCTCAATACAGAAATCTCTTACCTTCTTAAGGATGCGCAGCCTTCAGACACTATACAGCCCGAGAGCGGCTAACTCCGTCACTTGTTGAAACAAGCGCGCGCCTCGTGCTGAAGGGGGGAACAAAGGTTGAGGAGAGGAGGAGGCAGCAGGGGGAGAGGAGAGGAGGAGGCAGCAGGGGGAGAGGAGAGGAGGCAGCAGGGGGAGGGGAGAGAGGAGGGGGCCTGCGCCTGTTTCCCTTGCGGGAGCGAGCAGGAACCATACGTTTGTAATTAACACATGGTTTGAAAGCTCGCTCCCGCAAGGGAATCGACAAATGTGCACGCGCTGCATTCAAAGCAATGCAATGCGTGCACGTTTTTGGCAGCAAAGCTGAAGCGATTGCTAAAGGTCTTTTCTTATGCAGCGCATGCGCGCTGCGTAGACGAGACCTAAAAACTGTGTTGAAACTTTTTAAACACTCACCACCAGTAAGTAATACTGGATTAATCCGGAGATATTTTGCTTGCTACGTCACCCTAGTTTGGATTCAGCCATATGCAAATCAGTCTTCTCTCTACTCCCATGGGAACAGTCTAGACGAACTGCCAAGATAGGTCCTCCCTGAACAGGAAATTGGTATCCTGAGACTGGTTGTGGGGTCTCACCTCTAATCAACCAGGCTAGCTTGATTCCAGTTGGGCAGAGAGCAAACAACCCTTGTCTAGGCATACCCTTAGCCACTTTGGACACACACAGCAACATCACAAAAAAAAAACTGAAGGATGGAGTGTTGAAACTTTTCAAACACTCACCTCCAGTCAAAGATCTGAGTTTATGGGGGTGTGGCCTAGCGAGCTATCATGGGGGTCACACTGTAAGCGAGCTCCGCAGAACCCGTCCTTAAATCCTTCAAATATCCTGTTTCGACGATCTTGTCCGCTCTGGAAACGCTGAGAGGGGGTGCGGAGTGCCACGGGTACACGGCAGCGGTGCCATTAATCAGCCCCGGGAGTGCTCCAGCCCGTTCCGTCACGGTGCGTGACTGGTGGGCCCGAGATGAGCCGGCAGCGGCGTGGAGCTGCTGGGCTGGGCGTGGAGGAGGACTAAAGTTGGGCGCGGCCCGGCCCTTGGGTGCAGATATCGAGCCTCGGCTGTGGGCCACAATCGACGGTGAGGCTGTGGACGGCACATCATGGACGGGCTGCGGCAGAGGGTGTGAGGCGGCCTGGTGAGTCTGCGGAGCGACCCTCCCCCTGGGCCCCTACGGAGCTCTGCCCGTCTCAAGCCCTGGGTGTCTGCTGCTCCGCTGTTGCTCCTGTCCGGTGGACCCTGAGGGCGTGCTTGAACCCTCCTCCTGCTGCCCTACCCCCGCTCCGGGGGTCAGTTCAGGCCACATGCGGGGAGGGGAGAGATTGGAGCAGTGGTGTGGTGACACGCGTCAGGGAGGACTGTGCGCATTTCGCTGGTCTCTGTGCAGGAGGCTTCCTGCATTTGACCTGTGGTTGCTGCTGTCTGTTTTCGGTAGTGGGTCCCTGCTGGTAGTGGAGTGGCAAGGGACCCTGTGCTGTTGCATTGCTGCGGAGGGGGTGAAGTGGCTTGGTGGACCGGTGGAGTATCCTAACTCCTCTCATATCCCTATGGAGATCTGCCATTTTCAAGCCTTGAGGGATCCATCGCCTCTGCGGAGCCCTTAGTCAGCCTATCTATGGAGTGTGTGTGGACCCCGTCCTTGTGGCCCTGCCCCCGCATCGGTGGTCTGATCGGGCCACAAGCGGGTGGGATGGTGATGTACTTTGTGGGTGTCTGTGTGTGCTGTTACTGGCTCCTGCATGGAGGGCTCCCGGCTGTGTGCGGTGGCCTGCATTAGCCTCCCCTCCCCCAACTGTATTGGCATACTATGGAGGTCATATCGGGCCGCGTGCACATTTGGGGGAGTTGGAGTAGCTTTGGGTGTTGCACAGTGGTTCATCCGGCCTTGAGTGGCGGAGCCTTCTCCGGTGAGGCCGTGACCTTCCTCCCCCACGCGTGCCTTCCTCCCCACTGTAAGATCCGACGGCCGGGACGGGCCGCGTGTGTGGAGTGAGTGCGTTGAGGCCCCTGAGACATCAGTGTCGGGTGTACTGCGGGGTGGTGGTTCCATCCGGGGCCGGAGTCCAGTCAGCATCATGACGAGGGATAAGCACATGGGAGGCCCAGCTAAACAAAGCACCATGGACCTCTTTACCAGTCCACGGCCTCGGCTGCGGAGAAGGAGGGTGAGCAGGGAGGAGTCCCAGACAACGCTGCCCTTATGGCGGCAATCACTTAGTCCCGCACAGCTCTCAAGACTAAAATAGGGGAGGTGGGATCTGAGGTTTTGCTCCTCCGTCAAAAACTGCGCAATGCTACGAAGCGCATTACAGAGGCTGAAAATAGGGTCTCTGGAGTGGAGGACTAGGTCAGTACATTGCAAAAGAAAGTAGCATCACTGGAGACCCTCACTAGGGGCCTGGCTTCTTGTGTTGAGGATGCGGAAGGGAGGACACGCAGGAGCAATCTGTGCTTTGTGAGGTTCTCGGAGGGCTGTGAAAGGGGGGACATGGAACAATTCTTGACAAAATGGCTATCTGGTTGGCTTCCCCCAGAATCTATGTCTAACTGCTTCATCATTGAGAGGGCACACCGGGCCCTCATGCAGAAGTTTCCACCGGGAGCACGGCCAGTCATAGCGAAAATCCTAAACTATCATGATCGGGATGCTATCCTGAAACACGCCCGCCTTAAGGAACCACTACATTATGAGAATGCCCATATCCTTACATTTCTGGACTATACTCGCCTGGTTCAGCAGCAGCGCCAATCCTTTCTGGCGCCGAAGGCCCGCCTACGGCACTTGAGGCTGCCATATGGTCTCCTGTATCCTGCTAAGCTGAAGGTGGTTTACCAGTCACAGACACTGTTTTTTGATTCCCCCAAGGACATCTTTCAATGGACAGATGAGACAGTACGGGTGCGTTCGCATACACCGCCAAGACTAGAGTCCAACTCGTTAACAAGTGAATCCACTCGCAAGCCATCTAAACCCAAGGTTAAAGGGAGCAGGCGCTCAAGATCCAGACGCCGCTCGCAGTCCCATGGTGACGTCAGTAGATCGGCCTCGGTGCCCCGCTCGGGGACGCCGACCTCGTAACTTTTTAGTGACTTTCCTAGTGGACAAACATACATGCCTATTTGTTTAAGCTGTCGAAGCATATAATCGGGCTACTATCCCCGTCAGCCTTTGCAGTCTGGGGGCCAGCCCGGGCTGGCTTTGAGGTACTGAAATTCTGAACCCGTTTCATAAAAGTCGTCGTATCATGACGATTTTGGTAACATTAGACCGAAAAAGACAAGTGTAAGGTATACGAGCATTTTCGGCATATTCGAGTGACGAGATCACCATGAAATCAGGGATTCCGTTCTGAACCCTCGGGTTCCATTTTGTATACAGCAGCCATTTTGTGGTTGCCCTCACATAGGCCGATGACAGTGGCCGAACGAGTCTCCAAGCACACCTACATCTTAGCTGACTTCTGAATGACCTGAGCAAGCGACCCTCTTACCTGAAGCCAAAACTTGTTAGGCCAGTTCCTTTCCCAGTAGCTGATCAAGATTACTGAACAAGACACAAGACACCATCAAACCTTTTATTGCGCATCACTATGTCTTATCTTGCTCACACCTGTCTCTGCTCCTTTCTTTATGGGCCGTTTACGATGGGGATGTGCCCGTTTTTATGGTGGGTTCGATCGACCGATCTAATGAAGAATGTTAGGTTTGACCAATAGTTGATTGTGGGCTGGACAAACTGAAAAATGGACTTGTCATCATGATCCTGCTTTTTTCTTTTCGTGAAAACATGTGAATGGTCAATTGTAAATAAGGAATGTTTGCTTGAAGCATAATTTATGGTATAAAAGGGATGACTAGCTCTGTAAATTTGAGCAGTCTCCTGAGAACATACACCGTGTTGTACTTCTAGGATATCTGTTACTGGCTGCAGCTAATAGATAGAAACTATTTGCCAGGTATTGGCAGCTAGCAGCAGCTCTTGCGCAGCGTGGTGAGCGCGTTTCTGTTTTTAAAAAGCCCGTTTTATTTTTTGTTTGTTTCTTTTATTTTTTCCCTGATTTTAAATAGGTAGCATTCGTGGGGCTCACCCCTTACCTGCACTATAATAGTAAGAACACCGCCGCTTGTGCGGGCCCGGTTTCGGGGTTGCTGAGGGTTTCTTTTGCTTCCTAGCGGGCGCCATCTTGAGAAGGGCTTTGACGCTCTTCCAGCGCCATCTTGGGTGTACTGGAGGGTCGTTTTGCTCCCCACCTGGAGGGACTATTTAAGGCGGTCCTTGGCTACTAAACACCTTGATAGAAACTATTTGCCAGGTATTGGCAGCTAGCAGCAGCTATTGCGCAGCGTGGTGAGCGCGTTTCTGTTTTTAAAAGCCAGTTTTATTTTTTGTTTGTTTCTTTTATTTTTTCCCTGATTTTAAATAGGTAGCATTCGTGGGGCTCACCCCTTACCTGCACTATAATAGTAAGAACACCGCCGCTTGTGCGGGCCCGGTTTCGGGGTTGCTGAGGGTTTCTTTTGCTTCCTAGCGGGCGCCATCTCGAGAAGGGCTTTGACGCTCTTCCAGCGCCATCTTGGGTGTACTGGAGGGTCGTTTCGCTCCCCACCAGGAGGGACTATTTAAACCAGTCCTCCGAGCGCAGCGGGATCGCGCAGCGGGTCGGCCTCCGCTTTGCCGGAGTCTTGCCAGAGTCCTGCTCGTCTGCGCCCGTCAGCGTCTCGGCAGCGGACGGAGCTGGACGGCGGGGTGTTTTAATCTTTTATGTTTGGCAGACCTTATGTGTTGTCTTACAGTTATGTTTTGCTATATCTCGGCAGATTTACTTGCTTTACGTCCCCCTCGTGGCCAATGTCATTCTATCTTCCCTGGCAGTCGGGCTTCGAGGAAAGGTTGTCCGATGTGCGGTTGGCGTCTCCCAATGTACATCGGAACCGCGCCGGACAATATTCCGGCCCCTTATCAATGCTTGCTTCTTAATACTAGATCTTTGAACTGTCATTCCCTTGATATCTGGAATCTATTACAGAATTCCAATATATCATGCTTATTTCTCACAGAGACTTGGCTGAGTGATTGCTCTGCACCTGATTTAGCCAATGCCATCCCTCCGGAATACAACATCTTTAGGAGGGATAGAACATCGGGCAGAGGAGGAGGTGTAGCTCTTGTGGTAAATAAAACATTCCCTGCTCAACCTTCTCGGTAGAGAATATTCAGGGATGTGAAGCCTTGGGTTTCACCCTTCAGCTCTCTCCCCTCCAGGCTTGCACCGGGATTCTCCTGTATAGAACCCCGGGGCCTGCAGGGCCGTTCTTTGATGAACTACAAGTAGCTCTCTCAGTCCCCTGTCTTAGATCTGAGCATTGTATTCTTCTTGGGGATCTCAATGTCCACATGGATAATATACTGGACATTGATGCAATGAAACTCAGTGACATCACAGCTCCATTAGGATTGTCTCTGTTTCTGCAGAAACCGACGCATAATAAAGGTCATACCCTGGACCAGATTTTTTCGACAAAATCTATTACTATAACGTCTATACAACCAGTATTGTGGTCTGACCATTTTTTTATCTCCTTTTCCGTGCCTGCCACTGCTCTTACTCGGGTGAGAGAATCAATAGCAACCACGCGAACTTCGCGTCCTTTTCATCTGCTTTCGGTGGATATGTTATCTGAGGCCCTTACCACCTTTCCATGTCCTCTTTTGGGCAATTTGGAAGAGAATCTTGGTCTCTTCCACAAATGGCTGATAGCCAGATTTGAGACCTTAATCCCCGAAAAAAAGCTTAAATCAGGTGAACGCAGAGCGTCGGCCCCATGGTTCACTCCCCAGTTAAGGGAGCAGCGGCAGGGTTGTAAAAGGGCTGAGAGAGTTTGGAGACGGGCCTATGATCCGACTGAGAAATTGAAATTCCGAGCGACAACTAAAGCCTATCACCAGTTAATCTGGAATGAAAAAAAGGCTTATTTTGAGCGTCAAATTGATGAGGCTGAAAATGGCTGTAAAGAAATTTTTAAAGTTGTTCTGGAATTTACTTCTCCAGCTATCTGTACTCCATCTCATACTCACTCAGAAGTATGGATAAAACAGCTTGCAACGTTCTTCGTTAGTAAAATCACAACCATTCAAGCCTCTCTTTTCAACTTTAGCTCTCAGTCGGTTGTGGGTCCTTCATCACCCCCTTTATTTAGGGAGGGTCTAGGCCCTTCTCTCTCGCAATTTCCACATCTGTGCCTTGACACTTCTCTTGAGCTTTTGTCAAGTCTGAAATCAGGCTCTCCACTTGATCCGTGCCCGGCTAAACATCTGGGGAAGGTGGCACCTGCCTTAAATGCCTTGCTTAACCCCCTTTTGAATTCTTCACAGTCTACTGGAGTGGTCCCGCAGGCATGGAAACATGCGTTGATCCTGCCATTGATCAAGAAGCCTACCTTGGACCCCCTCATCCATGCCAACTATAGGCCTATTTCCCTTCTCCCTGCCCTGGCGAAAGTGGCCGAAAGATTTGCACATCGGACGATTTCCAATTTCATCGAAGGAAATGATCTGTTGCATGACACGCAATCTGGGTTCCGTGCAAATTTTAGCACGGAGTCGGCTCTTCTCGAGGTCACGGATGCCATCAGGGAAGTGCTCGACTCTGGTGGAAGAGCCATGTTGGTAATGCTAGATTTGTCGGCGGCTTTCGACACCGTTCCTCACGATCGCCTCCTTGTAAGACTCTGGGAGAGCGGCATCCGGGGAACGGTGTGCAATTGGCTTAAATCTTTTCTGGCCGACCGCCGGCAAACGATCTGGGCGCCCCCTTTCTCCGCTGACATGGCTCCACTAGAGGTAGGGGTTCCGCAAGGTTCCATTCTTAGCCCCATGCTATTTAACATCTTTATGGCCCCTCTGGCGGTAGTCGCGGAGTCTTTTGGCGCCCAGATCGTATCTTACGCCGATGACACCCAGCTTCTCTTCACTTGTGATAGAGGCGGGTCATTCGACGGCGTACAGATCAGGGATTGCCTTGGTGCGGTTTTTGAGTGGTTCAGGTGTAATGGATTAAAGTGCAATTCCGATAAGTCGGAGCTGCTCTTTTTTGGTTGCACCTGTGAACCAGACTAGAAAGCTTGGTGGCCACAAGACTTGTTTCCTCCTGACAATGTGTCTCTCAAGGCTAAAAACTTGGGAGTGATTGTAGACAGTGAACTGTCCTTTGGGCCACACATTTCATGCCTTTCAGGTAAATGCTTTGGCATTTTACGGATGCTGAGGAAATTTCTTCCTCTAGTGTCTTTCCAGCATAGGAAGACTATTGTTCAGGCCTTGATCGGATCTCGACTGGACTATGCAAACGCTCTTTTTCTGGGTCTACCAAAATATCTTTTGACCCGTTTGCAAGTAGTCCAGAACTCGGCAGCCTGTGCTATTTATGGACTCCCGAGACGAGCAGGTGCCACGGTCCTACTGAACACCTTACACTGGCTACCGATCGTAAAAAGAATTCTTTTCAAGTGCTTGACTTTTGCCTTCAAAGCTTTACATGGTTCTGGCCCCAAGTACATAAGGAAACGCCTCTCCCGATATGTACCCAGCAGGTCTTTGAGATCATCCTGTTTATTCAAAATGACAGTCCCGGCTATCAGGCGTGCAAGGATGGGAGGTCGATCTTTCCGCTACTTAGCCCCGAAGGAGTGCAATGAACTACCACTTTCTCTCAGACAGGCTCCCAGTCTCCTTGCTTTTAGAAAGGAGCTTAAAACGTGGCTTTTTACTAAATAAACTTGTTGCTTCTCTTCTGTCTGCTTTTTAGTTGTTATGTTGTTGTCTTGCCTGCGGATATTCTTCGCCAAAGCGCCGGGATGCTCCTTTGGAGTAGCCGAGCGCTATAGAAGAAATAAATTAACATAACATAACATAACATAAAATTGAACCTTGACGTCACCAGAAACCACCCGTGTCTCTGTACTCTAAGACAGGTGGACCCGGAGACTAGGGAGTTATCCCTGGCGCCGCTGGGTCTTAAATAACCCGGTTCTTCATTTGGCGCCCAACGTGGGGCGATTTCAGCGGTACCGGTCCAAGCCACAGGTCCGATGAGGAGCTTCATGCGGAAATTCTGGAGGAAGGCCAACCACTTCATCAACCCCTGTATGTCGTCGTGGTCCGAAAGTCTTTGCTGCGAGGTTCCCCGCTTTCCAACGGCTACGAAGGACTGCTGCCCTGACTATCGCCCTGCCTTGGAGCCTTTGATGATTTGTAAAGCGAGACGATAGACGGGTCTTCTGGTGCCGACATCGATACCTCAGTTAAGTATGAGTGGAGCGTCTCCAAGTCCTTAGTTTTTGGGAATCCCCTTGGGATCTTTGATTTGGAACTTGCAAGTACCAAAGCCGAGGGACTCGTGTATTCACGAGACTATCGTATTCGATATTCCCTTGAAGTTTGAAGCTAGACTAGTGAGCAAAGATGCCTGGCCTTAGCAGACTTGGAAATTTGTTTTGTTGTGGTTATAATAGGGATTCCCGATTGGAGGACTCGTGTCCGGTTCCTCCGATTGGAACTCCAACCTATGAACTGTATGTGAAGCATGGCGTAGGCCCCATCGCATATAACGAAGTATGGATTCGTTACACAAAAAAGGACGGTGCCCTACAATGGCCCCGATATGGTAGTTTTGACACGGAAATTTTAGATAACCTAGAGGTTAGACTTTTTAAGAAGAAAGCCCGGCCGGCGATGTTTGACTCTTTCCGCCTATGGCGAAAGGAAGCCAAACAGAAAGAAATTAAATTAGCAAAGAGAAATAAATGAGAAAAGGGTATCTCGATAATGCAAGCTGCTATGCAGTATAAAGATAATGAAGAAGAACAAGCGAGTGAGCAGTTGCACAGACAACGTAACATGGCGATAAATGTTATCCAGTTTTGCCACCTCTTCAGCAAGATGCAGCTAAGGAACTTGAGAAAGATCCTTTAATGTCACATTTGTTGAGCTCGCCACCCCCTTATGCGCAGAGTGCTACAGCACCTCCGCAACCTTTAGCGGCGCAACCTCTGGTTGGTTTGCCTCTTGCTATTGCACAGCCGCCAGCTCCTCTTCAGCTGGCTCCTACTCCTCTGGTGCAGCCTTCTCAAGGGCTGCCGACTTTGCTACCTGTTCCGTCTTTAATCCCTACGACTTTTCCACCTGTTTTTGCTGCCTCCCCTGCTACTGCTCCTACATTAGCTTCCTCTCAATCCGCTTTATCTCCTGTTCTGTCAACTTCTCCTTCTGTACGGCAGAGATTGACGGATACTGTTACTAGTCTTTTGTCTCCTTTCTTTGGGTCATTAAACACGACCCCTGTTTCAAACAGTTACGTAGCCAATTGCCTGACTCTAGAGAGAAGGGAGTATTGGATCATTTGGCGCATAAATGGGTTACCGACCCTGCAAGATATGAGTTAGAGTCTGTCATGGATGTCTTCCGCCAATGGGAAGCACCGAAGCAGAGATATGTTTTTGATAAAATGTGTGTTTTTCTTTGTGAAGAATTGGAGGATAATGATTTGGAACCCAATCCACCTGAGTTGTGTCGTGTACGGTTCGAATTTGCGAAAGGCACGATTGTGGGTTCCGATGTTGAGAGAGCAGTTGCGACATTGCTGTCATTTAGGAGTGAGGCTATCTCTCGGTCGTTGTTTGAACCTGAACCCTCTGTTAGGAGAAAGGCGCGACAATATCCAATGAGAGAAGTTCCCCCAGTTTGGAAAGAAGGGGATCTAACTGCTAATCCACCTGTTCAGCCTCATTTTCAGCGTGTTTGGGTACATGTTCCATGGAAACGAGCTGAAGTTTTGGCTCTTAAACAGACCTTACCTGACCCCCGTAAAAATCCTGCAGGGTATTATAAGGAATTATCACAGACTGCAGACTCATGTGTTATGAATTTAGCTGATATAGACATGTTGTTTGGAAACGTGGTCCCACAGCCTTTATGGGGATTGATTCGTCACACGGATCATGCGCAAGAGTTAGGTGATACCTGGGTTAATATTAGCGCTGCAGATGGGCGACAAGTTGGTGGTGCTAAACCTGAGCCTTTAGTTGCAGAATTTCCTGGTAAGATCGTTACTTACATGAAGACTTTAATGCCTGCTATGCGAGTAAACTGGGACAAATTGTCTGCGTGTAAGCAGAAGAAAGATGAAACTGTGTCCGATTTCTTCACTAGGTTTGAAGAAACGTTTATCGACCACAGTGGTCAAGACATGAGTACTGAAGGTGGTCAACGGTTGTTTGTGGATAAGTTTGTGCATAATTTGCTTCCCGAGTTATGTACTAAGTTGAAGGATTCCGAAAGTTCATGGGCTGTTTCCTCATCAGCACAGATATTGGCAACTGCACAATACTACGAAAATAGGGATAAGGATGAGAAGGATAGGGCAGACAAAAAGACTAAAGAGCTAAAAACAAAGGTTCTTTTACAGCAAGCGTATCCGCCCCGTAGTAACCAGCGTGATTATCAGCAACCTCAGCAGTTTCAGCGAAACTCGCAAAGGTTCGAGCCTTCTCAACAACGTTTCCCTGTAGGCCCTAATCAATGTGCGTATTGCAAAGAAGAGGGCCATTTTAAAAGTAGCTGCCCTGTTTTGCTACAGCGTATGAATGGTGTTTCTAGCACAAGAGGTCGGCGTGTTCCACAAGCTCTTAGAGGTAGAGGACGTGGAGGTTTCCCCCAGAACGCACGTCCCTTTCCTCCACAAAATTCAAAGAATAGTTTTGATCAGCAGAATAACGCGTCTGGTAGGACGACTCAGTATTATGCTAATGACTACTACGCAGGAGGTGAAAATATGGAAGGTGATGATTGCTAGGACAGCCATGGACAAAGAGAGGGAGTTGTTTCAGTTCCAGTAGATCAGAGTGGATCTTATGTTGAGGTGATTACATCAGGTGTGTCAGAGCCTTTTCTGTTGGATACTGGTGCTACAAAGAGTTCTATTATGCACTCTAAACTCCCTGGCGCACCTTTGTCTGGCGAGACGAACGTTTCAGTAGGTTTTTCTGGCGCCCCGGTTAGGAACCCGATCTCTAGCCCTATGTCTCTTTCTGTTGGACCTTGTGAATTCGAAGCACCCCTTATTCTGACGACAGGTTGTGGTGAGAACTTATTGGGATTGGATCTGTTGAAAAGATTGTACGCAACATTGTATTGTTCTCCCTCGGGAGTACAACTTACACTGGGTAAGAAAGTGGTCTCTTCGATGTATTTGTCAAAGGATAAACTTCCAACAGAATTGTCGTCTCTTCCTGATATTCTTTGGGCTACTGGTCCTAATGCCGTGGGTCTTTTGGAGATACCGCCATATGTTGTGACATTGAAAGCGAATTTTAAAATGCCACGTATTCCCCAATACAAGATCTCGAGTGAAGGTGAAAGGACGTTGCTAGCGATTATTCATGACCTGATTGAGAAAGATGTAATTGAAGAAACGAGAGGCAATGTTTGCAATAGCCCTGTGTTGCCTGTCTTAAAACGTACTGACTCTTCTCAGCCACCTGTTTACCGGTTTGTGATCGATCTTCGCGAGGTGAATAAGATTGTAGTTCCGCAATTCCCTGTCGTTCCAGATATCACTGCCTTACTGACCATGATTCCAGCTTCAGCCACGTGGTTTTCGGTGATTGATTTGAAGAATGCTTTCTTCAGCATCCCGATTGCCGAGAAGAGTAGAGATATTTTCGGCTTCTCTTTAGGAGGTCGAAGCTTCCGGTTTAAGAGAGCTCCTCAAGGCTATTGTGAGATTCCATCAATATATAGTCCGGCTTTGAAAACACAGCTTGATACGATTGGTTTACCTGATGGTGCTGCTCTCATTCAGTACGTCGACGATTTGTTAGTAGCTGCAGATACTGAGGAGATTTGTAAAGAAGCCACCTTGTCGTTGTTGCGTCATTTGTCTGATTTACATCATAAGGTGTCTCTTTCAAAGTTACAGTATTGTCGACAAGAAGTGACCTACTTAGGTCATCTCTTATCGAAGGAGGGAAGAAGATTGACCCCAGAACGAATTCAGGCGATTGCAAAATTGAGTGTGCCAATTACACAAAGAGAAGTGCGTGCTTTCTTGGGTATCACGTCATATTGCAGACAATGGATACCGAATTTTTCCCTACTGGCCAAACATTTGGTGGCATTGACTTGTAAAGATACACCAAATCACCTTCCGTGGTCCGAAGAGTGTCAGAAAAGTTTTTCGGAATTGCGCGATGCATTGTGTTTGGCTCCTGTGTTGGGTACCCCGACTACAGTAAGCCCTTTACACTGTATGTCCATGAGAGAGAAGGATGTGCATTGTCAGTGTTGACGCAATCTTTTGGGGACAAGCAGCGTCCATGTGCGTATTTCTCGTCGACTTGTGATCCGGTAGCTAGAGCATTGCCGAGTTGTTTGAGAGCCACAGCGGCAGCAGCTGTTTCTATTCGACAGTCTGCTGGTTTGGTGATGAATAATACGTTGATTGTAATGGTTCCACATGCAGTGGATACTTTGTTAAACAGAACCAAGACACAGCACTTAACTAGTGCTCGATTGTCAGGTTATGAGTTGACACTTTTAGCGAGTCATGTGCACATAAAAAGATGCAACACGCTGAATCCAGCTACGTTGTTGCCGATTGTAGCAAAGACAGATGTTTCTGAACAACATGATTGTTTTCTCAGGACAGAAGAGGAAACGAAAGGGAGAGTAGATCTTAGGGACACTACTCTTGTGAAGTGTGATGGTACCTTATGGGTGGATGGTTCATGCTTCAAGATTCCAAATGGTGATACGACTGCACATATGCTGTTACGACTTTGCATACGATTGTTGAAGCTGCACGTATCCCACATAATTCAGCTCAAGCAGCAGAGTTGATTGCACTTACGAGAGCGTGTGTATTATCAAAAGGAAAGAAAGTGACCATATATACTGACAGCCAGTATGCATTTGGTGTGGCTCACAGTTTTGGACGATTGTGGAAGGAACGTGGGTTCCTCACGTCTCATGGAACTAAGATACAGCATGGTCAGTTGGTGAATGAGCTTCTTGAATCACTTACCTTACCGTTGCAAGTTGCAATTGTGAAATGCAGTGCACATAAGAAGGTTACTGACGACGTTGGTTGCGGTAATGCGTTTGCTGATGAAGTTGCGAAAGAAACGGCAAGAGATGTGATGGGTCGAATGTATGCTGCGGGCCCTGCAAGATGGATTGGTGACGTTGGAATGTGTGAAGATACGATAGAGAGTGTGAAGTCTATTCAAGCTGAAGCTACAGAGAAAGAATTGAGGGTGTGGAGAGAGAGTATGCGTAAATTAGACGCGAATGGTTGTTGGGTTGAGTTGTCAGAACATCAGCGATGGTTGTTACCCGATACGTACGTGCTTGCAGTGGTTACAATGGCGCATGGAATGGCCCATATCAGTGTGAAAGGGATCTGTAAGTTGTTGGCCCCAGTATGGCAAAATGCTGGAATTCCTAAGTGTGCAGAGAATGTGGTCAAGAATTGTGTGATTTGTTTAAAACACAATCTTGGTAAGGGAACTCCAACTCCAGCCGGTCATTTTGCTCCTCCGACGTATCCGTTTGAGGTTTTGCAGCTAGATTTCATTCACATGGAGAGATACAACAACCTGAAGTACGTACTAGTGGTTGTTTGTGCCTTCTCAAGATGGGTAGAAGCATATCCCCTAAAACATAATACTGCCTTGTCCACAGCTAAAGCCCTTGTCAAAGAACTCTTCCCTAGGTTTGGTTTGCTGAGAATGGTCTGGAGCGATAATGGGAGTGAATTTGTGGGTCAAGTGATGAAGAGAGTGTGTGAAGGGTTAGGAATCCGCCAAATTTTCACGCTGCAAATCACCCCCAATCAGCTGGTCTAGTGGAGTGCTATAATGGCACCCTCAAATTGAAACTTGCCAAGATACAAGCGAGCTCTGGTCTTAAATGGCCTGATGCTCTGCCATTAGCACTTTTATCAACTAGGATGACTGTGCATTCACGAGTGGGACTTAGTCCATATGAAATCATTTTCGGTCGCCCGGCAAACATATGGGGAGTGCCGAGGCCGACGAAATTCAGTGAGATCGAACACCCTATACTGCTTGATTACTTGTATGATTTGACAGCTAAATTGCGTGTCTTACACCAACAGGTTCATGATACACTGCCTCAGGCCTCTGAAGATCCAGGGCATGCAGTTGATCCTGGATCGTGGATACTAATCAAGAATTTCCAGAGGACAAAGAACGATCAGCCCCGCTGGATCGGCCCCTACCTGGTGCTTTTGTCCACGAGAACTGCAGTGCGGGTGCAAGGAAGAAAGAACTGGATCCACGGCGTACACTGCAAGAGGGTTCCTTTACCTCTGCCGTACGACCGGTGGGTCCAGGAGGGCATTCCTGATTCTGAGACTGAAACTGTGCCTCGTTTTCTGCCTTTTAGCGATGCACCTTTAATGGGGACAAGTTCTGAGCGTGAAAGCGCTACGTGGTGCTCCCAATAATAACTGCTCCACCTACCCTTTTCCGCCTCACAAGTTCAGCTGTCCTCGCTGCAACTTTTCACTAAAAACCCCTACCACATGCAGATCCCTCCAACATCAAGGCAGACGAAAGAGACAGGTATGCTCTAGGACAACTTCCACTCGCCCCCTTTTAAGATTTTGGAGCATAAATTGCCGATCCTTACCACAACACAGATACAATATCCACGATTTTCTAGATCAAAATCAACCTGATGCTATATTCCTGACCGAGACGTGGCTCAGAGACTGCTCGGGCCCGGATGTGGCAGACGCCATTCCCTCTAACTACGCCATTCTTCGTCAGGATAGAGTTTCCGGTAGGGGTGGAGGAATTGCAATTATTTACAAAAATGTATACACTTGTAAATTGGTAGACACCACTCAAAAAGATTGTGAATCAGCCCGTTTTAAATTATCCATTACCCCCCAATTTACGCTGTCAGGGCTACTGGTATACCGTCCCCCTGGGACAGCGAGCCCTTGGATAACATCGTTACCGGACTTCCTAGCCCCAGTACTGCTTAAAGCGCCTAATTTCACAATCTTAGGGGACCTAAACATACATTTAGACGACCATGAGTGCCCTAATAGGAATCAGCTTCTCTCTATTCTGGAAGCTTTTAACCTTCAACTTCTAAACACAGGTCCCACTCATTGTGCCGGTCACTTACTGGACCCGATCCTATCTAACCTGTCCCTAGATTGTTCACGTGAAGCCCTACAAATCACCTGGTCCGACCACTTAGCTGTCCCCTTCTCTTATGACATGGCTGATACAGTAGTAAGACCTGAGGTGGAAACTACGCGGCCAGTTCGGAACTGGGGGAAGATTAACTTGCCAGAACTCAATAAACTACTGATCAAAACACTTCCATGTGTTGAACTACCAACTGCCGCTCTCAATTGCGCCACTGAACTCTGGCTAACCACTGCAGTCAATACAGCGCTTCCAATGACATCAAAGCCCGCATTTTCACACCACCCTCCTGCTCCGTGGTATTCGGAACAACTTAAAAGCCTCCGCTCACATTGTAAGACCTTGGAGCGTAAATGGAGACAAGGCTATTCTCCTTCACGTAAAGCCACATATAAAGAAGCCTTAAAAAAATACCACTACAGTTGTAAAACTGCTAAAGCAGACTACACAAGGAAAACTGTGACTGATGCACAAAACTGCCCAAAGGTGCTATTCTCTGTTGTCAAAAAATTGACTGGTGCTAACTCGATCCCTCCTCCCCCGGCACTTGATGGCACTCAGTGTCAGTCCTTAGCGGATTACTTCATAGATAAAGTTGATCTTATCTATGAAAATTTCACTACACCTCCAGGTACTATGTACACTGCCCTTGACATAGTCCAAAAATTGGAAAACAATGACACTGATGCAGTAGTCACTACTTGGCAGCCCTTAGACGCCATTTCTTTCCTCTCCTGTTTAAATAGTGTGAGATCGGGCTCCCCACAGGACGCTCTCCCGGCCAAAATATTAAAACAATTAGACCCCCTCACTCATCCCCCCATCATTAAATTACTCAACGCTTCTCTGAGCGAGGCCCATGTCCCACAACCTTGGAAACACGCCATGGTTGTACCGTTATTAAAAAAACAGGGTGCAGATCCTTCAAATCCTGCTAACTTTCGCCCTATATCCTTGTTGCCAATTTTCTCAAAGATATTGGAGAGACATATAAATTCTCAGCTCTCCAAACTGGTTGAAAACACTGGATTTCTCCATCCTTCTCAGTCGGGCTTTCGGCCTAGGCACTCAACCGAGACAGCCCTCCTGGGGGTGACAGAGAGTCTTAGGCACGGTGTCGATCAGGGAAACACCATGGCGCTCATCCTGCTGGATTTGAGCGCAGCTTTCGACACCGTGTCACATTCCATCCTCATTGACTCTCTGAAATCTCTAGGTGTGGCAGGCCAGGCCTTGGCCTGGCTGGCGTCTTTCCTTAGTGACCGAAGCTTCCAAGTGTTTTCTTCTAAAGCTGCCTCCGCCATTTGTCCTTCCACCCGCGGCGTCCCCCAGGGCTCAATTCTTAGCCCTTTATTATTTAATATTTATGTTAAACCCTTGGCAACCATAGTCGAACAAGCTGGGCTAACCCTGTTTTCCTACGCAGATGACACCCAGATTGTCTTCTCCTTGTCAGGGAGAGACGTAAACAACATCTCCGCACTCAAGTCGGGCCTCACTCTTGTGGCCGACTGGATGCGGAGAAATTGTCTCAAGCTGAATGGGGAGAAGACCGAGGTGGTCATTCTGGGACAGAACAAACATCTTTGGGGTCCTCGCCATTGGCCCATCGAACTGGGAAATGCGCCTACACCATCTACTGCAGTTCGCAACCTGGGCGTCATTATTGACGACAGGCTAACTATGAGACAACAGGCTACTAAGGTCTCAGCCATCTGCTTTTCAACCTTGCGATGGCTTCACAAGATTTTGTGGATGCTCCCCCTCTCCTCTCGCAGAACTGTAGTCCAGGCACTTGTAACATCACGCCTGGACTATGGCAACATTCTCTATTTGGGCGCAGATAAAGCCACTATACATGTGCTGCAGGTGGTGCAAAATGCGGCCGCGCGCCTGCTAAAGAATGTCCCCAGACGCACCTCAGCCACTGCCGCTTTGCGTGACCTCCATTGGTTGAGCATCCCAGAACGCGTTAAATTCAAGGCACTCTGCTATATGTTCAAGGCTAAGCAGGGTAGCGCCCCAGTATATGTTCAGGGGCTGGTAAAACCCTATAGACCCCTGCGCTCATTAAGGTCATCGGACATTGGCAATTTCACAGTACCAAGATGGAAGCTGGCAAAAATGGGAGGCCGCTCCTTTTCCACTCTTGGTCCTAAATACTGGAACTCCCTCCCATTGGCATTAAAATCTGAGACCAACTTACTCCGCTTCCGTAAGGCTTTGAAGACCCTGCTCTTTACTAAGCGTGACCAATAGTCGGCAGAGGCCTTAAGTCAAGGTGACATTCTCTTTTCTTCTACAGTCTATCCCTGGCGCCGGGAAACCCATTGTGGGTAGCTGTGCGCGGTACAAGCTTAAATAAATAAATAAAATAAATCTTCTGCAAGAGGCTGTGCCACCGTCAGTTCGATTGGACACTACCGAGCCTGAACTCCTATTTCAAGACCAGACGTTACCTGGAAAAAGCCGTTATAACTTGAGACCGAGAATCATGGACAAATAAAAAATTCTTTCTATTTTTTTAAAGTTCAGCTCTCCCATCTGAGAAACTGTTTTGACCGATTTTTGTTTTTCTAACCGCCATCCGGGTTCAGCTGTAGGGTCGCGGCGTCAAGTCTTTGGAGTGCAAGCCAAAGACACAAGGTCGACGGTTTTGGTTGGTCCTAGGGCGTCCCCTGGACTGACAGACGCATTCCTTAGCACGGAACACCCTACCTCCGCGAGCAGCAAGGTTAGAGGATGGAGTTTTTCGAGATGGAGAGACCTGTTGAAGAAATGAATTTTAGAGCCAAAATGTGTCGAATTATGAGCAGAAAATGTTTTTTAATATTGTGTGTTTTCATGTTGCTTAGCTTAATGATGTTTTTAATGGGATATGTTATATTCTCTTTTCAAGTGACGTTTGCACCCACTACACAGCCCATACTTTCTTCGCATTCTTTTCATCCTCTGCCTGAACATGAGACCGTTAGAAGATTGGAGTTTGTTAATAACTTCTTCGTTCAGCTCCTGCACCAACACCAATTAGTAGTGAACACGACTAACTGTTGGGTGTGTGGCCTTATGCCTCATACTACTGAGAAAGGTATTCCTTATCTGGTCCTGCCATTCAGTTACAATGGTTCTGTGTGGGCATACAGAACGATGTTTATCTATGCTCGTGAAGTCCACCCCCTACGTTCTGTGAAGGATAATCCAAAGAATAGTGCTCTAGTTAAGGGAATAGTCGATATGATTAAGGGAGCTAGTTCCTATGAGTCTATCCCGAAAGATGAGACACTAGCGTATATTGGATGGAACGTGACTGGATATGGAGCGAGTATGAGCGAGAACCAGCGAGCAAAAGGATCCTCTCCGATTTGGATTGTACCCCATCAGGGTCGTCTATGTCTGCAAGGTAATGGCAAGAACCCAAGAGCTCAGTTAGGGAAGAGTATCTGCACTGAGACGTATGTTTTTGCGTCCCAGACTTCCCCATCGTTCCTAGCAGGGTACCTATTTCATCTGTTATGATAGAGCATACACATGGTTGCCCCCTGATTTCTCGGGCACATGTTTTGTCTCGTTCCTGTTGCCTCCCACCTACACAGCTGTGGCAGATTACCACAAGACAAGGGTAGTTAGAGGTGTCTTCACTAAGGAAGATACTGCAGGACAAGAATTAGGAGATTTCTTGAAGGGTTTTCTGCCGTTTTGGGGACCCATGGTTAACAGCAGGAACATACGGCAATTGACGAGGGTGGTTGAGTCCACCGTAGTTGAAACTGCCGGTGCCCTTAGTAACTTGACTGCTGAGCTCCAGTCGGATCGTCTTATGACACTCCAGAACAGAGTTGCGTTAGACGTCATACTTGCAGATCGAGGTGGGGTATGTAAAGTGATCCAATCAAGTTGCTGTGTTTTCATTCCAGATAATGCTCCGACAGTGTACCAGGCCATTTCCAAACTACATAAAATCTCCGAATCTATACATGTGGATAAAGGAGATTGGTCGTTGATGGGATGGTTCTGGGAACGGTTAGCCACGTGGGGATGGAAGATTCTGATGGTCATTGGGATGTTCTTAGCCATTCTTTTCCTGTTCTGTCTGTGCGTACAGTGTGCTCCTGCTATGTGTGGCCTCTGTGCTACATCGTGTGTAAGAAGGCCTGTATCGAGGGACGTGCTAAGTAATAGGATGATTCTACAGCAACATCTTGATGACCTGATGAGTATAGACCTGGACTCAGACTGACATGGGTTTAGGTTATTGCCTATGTAAGGGCAAAAGGAGGGTCTGAGGTAATGAAATTCTGAACCCGTTTCATAAAAGTCGTGGTATCATGACGATTTTGGTAACATTAGACCGAAAAAGACAAGTGTAAGGTATACGAGCATTTTCGGCATATTCGAGTGACGAGATCACCATGAAATCAGGGATTCAGTTCTGAACCCTCGGGTTCCATTTTGTATACAGCAGCCATTTTGTGGTTGCCCTCACATAGGCCGATGACAGTGGCCGAACGAGTCTCCAAGCACACCTACATCTTAGCTGACTTCTGAATGACCTGAGCAAGCGACCCTCTTACTTGAAGCCAAAACTTGTTAGGCCAGTTCCTTTCCCAGTAGCTGATCAAGATTACTGAACAAGACACATGACACCATCAAACCTTTTATTGCGCATCACTATGTCTTATCTTGCTCACACCTGTCTCTGCTCCTTTTGTTTATGGGCCGTTTACGATGGGGATGTGCCGTTTTTATGGTGGGTTCGATCGACCGATCTGATGAAGAATGTTAGGTTTGACCAATAGTTGATTGTGGGCTGGACAAACTGAAAAATGGACTTATCATGATCCTGCTTTTTTCTTTTCGTGAAAACATGTGAATGGTCAATTGTAAATAAGGAATATTTGCCTGAAGCATAATTTTTGGTATAAAAGGGATGACTAGCTTTGTAAATTTGAGCAGTCTCCTGAGAACATACACCGTGTTGTACTTCTAGGATATCTGTTACTGGCTGCAGCTAATAAAATTGATCCTTGACGTCACCAGAAACCACCCGTGTCTCTGTACTCTAAGACAGGTGGACCCGGAGACTAGGACGTTATCCCTGGCGCAGCTGGGTCTTAAATAACCCGGTTCTTCAGAAATACCTGGAGAGACCATCTGCATTGCCATGGTCAGTCCCTGGTCTGTGCTCCACTGTAAAGTCCATCCCCTGTAGGGAAATGGACCACCTAAGAAGTTTGGGGTTTTCACCCTTCATCTGATTTAGCCATAAAAGGGGCTTATGGTCGGTCTGAATCTTGAAGTGAGTTCCAAACAAGTATGGCCTCAACTTATTCAGAGCCCAAACCACAGCAAAGGCCTCCCTCTCAATAGCTGACCAACCTTTCTCTCTAGGGGTCAGCCTTCTGCTTATAAAAGCAATGGGCTGGTCATGACCATCAATATTCAGTTGAGATAGAACAGCTCCCACACCCAACTCAGATGCATCGGTTTGGACAATGAAGGTTTTGGAGTAGTCAGGACTCTTGAGAATAGGTGCAGTACACATGGCCTGCTTTAGGTCATCAAATGCCTTCTGACAGCTAACTGTCCACTGAACATTCTTTGGCATTTTCTTGCTTGTCAGGTCATTAAGTGGTGTCACAATGGACCCATAATTCTTAACAAACTTCTTATAGTAACCAGACAGGCCCAAGAAAGCTCTGACCTGTGTCTGGGTGGTTGGAGGAGCCCAGTCCTTTATGGCCTGTATCTTGCTCTCCAATGGTTGAACCTGGCCTCCACCCACAAGGTGGTCCAGGTACACAACCTGACTCTGCCCTATCTGGCACTTGGTGGCCTTGATAGTGAGGCCTGCCTTTTGCAGGGCCTCCAAAACTTTCCTCAGGTGGATCAGGTGATCCTCCCAGGTGGAGCTGAAGACAGCAATATCATCCAGATATGCTGCACAGAAGTCATCCAAACCAGTGAGAACTTGGTTCACCAACCTTTGAAAAGTGGCAGGTGCATTTTTCAAACCAAAGGGCATCACCACAAATTGGTAATGACCTCCTGGGGTAGAAAATGCTGTTTTGGCCTTGGCATCCTCAGCTAACCTGATCTGTCAATAACCAGCTGTTAGGTCAAATGTACTTAAGAAAGTTGCAGAAGCCAACTTGTCTATCAGTTCATCTGCCCTAGGTATTGGATGGGCATCTGTCTTAGTGACAGCATTGAGACCCCTGTAGTCAACACAAAACCTCATCTCTCTCTTACCATCCTGGGTGGAGGTTTTGGCACTAGAACTACAGGACTAGCCCAAGGGCTCTCTGAAGGTTCAATGACTCCCAATTCCAACATCTTTTGAACTTCTTTCTTAATGCAGTCCCTGACGTGGTCCGGTTGCCTGTAGATTTTACTCTTGACAGGCAGACTGTCACCAGTGTCCACCTCATGGGTGCACCAGTTTGTCTGACTGGGGGTCAGTGAGAACATTTGTCTAAAGGATTGAAGAACCTGTTTACAATCCTCTTGTTGATGTTCAGAGAGGCTGTCAGAAAAGACTACACCATCTACTGACCCATCATCAGGGTTCTGAGTGAGCAGGTCTGGGAGAGGGTCACTCTCTTCCTCCTGCCCCTCATCTGTGGCCATGAGCAAGCCCATGTCCTCCCTGTTGACAAATGCCTTGAGCCTGTTTACATGAAGCACCCTGCGGGGTCTCCTGGGAGTTCCCATGTCCACCAAGTAGGTGACTTCTCCCTTTTGCTCAATGATGGTATGGGGTCCAGACCTCTTGTCTTGGAGAGCTGCTGGGGCCACTGGCTCCAACACCCACACCTTCTGTCCTGCATGGTACACAGTTAGGACAGCCTTTTGGTCATGCCAAGCTTTTTTGAGTTCTTGGCTGGCCTCAAGGTTTTTAGATGCCTTCTCCATGTACTCTGCCATCCTGGAGCGGAGACCAAGTACATAGTCCACTATGTCAAGTTTAGGCTTTTTGAGAGGTAACTCCCATGCTTCCTTCACCAGACATAGGGGTCCTCTTACAGGATGCCCAAACAGAAGCTCAAAAGGACTGTAGCCAACCCCCTTCTGTGGGACCTCTCTGTAAGCAAACAGGAGGCAGGGTAAAAGGATGTCCCATCTTCGCCTAAGCTTTTCAGGTAACCCTTTTATCATCCCTTTGAGGGTCTTGTTGAATCTCTCAACAAGCCCATTGCACTGTGGGTGATAGGGTGTGGTGAATTTGTAATTTACACCACACTCCTTCCACATTGCAGTCAAGTATCCTGACATGAAGTTTGCACCTCCGTCAGAGACAACCTCCTTAGGAAACCCCACTCTGGAGAAAACTCCAAGTAGGGCCCTGGCCACAACAGGAGCTGTAGTGGTCCTAAGGGGAATAGCTTCTGGATACCTGGTGGCATGATCCACTACCACCAGTATAAATCTGTGCCCAGATGCTGTTGGGGGGTCCATTGGTCCAACAATGTCTATCCCCACTCTTTCAAAGGGTACCCCCACCACAGGTAGTGGTATAAGGGGGGGCCTTTGTTGTGCCATCTGATTTGCCACTGGCTTGGCAGGTGACACATGAGCGACAAAACTCTTTAGTGTCTTCAGACATATGAGGCCAGTGAAAGTGTGGGGCAAGCATGCCCCAAGTCTTGTTCTGGCCTAAGTGACCTGCAAGGGGAATCTCATGGGCTAAGATGAGAAGGAAACCTCTAAGAGACAAGGGGATGACCAGCCTCCTGGTAGCACCAGGCTTGGGGTCTCTTACCTCAGAGTATAGGAGTCCATCTTCCCAATATACCTTATGGGCACCTGTAGCATTCCCTGCAGCCTCAGCAGCAGCCTGCTGTCTGAGGGGTTCAAGAGAGGAACAGTCTAATTGGGCCTGCCTCAAGTCTGCCCTGGAAGGTCCCCCTGTCCCAAGAAACTCAACCTGATCAGGTTCAAGCTCTTCTAGGACAGTTCCTTCCGGGGTCTCTGGGTCAGCCTCCTGAGAGGGCTGATCCTCAACCTGAGGCAGGGGGGAAGGTTCTGCCTTAACCCTACCATTCCTTCTCTTGGGTAGTGTATGGTCCATTCTTCCAGGATCCAGCACTTGTTCAGCTGGGCATTTCTTGGCCTGTGACCTAGTCACAGCAAGGACATGTGAGGAGAGACCTAGCATTTCTACATGAGTCCTGTACTCCACATCTGACCACAGTGAGGATTCCAAATCATTGCCCAAAAGACAATCTACTGGGAGGTCTGAACTGACTACAACCCTTTTGAGGCCAGTTACCCCTCCCCAGGAGAAATTAACAACTGCCATACTGTGATTGGTAGTGACATTGCTAGCATTGGTCACTAGGTAATCTGAACCTAGCATGATCTGGTCAGGGTCCACAAATGTTGGTGTCACCATGGTGACACTGGCACATGTGTCCCTGTAGGCCTGAGCCATTTTTCCATTGATTAAAGGCGTTTGTCTGTATTTGCCCAGAGTACTAGGACTTACAGTAGGGGTCATATCCATGTCCCCAGTACAAACAAGAACTGCCTGAGTAGGAATTCTGACTACGTCAGAACCCACCTCAGTTCCCAGGGTTAACCCAACTATAGCCTTGGGAGGTACACTACCACTACTGACTGTACTAGGGGGTGCAGGTGTCTTAGGGACAGTAGTGGTAGGAGTTTGGCCTTTCTTGGTGCACTCACTAAACCAGTGAGTCTTACTTTTACAGTATTGGCACCATGGTTTCTTAGGACCATCATTCTTCTTCTTTTGGGAATTTTGGGACCCACCCTCCTTAGGTTGTTGGGGCCCTGTAGAAGACTTCTGGTCATTTTGCTTATTCTCATTACCCTTCTGGTCTGCTTTCTTCTGGCCACCACCCTGGTTCTGGTTCTGCTGCTTGACCCTTGTCCTGACCCATCTGTCTGCCTTCTTTCCCAATTCTTGGGGAAAGGTCAGATCTGAGTCAATCAAGTGCTGATGCAACAACTGGTTCTGACAATTATTTAAGATTTGCTCTCTCATAATTAGATTATACAATCCTGTGTAATCAGTAACTTTACTTCCCAGTAACCAGCCTTCCAAAGCCTTAGTGGCACAATCAACAAAGTCAGTCCAATCTTGAGCCTGAGTTTTCTGGGTATCCCTGAACATTAACCTGTACTGTTCAGTGGTTAAGCCAAACCCATCAATCAGTGCATTTTCCAAGACTTGGTAATCATTAGCATCCTCATCTCTAACAGTGAGGAGCTTATCTCTACCTTTACCTTCAAAGGAGAGCCACAATATAGCTGCCCACTGACTCTGGGGTACCTGCTGTACTTTGCAGGCTCTTTCCAAAGCAGTTATCCACTTGTGGATATCATCTCCTGTCTTATAGGAGGGCACTATTTTACTCCGGTTTCTAGTATCAAAACCTCTTTCTCTATCCCTAGGGATATTGCTGCCACCAGTGGGGACTACCCCACTCAACTGTTGCTCTCTAGCAAAGGCAAGCTTCTCTTTGGCCAGGGCAAGTTCTTCCCTTTGGATCCTCAGATTAGCTCCCTTCATCTTTGCCTCATGCTCTCTCCTCTGAGGGGAAGTCATCCTCCTCTGAGCAGAGGCACGAGAGTGGACAGATCTATTGGAGTCCCTAGAATGAGATCTATCTCTTCTAACTCCATAGTTAGGCCTGCTTAGGTTCAGCACTGGGGGTCCCCCAGTTCCTTCCCTATGTAGGTCTAAGTTGGCCCTTGTGAGTCTGCTGACTATCACAGAACCTTTGTCTGCCTCATCCCCAGAGGGTTCCTCATCCTCCTCCTCCTCATCTACATCTTCTGCTTCAGGGAGATCTGGATCACCACGAGTACCTTCTAAGGGGGGCATGCTCCTATCTGGATTAGAGGGGTCTGTGTTAGCAGCCCTTCTGGCATCATATGTCTCTAAGAGACCTACCAGAAAAGGAGTGGTAGGGTTAGAACCCTGTTTCAATTTCCTGGAGGTACACAACTGTCTCATCTCCTGGAAACTGAGAGCTGCATATCTGGAAAGGACCTGTGGAGGGTCACTAACCACTAGGGGAGTCTCTGAAGACTCTCCATGGGTAGACATGCTTTCTAGTGAGGTGTAAGTGATGCACCTACCTACACTATGGGTTTTCCTACTGATCCCTTGCTAAGAGTTGTAGTCAGGGTGTGCTAGGCCCTTTCTACTACAACAGCTGGTTCAGTAGAACTCAGAGTATTTCTAAGCTTGTTATATGTACCTAGAGTACCTTATGTGATCTTTCAAATGATATTTCAAGATTATACGTGGTAAAACAACAGCAAGCTCAAATCCCAACCGCTGCACACCAATGTGAGAAGTTGGCCTGATATATGATGCTCACTAGTTCTAGTGATCACCTTGTATCAGTCCAAACAACCCTTATGGTGATTGGTTGTAAGTCAACCTCATAGACCAGCTATCCTAATGGTAGCATGGACAAAGCAGTCTTAGGCTAAACTTTTTTGGCATGTGAAGCCAGCTGTTTTAACACAATATAACCCCTTGAATACCAGATGAAAAGACACCACACAGGTTGTTATGAAAATAAACAGTATATTTATTAATAACACCACCTCTGAACTCTTTATGAGGTCAGAGGGCTAAGCACATGACAATCTCTTACGAAAAATACGACAAGTTGCACAAAATTACAATGGTGCCCTAGGGGCACGACAAACCATATACTAAGTAAGTGGAATGTGAAAGTCGATAGAAGGAATGGAGCTGTCCAGAGGCTGTAGGATCGATGGGACCATGCTACACTAACTCTAGGTAAGTAATAGGAGGCCCACGGAACGCGTGTGCAGAGTGTGAACTCACACGCGAGATGCGTAACAACGTCTATGGACAGTACAGTTCAAGTTAAAGGTGAGTACGGACAATCCTGACTAGGTAGGACTAAAACGACTGTGGAACTGGACACTAGGACAGTTAAACTACCCTTGAGCACCAAAATGCTCTCGTTACCTCACCCACGGGCTGCGTGTGCATAGGTGCCAAAGTGTGTCGGGTTCTCGCGTTGTAGTCAATGGGGCCTGAAAGAAAAGATGCTGCAGGCGACCAGGAGGAAGATGTCCGGTGCGATCCAAGGGTGGATCGGTGAAGAAGAGGACCTGAAAGCAGAGGGGACAGTGTTCAAAGTCACTAGCCAGTGACCGGTGTGGATCCAGGAAGGAACCAGATGCTGTCGTCACGATCAGGTGAAGAGTAGACGCTTGACTCTGCAGCCACGTGGACCAGGAGGTGTCTTCGATGACCAGGATGGAGGCACGAGCTGTCCCACGCAGGCTCTCGGTGTCGGATATGGAATCGGAGTCAACAGGCCTTGGCAAAGGCAACCCACGCGGTGAGTGGAAAAGACGTCTGGTGCAGACTAGGAGAGTCCGGAGTGCACCTCTTTTGGAAGGGAGCAAGAACCAGTCTGGAGCAACCAGACCAGCAGTGAAGGTTCAAAGGTTCGTCGTCTAGGAGGCCACTAGCCAGCCGGCAAGTGACCAGACAACGCGTCGAGCAGCAAACAAGCAGAAGGGCCCCACGCAGATCTCGTGGAAGCTGGAGGGCTGGTCTTCGGTGCAGGGGCTGCTCGGAGCTGGGGCTTCTCAATCCCCAAAGCACTTGGTCGAGTTTAGCTCTGGAGTTGTGCTGGAAGCAAAGTGCAGGTTCGTTCAAGATGGCCGGTCCCACGTGTCTCGTCGCACCCACGGGTCTCAGCTTTGCTGTAGATGTGAGTTGAGGTCGGAGAGGTCTGGGAATCCGGGTCTCGTCGGGCTCTGAAGTCTGGATCCTCGAGGGAAGACGACAAAGTGAAGCCGCTGGACGCTTGATGGTGCCTGCAGTTGGAGGGTGGACACTCCTTGTCCACAAGGGAGATTCTTCAGTCTTCTGTGGAGCAGAACGTCAAAGCCCAGAGTTTCGTCTTGTAGAATTGTTCAGGATAATCTAATTTGGAATGGGACCAGCCCCTACCTTTATTCTGCTAAAGGGGGCTGCACTACTGACTAGGTCCCTCCCCTGGGTGGGACCAGGAAGGGGGGTGGTTACACCCCATATCCTTTGTCCGGTTTCCCGCCAGAGCTGGGGCTGGAGTGCCCCAGCAACTGGTATGAACCGGTGTATGCACAGGACATCTTGTGTGCCCCGGGCAGGTCTCATTCCTTTCAGGCCTGTCCTACCCAATACACAAAATCCTGTCTGGGGTGGTGCTAGCACCTCCCAAGGCAGGAAACCCTTTGTCCAAGCCTCCCTCGCTGGAAGGACTCCCAGCAGCAGCAGGTCAGACTTGTGTCTGTGGTGGCAGCATCCATTTTGTGATGCCAAGGCTCGAGTTCACTTTAACCGGGGTTCTCAGTTACATACATGTCGTGCCCCTCTAGAAGGGTGGAATGCTACCCCCGTCGCCAGAATTGGCGAGGGGGTAGTATTCCAATTCGTATGACACCTTACTCGACATGTTTTGATAACGTTATACCAGAGTTAGCATTTAACCGCAAGGTTGATAATGCACTTAAGAGTATATGGTATAGCGTTATCATGGAACAGCTATTAGGACTTGGTTCCGCAAGCTGCAGACGGGCTCAGCTCATGCCAGAGCACCATCTCACATAATTCCAAGCACTCTGCCTTCAGGATTGATAATTGCAAAAAACACAGTTGATGGACAGAATGTAGAACAATGTCATACATTCACCCCAGTACAAGGATCTGGGCCTAAATCCATCATTTTTTTGCACTCCACACCACCCTGGGTTAGACACTGGCTATATGCAAATAAGCTCTGACCCTGTGCCTCATGGGAACAGTCCAGTCCGAACTACCAAGCCATGTCTTTCCCAGACCGGAATCAAGCATCCAAGGACCGGTTTCTGGCTATCAGCCTTCATCAGCCTGGATAGCTTGACTCCAGTGGTGTGGAGAGCCTGGGACTCACGTCTGAGCATCCCCAGCCCACTCGGGGTGAAATTGCAAAAAACACAGTTGATGGACAGAATGTAGAACAATGTCATACATTCACCCCAGTACAAGGATCTGGGCCTAAATCCATCATTTTTTTGCACTCCACCCCACCCTGGGTTAGACACTGGCTATATGCAAATCAGCTCTGACCCTGTGCCTCATGGGAACAGTCCAGTCCGAACTACCAAGCCATGTGTTTCCCAGACCGGAATCAAGCATCCAAGGACCGGTTTCTGGCTATCAGCCTTCATCAGCCTGGATAGCTTGACTCCAGTGGTGTGGAGAGCCTGGGACTCACGTCTGAGCATCCCCAGCACACTCGGGGTGAAATTGCAAAAAACACAGTTGATTGACAGAATGTAGAACAATGTCATACATTCACCCCAGTACAAGGATCTGGGCCTAAATCCATCATTTTTTTGCACTCCACACCACCCTGGGTTAGACACTGGCTATATGCAAATCAGCTCTGACCCTGTGCCTCATGGGAACAGTCCAGTCCGAACTACCAAGCCATGTCTTTCCCAGACCGGAATCAAGCATCCAAGGACCGGTTTCTGGCTATCAGCCTTCATCAGCCTGGATAGCTTGACTCCAGTGGTGTGGAGAGCCTGGGACTCACGTCTGAGCATCCCCAGCCCACTCGGGGTGAAATTGCAAAAAACACAGTTGATGGACAGAATGTAGAACAATGTCATACATTCACCCCAGCACAAGGATCTGGGCCTAAATCCATCATTTTTTTGCACTCCACACCACCCTGGGTTAGACACTGGCTATATTGCAAATCAGCTCTGACCCTGTGCCTCATGGGAACAGTCCAGTCCGAACTACCAAGCCATGTCTTTCCCAGACCGGAATCAAGCATCCAAGGACCGGTTTCTGGCTATCAGCCTTCATCAGCCTGGATAGCTTGACTCCAGTGGTGTGGAGAGCCTGGGACTCACGTCTGAGCATCCCCAGCCCACTCGGGGTGAAATTGCAAAAAACACAGTTGATGGACAGAATGTAGAACAATGTCATACATTCACCCCAGTACAAGGATCTGGGCCTAAATCCATCATTTTTTTGCACTCCACACCACCCTGGGTTAGACACTGGCTATATGCAAATCAGCTCTGACCCTGTGCCTCATGGGAACAGTCCAGTCCGAACTACCAAGCCATGTCTTTCCCAGACCGGAATCAAGCATCCAAGGACCGGTTTCTGGCTATCAGCCTTCATCAGCCTGGATAGCTTGACTCCAGTGGTGTGGAGAGCCTGGGACTCACGTCTGAGCATCCCCAGCCCACTCGGGCTGAAATTGCAAAAAACACAGTTGATGGACAGAATGTAGAACAATGTCATACATTCACCCCAGTACAAGGATCTGGGCCTAAATCCATCATTTTTGTGCACTCCACACCACCCTGGGTTAGAAACTGGCTATATGCAAATCAGCTCTGACCCTGTGCCTCATGGGAACAGTCCAGTCCGAACTACCAAGCCATGTCTTTCCCAGACCGGAATCAAGCATCCAAGGACCGGTTTCAGCCAGAGCACCATCTCACATAATTCCAAGCACTCTGCCTTCAGGATTGATAAGGCCTGCCATAGGAGTGACTGATAGGAGTATATGTGTCCATTTTAGGTTTAGATATAGGTATACTATATCTATAGCAAAGGGTGATTACACCACCTTGCCCCAGCTGTCATGCAGCCAGTTGTGTCAGTTTTAGATGGCCAGCCAGGGGTGGCATAATACATGCGTCAGCCCCTGGTAGGCCCTGGGTACACCTATGCCCTGGGTACCTAAGGTACACTGTACAGGGACTGATAAGGTGGCCCAGTACCAATTGGTAAATGCACCTAAAGTACATGGTTGTCAATTTAGAGAGAGAACAGCTAGGCTGTGGGTCTGATTAGCAGGCCCACAGCCAGGGAAAGTCGTAAACCAGTGAAGCAAAAAAGCAAAAATCTGGGGTGACCGTAGGACTGCAGACCCCACTCTTCTACAACAGTCATTTCAGTAGCAAAGTCCACATTTCCCCCCCCCCACACCCGCCTCCATGTCATTACCCACTTTAATGCAGATAGTTCCAATATGAAGAAGACCACTAGGCTAACCCTCCAATGTACAATCAACAATCTAATGGTCATACGATCCCTCTGTGTTCCACTATGCGCTTCCCGCATAGTCCCGTCACAGCCCACCGTCCAAGCCATGATAGTTTCTCCATTTCCCCCAGACATTGCGGAACTTCCGAGGACATCCCCTCGCTTTATAAGTGACTCTCTCAGCCGCCATATATAAGTCCAGGCCTCTCCTCAATTCTTCCAACAATGGTACCTCTGATGTCCCCCAGTGTTTCGCTATGTCCCTCTTGGCCACTACCAAGGCCAGCACCAGAAAGGCAAGCAGGGGACGTGTCAAGTCTACTTCATTTGTCATGCCCAGTAGGGCCAGCTTGGGGTCGACTTGTATTTGGCTCTCCAGGACCGCAGATAATTCCGTAAAAATGTCCGACCAGTATCCCTGTATTTTAGTGCATGACCACAAAACGTGATAAAAGTCCCCCCTGGGGTCCTGGCATCTTAAGCACCTTGCATTGTCTATCCTCCCCATTTTCTGGAGCCGCACCCTATCAAAGTAAGTTCTATGTAATATATTTAATTGGATGAGACGGAGTCGGGATTTAACTGCCACTGCTCTAGGATGTGTTAACACTAGTTCCCAGTCAATGTCTTCCATGCCACCCACGTCCGCTTCCCACTGCCGCCGGAGCTTGGCCAGGTCCCCTAATATGTTGTTCGTGAGGGTTTTATATTCTGCTGAATGTGCTCCTGGAGGAGCCTGCCCTCTAGTGGGGCAAAGTCTGCCAGCTCTGCGGTATTGATATTTTGGGCCCCCCAGGCATGCTTCAGTCGGGTGTATTTGTATCTCTGTGTGGGGTGTAATCCGAATTCCGAGGTCAGTGCCGCAAACAACTTCAGTTGCCCTTTGGCGATTACGTCTTCCAGGGTAGAGATTCCTATGTCATCCCACCATCCATAACCCGTCAGTTTGTGGAGTTCCGTCACCCACGTGCAGTGCCAGATTGGCGTCTGTCTCAAGGGTTTCCTATCCCATCCCGTGCGTTTCGTTGCTGCGTTCCAGGCAAGTAAAGTAATTTTGGTTGCCGGTAGGAGACGTCTCCGGCAAGCCCCCCCATACAGGTAAGAAAGTATGTGTCTAGATGCTAGCTTGTGGCGCTCTAACGCATAGGAGGGATGGTCGGCCTGTGCATGCAACCAATCGTTGATCGGGGCCAAGTGTTCCGCCCAGTAATATGCCTCCAAATTCAGGAGCGAGATCCCCCCACTGCATTGGTGCCTTTGTAGCGTGGTCAATGCCACTCTAGGGTGTTTGCCCAGCCATATGAAGGCCCGTAGGTCTGCATGTATCTTGGAGAAGACTTTTGGGGGGAGTGCACCTCTCTCAATCTTCGGACGTTGTTTACAGTATTGCACAGAATCGAGCCCTCCACTCCTGCTGCTGCTATTTTGCTCGACGCTGAAAAAGCGTTTGACTCTCTCGAATGGCCCTTTTTCCTTTCAATGATGCGTCCTATGGGCATGCCGGAGTGTTTTGTTGCTATGGTGGCTCTATTATACACTAAACCCTTAGCTCGTCTGCGCCTCAATGGCACTTTGTCCGACCCTTTCCCTCTGTCGCGTGGCACGAGACAGGGCTGCGCTTTATCCCCTCTCCTTTTCATATTGGCTATGGACCCTCTAGCTAGGCAATTCCAAGAAAATCATTTACAACGTGGGCTGCAATTTCGCACCGGTCCTTTGTTGTTATCAATGTACGCGGACGATACCGTTCTCTATGTTCGCATGCCCCAGGACAATTTGGCGCCCTTGTTACGGGAAATCGTCCGGCTACTGTCAATCGTGCGCTGACTCCCCGGTCCACCGCAGCGATTTATGCTGTTTGGTGTGGAGGGAGAACAGAGCGCTTTCACTTCCTGGTGGTGCCATTAGTGGGCGGCCATCTTAGCAGGGTGACGCTCCAGTCTTTCCTCGAGCCCTGACTACATAAGTTCACAGCGCTGACGCGCACGAGCAAACTCGAACTGATCATTGCTGCGTTAGCGCTTTGGGTGACAACACTGTAAACTATTGCTGCAAGTGCTTTTAAACTACGTTCTGTTTTTAAATTTGTTGTTGCTACTGTCAATCGTGTGCTGACTCCCCGGTCCACCGCAGCGATTTATGCTGTTTGTTGTGGAGTGAGAACAGAGCGCTTTCACTTCCTGGTGGTGCCATTAGTGGGCGGCCATCTTAGCAGGGTGACGCTCCAGTCTTTCCACGAGCCCAATCTAATTAAACCCCTGTCCCACCGCGCAGCGGTTACGCGCAGCGGGAGCGCCGTAGACGCACCGAAGAGGTGCCTAAGAGAAGCCAGTCTGCGCCAGTCCGCGTCCAACCGCTCCCAGATCCCCAGACCCCCGGCACTATGGTAGGGAACGGACTCATTTATGACTCCTCCTCCCTGCACGCGCTAAGATCTACCATTAACCCTCAATGTCTGCACTCGGTGCACCCTACGAGTAGTAAGGCCCGTTGCAATGCTTGCAATTGGGAACTATCCTCTAAAGTTATAGGGCGACATCCCACCGACCACAATTGGAAGATGTTTCTTCTCAACTGTCGTTCGATGCCTAAACACTGTACAGAACTGGCTTTGTTGATAGAAGAGTATAAGCCTGATGCTCTCTTTTTAACAGAGACGTGGCTCCAGCTAGAAGTTGATCCTACTACAGTATGGGCCACCCCACAAGGTTACACCTTAAAGAGACTGGATCGCAAGGCAGGTAGAGGAGGAGGGCTAGCCATTATTTATAGAGATCACTATAAGTGTCGCTTTACCCCTTCCACTACGTCAGTCTGTGAGAGCCTACTCTTTACCCTAGAGTTATCCCCTACTGACACCTTTACAGACCTCTTAGTCTATCGACCACCTGGAACCTCCGGTCAATTTGTCGCAAACATGACGGACCTTGTTGCTAACCTAGTGCTTACCTCGGCAAATTTTACTGTGTTAGGCGACCTAAATTTGCATTTGGACGATCCGCTTGATTCAGCAGCCAACAGTCTTCGACTGAATCTTCAAGCTATCGATTTGACCCAAAAAGGATTCCTTTCTACACACATTAAAGGGCATCTTTTGGATCATATTTATAGTAATCTTGACAGCCTAAACGCCGAGTCGCCTATACCATTGCCCTGGACCGACCATTATTTAATACCCTTTACATGGACTACTAGAATTTCCCCCATAACACAAGATCCTAAAAAACACTGGGGTAGGAAATGGGCCTCGCTTCCCTCTTCCAAGTGGGAATTGGTGCTTGCCGAACTTAAACCCTCAAAGGCTACAAACCCCAATATAGCCAGTACCAACTTTGATAACTGGATTCTCAACTCCCTTAGCCTAGTCCTTCCAAAGGAATCTCTGCATTCTATAAAAAGGTCAAAAGTAGCTCCATGGTATAGCCCCACTTTAAGAGTCATGAAACAATCTTGTCGTAAATTGGAGACAGCCTGGAGGCAGGATCATTCACAGCCTAAGAAAGCAGAGTACAGAGCCGCAATTAGGCTATATAAAAAGGAAATTAGGTCAGCACAAGCCCAATTTTATGAATTAAAAATCAACTTGGCTGCAAACGCCCCCAAAGAGATTTTTAAAATAGCCAAATCGTTGATCTCCCCTCCTCCCGAGCGTATGGCACCAGACGGTGCATTACCCCGATGCAACAATTTGGCTATCTTCTTCTCCCAGAAGATCCAGACCATCTACTCCTCTTTTGTCACAGATAGATATGACTCAGATGCTGCCACCATAGCAAGCTTTGACATTTCAGTCCCTTGTAAACTGGACAAATTCCCTCTCCTAGACTCCATCTCCTTAGATAGAATAATCCCTAAAGTAATCTCGGGATCCCCTAGTGACCCAGCACCTCCGCAGTTTCTTACCATGGTCATTGATGCCATTCGCCCAGTCATCCTCGATGTCCTCAACTCCTCTATCATCTCGAGCACCGTCCTGATCGCGTGGAAATGTGCAATGGTCAAAGCTCTTTTAAAAAAAACTACCTTAGACCAAAATAATCTAGCTAACTTCCGTCCCATTTCCTTACTTCCCTGGATGAGTAAGCTGCTAGAAAAGCACATTAACAATATCTTAGTAGATTATTTAGAATCTAATAATCTGCTATGCACCTCCCAGATGGGATTTCGCCCTCAACACGGAACTGAAACAGCTTTGCTGGCAGTGACGGAAGAAACAAGATCTGTGCTGGACCGGGGAGGGAAAGCAGCCATCATATTATTAGACCTCAGCGCCGCGTTCGACACGGTTAACCATGCCACTTTATTACATCGATTGAAAGGCATGGGTGTGTCGGGCGCGGCCCTGGCATGGCTGACTTCCTTCCTGGATGAGCGCTTCTTCCAGGTGTTTGAGGGGGAGGTAGTTTCCACCAAGCAGCCACTCAGTTGTGGGGTTCCTCAGGGCTCTGCCCTGAGCCCCACACTCTTTAATGCATACATGAGGCCTTTAGCGGAGATAGTCCATCCCTTTGGCGTGCGTATTGTCACCTACGCAGACGACACTCAGTTGGTGGTCTCATTGGACCACACTGAGGGGTCGTCTAGTACACTGGGCCCCTGTCTAGAGGCAGTGGCCAAATGGATGGAATCCTCCTGCCTCAGATTAAATAGGGAGAAGACAGATCATGCTACTGGGCAACCCTGCACCGACCACTCTGGTTTCCATCTGGCCCACGTGTCTAGGTCTCCCCCCCCCCCCCAAACCTCAGATAAAGAGTCTGGGAGTTTGGCTTGACAAATCGCTAGACTTCACTTTCCAGGCCACTAAAACTGCATCCACCTGTTTTGGGCTAATGAGAATGCTCCGGAAAGTGCTCCCTTTGCTTCCGTTCCAGGCGAGGGGAGTCATTGTTCAGGCCTTGATACTCTGCAGCCTGGACTACGGCAATGCCCTGTATCTAGGAGCCCCGGTGGCAGCGATCAACAAACTCCATGTCACTCAAAACTGTGCGGCCCGACTACTTTTTAACATTCCACGCTGGCAGTCAGCCAAACAGGCCCTAAAGAAGCTACATTGGCTCCCTGTGGCTGCAAGGGTACAATTCAAGGCTATGTGCCTTGTTCAAAAAGCCATTCATCGAACAGGCCCAGCTATAATGCACCCCCTAGCCATTCCCTACCTTCCCTCCAGAGCTCTTCGCTCCAGTTTGCTGCATTTAGCTACCACGACCAAAATAAATAAAGCCCACTGGGGCGGCCGCTCATTCTCGCACAATCAATCAATCAATCATGGACATTTATAAAGCGCACTACTTACCCGGAGGGTCTCAAGGTGCTTGGGGGGGGGGGGGTTGCCGCTACTGCTCGAACAGCCAGGTCTTGAGCTTCTTCCTGAAGGAAAGGTGGTCTTGGGTCAGGCGCAGGTCGGTCGTGAGGGAGTTCCAGGTCTTGGCGACCAGGTGGGAGAAGGACCTTCCTCCTGTTGTCGATCTTCGGATGCGGGGGACGGCGGCGAGGGCGTGACTGGCTGATCGGAGGTGGCGTTTGGGAGCGTAGAAGTTGATGCGGTTGTTGAGGTAGCTCGGGCCTTGGTCGTGTAGGGCTTTGTGTGCGTGGGTGAGGAGACGGAAGGTGATTCTCTTGTTGACGGGGAGCCAGTGCAGGTCTCTCAGATGTCCGGAGATGTGGCTGCGTCGGGGGATGTCGAGGATGAGTCTGGCTGAGGCGTTCTGGATCCGCTGGAGTCTCTTCTGGAGCTTGGCGGTGGTTCCGGCGTAGAGGGCGTTGCCGTAGTCCAGTCGGCTGGTGACGAGGGCCTGGGTGACCGTCTTCCTGGTCTCGGTGGGGATCCACCGGAAGATCTTTCGTAGCATGCGCAGGATGTTGAAGCATGACGAGGAGACGGCGTTGACTTGTCTGGTCATGGAGAGGGAGGAGTCCAGGATGAAGCCCAGGTTGCGTGCGTGGTCTGTCGGTGTGGGTGCGGTGCCCAGGGCGGGGGCCACCAGGAGTCGTCCCAGGCGGAGGGCGAGGAGCCCAGGATGAGGACTTCCGTCTTGTCTGAGTTCAGTTTCAGGCGGCTGGTCGTCATCCATTCGGCTACATCTTTCATCCCTTCGTGAAGGTTGGCTCTGGAAGCGGCGGGGTCGTTGGTCAGTGAGAGGATCAGCTGGGTGTCATCGGCGTAGGAGATGATGTTCAGGTTGTGTTGGCGTGCGATGGGCGCGAGGGGGCTCATGTAGACGTTGAAGAGGGTGGGGCTCAGCGAGGATCCTTGAGGGACGCCGCAGATGACTTCGGTGGCCTCTGACTTGTACGGTGGTAGACGGACTCTCTGTGTTCTTCCGTCGAGGAAGGAGACGATCCATTCCAGTGCCTTCTCTTGAATTCCGACGGTGCTGAGGCGCTGCACTAGGGTGCGGTGGCAGACAGTGTCGAATGCCGCGGAGAGGTCTAGGAGGATGAGGGCCGCTGTTTCTCCGTTGTCCATCAGGGCTCGGATGTCATCGGTGGCAGCGATGAGGGCGGTCTCGGTGCTGTGGTTGGCTCGGAAGCCAGACTGTGAGGGGTCGAGGGATCCATTTGTCTCGAGGAAGGCGGCCAGCTGTTTGTTGACGATCTTCTCGATGACTTTGGCTGGAAACGGGAGGAGCGAGATGGGGCGGTAGTTCTTGAGTTCGGTGGGGTCCGCTGTTGGTTTCTTTAGTAGAGCGCTGAGTTCGGCGTGCTTCCAGCTCTCCGGGAAGGTGGCGGTGTCGAAGGAGGTGTTGATGATGTCCCGCAGGTGGGGTGCGATGACACCGTCGGCCTTGTTGAAGACGTGGTGAGGGCAGGGGTCGGTCGGAGATCCGGAGTGGATGGAGTTCATCATGCGGACGGTGTCATCGGTGCTGATCGGAGTCCAGGCGCGGAGGGTGGTGGTGGGTGGCTTTGCTGCGGTCGTTGTGTGCGATGGTTGACTGCTGAAGCTGTTGTGTATGTCCGCGATCTTGTTGTGGAAGTAGGAGGCGAGGGAGTTGCAGAGGTCTTGCGATGGGGTGATGTCGTTGTTTCCGGCGTTGGGGTTGGAGAGCTCTTTCACGATGTTGAAGAGTTCCTTGCAGTTGTGTGCGTTGTTGTCCAGTCTGTCCTTGAATGCAGTTTTCTTGGTGGCGCGGATCAGTTGGTGGTGCTTCCGGGTGGCAAGCTTGAGGGTGGTCATGTTGTCCGGTGTTGGTTCCCTTCTCCGGACTTTCTCGAGGGCTCGGCAGTTCTTCTTGGAGCTCTTGAGTTCGTCGGTGAACCATGGGGCTTTCTTGCTGCCGGGTCTGCTGGGCGGGGTCCTCAGAGGGGCGAGTTTGTCCGCGCAGTTGCTGATCCACTTCGTGAGGTTGTCGGCGGCCTGGCTGGGGTTCGCTGAGCTGGCGGGGGGTGCTGACTCAGGGAAGCGGCGAGCTGGTCGGCTGTGATCTTGTTCCAGCTTCTTCGGGCAACCTGTTGCTGGTGGTGGTGGGTCGTCGTTCTTCTGAAGGTGAAGTGGACGCAGCTGTGGTCCGTCCAGTGGAGTCCTGTGGCGTGGCTGAAGGCGATGTCTTTGCTGGATGAGAAGACGGCGTCGAGTGTGTGTCCGGCGAGGTGGGTGGGGGTGGTCACCAGTTGCTTGAGTCCCAGGTTTGCGAGGTTTTCCAGCACGGTGGTGGTGTTGCGGTCGTCGTTGTTCTCCAGGTGGAAGTTGATGTCCCCGAGGAGGATGTAATCGGCTGAGGGGAGGGCGAGCGGGCTGATGAAGTCGGCGATGTCCTCGCTGAATTGTGTGCGTGGTCCCGGGGGTCTGTAGATGAGGGTGCCTCTGAGGGTGGTCTTGGGGTTGACGTGGATCTGGAAGTGCAGGTGTTCGGCGGGTGCGATGGTGTCGTCGGTGTTAGTCGTGATGCGGATGGTGTTCCTGTGAATGATGGCGATGCCTCCTCCTGTCTGGTTGACGCGGTCTCTCCGGATGATCTTGTAGCCGTCCGGGATGGCGATGGCGATGTCGGGTGCTGAGGAGGCGTTCATCCAGGTTTCCGTGAGGAAGGCGAAGTCTGGGGCTGTGGTGTCGAGCAGGTTCCAGAGCTCGACGGCGTGTCTGTGGACGGAGCGGGTGTTGAGCAGGATGCACTTCAGGTGGCTACTGCTGGAGTTCGGCTTGGTGGGTGCTGGTGCAGTGCAGGTCCGGGTGCAGGAGAACTTGCAGGCCTGGCAGATGAAGGGTCCGTGGGTGCGTCTCGGGGTGGCTCGGTAGCATCCAGGGGTTCGGCCGGCGTTGAGTGCGTTGAGGGTGGCGGCGTCGTAAGTCCGGCGGGTGGGCTGGGGTCTGCGGGGGCCAGGGGTCCTGGCGCTGGGCGCGGTCCAGGCGCGGACGGGCGTAGACGGGCTTAATTTTGGCGCACATTGCTGCGAGAACATGGAATTCCCTTCCTCTTGCCCTTAGAGAGAACAACAACCGGATGGCATTCAGAAGAGCTTTAAAAACTCACTTGTTTTTCCCAGAAGGAACTCACGGAGCTCGAATTGGCACTCCACGATGCCAACTCGGCGCACATGGCAGACCCTTCCCCGGCCACAACACACGCTTTACAGTTGCGACAGCAGCAGTATCAAACACACCTTAGAACGACTGAGAAGGGTTACATTGCAAACACTAAACATAGAGTTTATGACGTTGGCGACAAGGCGGGGAAAATGCTGGCGTGGCTGGATAGGAGGGAGGGAGGCGCGAGAGGGATTCAGAGGCTCGTTAACAGCGACGGCCAAGTAATCACACACCCAGAAGACATAGTGCACGCTTTAGCACGTCATTTTCACACCATATATACACCTGATCGGGACATCACTGCACAAATGGCGGCGGTGTCGCTGGCAGACATTGTTCTCCCCGGCATACCACCGGAGGCTGCACGAGACTTAGAGGCAGATCCTTCGGAGGAGGAAATCCAGTTAGCGATTCATTCACTACAATCAGGCAAGGCACTGGGACCTAATGGGCTTCCGGTGGAATGGTACAAGTCGATGGCCTCAGAACTTAGTGGTCCCTTACTGGATATGTATCTGGACAGTAGGGAACGGGCTGAACTGCCGCTAGACCAACGCACGGCCACAATCGTAGCCATACCTAAACCGGGTAAACCCCCAGACGACTGTACCTCATATCGCCCAATATCATTATTGAATACGGAAGCCAAGGTACTGGCTAAACTTCTGGCCAACCGCCTGATGCCACACCTGAGTACCCTGATCCACCCCGACCAATCAGGCTTCATGCCCCACAGGAGCACGGCACTGAACCTTAGGAGAGTACATGGGGTGCTGGCACGGTCACACCTACTCACTGAGAAGGCGGTGATCCTTTCCCTCGATGCCAGAATGGCTTTTGACCTAGTAGAGTGGGAATACCTCTTCGAGGTGCTCACGCGTATGGGCTTTGGGTCGAACTATATAGCCTGGATACAGCTACTTTATACTAAACCAGTGGCACAGGTGGTGTCTAATGGCCACATCTCGCCGGCGTTCCCGTTGGGCAGGGGTACCAGACAGGGGTGCCCCCTGTCACCCCTGCTCTTCGCACTGGTACTCGAGCCCTTAGCAATTCTGATTAGAAACACGCCCTTAATTAGAGGCATTCAGTGGCAGGAGGGATGGGAAGACAAGGTCTCCCTCTATGCCGACGATATGCTCATTTACATGGTAGACCCTGATAACGGCATCCCAGCTCTGCTGGACATTTGTGACATGCATGGGAAGACGTCGGGCTATACCCTGAACTGGTCAAAATCGATGATCTACACGTTGAGGGGTCCGGCACCGAACCTGCCGAATACTTGCCCTCTGGCGGCGCCGGTGACCTCATTCAAGTACCTGGGCATTATCATTGTACAATCTGAGACAGATTTCTTCACTAGCAACCTGAGACCACCTCTGGACCGCCTACGCGCTGACATTAAGCACTGGGCGACCTTGCCCCTCACCCTCCTGGGGCGCGCAGCCTTATTTAAGATGATGGCACTCCCCAGATTTCTTTACATCTTGGAAAACACCCCGCATCTTGTCCCTCCACGTTACTTCAAACAGATTGCGGCATTGGTCTCCAATCTTCTTTGGAGCAATGGTGTAGCGCGAATAGCCTACGACAAATTGGTAAAAAGTTGGTATGAGGGGGGGATCGCACTTCCCAACGTCCAAATATACTACTGGGCAGCTCAGCTTAAAATAATTAACCAATGGGTCCACGCACCGAGAAACGACCCTGCGTACAGGGCCGATTGGGCACAATTAGGGACGGACTCCATGCTATCGGTGCTGTATAATAAACCACAGCTTAAACATCTACACGGCCCGACACGACACACAGCGGCCCTTTGGCACATGGCGCAGGCACGGCTGGGCTGGACGGGGAAAATTACCAAGATGACGCCACTGTGGGACACGAAATCACTGGGAAACCTTAGAACGTGCAAGGGGTTCGCACAATGGGACCTGATAGGTATCTCCACGGTGGGGGACCTCTGGGACAATGACACAGTGCTCCCATTCCCACAACTGCAACAACAGTATGACCTCAGGCCCACTGAGACATTTCGCTATGTCCAAATTAGACATGCACTGCTCCAAGCGATCCCGCAGGGCACTGATCTGCCGGACTCCTCGCCACTTGAGGACAGGCTGCTAACGGACTACATGCAACAGAGCGCCACGTCCCTCACCTACAAAAAACTAATAAACAACTTACAGGACCCCACGACAAAACTTAAGGAACGATGGGAGGGGGAGATAGGGATGATGGATGAAACGGAATGGAATGAGGCCTTGGCTTCTCCAAGAGAAGTAGGCATTTCGGCCAAATTTAGACTAGTACAACTGAAAATTTTACATCGCATCTACTACACCAGGACTCTACTCCACAAAATACACAGAGCACCCACTCCCTTTTGCTTGAGAGGTTGCGGGGAAGAAGGGACACTATTTCACACACTCTGGGACTGCCCCAAAATTCAAGGGTACTGGACACGGATAATGCGCACCGTATCCCAGACACTTAAGGTCTCCACTCTGCCAGACCCGCGTAAATGCCTTTTAAACATATGGGACCCCAATGACCTGAACAGATATGGTATCATCTGGGCCACACTTGCTATGACAGTGGCGAAACGTGATATAGCACAGAAATGGGGAGCTCCAGACGTGCCCACTGCCGACAGATGGGCTGAGCACATGGACATCCTGATGGTCACGGAAAGAACTGTGTATGTCCTTCGAGCTGCACCCCGCAAATGGAACAAGGTGTGGACAGGATGGAATGTTTACAGGGGGGAAATCTGTGAACCCTTACCGGAGGGGGATGACCTAGACTCCGAGGAAGAGGAGGAGTGACGGTTGAGGCTATAGGGTTCTGATTCTCTGTGCTAATTGTGGCGATGTGTTGGGATGACTGCACCGAGCTAAGACAATGGGGCGGTGAGGCCTGTTAGGAGGAGGAGACGTGTGCAACATCAATAAAAGTGAAGACATTGAATTGGGGTGTGGGGGGGGAATGTTTCTTGAAAGTTATAAGACAGTTTCACGGGTTGGGCATCGTGGCACGATTACTTAGCATGTTAAGCAATACTGGTAACATGTGTCTGATGAATAGAAATACGTATGCAAGGTTTAGACAGACAGAATGTGATTATGATATAACAGGTATGCCACCACAAATGATGCCGGTTTGGTATTGTATAAACGTAATTTTGCAGATTATCTGTATTGATATCACTGACTACGATGCCTTTATATTAATAAAAGAATTAAAAAAAAAAAAAAAATCACTTGTTTGGAAGAGCGTGTTAACCAACTCAGTATATCACCTTGGAATTCAGTTAAAGCGCTGCGAGGCCTCCGGGTAGTCTATGCGCGATACAAATATAATTTTTCATTTCATTTGGTGAGTTCTCCAGGCTCCACGTTAACTGGCATAAGTCTGTAATTTTCCCCCTTACAGCTAGCACCAAACCCTGGCAGTGTGAGTTCCCATTAGAATGGTGTGACGATTCGGTTCGATATCTCGGGGTCCATATTCATCTTGATACTGCTTCAATGATTGGCCTTAATTATGGCAGGGCTATCAGCTCGCTGGAGTCACAGGTCACGAAGTGGCTGCGTCTGCCTCTGTCCATGGCGGGTGAAGTTGCTATTATTAAGATGGTGGTTCTGCCTCGTTTTTTGTATTATTTTAACAATTTTCCCATTCCCCTCACCAAGGCCTTCTTTTCGCAGCTTCACACCATATTGTTGCGCCTGGTTTGGGGTGACAAGACACCCCGGGTAAGTTGGAGGACTCTGGCCTTGCCGATGGACTGGGGCGGGCTCGGTGTACCGGATTTTTATTTATATTATTTGGTGGCACAGTGTTGTTACGCGTATGCTTGGTTCCATCCGGATGCGCGCATCCCATATTTAAAACCAGAAGCGGATCTGGTACTCCCGCGACGGCTTCTCACCCTCCTTCCCTCGGGTTCCCCGGGACGCTCAGACAGTCTCCACCACGTGCTGGGCTTGGTGTAAACTACGTAGAATTATGGGGCTGGACTTATTATATTCCCCTGCTTTGCCTTTACCTAATTGTTCCCTTCTTCCGATCACTGGGAAAACTTTGGTCAAGCGCACCCTGGAGAAATTTAATATACACACACTTGGGGACTTGTTTCCAGACGGACACGTATTTTCAATAACAGAAGAGGCCCGCTTTAGCGAACGTTCATTTATGGACACGTTCATCCTGACACGGATGCGCTCCGCTCTACGGGCCAGGTTTCCTAGCTTTCCCACGGCCCTGGTTGAGGCCCCCCCTCACTCTATTGATCCAGAGCCCAGATGGAACACACCTGATTTCTAAACTTTACCGACAGTGCGGCACCCTCAGACCCATAGATGATTCCAGGGTTAGGGCGGCTTGGGAGGCGGACCGATCTCAGATGACCAGTGGGACCATTGTTGCAGGGCCACCAGTGACATCTCCTTGAACAGCTGACTTAAATTACTTCATTTTAAATTCCTTCGTCGATTGTACTTCACTTCCGCCCATTCTCACAGAATTGACAATTCCAGACCACACCATTGTCAGAAATGTTTGGCCCCCTTTGCCGATTTTGCCCACCTCACCTGGACCTGTCCTAAGATCCACCAGTACCGGTTGAACATACACTCCACACTGGGAGACATATTATCCATGCCACTCCTGCCCACCCCGAGATTGCTCTTCTCGGCTATGTGGTTAACTTCCCCAGGAAGACCCGTAGGCTGGCTGCGTTGTGTTTCCTCTTAGTCAAATGAGAAATTGCACTGTTATGGGGCAGTAGGCGCGCCCCCACACTGCGTTCCTGGTTGAACAGCCTTGCGTTTTGTAACATCAACTCTGAGGAATTCAGTACACTGCTTCCCAGCTCCTCCAGGCCAACTGATATATGGGGCCCATACAGGGACTATGTCTCCCGGTGCAAGGCAGCATACGACTCACAGACGCAGGCCGGCATTACCCCTGAGGGAGTAAGTTAGATCTCTGCTGCCATTGAACCTGGATTGTGGGACTGCTGTTTGTTTATACGGGGTGTGTTATTTTATTTTTGTCTTTGGCTGTGTCAAGTATTTTGGTCCACTGCACGTTATCATTTGTTGAATATGTTTTATGCATCTTCGCTTTATCAGATCCGTTTTATGGCTTTTCGTAGCTGTTGTTTCATCCAACTGCATTGTATCTTTAAAATCCTGTCTTTTTTTTTCTTCAAAAACTAGAAAAATAAAGGTTTAAAAAAAAAAAATCCATTGTTTCAATCTACCTTTTTCTCTTATTTACTCCAAAATTGCTTCTATGCGCTATAGAGCACACATGCAGGGAGTCCATGCCAGCTTGTTAATATTAAAAAATGCAAAAAGATGGGGCACCACTACTCCCCACTGTCTGCTGGATTGATGGTCTTCTTGGCAACATTCTGAGGTCCTTATACAAATGGATTAAAATGTGGGATTATTTGTTCTGGTTTTCCGGTTAATCCGTGTATTTCACACACTGATCTTTTTGTTGCTCCGCCGTTCTCTTAAATAACTGGTATGTGCACCAACAATGCCACCCCCACCAGGGGATCAAGAGCATCCACCTGGAATACATCTTTTTTTTTTTGTAAAACTCTTTATTTGCGACTGCCTTCTCTAGCACATTACATAAGTGATCTTTTCAACAGGGTACAGTCTTATCTTTTCACCCACAACAGATTAAACAGATTTAGATATCTACTTCACAATACTACTTCTGAAATGTATCGGAGATCACTTAATCATATCCGTTATATAGAAGGTGCGACAATTATTTATGAGGTGATCAGTCCATTGTACTACGACTGGTTACATCCAAGTTGTGTAGCACTGAGCCTAGAGAACCCAAGTCTTAACAATTTCCCATCCCTCCCAACTCCCTCCACCCCGTTTCGTACGTCTCCTGGTCTCTCGTCTAAGGGGCAACATGTCCTGGCACGGAAACAATTTCACATGGGATATTGTGCTCGTCCTTTACTGACTACCCTGTGCGTTCCTCGGGGTCTATTCCTTAACTGATACCCCCATAACCTTCCCTCATATGATTCGTATCTATGAGTCATCTGCCTGTGATGACAGCAGCTCCGTTTCCTCCAGATCAAGCAGCATCCGCTCCCAGTCCTGCGCAATTGGGTATTTTCGTTGTCCCCTCTCTTCCTCCCTACGCAATACAGTACCCTCCGCTCTGCCCCACCTCAACAGATCGGACCGCCATACCTCTAGGTCTGGAGGCCTAGCGGACTTACACCTCATGGTTAAAGCTCTGATTGCCAACAGCAATGATAGATCGAGGAACTTCAACTGAGCTTTATGTTGTTTGGGGCGTTTCCGGTGTCCTATCAAACAATATAACAACTCTTCTGGCACCTGCAGGGCTGTGACTTTACGCAATATATGACAAACATCCCCCCAGTATCCACGCAATCGCGGGCATGCCCATATCATGTGGAGGAGGCCGGCCTCGTCTGCCTTACAACGTGGACAGCAGTGGGGAGAGTCCAGGAACATTCTGTGTAGCCTTTGATGGGTGAGGTACGCCCTATGCAGTACCATAGCCTGTATAAATTTGAACTTTACATTCCTGGACACCTTCCTGGGATATTCAAGGATAATCTTCCAGGCACCATCTGCTAGAGCCTCCCCTGTGTCCAATGTCCAGGTGTCTCTGAGTGCGTTAAGAGATATGGCTGCGTGCACCCTGATCCCAGTGTAGAGCCATCTCACTACGTGGCCTCCAGTCCCCATGTAATAGAGTAAGTGTACTAATTCGTGTTGTGTAGGTTTAATTCCTTGTGGGGCCCATGTACGTCTTATGTAGTGTGATACTGTGGCTCTGGAATAAATCTTTAAAGCAATATGGCTTTACTTAAAAGCGCATGTTTTCGAAAACACAAAATTAGACTCCATATTTAGAATAAGCAGATAGAATCATGGGCTGGGGGAGGCAATAGGGGCACGTGCCAAACGCCTCCCGGTTCCAGGGACACCCCCCCAACACACACAAGCTAGCCGCGAGCTGCTCAATCCGGGAGAGTGATGGCAAGCGGCGGGGAGGGGGGGGGGGGGGTTCAAAAGGGGGCACAGGTCTTCTCTTGTGGTACTGAACCCCCAAAAGATTGGAATATTGATGCGGTCTGATTGACCTGTAACATTGCCGCAGAGGGGACACCTGGAAGACGAGGCTTCAGCGGGACCATCGTGTCATGTCCTCCAGGAAAGAACATTGGTTTTTTTAAAACATGTTTTTATTGACATTTTAGCATACATGAATCCATATTAGTATTAACTCCATAGTACAGTTTCCAAAACATGTATAAAGCAATCAATCGTGAAGATGAAATATTACAGAGTTCATTGTGGTTGCCAAGTGCTCCGTTACTTAGTCATATCAGCAAGTGGGGGGTCCAGTAGGCACGTCTACCAGTGACTAGAATTACCCCGATCTATCATTACAGGACCTTGGTCTAAGGGGGGCAGCCGAATGTAGTGAGTTCTGCTCCCCGGGCAGTTTAGGAGGGGTCTGGGCTGGCCGGATCGGCCATTTTGTGGTTTTGGTCTTTTTCGGGGTGTAGCCCAATTATAGCCCAAGTAGCCCTATGTTTATATAATCGTATGAGGGGATTTACCAGTCACCATTTTAGGTTTTGGTGACCTGGTGGCTGGCAGCAGGGTAGCTAGTAATAATTTTCTTGGCTGTTTAGTTAGCTGTTTTCTTGGCTGTTCAATTAGCAGTGTTTAGCGAGTTAGGCATACTTATGCAGGATTATAAGGTCTTGGAGGTGATGCGCCTGCTGAGCGAGGCAGGCTGCCTTTGATGTATTGAGTCCTTCAGCTGTGTTCTTCTGTGAGGGTGGCGGCCGCCGTCTCGGCCTTAACGTTCCCCTAGGCGGGCGAGAAGAAAAGTGGTGAGTTTTAGGGGCCGCTCTTAGGTGGAGGGGGTATACCCAGTTGGGTTAGGCAGGGTGAGGGCCTGAGGGATTTAGCAGGGGACATTGGGTTTGGGGAGTGCAGAGGGGAGGAAGGTAGAGGGAGTTTGGGCAAGGCCAGGGCTCATATGGATGTTGGGGGAAGAGGAGGGGATCTCGGGGGTTTGGGAGACGGCCGGGGGTAGCAATGCCTAGGAAGGGTTAGATATTTTCACCTCATGGAATGATGAGGTGAGGGCCATTAGTAGAGAGAGTCAAGTGGATGCTTATCTTGCACAGGGAGGGTCAGCTGGTTTGGAGGGCAAAGGTTTAAGTTTGAGAAGAAGGGGCAAGGGGGGCAAAGGCAGGGACAACAGAAAGCTTGGTAGGGGGGCTCGGGGGTCAGGCCTTGACCAGGACCGGCCAGGGTTAGACATAGCTGGGCTGCAATGGAAGGAGGGCTGGAGGTTGGGGATGAGTGACAGGAAAGTAGGTGATTTGTTTAAGGTAGGGCGTCAGGGGGCAGAGAAGACTGGGCTTAAATAGGAAAAGGAGAAGGAAGATAGGGGATGAGTATCAGAGGCCCGGCACACCAGAGAAATCATTTATATTGCAGGGGGCGAGAAATCACGTCTGGGTGATGACTTGGCAGAGCTGGGTGCGTCTTTCTGGCGCCAAGGAGAAGGGAGGGTGGAGCCTCGCGCGGCATACCTGTTACCATAGGGGATCCCGGCACGGCCAGCACATGTAGGCCCCGAGCGGTCTCACTGGCCCCAACACCTGATGGACCTCAGCAGCCTGCAGGATGGAAAACCTGCAGAAGAACGCAGTCAAAGGACTCAGTGGTGTACCGGAGGGTGTGGTCGGCGCCCCCAGAGGCGCGGAGTAACTGGCCCATGAGGGATCGCGCGGAGTTAGATTTCGATGAGGAGAGCATTGAGGAAGGCGAGCTAAGAGATGATTTAGATGGGGTTGGGGGATAAGAGTAATGCCTCTCAGAGTGTTTTTCAGGTTTCCAGAGGAGAGTCAGAACCTACTGCAAGGCCAACCAAGTCGGAATCGACCACGGGGCCACTGGCAAGGAGAACTGCAGCAACACGGGCACCCTCCTTAGAGCCAGGTGAAACATATGGAAAGAGGGAGGAGCTGGTAACAGTCTCCATAGGGACAGGAGGAGAGGGGGTTTCTGGGGGGGGGGGGAGGAGTTTGCGCAAGGGCAAGTATGTTTTAGACATAGGGGTGGGTACCGAGTGTAGGGTTTGCTTCCTATGGTCACCCCCACTTTTTGCTGTGCTTTTCTGGTTTTTGGACTTTAGTGTGGCTGTGGGCCTGCTAATCAGACCCACAGCCCAGCTGTTCTCTCTCTAAATTGATACCATGTACTTTAGGTACATACCAGATTGGCTATTGGGTCACCTTTGTGAGCCCCTGTATAGTGTACCATAGGTACACAGGGAATAGGTGCATCCAAGGCCTACCAGGGGCTGCAGCATGTATTATGCCACCCCTGGCTGGCCATCCAAACTGACACCACAGGCTGATCATTCAGCCTGGGCAAGATGGTGTAATCACCCCTTGCTTAGATATAGTATACCTATATCTACCCTTATATATAGACACATATATACCAATAAGTCACTCCTATGGCAGGCCTTAACAATCCTGGAGGCAGAGTGCTTGGTTTTATGTGAGAGGGTGCCCTCGCATGAGCTGAGCCCCTCTGCAGCTTTCGGAACCATGTCCTTGTAGCTGTTCTATGATATAGCCATACCATATACTCTTAAGTGCATTATAATCCTCGCGGTTATTGGTAACTTTGGTTTGGCTCGTGTAAGGTGTCAAACACTTTGGAATACTACCCCCCACCCGCCAGTTCTGGTGGCGGGGGTAGCATTCCACCCTTCTAGAGGGAGAAGACATGTAGTTACTGCTTTACCCGGTTAAAGTTAAACAGAGCCTCAGCATCACAAAATGTATGCTGCTGCCACAGACACGAGTCTGATCTCCTGCTGCTGGATGAAACTCCGGCAGGGGAGGCCTGGACAATAGGTTTCCTGCCTTGGGAGGTCCTAGCACCTCCCCGACAGGCTTTTAGTGTATTGGGGCAGGGAGGGCTGCAAAATGAGACACTGCCTGGGGCACACAAGGTGCTCCATGCATAGCCCTGTTCAAACAAGTTGCTGGGGCACTCCAGCCCCAGCTCTGGCGTGAAACTGGACAAAGAGAAAGGGGTGTAACCACCCCCTTCTCGGGGTCCATCCATAGGAGGGACCTAGCAAGTAATCCAGCCCCTTAGTTTGGTATAAAGTTTGGAGCTGTGTCTAGAGACATCCGATTACCCTGGAAAGAAACTACAAAACAGAACTCTTGGACTTCGACATTCTATGCTGACTAGAAGACTGAAGAAGATCTCCCTTGTGGTCAAGGAGTGACCACCCTGTTCAAACAGGCACCACCAGTAACTTGCTGGTTTGCTTTGTTGATGCTCCCGACGGAACCAGACGACTCAGCTACACTGGACTGGACTTCCAGACTTCTTGGACTCCGACCCACATCCACAGCAAAGCTGAGACCCGTGGCGGACACGAGAGACGTGGGACCAGACTCCCTGGACATCCTGTAAATTGATAACTGCATCGACTCCTGAGGTAACTCGCAGTTGTGCATTGGGGCACGGGAAGCCCCCAACTCGAGCAATATCTGCACCAGAGCTCAGCCCTCCACGCTCCACGAGTGCCGCGTGGGGCCCACTCCTGCATTTCAGCTCGACGCGTCTTCCCGGTTGCTAGCCCGTAGTTTAGTGAGCCCCCTGAAGACGATCCTTTGAATTTCCAATGCTTGCCTGGTTGCTCTGGGCTTGCTCCAGCTTCCTTCCAAAAGAGAAGCACCTCAGACCTTGCTGGTCTGACCTGAAGCAAATCTTCACTTCCTGCGTGGGTTGCGGTTACCAAGGCTTGTTGCGTCCAATCCAGATACCGACACCGCAGGCAACTAGATCCTTTGTGGGACAGCTCGACTCCAGCTCCTGGTCGTCATCGACGCCTCCTGGTCCTCATGGCTGCAGAGACAAGCTTCACCTCTTCATCTGTTTGCATTGCGACATCACCTGGTTCCATCCTGGTTCCTTCCTGGTAACTGGCTAGTGACCCAGACTCTGTCCCTTCTGCTTTCAGGTTCTTAAGCTCCTTGATCCACCCTTGGATCCACCCGGACACTCTTCCTTCGGCCGCCTGCAGCACTTCTTTTGCAGGTCTCCATTGAAAGCATCGACGAAACCAGACTCGAAAAGGCACCTATGCACTCTGCTTCCCGGGGTGAGGTAACTCGAGTACTCCGGTGCTCCCGTGGGTATTGACTATCCAAGTGTCCTAGTTTAAAGGGGTTTCACCGTAGTCCACCCGGAAGTGTCCTTAATCAGTAACTTTGTGACTTCTTCGTTCTCCATTGTAAGTCAATGGTAACTTGCGTCTGTGTTCCCACACTGCACGCGTCTCCCATGGGTCTCCTACTGTGCAGAGGGGTTGTGTTAGTAATAAATACATATATATTTGATATATATCTTGTGTGGTGTCCTTTCATTTGGTATTCAAGGGATTATACATGGTAAAACAGCTGGCTTCACATGCTCTTTGACGTTTTAGCCTAAGACTGCTTGACCATGCTACCACTAGGATAGCTGGTCTATAAGGTTGACTTTACAACCATCACCACAAGGGTCATTTAGACTGGTGCAAGGTGGCCACTAGAATAGTGGACAACATATGCCAGGTTAACTTCTCACACCGAGGAGGCAGGTAAGAAGGATCCGGCCAAGCCAGTGATTAGCGAAGGCACAGAGAAATCTGATAAGGGAAGAAATCAGCAGACATAATAAAGATAAGCTTGAAAGTAAGAGTTGTAGATTAAGAGACTCCCTTATATGGGAGTGACTCTGCCATTGGGGGCACACTTGATGCTGGCGACTAAAGCGCGCATATGGAAAGGTGAATACGTTGAAATGCTGAAATTATTGCCCAGGGAAGTGTGTGCATACGTTTTGGGCTTCCAGAGGCATGGAGGGCCTGCTGGGATTTCAATAAAGGGCGGTGCACGTGCAAGCTTTGCAGATTTCGCCACGAGTGCTCAAAATGCAGGGAGAAACGTCCCTTGGTCAACTGTTTTGGGGTAGGAGGGGCTTTCAGCAAAGGGGGGCAGCAGTAGCAGCGGGGCAAAACAGGGGACAGCAGTAGCAGCATTTCCCGGGGTCAAGGACAGCTAAGGGTTTTCTGGGACAAAAGGCTCATACGCCAGTTAAGGCAGATGAATTGGAGGCAAATGACCAGAAGACTGCAGAAGTACTAAGGGAAAAGTTCAAAGTGGGGTTTTCGTTTGGGGTATGCAGCTCCTAGACACAGGCTTTGGTGAGAAAATTTGAAGTCAGCAAAGAACATTCACAGGTTGGGCAAGAGAAATTAGACAAAGAGGTGAAGAAAGGAAAGGGAGAATGGCGGGCCCTTTCCCAGTTTGGCCTCTGGACAACTTGATTGTGTAACCAATTGGGGTGGTGCCCAAGAAAGAACCCGGACAATTCCGGCTTATCCTCATTTATCATGGCCAGAAGGGTGCTTGGTGAATGATTTTATCGATGAAAAGGAAGCTATTGTTTTTTTACTCGTCAGTTGACGTGACCATGTCACTGGTAGTGACGCGGGCGCAACGGCGGAAATGGCAAAATGCAGCATAAAATCGGCTTTCCGGTTGCTTCCAGTCCATCCAGATGATTGGGATCTTCTGTGTATCCATTTCAATGGTATATGGTACGCAGACAAGCCATTCTTTTTCATGCACATTGTTTGAGCGTTTTAGCACCTTTCTGCAGTGGTTGTTTTAAAGAAGGACAGGGCACATGTTAGTGACCCATTACTTGTATGTTTTTTTCTTTGTCCGATTGACTCCAGAAAAATGCAAGCCCGGTTGGCGGGTGATAAAAGGGATAAAATGCTGGAATTGCTTAACGCAAAGGACGGGGCACATGTTAGTGACCCATTACTTAGATGATTTTTTCTTTGTTGGAACCTCTTGCTCCACGGAGTGCCAGGAGGGCCTGGAAAACCTCAAAGAGCTGACAGAGGAGATGGGAGTGCCATTAGCACCCGAGAAGATGATGGGCCCCAGCACAGCACTGTCTTTTCTTGGAATTGGCTTCACTCTAGAAAAAATGCAAGCCTGGTTGCCGGATGATAAAAGGGATAAAATGCTGGAATTGCTTAACGCCATGCTGGCACAGGAAAAAGTAATGGTCAAAGAGATACAGGCCTTGCTAGGGCATCTCTTTTTTGCAAGTAGGGTAGTGAGAGTAGGGAGATCCTTTTGCAGGAGGCTAGTGAGGGCATTAGCGGGGAACAGATTGCCTCATCATCATGGGCCTTTCTCTGCAGGCGTAAAAGAAGATTTGAGAATGTGACAAGTTTTTCTGCAAACTTTCAATGGCATTATACTGGCACGGCAGGGATATCTCATTTGGGATGTGCAGATATTTTCAGATGCAGCGGGCAGCAAAGGTTTTCACCTCTACTGGCAGGGGAAGTGGTGTGCTGAGCAGTGGCCCGACATAATGGTAGGAAGGGGGTAGGTCCATTGCATTTCTGGAATTCTTCTTCTCCTTAGTTGTGACAGTGACACTATGGGGTAGTCAGCTTGCGCATAGGAAGATTACTTTTTTTTAGTTGATAATAGGGCGGTTGTAGAGATTGTGAACCATCAGTCAGCAAGGGACAAACAAGTGTTAAAGTTGCTGAGGGTTTTGCCCTAGGTTGTTTGTGTCATGAAATAGCATTTGGAGTACTGCACGTCCCAGGTGTGGACAATGACATAGCGAATGCTTTGTCGCTTTCTCTGGGGGGGGGGGGGAGATTCTGTGGGTTGGCAAGGATGCAAACAGGACGCCCTACTGTAGGAGAGTAGGGTCTGCTTCCTATGGTCACCCCAACTTTTTGCTTTTGCTTCTCTGGTTTTCGACTTAGATGTGGCTGTGGGCCTGTCGATCAGACCCACAGCCCAGATGCACTCTCTCTAAATTTCCACAATGTACTCTAGGTACATCCACAATTGGGGATTGGTTCACCTTATCAGCCCCTGTACAAGTGTACCATAGGTACCCAGGGCATAGGTGCAACCAAGGCCTACCAGGGGCTGCAGCATCTATTATGCCACCCCTGGCTGGCCATCCAAACTGACACAACTGGCTGATCACTCAGCTGGGGCAAGGTCGTGTAAGCACCCCTTGCTTAGGTATAGTATTCCTATATCTAACCTTATATATAGAAACACAGTAACCTATAAGTCACTCCTATGGCAGGCCTTCTAGCTGTTCTATGATATCGCCATACCATATACTCTTAAGTGCATTATAATCCTGGCGGTTAATGCTAACTTTGGTTTGGCTTTATCGAAACAGGTCGTGTAAGGTGTCATACGCTTTGGACTACTACCCCCTCGCCAATTCTGGCGACGGGAGTAGCATTCCACCCTTCTAGAGGGAGAAGACATGTCAGTTCGGATTATCCCGGTTAAAGTTAACCAGAGCCCCAGCGTCACAAAATGGATGCTGCTTCCACAGACACAAGTCTGACTTCCTGCTGCTGGGAGTCCTTCCAGTCACGGAGGTTTGGACAATAGGTTTCCTGCCTGGAGAGGTGCAAGCACCACCCCAGACAGGACTTTGTGTATGGGACAGGGAGGGCTGAATAGAATGAGACAGTGCCTGGGGCACACTAGGTGCTCCATGCATACCCCAGTTCAAACCGGTTGCTGGGGCACTCCAGCCCCAGCGCTGGCACAAAACTGGACAAAGGAGAGGGGGTGTAACCACCCCCCTTCCTGGTCCCACCCATAGGAGGGACCTAGAAAGTAATCCAGCCCCTTTTAGTTGTATAAAGGTAGGGGCTGAGTCCCAAGACTTAAGATTAATCTTGACTGAAACTCTGAAACAAAACTCTGGACCTTATACGATCTACTTTGCAAGAAGACGACTGAAGAATCTCCCTTGTGGCCAAGGAGTGACCACCCTGGGCAACCAGGCACCATCCAGCAAATCAACGGCTTGCTTTGTCGACGTTTCCCGCCGGAACCCGAGCACAGAGCCTGACAAGACCCAGACTTCCAGGCCTCTCTGACCCTCTCTTCACGACTGCAGCACATCTGAGATTCGTGGGGGCGACGAGACACGTGGGACCGGACATCTTGAAAAGCCTGTAACTTGCTAACTGTGCAGCTCCTGAGGCATCCTCGAAGCTGTGCACTGGGGACTGAGAAACCCCAAACCCGAGCTCCACCTGCACTGAAGATCAGCCCTCCACACTCCACCAGTTCTGCGTGGGGGCCTTCTGCTTGTGTTCTGCTCGACGCGTTGTCCAGTTGCTGGCCCGTTGGCTAGTAGCCTCTGTGACGACAATCCTTTTGAATCACCTAGCTGGTCTGGTTGCTCCAGACTGGCCCTTGCCTCCCTGCAAAGGTGAGGCACCTCAGACCTTGCTGGTCTGCACCAGAAGCCTTTGTTGTATCCTGAGTGGGTTGCCTTTGCCAAGGCTTGTTGACTCCAATCAGGCAGTCGATCCCTCCATCTGCGAGAATCTTCGTGGGACAGCTCCTCTCCAGCACCTGGTAGTCATCGACGCCTCCTGGTCCGTGTGGCTGCAAAGACAAGCTTCAAGACAGCACCTGATTGCTCCTCGACGTCATCTGGTTCCTTCCTGGTTCCACCCGTCACTGGCTAGTGACCCAGACTCTGTCCCCTTTGCTTTCAGGTCCTCTTCATCCTCGATCCACCCTTGACCCGGACATCTTCCTCCTGGTCGCCTGCAGCATCTTTTCCTCCAGGCTCCATAGGACTCAACGACGAAACCCGACACATCTTTACACCTATGCACCTGCCGTCCGTGGGTGAGGTAACGCGAGTACTTTGGTGCTCCCAAGGGTATTGACTATCCAAGTGTCTAAGTCTTTAGTTGTTTCCTACTAGCTAAACCGGAAGTGTCCTAAATCCTTCTAAATCTAACTTCTAAGTTCCCATTGCTTTGCATTGACTCCCGCGTGTGTGTAAAGTCACTGCACGCGCCGCCTGTGGGCCTCCTACTTCTAACCTAAGGTTCAGATAGTGTAGCCCCAGTGATTCCCAAGGCCCTAGGCCTCACCTTTTCCCGTGACGTGGTACTTAGACCACTTTCTTAGTATATGGTTTGCTTCGCCCCTAGGGCCTAACCGTAAATTGTGCAACTTAACGTATTCTGACTAAGTGTCTTGTTATGTGCTTTGGCCTCTGACCTCATAAAGAGTTCAGAGGAGTGTGTTAGGATATATATAAAATATATATGTATTTATTTCTGTGTGGTGTCCTTTCATTTGATATTCAAGGGTTACATATGGTAAAACAGCTGGCTTTACACGCCCCCAGGAGTCTTTTAGCCTAAGACTGTTCTGTCCACGCTACCACTAGGATAGCTGGTCTATAAGGTTGACTTAGAACCATCACCATAAGGGTTGTTTGGACTGCTGCAAGGTGCTCACGTAGGTACCTGTAGGTACACATAAAAACAAGTGTTAGTATACTTAAGTTCTACTGAACTTAGCTGTTGTAGAGCCTGGGCCTAGCACACCCTGACTACAACTCCTAGAAAGGTTCTGTAGGAAAACAAATAGTGTAGGTAGGTGCAACACCACACCTCACTAGAAAACATGTCTCAGACAGTGAACCCCAGTGGTTCTCTGCCTGCAAAAGTAGATCCCTTGAGGACTGCTTCGAGATATGAAGCCTTAGCCTTCCAAGAATTGAGACAATTGTGTACTTCTAGAAGGCTAAAACAAGGTTCAAACCCTACCCTCAAATTCCTAGTTGAGCTCTTAGAAGAGTATGATGCTCAAAAGGCACCTGACACAAGTGCTTCAGGTAGTACAGATGAAGTCCTTCCCTCCACAGATGATACTGTTGAACCAGAAGATGAAGAGGAGGTAGTAGAGGAAGATTCTGATCTTGAGGTAGACAGCCAGGTCCCAGTCAGAAGACTTAGCCAGGCTAACCTAAGCATACATGGGAGTCAGTATGGGCAGCCCCCATACCGACCCCCAAGTGGGCTTAACCGGGGGCAGAGAAGAGGAAGACCCCCCTCAGGGGAATCTCTCCACTCTCAAGCTTCAAATGGCTCTCATGGCCCTGCTCAGAGAGAGATGACCTCTCCTCAGAGAAGGGAACATGAGGCCAAAATGAGAGAGGCTGCTCTGAGGATTGAGAGGCAAGAACTTGAAGTTGCCTCGGCCAAAGAGAAGCTTGCTCGTGCTAGAGAGCAAAGAGAGAGTGGGTTAGAACCCACTGGTGGCAGCAATATCCCTAAGGATAAATATAGGTCCTATGAGAATAGAAACCTAAGCAAGATTGTGCCCCCCTACAAAGAAGGGGATGACATCCACAAATGGATAACTGCTTTGGAGAGGGCCTGCAAAGTGCAGCAGGTACCCCAAAGTCAGTGGGCAGCAATCTTATGGCTCTCCTTTTCAGAAAAAGGTAGAGAAAAGGTCCTCACAGTTAGTGATGGGTTATGCTAACAACTACTCTGTCCTGAAGAGTGCTCTGATTGATGGGTTTGGCCTAACCACTGAACAATATAGGTTGTTGTTCAGAGTTACCCAGAAGACACAGACTCCGGACTGGACTGATTTTGTTGATTGTGCCACTAAGGCTCTGAAAGGCTGGTTATTGGGAAGTCAAGTTAGGGACTATACAGGATTGTATAATTTGATCATGAGAGAGCAAATCCTTAACAACTGTCAAAACCAGCTATTGCATCAGTACCTGATTGACTCTGATCTGACCTCTACCCAAGAATTGGGAAAGAAGGCAGACAAATGGGTCAGAACCAGGATTAAGCAGAGAAACCAGAACCAGGGGGGTGATCAGAAAAAGGCAGACCAGAAGGGTAATGAGCAGAAACCAAAAGACCAGAAGTCTTCACCAGGCCCCCAAAAGGCACAGGGGGAGGGTGGCTACAAAAAGAACAAACAGAAACAAGAAGGCCCAAAGAAGCCCTGGTGTGGATACTGTAAATCAGTCTCTCACTGGTTTAGTGAGTGCACCAAGAAGGGCACAGCACCAACCACCATTGCCCCTAAGGCAACTGTTCCCCCTAGTCCAGCTGTTAGTGGTGGTTCCCAGCAAAAGGGTGTAGTAGGGTTGAGCCTGGGAACTGAGGTGGACTCTGGCCTAGCCAGGGTACCAACTCAGGCCGTTCTGGTCTGTGATGGGGACATAGCCATGTCCTCTACTGTAAGTCCCAGTAATCTGAGCAAGTACAGGCAGACGCCTTTTATTAATGATAAGATGGCTCAGGCCTGCAGGGACACATGTGCCAGTGTCACCATGGTGACACCTAACTTTGTGGACCCTGAACTGATCATACTAGGTGAGAAATACCTAGTGACCAACGCTAGCAATGCCACTACCTCCCATAGTGTGGCAGTTGTTAACTTCTCCTGGGGAGGGGTAACTAGCCTCAAAAGAGTTGTTGTGAGTTCAGACCTTCCTGTAGAGTGTCTGTTAGGTAATGATCTTGAAACCTCAGTTTGGTCTGAGGTGGAGTATAGGACCCATGCAAAAATGTTGGGAATATCAGCACATGTCCTTGCTGTGACCAGGTCACAGGCCAAAAAGTGCTTACCTGAACAGGTGCTGGATCTTGGAACAATAGACCAGACACCAATCAAGAGAAAGAGCAAGAGGGTTAAGGCAGTGCCTTCCCCCCTGCCTCAGGTTGAGGATCAGCCCTCCAGGAGGATGATTCTGAGATCCAAGAGGGAACTGTCCTAGAAGAGCTTGAGCCTGACCAGGTTGAGTTTCTTGGGACAGGGAGACCCTCAAGGGCAGATCTGAGGCAGGCACAATTAGACTGTTCCTCTCTTGAACTCCTCAGACAGCAAGCTGCTGCTGAGGCTACTGGGAATGCTCAAGGTACCCATAAAGTGTATTGGGATGATGGGCTCCTTTATTCAGAGGCTAGAGACCCCAAGCCTGGTGCTTCCAGGAGGTTGGTTATACCTCTGCAATTTAGGGGCTTCCTTCTTACCTTGGCCCATGATATTCCCTTAGCATGACACCTGGGCCAGAACAAGACTTGGGACAGGCTTGACCCTCACTTTCACTGGCCCCATATGTCAGAAGATACCAAGGAGTTTTGTCGCTCCTGTGTTACCTGCCAATCCAGTGGCAAATCAGGTGGCACAACAAAGGCCCCCCTCATACCACTACCTGTGGTGGGGGTACCCTTTGAGAGAGTGGGGATAGACATTGTAGGACCAATGGACCCCCAAACAGCATCTGGGCACAGGTTTATACTAGTGGTAGCGGATCATGCCACCAGGTATCCAGAAGCTATTCCCCTGAGGACCACAACAGCTCCTGTTGTGGCAACAGCCCTACTTGGAGTTTTCTCCAGAGTGGGCTTTCCAAAGGAGGTTGTCTCTGACAAAGGTGCAAACTTCATGTCAGGATATCTAACTGCAATGTGGAAGGAGTGTGGTGTCAACTATAAGTTCACCACCCCCTATCACCCACAGTGCAATGGGCTTGTGGAGAGATTCAACAAGACCCTCAAAGGGATGATAAAAGGGTTACCAGAAAAGCTGAGGCGAAGATGGGACATCCTTTTACCCTGCCTTCTGTTTGCTTACAGAGAGGTCCCACAAAAGGGGGTTGGCTTCAGCCCTGTTGAGCTTTTGTTTGGGCATCCTGTAAGGGGACCCCTATGTCTTGTGAAGGAAGGATGGGAGTTACCTCTCAAAAAGCCTAAACATGACATGGTGGACTATGTACTCGGTCTCCGCTCCAGGATGGCTGAGTATATGGAGAAGGCTTCTAAAAACCTTGAGGCCAGCCAAGAACTTCAGAAAGCTTGGCATGACCAAAAGGCTGTGCTGACTGTGTACCAGTCAGGACAGAAAGTGTGGGTGTTGGAGACAGTGGCCCCAGCAGCACTCCAGGACAAATGGTCTGGACCCCATACAATAGTTTAACAGAAGGGAAAAGTCACCTACTTGGTGGACCTTGGGACTCCCAGAAGCCCCCACAGGGTGCTTCATGTCAACAGACTCAAAGCATTTGTCGACAGGGCAGACATGGGCTTGCTCATGGCTACAGATGAGGGGCAGGAGGAAGAGAGTGACCCTCTCCCAGACCTGCTTACTCAGAACCCTGATGATGGTTCATTAGATGGTGTAGTCTTTGCTGACAGCCTCTCTGAACATCAGCAACAGGACTGCAGACAGGTTATTCAGTCCTTCAGACATCTGTTTTCCCTGACCCCAAGCCAGACAAGCTGTTGCACCCATGAGGTGGAAACTGGTGACAGTCTGCCTGTCAAGAATAAAATCTACAGGCAACCTGACCATGTCAGGGACTGCATTAGGACAGAGGTACAAAAGATGTTGGGAGCTGGGAGTCATTGAGCCCTCAGAGAGCCCTTGGGGCAGTCCAGTAGTCCTGGTGCCAAAACCTCACACCCAAAATGGTAAGAGAGAGATGAGGTTTTGTGTGGACTACAGAGGTCTCAATGCTGTCACTAGGACAGATGCCCATCCCATCCCCAGGGCAGATGAGCTCATTGATAGATTGGCTTCTGCCAAGTTCTTGAGCACATTTGACCTGACAGCAGGCTACTGGCAAATCAGACTAGCTGAGGATGCAAAAGCCAAGACATCATTTTCGACCAAAGGAGGACATTATCAATTTGTGGTAATGCCCTTTGGTTTGAAAAATGCACCTGCCACTTTCCAAAGGTTGGTGAATCAAGTTCTCACAGGACTGGAAGACTATTGTGCAGCTTATCTTGATGATATTGCTGTCTTTAGCTCCACCTGGGAGAATCACCTGGTCCACCTGAGGAATGTTTTAGAGACCCTGCAAAAGGCAGGCCTCACTATCAAGGCCACAAAGTGCCTGATAGGGCAGAGCAAGGTTGTGTACCTGAGCCACCTGGTAGGTGGGGGTCAGGTTCAACCACTGGAGAGCAAGATCCAGACCATCAAATACTGGACTCCTCCAATCACCCAGACACAGGTCAGAGCTTTCTTGGGCCTGTCTGGGTACTACAGGAAGTTTGTTAAAAACTATGGGTCCATTGTGACACCACTGAATGACTTAACTTCCAAAAAGATGCCAAAGAATGTTCAGTGGACAGTTAGCTGTCAAAGGGCATTTGATAACCTGAAGCAGGCCATGTGTACTGCACCTATTCTGAAAGTCCAGATTACTCCAAAGAGTTCATAGTCTAAACAGATGCTTCTGAGTTGGGTGTGGGAGCTGTACTTTCACAACTGAATATAGATGGTCAAGACCAGCCCATTGCTTTCATAAGCAGAAGGCTGACCCCTAGAGAGAAACGTTGGTCAGCTATAGAGAGGGAGGCCTTTGCTGTGGTTTGGGCCCCGAAGAAGCTGAGGCCATACTTGTTTGGCACCCACTTCAAGATTCAGACCGACCACATGCCCCTCCTATGGCTAAATCAGATGAAGGGTGAAAACCCCAAACTTCTTAGGTGGTCTATTTCTCTACAGGGGATGGACTTTACAGTGGAACATAGACCTGGGACTGACCATGCAAATGCAGATGGACTCTCCAGATATTTCCACTTAGAACATGAAGACTCAACTGGTCAAGGTTAGTCTAATGTCCCTAAGTTTCGGGTGGGGGGTTGTGTAGGAGAGTAGGGTCTGCTTCCTAAGGTCACCCCCACTTTTTGCTTTTGCTTCTCTGATTTTCGACTTAGATGGGCTGTGGGCCTGCTGATCAGACCCACAGCCCAGATGCACTCTCTCTACATTTACACCATGTACTCTAGGTACATCCACAATTGGGGATTGGTTCACCTTATCAGCCCCTGTACAAGTGTACCATAGGTACCCAGGGCATAGGTGCAACCAAGGCCTACCAGGGGATGCAGCATGTATTATGCCACCCCTGGCTGGCCATCCAAACTGACACAACTGGCTGATCACTCAGCTGGGGCAAGGTCGTGTAAGCACCCCTTGCTTAGGTATAGTATTCCTATATCTAACCTTATATATAGACACACAGAAACCTATAAGTCACTCCAATGGCAGGCCTTAACAATCCTGGAGGCAGAGTGCTTGGTTATGTGTGAGATGGTGCTCTAGCATGAGCTGAGCCTGTCTGCAGCTTTCGGAACCATGTCCTTGTAGCTGTTCTATGATATCGCCATACCATATACTCTTAAGTGCATTATAATCCTCGCAGTTAATGATAACTTTGGTTTGGCTTTATCCAAACATGTCGTGTAAGGTGTCATACGCTTTGGAATACTACCCCCTCGCCAATTCTGGCGACGGGGGTTGCATTCCACCCTTCTAGAGGGAGAAGACATGTTAGTTCTGACTATCCCGGTTAAAGTTAACCAGAGCCCCAGCGTCACAAAATGGATGCTGCTGCCACAGACGCAAGTCTGACCTCCTGCTGCTGGGAGTTCTTCCAGTCACGGAGGTTTGGACAATAGGTTTCCTGCCTGGAGAGGTGCGAGCACCACCCCAGACAAGACTTTGTGTATTGGGACAGGGAGGGCTGAATAGAATGAGACACTGCCTGGGGCACACTAGGTGCTCCATGCATACCCCAGTTCAAACTGGTTGCTGGGGCACTCCAGCCCCAGCTCTGGCGCGAAAATGGACAAAGGAGAGGGGGTGTAACCACCCCCCTTCCTGGTCCCACCCATAGGAGGGACCTAGAAAGTAATCCAGCCCCTTTTAGTTGTATAAAGGTAGGAGCTGAGTCCCAAGACTTTAGATTAATCCTGACTGAAACTCTGAAACGAAACTCTGGACCTTCTACGATCTACTTTGCAAGAAGACGACTGAAGAATCTCCCTTGTGGCCAAGGAGTGACCACCCTGGGCAACCAGGCACCATCCAGCAAATCAACGGCTTGCTTTGTCGACGTTTTCCGCTGGAACCCGAGCACAGAGCCTGACAAGACCCAGACTTCCAGACCTCTCTGACCCGGTCTTCACGACTGCAGCACAGCTGAGATCCGTGAAGGCGACGAGACACGTGGGACCGGACATCTTGAAAAGCCTGCAACTTGCTAACTGTGCAGCTCCTGAGGCATCCTCAAAGCTGTGCACTGGGGACTGAGAAACCCCAAACCCAAGCTCCACCTGCACTGAAGATCAGCCCTCCACACAGCCCTTCTGCTTGTGTTCTGCTCGACGCGTTGTCCGGTTGCTGGCCCGTTGGCTAGTAGCCTCTGTGACGACAATCCTTTTGAATCACCTAGCTGGTCTGGTTGCTCCAGACTGGCCCTTGCCTCCCTGCAAAGGTGAGGCACCTCAGACCTTGCTGGTCTGCACCAGAAGCCTTTGTTGTATCCTGCGTGGGTTGCCTTTGCCAAGGCTTGTTGACTCCAATCTGGCAGTCGACCCCTCCATCTGCGAGAACCTTCGTGGGACAGCTCCTCTCCAGCACCTGGTTGTCATCGACGCCTCCTGGTCTGTGTGGCTGAAAAGACAAGCTTCAAGACAGCACCTGATTGCTCCTCGACGTCGTCTGGTTCCTTCCTGGTTTCACCCAGTCAGTGGCTAGTGACCCAGACTCTGTCCCCTCTGCTTTCAGCTCCTCTTCATCCTCGATCCACCCTTGGATCCACCTGGACATCTTCCTCCTGGTCGCCTGCTGCATCTTTTCCTCCAGGCTCCATAGGACTCAACAATGAAACCCAACACATCTTCACACCTATGCACCCGCCGTCTGTGTGTGAGGTACCGCAAGTGCTTTGGTGCTCCCAAGGGTATTGACTATCCAAGTGTCTAAGTCTTTAGTTGTTTCCTCCTAGTTAAACCGGAAGTGTCCTAAATCCTTCTAAATCTAACTTCTAAGTTCCCTTTGACTTTGCATTGACTCCCGCGTGTGTGTAAAGACACTGCACACGCCGCCTGTGGGCATCCTACTTCTAACCTAAGGTTCAGATCGTGTAGCCCCAGCGATTCCCTAGGCCTCTCCTTTTCCCGTGACGTGGTACTTATACCACTTTCTTAGTATATGGTTTGCTTTGCCCCTAGGGCCTAACCGTAAATTGTGCAACTTAACGTATTCTGACTAAGTGTCTTGTTATGTGCTTTGGCCTCTGACCTCATAAAGAGTTCAGAGGAGTGTGTTAGTAAATAAATACATATACTTTATATATATCCTGTGTGGTGTCCTTTCATTTGGTATTCAAGGGGTTACATATGGTAAAACAGCTGGCTTTACACGCCCTCAAAAGTCTTTTAGCCTATGCTACTACTAGGATAGCTGGTCTATAAGGTTGACTTACAACCATCACCATAAGGGTTGTTTGGACTGGTGCAAGGTGCTCACTAGAATAGTGAACATCATATACCAGGCCAACTTCTCACACCGACTCCCATGCTGCAGTAGTTGTGGTACATTGGCAACACAAGATGCTACAACTGGTGGTAGGATCACTGGCTAAGTCTACTAGGATTGCCTATAATCTAGCATAGAAGGAGTTTTGCTGTCAGGTGCCCAGCGGCACTCGAATGAGTTACAGAGAAGGGACAATGTGATTTAGTTTATCCTGGATATAATTGCAAAAGGCTTACCCAGGGTGTCAAGTGCAAGGAAATTAGTGGGAATTGCATTCACAGGTAAATTGCTCTGGGGTTACATGCCTTCAGCGGGTGAATTGGGCTCAAGGATGCTAGAAGGGTGGGCCAGGGAGCGTGGCCAGCTGAATACGGTCAGGAGACCCTTGTCATGGCGGTTGCTGAGCAGTGTAATACAGATTTTGCCTAGGATTTGCACGGACACTTTCGAGTCATGCCTGTTTTCCACATTGATGGTGGATGATTTTGGTGCATTTAGAGTGTCTGAGTTGTTAGGGGACAGAAGGGTTGGGGGGGGATCGGGTGAGAAGATGTGGTCTTGCGCGATGCAGGTATACATATATGGTTAAAAAAGTCCAAAAGCGATCAGAAGGGCAACGGAAAATGGGTGTTGTTGCACGCTCCATGTAGTATACTTGTAAAGCGCACAGCTGCCCCAGCAACGGGGCGTCCCGGCGCTGTATAACTCTGGGGAACCCGTCCTGGCTTTCCCTGTGGGATGGTCCCTTGCTGGGAGTCCCCAAGGTGGAGCCAGGCATCCCCGGAATTGGTGGGGCCGTTGTGGAGATTAGGCAAGCTAATGCCCAGAGTTGCCGAGTGGAACCCCTGATTAGAGTAAGCACCGAAGCGAGAATTATCGAGTCCGCTGACCAAGGTCCACGACCCTGCCGCGTCGGGAATTGAACCCTGGTCCCAGGCTGACTTCTGCTCTCGGGCCTGCCGCCTCTAACCAGTGAGCCACACTACTCCACTCCCTAAGCTCCCTAAGCATTCCCTAAGCTTACTTGCCCTTATAGATGGGGGCTTCACTGGCGAGCAGCATCCAAGTATATCGGGGAGTCAGTTTTTGAGCATGCGAATGGGAAAAGAGTTACAGCCTTCCAACTGCTGGCGATGCTGAGGAAGGCACCGAAGGAATTGGGCATACAGGGTGCAGGTATTGGGGACACACTCTTTCCGGATTGGGGCAGTATCTGAGGCAAGCAAACGAGGGTGGGTACAGGGTCATATAATGCGCTTGGGGAGGTGACCCTCAGATTGTTATAAGCGATACTTGCGCAGCAGAGATAAGGAATTTAGCGCGGTTGTTACAATGTATAAGTTCACACAATGTTTCTCGTTTCAGGTTCGGTGCCTGGCCCCCCTTTTGTTGGAAATGTCAGTCTGGGTTGTGGGACACTCCTTTGTGAAGTGGGAGCAGGTACAAGCACGAGAAAGTTACTTTGGACAGAATCATTGTTTTTATTAATAAACTGTTTAAAGTGTTATGGAAAGGAAAAGGCAGCATGTTTTGGAAGGAGCTGATTCAGTGTCTTACCAATCTGCTAGTTGGGGGTCGGTGTCCGGACATTCTGGTCGTACATTTGGGTGAAAATGATTTGTGTAAAGAGAAGGGCATAGGTAAGTAAAGAAACCAATAGCAAGCTTCTATATAATCACATAAAATTATTCTAGGTACTGATTAATAATAACCACAATATATATAACATACAAGATAGACACTTAATATTAAGAAAATATATACATTTATTTATTTTAATTTATTTTTAGTTCATTTGATTAATTTTTCTTTTCAAAAATTATTTATGCACAAAAATGTAGAACAAAACCAATAGTTAGATAAATAGATACAAACATAATGTTGGGAAAATATATCGTCACATTAATACAGTCAATACTCGTATCCAATATCTTTACGTATAATAGAGGCAAGCAGTGAAGGAGAACTTGATGGAGGCATGCGGTAGATGAAAACTACGCACATTTCAGCATTACTGCCTTCATCAGGGAACTGTCTACTGCACAAAAATCTTATAGTAGGCGACTTGGGCAGCTATAAACTGTCGATGACATGTCCCCAGATCGACACCAAGAATTAATTAAAGAAGAGACTCTCGCTTCTGTTGACAGTTTTCTATATTGCTTATAAACAATTTGTGAAAGGTGCAGTTTGGCTCGGTGTTCAAGGGAAGATATCTCGCTTCTGTGGAGGAATTTATCTGTTCGTAATACGTATAATACCAAATGCAATATATTCGTGGTCCGTCACGGTGCCTTCTCGAGTTCATACTAGCAATGCTTCGTATCAATGGCCATCGATACGAAGCATTTCTAGTTGCAGACACCCAGGCGGTTTTCATCAGTTATACGGAGAAAAGAAGCTCGAGATAGCACGGACTTGGCTCGCTCTCACTATGGCTATATCCAAGGTCTTGACTGAATTACCATGTATCCAGTAGGAGAGCGTCACATCCTACGCCTATTTTTGAACTCAAGATGGTACCGTGACAGACCACGAATATATTGAAACTTTAGTGAGTGGAACATGAAGAAACTAAAGGTATAATTAAGGTAGCCTTAGTTAGTTAGTTAGTTATGCTGATGGAAGAAGAACGGAGATGCTGCTGAGCTGAGATCGTGGTTGCTGTTTTTGCTGTGGGAGATGCTGTTGTTGGGAGAGATGCTGTGAGATACTGATGAAGAGTCGACTGCAGAATCTGAAGAGGAATTTTCTATCCTAATTAATTGGGTTAGATCAGAAGATCGCAGAAGAATTTTAAGGAGGAAGCGAGTGTCAGAGAGGGGTGCAACACAATCGTTGGTATTCTAGAGAGGTCATCTATCTTATCCTGAATCCTGTCCTGGATTCTTTGTCCCCTGACCTATCCTGGGGGACCCTTACCAGCCCTTTTGCCAGGGGGTTGGTCTTTCACACCATCCTTGGTAAATATAATTTCTCATTGTTTGTTGATGATCTTTTCTCTCTGTCCTCTCCCTTTCCGAGCATTGATTATTGTATGAGTCCGAAGTATATGCTTGGTGTTTATGAATTTAATTTTCTCTCCTATGAATTTGGATGACTGCACTGCATTTTGAAATGGTTCACATACATTTATTTTAGATAAAGATTTCAAACTTCCAGAGTCTGTGGTTATTTACTTTAAATGAATAAGTTAGAGCTATGTTAATTATCACAATCAACTAGTTCAACTAATGGTCTATTGACCAGAGGAAAGAACTTCTTGATCAATAAAAGGTTAGTTAGGAGCATTAAATAACTAATCCAGAATATTGTGAAAATAAATAAAACGTTGACAAAGTCATTGGCTCTACCAGAAGGGGTATCCAAGTAACAGGTTTCTCCCAGATCTTAAGTGAAAGGTAAACAGTGGTTTTTACTCGAAGTGACAGGAAGGAATTTTCTCTTTGTAGCGAGTGAAGAAACTATCTTTGGTTTATTGGAGCAGACAGTAGCAATGTTTTTATGTTGTTACTAACAAAGTTTATTTTAAGATAAGTTATAGAAATAAGTTTTCATATTACCTTGTAAAGGGAGGGTCAGTCGCAGGAGTATACTGACGTCACAAAGAGCCGCGCTGGGATTGGTTGAAACACCGGGCGTGAAAAAGAAGCAGATTGTAAAAGGAGGGTCAGTAGTGAGGAGCAATGCTGATGTTACAAAAGGCCGTGTTGGCATTGGTCAGATCATGAATGCAAGCCTGAGTCTGATTGGTTGATAGATAGAAGCTGTGCTGGGGTTGGATGAAAAAGAATTGTATGTTGAGTCTTGATTTGACTGTGGGTATGAGCCGTACTGACATAGGACAGGACGCATGTAATAAAGTTCGAAAGTATATGGAAGACTTTTTCTATATCATCCATCGCAAATGTTTGAAGAAAGAAAGCAAATGACGTGAATGAAGAAAATTTCAAATTTCTTTAAGAAAGACAAGCCTCTGATGACTAGAGAGGGAATTCCTAATCCGCCACCTAAAACGCCTGCTTCATTTACGATGATGGAGAAGGGATATCACACGTGTGTATGGTTGGAGAATTGGGTGGCGTATACGAAAGGTGATGGTGTTTTGGCTTTTCGGATCATGGTATTTTTTAATATAAAGATACTTCAGAATTTGAGAGATAGAATGAACATGTTAGAACCAAATCCTAGAATGGCACAGTATGAAGCTTTGGAAGAATGGGAGATTGAGGCATTTGATCGTGAAAAATTCTGAAGTGGTCAGGGATTTAGAGGATTTTAGCCTAGATATCCGTATGAGTTAAGTGGAGATCAATTGAAGCGTTGGAGAAGAGCTGTAGTGACAGAGGGTTTATATCCAGTATTAATGGCTGAAGAGCAGTCAGGAGGCAAGTTTAAAGAAAAGACGAAATACATGAATACAACAGGATATGGAGAATCAGATGATGAATTATTGGAGGATATTTTAATTAAAAACCCTTCACTGTACCAAGAAGAACCTAGTAGGGTCACGCCAAGTGCACCAGTGATAGGAACGCCTTGAATCCCACAAATTTTACATGATACGTCAGTTAATAGGGTATTGCAAGATAATGAGAGAGAAGCCTTAAATAAAACTAGTTAAGAATTAGTTCAGAAAATAAGCCAATTGAATTTAAATGCCAATGCCTTGACAGTACCAGTGACTATTGTTCCTGTTATTCCGTCACATGGAGATAAAAAGGTTTGCCCGAAAACTCAAGTTGTGACAATTCCTATGAATAATCCTAGAAGAGAAGTAGAGATGTCTGATGATCAGGCTAGTGAGAGTGATTCAGTCATTTAATTAATGGATCTCCCAATAATGGAACCTTTAGCAGAAACCCCAATGAGAGTTTCACACGAGATTTTGAAAGAAAAAGGGTCTATGCTCCCTACAAGAACAGAAGAACAGGAGGTTCAACAACGGTTACTCCTGAAGATTTAGAGAGATGGGCACAGGTAATAGAAAAATGAAACTCACAATCAAAGATTCTAGATATCAGCAGATTGAAAGTAGATTTGAAAGAAATGATAGCTGGTAATCTGAACACAGAAAGAATGAACATTTACAATTATGAGGAGTTATTATTTGTATGCAAGAGCATAACAGGAAGAGCAAAAATATTTCAGGAGCAATTGACAGAAGTTGCCTCAGAGATTGGAATTGACATAGGGAAATCGAAATTATTGCAAAAACCATATAGAGTGGAGTTTACTTAAAAGGATTTAGAAAGTGTGAATGCTTCTGGCAAAAAAATTCCAGATAAAAGAGTTGATAAATATTTTAAGAAAGTAAGGAGACATTGACAAATGGAGGATTAGGTGGACAAGAAAGAAAGAGGAAGTACAAGAAAAGGAAGAGTCATGTGCATTTCCAGTGAGAGAATCAGATAAGATTGAGAGGATATGTCCAATGAGAGAAGTTCCTGGTGGTGGATATGTTCATGTTCCTTGGAGTAGACAGGATATTTTGTCATTTACGAATGATTTCCCTAGGTTGAGAGAAAAACCAGTTGAATTGTACAAACAGGTAGAAAGATTTGTGAAAGGTTCAAAGGTTTTGTTGAAGGATTTAGATGGCTTATTTGATATGGTGGTACCCGCTGATTTATGGGGACAGAGTATAAAATCACAGTTGATTGGCCAAATGAGGAATACGCAAGAGATTCTAAAACAGGAGCGCCATCAGAGGAGGTGATGAAAAAGTATCACCAGTTGATTACTTTCTTGAAAGGGAAAATCCATCCTAAAGAGACTGATTGGGTCAAAATAGATAGAACAACTCAGGAGCCAAAAGAGTCCGTACACGCATACTATGAAAGGTTGTTGCAGGTATTCAGGCAGTATAGTGGATTTGAGAACATTGGAGACAAGGATAAGGGACATTTTTTTATATCACTTTGTGTAGGGTTTGAAACCAGAGATTAGTCAAATGATTCAACAACACATGTTGTACTGGCAGAGCAAAACCATAGATGAAATATAGAAATATGCAAAGTACTGTGATGACGACATTGAGGCAAAACATAGAAAGCAAAAAGAGAAAATGATGTGGGCGCAGGTGAAATTAACAGAGAAGCAGGAAGCAAAATTAATTTTCCTGACTGATAATGAGATAAAAGACCAGAGTCAAAGTGAACAAGTTTCGAGTGGTGGTAAAGGACGAGGACGAATGAATAGAGTGGAAACGAGGAAGAAATGTCCTTGTCATGCATGCGGAAAGCTTGGACATTGGAAGAACGAGTGTAAAAATGTCCAGAATAATAATGGGCCAAATCAAAATTTAAATCCGCAGAAGCAGAATGAAGTGGTTGTGAAAAAGCAACAGCAGCAGCAGGTAGTTACTCCACAGTATCAGGTGCCATAACCTCCTATGCCAAACCATGTGAACATTCAAAAATACAGTGCGAACACCGGATTGTACGGAGAAAGTGGTAAGAGTAACCCTGTGGTTTCACAGTATTTTTTGCAGAATGATGACAAATCGGACTATATGCAATGACGGTGCCTGACGGGGAGGAAGAGGAGTGCATGCTTGCCGGTAGATCAGACAGGTCCATTTATTGATGGGTAAAGTTGATGGTAGTGACATCACTTTTCTATTGGACACTGGTGCTACCCGGTCTACTGTGAGAACAGCAGACATCCCAAACCTACCCCTATCGGGAGAAACTATCCAAGTTGTAGGAGTGTCAAATAAATAGATTAGAACCCCAGTTACAGAACTAATGGAAGTGCATATTGAAAACTTTAAAGACATGCATCGGTTTGTAGTTTGTGACTCAAGCCCTGTAAATCTGTTGGGAAGAGACCTATTGTGCAAAATGAATTGTACAATTTACTGTACGTCTGATGGTGTTGCTTTCCAAACACCCGATGAGGATGTTGTTTACAGATGATGTTAGCTAAACAAGGTACAGAAGTGGATGAAATGTTTTCATTAGTAACTGAAAGTGAATTTACAGAAGAATTGAGAGCAATAGTAAGGTGGTGTGTGATTTTTCAGGAAAATATATAATACGAATGGCGAATGTAGATCCAGTGAAATAGTGGTAAAAGAAGGTGTAGTTTATCCAAACACACGACCGTACAATATGAGTCCAGAAGTAAAAGCAGGAGTTGCTCCAGTAATTGATCAGATGTTTAAACAAGGAATTTTGAAAGAAATAATGAGCAGTCCTTGTAATTCACCAATAATGGGACTCAAAAAGCCTAGTGGTAAGTACAGGATAGTACAGGACTTGCGAAAAATAAACAAAATTGTAGTGCCTGTTGCCCAGTGGTGCCAAATCCAGCAGTGATCCTTTATCAAATACCCTGGAATGCAAGTTGGAATAGAGTAATTGATTTGTGTCCAGCATTCTTTTCCATACCATTACATCCAGACAGCCAATATCTCTTCGCCTTCCGGTTTGAAGATTGTATTTTGGCATGGTGCAGAGTTCCTCAAGGGTACACACAGAGTCCCTCAATTTCCAATCAAATCCTGAAAAAGTGTCTAGAGTCATTAGTTATGCCCAGGAAATCAGTTCTGGTTCAGTACATTGATGACCTATTGGTGGCATCAAAGACATGAGAAGATTGCGTCATTGACACAATTGCATTACTGAACTATTTGGCCGAAGGAGGACGCAAGGTGTCTCCAGCGAAATTGCAGTTTTGTCAACAAGAAGTTAGATATTTAGGGCATAAAATAAAAGGAGGAGTTAGAAAAGTGACCCCGGAAAGAATAAAAATAATCAAACAAATGCAACTACCTCAGACATAGAAAGAGATTAGAATGTTTCTAGGAGTGGTAGGCTATTGTAGGCAGTGGATAAATAGCTTTTCCTGCTAGCGAAACCATTGATCCAACTGACTCGGAAAAGAGAGAAAGATCCAATTGATTGGAATGACAAATGTTTGGAAGCATTTGTGAAATTGCGAAATTGTCTGTGTGAGGCCCCTGCTGTGGGCATGCCCGATTATTCAAAAGAGTTTTGTTGTGAGAGAGAAAATTGTGCACTTTCGGTTTTAACCAAGAGACATGGATTACGCTTTCTAAGATCATCTAGAAGCCAAATCTCAATGAGACCTTGGGTGTTTGCTGTTCTCCCTGTTCTAAACTTCCTAGATGCACACATGGCTCTTAATTCTGGAAAAGAGATGCCATTGTATCTAGTTGGCAGAGAGCCACTGGCTTCTCCTATAGAAGACATACTATCGTTATGTGGTGTAGGCACCTACCTAACCTAGTGGAGACTAAACTCTCTTGAGTTGGAGAAAGGGTGTGCTAGACCCTTGGCTTGCCCAACTCCAAGTTCAGTAGAACTTACTTTATTCTAATCTTGATTGTATTATATGTTCCTAATACTTAGTGGTTTTCAGGTAATCATTGAATGAGATTTATCTGGTAAAACAATAGCAAGCTTGATTCCCAAGCGCTGCACACCAATGTGAGAAGTTAGCCTGGTATATGCTGCCCACTAAGTAAAGTGGGCACCTTGCACCAGTCCAAACGACCCTTATGATGATTAGGTCAAAGATAACCTTTATAGAAAGCTATCCTAGTGGTAGCGGTGGAGAGCAGCCTTCAGGCTACGTCTTGAAGGAATGTAAAGCAGCTTGTTTTACCAGAACAGAACCTCCTGAGTGATCAAATGAAAGGAGAACCACACAAGTGTTATATAAAAAATATGTATTTATTACTAACCACTCTCTACGAGATTAGAACACAAAGCACACGATAGCACAATACACAGCAGGCTCCAGGGGGAGACCGAACCATGTATTAAAAAAATGGTATAACAACAACGACTTTAATAGACACTGAGCCTAGAGCACGTAGAATCGCTGGGACCCCAAGGAACCACCCAAAGGAGTGACACAGGGAGCCCAGGGAGGACGGGTGCAGTGTGTGAACACAGACTTGTGCTCTGTACAACTCTAAGGAAAGTCGCGGTTGGAAAATTACAGTTTAAGGACACTTCGGAGAGAACTTCAAGCAAACCCTTGGGAACATAAAAGGTTCTAAGACCAGCACCCTTGTGAGTTCTGAGATACCAGTGTTACCCATCCCAGAGGAGCCGGGTGCATAGGGGTCCAGTGATGTCGGAAATCCTCATTGTTTTCAATGGCGTGATGCGAAGAAGTGCTGCTGCCAAGAAGATGAGGTGTCCGGTGGAATCCAAGCCTGGATCCGAGGTGAGAAGAACCCAAAAGCATAGGGGACAGAGTCTGGTCACTTTAGGGTGACCAGGGGCTCGAACGACGAATGCCCACCGATGTCTGGTGCTTAAGGTGTGAAGATAGGAAGCTTGACTCTGCAGCCACAGAGGACCAGGAGCTGTTGACGATGACCAAAGTCCGGAGGTGAGCTGCCCCACGAAGGATGTTGAATGCTATGGGGTCAGTGTCCGGATTGAACACCAACAAGCCTTGGCCAGGGCAACCCACGCGGGCTGAGGAAACAGGTTACGGTGTGGCCCAGCAAGGTCCAAAAGACTCTCCAAGCTATGGAGCAACCAGGGAAGCCCAAGGAAAATCAAAGTGACCCTCGCCAGGACCCACAGGCCAACGGACCAGGGATCGTGAGGGGACCTCAAGTAGGTTCACAAAGCACCAGACCACAGAGCACTCATGGAGTGGAGGCCGAAGATCTTCGGTGGAAATGCTGCTTGGGGTCGGGACTACACGTAGTCCAAAGCACAGCCTCAGGGATCACCAAAAAGCATATGCTGCTGCAAAAGTACACAGTGCATAGGGGTTCGGGTTACACGGTCCCCACAAGGGATACTGGTCTCAGGATTGTTGAGAGGGCAGATCGACCTCAGGGACGCTAGGGAACCCATGTCCTGTGTTGCAGAAATCTTCGAAGTCCTCAGGAGCTTAGGAGATGCAAACAGGTCAGATACGTTTAGGTGCCTGCTGCTGCAGAGGAGTAACTCCTTTACTCCAAGGGAGATTCTTCAGTTGTCCAGTGAAGTGTAGACCATCAAAGTACTTGGTTTCTGTTGCAGAGTTTAGTCCAGGTAAAATCCAAAGTCCTGAAATCAGGTTTCCCACTTTATACCTAAGGAAGGGGTTGGACTGACTCTGGGAACCCTCTTAGAGGAGGGGCTGGACAGAGGGGTGGCTACACCCATGTCCTTTGTCCAGTTCTGTGCCAGAGTAGGAGCAAATGGCTCCTGGAACTGGTTAGAGCTGGACTATGCTTGGGGACACCAAATGTGTCCCCAATGCAGACTTTCTGACACTCGGAGTGCACCCACCCAGCCCCAATACACTAATGCCTGTCTGGGAGGTGGTCACCTCTCCCTGCGACAGGAAACCTATTGTCAGGCCTTCCTCTGCTCGAGCTTGGCTCAGCAGCAGGAGAGCAGACTCTTGTCTGTGGCTGGCAGCATCCATTGTGTGATGCCCAGGTCGAGAAAGCAGGTACCGGGTAGACCGGTGATCCACATAGGCCCCTCTAGGAGGGTGGAATCATACCTCCTCCGCCAGTTACTGGCGGAGGTATGATTCCAAGAGAGATCAGGAATGCGCCATATCTTAATAGATATGGCGCATTGCAGAACTCTCCATTTGACGCAGCACAGCAAGTTGTCTTGCTGCATTGCGCTGCGTCAAAGGTTAGTTTATCTGCCCCTGTATGTTAAGAGTGCATGGCCAGAAGAAAAACACAGTCCGGGTTTAAAATGTAATTTGATGCTTGGGGTTGTCTATACTAATAAGACATTACTACTACCCGAATAAACTCTTTTTAGCAGCCTTGTAATAAGAACAGATTGAGAAAAAACAATAAGGTTCCGAGCCCCTGCCTTGCAGTTTGCAACCTTGATGCAAGTTCATAGTTCGCTGTGGTATATTAGAAGGACTGCAATTTATGAACTGCAAGTAATAAAAGGATGTATGTGTTAAAAGCAGTAAACCACTTACCTATTAACCTAAAATTAAAAATCTGTCATCTGCATGTTACATGATGTGCTTTGTATGAGACACATTAATCCTCAATGCTACTGGTCAAAACTGTGACTAGACAAACCACAGATCTCTCCAGCAAGTGCATTAACCACTAGAGTTATCTTACCATTATTTTTTCCTGATATCTACTGGGCAGACAAAGTTCTCTGCAGCAGGTGCTTTAACCCTGTAAGATTTTTTTAAATGCAGCCTTTGCAACCAATTATGCCAAAACAGATTCACTGTCACATTTCTCCTTGTTGCCAATTTCTTTGTGGAAGAGTTGAAATAAAAATACAAGTACCAGGTGACTGTCAGACAGCATTTCATGACTCCGCCCTTGTGACGCCATCCCTCTTGTTGACACACTCTGACCCCCAATGCATGGTAAAGTTTTTCCAATTCCAGGAAGGCCACTCACAAGCCTGACTTCCTCCAAATCTGACCCAACGCAAATTACTAGATCATTCTGTCCACCAGTCTTTGATTTGCCACACTGAGAAAGTTAACAGCTAACCTTATCCTCAGTATTATGGGTTTCAGAAAACTAAATGTAACCAAAGATTATAATAATCTTTGGTTACATTTAGTTTTCTGTATATATATATATACACAACAAGAAGGCGAGTGTCTAGGTTTGGTTAGAAAAGCAATAGATTCTAATGCAGGAGCGATACCTAGTGGGCTTATGCAGTTAAGCAGTCTGCTTCATGCGTCGATCGTGAATACTTCGATCATCAATTGTGTTACCGTATTTATTTATTTATTTATTTATGCATTTTTATATAGCGCGGACTTTACCCGAAGGCGTCAGAGCGCTTCACATTAGGAACAGAAATGAAACATAATGAGAAACATTACAAAAGAACAGATTGCAAAAACATACGTTACTTACATAAGGTAATAGTGACAATTGTGAGCAAACAAAATACATGAGGTAGTAAAAACTATGAGCAACCAAAAATACATGAGGTAGTAAAGGTAATAGTGACAATCGTGAGCAAACAAAATACTTGAGTAAAAATTGTGAGCAACCAGAATACATGGGTAGTAAAGGTAATAGTGACAATCGTGAGCAAACAAAATACTTGAGTAAAAATTGTGAGCAACCTAAATACATGAGGTAGTCAAAAGTGCACAAGAGGAAATGAAAGTGACAAGTGTGCAGTTATAAGAGAAAACAGAGTATAATTAGAGGTATAGTCCTGCAATAAGTGCTAGACACTCAGGCTCAGGAACAAGCGTTACATGGGCAAGGTGGCACTTGTGCAAGTATCAAAGGCAAAGACATGTGAGAGGTAGCAGCCATGTGTTGCAAGGGCAGAGTGGTGTGTGCATGTTACAAAAGGGCACCGAACACCAGTACATGGAAAATACTGCAAAAAGGCAGACCCTCCAACCACAGGCATACACTGGGAAGGCACTTCCATGGTCATGGAAAGTAGAAATTATCAGTAGTGGGAAGTGTTCCTCACAAATAGCAAGAGGACGTGAATTACTTTTGGAGGTGTCTCTGGAGGAGGAGAACTTTGAGGTCCCTTTTGAAGGCCTGGGAGGAGGCGGTTTTCCGGAGCTGAGGTGGAAAGGAGTTCCAGATTCTCACTGCGTTGCCTGAAAAGGATTGGGCCATTGTTCTTTCCTTCTTGAAAGTGGGAGGTTCAAGCAGTAGATTCTCCGCATTGCGTGAAAGTCTAGAGCCTCCAGAGAGTTTCAGTTTATTCGCCAGGTAGCGGGGAGATGAGGAGTGCAAGGCTTTGTGGGTAATGCAGGCAGTCTTGTAGATAGCTCTAGCCTCGAAGGGAAGCCAGCGGAGGGTGGATAACATCGGTGTGATGTGATCGCTTCTTTTGGCCCCATAAATGAAACGAGCTGCTGAATGGAAGACAGACTTAAGTGGGGACAGGTGAGATTTGGGGAGGCCAGTAAGAAGAGAATTGCAGTAGTCTAGTCTAGAGAGGACCAGCGATTGCACCAGGGTTATAAGGTCCTGCTCCGGGAAGAAGCGACGGATTCCCCAAAGAAGGCGCAGTTGGTAGCGAGCAGATTTTGCAATAGAATTGATGTGGGGAGTTAGATTGAGTTTTTTTGTCTAGAATGACACCAAGGGATTTTGCACTGTCGACAATGATAGGTTTATTGTTTAGTAGATTCATCTGATCCATCCATGATTGAACCGGGGGAGGAGAGAGTGAGGAGGAGAAGAGGAGGAATTCAGTTTTGGAGGGATTCAGAATCAATTGATGAGTTGACATCCAGTTTTGAATGGAGTCAAGAGTAGATCTTAGGATGGAGAGATCATGAGTGGAGGCAACCTTGAGGTAGAGTTGAGTGTCGTCTGCATAGAGATGATAGTGAATCCCAGATTTGCTTAGGAGGTTTCCCAGTGGTTCTAAGTAGAGATTGAACAATGTTGGTGCTAGTATCGAGCCTTGGGGAACACCTTGACCCACCGCCACAGGAGAAGAGAGACTGTTCGCTATTTTGATCATTTGAGATCTGTCAGAGAGGAAGGATGCAAACCATTTAAGCACAGTGCCCCCCATGCCCATTCTCTGTTGAAGAATAGCATGGGTACTCACAAACATTGGCCCGGGGGCCAAAAAGTACGATCCGAAGTGTGACCGAGGGCCGCACTGATGCCAGCAGGGTGGCGGTATGGGGTCTGGGTGAATCAGGGATTGAGAAAGGAGGCAAGCATTTATTTGCATGTTAATAAATGCTTGCCCGTTTATTTAAAAAATGTTCCTAAATGTTAGTGCTCACCAATTTTTCACTGGAGAAGGGGGTCAAGAGGGCCCCATGCGGCCCCCGGGCCATACTTAGAGTATCACTGCCGTAGAGAGAAGAAAAACATGACATATGATGCAAGTGCCAGAGGTAATTCTTCTAACATTTGGAACTACTGTACCATACATAGCACTGATCTCGTGGATCTCTCAAACAGTGATTGACCAACACTGAGAAATCAGAAGGATCGCTGCTATTGAATGTAGGAGCACTCACTGGTTGTTGCTAGAACTCGAGTAGCTTTGGGCAGGTCCTCCAGAGATCAGCGCAGTGGCACAAGTCGGTGGGTACACGTGGGTAGATGGCGTCCACCCACTAATTTAACAGAGTGTGCGCCGTTCACACTGTCAAGGAATTTAGCCCCACTAAAAAATGCTGGTTTCAGACAGGGTACACTTTCAGCAGCACCTGCAATTGTCTGCTTTCATTTGGTACAGCAACTAGCAGACGGGGAGAGGTTTTCTCATGGTATATTCTGCTGGCTCAAGACAAAGGCCGAAGTTAAGGGGCCATCAGGCCTCCTTTTGTTCAAGTATCCTGGCTCGGAGCTATCTATAGCCTCACTATTAAAAGCAAAGGAAGGGAAACAAAGGCACACACAGTGCCGGCTCCTCCGCTAAGGCGGAGGAGCGTCACCCCACTGCTCATTGAGCAGTGTAAAAGAAAATGATAATAACAAGAAGTTATTATCATATTCTTTGCGGAACTCCACCAGGTAGGGCGGAGTCCGGCTAGGCTCGCTGCCTTCAGAGGGAGCAGGAGTGGTTTGCACTCCCTCCCTAAGTGTGCATGGCAGCTTGGCCTGCCAAACAATCATGCACACTTGGCATGTTCTCCACTGGGCTACACAGCCCAGTGTAGAACATCCTCAGCCTCCCAGGTACTGCCTGAGCAGCCAAACAGGCCACACAGACCAATCACTACGCTGCTCTTGCAGCGTCATAATTGGCTGGGAGAGTCCGGGAGCCTGCGTGCTTCTTGTGGCAGAGAGCGAGGACGGAGGAGAGACGTGCTATGGCGGCAAAGAAGGTAAGTAGAAAAAATAATAATACCTTCCTGCCACTCTCTGCCCCACTACCCCAATACAGAGGCAGCTGCCATTGGGCACACAGCTTATCACTTCATAGATATTTAAGAAAGGCATGCTTTTAACTTTGTTCAGCCCCTATATATAAGGGATATGCATGCACTGTAAGAATGTCAGACGTGTTGTTCTATCCCAGTATTTACTCAAATAATTTAAATACCACTTTTTTTAATAGGGCTACTCATCCCAATGCAAGGTGTCGGAGTGCTTTACAACATACGTAAACATTGATCATTTATCATGTGTGTGTAAATCAATGTCCACAGTGTGTTACATAAGACAGTGGGGGTTACAAAGTGGAAGAGTCCCATGCCCTTTATAGCTCACTGTGCTATATTAGAAGGACTATAATTTATGACCTGCAAGTAACATAAGGATTTTTGAGTTAAAAGCAGTAACCCTACTTTCCTAGCTATGTAAAATAAAAAATCTACATGTTACACAATGTGCTTTGCAGAAGACACATTAACCCTTCATGCTACTTTGATTAAAAACTGGGGCTAGAAAAAACACAGCTCTCTCCAGGAAATGCACTAACCTACAGAGTTATCTTACCATTATTATTATTCCCTGAGATTTACTGGGCACACACAGATTTCTGCAGCAGATACCTTAACCACAGAAGATATTTTAAAATGCAGACTTTGCAACCAATTTAGTAGAAAAGATGTACTGTCACATTTCTCCTTGCTGCCAATTTCTTAGTGGCAGAGCTAAAAAAAAAAGTATAAGCTGAGGCCCAGATATTGTTAAGGGATTGTGTCACTTTTTTGGCAAAACCCCACGGCAAAATCTCACTTGTTAAATTTCATAGGGTGCTAAAATGTACTCGCAATAAAACTGCTAAACATTTGTGAGGTTTTAAGATCTGATGCCACTTCTTGTGATGTCACTTCCTGTGAGTTCAAGGGCTGTGATGTCACTGCCTGTGATGCCTTGCACTTTGTTCAACGCCATTATGTGATGCTCCATGATGTCACCTGCATAATGCATAACCTGGGTCCCCCCACGTCTTCTTTTAGGACTTGTGCCCTGCTGGAGATGGATCTGTTCGCTTCATGGTTGTACAAGCGGCTACACTGGTTCTTGAGATAGTGCCAGGACCTGGAGTTCAGGACGACTGACAACTTTCTCCCAAACGTGGCTGTGATCTTTGAAATAATAAGTTTTAGCACTTGGCCTGAATCACAAAAAGCAAGCAAAGCTTATCTAAGGAGCGTCGCCTAAAAAAGTAAAATATAGGGTAAGGTGGAACATTTTAAGCACTAGGCCCACATTCATGTTACCACGAGGTCAGAAAGAGGACTCGAACTATTCAAGTAGGCAGATCCAGTAGCCCAAAGATAATCTTAAAAAAATGGATGCATAATGTCACTGAAAATAGCTACACATTTTAGGTGATACAGGCAGATTATAAAATGCATTTTCATACTGCCTAACATTAACCACAGCAACTATGTAAACCTTTATGCTTCGCCTCCATTCGCTTTTCCAACCTGCCCAATCAAATTAGATACTGAATCATATTTTATGACTGAGCATGTCATTAGGATGGGCAAAGTGGAAAAGTAGAGAAAATACACAAATCTAGCAATGTCAAGCATTGCTGTAGACTGGCCATATTTTACAAGCTCATACAGCAGTGCTGTCGCTTGGACTATGAAGACCTTGTAGGCTCGAACAACAAGCAGATTACACAGATTTTACAGATTAAGGGTTCAAACAGCATTATGGCTCATCATTCCAATATATCCCATAAATAATTAATTGAAAATGCAATTGTTTCATCTCCAGTTTATGAAAATTCAGGCATTTTGCTTCCAAAAATAAGATTTTATTTTGGAATTCTATTCCCTCAAACAATAGCATATATAATGTTCATGAAATAGTGAGGAGAATTGAGTATTGAGTACATTGATTGAACAGACAGAATCCCGCCACTGCGCTCTTGTCCATACAACCGGCGATCGTGCCGTGAAAATAAGCATTTGCGTCCCTTGCAAATCTTGCCCATCTCTCCTCCTTAAGCGGAACTGAGAACCACATATCGAATGCCTCCCATGGAGCACCCTAATGAAACTCTGCCTGGGCCGTAGCCCAACCCTAAGTTCCCTACACGGGATGTATAATCACCCCCTGGAATATGAGGCTCTAATTACACAGGCATGTTAATTCTTGTCCGGATGATAATCCGCTCATACTTTTGCTGGATCAAAACGTCGTCGACCCTGTAGACACCGTATACACCTAAACGTGTGGTTATTTTGCTGTAATGGTGTAAATTGCAATTTGTTTTGTGACACTGTTTATCCCTTGTGTGTAACAAACCTTCGCTTTGCCTGAAGCCCTTCTGTCCTCCCTGCCCTTCCTCTTTTGTACCCTATTGGCTAAGTAGAGCACAGGCTTGTGCCCCACCTTATGTATTTTTTGTACTATCTTTTACATTACATAATAAGTAAAGAATTGACCTCTATCAGGCTGGACATGTCCACTTCAATATAGTAACAATTGAGTCTATATTTAATTATCGTCTAAATTTTTTCTGGGGACCACTGTTCAGAACCATTATTCGAATAAGGCATTGAGAAATGTAGTCAACTTTTGCAAATCAATAAACTATTCTCTTGGGACTTTCTAAGTAACATATCAAACCAGAGGTTATCCAGATTCAAATTTTACCATCTAGCTGGGCTGCTAAGCAGGGTAAGGATGGGGATGGAGGTGAAGAATATGAGAATATCCTCCTAGGTCCACTACAGCAATGTAAAGAAGTATCTAAATGGTACTGGCTGCTAGTGAAATGGGAGCCCTCACCAACCCAAATGGAGGAGCCCTAGAGAAGAGACCTGCCCTCGACCGACATAACATCTTCATGTCAAGTATTGATGTGCACCTTATGGAGTGTTGTCAAAGCTGCTTCCCTTCGGAGAAATCATCTGTTTACACTCCACAGGGCATTCTGGACCCCTAAGAGACTGGCAAAGCTGAAAGGTGAAGGCGCGAAGTCCTGTTTGAAGTGCTCGTTGGGGAATGTGGATAATCTGTCTATGTTTCGGCAGTGTCCTCGGATTCAGGGCTCTGGTACGATGTTGGTAATACCATTTCAGAGTTTCTGGGGCAAGAAATTAAGGTAAGCCCGGGTTTGATTATCTTTGGAGTTCTCCTAGAGGAGAGTACTAGTTGGAACCTTTCTAAACTCCAAGCCTCGTTGCTATTTATCTTAATTCTTCTGGAAAGGAGAGAAATATGCTTAAAATGGGTTTCACCTCAGCACCCAGTATTTTGGATTGGGTTGCTTCAGTTAAAAGGATTTATAAGTTGGAGCATTTGTTTTTCGAGGAAAAGAACTCAATTCTGGGTGGCTTGGGAGGAGTGGGTTAATAAGCTTGATAATACAACACCATAAAAAGGTCCAATGATTATGAAATAAGTAAGATTATGGGAAGAGGGCATAACTTAGGGAAGGTTGCTTTGCTCCCTCTCCTCTCCTTCCTAAGAGTCTGGCGGTTGGTCATTTTAGGAACCTAGGAGATTGTAAAGTTACTGACAAGGCCGTGACCTCCACCTAAGGATCCAGGAAAGGGCCTACATCCGTTTAAAGACAGTCAGCTTCTTTATGAATGCGGACTAAAAAAAGAAGAAAAAAAAAGGTCCACATTATACTAGGGATGAGAATCTTCAAGTAATAGACTTCATTTTACCTGGAATTACCACTGCTATATTAGAGCCAGAAATACCAAGGGTAGACACCATCATGTAAGAATAGAACAGTATAGGCCAGTAATCAACATCAATTTGTTCAGATCGGTATTTTGCTAGGGGTTGCCACTGTCATTACCATGAATGCCCCAATATGCCAAAACGTACAGATGAAACCAGGCCAATCATTTTACCAGGGACAAGAACTATCGTGCCATGTATGCTCATACTATACAAAGTATTATCACTATTATGCTAGAGCTAGCAATACCAAGTGTAACACCAAAATACCATAGATGCCAGCCGGATGGCTGGAATTACCACAATGATGATGATATCAGCTTTATAGCCAGTATGGATATCTTGCCATGTTGGCGCAGTTATACCAATCATTACTACTAATACCCAGAGCCAGTAATGCCAAGGGTGGACTCCATCATGTCATAGATGTCTACAATTTGCCAAGAATGAGCCTGTTAGTTATTTAAAAGTCTTTTTTATTATTGACTGCGGGCCAGATGTGCTTACATTAGGAATACCAATTTCCTAATTGCGATTAACTCTGAATCAAATTAAGAAAACCGCAGTCGCGGCCGGCTTGACACAGGTGGGGGAGGGGGGTTCGCAAAGGGAGGGGGGTAATTTAATAAAAATAAATAAATAAATAAAAACTTACTTTCGACTCCGGTCCAGCGTCGCATCTCCTGCTCTCTCTCCCAGCTCACAGGAAGCAGAAGCATGCAGCCTCCTTCTCCTCCCCTAAGCCAATCACAACGGTGCAATGGCAGCGTTGTGATTGGCTGGGAGGCCGCCTGTACAGGCATCTATGCGGAGGCCATTTTCTTCATGCAGGCTGCATGCAGCCTACATGGAGAAAACTGGAGAGTGCTTATGACTGGTTTAGTCGGCCCTGGGGCCAACCAAACAGTCGGCGCCCATAACATTGGGCTAGCCACTCCTCTCTGACCGGCCCACCCGTCCGCCCCAAACCAAACCCTTCATCTGCTTTCTCGCAGTGGCCGAGGGGGTACCTATGGTGCCCTACTGTGAATCCCTGCACAGTGTGGCAGGCACCATGAGGTGCCTGCCACACGGTGCAGCGATTCACACAAACTCGCATTTCTCTATAGGAGCTTGTGCTACAGCCAGTTTACGGCCTCTGCACAAGCTCGCTTAGGGAAATGGGAGTTTGTAATTAGGTATTGGAACCACCGCCCAATGGACACTACTTTGAAAGAGGCTTTGCATCTCTGGTGGATGCGCTATATGAGCCACAAGTGAAGCCACGGAAGACTAGATGCCTCAGGAAGACACAGATTTACACAAGAGGTACAGATGGTGAAAAACCAAAATGGAGCAATCCTCTCAAAAGGAAAATTCTTTTGCTTACAGTCCACACAATCTGCAGTTTTCAGGTATGCACAGTGGCAGCTAGGGTTGCAAACTAAAATTGTCCCAGAGAGAACCTTAAAAATACAGGCATCAAATAATATCAAGGCCCTGCCTCGAGGTTTACTACTGAAATAAACCAAGTGCCCTATTTATCAAAAGGCTAACATCATGGTGCATGTGCAATGCAACCCCAAAATGCGATCTATCAAGCTGTGCAAGGCCACTCTGTGTGGGCCTGAATGGCTTTATAAATCAGAAGTAACGCAACACAGCACAAATTGCTAAGTTGCATTACTGTGCCTTAGGGAAGTGTTCCATAGGATGTGTGAAGGTATTCCCACACAACTCCCATGGATTTTGACGCATTCCCAGATTTACCATTTACCATCACGCGTAGACCTGGGAATGCACCAAAACACTACACCTTCCCAAGGAGGCGTAATAAGAAGAAATATCTTCATTTCTCCTCGTTACTTCCTATTTCTATGTGCGCTGCATCCAGCAGCACCCATAGCTAAAGGAGAATGCCTCAGGGTGCACCTTCCTGCACAAAAACAGACCATCTCTATCCAAATGTTAAGCAGTTTCTAACAGCTCCAGGAAACATTGTTTTAAAATGAAACTGTAGGGGGGGCGTGGCCATGATGGCGACCTAACCAGACGTTAGATCGCGAGGCTCCCCGGCCCTGAACCCATATCAGCCCCTAAAAACGCCTTTCTACCCCTCTGAGCATCGACACATTCCCCGTACCACAGTGGGGAGCAGCAACCTCAAGCTAGACGAGCGCCGGTCGCCTGGGCTGCCCTGCCGGTGGAGGAACCGAGTCCCGCCAGGGGCTGCACTGCCTTCCCGCCGAGCTGCGAGGGGGCGCCTGCAGCGATCGGCTGACGGAGCTCTAGCAGACCCCGATCGCAGGGGTATACGGACAAGTGGTGGTGACTGGGGGCCGCCCTGCCCCGAGACCCGCACCGGGACCTGCTGGCCAGCGGCTACGGCCCCTGGGGACAGTGGCGGGGCCGGGCCCGCGAGGCACGGTGGGTCGCAAAAATCGAGACCCCGGTCTCGGGCCTCACCGGAACAGACCACGGGAGTCCCCGGCGTCCTGAGAGAGACGGAGGGCCCGGGCGGAGAGGCCCAGCAGCTCGTTTGACCCCAGCATCTGGTGTGCGGCCATCAGGAGCCTGACATACCCCGCGGACTGAGCGGAGCGGACTCCCGACTACACAGGGCCCAACGCCAAAATCGAGGCCCCGGATGTGCGGCCTAAAGTGAACACAGTTCGACTGTGACACGGAGGAGTTGCCGGCGGACCGGGGACTGGATCGCGCCCTGTGGTACCACTCGCCGAGACTGCCTAGGGCTGCTGGGGGACGCCGTTGGGGCCCCCTCCTCCGGGGGACCGGAGCCGGCGTGGGCGCCGCCAACGGCGGCCTGCTGCACGGACGGCCCGACGGCCCGCGGCCGACGAGGGGATCTGTGGCAGATACAGGACTCGGCTGTGACCAACTGGAGTACGCGGTGAGCAGTCGCGTTTTCGGTGGGGGCCTGCCGGGGGCGGACCGGTGTACCCGCCATCCTTGGCACATAGACGAAGCACATCCCTACTGGCACTGCCCCCCACTTGTGTAAGAGAGCGCGGTCCGCCATGTCAGTGACTTAAAACCCGCCAGGCCTGGCTAGGCCTTCTCGACACCCTCGGGGACCTGCGCTGCCTCGCTGATCAGCGAGCCCGCCTGGCTGCATGGCCCTGCCTGCCGCTCCACCCGGCAGGCCTCGTGGGCACTGATCTTACGAGGGAACCCACTCGCCTGGCCGCTCTACCGCCCTGATCGGACTCCGAGCTGCTTACCGGGCCCTGCCCGCCACCTCATCGGGCGAGCCCCGTGGACACAGATCAAACGAGGGAGCCCACTTGCCTGGCCGCCCTACCGCCCTAATCTGACTCCAGACCGCTTACCGAGCCCTGGCGGGGGTTCTTCTGCACACCCTCCGCCACTAGGGGACTTGGGACTATGGCTAACACCAACCGCAGAGCTGGCCGCACAATCCCTGACATGCTGGCCAAGACCGCTATGAAGGGGGACAGGACTCGCACGCCCCCCTCACCCACTGCCCCGTCAGATGCGCTGGTGCAGGAAGACGGGGGAGCTCCTATCACGAGGGCATTCCTGGAGTCCCTATTCAATACCCTGCGCAACGACTTCATGACCCTGAAGCAAGAACTGGCCGGGGAGCAACGCGAACTACGCAGAGAAGTGGATGGACTGGACGAGAGGGTGGCGGCGGTGGAATCCGCAGATTTGGCACGCAGTGAAGAGGTTGAATTCCTAAGACAGGAGGTGCTCCAACTCCAGGAACAGCAAATGGACCTTCAGGCACACACAGAGGACCTTGAGAACCGTTCTCGGAGGAACAACATACGCGTGCGGGGTGTTCCATTAAAAGCAGAAGGGAACAGCGTCACCTGCTACCTACAAGACTTCTTACGGGAGATTCTCGGAGAACCAGCCGAATTCGAGGTCCGTATCGACCGTGCACATAGAGTGGGACGGGCGTGGCGAACTGCAGCCCCCTCGCCAGACATTCTGGCATTTCTCCCAGACTTTCTCTTGAAGGAACGCATCCTACGTGAGGCCCGCCTGAAGCAACCGCTACACTTCCGGGGCCACGCAGTCGCGTTATTTCAAGACCTCTCGGCCATCACGCTCCAAAAGCGGAAGTCCTTCCATCCGGTCACGTCCTTCCTCCGGGCCAAAGAGATACCGTACTCTTGGGGACATCCATTCCGGATCATCTTCAAGTGGCAGGGAACCCTGCACCAGATGCGTTCCCTGCGAGATGCTTGCACCCTGCTAGACATTGAACTGGAGGAGGAGGTCATGCCTGGGGAACTGTCGTCCCAGCGCCTGCGAGAGGGACCCGCATCCTCACAAGCCGATGGATGGCAACGGGTGAGAAGACGTCGTCCTCCTAAAAAAGGCCTCAAACCCGACCCTGAGACAGTGGCCCATGAACAAGCAGCAGCCATCCAGGAGGTGGTGAAGGACACGTCAAGTGCTAAGTGACACGCCAAGGTTTGGGGGTAGAAGTAAAGCACTGCATCCACACAGGGGGGGGGGGCGGGGGCCGGGGGGCTGACACCGCCACATTCCCTACCTGGCATTGGAAGTTATTGGTTGCTAAGGCCACGCTACCCAATATTGATCTGACCGATGGGCCTCCACGAACTTGTGACTGGTCCAGGACTACTTTGTTCTTTGGGGGTTGTTCTTTGAGTTGTTAATTGGGGTTAGGGTGGGGGCCAAGGGGAGTTTGGGAGGGGGGAAGCAGGAGGAAGGGGGGGGGGGGGTTTCTCCTTGTCCACGGAATTTTAAGTTTCCTTTTTGGTGTCCTCGGTCAATACGCACACACCGTAGTATGCCAGGGTCACAGCGGCTTACCTCTCTATTGCAGATCAGACGCAGCGCGCAGCCAACCCAAATGACCGCTTAGAATGTCGCGCCCGTTAACTGTTCTCACGCTTAATGTGCGAGGGCTCAACAACCCCATCAAGCGCAAGGCGGTCCTATCCCTCCTAGAGCACTCGAAGGCAGACATATGCCTCCTGCAGGAAACACACTTGTTGCCGAAAGACCAACACAGACTCAAGTCCCGAGCCTTTCCCTGGCAGTTCTTCTCGTCCACGTCCAGAAAGGTAGCCGGGGTGGCAATCTTAGTGGCCAAATCCTTCCAGGGGCGGGTCCTGCAGAAAGAGGCAGAGGTCAAGGGTAGGTTGCTAGTCCACCGCTTCCAAGTCGCAGGTCAGACGTTGTTAGTGGGTACCATATATGCTCCCAACGAGTGTCAAGAGACCTTTTTACACGCGGCCCTGGAGGCTGCCACCGCCACCACACATCCACACTTATTGCTCGGGGGTGACCTTAACCTGGTTTTTCACAACACTGCAGACCGCTCTGCCCAAAGGTCTGGACAGGTGGGGGTTCTTCTATCAGCGGGGGGACACACTCACCTCTAGATCTCACCGATCTGTGGAGACACGCGCACCCACGGGCCACGGCATACACCTATTATTCCGCGGCCCACAAAACATATGCAAGACTAGACTACCTCTTGTGCTCCTCCCACCTGGTACTTCAGGCCCGAGACGTAGAGATCCTCCCGGCCTCCCTGTCCGACCACTCCCCGGTGGTGGCGTCCTTTCTTATTCCGAACACGCCCGGCCCGCAACGGCACTGGAGGCTGCGAGATGGTCTCTTGCAGAACCCAACCACGTTAGACCGGATTAAATTGGCGCTCGCTCAGTTCCTCACTCACAATGCTAACAATGACACCTCCAAAGCCACACAATGGGCAGCTCTCAAAGCGGTCCTTTGTGGTGAATTTATCTCTATAGCCACGGCGAACAAGAGAGAGCGCGCACAGAAACGAGCCGAACTTACACAGCGTGTGGCGGAGCTGGAGCAGATGCACCAGCGCACTGGGGCAGCCCGGGCATGGCGTCAGCTGTGTACGGAGCGGAAAATGTTAGCAGCACTTGACCAGGATGTGGCCGAATATGCCGCTATGCGCCTCAGACACGCATATTATACAGGCGGGGATCGCTGCGGGAAATTGCTGGCGAGTAGTTTGCGGGAGCAGTGTCAGAAGCAACATATCCGAACCCTCCAGTCTAGCCACGGCACCCCCGTCACAGAGGACGCGGCTATCGCCGCAGCCTTTGGGGACTACTACACTGAACTTTATATGGCGGACCATCTCGACCCACAGTCTGGCCATGATTACCTTCAAGGGGCCACCCTCCCGTCCCTGAATGAAGCACAGACAATGTTCCTCGACCGGCCCATCGGCCTAGAGGAGGTGATCTCGGCGATCTCCCGCCTCAAGTTGGGGAAATCACCTGGCCCGGACGGCTACACAGCGGCCTTTTACAAGACCTTCTGCCCACAAGTGGTCCCATTGCTGAGAGACCTCTTCAACACCTTCGATCAACCTGGCGCCATACCTCCAGATCTCCTAGAAGCGGCAAAATCGGTAATTCCCAAACCCGGGCGGGATCCCACCCGTTGTAGCTCCTACCGGCCGATCTCCCTGCTCAACATCGACCTGAAACTATACACCGGCATTATTGCCAGTAGGCTGGCACCGTACATGCAGCAACTGGTGGAGCCCGACCAAGCCGGCTTCATACCGCAACGGCAGACCAGCGACAACACCAGACGGGTCCTTCACCTTATTGAGGCTGGGTCACGGACGAGGCCGGACTGCATGCTGCTCACCATCGATGCAGAGAAGGCATTCGACAGGGTGCACTGGCCCTATCTGGACCTGGTGCTACAGCGGTTCGGGCTAGGGGAAACCCTCCTTAACCGTATATTTAATTGTTACCGCCACCCAAACGCCGCGGTCCGGGTTAATGGCCGTACCTCCCCACGTTTTCGGATAGGCAGGGGAACCAGACAGGGGTGCCCGCTCTCCCCCCTCCTGTTCGCGCTCTATATGGAGCCGTTGGCCCAACGCGTTAGGCACCATGGCCTCATCACAGGCATCCCATTCGGTGGGGACACTCACACGATCAGTCTATATGCCGACGACATCTTACTCTCCCTAACCAATCCGATGCAATCTCTCCGAGCGCTCTTTATTGAGCTCCACACTTTTGCGCTGACATCGGGCTTTAAGATCAACGTCGCGAAATCGGAGGCCCTGAACATATCGCTGTCACCTGAGGTGCTGGCAGACGGCAAAGCTGAATTTGACCTGCAGTGGTCGGCATCCACCATCCCCTACCTGGGAGTCTTGCTGGGCCCAACGGTGCGTGCCACCGCAGATGCCAACTATGCTAGACTCAGCGCCCGCCTCCGTGACGATCTCAAACGATGGAAACACCTTCCGTTGTCATGGCTGGGTCGTGTTGCGGCCGCCAAAATGACGTTGCTGCCGCAGATCCTCTATGTGTTTCAGACCCTCCCTCTACGCCCACTGATGGGATGGCTTCAGAAGACGCAAACGGACCTGGCACGCTTTGTCTGAAATGGCCGCCGCCCGCGCTTTAAACACACGATCGCAATACTCCCCCCCGCACATGGCGGGGTGGGAGTGCCCGACCTCACCTTTTACTTTCAGGCGACCCAGCTGCGCACATTGGTGGAGTGGCACCAACTGGAATCAGGCAAACACTGGCTCTTTCAGGACCAAGCGGTGGCAGGTCGTACACTCCAGGGTGTCCCGTTCCTGTCGCGCTGCCATTGGCCCCCCAACCTCTACGCATCGCTCATTACGAGCACCATCCTGGATGTCTGGGACAGGGTGGCTGTTCGGCTGGAGCTCACATCCTTCCCCTCCCCGATGACGCCGCTCTTTGACAACCCTGACTTTTCGCCCGGCCTTGAACCTCGGGCGTTCGCGATATGGAGAACTACACCGTGCAGGAATTTGGGACATATGTTTGATCTTTGAGGTGGTTGGACTTCCCCCAGGTAGCCTCGGAAATGAAAAGGAGAGAAGGCGGTAAGTTTCCCTGTTCTAATGAGTCTGCTGAGAACCCTTCAACGGTTTCAAAACACACCCGTTCGTGCTGTACAAAAGAGTAGCCATCAGTGGGAGTGAGGGTTCGTAGGGAAAAAAGTGGGAAGCTCGTAATACAAGGAGAAGGTAAGGGATCCTTTTAGTAAGGGAAACCTTCAGTTCCCCAAGGGAAAGAAAAAAGAAATGCACAAAAGAACAAGAAGTAATAGGCAGTGCTGGAGACAACACGACTGGGGTCGGTGCAGGGGTGCAAGTAACAGGGATGACCGGTGCCCTAAGAGGAATATTTACAGTGCCTAAAATTAGCCCGTTAGACCACAATTTCTCCCTCCCCCTCCCGTATCACGTACCGCGATAGCCGCAACTCTCCGGAGTTGCGGCGGCTCGTTAGCGTCCTCCGGGGGTGTCCACCACTCTTCAGACCAGGTCTCCGCTCCTCCCGGCTCCAGGGCGCCTTCAGGGTCGGCGACTGGACTTGGGTCCTCTCGTTGTTCTCGGTCCGTTGAGTGCTGCTCCCTAACGCTTTCCTCTTCCTCGTGGCGCTGCGGCTTTCTCCACTCCTCCGATTCAACAACGCCTCACTGTTCTTTCGGGATTCCTTCATATGTCATTGGTCCCGCCTCTTCTTCATCCCATTGGCTCATGTGCACCCCGGGCGAGGCTTCTTCCTGTACGAGAGAGGCAGTGGAAGGGATTAACTCTTTCTCTCCCTGCCTTTGCATATCAATGTTGCTCTGCTCAGAGACGGACGGAAGGAGGGGTATATCGGTCATGGAGGCGACCTCCTCACAGACATTAAAGCTTGTTTTAAAATAATCTCACTCTTGAGTGCTGATTATTCACCTCTGAATGATGGCCTATCGAATTGGTCAGAGAATGTACAGGCTAATAATAATTGAGTCACCTTGGCCAAACTAGTGTAGAAACTGAGGCTTTGCCAGAGTTCTATTTTGAGGGGCTTGATTGATGGGGCAACCAAGTCGTGATAATGAAAGCCATTATAAGAAAGGATTCCACAATCCAGGGGATGATGGAAAAACCTTTGGAGGGTCTCTAAAGAGCATAAGTGGAATGTAACATCTATCAGAATGTAAAGGGTGGGTTAAGTCAATAAACAAAAAAAGCATATGGATTTTGGCTACTATTGTGCAAAGTCTTTGTACAAGAAAATTATTTTCTTTTTAATTTGGCACCTAGGTGGAAAAAAGTTTAAAGCTGTGGACCAATATTAACACACAGTTGAAACTGTTATACTCACTTTATCCTAGAAATCCCACTGCAGTAGTTTGGCTATAACCTATTGGAATACAGGGTTTAACAAATTTAAAACCAATACATAGGATATTCAGCTGTTCCTGTAAGACCGGCAAGATGTCCAAGACTTATAGTCTATAGGTCACTTTACTAGAGGGCAGTCCCCAATTTAAAAGTATTGAGAGAAAATGCCTGACACTCAGCTGGGGTATTGCTGAAAATGCCATGAGGAGGCAAACAGGCTTCAGTTTCATCTAGTTAACTGCAGTAACCGAAGTTGGTTTGAGAAGAAAACATTTGGCAAATATCCTTGCTGCTGCAACACTCAAGCTCATGCAAGATCTATCATGGGAAAGAGATATTTGTAAATGGCAAACTTCTTGCTAACAACAAGTGATTATAAAAGGCTTAGTTAAAAAAGGCAGTCCACTTTTGGAAATTTTCATGAAATGTCCAAGTAAAAACATGGGGGTGTGGCCAACACCAAACATGGCGGGCGTGCTATGGCAGACCTCACTGTCCGGACCAGAGAATCCGGTACATATCTGTGAGGAGGTGGGGATATCTGCGACAATACTGTGCCCTACTAGGTGCGGACACTGCAAGGCACACAAACTGAAGTGCGAATCGTCCCGCCGGGAGCCATAGGCGGAGGCGAAACAGACGGTGTGTGCAGCAGACGGCCACCATTTTGTGAGGCCCAGGCCGTGCGGGGCGTGGCCGTCCACAAGGACATTGGAAGTTTGTGTTGCCCTGCAGAACCCCGGTGCGTCCTTCGGATGTGGGGATGCTTTTGAAAGACTAGCCGCTCAGCACAGACACCCTGAGGTGAGAGCGCGACTGGGCTACCGGGACCGGAGACCTGCCTGAGGCTGGGAGCAGAGAGCCATGTGAGGCGGAGGTGAAGTGTACCTGGGCCAGGCGAAGTGAGCCTGCCTGCGCACCTTTCCCTCTCCCCCATGAGCTTCGAATAACTGTTGTTGAGCTACTTGGCTGCATGGAGGGCGGCGGACACTGGCATCCATCACGCGCTGCTTGAGAGAGGCGCGAGGTGACCCATCTGAAGCCGGTGCGGAGGTGCTGTGCCTGGTGCCGTGACCAACGGGTGCGGCCTATTCTCTCCTTCCTGACCTCGGACCAGGGGGGCAGCCTGTGCTGCCATAACCCAATGTGAGTCCTGCTGGAGCTGGTCTGGCTGCAGCACCTTTGGGTGGAGCTTGCATGCGTCAAGAGCACTGAGGCCTGGCCGGGCAGAGACAGGCAATCTGCGGCTCGGTCTGAACCCAAGGAGCAGCCTGTCTGATGCCTACTCTAACCCCCGCTCTCACACTTGGGGCGATGGTGCGGTTGGCGGGCGCTACTACCTGCAACTGCTGCAGAGTGACGGCTGTGCGTTGGCCGGCGGGGTGTTGTTCCCGCGCTGTGGCTGGACTGTACCGGCTGGGGGCATTGCAACATAGCTCTGGCCCAGAGTCTTGCGGACTACCCAATCTGTGCTGCACCTCCAGGACCCTGATTTGCGTTGCCGCAGCCGGTGTGTTCCTTCACCCGTGTGGTAGGCTACTGTGCTGCCATAGTGCACTGTGTGTCCTGCTGGAGGTGGCCTAACTTGAGTGTCTTTGGGGCCGTGATGGCGAGAGGCAATGAAGAAATCGGAGGCCTGGCCTCGGCCGAGGTGGGCTGTCTGCAGCTTGGTCCGTGCCAGAGGAGCGGACTGACTGGTGCTTCCTCCAACCCCCCTCCTCCACACTTCGGTTGCGGGTACTTTTTAGTGGGTGCTATTGCCTACAACTGCTGTGGTCTGACTGTTGAGTGCGCTGACTAGTGAGGTGCTGCGTCTGTACTGTGACTGGGCTGGACCTGCTCGGGGCGTTATAACATAGCTCTGGCCTGGGGCTTTGCGGACTGTCCTGGGGGGGCTGCACCTCCAAGACCCAAATACACCATGCCGCTGTCCTGTCACCCACGTGGTCAGCTATGCCACTTGACACTGTGCTGCAACACGAATGCACTGTACCTGGGCTAGCGCTGTCCGCCCCGGTCGGACACTTGGAGCAAGGAGGGGGTTTGTGAAAGTGACACGTGCACAGAGCACACAACCACATTGGGACATCTATTGCATGAGGGCGCTGCCGGCCCTTACCCCAGTCTGCTGCAACGGATCCGGGACTACGCAGCGGTACATGATGGGGCGCACGAAAGTGAAGCAGCCAGAGTCAGTCTCTACCAGCACTATGCAGCCTGAAGAGCATGAAACCATCACTCAGCTGCCTCTTACAGACTGTATTCCACCAACAAATGTGGAGGCTGCTCCGGACAAACTTGACTTAATCTTGCAGGAAGTTCAGTAATTGAGGAAGACGATAGAGCAGCAAAAAGGCTCTTTAACAACTGGCTTCACGCTACTCAAGGCAGACCATGACAAGCTGGCCGTCAAGGTGAAAAACAACTCATCATTAATTACAGAAATTCTCCCCAAGCACAAAGAACATACAGAACAAATAGCACTACTACAGCGCCAGGTTTTCCATCTAAAGGACAGAGTCAACGACTCAGAGGGCCTGACACGAAGATATAACATCCGCATAGTTGGTCTGCCAAAACAATGAGAGGGTCCCAATGCCACTCGCTTTATGTCAGACAGTCAATAGGCTTTATTTTGATAATCAAATCTTAAAAAGCAGTACATACAATATAAAAGATTCAAAACAGTACATTCTTTAAGATTTCCACAAAAAGATAACATTTATAAATTAGCTAAAACAGGCGCAATTAATAACTCAGATTAAATAATTAATTTAAGCCTTCTTGATCTGATCACCCAGGCCCAACTTAAAAATTTGGCAATGCCACACACAAATAAGGGCCGAGTGTCATGCTTTAAAATTCTCAGGGCTACCATACAATGCATCGTACCCAAATCCCTGCAAATAGGCTTTAGCCATCTGGTTCTAGGGGCTTTATAGGCAGGACGTTCAAAAAGTAAATGAGGAACCGACCCAGTCCTCTGGGGACAAAAGGCACATGTGGAAATGGTTTGCACCGGGATTTTCCAGGTCGATGTCAATTCTCTCACTGGTAAAATACCCAATCTAAATTTAATAAACAGGGCCCTGTCTCTAGATTTTGATATTACATCGAGATAGGGTTCCCGAGAAAACAGATCCTTTACCAAGATAAAGTCCCTAGAGGATCTACAAAGATCGGGGTTCGAGATTCTCTTTCCCGACAGCCAGTCCCAATAAACCCTCTTCAGGGTAGATTTAGGCGGGGCAGTCCTAGAATACCATGACTCCCAAAGCCCTAACTCCCCAAGCAGTGATTTTACATCCCGCAGCCACCCAATCTTTGACCATCCAGGCAGTTCTAATATCTCCCTAAGACCATCTGCATAACTAGAAAGTTCTGGGACTCTCCAGAGACGAGCCCAGAGGAGCAGAGGGCGCAGCCTTGCCTGGTCTTTGATGGGGCGGCATCCCAAATCCAAAAATAGTGGTACGGTTGGGGTACTGTAAGGGAGGGACAGTAAATCTTTCAGAAATTTGGATTCTGAGCATGCTAACTGGTCAACATTTTCCGAACCCCATAGCTCAGCGCCGTACAGGGCCCCACTAACCCCTCTGGATGAATAAATGTCCAATACAGGAGCTATAGGTTTAAAGGATGATGAGCGCTGCTCTTTAAGAAGAGCCCCTACCACCCTTTTATTGCTCAACAACATCTTTTGAAGGTGTGTTGACCACCTCATAGTGTCGGACAAACGGATGCCCAAATAATCACATTCTTTGACCCTTTCCAAATGTACCCGATTTAAATAATGGTGGTTTCCCAAGCTTTTTTGGAGGATTGAGGATCAAATATTTGGTTTTATCTGTTTTGATTTGAAGGCCCCTTTTCTCACAAAAGAGTTGAAAACTGTCGAGGAGAATTTGTAAGCCCATAGGCGACTTGAAGATGAGCAGGGTGTCATCGGCGAAGAGTAGGGTGGGAACTCTCCTGCCCGCCAGGGATGGTGAGTCGGACGGATTTTCCAGAAGATTTTCCACTACTCCGTTCACGTACAACGAGAACAGAGTGGGGGCGAGCACACATCCCTGGCGGATACCCCTATTTACCGGTATTTTTGCTGTCTTCTCACCCTGCTTACCCAACCTCACCCGAGCAAAGTTCCCCGAATGGAGCTTAATCACCAAAGATAATAGATAAATGGGCATTCCCAAATCAAGCAGAACCTTCCACAAGTGGCTCCTGGGGACAAGATCAAACGCCGTCCGCAGATCAATAAAGGCAAGATAAAAGCTGCCTTTGCCCAAGATGACCACTTTCCAATACAGAAGCAACAGTCTGAAGGTTTGCTCGATGGTCCCAGTACCCGACCTAAACCCAGCCTGCAGATCTGAAAGAATTTTATTGTCCTCTATCCACTGGAGTACTCTCCCCAGAACCACCTTCCCTGCCACCTTCTGGGACGAATCGATTAGGCTTATAGGCCTATAATTTGCTGGGTCGTCCCTATCCCCCTTCTTAAAGATAGGAACGACCTCAGCACCCATCCATGAGTCAGGAAGGGCTGCACCACAATAGGAAGCATTGAATAATGAAGAGATGAGTAGCCCCCATTCGGTCAAATTTAAACGAAACAAATCCCCGGGTACCCCATCCGGACCCGATGCTTTGTGGGGTACTAGAGAAGAAATTACCCTCTCCACCTCCGTAGGTGTAAAGGATTGAATTTCACTAAACTCAGCCGGACTCAGTGGAGGCAGGACAAACAACCCGCCGAAGTCGGCCTGGGAGGAGGAGTAGAGTTTAAAGAAATGGTTAAACCATGCCTCCTCTGGGATATTACGAGTTAGCAAGGAGTCGACCGGCCTATTTCTTGACCTAACTAGGTTCCAAAAACCCCTCGGGTCCCTCCCGGCACTAGCCTCTTTCAGGTCTAACCAAAACTGATCATCCCACTCTTTTTTAGCATTATTAATGGCATTTTTGTAAGGTTTCCTAGCCATCCCAATCCTCTCCGGACTCTTAGACCTTACTGCTTCTATCAAGACCCTTTTCGCCCTCCGACATTTCTTAGAATACCATCCATGAGACCCTCTAAATTCTCTACACAACTTCTTAAGATGATCCTTATAGCGAATCACAAATAGCTCACCCAGAGCATCAATAATATTGCAAAAAAGGGAGGAAACAGATGAAAAAGTAAGGGGACTACCACCTAAACTAGTCATACATAGCCTTGGACATAATTATGCCTATTCCATGGACCTTTCCCTCATCCAAACTGGCCTTTTGCCACTTAAGTCGCCTCCCACAGTTAGCCGGACAGACTTCACCAGTTGTCCTCAAGACTGGAACTTACCGCGAACGGGCTAGAGCCGTCAACATGGGCAAAAGTGACAAGGAAAGCGGATTATGATCGCTTTCTGTAGAAGGAATGACAGCCATGTCAGTGTGAGGCGGCGATCCACAGACCCCTACCAGGAGGGCGCCCTCCCCCTCGTGTACCTTGTCCGGCACCCCCGGGACTGTCTTCATGTCACGAAAACGCCGCAACCAAGGCAGGAAGCCGAACACCAGCCATCACCAACGAAACCCCGCCCTTCTCTCTCCCACAGGAGCCAACCAGAACGACAGGGCCAGAGGAACCTTATCACGATGACCCCGGAAGTCCCGCCCCAAAGGCAGAGCCAGCACAGGATAAAAACAAGGATTCAACACAACACGTCGTCGGAGTTTCGTGGCAGGACCCTCTGGCTGGAGACGGAGAAGGAGAGCAGACGTGCGAGGACGAAGTGTGGACCGAGGAGTGGTGGAGTCCCTTGGAGGTGGCTGGAGAGCGGCCGTAACTCGGAGGAGAGTTACGGCGGACCGCGTGAGTGCCTTTTTCCTCCTTTATCCCTACTCATTAGGAGTCCGTGTTAAAGTCCCTGTACATATTCCCTCTCTCCATAGTCTCACCGCCCCTGCACTGTATTATAAGTGTACAGCACTTCACTCGAAGACCCCTTCCGTTCCTCTCACGCCCCACCCCAGCACCCTCTCTATTTTCCCGACCTGTATTCCGTCCTCCCGGTACCTTCCTTCCCGCACTGTCGCTTTCCGCCCCTTCCTGCACTACCCGGGTGTCGGTAAACAGTTGAGTCTCGGTACTTGCTGGATAGGACTAACGGTCCCTTGTTTTTTCTCTCTTCCGGTCCTCCTGGGAGCCTCCCCGTCACCGGAACCTTCCCCGGACCATCGGTGGACGCCGAGTAGCAGAGAAGCACCGACCCAGAGTCCATCGCCTGGAGCCACACCTTCCGCCTCTTGGAACTATCTGTACTGTGCAACCGTAATAAAAGCCAACTATTGCCCACTACATACGGCCTCCTCGCCTGCTTTTCCGGCCCGCTACACCCACTCCACCACAGTCAGACATAAAAGTCCAAAGCTTATAATCCAAAAAAAAAATTATCTATTCTAGATGAATGGCCAACCCTATTAAATGTATGCGAACCATAGGGGTCCGACTTGGATCTGCCATTAGCCGCCCTTAAGCCATACTCAAGTACTAAGGCATTCAACTGCGTAGCAATTTTAGACCATCTTTTTATGGGTGCTAATGCTAGAGGTGGAATGCCCCTCCTCATGTCCTCCTCTGCTATCCCAAGGATATCATCTGCAGCAAGGGGCTCGAACGTGCAGTTAAAATCACCTGCAATCAGAACGTACATGTTCGGAGTACACAAGCTGAGATCGCGTTCCAACCCCAATATAATGGGAGAGGACAAGTCCCTACAGCCGCCTCTGGCGTAGATGTTAAAAATTTCCAAAGACCGGCCTCTAAAGGAACCACTAAGAGAGAGTCTCATTAAATCAGGTGACAGGGAAACACACTGCCTAACATCAAGTCCTAATGAAATGCTGACCCAGATAAGTAGGCCCCCGAAGGACGACCTTTCCCTGAGATAGAGGGAGTAGCCGGAACAAAGTGGGAGGTATACCCCAGCTTATAGCAAGGCTCGAGGCACCAAGTCTCCTGAAAAATACATATTCCAAAGGACTCCATGAACAAATTCCAGTCCGGATGATCTAGATTCTTGGCAATCCCCGCTATGTTCCAGCTGACAATTTTCAGGGGACTAACAGTTTCTCCCTGATCCAATTGCAGCTGAGAAATTGAAGGAGGTACAACACCAGACACAGAAGCAGAAGCTGCGTCTCCCAACGATGCACAATTGCTCTCCCAGTGGTCCAAAACCAAAGCATCCTTGCTAAAAGTACCAAAAAACTGGGTGGGCACAGGAGCCGGGGGGAAGGAGACATCAATCCATCCCTAATCTGCACCATAGAACAACTCTCAGGTCTAACTATTGGGGCATGTGGCCTCCCCTCTGTGTGGGAAAGAGCTGCAGGTCAACAACCTCATCTCGGCCACTGAGGTGCTGGCCCAACAGAGTGTGAAAAAAGCTATGAGGAGGGAGTTTGTGGTTGGAATGCACCTTGACCCTACCCCCCCAGTTTAGCGTATTCACTAACTGCGGGAAGGCTTGACGAGGGTAAAAGTAGTTCAGCTCATGTGTATTGATTCCAGATTTACCATCTTTGGGAAAGTGATTACAGATAAAACCAGCTACTCTGTCGTCCTTAAAGTTTACTATTATACAATCTCCCCTCAGGTCTTTCGGCCTAGCACCCAACCAACTAACTAACCTGTCTAACATGGAGAATAAGACCATCCAGAAAACTGGGTAACGGTCTATGTTCCCTCATCCAGAACGTGGTCTTATTTTTTAATTCACCATAAGATTCGTGTTTGCCTGGCTCCAACACAGGAACCCCGGTCAAAACCACAACAAAGGGTTGGCAATCAGGGGGGAGATTAGCAAGGGGAGTAATATTGGTGGAACCCCCCCTACCCACTGTCTGCGTGTCAGGGAGAGGAACTGGATTTTGAGTGGACCCCCCATTGGCTCCCTTACTATTTGCTCCAGAAGATGAGCTATGTGTAAAACTAGATTTGTCGAGACCCAAAGGCCTTTTGGCCGTAGTGCGAGAGTTGTTAGTATTTGCAGGGACTGTTGGTTGATCATGGGCACTAGGAACAGCTTTTCTAGGAAGGCCGGATGTAGACCCTAAGCGAGATACTGCTGTGCTCACGACATGGCCCCCCTCCCCCCAGCATTGGAATTTGATCAGACACATTCGCCTGAATAGATGTACTCTGAGGGGACGAGGTCACCACCTGCCCAGCTTCCCTGATTTTAAAGTGGACTTTTATAAGGGATTTGAGAGAAAAGAAGTTGTCCCTGGTAATTTGTTCAAAACTATCCAGCCTCTCTGCCAAACCGTTTACTCTTTGCAGGACTGGAAGGATCAAGGATTTCATAAAATGATCAATCTGAGTCAGTGAGAGAATGTCAGGGTGGGGACCTGTAACAGGGTGAGGCCCTGTAGAAGGATGGACATGCGGGCTTAAGGCCGGATGTTTGCCCAGTGAGCCAGTAGACCGGTCCCCCAACCGACCTTCTGGACTCTTAAGACCCTCATTTACCTCCCTGCCCTGCACCACCTTACCCATACTCCTCTTAGGGCAAATTCTAGACTTTTTTGAAGGTTTGGTGGTTCTCCCTTTTCTTGGGCTTATTGTACGTTTCCTTTTGGAAGCAACTAAACCAACTAACCTCTTTGAAGCTATTTCATTACAAACAAGGGACTCTTTTTGCTGGGTAAGCGTAGACAAGGAGACCGGGGGTACAACTGACTCAACTGAACTCTCTTCAGGGATTGGGGCCGTGAGATCCATGGGCTTTAGAGTAGCAGACAACCTATCCAAACTTTTCCTTATAGCAGCGACTCTATCGTCATCAACCCCTGGGGAATCCAAAATCAAAGCCTCAGACACCTGAACAGGGGAAGTGGCTAAACCTATAGGACCCAAAGATGAACGTTTGTGGGAGAGAGGCTCGCGGGAAAGACGACGCTCGGTAATAGCAATCTCCTTCTCGATAACCGAGAACGCCCTAGTAATAAACTGGTCCATTGTCCCGCTAATGGAGCCGCCCACCCCCTTCAACACTTTTCCAGAACGTGTTGACATCAGAAACAACTAGGATAGGGAGAGGTAAAAGAGAACAAACTAGCTTTCACCCCAAAAATAGATCTATATTATAACAAGCAGTAAATCAATAGTGGTGGCAATGTCCGAACACAAACATGTACAGCCAGACCTTAGCAGGGGGTGGCCCAGTCCAGTCTCCCTTTGCCCGGGCTTAGCCCGGCGAGTCCCGCGCGCGTCCCGCGACACGGGTAAATCCCCGCAGTTTTTAAAGCGCCTCCGGGCGCAATTAGAGGCGTGGAGTTGTTGAGGGCACCTGGGGATTGCAGTTCCAAGCCTCCCCCTCTCGGCTGCTGCGCCCGATGTCCAGTGGCGCCAGCAGCGGGGAGAAGCGAAAACAAGGCAGAAGCGGCAAGCGGGAACAGACGGGGACACACAGCAACGCACACCAGGTATTCGGTTAGAGCAACCCAAATAAATCAGTAAAGTTCTCCTAAATGTCTTAAGAGCTCTGAGCAAGCGTCTCTCAGTTTGCAGGAATTCCTATAAATGTTTCCAGGTGCTTGGTTTTCTTGAAATATTATTATGTCCAATGTCTTAACATTAATTATTCAGAGATGCACCAAAGTGTTCCATTAAAATATTCCAAAAGAGTTTAAGAATGTTCATCAATGCTAAATACGTTTACTGGTATCCTTCTAGATAATGTTCTGCTCTAAATGGATTTACCGATTGCTCCGTTTTCTAAAACTGTGCGCTTTCTCTTTTCTCTGTAGGTTTCAAAGAAAGCAGTCGGGAGGGGCGACGAAACACATGTGAAGAGTTTGCTTTCTGTCCATTTAATTAAGCATCACCGCTCCACTTTTTACAATCCACAGGGCAATGGTATTACAGAAAGGATGAACCGCATGGCTAAGGGTATTGTACAGTTAGCTTTGCAGGGCGGTTTGGATGGCCCTGTTGCAGTACAGGAGGCTGTGTGGGAACATCGCACCACCCAGAATGTGAGTCTTAACAAATCTCCTTTTGAGGAGGGTAAAGCTAAGGCCAAGTTTGTTCTTGGATGGCAGTTTGTCCTTGGATTGCAGGGACGCGGAATTGAGCCGTTTGTACTAGAATTATTCCTATGGCTATGAGAGCAGTTGGCTCCGGAGGGATTATCTGAGCTTTTCTGTATGGAAAGGGCACACAGGACCCCCATGAGAAAGCCGCTGGCTGGCGCGCCGCCTCGCCCAATGATTGCACGAATACTTAACTACAAGGATCGGGATACGCTGCTCCGTCATGCAAGAGAGAAATCCCCCATAATGTTTGAGAACCACTGGATTTCATTGTACCTAGACATCACAATTCTGTTTCAGCGGCAAAGGGTCTCCTACCAAGTGGTGAGAAAGATACTCAGAGCCCTGGATCTTAAATATGCCTTGCTGGTTCCTGCCCGCTTAAAGATCATGCATGAGCAAAAGTCGTACCTTTTTGACAGCCCGGGAGCTGTGGCGGACTGGGAGGAGGAGACAATCCCCTCACTGACGGCAGAGAGATCCACACAGAATACAAGCCCAGAAACCAAGGCGGCACCAAAAGGGAAACAGCGCTGCATCCAGCCTGTTTGAAAATCCACTGCCAAGAATCCATCCCCAGAGCAGGTACTGGAGAGTTGAGAGGCAGCGCTCCTCACCGCAGCGGCGTTCAGAGACCGGGACCCCCTCTCCTCGGTGAACTCCTCCGAGGACACTAATAAACAGTCAAACTCTGAAACAGTCTTGCTTTATTCCCCTCAATTACTCCACAAACGGGGAATGATTACCTAGGGTAGAGCCCCACCCTGGATTATTAGGCAGGATTGCTCATTGCCTAGCTATTCGTGAGCTGCAGATATAGGCAGACTCCCCACCTCCTATCATATTATACACCTAGCAAGTGATCATGGTCCGGTTAACTGAACGACAATCAAACCACGAGTGTTCTGCCTGGCACAGGATCCATTTCCCCGAAAGCGACGGCAAGCCGATTTCAGTTGTTTGCATTACAATTTGGATTATTTGTTTGGTCCAGCACTGTTAACTGGCTGGACCTAGTATCAGGTAGATACATGGGTTGTTGTTTATCTGGCTCACCCCTCACCACAAGCATGCAGGTCCCCTTCCACACAAGGAGGCAATATACAGAACAGAGTTTGCTCAGTTATGGCCACACCGGCGAAGTGCACAGTAGTTACCTGGAATGTTAGGGGGCTAGGCTCAGTGCATAAACGGCATAGAGTACACGCTCAATTGAATAGAAAGGATATACAAGTCGCACTCATGCAGGAGACACACCTTACTGACTCTGAGGCTATTAAACTACACATGAAATGGAAAGGGCAGATATACAACACATCATACTCTGCGTTTGGGGGGCACTGCTATCTGGGTCAGATACAGTGTCCCGTTTGAGGCCGTGGAGTAGCGAGTGGATATAAATGGCAGATATGTTCTGATCCATGGCAAGCTAGAAGGTGCACACATAATTATAGGCAGCATAAACTCCGCAAACTATGATCAGTACAAATTCTTAGTAAACTTGAACACAGTGTTTGCAGATTGGGCGGGATACCCATTAGTACTGGGGGGGGGGGCTACAACACGGTACTGGACACCCATCTAGATCACTCACAGTGCCCCCTGCCGGGAGCGGCCTCTGTGAAGCAGGCGGACGCCCTCCACGGGTGGGTTGAGGGTTGGTCGCTGACGGACCTCTGGTCCCTCAAAAACACGGACAGCCATGAATACTCATTCTACTTACAACCCCGCTTGCTTCACACGAGGCTGGATAGGCTGTTCTGCCCTATCACCCTTGCAGCCCAAATTGCACATGCTACGTATCTAGGGAAGACTTTCTCTGACCACAACCCACTGGAGGTTATGCTATCCTAGGAGAGAGTCTCTATGCCAGTTCCCTTGTTGTAATTATATCTAGGACCCTAATTCGATATTCCTTATTCATGTCCTTATGTGGTTATAATAAATAATATCCTTATGAAGGCATAGGAATCACATCCATATTTAGTACAAACCCATGCGGTCCAAATACAGCATGGTTACTCCTCTAGACTCCTAGAAAGTACAACGCGTTCTTTAAACAAACCAAGCCTCCAGCAGCCCGGGAAATCCACCCGCTCTTGTTTTGATTTGCACAAGAACTCCTAGAGTCAGAAAGAACTGTTAGTTCTTGGTGACGTCTTATGTTTAACCTTACGTCAAACCCGGCACCTTTCAGGTATAAATATACCAACGTTGCCTTAAGCAAACACACGGTGGTTTGGAGCAGAGCGGCTACCTACTTGCCCGAGAGCCCAGCTGATGCAAAAGCCCACGGACGCCGCCCCTCCCTTTTGACGCACTGAGAGAGACGCTGTCTTTTCTCCTGCTGAGAAATCCAGCTCCGGTGTTCTCAGCCGCCCTTGCGGGTTGCTGGGATATCGAGTGCTGGGATATCGAGTCCTGAGAGAGAGATACCAGACCTCCTGCTTTCTAATACCCAGGTACGGAGCTGACTAAACCCTTAAAGAGAATTCTATACTCAGATTCTTGGCAAAACCAACTTAACTTAAACTGCTACTTATTTACCCCTTCCCACGTAGTAGGCTTAGGTCAGGTACACCGGGGTAGGCGTATTTAGAAGCACCAGTTGAGTACGTTCGTCAATGTATATTTGTATGTATATATTTTATCTATTTTAAAGTATCATATGGCTCAGAAACCATATCAATGCTTTTAAAGTATTATTTTATAATATTCCTTTTACTGTACGCACTTTACTTTATACTAAGTATTGCAATTGTGGCAATTCATTTCTCTTGCATGAGAAAGAAGACTGCTCAATAAATAACAACTTTTATTGAAAACGCCCATCTCTCTATTTCTCTGCACTCTGGTGAAACTAAGTATGCACGATTGACTGAGTAAAATAACTGTCTATTGTTTTCACACAACTCTAGAGATACACTCTTATTCTGAGGGAGCAAAGTTGTCATGTTTTATGGTTGTCAGAAGCTAATCCCTTCTTGTCTATCCAGGGAAGTTAAACTCCTCCTTGTTTATTCGAGAAAGTTTCTTGTGACCTCTGAGCTAGCTGGCAAAACTAATTAAGTCTAATATAGTCAGTAGAGACCTAGTCGACCTCAGTCCTACGTCTACACTGCTGTTTATATTATTCCAATGCGCAGAGCCTATTGGGAATATAGGAACTACACTACACCCTACTGGAGGTTGTGTCCTCAGTTACTAGAAGATGCCGCTTTCCGTGGCGTGATGGCCACAACCATTGCCAACTTTTTTGCCGGGAACACCAGCTCGACGTCCTTGCCGCTAATAGAATGTGAGGTGTTTAAGACTGTCGTACAGGGGACAGCAATTAGTGCCGCTGTAGGGGCAAGGCAGGAAACTCATAACAGCCTAAAGGCAGTAGAAAACAAACTGAACAGACTAGAGCAGGTTGCGGTGACCAACACTTTTAGGGCGGAGGCGCTACAGGAGGCACATATTTAGCAATTAGAACTTCTGGGGCCCTTACACATAATAGACTACCAATCATATACCCAACTACAATGTGCTTAGGCTGACAAATCCGGTGTGCTCCTCGCACTGTTACTGAGTGAGGTGCCGTCCCACACCACTATACAGAAAGTAGTCTCACCCAGTGGCACATCAGCGACTAAGCAAGCAGACATCAATGAAGCTTTCTACAAATATTATGAAACACTGTACAGGGCCCCGCATGCATAGAGGGGGAGGCAGTGGAATCATTCCTGGGCAACCTCTGCTTCCCCCAGTTATCCCCGCTGGACCGAGAGGCTTTGACTGGCCCATCTCCAAATCTGAAATTAAAGAAGCCATCCAGGCACTCCCATGTAACAAAGCACCAGTTCTAGATTGCCTGCCAATCGAATTTTACGACACTTTTTCAGACAACTTAGTCCCTCGCTTGGACCGTTTGTACCGATCAGCTCTGGAATCAGGCACCTTGCCCCCTAGCACAATGCAGGCCCTAGTCACTTCTCTTCCTACGCCAGGCAGGGATCCCACACACATATCAGGCTACCGGTCGCTGTTGTTGTTAAATACCAAATACAAAATTCTAAGGAAAATCATGGCCCGTCACCTGGTCCCGTATCTGCCGCTAATTATGCACGGGGATCAATGTGGCTTCTTTCCAACACACAGTACCTCTCTGAACATCAGACACTTCTACCATGTAACGGAAGCCACCACTAAGGAACTTCTCGGCCGGTTGCATTTTCCTTGATTTATGCCAGGCCCTCGATACCCTCTGCTGGGAGTACATGCTATGCGCCCTTGGTAGTTTCGGACTCCCCCCCCCCCCCCTGCATTCGTATGCTGGGTTACCCTACTCTACGCGTTGCCCACGGCTAGAACCCGCACAGGAGCGCATGTATCGCACCCATACCCAGTGTGCAGAGGCATGCAGCAGGGCAGACCACTGTCATCCCTCTTGTTCGTGCTGGCACTTGAACCCATGGCAATCAAGCTCTGAGGAGAGGCGGCTGGGAAAGCGGTTTGTATTGGCAACACTGCGCACGTATTGTCAGCGTATGTGGACAATCTCATTCTTTATAAACGGGATCTAGAGGGCAACCTGGACCGGATACTGTGCATCTTTAGTCCATTCGAGCAACTATCGGGACTTGCCATAAACGAAAACAAATCCCACGTGTTCTTCTTCCGGCTCAGGGCCCATCCTGATGCAGTTCGATATGGGATGCTTACTGTGCCAGTGGCACCGACTACCTTTGAATGTCCGGGCATCCAAATATATATGCCCCCCCCCCAAGATTTGCTGGAGGGTAACCTGTTGAAAGCAATACATACCTCCGAGCGCAGGTTACATTCTAAATATCCTTACCTCTCTCTGTGGCGGGTAGAGTGGCCATCTCCAAAATGGTTATGCTGCTGCGCTTGCTATATGTCTTTACGAACCACCCGGTACTGATCCCTGCCTCCTTTTTTAAAACACTAGATACCCTCCTGTCGGACATGATCTGGGGGAAAGACCGGAGATGGGTGGGATTTGCAAACCTGCAGCTTGAGACGGACAGAGGGGGCTTAGGGGCTCCAGACTTTCGAGCATATTGTCTCGTGACTCAGCTGCAATGGCTTACATACTGGCTGGCGGGGCGTAATTTACACGAGCTAGGTTATACGCCACAATCTCTGGCCGAGGCACCCTTCATACACTACTTTTACCCCAGGGTCGGATTCCAATTGCAGCTCCTTCTGCTCAGAATAGCCCTAACCTATTGGAGACAAGCACTACAGTATACGAGGCAACAGGCCCCATATCCCCCTAATACCCTGTGCTTTGGATCCCCACACCCTCAGGGTTGGTAACTAGTCGAGCATAAGGAACTGGGAGGAGGGAGGGTATCCACAGTGGGGGCGTTGTTTATGGACTGAGCATTGATGGACCAATGACATTTTGCTTGGGAGGAAGGTGTCCAGAGATCTCTTTTCATATTACATGCAGCCATCAGGAAATATGTGAAGAAACACTGGGCTTCAGGTGGTGTAGAACCCCCTACTTATGAGCCAGTCCACGCTCTGTACTTGATAGGAGGGGGTTGTCACCTGGTCAGATTGCTTTACAGAGGCGTCTGAGCACATGCAGTGATTCCCCTCACGACACTCAAGAGAAAAGTGGGCCAGAGACCTTGGAAAAGACATACCAGACAAGGACTGGGCCACTTTCCTTGAATACCCTAGGAGGGTACCCCACAATGCTAAATTTAAGTTCATACAGTGTATGATATTACATAGGGCCTACCTTACACTGCACCTGTACAGATACCTTCTCCTTTACTGTCCTAGGTGGTTTTAACTTTCACTTTGAACTCCTCACTGACCCCATGTTTATGGCATTATTAGATAGTTTAGAAGCTCTGGGTTTATCCCAGCTAGTGGTCGGCCCTACTCACAATGCACTACATACACTGGATGGAATTTTTACAAATTATTCCGCAATCCAGATTGACAAGATTATGCCACTGGCCTGGACAGATCATAGGGCAATCATTTTTAAATTACTTGTTGAATTTGTTCCAGTCCCCACTGTACGGTGTCCACCCACAATTTTTGCACGGTCCTGGCATAACTTCAATCCTGATGCCTTTACTGAGTGGCTGACCAATAATGTTCCCAAGCTGACATCTGATCCCAACTCGGATGCAGATAACTATGACAACTGGATCAGAGCAGCAATAGATAAATTAGCTCCCTTAAGATCAGTATCCCAACACAGACACAAACCTACTGCCCCTTGGTATATTGCGGAGCTAAAAAATTTGAAATCACAGTGCAGGCGAACCGAACGTAAATGGAGGATGCATTATACTACCGAAGGCAGGCTTACCTATAACAAATCTCTTACAGAGAACAAGGAAGCAATTTTTAGAGCCAAAACGGACTTCTATACTGGCAAGATAGAGGAGGCAGAGAACTCTACTACAGAGCTCTTTAAGACCGTTTCCCCACTATCAAAGCTTTAGCAAGGTGAATCGTTTTATCCTGATCAAACTCTATGTGACCAAATTGCCTGGTTCTTCCAGTCAAAAGTGCAAGCAATTTACAGCGAACTGGAGGGATTAGACCCTGGCCCCCATAATCCATCTTCTCAGGACAGTGAGGAGGGGTTAGAAATTATTAAGCAGCTATCCAGCTTCTCGGCTATGACAGTGGACTCTGTAAATGATCTTGTATTGACCATTAAGTCTAACTCACCAGAGGATCCCTGCCCACCAAATCCGCCGGAACTTAGTAGGATGAGAATCCTATGTATAGTTTTTGGTTTAGTCAACGTTAAAGGATACAGTGTTCCAAAATATTGTGCACCTAATCTTTGTTTCCCTTGAAACTTGATCTGCAACAAAAAGCTTTCTGTTTGTAAAAATGACGGAGAGTGAAGACGAAAGGGAGATAGCTAGAATAGCAGCTCAACTCCTAGCGGATGACACAAGTCTCCAAGAAAATGACCCGAATGTTATAATCATTCCGGTAAATGTAAGAAAAACTATAACTATTAAACTTATAGAAAATGGACTGACATCACGAGGTGGTACAGTCATATTCGTGGTAGAGGCCCATGAATATCGGCAGACAGAGGTATTCTACTCATGGATAAACTTTCAAGCAGCAAACGCTGTAACACACGAATTCCACTATTACAAAATAGAGGAACCTCCGGATGAATACACTCCTTTCGAGGATGTTGAAATCCCACTAAATTACCAAGAGCACCTGCTCTGGTTTAAAGGCGCCCTAAAACATCAAAATCACATGACCAGGCTCGGTCCACTAGGTAGACCAGGAGCAACGTGGCCGGTTCTAGCCAGCTACACACCACACCCTGACATTGAAACAATGACAGACCGGGAACTTTTAGCTCAGCTAAAACAGCTAATTAAAATACATAGACAATTAGTCCAATATGTAATGGGGACTTCAACGGTCCAACCGGCAATCAACATTCCACAGCTGACCCCTCATCAGGGGAACACAAACAAAATTACACTACAGAACATACAATCATGTCTTGGTAAAGTACCTACAAAACGGGAACAAATTCCATTCTGGTTAGCACAAAAAATCACTCAAATAGAGGCAGTATTTCCTGATACTACACCTACTGAGAAACACAGAATTCTGACTATCTGTCTTCCAATGTGGATCGCACCACATGTGGAGGACTGTGACACTTGGGGCACAGTCTTTGCCTCCATTTACACAAAAACACATGGTGTTCCGTCTATGGCGGTAATACCAGATGTGCTAAGACAGATTCAATATGAATATGGTCCAGAACCTGCTTTAACTCTGGGTATGAAATTACTGAAAGATTTCAAGCAGGTCTCGGCTCTATTGTTAGCCAACATAAAAGGAGAAGCAGCATCTGTGGCGATCCGCCAGAAATTGAAAGAAACAGATATAGCAGAACAACCATTTGAACTTGCCAGAATCATAGAAAAATCCTATGAATAACTAGGTAGAGATAGTTTGGGTGGGAAACCAGTAAAACCCCAACTAACTGAAAATCCTGAAAAAACCTTTATTAAAAATAATCTAAACACTCCAAAAAAGAGCTGGGATGGAAATAAACAATCCACTCCCAGAGAAAAACGATTCCAGTCCAGAGGAAGGTCTCCTCAACGAAGAGATAGATCTCCAGAACGAGGTGACAAGTCTCCCCAGAGGGAGCCCTCTGAGAAAAGATACAACCTTAGAGATAGGGATAAATTGAGAAAACCTGACAGATATCAAGATATTGATACACGTCCATCTCGATCTTTTCAGACTTCCTCACAGAAATCGGAAAGAAGAGGACGGTCAGAACACAAAGAAGAGCACGTCAAGTCCAAAGACAAGGAACCTGCTCATCAAAGTAAAAAATTACAATTTCCAAGAAAGAAGGTAGCCAGTATTCAAATAATTAAACATGCCGAGGATACAGAGGACACAACTGAAAAACAGAGAGTGGGCCCAGACAATGCTAGACAGCGCAGCAGAAGTGACAATAGCTCGCAAGATCTTGATGAATCTTCTGGAGACAGTGGACACGAATGAATACATTCAAGTGGAAACTGCAGATACCAGAGTTAGCAAACCTCATAAAATATACGAAATAACATTGCGTATAGAGGGGGACAAGACTAGGAAAGTAAGGGGTCTCTTTTGGGATAACCTTTCAAAAGGCTATGACATCCTGTTAGCTGAGAAAGACTGGCCACCAGAGTTTGTCAGGGAGTGCCCTCATGGCGAAGAAATGCTTATGCCTGCCTTCTCAAATTATATTTCAATTCATAAAAAATATACATATGCAAGAAAATGGGCAGTGGCTCAAGCACCTGCATTATATAAAAATCATGTAGGATGGGATGAGGACTCTCCTCCTCACAAAATCCAGTTAAAATGTCAACCCACTGCACAAAGGCAGTACCCAATTAAACAAGAAGCTAAAAAGCAAGTCAGGGAGATCTTAGATCAACTTGAATACCAGGGGGTGATTGAAACATGCACCTCACAAATGAACAATCCTTTGTTTCCTGTCTCCAAGCCAGACGATTCATATCGTCTAGTTTTGGACTACAGACACCTTAACTCATGTTGCAAAGCATTTGCAGTACAAAACTCACACAGTGCAGCACTAATGAATAACATCGTGCGCAAAAAATACAAAACGACATTAGACATCTCTAATGGATTCTTTTGTCAAAACATTGCACCTGAGAGCAGGTATTTGACCGCGTTCTCAATAATGGGGTCGCAAAAACACTTCTGTCAACTCCCACAGGGATTCAAGAATAGCCCAGGATTATTCTCAGCAAGAGTAACAGAGTTACTACAAATATATGATGACGAGGCATTATCCTATATCGACGACATCTATCTAACAGATGATGACCTGGATACTCACTTGAAAAGAGTGAACACCATAATACTTGGTTTCGCAGCTGAGGGTTACAAATTCAACTTTAAAAAGTCACGAATTGCCCATCTAACTGTCCTATTTTTAGGATATGAATTATGAAGTGAAGGCAAAAGCCTAGCTGACAACTTCTTAGAGAAGTGCGCTGTACTCCAAGCACCTAAAACGCTGAAGAACTTACAATCAATACTAGGTTTCCTGAATTTCGGAAGAACATACATTCTAAATTATGCAGAGAGGGTAAAACCTCTCTATGAATTAATAAAACCTGATTTCAAACAAATCAATTGGACTCAGAAACACACAGAAATTTTAAGATCATTGCAAACAGACATGTTAGCTAAAACAAAATTGCAAACACGCGAAAACATATGCAACCTTGTAATCCGAGTCATCCCAGGAAGATGCAGATTCACGTACCTGACCTCTAATGAGGGAGAAACGGTACCAATAGCTTACAAATCACACTTGTACACACAAGCTGAAATGAAATTCAGTCGTACTGAAAAAAATCTGATAGCGGTTCAAACTGCTGTAGCAAAAGAAAGAGCCCAAGCCCAAGGCAGAAGAATAACTGTTTTAACAGCAGAATCAGCCCTTGAGGCATTAACAAGTCCACGCAATTTGACTGCAGTGGCATTAGATCCAAAATGGATACAATGGGAAAATTCTCTTGCTACAGAAGACGTGAAGTACTATTTTGACCCGAAAATGAAAAAACTAGAAAATCTAGAATATGAAGAAGAATATCCTCTGCCAATCGAAATTCTGCCTCTCGAACAGTACACATGTGTAATCTATATGGACAGATTTGCACAACATTACGATGTAGAGAAAAAATCCTACAATGCAGCGTGTGCGATTGTTAAAGGTCGCTGGCGCTTTGGTAAATTCAGACCAATAGTCACCAAAACTGAATCACTGAGAAACTGTTCAGCTCAGCGAGCTGAAATCAGATCTTTAAAGATGGCGCTTGAAAATGCCGATCGTGAATTCCCGACACTAATAGTGTGCGATTCGCATTACTGCGTCAAATCTTACAACAATGACTTGCAGAACTGGGTTCAAAACGATTACAAAGATGACACAGGAGCCACAATAAAGCATAAACAGCTTTGGGAACAAGTAGTTCTTTTGCAGGAAGAACTACAAAAGACTCTTGTGATACATACACTGAGTCATCAACGTGATGGCGTTCACGTTGCAGGGAATTCATTGGCTCACAGAGCCACAGTGGAAGCGGTCTTACCGGCTTCCGTAGCCACAAAAAAGCGTTCTAAAAAATACATAGACGGAGAAATTATGCTGGCGGTAAAAACGTCTTTACAAGGCGACTGTGCAGCATTACCTCTGAACTATCCACTCACTTATACATACATAATAGATGCAAACTCCGTTCCTTTTGCTCGAATCCCTGGAGTGGGGGATAGAGTAATTCCAAACACGAACAGGAGAGTCTTTTTAATAGCAGACACACATATGGGATTAGGTCTAAGGCATCAAGAGATCAAGGAATCTCTGAAAGAATTACAATCAGAATACTGGTGGCCGGGGATGAGCCTGCAATTTTACAAATTTGCAATGGGCTATCCAAACTGCAACAGAGATCGCAGTCGCGAACCGACCGGAGTAATGCCAGGACCCTTCTTTTTAGAAAGCATAAGGCTATCTATACGCAAAAATCCAGTAGGAGAAATGCATCCCATAATATTTAAGACTAGATTCACTTAAAATGTAGACACCAGCGCTCGGCTGACGCCAGAACTGTTATAAAAGATTTGCGAGTCTTTATCGGCACATACGCAATTAGCATGCTACATTCTGACCAGGGTCCTGCTTTTAGCTCTCGGGCTTGGCTTATAAGGAGGCCATGGCCAGCATGGGCATTGCATTGCGGTACTCTTGTCCATTCCATCCTGAGGGAAATGCGGTAGTGGAAAGAAAAAACCGGGACATAAAGCAATCTATAACGGCGAGGGTATTAGGTTTGGGTGATGGGTGGGTCCAACATTTAACAAGTGTCCAACGTTGTCTTAATAATCTGCCAATAAATTCTCTAAAAGGTCTCAGTCCGTACGAACTATTGTTCGGTACTAAGATGCATATCCAGGACCTTGATAGTCAAACTTCAGTGGTGGAAGAAAAATGCTTTGATATCAAAGACCGTTTGGCTGTTTTACAGGACTTAAATGAAACAAGACGAAACCTGAGCAACATAAAGTTAAAACAACAGCCAACAGCCACTGAAGAAAAACCACCTGTCCCAGCAAGACCTGTCTGGATTCCAAAGATTGGGGATCTGGTCCGAGAGAAGATCGCGGTAAAGAAGGAATTTGGGCCTTCTTACAGAAAAGCAGTACCTGTCTTAGCTGTCAGCGGAACAAGATCAGTTGTACTACCGCCCCTTGCTGGTAAAAAGGAGAACCGAGTTGTATCCATCGACCTGGTAAAACCACAATCATGTGGCCAATAAGTAGTAGGCCCAGTGGACTCCCAAAAAATAGCAGTACACCAAAATTTGCTACAATACAAGAGGTTCAAACTGAGAGACTAATCACTTTTGATAAACCTGCAGTGAATAAAAAAGGACTATGCAACAAAGCCATGGAACTTGTGCCTCTTGAAACCCAAATTGCAACAGTTCGTCAAGAAACACCAGTCTACAACCATGTAGCCTCAGACTATGCTAGTGAAACAAAGAAAAATCCAAAAGCAAATGAAAATCTGGAAGCAATTCCAACAATTGACAGAACTGCATCTGGCTACTTCATCAATTTCGATGACTTTTCTGAAGATCCAAGCGAACCTGAAGAAACGCCAGCAACAAAAACTTTCAAAGACAAAGTAACAGAACTCTTTCATCAACTCAAAGAAACCTATCTGATTTCTCCATGGATTGAATTTTGGATTGTGTTAGGTGTACTTTTCCTCCTGCTTTGGCTCATCATGATTCTTTGTTTGGGAAATTTCATTGAAGGAAAATACAGTACAATGGACACAGCAAGTCAGAACATCAACTTGGTCCTAAAGCCTCACAAGTCATCTCACATTGAGAAAAGAGAACTATCATCAGTGAACGTCACAGCCAATCCAATACCCGGTGGGGTAGCATGGGACAGAACTGACTTTGACGGCCCGACTGAGCTCTTGAAATATCCACATCAGTTCAAGGTTTCATTAAGTGACTTTGTAACACCAAGTACTTTTTCTGATGATTGGGACTTTGAAAATATAAATAATATGATGTCAGATTTAGTAATGTCAGCAAAATTCACAGAACATGATTATTTACAGGGTTCATCAAATTATGAAGAAATGTATTGCTATAATCACTTTGGCCATCACTATTTGCATAAATCTGCACAGCCTAGAAATGTTTTTAATTATAATCAATGGGAACATTGTGCAACACCACCTAAAAGTAGCTCAAAAACAATTTATGAAAAATTCGCATACTTCTCAGGGTTTAACACAAGTGATGCAGAAACGTTTTATTTTAAAATGTTAAATAAGACAGGAATGAAAACAATGCTGACAAATACTAAATTGATCTATTCTGAAACATTTTATGAAAAAATGATTACATTTGGTTTTGATTCCTGGAAAAACAACATTGAAACAAAAACCATCTGGGGTACAAAAGAATGGCAGGTCCAAGGTCTAGAAGCATTATTTAGAGCCTGCATGATCCCAGAACAAATAATATTCTTGAATGACACCATTCAACAGACGGCCTGTCTTGGCCTAGCCAAGATTAAAGACTTAAAAAAACCGTCTATTCCACAGCCCATACCTGATAGTAATAGCACTACTGATATGGAGATAGACGTATCCCATATTTTATACCAAAACAGAACACATCCTGATTGGAAAAAATGGTTGATCTGGCCCACAGACACAAATAACTGTCAAGATAGATTCCTGAACAAAATACAGGGGTTCAAAATGACCAGGCCAGACCCAAGATACTCCCAGAGACAACATCCAGGGATAGTTACAACATACAGTGTAGGGAAACTCTGCCGCGAATGGCTAGAGAAATCCACACTGGCTGAAATTAAGCAACACTTGACTTTACTTAAAGACGGTGCTGACTTGCGTGATTTCATATTGGGACCACGCAAACAGCGTCAAAAACGTTTCACAGCGGCCGGTAGATACGCTGCGTACAACGAAGCTTGGAAAGTAATGCAAATTCAAACAGCAGAAAAAATACGAGAAATTGATCGTATTAATTTGGAAAAATCACTTTCTGTTGTGGACAATGGGTTAACGACTCTGTCCTCCAGAATATATTCACTGGACAGTATTGTATCATCTGCTATTGATATAATAGAGCAAGACTTACTAATGTTACAACATGGTCAGTCCCAAATACGTTCTATTGTACAGCTTGGCTGGACGTTGCAAAATCTGCATTCAGGCTATGTACCATGGCGTTTAATCAACACAACGTCATTATTCTCTATCTTTAACCTTACTGATAAACAAATCAGTTTGGCACAAAAAGGAGCAGACTATACGATTCTGAGCATTGAAAAACTTGAGAGATTACCATTGACAATGTCAGAAAGACCTGTCATTGAATGGATATTACACGGAATAATCACAATTCCGATAACAACTTTCCAATTTAAATACTGCCAAGAATATATACCAGCGGGCCGGTATGAAAGGTTGGGTAAAGGGTACATCAAGTCAACATGGAAATTACCTTATACACACACATGTTACAGTGAAAAGAAAAAGAATGTATTTCTTAGTGGTAAAAATTGTAAAAGATCACTAAGCGGTACACTCCTGTGTCAAGGCATTAACCTGCATGGGGCCTGCGATGGGTCTTCAAATAACCTTTCATGTCACCAGCACGGCACACCTGCAACACAGATAGAGCCATTCTTTAGACGGCTTTCTAACGGGAGCTATATTCTAATAGTGGACCACAGCTGTTGTGGCATGGTGCCAGGGAAAGCCTATCTCGTAAGCGTTAGTTCCATGGTCACTTGCTGTATGCAAGTATTGTATCCAAACAGCAATCCAGATATGGAGGCGGCTATATGGCCTCGTTTGAATATCTCTTCTATTCGAATTGATACTTTAAGCAGAATGAAGTCTATTCTTTTACAGACGACTGTGCCTTTGACCTCGTCCAGAGAAACGTATGATCTGCAAGTTGCAAGGACAACGGCAGAGATACATACCCTTTTATCAACAAATTGCCCAGCGCATTTCGTAGAAATGCTAAGCCAAATCCTAAACATGTCAGATACCAGTGGCATCGTACATGTATTTAAGACAATTTTTTCGGGACTGTTAACACCCTTTGAAACAGTTCTGGGCATCTTCCCCAATTTTGTCCATTCTGTCTTTGGCGGCCTACCGGCAGGAATTTTATTTTTGATTCTTCTGCTCCGATATGGCAAGCCAAGTCACAAACAAGACTCCAGCAACGATGGAAAAAACAATCCTAGCAATGCGCTATCGGGACCGCATAACTAAAGTCCTTGGATTAGCCCAGCTAAGAGATCTGAATATGACCTGGTTTCTTTCATTCAGACCTATCTGGCAAAATTGCATCTTACCTGTGCTTCGATGTATACTATGCGGAGAAAAATGCGTGTTGGACATCTGTCTTGCACTACCATCAGCAGTACCGATGGATACAGATACCTTGCTAGGTCCGGTAACGACTCATGCATCGTGTTGTTCCCAGCGGCTACCTATTCTGATGACGGCCTTCGTTGAGACTTCACCACTACGAGTATGTGGCAGTGGAGTACGAGATGAGAGCAGCATCACCCAGGTACAACCTACAGTGAGCATTGCTGATCCTGACATCGATGATAGCAATCATTCTCACGACTGTACAGTTGCAGCATTTTCAAACTTGGTCGAACTTTCACCTGATGTGGTAGACCAATTTTTTGCGATTGTCTGAAATGATGTTCTCCCCTGAACAGAAAGAATAACTTTCTAAAAACAAAGGAGCACACAGCGTTCCCTGAACTCTGAATTCGGCCTTCAGCTTTGAAAAACAAAAGCTACTGAAAAACAATTGGAACTATTTTTCCCCCCTGAGAGCGAAATTATTTTTTTTTCTACTTCCAAAATATTTACCTTTTTCAGGCACATGTACTCTGCTTAAAGTAGAACTATTCTTAGAGAACAGAGCTTCTATTTTTAGGAACTCTAGAGACAATATTATACCTCAGCCTCTAGCACATGTACAGCATTTGTATTATTATGTGATGGAATGGTCTCGACCTTCTTTTCTGTATTCAGAGCCATTTCATGTGTAAATTTTCGCAAAATTTCATTCAGCTGATATATATATGCATTTTTAACTGAATGATACCACTGCTTGACAAGCGTACAGTACCAATACTCATTTTCGTGTATTTACCATATACCATTTCAAATGCAAATTATGTATTTTGGGGTGGGTTCTAAAACACATGCACCATTATATGTTTACTATTGCTTAGTTTTAAGTAATGAGGGACATTAGATCGTGGAGTGGGTGTTGTAATTCTATCTAGGACCCTAATTCGATATTCCTGATTCATGTCCTTATGTGGTTATAATAAATAATATCCTTATGAAGGCATAGGAATCACATCCATATTTAGTACCAACCCATGCGGTCCAAATACAGCATGGTTACTCCTCTAGGCTCTTAGAAAGAACAACGCGTTCTTTAAACAAACCAAGCCTCCAGCAGCCCGGGAAATCCCCCTGCTCTTGTTTTGATTTGCACAAGAACTCCTAGAGTCAGAAAGAACTGTTCGTTCTTGGTGACGTCTTATGTCCAACCTTACGTCAAACGCGGCACCTTTCAGGTATAAATATACCAACGTTGCCTTAAGCAAACACACGGTGGTTTGGAGCAGAGCGGCTACCTACTTGCCCGAGAGCCCAGCTGATGCGAGAGCCCACGGACGCCGCCCCTCCCTTTTGACGCACTGAGAGAGACGCTGTCTTTTCTCCTGCCGAGAAATCCAGCTCCGGTGTTGTCAGCCGCCCTTGCGGGTTGCTGGGATATCGAGTCCTGAGAGAGAGATACCAGACCTCCTGCTTTCTAATACCCAGGTACGGAGCTGACTAAACCCTTAAAGAGAATTCTTGACTCAGATTCTTGGCAAAACCAACTTAACTTAAACTGCTACTTATTTACCCCTTCCCACGTATTAGGCGTAGGTCAGGTACACCAGGGTAGGCGTATTTAGAAGCACCAGTTGAGTACGTTAGTCAATGTATATTTGTATGTATATATTTTATCTATTTTAAAGTACCATATAGCTCAGAAACCATATCAATGCTTTTACAGTATTATTTTACAATACTCCTTTTACTGTACGCACTTTACTTTATACTAAGTATTGCAATGTGGCAATTCATTTCGCTTGCATGAGAAAGAAGACTGCTCAATAAATAACACCTTTTATTGCAAACGCCCGTCTCTCTATTTCTCTGCACTCTGGTGAAACTAAGTATGCACGATTGACTGAGTAAAATAACTGTCTATTGTTTTCACACGACTCTAGAGATACACTCTTATTCTGAGGGAGCAAAGTTGTCATGTTTTACGGTTGTCAGAAGCTAATCCCTTCTTGTCTATCCAGGGAAGTTAAACTCCTCCTTGTTTATTCGAGAAAGTTTCTAGTGACCTCTGAGCTAGCTGGCAAAACTAATTAAGTCTAATATAGTCAGTAGAGACCTAGTCGACCTCAGTCCTACGTCTACACTGCTGTTTATATTATTCCAATGCGCAGAGCCTATTGGGAATATAGGAACTACACTAAACCCTACTGGAGGTTGTGTCCTCAGTTACTAGAAGATGCCGCTTTCCGTGGCGTGATGGCCACAACCATTGCCAACTTTTTTGCCGGGAACACCGGCTCTGCGTCCTTGCCGCTAATAGAATGTGAGGTGTTTAAGACTGTTGTACAGGGGACAGCAATTAGTGCCGCTGTAGGGGCAAGGCAGGAGACATAACATCCTAAAGGCAGTAGAAAACAAACGGAACAGACTAGAGCAGGTTGCGGTGACCAACACTTTTAGGGCGGAGGCGCTACAGGAGGCACATATTTAGCACTTAGAACTTCTGTGGCCCTTACACATAATAGACTACCAATCATATACCCAACTACAATGTGCTTAGGCTGACAAATCCGGTGTGCTCCTCGCACTGCTACTGAGTGAGGTGACGTCCCACACCTCTATACAGAAAGTAGCCTCACCCAGTGGCACATCAGCGACTAAGCAAGCAGACATCAATTAAGCTTTCTACAAATATTATGAAACACTGTACAGGGCCCGCATGAATAGAGGGGGAGGCAGTGGAATCATTCCAGGGCAACCTCAGGGATACCACACACATATCAGGGTACCGGTCGCTGTTGATACAAAATTCTAAGGAAAATCATGGCCCGTCACCTGGTCCCGTATCTGCCGCTAATTATACATGGGGATCAATGTGGCTTCTTTCCAACACACAGTACCTCTCTGAACATCAGACACTTCTACCATGTAACGGAAGCCACCACTAAGGAACTTCTCGGCCAGTTGCATTTTCCTTGATTTATGCCAGGCCCTCGATACCCTCTGCTGGGAGTACATGCTATGCGTCCTTGGTAGTTTTGGACTCCCCCCTGCATTCGTATGCTGGGTTACCCTACTCTACGCGTTGCCCACGGCTAGAGCCCGCACAGGAGCGCATGTATCGCACCCATACCCAGTGTGCAGAGGCATGCAGCAGGGCAGACCACTGTCATCCCTCTTGTTCGTGCTGGCACTTGAACCCATGGCAATCAAGCTCTGAGGAGAGGCGGCTGGGAAAGCGGTTTGTATTGGCAACACTGCGCACGTATTGTCAGCGTATGCGGACAATCTCATTCTTTATAAACGGGATCTAGAGGGCAACCGGGAGCTGATACCGTGCATCTTTAGTCCATTCGAGCAACTATCGGGACTTGCCATAAACGAAAACAAATTCCACGCGTTCTTCTTCCGGCTCAGGGCCCATCCTGATGCAGTTCGATACGGGATGCTTACTCTGCCAGTGGCACCGACTACCTTTGAATGTTCGGCCATCCAAATATATAGGCCCCCCTAAGATTTGCTGGAAGGTAACCTGTTGAAAGCAATACATACCTCCGAGCGCAGGTTACATTCTGGATATCCTTACCTCTCTCTGTGGCGGGTAGGGTGGCCATCTCCAAAATGGTTATGCTGCTGCGCTTGCTATATGTCTTTACGAACCACCCGGTACTGATCCCTGCCTCCTTTTTTAAAACACTAGATACCCTCCTGTCGGACATGATCTGGGGGAAAGACCGGAGATGGGTGGGACTGGCAAACCTGCAGCTTGAGACGGACAGAGGGGGCTTAGGGGCTCCAGACTTTCGGGCATGTTGTCTCGCGACTCAGCTGCAATGGCTTACATACTGGCTGGCGGGGCGTAATTTACACAAGCTAGGTTATACGCCACAATCTCTGGCCCGAGGCACCCTTCATACACTACTTTTACCCCAGGGTCGGATTCCAATTGCAGCTCCTTCTGCTCAGAATAGCCCTAACCTATTGGAGACAAGCACTACAGTATACGAGGCAACAGGCCCCATATCCCCTAATACCCTGCTGCTTTGGATCCCCACACCCTCAGGGTTGGTAACTAGTCGAGCATAAGGAACTGGGAGGAGGGAGGGTAGCCACAGTGGGGGCGTTGTTTATGGATTGAGCATTGATGGACCAATGAAATTTTGCTTGGGAGGAAGGTGTCCAGAGATCTCTTTTCATATTACATGCAGCCATCAGGAAATATGTGAAGAAACACTGGGCTTCAGGTGGTGTAGAACCCCTTACTTATGAGCCAGTCCACGCTCTGTACTTGATGGGAGGGGGTTGTCACCTGGTCAGATTGCTTTACAGAGGCGTCTGAGCACATGCAGCGATTCCCCTCACGACACTCAAGAGAAAAGTGGGCCAGAGACCTTGGAAAAGACATACCAGACAAGGACTGGGCCACTTTCCTTGAATACCCTAGGAGGGTACCCCACAATGCTAAATTTAAGTTCATACAGTGTATGATATTACATAGGGCCTACCTTACACTGCACCTGTACAGATACCTTCTCCTTTACTGTCCTAGGTGGTTTTAACTTTCACTTTGAACTCCTCACTGACCCCATGACTATGGCATTATTAGATAGTTTAGAAGCTCTGGGTTTGTCCCAGCTAGTGGTCGGCCCTACTCACAATGCACTACATACACTGGATGGAATTTTTACAAATTATTCCGCAATCCAGATTGACAATATTCTGCCACTGACTTAGACAGATTATAGGGCAATCATTTTTAAATTACTTGTTGAGTTTGTTCCAGTCCCCACTGTACGGTGTCCACCCACAATTTTTGCACGGTCCTGGCATAACTTCAATCCTGATGCCTTTACTGAGTGGCTGACCAATAATGTTCCCAAGCTGACATCTGATCCCAACTCGGATGCAGATAACTATGACAACTAGATCAGAGCAGCAATAGATAAATTAGCTCCCTTAAGATCAGTATCCCAACACAGACACAAACCTACTGCCCCTTGGTATATTGCGGAGCTAAAAAATTTGAAATCACAGTGCAGGCGAACCGAACGTAAATGGAGGATGCATTATACTACCGAAGGCAGGCTTACCTATAACAAATCTCTTACAGAGAACAAGGAAGCAATTTTTAGAGCCAAAACGGACTTCTATACTGGCAAGATAGAGGAGGCAGAGAACTCTACTACAGAGGTCTTTAAGACCGTTCCCCCACTATCAAAGCTTCAGCAAGGTGAATCGTTTTATCCTGATCAAACTCTATGTGACCAAATTGCCTGGTTCTTCCAGTCAAAAGTGCAAGCAATTTACAGCGAACTGGAGGGATTAGACCCTGGCCCCCATAATCCATCTTCTCAGGACAGTGAGGAGGGGTTAGAAATTATTAAGCAGCTATCCAGCTTCTCGGCTATGACAGTGGACTCTGTAAATGATCTTGTATTGACCATTAAGTCTAACTCACCAGAGGATCCCTGCCCACCAAATCTTGCTGCAAGATTAACCAACTCCCTATTGACCCCCCTTTTAAATACTATTGTGGGGTCTGGAGATTTTCCCACAGCATGGAAGAAAGCATGCATTAGACCTATTTTAAAGAAGCACTCCTTGGACCATAGAGACGTCAGGAGCTATCGCCCTATCTCCTGCCTTCCTTCGGCGGCCAAGGTCTTGAGAAAGCTATTAACCAGGAACTAAACTCTTTTCTTATCTTCAAAAATATTTTGGACATCTCACAACATGGCTTTCGTGCAGACCACTCTACAGAGTCAGCACTAGTCATGGCCACGGAACAACTACGCATGCAAATTGATAGTGGTGGGAGGGCGGTCCTGATCCTACTTGACCTATCAGCAGCGTTTGATACAGTGAATCATCAAATTCTTACGCAATGGCTGAAGGCAAGTGGGATCCAGGATAAGGGGCTGGCACTTCTTTCATCATTTTGACAAATGAGAACATAAGGTTTGTTTGGATAACCTCAAGTCGGACATATTTCATCTCCCCAGTGGAGTCCCATAAGGGGCGGCGCTCTCACCCACACTTTTTAACATCTATGTGTCCCCATTGGCCAAACTAGTTAGAGACTTTGGCTTCTCACTTGTGTCATATGCCGATGACACTCAAATCATAGTCTCTATATCTTCAGGCAACAAGGTGCCATCTGTAAGGTTTCATAGATGGCTTGATTACATCATACAATGGATGCACCAACTATTTTAAACTAAACACACAGAAGACTGAAATCATGGAGTTTGGTAATGGCCCTCCAATGTGGAATGTGGCCAACGGTGGCAGGAGACTGTCCGTCACCAGAGGATAAAATGAGAAATCTTGATGTGGTCTGGGACGCACAACTTAATTTCTCTGCTCAGATCAATGAGGTTACCTCAGCCTGCTATTTTACACTAAAGATCCTACGGAAGATCCTACCATTTCTTCCAATGGAACTAAGGAAAACAGTGGTGGTAGCGCTTGTGTTATCCCGGATCGATTATTGCAATGCCCTTTATCTAGGGGTTGACAAACTGCAGCTAAAGAAGCTGCAATCTCTTCAGAACACCGCTGCCCGGACATTACTCAATATTCCTAAATTCAATCACATCTCTGGGGCAATTAGGAGTCTCCACTGGCTCCCTATTAAACAGCGTATTGAATTCAAGGCTTTATGTCTGGGCCACAAAACCTTGTATGGAGGCGGTCCTATGGCGTACCGCAATTTATTTCAATGGTACTGTCCAGGGTGTCCATTAAGGTCTGCCAATAAGGGGTTGGTCAAAATCCCAAAATGGAATAAGGCCTGATGGGGTGGTAGATGCCTCTCCTATCTGGTTCCCAAAATCTGGAACAGGCTGCCCATGGATATATGATTGCAATTGGTTTGGTCTTAGTTCCGAGGTTTATTAAAAACGTGGCTTTTTCCAGCTTAGCAGCAGATTTTATCTTATGGATTCTTCCTCTCTTCTGTGTTTTTTCCATCGCCAAGACGGCTCGGCAATCACGCGCTATATAAAACCCTTACTTACTTACCGCCTAAACTGCATATACCAGGAGGCGCAGGAACGCTGCCCAAGATGCCAAGCAGACGACGCTGACCTACTACACATGACATGGACGTGCCCGCGATTGGCAGGTTTTTGGGCTGGGGTTGCTACTATACTAGGAGATGTGACAAGGACCGATGGCTGGGACACAGCAGAGCGATGCATTCTTAGGCTGTGCTGACACCCTAAGACACATAAGGTACAGCTCCGGTTTTCAGATTTGGCTTTAATCATAACGAAGCATTCTATCACCATGAGATGGCAATCTTCCTTGGCACCAACAATGCAGGGTTGGCAGGAAGAGTTGATACGATGGGGTAGAGCCGAAAGTGCAACTATCCGTAGGGAGGAGTACAGGGGGTTATGGAAAACACGAATATCCATGGAATGGGACATGATGCTGGAGAGGCCCAAAGCCACTGACCCATTAACATAACTCAACTCAGGGCACGGCCTCCATAGTCCGTGGCCTCAGATGCCCTCCCGGTGCCCACAGGGCCTGTTCAAGGGCTCTGTATACGCCTCTAAGCCTCTACAAGGAGATTTCACGCACCCTGAGCCAGATTCAGGGCAGAGTACGCCAAACATGGGGTGAGCCAGATGGGGCGGAGGGAAGGGGGGAGGGTCAGGGGAGTTACGGTTTACTGTTTTTATTGTCTAACCACCTGCACCTGCCACATGGCACAGATTATATGTCTTGAGAAAATGAATAGAATGTTGTTGTTTTTTTAAATAGATGTAAAAACATTTGCCTGCTTCATGAATAGAAAATATGAAAAAGATGTCCAGTTTAGATAAGTCCAACCACTTTGTGATACCTGCTGCTCAGCCACTGTGACTGTGGAGTGGAATGTTGGTGTGAGAGGTGACTGTGGAATGTTGAATGAGTGAGGATGTCAGTTGGTGTATGGGCTGAGCAGCAGGAAGGCTGCTCCTGGTGGGGCTTAACCCTGTAACATCCGATCTTAAATAAACCTACAGGAAAACTACATGGACCAAACTTACTTCGGTTCACATTTTGGCTACTATTTTGAAGGAACCTGCGTATTAGAACTGGACGATGGAAGCGAAGATGTATGGAAACATTTTCTACTGAAATTTCAAGCATGTAGAAACTTTTAGGTAAAGGAACTTCTTTTTAAACTAATAGCTGCGCTTTGAAAAGCATTCTGGCACCCCTGAGCGCCACCAGTGACCGTGTCATCGGTCGCCCACAACCCAAGTGTGCCAGTTCTTGCTGTATTTGCTGGGGCAAAGTGCCTTATAGTCCTTGACACCAACGGCATTGAGGGAAGAGCGTCTGTGGCAAGTGCAACATTAACAGCTGCCCGAATTGTCAAGTGTATTTACTTTAAAGAGTTCATATTCAACACACCGTCGAGTGTGAGAAGCCCTGTGTAGTATTCTCCTATTTCTATTGATCTCTTATGATAACTTGCTCCTAGCTGCTCAGCCTGTGTGAGTATTCTGAGTGGAATCTTTGGTGTGTGGGCTGTGTGTGGAATGCTTGGATGACTGGAGCAGAATGACAGTTGGAAGGATGGGGATGAGCAGCTGGCAGGCTGCTCCCGGTGGGACTGTTGAGGGACTATTGATGGAGCTTACTGAGACTTTCTTACCTGCTTTATCTACTCTTCAATAAAACTACATTGACTTCATCATACCTGTGTTGTGCTAATTACTACACATATTTTTGGCGACGTAGATGGGATGTTTGTTTTCACTGTGTTGTGCAATGCTGCCATCTAGTGGCTATTTCTCACGTATCAGTTTACAGTGTTTCAGTCTAAGTTTCACTGTTCAGTATCTATGTAGCAATATTGAATGTTTTATTTCAATTACAGCTTTACAGTATTCATAAGTTTTCCCTTATGTTAGGAACATGTAGTTTTCTTTGCAGGAGTTAGCTGCCCCTTCACAGGTGTGAACCCTTATACACGGTAAGTGTACCCTTACATAAGGGTTGGCCCTACGGTGGGGTAAGTTTTAGGATTTTATGTCCAACTTTATGCAATATTACATTTGTACCCTTACGCAAGGGTGTTTTCTTTTATCTGTAGCAGGGCCTAGGCCCTGCTTGCTTAAGGCGACTTGTGTCGCACGATTTTTCTTGCTGAGACTACACATTGCTGGCCTCCTCTCATTGGAGAGCTTTCCCATTTAATTTTACAGGTTGTCCCTTAGTTACTAGTGGGGCAGGACATTGGGTGCAAGTCCCTATGTTCTCAAGATGTTTTTGATTCCTTACATAGTGCGAGTTTGTTTTAATCACAGGTTGTCCCTTCTGATTTATAGGGGCAAGATGTTGGGTATGAGTCCCTATCCTCCATATTTTACATACACGTTGGTTGTCCCCTGTTTAGGCTGGGGGCAAGAATTTGGGTTGACAGTCCCACTTTCAACACTTTTACATGGAGTCTCCCCTACATGGGATAATATAAATGTTTGTTGCCTTTATTAAGAGGGGGAGATGGGTATTTCGTATTTTATATTATGTACTTTTTCTCTTCTCTTTTTATCTTGCTTAGTCGCTACCCCTCTCGTGATGTCGTTTATGTCATCCCTGGGTTACTGACTATGTTACTTATCTTTTGCTGTGGCGTTACAGTCTTAAGATTTTGGTACATGTATCAACTTATCTTTTGCTGGTATGTTTACAGTTTTAAGATGTTCGGTGTATGTATTTAGCGTATACATTTATGCTTGGAGTTTTAAGACGTTTTTATTATTTATCTTATCTTGTATTTTTAGGTCTATAGTTTCAAGATCTTTAGTTTCGTCTTTCAATTATAAGGAAAGAGCTATGTAGTATTCTCCTATTTCTATTTATCTCTTATGATAACTTGCTCTTAGCTGCTCAGCCTGTGTGAGTGTTCTGAGTCGAATATTTGGTGTGTGGGCTGTGTGTGGAATACTTGGATGACTGGAGCAGAATGACAGTTGGATGGATAGGGTTGAGCAGCTAGTAGGCTGCTCCCGGTGGGACTGTTGAGGGACTATTGATGGAGCTTACTTAGAACTTCTCACCTGCTTTATCTACTCTTCAATAAACCTACGTTGACTTCATCATACCTGTGTTGTCCTGATTACTACACTCTGCTGTCCCAGTTTGTGGACTATGTTCTTCCTTATTTCCTTATTAACAAAAGGGGTTCCCGATAAACCAATAGGCATCTGGGTAAAATATAATTAACTAAAGACAAGTGATGCCAACGGTATTTTACTTAAAGAAAAGTTATTAGCAGGAACAGATACTACAAATTATCTGTCTCAAAACATTATGAATTGTACAGAATCAATCTATCATAATATTATAACGTTCATCTAGTGGCTATTAGCACCAACTGAAAAAAAGATACACAAACAGTAGTTATGATTTGTAACTTTCTTTTAAAAGTCCTTTATCATTTTTTTTATCATATGTACAAATCAACCAGTCAAACAATTTATAATCTTGTGAGAAAACAATCAACAAAATCAAAATTTCTTCTTGTTAACCCTTAATCCTTGGGTTATGTATGAAGCCCAATTGATTATATACAAGGAAAATACTGGCAATGTCTTTTCTGGCCTTAATGCTGGGGGTCGCGTAACTAGTTAGCATGGAGGAGTCTCGTTCGTTATCGGAATTAACCAGACAAATCGCTCCACCAACTAAGAACGGCCATGCTAACTAGTTACGCGACCCCAGCATTAAGGCCAGAAAAGACATTGCCAGTATTTTCCTTGTATATAATCAATTGGGCTTCATACATAACCAAAGGATTAAGGGTTAACAAGAAGAAATTTTGATTTTGTTCATTGTTTTCTCACAAGATTAAAAATTGTTTGACTGGTTGATTTGTACATATGATAAAAAAAAATGAAAAAGGACTTTTAAAAGAAAGTTACAAATCATAACTACTGTTTGTGTATCTTTTTTCAGTTGGTGCTAATAGCCACTAGATGAACGTTATAATATTATGATAGATTGATTCTGTACAATTCATAATGTTTTGAGACAGATAATTTGTAGTATCTGTTCCTGCTAATAACTCTTCTTTAAGTAAAATACCGTTGGCATCACTTGTCTTTAGTTAATTAACTTCCTTATTTCCTGTCAAGAGTATGAGCCACAATGAGTCACAGCTCTTGTGCCCCCCAAAGACCGTGTTGTCCCCAGATCCAGTATTTGGAGCGACCGAACTTAGGGGCCCATTACGATGTCGGGCGGATCACCACCGCCATGGTGGCGATCCGCCCGACATTAATGCCTGCCCGCCCGCCACCCATTTCCCCCACGCCATATTACTATGGCGGGGGGGACCGCGGCGGACGTAAACACCGCCCGCCGCTTTTCCGCCTTGGTTGCCTTACGGCCGGGGCGGAAAATGTTTAATATGGTGGCGACACCGCCAGCTAGATTATGATGGACTTCCTGGGAAAGGCATGCGGAGACTTCCTGCGGGGGCCCGTTGCGGGTCCCCCGGGAGTCTGGGGGGTGCACATGGAGGGAACCATAGGTACCCCCCCGCATTTCAAAGTGCAACATGGCAGGCACCGAGTGGTGCCTGTCATGTTGTGCTTTGAAATGCACAATGTGCATTTTTACCATTGCGGCGGCGGCGCTTCCTGCACCGCCCGCCGCAATGGTAAAAATACATGATGCACACGCCAGTGTGGCGGGCGCATCCTAATGCCCAAGGTGGGACCGCCGCTCCTATGGCGGGCGGTCCCGTTTTGCATGAGTATGGCGGGTGGGCAAAGTCCGCCTGCCATCCTAATGGGGGCCTTGGTGTTAGAAGAGATGTTAAGTTGGGCAAGGATTATGAAGAGTTCACAGTGTCTGCCTCTTGCTAGAGGTTTTCATGGTGTGCTGCACTTTGAAAGAGGTGTGTAGAGGGGAGCAACGATTTTCACCTTGTCAGCACTTTACTAAGGAAAAGTTGACCCAATACCTACTGCTGCCATGCTTTCATTTGGTCACTGCAACAAAACTGCTCCTTCATGGAAACACACCTGTGCCAACCACTACGACTTTCTGTATGCCACCCGTTTTGTTATGGATTAATATCACTAATGTTGGGATTGGTGAGGTTCTCAAAATAACGTGAGTAGTTTGTAAAGTGACACTTATTTATACCTTTAAAGCCTTTTTGCGCGGCTGCTGTGGAACAGTTTATAACGTTATCTACAAATTCAAAATTGGAACTGTGCGCGTGCACCATACCAGTCTTCTGGTCTCGCGCTGTGCCGCTGTTGTCTTCAGTGATGTCTACGTTTGCCAATCTCCTGGGCTGCCAAAGGACGCTCTGCAGTGAGGACGTGCGGTGAGCCATCGGGCTCCGCGTTGAATAGGTGCCACCATCTTGGGATTTCCAGGAACTACATACTTCTGGACATTATTATTCCAGTGTACTTCAAGTCTCAGAGTCTGCATTTGGGATGCAGAGTGAAACCTCAGCAACAACAGCGTTTTTAGGTCGAGGGACCTATGAGCTGCGAAGCAGCTTCCGGTCCGGAGATCTTATGTTGTATAGTAGGGCAGTTTAGACCCGCCTCTCAGCTCAGTTCGCTTCCATTGGCTGGCTTCCTAAACAGAGGCCAGCCATTGGAAGAGAAGTGAGTCACTCCAAACAAGCCCCGTCTTTTTCGGATTCGGGGGCGTAAATTTTGCTGTTCTTTAGCTTGTGACGTCGTCCGTCACTCAGGACAGCAAAACACGCCCCCGAATTCAAAAAATTCCGGAAGTTTGAGGCCGCCATTATCCTGCTGGTAAGGTTGAGGTAGGCTGCTCTGCTGCAGCCCAGCCGGTGGCCCCACCACGTGCAGTGGTCCCTAGCCCCCAATAATGCCCGACCGCGGAAAGGTGTCCCCTGCACAGACCGAGTAAAGTATGAAAATAAGCACTGCACCTGTCCCTTAAGTCCGCCTGCTTTTCACCGAGCCCCGGTCCACCTCTCATCTATGTTTGCAGGCTGTGAGGCTCGACGTGCAGGCTAACCAAACTCATGGAGGCTGACGGAAAACTCCCTAGTCACAGGGCGAGCGGGAATAGTTTCCCGAATGTGGATTAGGTTCCCTTCGTGTTATTTATTTACAAATAGCGCAATCAGATCTTCCTAGAATTTAGCGCCTGACGAATGTTCTGCTGTATTGGTGAAGTCCCGCTATGCCTTCGTAATTAAACGAACTTGCAGCGAAAAATATTTATTGGCATGCATTCCTTCCCTGCCGTGTTTTATTTGTTTGTTATTCTTTTGCTCCCGTGTTGCCCTAAAGTAATGCTTTTCCTTTGGCTCTGATGATGCCATTACATGCCCCTGCGTGTCTTCTGGCACTGGAGCCCCCACCCTCTCTGCTCCTCCGATGCTGCAGCCCAGCCGGTAGCCCTCCGCGTGCAATGGTCCCTAGCCCCCATTAATGCCCGACCCCGGAAAGATGTCCCCTGCACAGATCGAGCCCCGGTGCGGCAGCCACAGTGTTTTTTTGGATGCTGCACCGGATCAATCCCAGCTCCGGTAAATGTATATTATAAAAGCGGGGTGCGGGGGAGAGTGCAAACTAGGAAAGAAAACTTGCAGTGGGCTGCCTTTGAGCTGAGCGAGCCTGCCTGCTGTGACAGGGCAATTGCTAATGAACATTTTCAGCATATGGTAATTGCGTAATTAAACGAACTTGCAGCGAAAAATATTTATTGGCACGCATTCCTTCCCTGCCGTGTTTTATTTGTTTGTTATTCTTTTGCTCCCGTGTTGCCCTAAAGTAATGCTTTTCCTTTGACTCTGATGATGCCATTACATGCCCCTGCGTGTCTTCTGGCACTGGAGCCCCCACCCTCTCTGCTCCTCCGATGCTGCAGCCCAGCCGGTAGCCCTGCCACGTGCAATGGTCCCTAGCCCCCATTAATGCCCGACCGCGGAAAGGTGTCCCCTGCACAGACCGAGCCCCGGTGCGGCAGCCACAGTGTTTTTTTGGACGCTGCACCGGATCAATCCCAGCTCCGGTAAATGTATATTATAAAAGCGGGGTGCGGGGGAGAGTGCAAACTAGGAAAGAAAACTTGCAGTGGGCTGCCTTTGAGCCGAGCGAGCCTGCCTGCTGTGACAGGGCAATTGCTAATGGGGAACATTTTCAGCATATGGTAATTGCAGCTAAATATACTTATTTCACGAGTGTGGCAAACACTCCTGTGTAATGTTAATCGTTGTCTTGCATTGTCTGAGTTTGGCAACCATTTTGGGCGGCACAGAAATCGAACGAAAAGTCAAGAGAATGTCTCTAACAATCTATCCAACAACCACTCCAGATGGAAGAAGCTTCCAGGAAAGTGAATGCGTGCCGTTTCATTTTTTTGCATACTTCCTCGTGCCACATCACTGACGGGGGCATGATATGCCGCCAGGAAAGGCACTGTAGGCTGTTGGCATTTGTCAAGCTCTGTTGTTGTTCTCATCTATGCCCCCCTCATGCCAACTGTGCGACTGGCTACCCCAGTGCATTCTGGTAATTGCAGTCTCGGTGAAGGAGAACAGGCAATCATTCCTCCCACTGTTCCCAGTTGGCGATTGTATTTAGGGTATAACATGCCTGCGCTGACTAATGTAGGCCTGAATTGCTAAGTCATTCCTTCTCACGCGTCTTTGGCAGTGACTAATCCGCACGGTGTCTAAAGATCAGGGGGCGAAGCTAGTGCAAAACTGTTTGAAGTCAGGTGAAAATATAAAATTACTTTGAGCAGACAGTAACGGCCCTTATCATGATGGAACACGGTACAATGTTCTTCTGTGCACACACAGCTGGAAGCGAACTCTCCACTCTGGCCAACTGCAATAAACAATCTCTAGAGATTAATTTTGACTATTTCTTCAAAAGGGGAGACCATTACATTTAGGAAGCATTTTAACTCACAAGCAGGGCAGAAACGTTTTAAATCACTGCAATGGTGAAAAAGTTGCTAATGGGGAACATTATCAGCAATGGTAATTGCAGCTAAATATACTTATTTCATGAGTGCTGCAAACACTCCTGTGTAATGTTAATCGCTGTCTTGCATTGTCTGAGTTTGACAACCATTTTGGGCGGCACAGAAATCGAAGGAAAAGTCAAAAGAATGTCTCTAACAATCTATCCAACAACCACTCCAAATGGAAGAAGCTTCCACGAAAGTGAATGCGTGCCGTTTCATTTTTTTTTAAATACATACTTTATCGATTTTACAGAGTGCCGCATAAAGTGTGGGTGTGAAAATGATGGATGCATAGGCGGAGCTAGAACTATTGAATACGTAGAAAATTCTACGTTCAAATTAGATTAATTAAAGATTGAGGCATTTAGCTATGCAAGACATCAATATTATAACGTCTACATGCAATTGAGGATTTATCGGAGGTTAATTGTCATTCAATGACCGTATGTAAACATTAAAATTCGAAAGAACATTCCTAAGGAACCCACCCCCTGCCTTTTATTTGGCTCACCTCGTTATCCTTTAGCTTATTCCGAGCTCGGTGGGTGGCCGGTCATGGCTGTTTGTCAGGGAAAGGGGGACTCGTGTTTTATTTGCATTGTGGAAAAGGGGGCTTGGTTGCCTTAAGGGCTTCAAGCATTCGATCCCATTTTATCGAGATCTGTGTTTTCCATAGGCCCCTATATTCTTCTCTCCTAATGGTTGCACTTTATGCATTGCACCATCAGACTGCCTCCATGTGCCATGAGTGTAATGTTGGGGGGAGGGCTGACTTCCACCTCACAGTGATGGAGCGCTTCGGTATAATTAGGGCCAAATCAGCAAACCGGAGCTGTACTTTTTGTGACTTGGGGCGTCGGTAAAGGCCTGCGTTTTGTTTCATAACAAATAAATTGATGGCAGGAGTTCCCAATATTTTGATAATCTTGAAAATAACTTCATCATTTAGCACCCACAGATGTTCTTCCACATGATGATAGCTGAACTAGGTTTCCTTTGCGTTCTACAGATCTGTGAGATGGACTGCCCTGAGGCTGCTATGCCAAAATGTCATATGGCCTCATTGGAAGGGCTTGAGATCAGTTTATCTCTTGAAGAATGTTGAGGTAATGCATTGAAGTTTGCATTGTGTATGGTGTGCAGAAAAGTGGATTTGGAAGTAAATGTTCGCACATAAGACATTAGGGTCAGGCCGAGCGTCCTAAGTTGCATCACAATGGTATGACACCTCAGCTCAAGGTTTAGTTTTCCACAGTAGGCTCCCCATCCCCACTTTGACATCTGTTACAATGGCCTAAGAGCGTTCTGAAAGGGGACGTCTTGGAGCAACATGTTCGTCTTGGAGCAACATGTTCTTCTTGCATCATCACACTACAAAGTGAACATATGGTTTGTTCATCAAGATTTGTTTGTCCCAATTCCTCGACATCTGAGAACACCGGTCTTCCAGAAGCTTTCCAAAAGGTTACATATGAAGTTTGACATTCAGGAAGATGCACAAAACCATAGATCCTTGAACAGAAAAGATGTGTCCTACTGTTCACAGTTTCCCCAGGAACTGACTCTTGCTCTGAATTTATGACAGTCTCTCCTCTAAAGGAAACACTTTTGAGATCTGTGTTTCTCGCATTACCATCTGAGCACTGAACGACAAACTGGTTTGGAAGACAGATTTGTTTTCACTGATCTACAAATCTGCATCTTGAAGCAGGCCGACAGCCATCCATAGACCCTGTAGTATGCTATGATCTGCGATGGTCTTGAGAAACAAGTCTACCATTAGCATGCACCCGGACATTGTTTAGGGGTTAATATGCAAGTCAAAGGGGGCGCTTTGTGCAGGTGAAGATTTCCGATGTGCAAGAATTCTTCTGAGCAAACTGGAAACGTTTGACAAATAAAAAATAATCTTTCCCAAGAAACATTAAGTACATTGAACGGAGGCCAGACATTGGAGGAGAGGGGCGTCACTCCCTTTAAGCCCCGTCTTTTCCAGATTTGAGGGCGTGTTTTTTAGGTTCTTTCTATCGGTGACGTCATTCGTCACTCAAACCTAAAAAACACGCCCCCCAGTCTGAAAAAGGCGGGGCTTATGTGACTCTCTCGAAGGCGCCTATCGGCAGCTGGCCCTGTGAAAGCGCGTCCGTCCTCTGAACTCTGGAGTTCGCCCTGTGACAGATGTCCCGTAAAGCTCCACGGAGGTATTTCCCTTTTGTGATACGCGAAACCCGATACCGTTCAGCATGTCAATACAATTCAATTATCTTTAGTCGATTCACACAAAGTGTATCATAAAAGAATACATAAGGTTAACATTTCTTTAAAAACATGGGCAAACTTGTAAAATTGGTTAGCATAAAAAGGGATAAAAATGTGTGTGGCTCTGTGTGTGTGTGTGGCTCTGTGTGTGTGTGGCGCTCTGTGTGTGTGTGTGGCGCTCTGTGTGTGTGTGTGGCTCTGTGTGTGTGTGTGTGGCTCTGTGTGTGTGTGGCTCTGTCTGTGTGTGTGGCTCTGTCTGTGTGTGTGGCTCTGTCTGTGTGTGTGGCTCTGTCTGTGTGTGTGGCTCTGTCTGTGTGTGTGGCTCTGTCTGTGTGTGGCTCTGTCTGTGTGGCTCTGTCTGTGTGGCTGTGTCTGTGTGGCTGTGTCTCTGTGTGTGTGTCTCTGTGTGTGTGGCTCTGTGTGTGTGTGGCTCTGTGTGTGTGCGGCTCTGTGTGTGTGCGGCTCTGTGTGTGTGCGGCTGTGTGTGTGCGGCTCTGTGTGTGTGCGGCTCTGTGTGTGTGTGGCTCTGTGTGTGCCTCTGTGTGTGTGTGCCTCTGTGTGTGTGTGTGTGTGTGTGTGTGTGTGTGTGTGTGTGTGTGTGTGTGTGTGTGTGGCTCTGTGTGTGTGGCTCTGTGTGTGTGTGTGGCTCTGTGTGTATGTGGCTCTGTGTGGATAGCTTTTTTGTAGGTGGCTCTATGTGTGGGTGGCTCTGTGTGAGGGTGACTCTGTGTAGGTGGCTCTGTGTGTGTGGGTGGCTCTATGTGAATGACTCTGTGTGGGTGGCTCTGTATGTGTGGGTGTGTGGCTCTGTGTGGGTGTAAATGTAATAGGGCATGCATATGTGAGCGATTAAGCTATTGGCATTGTAAATGACAATGCCATTTATTTCCCGATTAAGCTATTGGCAATGTAAATGACAATGCTATTTATTTATGATTTTTAAAAAAAATGTAATGAGCAATGCCAATAGCTCTACCTTTAATTATTCCGAGACCATTGCATTGTAAATGCTTGTTCAGATTTGAAGCGTTGTGTTTCTGGCTCCAAGTCTGTGGAAAATATAGAAGTAATATAACAGTGCCATCTAGTGGCCATCTAGCACCACTGCACCAGAACAAGAAAAAGAAAAGCTAATTTGATAGAGACACAGTGAATGCAGATCTTCGAGGTACTTTCCTGGAACTGTCTTGTGGCATCCATGGGTTAGTCAGAACTTGGCAAGTTGTTGTATGGATAAACTGTCATACCAGGTGTGCTGTTCTGAAGGTGTCCTGCCTGTGGGGTGGTTCTTTGTTTATTGTTGCCGAGAACTGACTGTTTGCACTCTTTTTATTCGGGTGAGTAATCGCTCACCGGCGTAAGTGTGTTCCTGTGTTGTACCTTCTCTTTCAATTGACATTTGATTTCAGCTTTTATTTCGCTCTTACACAGGAGAACTTTGTATTGTAAGAATATTTCCTCCCTTGTGAAAAGCTTTTTGGAAGTCTATGTTACCTCCATGTGTTGTTATTTTTTTTACTCATTTAGGGTGTAGTTCTAAGTGTTTCTTAATGTAGTGAGGAAATGTACATTTGAGGGTTTTTCATTTCATCAGATATTTGGAAGTGTTCATTGTATTTTAATTGCTTTGTTGGGAGAGTGCTGTGTTTTATTTTCCTCTTGTTTCAGACAGGGAACCTCTTAACATTTTTCATGATGTTATACATGGGGTTGTGTCTTTCGTGTGCTGTGGGTTGAGGTGCAGTCGTTGTACAGTGCTGTGCTCATGATTCTGGTTTCTCTGGTCTTCCTTCGGACGTCAAGGTTTGTGTTAGGATGGTGGACATTTTTATGTGGTGGCACTTACTTCATTTTTCTTGTTTCAAAGCTTGTAATGTTTGTGTGCATTACACTTTCTTCCCTCGCACGTCAAGGTTTGCGTTGGGAGAGTGCCATTCAGGGCAAGTTCTTAGCCACATTTCTTTAGAGTGAGTGTTCTTTCCTTCTGAGTGCTGATGTTGTTGAGTATTTCGTGGTGCGCTTGGATATGTTCCGTGGGGAGTGTTTCTCACACATTCCACCCCTTCTTCTGTTGGGGGAAGGCTGAAGTTATTGAGTGAAGCGTTGTGTGCTTGCATAGGTTCCATGTTGTGTTTTCTACACATTCCACCCCATCTTTTATTGGGGGAAGTGCTTTAGTTATTTAATGTAATTAATGTTTCTTTACTGGGAGGTTGAACCATTTTGTTCTGTTCTGGTTTCGTGTTGATGCTTATGCCACACTTACCACCCTAACTTTAGGTTTTGGGTGTAGGGCAATTATTTCATGCCATATGTTGTGTGTGGAGTTGTGTTCCACACGTACGACCTTACTATGGGTAAGGGTGGAGGGCAATGTTTCTGCTGTTTTTTCCCTGTGGAATGATCTTCCACAGCTTCTAAGGTCTTAGAATGGTTTCCTACGACGTCTTCCAGTCTGTACTCTCTCTATCTCTTGTTGGCCTGGCCAGCGAGCTTGATTTTGTATTGGGGTTTAGTTTGTGTTTTGTGGCGTGGTAGCGTGTGTGTTGTCTTGGTTTGGTTTAAGGGAGCGTATGATTTGTTTTTGCATGGTGGAAAGGAAGAAGTGGTGTGTGTAGAATTGCTGGATTGTGTGGTGTGTTTACTTCTTCCTAGTATTTATTCTTCGTTATCTTTTATACATGTATATTGTCTGCGGTACATGTATGACATTGCTTTTGCTCTGATGCCCCCGTGCTGCATGTAATTACTTTGTCATCTTTTGCATGCACCATTTACTTTGTGATCCTTATGGAATAGATTCTCATTTGTATAAAGAAAGGGAGATATGTTATACCTGCTGCTCAGCCAGTGTGACTTGGAGTGGAATATTGGTGTGAGAGGTGACTGTGGAATGTTGGATGAGTGAGGGTGTCAGTTGGTGGATGGGCTGAGCAGCAGGAAAGCTGCTTCTGGTGGGGCTCAACCCCGTAACATCTGATCTTAAATAAACCTACATGAAAACTACATGCACCAGACCTGCTTCTGTTCACAACACACTTGTTACTCAGATGGCCTGCCATACACTAGGACCAGGAATGAACAGATATGTCTCCATGTTAGTGTTGATATGGGATAGGGACTCAATGGTTTCATTGAGTTTGGGACATCTGTTATCAAAATGTCCTATTGTTCTGAAGCAAAGGAAAGCCATGTCAAAACCGGTATTTCTTATACTTGGGACTGATTTACAAAAGCTACCACCTACACATGCAGGGATTGCATTTGTTCATTTTTAATGACAGAAAATGGAAAATATCTTATTGGATCTGAATTACTACTAACTAAACAGTACCCAACAGGGTGTAATTTCGGAGCTGTTACAATAAAGGTGCATGCCTCCCCACTAAATTTGAAAAGTTTTGAGTAAAGAGGCAACTGCGAGAGGATCAAGTGGTCATAGCGAGGCTTAAGCACCGAAAAGAAAGGAGACCCATGGCAAAGATGCTACACAACTGGAGGCACCTGGGGCTCTGGAACCAAAGAGCACTCCATATAGGATGAAAATATATCCTAAAAGCAGGTTTAGATGAAGCATGTGGGTTTTGACTGAGCAAATGATATAGAGGATGCTTGTGAAGCAGTAAAGATACAAGAAGCAGCTGCTAGAAGAACATTAGGAAAATTATTTGCCCAATTGAGTCAACAGAGAAGCTAACTATCACAAATAGAGAACAAATTATGAGCTCACTTGAGGAAAGATACCAAAGGAAGATTGCCTGATGAGGCATGACAGCGATGTATGGTTTGAAGCTCTAGATGAGATAAGAGAACATGCAATTGTAGACAATTGTTGGAACCTTGTCCCACTCTACCAACAATTGTCTTGGCTCTTGTAGCCAGAGGCCGCTGTGGCAAACAAGGACTAACCTTCAAGAACAGCTAGCTTCAGGAAGCAAAAGCTTGAACTCTGCTGAACTAACCTGAGATTTTGTAGTTAGACGATGAAGAGAAAACCAAAGGTTTTAACTATGGATATGCAAATGATGTGAAAATAATGAAATTTAAGCGTGAATCTGCATGATTTTGATCAGCAAAAACAACAATAGATGGACAGAATGCAGAACAATGTCAAACATTCACCCCAGTACAGTGATCTGGGCCTAAATTCATCGTTTTTTTGCTCACCATGCCATTCCAGTTTGAACCTAGCCATATGCAAATAAGTCTTGACCCTGTGCCCAATGGGAACAGTCCAGCCCGAACTGCCAGGCCAGGCCCTCCCTGGACTGAAAACAAGCATCCTAAGACCGGTTTCAGGGTTTCACCCGCCATCAGCCAGGATAGCTTGACTCCAGTGGCATTGAGAGTACGGGAACCACGTCTGGGCATACCCGTCCCACTCGGGGTGACAAACGCAAAAACAACATTTGATGACAGAATGCAGAACAATGTCATACATTCACCCCAGTACAGAGATCTGGGCCTAAATCCATTGTTTTTTTGCTCACCATGCCATTCCAGTTTGAACCCACCCATATGCAAATCAGTCTTCATCCTGTGCCCAATGGGAACAGTCCAGCCCGAACTGCCAGGCCAGGTCCTCCCTGGACTGGAAACAAGCATCCTAGGACCGGTTCCGGGGTTTCACCCCTCATCAGCCAGAATTACTTGACTCCAGTGGCACTTCCGAAGATAAAAAGAGTTAGGTGTGGAGGAAAACGCTTCTCTTTCCTGGCATCCAAACTTTGGAATTCACTGCCCACACACCTGAGAAGGTTACCCAATAGATCGGTCTTTAGGAAGGAAATTAAAACATGGCTCTTTTCCCAACTGTAAACCTGCCAGCTGCTATGCTTAGCTACTTTGCTCAGCGCCAAGCCGCCTCGGCAGTAGTGCGCTTTATAAATACCCTCTGTTCGTCAGTCAGTCATGGAGAGCACGGGACCCAAGTTGCTGGGCTCTATCTACGCTCCCAACAGGGGCCAAGAACAATTTCTACCCTCAATGCTGTCAGAGGTGCTAGCCCTGCAGACACAGTGGTTACTACTTGGAGGAGATCTGAACCTTGTATTCGATGCAGATAAAGATAGAGCCTGAAATCGATTTGAGAGGGGGCTCTGTCGAAGAGAAGGGGCAGCTGGCTGTGGGAGACAGAGTAGCTGGACCTCTGGAGGGAACCTCACCCACATACTCTTCAGACCCCTTCTTTCCGCATACTCGTAAATATATGCAAGGATCCATTATTTGCTGCGGACTAGGGGTGTACACAATCTGATGAAGGCATCAGATATAGAGCCAGTGGCATTATGAGACCATGATGCGGTCGCCCTTACATTGGAACTCACACCACTAGAAAGACCCTCTGGTACACGGCGACTCAGGGAGACCCTGCTCCAATGCCCGATGGTCTTACAACACATACCTACAGAAATACAAACATATTTAGGCTTCAACAACATCCCGGAGACCTCAGTCTCCAAGCTGTGAGAGGCTCTGAAAGTTGAAGTGAGGGGTAAACTTATAGCAATCTTGGCAGCGGACAACAAGACCCATCAAAGACCAGAGAGCAATTGACAAATCAGGTCAGAGAGCTAGAACGTATCCGCAGTCTAACTGGGCCCTGAAAGTAAGGCACCAACTATGCGCAGAGAGTTCTTAACTTGAGGGATTGGACCTCGACAGGGTGGAATATGAAGCCCTTCAGCTGAAACATTCCTTCTATATCGGGGGAGATAAACCCAGGCGGCTTCTAGCTAATAAGGTGAGGGCCCAGCGTTAGCAAACAGGGGTCTACTCCATTCTCGAGCCCTAGCTCTATCCCCCCAGCCATGTTGTCGTTGGCCATTGTGGTTGTTAGACCTGGCACCTTGGCGTGGGTTTCCCTTCCACTTTTTGTTACTGTGCCTCATGTGTTTTGCTGGTGTTAGCTGCCCAGAGCACTGTGCCACTGCCAATTAGTGCCACAGTGCAAGTGCTCCCTGTATAAAATGTATATGTTGATTGGATTCCATGATTGGCTTATTTGGTTTACTGTCAGACCCCAGTACAGTGCACCAGGAGTGCCCAGGGCTTGTAAATCCAAATGCTGCTGGTGGGCTTGCAGCACTGGTTGTGCCACCCACAGAAGCAGCCTTGTAAAATGTGTCTATGGTTTGCCATCGCAGAACCTGCGTGCAGCCAGGCGCTGTCATGCTGACTGGACAAGTGCACCCACTTGCCAGTCCCTAAACCTTCCCTTAAATGCATATTAGTCACCCCTATGGTAGGCCCAAGGGCAGGGTGCATTGTGAGTATAAGGTAGGACAAGCCCTGATGTGTGTGGCATGTCCCAATAGTGAATTACAGCTATTTTCGTTTTTCACTAGTGGAAGGCTACCTGTTCTCATAGGCCAGAATGGACTGTTAGAATTGTTACACTCCATGATCCTAACAGACTCAGGGAACATGGTAGAAAGTAGAGTTTAGTATGCCTGAACTCAGAATAACAAAGTACATCTTTTAGTAAAGTTTATTTTAATATTCTGTGTTTGCAAATAACACTTTTAGAAAGTAGGTATTTGCTTGCCTAACCATTTCATCCCGCCTCTGCTAGGATGTGTATCTGCTGTCTGGTTTCTGTGAGTGACAGGGCTGGGGAATTCCAGGAGACAGGCTGGGGCAGCCAGATGGTGAATAGGAAGATTACATCCAGATGGGTGGGAGGAGTGCACCTGGACTCTGAATAGGGCTGTGCTCTGCCACCACAATGCTGGCTCCACCTCCTGTGGAGCGTCTGATGTCTCTGCCCTGCATACTGAATAGAGAAACCAGAGTCCGGAAAAACAAAGTATTCCAGAATTGGTTTGAACTAGGCAAGGGCCCCCTGGCCTGAAAGAACAAAAGAATTGTGGTATAAATATTGGGACCCTGAGCCCAAGAAATCAGATCCTGCTGAAACAAGAAGAACCTCTGCCCGACGAGAAGGAACTGGGAAAGCTGTAAGGAGGAGTACTGTACCTGACCTGGGGGATTGGCCTGCAGTGGTTGCCTTGCTGCTGAAGGAGAGGAGAAAGACTGGAAAAGACTTTTGCTTCAACTTGTGCTTAAAGATCTCCAAGGGCTTGTGAGTGAGCTTGTCCCCTGAACGAAGTCCCAGGACCAGTGGACTTCATCCGCCTCGCAATCCGCCACTGGAAACGCTGTTTTCAGCCGCCGCCGAGGCCGGGAGCTGTGTACGCCTCGTACGATCGAATCGAAGCCTGACCGCACAGTATAAAGCATCGCCAACCACAAGCAACGGCACTCTGTGTTCAACGACCCGCACAAGTGCCGTCAACGAGCCGTAGCTCGCACCGTGACTGGGAAGCACCGCTGCGCACAACCCGGCACGCATCGACTCGCAACACGTCGGGACGACGCGCACACTACTGTCGAGGTAGAGTCCAAAGATCGCACGGAGTTGGGTACACATCGCACGGCCCGACTCGCAACGCTTTTAAGGACTGTACGACTGCAACTCCCAAAGTATGGCTCGTACGCCGCAACGTAAGAAGAACGCACCGAGCACTGTCCCCTCAAGCAACGCGACTGAGTTTAACGACCTGCACCGGCAACGAGCCGTAGCTCGCACCGTGACAGGAGGACATCGCCGCTACACCGCTTTCTTTTCGCAACGCACCGTCCATGCTGGAAGCAACTAAGTAAAAGTACTGTACGATTTGAACAATCATCCCGTACGCATTGGACCGGCGAGTCCGCTGCGCTCGTTAGACTCTTTGTAGTATTCCTATTGCCGTGAGAGCCGGACTAAGAGTACGAACCATACAGAACTCTAAAAACAAGCATTTAACAAGAACTCTTTATTGCTAATAGTACTGTGGTTTATTTTTGTCGTTATCTTGGTCTTGTGCTAAGTCTTAAATAAAAACTCACTATTTTTGATATAAAACCTGTTTGGTGTCCATTTGTAGTGTTGTCACTTGTTTACTGTGTGTGATTACAACTGCTTAACTTACATCGCCTCTGAGATAAGCCTTGACTGCTCGCGCCACGCAACCTAGAGGGTGAGCAGGGGTTATTTCTAGGGTGTAATTCCCTTGCCCTGACTAGAGGAGATGATCCCTGCTTGTCACAAGTGAATACCTGTGCCAACCAGAGATCCCCGAGTCTAACATTGGTCATCCCAAAACCAGGGAAGGACAGGCACAAATGTAGTTCATATCGTCCAATATCGCTTTTAAACCCAGTCATCAATCTCTTCACGAGTATACTAGCATTGCGTTTGTGCCCCCTGATGCCAAGTATCATCGACCCTGACCAGGTGGGGTTTATTCATCAAAGACAAAGGAGCGACAACACAAACCAAATCCTGCACCTGATCGACAAGGCTGATCACTGGGACATCGAGGTTCTCTTACTCATGGTCGACGCCGAGAAGGCGTTTGACCCGGTACACTAGCACTAACTGGAGCAGACTCTTGTCCACTTCGGTCTGGGTGACCGCTTCTGCACCTGGGTGGTGAGCTGCTACAGCTCACTTACGGCAACAGTCAGAGTGAATGGTGTCACCTCATCACTCGGGGCACCAGACAGGGGTGCCTTATGTCGCCCCTGCTGTTTGCCCTGTACATGGAGTCATTGGCTCAACGGATTAGACATAACACAGAGATCACAGGAATCCCCTTCGGAAGGTAAAGACACACAATCAGCCTATACGCGTAGGATGTCTAAGCCTCCTTACTCAATCCTACTACATCCCTTTCGACCTTTCTTGAAGAGCTGTCCCAGTTCAGGTGCTTACAAAAAAGGGTTTTTAGCTACAGAGTAGTAGCAGGACGCTCTGCTTGGAGTGAACACAAAATGTGTAGTATAAAGTAGGGGTGTAGTGCAACTAGGTGAGGGGGAAAAGCCCTATAACCCCTCAGATGTGTGTTAGAAGACAACCAACACATTGTTCAAATTACAAGAAAGTACCCTATGCACACAACAAAGCAAAATAATAAGGTTGTGTCAGTGTCGACACATATATCGAAGTACAAAGCTAACAGAAACAACACAGGGGTTTCCTGTACAGTGTATCAACAGTTGAGTCTTTTAATTCTCTCAAAACAAGCCAACCAACACATTGTTCAAATTACAAGAAAGTATACTATATCCATACACATAATAGTTCAGTGAACAACACAATGGTCCAGCACACTAATTTCAGTTAAAGTTTACAGAAAGTGATTAATCTTATATAAGCATTTGTAATTCACATTTCAAAGGCACGTCCGAATATTGATGCCACGGCACCAAGCCGGCTGACTGTTTGTCATAATTACTCATGAAACATTATAGAGGACGTTTTGACTCAGAATTGATTGACTTCCAACCGTGCTAAATTCAGCAAATGAAAATAGATCAATACCTTACATCTCATGTGAAATATCAGATACAATCATATTTCACCAGATTTTAGAAGGAGAAACCTCATAAATGAAGAATACAGTAAAGATTTCAAGACAATGTGTTTTTTGCCCTGAAGAAGTCCGAGAGGACGACACGCGTTGGCTACGGTCTTTTTATCTTGTCAAAAAAGAAGTCATGAATGAAGATTTTGAAGAAACAACTGCTTAATTGCCATTCTTGCCTTTGAAATGGGAATTACAAATATTTATATTAGATTAATCACTTTCTGTAAACTTTAACCGGAATTAGTGTGCTGGACCATTGTGTTGTTCAAGGAAATTTGAGACCCTTTGTGTCTTAGGAGATTTAGGGGTATTGGATCTCCGGTCCATAGCACCTTGTATGTCTAGACAGAAATTATTCAACTAAGGATAGGTGCAATTTCTCTTTGCCTTAATCCCCGTTCTATTTGCATTATAGTACATAATAGTTCAGTAAAGTATTTCTATAGTGAAATATTTTATAAGCACCCACCCAGACAAAATGGAATTAAATATGCAGCACTATGGGGTAAAAACAGAAACCCCATAAAATTTAAAGTAGGCAATAATACACTATATTTATAAGAGATCACTTCGAAATATATCACAATTTGAAATTTAAAGTGGCTAAACATCGAGAAATGCCCTGTTATGTCAATAAGAAAATGCACCTGCAAAAAGTATTAGCATGCAGATTTTTCTGAACCTCAGTCATTTGTATGCATCCATAACTGTGAACTAAAACTTGGCACAATGTCGGAATTGAAAGGCAGAGCCACTTTAATCGTGATTAGTTATCATGGTTTCATTCTAAAAGGTGGGGTTAACCTGTTTGGGACTAGGTTGTATTCTTTATTTGACATGCATTTGGGGTTATGAAGATTGTGCTAAATGTTACAGCAAATACAATGCAAAATGGAACATATACTGCACGTGCAGACACACAGACGCCGACCAGTAACAAATTTAAGTGAATGAATGAATGAATTAAATAAAACTTATAAACGCGCGACTTTGCCCGAAGGCGTCAGGGCGCCTACAAAGAAAAATGAGGAGCAAAGAGGCAGAACCAAAGAGCTAGGGGTAAGCTTTGACAAAGAGCCATGTCTTCAGGGCCTTTCTGAAAGATTGTATTGAGGATAGCATCCTAATTTCTAAGGGGACAGTGTTCCACAATCTTGGAGCCAGATTAGAAAAGGCTCTGCCTCCCCACTTAGCTCTTCGCACTCGGGGAGCTGTGAGGAGGACCTTCGAAGAGGAGCGAAGATTTCTGGCGGGAACATAGGGAATCAGGAGGTCTTTTACCCCTCCAGTCTCTTTCCTGTTCAGGGCTTCAAACACCAAACAAAGCACTTTAAATGAAATTCTGGCATCAATTGGGAGCCAGTGCAAGGATTTCCTAGCGACAGTAGCTGACGACCTTCTAGGCAGGTCCAGTACAAACTTCGCCGCTGCATTTTGCACCGATTGAAGTCTTTGCAACAGGCCTTTATTAGCTCCCGCGTATAGGGCATTACAATAATCAAGCCAAGATGTTATCAATGCTACCACAGTTTGTTTCCGGGCTTGCACGGACAGATAGTGCTTAATTTTCCACAGGATTCCAATGATGCCCCAACAAGTGGAGATGGTCCGCTTTACCTGGAGGCCCATATCGAGGGCCGGGTCAATCATAACCCCCAGATTTCGTGCTGCGAGGGTTGGAGCCGGACAAGTCCCCAGAGATAAAGGCCACCATTCCGCCGACCAGATGTCTTCCTTCTCGCCAAACACAAGGATCTCCGTCTTTTCGCCGTTTAGCCGCAATGAATTGTCAATCATCCAATGGGCGACTGCCTCCATGCAGAGTCTAAACTTGGAGGCAGAAGAACGGACAGGCTGGGCGAGAGACAGCAAGATCTGAGTGTCATCAGCGTAGGACACTACCTCCATTCCAAAAGATCTAATAAGCCTGGCCAGGGGGGTCACGTAGATGTTGAACAGGGTCGGACTTAACGCCGACCCCTGTGGGACCCCCCCACTTCATCGGCAGGGATGGAGATAGGAACTCACCCAGCTTCACTCTCTGTTCCCTCTGGTCCAGGAAAGAGGCCAACAGGCTGAGAGCGGGCCCCTCCACCCCTATCTCCCTCAGACGAGATGTTAAGACGAGGGGAGACAGGGTGTCAAACGCAGCTGTGAGATCCAAAAGGATCAGCAACGTACTCCCACCCTTATCGACTGTGGTGCGGATGTTGTCAAGCACCACAGTCAGGACGGATTCCGTGCTATGACCCCTTCGAAATCCATGCTGCGAATGATCCAAAAGACCAGAGGTTTCCAGAAAGGATGAGAGATGCTGGTGAAGATGGATTTCCAGCATCTTTGCTGGGGCTGGGAGCAAGAAATGGGGTAGAAATTTTTAAGCACCTCCGGGTCCAGCGACGGCTTCTTCAAGAGCGGCTTCACCACCGCTTTCTTCCATTGGGAAGGAAAAATGCCATCCCTCAGATCCCTATTCATGATCTGAAGTAAAGGAGGCAGGAGAGTGTCCTTACATTGTTTAAGGAGATAGAGAGGACAGGGATCGAGAGGTGAACCAGACTTGGTCTTAGCCAGAAGCACTTCCAGTTCCTGTAAAGAAAGCGGGGGAAAGCTAAACAACAAGGTCGAATTAGCAAATCTAACAGACCCTAGGAGGGAAGGGATCTGAGAAGTAGGAGAGGTCGGGGAAGATGTTGGAGTCCTTTGGAGCTCAAGGGCCGAGACAATATCAGCTATTTTGTCATGAAAAAATTCAGCTATATTGTCGCACAGCTGTTGCGAACAGATAACAGGATTGGGGGTCTTCAAGGTGATCAATGAGTCCACGATGTTAAAAAGCTCTTTCGGCGAGGTAAGAGCCCCGGTGAGGTTTGAGAAATATTCCTGCTTAGTTCTTATGACCTCAGCCCTATATTCCATCAAAAGGGTTTTGTGAATTATCCTATCCTGTATGTTCCAACTAGCCCTCTAAAGTCGTTCCTGCTTTCTACAGCCTTGTCTTAATAGCCTTAAGACTCGGCATACCAGGGGGCCGATGGCCTTTTTCTAGCAGTGTAACATAAGGAAGCAGGTGCAAGCTCATCCATGGCGGCAGAGGTGACATCTTCAAACCTCCGTACCGCCGAGTCCACGTCCTCATCCGTCAAAATGGCCATGGTAGAAATTAAAGGAGCTAATAGCTCATTAGTAACCCTCCTCAGGTTCCGCCTGAGTTCCATTTTGCTGGGACCCTTCGGGATATTATTAGTAGGAGTGGTGTCCAGTTGCAGCGGGACAGCAAAATGGTCTGACCAGGAGAGCGGTATGGGGGCATCTGCGGACAGACGCCTATCATTCGAAAAGACGCCATCTAGCGTATGGCCCGCCTGGTGGGTGGCCCCTTTAACTAATTGCTGCAGACCACATGCAGATAAAGTGTCTAGGAGACAGAGAGTTTCTTTTGCCTCTGGATTTTCTAGATGAAAATTCATGTCTCCCAAGACTGTAACATTCTCACAGCCAAAATAAGGTTCTAGAATACTAAGCAGATGCTGACTAAAATCTGCTCTGGGTCCCGGGGGTCTATATATCAGCACACCAATAAATGGGACGGTATAGGATGCATTAATAGAAAAGTGTAGGGCCTGGATGGCTTTGTTTGGAGCTGAAAGAGGCGTAATGCAACACGAGTGGGAATCCCTATACAAAATACCAAGCCCTCCACCAATACGACCCACTCTATCTAATCCGACTAAGGTATATCCATCTGGGACAGCCTCTACAAGATCCGGCCCAGAGGAATCTTTGGCCCACGTTTCGGTAATAAAGACCCACGAGGGTTTATTAACCACAACAAAGTCCTTAAAAGAGACATTGTTCTTAATTAGAGATCTGGCATTAATCAAGAAGCCATGCTCTCCACTTTTGTGGTGTGAGGGATTTACTAAAGAAATTGCATTTGTGGCCCGGGGGGAAGACACAGCTCTCGTACAGCGAGACCTAAGTCACCTACAAGAGGGTAAAGAATGCAAAGCCTCGGGGGTGAGCGAGTGGTGGCAGGGTAGCCGAGCAGGTTTAAGATCCAGCAGAACCTGGTAAGGATACCTAAATCGGTCATGTCCGCTCTCGATGAAGCTAGGCGCCCCCTCGTCCAGCTCGTCCGTAGCGCGTCCGCTGTGCGGAGGCATGCCGAGAAACCTTATGTAGGGTAGACTGGAGCGCTACCAATTGCAGCCGTCCCCCACCCAAGATGTCCGATCTCGGAAATCGGTCCTCAGCCCTAAAATCGGCTGTGACCGTCCAAACTACCAGGGAGGGGAATGGAGCAGCCAAACTAATGGTGAGTGCTCAGGGAGGTGCACGGAGGTGAAATCGGAAATTAAAAGTCGCCACAAATAAAATGTGTAAGCTACGCTATTAATCAGTAAAGTACACAGTTATTAAATCACTGTTCACCACTATATACCTCCCGGCTTCTGCCTCAGGAGGGGTCCACATTAACTCACTCACACAGCAGGAATCTGTCATCTCATACCTGCAACCTGGGCATTAAATGGGCGGGTACTCACTGGTACTTAGTACAGGTACTTCTGAGTGTTCTACCCCTGAGTACCAGAACTTCTCCTTGTGCTAGGAGAGTATTGGTACTCCTAGAGACAGCTGGGGTCAGGATCTTAGCTTTGGGTACATGCAACACAGTTGCTCCTGAAAGCGAGGCTTTGAGATGGGGCGTGAGGCGCTCTGACAGTCAGTGGAGAGTGTATTCTAGCGCTGGGGTGCTGCTGCAGCTTTATATTCTAACCTGAGAGCACCACAAGAAGGACAAGACAGTTAGAGCACCCGAAAGTGAAACTGTTGATGCACTAAATGCCTGCTCCAGCCTGAGCCACCCCGATCAATTTGGTGAGAACCAGCACTTTTACTTTCCCATTTAAAGCACTACTTGCAGGTAAAAAAGTGACTTAGTAGGGACACAAACGGACTTTCTTAGTTCATCCGGATCAACACATCAAAAACTAAAGTGGACAGAAGCTAGAAGCTTCACACACAATACTTCTGTTGTAATTTAGCAGCGATTAGGATAAGCACTAGCAGAAGACATCTTGTATTTAGAGACTCGCCATGTGCTCTGTCCTACCTTCCTGTCAACTGCTCTTGAAATCTGCCTAGAGACAAGATATATTTAGCCTCTTCTGCTTCGCACATGCTCAGTTGAGCTTACAGCTGTCCTCAACTTGTAACTGTCAGGATGTGTCCACCAGAATTAGCTGTCAGCTCCTCCCACTTGTTGCCAGCACACTTTCTGTATGGACCTTATATGTACCTAAAACCAGCATTCTGTACTTGTACCGCCTTCATTTCAGCCCCTGTGTTGGTATAAAAGGACCAAGCTCCTTCCATTCAGTGTGCTACGTCATACATTACCGAAGGGTGTTGTGTGAATGTAGTTCCACCTCATGAGGTTTAATAAACTCTGTACTTTCTATTTCAGTTTCTGTGCCAACTTCTTCCTATTGGTCTGAGGACTCTGTGCAGAGAAGGGTGAATCCCTTGCACTGGTAGGCCTTGCTGAGGCTCACCGCCACAAACTGGCGCTTACAACGTGGGGTTTATCGGCGACACGGATGCCCGAAGGACTGGTCGAGACGAAGGACTGTAATCTCGCTTTTGGACGTGATCGCTGCCTGAGGAGACCAGAGTCTTGGCACCCACTGCGTTTTCCTTTCTTTCTGATCTGACCATCCAGGTGGCGCCGGTCCTCGACTGAGATCTCTTCTGTTGATTCACCGTGCAGTGACCATTTGGTCGATTTGAGAACTTGGCAGTTGGAATCTGGACACCATTTGATTGGTAAGAGCCGTTCTGCGGCACTTGCTGTTGGTTTTGATGCCTTTGATTGGTAAGGTAGTTTAGCAACACTTACTGCAGCTTTTTGTTTGTATGATTGGCCAATATTAGAATTTGTTTGACAATTATATATGCATTGCAATTCATATAGACAGGTAAAGAGGAGTTGTTTCTCTATTTGAATTTGTTTGAACGGCGCAACGTACGAAGAGTACTTTAAGCGTTACTTTGATTATAATACTGCATAATCTGCACTATTTTTGGCATGCCTGTTTCCAGCACACTCCGTAGGATGTGTTGCTTTTGTAGTGGTACCAGTTTGAAACTTGACGAAGCACCAGCCCCCCCCCCCTTTCCCCCCCCCAGAGGAGACGCCTAATAGGGACATGTATGTTAGGTAAGGTATGTCTTCCATAATGTACATCACGTTATGGAATAAATACACTTCTTAAGATCCTGAGTTGCGTTGGCCTATGCATGGGTCATTTGATTTGCAAAAGATATTGGGGCCGATTAGGATGGCGGACGGACTTGCGTCCGTCCGCCATCCCAGAGGTGGAGGGACCGTCCGCATGGACTGCGGAGGTCCCTCCGTGCAAATCAGGATGTGACCGCCACCCTGGCGGTCACATCCTGGATATTTAACATTGCGGCGGGTGCTGCTTCAAGCAGCACCCGCCGCAATGTTAAAAGTGCATGTGTAACATTTACATGCACAAAGCGGCAGGCACCGCGTGGTGCCTGCCGCTTTGTGCATGTAAATGCTGGGGGGTACCATAGGTACCCCCCATGTGCACCCCCCACCCGCCTACGCCCTGGGGGCCCGCAACGGGCCCCCAAAAGCAAAAGTACACATGCTTTTCCACGGCGGAAAAACCGCTGCGGAAAAGCATGTTTACTAATGCTTCCTAATTTGGCTGGCGGTGTCTGATAGACACTGCCAGCCAAATGAGAGCTTTTCCGCCGCGGTTGTAATCCGACCGCGGCGGAAAAGCAGCGGACAGAATCCAAGACCCACCAGCCATCGTAATGCGGCGGTGGGTCTTTGGTGACTCCGCAGAGGATTTTCCGCCTCCTCCGGGCCGGCGGTGGCTTCCGCCGGCCCGGAGGAGGTGGAAAATCCTCTATCATAATCGGCCCCTTAGTATGTGGAGCAATGGATGTTTAAGCGAAAGGCTAGGCAAGATATGTTTCACTGTGTACGAATGTGGGAGAAAGAAGTGCGTGAGCGAATGAAGCGTGAGCAAGCCTTGATTGAAAAAGAACAACGTAAGAGCATTCATGCGAAAGCATTAAAAATGAAAAATAGGGAAATTAAAGAAATTAAAGAGAGGGAAGATAGGGAGCTTCATTTACAGGTAAATGGCCAATACGCTGTTTGTAGACCTCTTATCATATACTTAATAAACCCCAAGATGATTCTCTCTTATTAGATCGTTGTCCACCTCCGTATACTCTTCCTACTGCTCCTTATGAGTCAGATGAGGACTCTTCTACAGACCAGGACAAAGCTAGAGAAACTTGCTCGATGTTATCGGCTGAACGTGCGTCTCAGATTAGATCTGCTGCGCGTAAAGCCGTTCGTAGTACTGCCACTGCTTCTGAACTTTTAGATAGTATAAAATGTTGGCAGGAAAGGGAGCAAATATATTTTACCGATATATTTGCCGCAGAGGTTATTGAACGATTTAGGAAATATTCGGTAGAAATGGAACCCGATGATGTAGCAGCAGATTGTAAACAATTACGTGGCGGTCTTTTTGTCTTCTCCCAGGTGCCTGACACGATCAGACGCTTGGTTAAAGTGCGTATTGACGCAGCCCATTTGCGAGAGGAGAAAAAGGCAGCAGATGCAGCTGCACAAACATCCCATGTCAGCATGGCACAAATTTCTACTCCTGAAACAGATAAGAATATTGTAATTAATGTGAAACCCATGCGGAAACCCGCGCCTTTGTATGTTCCTTCTAAAGGAACGGGTACAAATGATAAGACTTCTGTAGATGCTAAAGGGTATTTTATTTATAATTGGGTTTACACTCCTTGGAATAGAGCATATGTTATGGCCCTTAAAAATGCATTGACTGATCCGCAAAAGAATCCAGCAGCCTTTTATGGGGAAGTTGAGGGTGCAATTAGTTCTTGTACTATGACTTTGCCTGATATTGATTTGTTTTTTGGATTAATATTACCGCCTGATATGTGGAGAACCGTGCGTAAAGTTGATGACCGTGCAACATTTGGAGCATTATGGAAAGATTTAAAGCAGTTAGACGAAGACAGAGAACCTGCACAGAAACCGTGTCAGTTAATTTTAGACCTTTTGGCAGCAATATTAGTTAAGTTAAAGACGATTATTCCCCCTAAAAAGATAGATTGGACTGTATTAGTATCGTGTAAGCAAAAGGCAGATGAATCAGTTTCAGATTTCTTTACACGCTTTGAAGAGGCATTCCACGATTTTAGCGGCGAGTCATTGACAGATGACACGGGTAGGCATCTGTTTGTCGATAAATGTCGCAAACCTTTTGCCAGGAATAGCTAGTCGCCTGAAGGCCAGTGAGAGTTCATGGACTACCTCTTCTCCGGTTTCTCTCCCAACTATGGCTCAGTATTATGAGCGACCAGAATTAGAAGCTAAAGGTAATGAGGATAAAAAGTCTAAAGAGTTGAAAACAAAGGTTATATTAGCTCAAGCTTATGGCCCACCTTCTAGAGGTAATGATAGGGGCGGACGTGGATTTTATGGTTTGTCCTTTCCTTCCTATACTTGTTCGAATTTGTCTGTTGATCAGTGTGCATACTGCAAGAAATGTGGACATTGGCTTTCTGATTGTCCAGTACTGCGTGCTTAGCAGTGTCCACGTGGTCGGGGACAAATGAGAAGTCGCTCAGGATATTCAGGGCCTAGAGGAAGCACGAATGATCACGCTAAGTTTGATGCAAATACACGTGGGCAGTATGGGTTTAACACTTGATAGAAGGAACCAATATCAAATGTCCGACTATGTGCCGTCTGATTTTCAAGATTCTGCTTATGCATAGGATTGCCTAGGATGGGGTAAGGCATCAGTTGATGTTCCAGTAGATCAGAGGGGTCCCTATGTTACAGCACATGTTTTGGGTTCTACTGATCAGTTTCTGGTTGATACAGGAGCTACTCATAGCGCCTTGTCTAAACAATTGGTTCCTAGGGCTCCCCTGTCTGGCTTAACATTTACATCGATAGGGTTCGATGGAACGCCTTCCCTTAGCCCATTGTCACAACCACTTGCAGTTCATGTTGATAAGTTTACTGCTCCATCTCCGTTTTTACTTTCTCCAAACACACCAGACAATAGTGTCGGTATTGATATGCTCAAATATTTCAGGGCTACGATACGATGTTCTCCGGAAGGAGTACGGGTTATTTTGAATGACAACTACACTGTGATTGAGAGATCCTGTATTGTTAAAGAGGACATTGCATTAGCTTCACTCCCTAGTACTTTGTGGGCTACTTCAGATACTGATGTAGGGCAAATGGTTATTCCACCAGTGCATATTAGTGTCAAGGAGGGTGCTTTATTGCAGAGACTGCCTCAGTATAAAATTTCTCGAGAAGGAGAAGAAGTACTCACACGCATTGTACATGACTTGATCAAAGTAGGGGTCGTGGAAGAAGTTCCTTACAATGTTTGCAATAGTCCGATACTTCCCATTTTGAAAAAAGATACTGACACTAAGATTTGCAGATTTATCATTGACTTGAGAGAAGTAAACAAGATTATAGTACCGCAGTACCCTGTGGTTTCTGACATAACGACACTACCTACTTTGCTTCCTCCGACAGCAACTACATTCTCTGTTATAGACTTGAAGAACGCTTTCTTTTCGATCCCTATTCATCCTGCTAGCCGATATTTGTTCGGTTTCACTTTGAATAATCGATCGTATAGATTTTGTAGAGTTCCTCAAGGCTATACTGAGTGTCTTAGTATTTATAGTCAAGCATTGAAGAGACAGCTTGATTACTTTACTTTGCTTGAAGGAGTGGCTCTCCTACAATATGTTGATGACATCTTGTTGGCAGCCGATACGCCTGAACTATGTGAAGAGTGTACTTTGTCTTTGCTTTCTTTTCTTGCTCCGCACCATCATAAAGTGTCACAAAAGAAATTGCAATATTGTAGACTAAAGGTAACCTACTTAGGTCACCTTCTGTCTAAGGAGGGCCGTGCATTGACACCAGATCGCATTCAAGCAATTTTAGACACCCCAGTACCTTCCACGCAGAAAGATGTCCGTGCATTCATTGGGTTGACTTCGTTTTGTAGGCAATGGATATTGGGCTTTTCACACACTGTTAAACCCCTGCCAGCGCTTTTGACTAAAAACACTCCAAGCCCCCTTCCATGGACAGATGAATGTCAAAATGCTTTTCGTCAGTTAAGACAAGCTCTTTGTTCTGCACCAGTGTTAGGCACACCAGATTACACGAAGGTTTTTACACTCTATATACACGAGAAAGATGGGTGTGCATTGTCAGTTTTGGTACAGACACACGGGGACAAGCAGCGTCCCTGTGCATACTTTTCTGCAGTCCTTGATCCTGTTGCTCGTGCATTGCCTGGGTGCTTTCGTTCGGTTGCAGCGACAGCTGTGTCCATACGTCAGAGTGAAGGGATAGTTTTGTCACACAAACTGTTCACGCTAATGCCCCATGCAGTAGATGCCCTTTTGAATCAGACTAAGACACAACACTTAACTAGTGCTTGTCTGACAGGATACAAATTGACACTGTTAGCGCCTCATATTACCTTGAAGAGGTGCGCGACACTGAACCCAGCCACTTTGTTGCCATATCCTGCGAGTCAGTCTCAGTCAAAGGAGCCTCACGATTGTATATTCCTTACTGAGGAACAGACAAAATGTTGCATCGATTTGCGAAATATGCCCCTCCCAGATGTAGATGGGGAACTGTGGGTTGATGGGTCCTGTTTGAAGTTACCAGATGGCACGACTTTAGCTGCTTATGCAATCACCATGCTTGAGACAGTAGTGGAAACAGCTCGCATACCTCAGAAGTCGGCTCAAGCAGCTGAACTAATTGCTTTGACACAAGCGTGTGAACTTAGCACTGACTTGTGTGTGAACATTTACACGGATAGCCGCTATGCTTTTGGAGTGGTTCATGATTTTGGCCTATTCTGGAAGGAAAGAGGCTTTCTTACATCCCACGGGAAGCAGATCATGCACGGAGAATTAGTGCATAATCTCTTGACTGCACTTACATACCCAAAGAAAGTTGCTATTATGAAGTGCAGCGCACACAAGAAAATCGTTGACAAAATAGGACAAGGCAATGCCTTGGCAGATCGCGTAGCTCGTGAGAATGTGATGCAGCGAAGCACTACTTCCATGTTGGTAGTGAAGTCTCAAGCTGAACGTTGGCATGATGCTAGAGAGGAAGTATTGGATATACAGAGATCTGCCTCTGTGGACGAACTTGAACAATGGTCTAAAGAAGGAATGTTAGACGATGAGGGCTGTTGGCGTAACAAAGAAATTAATAAATGGAAATTACCTGCAGCCTATTTACAACCTATGGTTCAAATGGCACATGGGCTGGCACATGTTGGAGCTCTAGCAATAACTAAATTGCTTACACAAGTTTGGGAGCATCCTGAAATTGCCAGCACAGCTAAAAGAGTAGTACAGTCTTGTTTGATCTGTTGGCAGTATAAGGGACACAGACTCCTACAGGAGGGTTTGCTACACCAACCGCACATTTTCAAGTTTTGCAGATGGATTACATCCAACTTGAACGCTGCAATAATCTGAAATATGTCCTAGTGGTGGTATGTGCTTTCAGCAAATGGATAGAGGCATACCCTACAAAGGATAATACTGCTCTCACTACATGAAAGGTGCTTTTGAAGGAGTTTTCTCCTAGATATGGTGTTTGTAAACTTTTATGGAGTGACAACGGACCTCATTTTATTGGGCAAGTTGGTGAGCATGTCCTGAAAGGATTAGGGATCAAATAGAAGTTCCATACAGTCTTCCACCCGCAATCAGCAGGATTAGTGGAAAGATACAATGCTACTTTAAAATTAAAGTTGGCGAAAATAATAGCTTCCACGTCTTTAAAGTGGCCAGGCGCATTACCCTTGGCATTGTTGTCCATAAGATCGGTGCCGCATTCACGATCTGGTCTCACCCCGTACGAAGTGGTCTTAGGAAGACCGATGAATACTTGGGGAGTTCCTAAGCCACGCCCCATACATGATGTTCCTTGTGTTCTGATGAATGATTATTTGGCACAGTTAACTGACAGTTTGATCTCTATTCATCAACAGCTTCGAGAAGCGCTTCCTGACCGATCTACAGGTGAGGCCCACGAACTCCGTTCTGGCGACTATGTGATGGTCAAGGTCTTCGACAGATCGAACAGCCTGGAACCGAGGTGGCGAGGTCCGGAGCAAGTGCTCCTAGCGACAAGGACAGCAGTTCGAGTGACTAACAAGAAGAACTGGGTCCATAGCACATACTGTAAGCGTGTGTCGCCTGCCTTGGTGGAACCTGCTGTGCTGACCGACCATCGAGAGATTCTGGAGATGGAGAAAGGTCAAGCTATCTCACCTGACGAATCTGCGGAAGTCTTCCCAGACCACATGATTCCTGGAGCATCGCGATATCACTTGAGACCGAGGAAAGAATCTGCAGTGCCAAAAAAGACTGGTTGAGCTACCGCCCTGGGTTTGTGAAACGGATAGCCAATGTGGCAAAGGGGGGGGGGGGGGAGTGATCAGCCCTGCGTAGTGTAGTGACACCCGTCTTGGCCCGTGGTGAAGAAATCAACGGCTGCCCAGGGATAAGAACTCCAACGATTGTTTTCGACGAGTTTTTAGAAAGATCAATTATCGGTGTTGCTGAAATGAATAACAAAATAATCATTTGTGCTGTAGGGTTTGTGGTTGCTCTGGTGGTCATGGCAATAATCACCTGGTTTGTTGAGAAAGTGGCTCCTGCTCGACAGCTTCTTGTTGCCACTACTCCATCTTCAGTGGAACATAAATATTTTATGCTTCCCTACCATGAGCAGAAGCATCGACAATCTTACCTAAATAACACATTCATCCAGATGTTGCACCATACACACAATGCCACGAATGCTACCAACTGTTGGGTGTGTGGAATGATACCTGCACACCAAAAGAAGGGAGGAACACCTTTTATTCCTCTACCGTTTTCCCATAATGGTTCATGTCAAGCTTGGTATGCTCTTTTGTTTGGTTTCGGAAAGCCCTCAGTAGGAGGAATTATCTTTCGTCTGAATAAAGTATGCTATCAAGATAAAGATGGTTATCCTCAAGCTAAAGGAACTAAATGGGAATGCGAAGAGCACCAACCGGACAATATTTCGACACCATATGTCTTCACGAATATGAGGAACATTAAAGACAATGGACCTTTTGTAATTTCTGTGACCAGAGCTAAAGCAGAATTGTGTACAAGTAGTGTTGGGAGAATTCTAGTAAGACGGAGTGAATGTATTTTGACATTGACTATTGAAGGTGCTAATAACAGGAGTTTTACGTCTTCACATAATTCATATTTGGATGGGGTAATAAAGGATACTATCAATTACCTGTTGGGTGGTCCGGAGGATGTTACATATCATTTTTGTTACCATCTGTGTTCATGGCCCCTCCATCATATCACCTGAATTTAAAGTTGTATAATGACATTTCCAAGAATAGATATAAACAAACAATAAGTGCAGATGAAATTGACCAGACAGATACCACTTTGCAACAATATGTCGATTTCAATTTGGGTTTGTTCTTTTTTTGTGGGTGCTGCATTGAATAGCAGAAAGATAAGGCGATTAACTCGTGTTGTGGAAGCTGTCACCAATCAAACAGCTATGGCACTTGGCACCATTACAGAGGAACTGCAAATTGCAAGGATTGTAGCACTCCAAAATAGGATGGTATTAGACGTGATTTTGGCTGATCGAGGTGGTGCATGTCGCATCATCGGTAGTAGTTGTTGTGTTTTCATTCCGAATCACTCACCTTCGGTATATGATGCAATGTCTAAACTACATAAGATTGCTGCAGAAATTCACACAAAGACTGGTACATCGACATTTTCGAACTAGATATGGACACTCTTTGCTACTTGGGGCTGGAAGCTACTGACTATTCTATGTATACTACTGGTGATACTATTTACATGCTGTACTTGTATACAATGTGGTCCTATGCTTCGCTCAGAACAAACAAAGCGAGAGTAAGGGAAAAGAAGGAAGAGGAACACTCCCAGTCCCCCAAGTATAAATCTTGAATAACAAAAGAGGGAGTCTCTCCAGGATAGAAATCCTAGTGAGTTGTAAGGAGTAATATGTAGCTCAGACAAAATTTCTTTGTCTTTCTTTTCAGAAAGAAGTTTTTCTTTCTTTTAAAAAACCCTCACTCCCCACCTAGTGGTGACATGCTTCATCATCGGGCCCACCCAAGCGGCCGAGTGCCACTCGGGTGTGCTTCAACGCCTCCAACTGCAGCGGAGCTGGTTGTTTGTGTTTATGTGTAATGAGTGATTTTTTAAAATATCTTTGTGGTATTCCCTATTTTTTATTCTTGATCCACAAGATATGTTAAAAACAAGTGTGATACTAACTGTATGGTTAAACTGACCAAAGAGTATCAATATTAAAATGGGAATAAGTTCAACATGTTTCAACCTTAGTAGCTTGTCGCAAGGTATTCTTCAGGACCAAGTGTGCGAAAAGGGAGGTCTACGCATGCTAAGGCGTACCCTTCCCTGATTCGCTAGATTGCCTACTCATATACTCACGAATAGGCACTCTTACAGCATTCTGTGTAAGGTTGGAAGCTTCTGAAAAAGAAAAACCGGGAGGGGATGGCATCGTTTATATTCAAAACATAGAAAGCCTTACAAAGGGTAAGGACTATCCCTGGGCACTCTTGATGCACATCAGTGCGTAAATAAGTGAATGTTTAGCTGTACTTCATATGTTAGCAATGTAGTTTTTAATTGGTACAATCCAAATGGTGATCAAAACAGTCTCATATTTGCATATTTCATCATATGTTAATGGCGTTTTGATGTAGACGATATAATTGAAGGTTTTACATCGTTTAGTACTCCATAATAGAATTCCATGATAGAATAAAACCCCGATGCATTTCGTGCTTGTTAGCACTTCTTCAGGGGGAATCTGTATAAGAATAAGAAAACGGCTTTATTTCATTTTTGTATATGACTCCAAAATCTTGATGTTTTCTCAAAGCTATGGGTGTATACTATTTTTATGAACACCCGTAAGTTCACGGTTACCTATTAACAGACGGATATGAGCACTTCTTTTACCCAGCCTTTTGACTTAATGCAGCTCCCAGCTATCAGCTTTCTATAGCGTTTCTTTTTCTTTTTCTTAAAAAAACCTGGCAAAAGCAAGCAACTGCTATGTGGCATGGGGTTGGTTTTCCATGCCCAGCACCTAAAATCCACACATTCCATAGTCTCAGTTTCATCTTCATTAAAAATAGAGTCATCCACATTTAAAACCATATCAAACATAAATGCTGGAGAAAAGAAAAAATCTGAACACGTGTGGGGAGAAGGGCAGCAGAGGAAAAAGAGTTCTCCGAAGCAACTGATAATGAATGCCAGCGTAAGAAAACTGAACTTTGCTTTGCTCCTCAGCCTTGAACGGACACTGGAGTCAACCTATGGTAAGCTGCAGGTAGGATTACACTCCGTATAGTGGACACAACACGTCTTGCAGACAGCGCATGCGCACTGCTGCTCGACCCAAAAAATGAGTTGAGCAAGAAGTAAAGCCAGAAGAAACTCCAAATGCAAGAAACAGCTGCATTGTAATGCAATCATCACTTATGAACACCTCCTTATATATGATTCAGACAGGAACTGACATGATAGGAAAGGACTTTAATTCATATTGAACAGTACTCTCGGGTAGAATCTACTGAGATAACCACAGTTTTGGAAAGAGCCAATGGTGTCGGTTTGGAACAGAAGTTGACATCATTTGTCCAGCCCAGAACTCTGCTGTCCTACCATCACCCTTCACCCTCAATATTATGTGCAGCTCATGAAACACCCTTCCAGATGACTGAAAACGCGGAATGCCAGTGCAGTCTAGGCGGGGAGGACATTAACCACACACTGGACATGGCATCATGCATCATGCTGCCTACCTGAACGAGGAGTGCACCAGTTTCTGCTGAGTGCTTATAATTTCAGGTAAGCTTTTGGCATGTATGTAATACCTTCTCAAGTAACAGCATGAATTGTGACACGTGCTATAGTAGTTGAGCATGAAAAAGAACTTGTCACAGATCCTGTTGTTATCATTCTGTTAGCATTGCCTGTATTGAAAGTGTGCGACCCTGGTTATAACTGTGTACCTAATGAAGAATGTAACAGAAAACCTCCACATTCACCTCAGACTTGGAGTTTGAAACCTCTTAGAATAACATGGACGACATGTACAGATCTCTACATCATCACTTCCCCTTCATTCAGGTTTGGCTCTAAGTCAAAGTCTGAGTTGATGGAAAAAGTGGGCTTTGTACTGGTGTGCGTTAAAGCAGTACACATGATCTCCTTGCACTTATATTTGTATAATACTAACGCTCGTATTTGCTACACTTATCACAATGGTAGTGTTTCTTATTCTAGTGGTAAAGTGGTGTTTACAAGTTTTTGAAGAGCTGGAGCAAGGTGCAGTCGAGTTGAAGCCAAAATGTTTATCATCTTATCTGTCTCGTTGTAAAATGAGAGTCGAGATGAAAAATACACTTGTATTCTGCTTAACTCACCCTTAGCCTACATGGTGTTAACATGTAGTGCTGTGCAGTATGCATGTCTGCATGTGCATGGTGTGACGTATGTGTGCCTGTGAGTGGTACAATACATGGAAGTCGGTGTGTTCCATATTGGAAGCCCAGGGTCTTGGGACGGCATGTGGAGGAACCATCCCAGGTATATATGTGGATTCTCTGCATTCCTTGGAGCTGGGTGGGACACAAACACTGGAGGAAGGGAGAGTCAGGCTCTCTTGTGCACTTCCAAAGGGCTTTTTGATTCTGAAAAGGTCACTAAGGTCGGTGCACATCTCAGGAAGAAGATAGGGCTTACCAAGGGACCATAATGACAAGAGCGTAGGGACTTTGTAAAGCTTTCAAAGGTGTATATCAGTTAGGCTGACATCCAGGTTTCATTCACTAGTCACACACCATGGCCTGTGTCATGGGGCAATCAAGCGTAGAGTCAATGCTGCAGTGTGAAACTGCTTCCTAAACGAAAGGACAGAGAAGTGTGACACTTCAATGTGGGTACCCCCGTTACATGAACTTCAAAGCCATGCCCCTCCATACAATGAGGTTTAGATTTACTCCAGACATAAGTTTCAATAACCAAAGGTATGAAAACTTGTATTGTGGCCTATTTTCTAGGCATAAAGTGTAACATGCACCTTTGTTTTTAAATGTCTATACAGAAAATGGTTTTGAGTTACAGAATGCTGCTATTTTTTTTACAAGGACATGTAGAACAAAGACATAGCGTGTTCAAGGGTCTGATACTCTTTTCCCTGCATGCTATTGAGACAGGGTACCTATGAATACAATTGAATTCATAAAATAGTTTGTCTATACCCTACTTTTTGGTTTGGATTTGCATTTGTTTTGTATGGATTGACTAAGATTGCTACTCAACGAATCACTTTGAGAATTAATTTTGAAAGCTTGAAGCAATCAGTTTTTTACCCAACAGAACCACTGTTTATACAATATAGTATTGTTCAGGTTCTGAGGGATACTGGGTTACCCCATAGTAATTTACAGTCTGACTCACTGTCACTCAAACCGTGAGTGCTGCCGCAGCCCCGACCCCACCTCCTTTAGAGGCCGACGCCGATTACCTCAGGGGTGGAGTTAATTATGAGAATCACATTGCTTCTGCTTGCACAAATTTAGGGCGATGTGGCTAGTGAGGCAACGCCCCAGCGCCCCAATGGACGCACCGCCACTTCTTGTCCATGCCTCTGCCAGCAGAAACATGCTATAATTGAACTTGGAAACTTGCAGAGGGAAAACAAACATACAGTCACAATGACACTTTTTCCTTCCACGTAAGTCATCAGTGGACAAAAATGTACAAAGCACGGTATTCTACTCTGTTTCTCTTTCCTGCGGCTGAGGAAACCGTCTTCTTTCGCAGCTCCTCCCTGTGCCAGCTGCCACAGAGGCTGCCCCTCTTACCAGCAAGAGAGAAATAAATACACCTGGGGATGGGGGCATACAATTACCTACAGGCAACTCAGAAGTTGGTACTCTCCAGTGAATGACATTCACTTTTACCCTTTAAGGTGTGAATCCTATGTGACTGCAGAGCAAAAACACACAGCAATAGTTTTGCTATTGTTTTAAATATTCAACATCGTAGGAAAAGCGGCTTTGTGGTCTGTCCACGAGACACTCCATTAGCCTCCTCCTGACAGGCAGCAATTATAAGATGGCATTTGAAGCCCCCCTATTGGACTATTAGCCTTAGCGGACTGGGCGAAATGACACGTTTGCTGGGGATGCTTATGCCCATGCGATGGGGGTGGGTGAAGGTCTTAGGTGTGTAGTTTTTTTAAGCTTTGTCATGCCATGAGACCGTGATGAAAGGAATTCAATTTCTACTACGTTATCACAGTATAAACATGGCTACAGTTGGGTGAAACTACTGCCGGGTTCCATCGGGAACTTCTTAGAATATTAACAGGACTCCGTCTGGATTCTCTGCTCACAGTCTGCAGCCGAGGGCTGCTTCGCTGCCGATCCCTGCAAAGCTGGGGAAGGGGGCTTCGTCCAGAAACGGCGCTAGGAACCAAAGTCAAAGAAGAAACCAGCCTCGATCTCATGTCTTTATGGGCCATGTGTTTCAAATTAGAAACACATGGCCCCATAAAGATAAGAAAGTGCTTTGCAACAGACGCAAAGCAGGCCTCTGAGTCCGGCTCGGAAGCCAAAGGGCATCTACAGAAACCCTCATTTCCAATGGAAGGCCACCGTTTAGCATAGACGGTGACACCAGCCAATGGAAATGAGGGGCGGGGCTTAAATCCCTCTTCTGAAAATCCTCTCCTACGAAATCTCTCGTGGAGGCGGAGCAGGGCTCTGCCCTGCAACGCACGGGAGACCTAAAAAGGCTGGGGAACATACTTCCCAATAGACCCTGGCAACTTTGACTGGTTGGAGGTCAAGACTGTGCATCTGGTTAAAGGACACTGTTTTCGCTCCAGGACAGTGTGCTGTGTGTCTTAAGCTCCCAAGAAGACAGTTGGCACCACTTTCCCGCACCTGCGTGGGGGAAAGGAGGGGGAGGGTATGTTCAATGCCTTACACAATAGACTGTTACACAGGAAACACATGGAAACCGAAAATAGGATCCACACAAGATAATTACGTAAACACGTCAAATCCTCCTTCACAATTTGAGGATGCTGGATAGATTTTGCTGTTTGTGCTTGAGAGCTTGAAAATGCTACAATTTAGGCTCATTTAGACCTTCATGTTGCCAGTCTACGTCTGGCCCAGAATTTCAATGTGTGCTTCGAACAAGCATCTGATTAATTCCTTAAAAGGGACACACTAAAGACCTCAAATCGATGTAAACAAGCATTTGCAATGCAATAGGTTTTGCATTAGGAAAGTTTGAGCTATTGGTATTGTAAATGACACATTTTGTATTTATGTGTTGGTTTTGAAAATAGCTAAATTAATAGCTTTGTCATTTACAATGCCAATTGTTTTAACTTTCGCAAATGTGACACCTATAGCATTTGTAATGCAATATGTGTTGTATTTACGTGACTTAGATGTATTGATATTACAAATAACAATGGCTTTTATTTTTTGTTAATAATTAATACCTAAATAAAAGTTATTGTAATTTATAATGGCAATAGCTTAAACTTTTGTAAATAACTTTTGTGAAGAGTATGTTCAGTGTATTTTATTGTGACGAAAATCCAAGAACAGAAGTGAAATATTAACATCTTTTTGCGACATTTGTAATAAAGCTTGAAACATTGAGAGAACATATTTGAACCAATTGTTGTTGGATGGTTGCACAGATTAATGCGGTGGTGGCGCCGAGTGATGTTGTGGCGGCGAATGAGTGATGCTGTGGCGTTCAGTGATGATGTGGTAGCGCATAGTGATATTGTGGTGCCCCTGAGTGATGCTGTGGTGGTGCTGAGTGATGCTGTATGCTATGCTATGTTTTGTTTTGCTATCCTATGTTTTGTTTTGCTATGCTATGTTTTGCTATGCAATGCTTTGATTTGTTATGCTATGCTGTGTTTTGTTATGCTATGTTTTGTTATGCTATGCTATGTTTTGTTGTGTTTGGTATGCTATGCTTTGTTTTGCTAAGCTATGTTTTGTTATGCTATGCTTTGTTATGCTATGCTATGCTTTGTTTTGCTATGCTATGCTTTCTTATGCTATGTTTTGTTATGCTTTGCTTTGTTTTGTTATGCTATGCTATGTTTTGTTATGCTATGCTATGTTTTGTTATGCTATGCTATGTTTTGTTGTGCTATGCTATGTTTTGTTGTGTTTTGTTATGCTATGCTATGTTTTGTTGTGTTTTGTTATGCTATGTTTTTTGTGTTTTGTTATGCTATACTATGTTTTGTTATGTTATGCTATGTTTTGTTTTGCTAGGCTATGTTTTGTTATGCTATGCTTTGTTTTGCTATGCTTTGTTTTGCTATGCTTTGTTATTCTATGCTATGTTTTGTTGTGTTTGGTATGCTATGCTTTGTTATGCTATGCTTTGTTATGCTATGCTTTGTTATGCTATGCAATGTTTTGCTATGCAATGTTTTGCTATGCTTTGTTTTGCTATGCTTTGTTATGTTTGGTATGCTATGCTTTATTTTGCTATGCTATGTCTTGTTATGCTATGCTATGCTATGCTTTCTTATGCTATGTTTTATTATGCTCTGCTTTGTTATGCTATGTTTTGTTGTGTTTTGTTATGCTATGCTATGCTATGTTTTGCTATGTTTTGTGGTGCTATTCTATGTTTTGTTGTGTTATGCTATTTTTTTTGTGTTTTGTTATGCTATGTTTTATTATGCTACGCTATGTTTTGTTATGCTATGCTATGTTTTGTTTTGCTATGCTGTGCTATGCTATGTTTTGCTATCCTGGTGTGTGTGTGTGTGGTTGTGTGTGTGTGTGGTTGTGTGTGTGTGGGGTTGTGTGTGTTTGGGGTTGTGTGTGTTTGGGGTTGTGTGTGTTTGGGGTTGTGTGTGTTTGGGGTTGTGTGTGTTTGGGGTTGTGTGTGTTTGGGGTTGTGTGTGTTTGGGGTTGTGTGTGTGGGGGGTGTGAGGGGGCAATGTGTGAGGGGGCAATGTGTGAGGGGGCAATGTGTGCGGGGGCAATGTGTGAGGGGGCAGTGGTTCAGTGGGGGGGTGTCAGTGCGGGGGTGTCAGTGGGGGGTGTCAGTGGGGGGGTGTCAGTGGGGGGGTGTCAGTGGGGGGGTGTCAGTGGGGCTGGTGTCAGTGGGGCTGGTGTCAGTGGGGCTGGTGTCAGTGGGGGGGTGTCAGTGGGGGGGTGTCAGTGGGGGGGGGTGGTTGTGTGTGTGGTGGGTATGTGTGTGGGGGGGTTGTGTGTGTGTGTGTGTGGGGGGGGGGTTGTGTGTGTGTTGCTCCACACTGAAAGCGCTTCCCCCATAGAGGTGCCCCCCGGAACAGGAGACTGTGCTCCAAATAAGGACCTCGAGAAATGATGCAAAGCTCCAGGCTGGGTTTCCAGCCCCCAAGCAATGCTGGCGCGAAGCCATTAATAACGGACACAAGGCGTGTGACGAGGATGCCGCTCGCGCGCACACGTACCGCCCAGCTAGATGCAGTTTTCTAATGTATAGCTTTGGCAATGCTTGGACCTTCAGTAATGCCAATAAAGCATTATTGCATAGCATTGCATTGTATCGTTGACTGTTTACATTCCTGGCCAACATACATTATGCAACGTTTCTTTGAAGTTACCAGTCCAGACAGTTGTTGATGTTTGTAATGGCTGCTTATCACCTTAATAACTCTCCCTGTCTCCACCAGCCCCCTCCCGCCCGGCCCCCCCAGGTCCCCATACCCATGGTGTCAGGGCCCACCGAGCTGCCACATGGCCACTGATAAGAGTGATGGATGGGCTGTGGGTGGCTCCACTGGGTCCAGTGCTCGGCTGGGAGCATCTGAGTGCACCGGTGGCCAGGAGACTGGCAGTGTGAGAGGAGGAGAGAGAGGGAGGGCAGGAGGGGATGGAGGGAATCAATGGAGAGAAGCAGGGCAGGGAGGGTGGTGTAGATCAGGGCAGTCTTAGAGGGAGATGAGTGTGAGGGAGGGAGTGAGGAATCTGGAAAAGAAAGGATTTAAAGGAAGAATAACGGGTGGAAAAGAGGAGAGACCAGTGGAGGGAATGAAGAGGGGAAGGGGAAAAGAACACAGCTACGGATGAAATAAATTGGTATATAGAGGAAACAGGCGTTGGAGGGAAGAGTAGAATGTAAGAGAGAATGGAAGGAAGGAAAAGAGAGGGTTTAGATTAGGGATTGAGGGAAAAAAGGAGAGGGCGGAGGAAGGGAGCACGACAGAGGGTGGACACAGGGAAAGAAACAGGGAGGACAGGAAAGGAGGAAGTGACTTTGTCTCACTGGAGAAGTAACAGCTACAGGAATGTCTCAGAGGACAAACAAAACAAAACCAAGAGCTCGGAGAGAAGCCCTTGGGAGACCAGAGGGATTAAACAGAAAGGGCAGGTTTAGCCGAGGGTCACAAGGGCATGTGGCTAGTGCCAAGATTGTTGAGCTGAGGAGGAAAAATGGCAAACCTGGTGTTTGTGAGCCTGTGCAAGAATAGAAAACAGTGACCTTTCAAGTGGGAAACTGGTGGAGTACAGAAGGGTAAGAAGAGTGTGGTGTTAACTATCCAGGAAGGCATGAAGGGGAGCCAGAGTGCCCCGACTGCTTTGGTTGATAGGGAGTTTAAAGAGACATTGTTGATGTGTAAGTTGAATCAGGGTTCACTGTGGAAAAGGAGTTATGTAATTTATTTTCCCATATTACACCTTTTTTCCATCCTTCGGATATCACTTCATTAAGATGTGTGGCATTCCCTCTGACAATATGCAGAATTGGATGCATTCTAGGGGCTCACTATACGTTTAATATTGAATTGCAAAATGACCCTTCAAGATATCTTTTAGTTTGCTAATGCACCTACATGTGCATGACAATTGTAAGAACAGGATGTGATGCGAGCAAGTAAGATACCAAATGTAAGTATATCGGGGAAGAGGGAGTTGGGAAGCAGGAGGGGGGTTATTCAACCAAATTTGGGGTATTTTCTACTGGCAGATTACTTGCTGCCATGTTCATCTAAGCTGTCCTGCTTCCTCGACTAGCTCATGTGACTGACCAATGGAGGGGGTAGGGTTTCTGGTCGCTTGTGGAAATCCCCAGTTACCCATTATCAGAATAAATCTTGGCAGCAGGTATCAGAGTTATGAACATAGTATCCAGTGTGTTAGATTATAGCTTACAAAAGTACACATACATAAAAGCAACGTTAAGGTCCTGCAGCGAAAAAAAAGCATTTTTAAGAAATATATTTAATACACTGTTAGACCTGTCAGCCCTAGGGTGGTCTTTCCCTATTTTTTTCGCCCTTGCCTCATTTTTCCCACCTTCTTTTTGTTGGCCCTTAGGTCTTCGGGCACCTTTTCATGGCTAATCTATGTTAGGGTGCAGGTGCTCTCTACTACAAACATGGCTGCCACTGGCCCCTGCTACTGCGGCGTGGTCTTTTAGTGTAGCACCCTAGCTGCCAGGAGCTAGCTGGATCCCCATACAATGTTGCAATGCCAGCATCCCATCCCCTGTCCATAGGTAGAGTGGGGAAGCTCCTGGAACCTTCCAGAAGAAAGGCGGAGTTGATTTTTGCCGCCTTAGAGAGTGGTCACCTGACCTGATCATACTTAAGCAAGGGAGGGAACTTTTTCTAGTCAGTTAGGGCATCACTGACCTGGGGAACCCACGCAGGAGATTTAGGCGGGAGGGCCTAGTCAGGATCTTATGCCACTGGGAGTGACAGGATTTAGGTGCTGCCTCTTAAGCTGAGTGAGGTATCCTAGACAAGCCCCCTGATCTGGCCCAGCGGTAGGGAACCCCAGGGTCCATCTTCAGTGACCTGAGGAAATGTATCCAGCCTCCAACTCAAGCCCCCCCCCCCTTTTTCTTCAAGAAACCAACTCATAAGGGTGCAGAACCATCCAAGCGCCGAGAAGACTACTTGCCCTTCACACAGACTGCTGGGGGATCGACCAGGTACTGGACTGTGCTGTCCTGCGCACTCACTGCCTTCATCTGGGCCCATCTTGCCCTACCTGTCTCCCCCTGACTGACTTGCTGTGCCCCTCAACCTGTCTGCAGTCCCTGCTGCCCTGTAAAGCGCTCTAAATTCCCAGTGCCACGGACTTTTATCCTGCCCTGGACTGCCTGCTAAGCGCTCTCGCCCCAGGCCCCGCCGAGCTGCTGGGAGTGCCCCACATCGAGTGTCATCACGTGCTCCCTGAACTGACTGCACTGTCACCTGAAGCGCTCGGCTGCTGTGCCCTGTAAAGCGCCGCACTGTCTGGCCCGGCTGCGGTACCTCGACCTGTGGTGCGCGAGCTAGCGCTGTATGTGGGACCCGGACTGCTGCCTCCACGAGGCGCTAGCATCCCCCCACTCACCGCCGCAGTCCCCCGTGACGTGCCGGGTCTCAAGCGCTGTGATCCCCCTCGGCGGCCCCCGGTGCCAGGAGAGGGCCGCCGCCATGTTGCCAGGCCCAACCCGACTGAGAGGAGGTCCCGCGGCGGCCCCCGGAGCTTGAGGAAGGCCGCCGCGTATTCCAGTCAGGCCTCGTTAGGCCTGAAGCCACCACCACCTCCATCACGTGACGAGGGCGCTCGGCCTCGTCACTGGCCGCGCCCCCGTCTCTCCTGTGCCGCGATTGGTCCCGCGGCCTGGCCTTGTCACTGGCCGCACCGCGATTGGCGGTTGACTCCCCCGCCCCCTGAGGACGCAAGCGGATTGGTCCCGGGCCCTCGCAAGGGCTGAGAAGGAAGTCGGGGCTGCCCTGGGGCCGGAGGGAGACCCGGGAAGAGCGCGAGTGTAGCGCGGGTCTCCCCCGACGGCCTGCCACCCCCTGGGGCCTACAAACACCGCCGGAGGGCCCTGCGGAAGGGGAAGAGTCCTCACACCTGCCAGAGAACCACCGCAAGCGCTCCCGGAGGAGCCGAAGACAACAGGTAACCCCCGGGGAGGAGGGCGGAAGGCCGGTTTTGGCCCCGAGTTCGCCCCTCCCCCGGGAAAAGTGGTGACTGGGCCCCGTTGGCCCCTCACGAGCCTTGAGAGACTGGGAGGCCTTAATTGAGTGTCTAGGTGACTCGGGCCCATTGACTGTGTATGCCTGGGGACAGGCTCGCCCCCCTACGTAACTCTGTACGCCTGATTAACTGTCTAGGCCCGAAGTGATAACAAAGGTATTCACCTCTTTGACAGACTCCTGCTGCATTAACTGTTCACGCCTCATTACCTTTAAGTAATGCTGATGCAGAGATCATATTCCCCTGTACTGAATTTCTTGCAGGGGCGGGCTTCAATGATTCCTGATGGGGTTGAACTCTGATACTTATTGATTTACTCCAGTTCTATTTTGATGACATGGTTTCTGGTCTTGAACTGTTGATATTTACAAGAGGAAATGTTTATAACTGCTTCTTGAACTGTTAGTCCATGGTTTATGAACGCACCCACTTAGCCTGTTGAAGAGTATAATGCGACAGGCTGTGTTATTTCATGTTTCACTGCTTTAATGAAAATACTTTAATGAGATGCTTTACTGAAGTACTATAATGAGATGCTAATGAAATGCTAATGCCCGAATTGCTTTGATCTAAAGCCTATATAGAAGATCTTGATTTTCAATCACAAAAACTGGTGTGGTCTCCATTATTGCGCCCACTTCTTATCTCAGTGGATGAGTGTGTTGAGTAGCTGCTTTACACGTGAGCCCCTGGCTGCCTTCCTGCTCGAGCCAAGCTACCCCCGTGGAGAACTGGTGGTCCCAGTTCTTACATACATGTTGGAGCGTGTCTGATCAAAATAGGCTAAACGGAAACCTTCCGAAAAAAAACACTGGATTACGTTAAAACTGATGAGAGCTGGCAGGTCCACTAATCCACGCAGAACTCCCGGGCCCAGCCTTTAAACCCCCAGAGCCCAGAAGACATGCTCCCTCAGAATGCCTGTGCTGTGCAGAGCGTGACTGAGAGGTTAAGTACACACCGAGGAATAGCTTGGCTCTGTTTGTGTCTGTGCATAGCGTGACTACTGACTCTGAGGTTTTGTACTCACCAAGCAATAGTTGGTGTGTGTGTCCGTTGTTTTGAGGTGGTGTTACCCTGAAATTATATTAAAATCGAGGGGTAAAAAACTGTTGGGTAATAATTGCCCACTACTCACGCATGAAAACAAGTGAAAGAATGTAAGCAAAGCGGAAACAAGAAAATGGAAGTGTGTGAGAGCGAGAGACAGAAGAGAGTGTGTGAGAGAGAGCGAGAGACAGAAGAGAGTGTGTGAGAGAGAGCGAGAGACAGAAGAGAGTGTGTGAGAGAGAGCGAGAGACAGAAGAGTGTGTGAGAGAGAACGAGAGACAGAACAGAGTGTGTGAGACAGAACAAGAGACAGAAGAGAGTGAGACAGAGCAAGAGACAGAAGAGAGTGTGTGTGAGAGAGCGAGAGCCAGAAGAGAGTGTGTGAGACAGAGCGAGAGCCAGAAGAGTGTGTGGGAGAGAGAGCGAGAGACAGAAGAGAGTGTGTGAGACAGAGCAAGAGACAGAAGAGAGTGTGTGAGAGAGCGAGAGAGAGAGAAGACATGGTGTGAAAGAGAACACAAAGCCAGAAGATATGACATGAAGAGGGGGCGTGTTTGATAGAGAAGGGGGGCAAAGAGTGAAAGAAAGGAAGGGAGCAGATGCCGGGATGGGGTGCCCAGAGAGGCGCGGACTAAGAGAGACAGGGTGAGGCTGAACCGACAGAAGCGTGGTTAGAGAAAATGAAGCATAGCAGCAAGTTAGCAGAGCTGGATAGAAAGGAGAATTCTGCATGAGGGACAGAAGTGAGTAGGGTATGGAATGCAGGAGTTGGGGCGAGGCAGTGGGGAAGAGGGACAGCAAGTGAGAGCAACCATGCCAGTATTCCGATTCACGAGCAGATGGTCCTGTTTATGACCTGCGGAGCGCATGAAGTGGCTGGTGGCAAATGGAATCAGAGCCGCTTTGATGTTCTTGTCTTGTCTTGCTTTGTGGGAGGGGTAGAGGAAGCAAATTCCTGTGCACGCGCCGGGCTCACATGAACTGTAAGCAATCCGCAGTGGGTAGACTTTTCGAAATGTTTACTATAAATTTCGCCTACCATCCCTACGGGATGGAATAGACGAGACCTAAAAATGACCAATCCCAAATAAAGTTGGAAGTACCTTGAGGAGTTGAAGTGTAAGAGTCACAAGTTAACAAACAACACAGGGGCCGATTCATAGAACAGTTCACGGCAAGCAAAAGCAGACAAAGTATTTGGAAAATGAATGCTACATAAAATAAAATAAAAATAATAAAATAAAGCAATATTTTTTTCAGATACTTTTATCAGAACTTGTTTTTCAGTGCTACCAGGCCACTCGCTGAGAGTAAAATAAATCCTTGCGCATTACAACAGAGGCGAAAGGACACATTGAAACAGCCATTAGAAACATGCTCAGACTACAGTACCCCTGTGCACTGAGCCAAGATAGGATAGACTGTACCTCAACACCTAAACGTTTCGGGCTTAAATAAGCCAATGACTGAAGGAGGCTCACCCTCTGCCTCTTAAAGTAAACTACAATACAAGATGTTAGCCATAAATGATACAAGCACCACACACCTTAAACATAAACACAAGTCATTATTATACATTCTTATGAGTTCACCTAATGAAAATCGGCTCTTTCAGACTAGATTAAAACGAGAAACCTATACTGTGATATCAATCTCTGTTGTGGGTGGTCAGCCCTGGAATGCTATGTGTTTAACCCTGAAGAAGCCACCAGACTGGGCAATTAATAAAAAAACTCATCAATGAGGACGGCTTCAAGAAGAGGCAAGGACTCTCTGTTCGCAGTTTGTGACTTTCAAATTCTGGATCTGACCTTGCTCCTCTCATGACCAAATACTCTACAACCTCAATTTGCCATTCAATAAACGTGATGATTAGTCACCAAAAAATAATGTGGATGCTGCTATTAGTGCTAGGAAGTGGCAATGAGTAGTAGTAACAATGCATTAAAAAAATTAAACAAATAATAGGCAACTGAGCTGACACTCCCTTGAAAACACCCCGCGTTTATACACTGGCCCGGAAATTTAAAAGCACGATGTATGCATGTGTAGAGACCAGTCACACGACTAAATTAGACTACCGCGGCACTTGTGCAACTTACCTTAAGGAATCACAAACTTTAGGCATGCATACATCATATTTTCCAGACACCATCGAGACGGTTGCCTTGAAGAAAGCATCTTTGTTTGTGACTACTGGGTGTGGTGGTTCGTTGTATTTACTTGATTCAAAGGGGGTCTAAGTAGAATAGGGGTTTTTCGCCGTTTGTAGTTCACTGAGGTCAGAGCATTCTACTAACAAACACGAGTCTCCCCTACGACGATAGCTTCTCTATTCGTTCTTCTAGTTTACTCCATCAGTCTTCTAAGGATCGTTCATTAAGAATGTCGTCATCACTCTAACAAAACGCGGCAAATATCAGCAATGACCATTATCGAAAGTATATGCAATCCTGTCCCTTCATCACTCTGTTTACCTGAATGCTCTGCTACTGAAGAAAGGGAAGGTGATTAACGCCGCTTCCGGTTCCTTCCTATGACGTCAGAAAGAAAGAGGCAGAAAACGCCACCCTTAGATATGAAAAAGCAACAGGTCTAGTCGTTCTCTTCGTTTGCTTTGTTACTGGGTTGAAAACAAAATCATCATAGCCCTACTTGTCATGAAGAAATCACCTGAACGAGCTTATTACATATTTTCGGCTTTCACTAGTTCAATAAACCTTATGGTTCTCGTAAACAGACCATGTGTCCCAGTATAATTATACTATCATGTTTCTTTGAATTCATGGCAAAGATTGAGTGAAACCACTGCCGGTGTTGTACAATAAAATTTGCTATCCCCTCGGGATCGTGTATCCCCTGGCTTCGGCAGACTCCGGAGGTCCTGCCTATTGGTCAGCTCGGACGGGCCCGGGACAGCCCCTCCCACCTCATTACAGGCAGCCTCGGCTTTAGAAGGCAGAAGAAGCAGCACACTGAGCCGAGCAGCTGTCAGTAATGCACATATCTCTCGGCTTAGCGCTTACTGGGGCACTAAAAACAGGGTGTCAATAAATAACGTAACTGTTTCATTTGTGTACTCCGCCGTGACCTCTGACTATTTGAACGGAAAGCCTCAAGATAATAACGAAATGTAAAACAAAGGAGAAAAATAACTTGGTATCTCGAATGCAAAACGAAATGTAAACATTAATTTAAGTAAACGGAAACAAATCAACAAGAGTTTAACATAATTAAAAGGGAGGTGAAAGTTTCACAGTCATGGAAAAAGCAAGGAAATGATTCAAAAATTAAACAGGGACCAAGAAATAATTTCAGGACTGAAAAAGAATGAGAGAGAATTCATGACAGGAAAATGGAGCAAGAAAAGTTTTGGCTTTTTAATACAAAAAAATACTCAAAGCCTTAAAGATATGACAAGGACAGAAGAGCCCGTGCATGAGCTGGACCTTGAAAATGCTCTATTACTTACCGGTAATCTTCATTACTTTGGGTCCCGTGGTCCTCGTCCCATTCATTTACAAAGTGGAGATAACCATCTCCCGACGGAAAAAAAGACAAGAGGAATGCTGGGACCCTAATACTGCCCCTCCCACCGGGAGTACATAAGCAGTACTTACCCAGCATCCCGCCTGCACAACCAAGCCCAAACAGAAAGGCAGGCCGCCCGGGCGGGAGGGAGGGGCGTATGAATGCGACGAGGACCACGGGACCCGGAGTAATGAAGACTACCGGTAAGAAATAGAGCATTACCCCCAGGTCCCTTATGTCCTTGTCCCATTCATTTACAAAGTGGAGCATACCAAAGCAGAAACCGGCCTTCCGAACCCACAAACGCACACAGGAAATCACAACAAACGCAGCAACCCAAGGGAGTACCGAGAAGGAGGGAAGGGAGGACTGCAAGAAGCAACCGGACCGCAACCAAAACAGAATAGCAGGGACCAAACACGGACCGGAGACAACCAAGAAAAAAAACTAAAGGCCAGAGCCACAATAAGGAGGCCCAAAAACCAGACAAACCTGAGACAGGGCAACCAGGGCAAAGACCCAAAGGACACGGCCAACGGACCCACCAGACAAGGCAGCTCAGCCCAGAACCATCAGGAAGAAACACAGGACTCGGCAGCCGCAGAGACACCGAGCAGACACGACCACCCCGAAGAAGGCCAAAGAAAGAAGCCAAGACCGGCAAACAGGGCGCAGGCACAAACACCCAGACCAACAAGGAAGGAGGGAAGCACAGGCCGGAAACAGGCCAACCCACAAAACCAAACGACCCGGCCCCCAGAGAGGACAGAGAAGGAAGCCAACCCAACCCCGCAGAGGAGGCCTAGGAACCAGGAAAGAAACGCAGGCACCACCAGGGCCACCAAACGACAACCACCACGCACCCAACCCAGAAGGAGGAGCCGCAGCAAGAGGCCAGGCCGAAAAGGACAGGGAAGGAGACAGAGACCAGAAAACCCCAGGAGGCCCAAAAGCCCCACAGGGAAGGGGGCCGCCACCCGAACCAGGCAGCACCAAACCCAGACCAGCAGGGGCAGAGGAAACCACCTCGAAAGATCACAGGCCAGAGAAGCCCCCAGAAAGAACCAGCAGCGGACCAAACAACAGAGAGGTCAACAAAAACCGGAAACCAACAACCTGGAACCGAACAGGCCCAGCCAGGGGGGGGGACAGGGCCACCAGCCACAACCCCAAAAACCCACAACCCCAGAGGGAGGGAAAACGGGAACCCCCAGCAGCCCTCAAACCAGGAAACAACCAGGCAAGAAACGCAGAACCACGGAGGGCAGAAAAAAACAAGGGTCTGCACAGTGGAGGAACTCACAGGCACCCAACACCCCGGCCAAGCCCGCAGCAAGGGCAGGAGTAGCGTAAAAGGCCCCATGGCGCACAGCCCACAGCCCAGAAACCCACCAGGCCCGACTCCAGCCAACGCCGGAGAGGAGCCAAGAAAACAGCCAAGAAACAGGGCAACAAACGCAAAGGAACCAGGAAGCCAGGACGGAGCCAAGCAACCTGCCCACGCAGGCCCAACCAGCCCCCGGAAGGAGCCCAGGCAGCCCAAAGGCCGAAGCAAGGGCCGTAAGGCCAACAGAGACCCCCAGCACACCACCGCCGGACCACACAGAAGGCTGGAAGAAACAACCAGAGAAAACCGCTGAGCGGAACCCGGAGGAAGCAGAGAAGCCAGAGGGCCAACCAACAGCAGACCCCGGACAACCCGCAGCCATGAGGGAGGACGCCACAGAGGCCAAGACGAACACCACAGAACCTCACCCCAAAAAGAGAAGGCAAACCCCCACACTCAGAGCAGAGCCCGCAGAAGCAAAGGGAGACAGGAGCGAGCCAGGACACCTGAACCAGGAAACAACTGGGAATGCCCGGCAAACACACCCCACAGCCGGCAGAGAAGAGACCGCACAGCCAGGAAACCAAAGAGGCACAGCCAGAGGCCATGCCACACCAGAGGGAAGCCGGCAGGCAAGGAGCGATAGGAGGCAACGCCTGAAATGACAACCCAGAAGCACCGAACACCAGGACCCACGCAGGCCTGGACAAGGCAACAGAAAGAGGGCCAACGAAGAAGGAGCACCGGGGCAACCCCAACAGCCGAGAACGGAGACACCAGGATCAGGCAGAGACACGGACACCCAACCGCAGGAGAAGCAAGCCTGGGAAGAGAACCGTCAGCAGGAGCGGGCCCAGAAGGACACATCAGGACAGGGCCAGACACCAGCAGAACAAACAGTCAGGCCAGCCAGAGAGAGCAAAGGCAAAGACGCCGGGCCGAAGAAAGCGACCAACAGGCGCCAGAAAACCCACAGGAGCCAGAAAAGCCCCAGCGGACCCCAGCCAGGTACCCAGGAAGGGGACCAGACAAGACCAGGACCCCACCCCAGGGAGCAACTGCCTCCGGAGCCCAGGCGGAACCCCAACCGCAGTACGGAAGAGGGAAAAACAGGGGCTAGAGCCCAGGACAGGGCAACAGCAAAAGACAGCCAGCCCAAACAGCAGAGGCACGAACCCCCAGGGACCAAACAGGCGAACCGCCACAGGGAACACACCCGGGGGAGGGGTGTGCAAAGGAAAGGAAGAGCAGGAGCCCAAACCAGACCGAGCAGCACCGACAGCTGAACCAAGATGCAGCAAAAGCAGGGAACACAAGGCCAAAGCCAAGGAAACCCCAGAAGCCAGCAACAGAGAATAGGGAGCGCCAGAGCCAGGAGTATCCAGGAGAGTAGCACCCAGCAAAGAAAAGGCAAGCATGCGGAGACAGAACCAGCCAGCCAGACCCCATGAAGCACACCCCAGCACAAAGAAGGCCCGGGACAAACCCCGGCTGTTGGAAAAGGAGGCAGCAATAGGCGCAAACCCCGGAAATCAGGAGGAAGCGGACACTGCACCACACCGCGGATCCATTACCCCGAGGCCAGACCACAGAACCCGCACCATGAACACACCGAGAAGCAGGACGAGGCAGGCAAGACAGAAAGCGAGGGCAGACCCCGGCAGGACCAAAAGCCCAGGAGAGGGCAAGAACCAGCGAGGGGGCAGCTGAAGAACAACCGCCCAGACCAGAACAAGGGCGAGGAGCGCGGTGGCCACTCAGGCCCAGGAAGACCACGGTCCAACCGCAACACCCAGGAAAGCCAGCCACCGGCAAGAGCAGGGAACCCCAGGAAGACACCAGATCCACAGCCACCACGCCAAAAGGGAGGCAGAGACACAGCACCACCCAGGACGACAGCCGAACACCCCAAAACACCCACCAGGGCCGGCAAAACAAGAAAGAACAGCCAGAGAGGCAGGTGTGGCAGGGTCGGCACCAGGAAGCACCACACAGCAAAGGGGAGACACGCAGCCAGGAACAAGGGCCGGACAAAACACACCACCAGGCACCTAGCACCGACAAGAGAACCAAGCTGGGAAACAAGTGAGAAGGACTCAGGGGACCATGAGGAACCCAACCGAGGCCCAACACGGCATCGCCCATACCAGCCCAGAACCAGCAAAGGCACAACCACCCAGGGAAGGAGTGCCACCGGGCAGGAAATAGCCAGCGCACAGCACAGCAGGCGCAGGGTGGAAGGAGGGGGGGGGGGCGAGAGCCAGCCCCTTTAAGGAAAACAGAGCCACAGCAGCGATGCCTGCAACACCAAGGCAAAACCCCAGCAACAGAAAAAGGGGACCAGCGCCAGAAGAGCCCAAAACGAGGCATCAGGAAAGATCCCCCACCTCCAGAAGCACGGGGCTCGAACCCACAACCAGAATGCGGAAACAACATCCCCAACTGCTGCCATCAAGAGCGGGCGCCCCAGGAGAACCTGAAGGAGCAGCCAGCAGCACTAAGCGCGGCACCCGCAGGGCATATGAACATGACTGCCCTGAACACAAAATACCGGCCGACTCAACATAGCGACAGGCAGAGCCTGAGCCACGAAGGTTCGCAGGGATCGAACCCGTGAACAGCCTAATAGGCACAGGCAGCATAGAAAAGCATAGAAACCGCACCCCGCACATCCAGGAACACAACCAAGTGGACTGTGCAAGAAAGTCTAAGGGAAACCTGCAATCCATCGCCAGTCACCAGAAATCATAAAGCAAATTCCAATTACTGCTGTATAAGGTACCAGTGTTAAGTTTCAACAGGGTGTACCCTGAGAAACTACCTGCCCTGGGTCATAATATAAGTACGTTTAAGAGGGGTCAGGGTTATTCAATTTATCTCAAAAATTCAAAAATGCAAAAATTCACCACAAATCAATTTTTCATAATTCATCAACATATCATTATTTAACAAAGACAAAATCATAGATATTCATGCTTTTATGATTCAAAGCAAATTATATAGCTCCATATACTTGTCAAAAGCTTCTGGTTCTAAAAAAACAACATTTATAAATAACTCGTAATTCAAAGTCATCAAAATTACAATATCCTTTTTGCTTATTTGATATCATATAGTGCTCTCAGTGAGGATAGAGAAAAAAAGTATTTGGGTAAGATAGGGGTGATTGGGTTGGTGGGGGACTAGGTAAAGGTAGTGTGACATTAACACAATCACATTTAAGTACAATTAGACCTTTACAGTCTAAAATGGTCCGTAGTTCCCTAAATTCATCACACATAAGGGAGGTTAATCAGTTTCATTGGATCCTGTGGTGTGAGAATGTGATGTAGTCTACGTTTCGACCCCGCAGGATTAAAGGGTTAGTCTCGCCTCATTCTGGAGTCTTCATCAGGACATAGCAGTGTGGGAGCACTTCTGAAACGGCCTCTCATTGACCGTCTGCGTGGGGCATTCAAGGGCTCCTTATATATTTGGGCGGTTTACTGGTAACATAGGGTATCAACCTCCCTGTTATTGTGAAAACATCATGGACTCTGTTTCTGAAATGGTGTCATACGTCTACCGTTGGAGGTTGCTGGTTAGTCAACCCAAGAGAAATGAGTCTGCTCACCGCCTCCGTGTCTGACACCTCAGCCAACTGGAGGCAGCAACAAGTAGAAACTGAAAAGAAAAAGACATGCCCTCTCTGCAAACACACATACAACATTGTTGTGGCAGAGGAGCAGACCGCAGCCCCCATGGTCATCAGAACCCAGGGACTCACGAGCTCCGGACAGTATGCAGTACCAGCAGGGGTAGAAATAAGAGAAAAACCGCCAAGTGGGACTCACCCGGGGCGGGGGCCAACACCAGCGCCAAGCCCCCCCTCCTCAACTGCCAGCAGGAATCCAGGAAAAACGAGGAACAGCACAAGCGAGGCACGTCCCACCCGGCCAGGCTCGGGAAGATGCACCCGCGAACCGGAAGGAAACAGGAGCACACGCCCCAGCAGCAAAGGGCCGGGGAACCAAGCAGGATTCAGACAGGAACAGAGACTGACTCCTAGCAAGCCCGGCAGGCCGAGAGACAGTCCAGGAAATCCCGCGCCCGCACAGCCAGGCAGCCGGGCAAGGGTGAAGAGAAGCACCGCCACTCCAGCCCAGCAGGAGCAGCACCAGCACATCAAAGTCCATTCTGTCGACAGACAGAAAAAAAGAACAGGCGGGATGCTGGGTAAGTACTGCTTATGTACTCCCGGTGGGAGGGGCAGTATTTGGGTCCCAGCATTCCTCTTGTCTTTTTTCTGTTGAGAGATGGTTATCTCCACTTTGTAAATGAATGGGGCAAGGACATAAGGGACCTAGGGGTAATGTTTGTATAACCATTTGGAAGCTTTTACATTAATAGATCACATGACAGCGCTGCAAAGTACTTATTAAAAGTGATAGTTTATTCAACATGGATTTAGAACAATTACTCCCCCGCCCATACACTGGTGACAGTGCCATTAGTAAAATAAGAGGTAGGACAGTTTTTATTTGAACCCTGTCGGCGTCCCAGATGACTATCAAGCAACATTATGGTCTATTGAAACAAACACAGTAAACATTTGTGCAGCTGGTATTCTGAAATCACATATTTGAAAGTGCTTGTGAAAGTGCTTGTGAAATAAAATATATGCTTCAGATCACAAAATTTAAGCAGGGAAGCTGGGATTTATGCAGGCTTTCTTGTTTCACTTTGTGAAAATCAATCTCCAAATGGGTATGATTTTGTTCTCATTATGTTAAGGCTTTCTTTTGACCTCTTTGTGCATTTTTCTGCAATTTGTATATAACGCCAATTCGGGCAGCCCCCAAGACATTGGAGCACTTTATATCAGCAATATTTACATTAAACATGGTCACATTTCTTTTGCCATGGGTAGGTTAAATGATTAGCCCAGAATCCCAGAACGTTGTGCAGATTTTGAGAATTGAACCTGGTTATCCAATTCTATTGCCAATAGCTCTGGCCGTAAATGTCAGGGTAGAGCAGAGATGAGCAGAGCATTTGGTGCCTGCTGCCTGTGTCCTGGGTCACACATAGCTGCCAAAGTTTCAGATTGCTTATTTGTGACATTTTCATAATTTCAGTGTAATTATGAGTGACATTCAACGACTATGAGTAACACTTTCTCACAAGCCAAATCAAGCAATGAGGACGAGGGAAATGTAGGAAGGTGGATATCTGACTATATGGTTACCCCAACTTTTTGCCTAGTGTTTAGCTGGTTTTTTGATTTAGTTGGCCTGGGATCCTGCTATTCAGGGCCCCAGGCTATCTGCTCTCTCTGTAAAATGGACTCCATGTACTTTAGGTACATATATAATTGGATATTGGGTCACCTTTGTGAGCCCCTGTATAGTGTACCATAGGTACCCAGTCAAGAAGGAATGTCCCACGAAAAATGGACAATAAAAAAGTGTCCACATTCAATGTGAATTTCCTAGAAAAAACCTATTGTTTTAACGGACAGCACGCCAACAATTGGGCGGGAAAGGCAAAGGTACCCAGGGCATAGGTGCATCCAAGGCCTCCCAGGGGCTGCAGCATATATTATGCCACCCCTGGCTGGCCCTCCAAATAGGCACAACTCGCTGATCAATCAGCTGGGGCAAGGTTGTGTAATCACCCCTTGCTTAGGTATAGTATTCCTATACCTACCATTATATATAGACACATATATACCTATAAGTCCCTCCTATGGCAGGCCTAAACAATCCTGGAGGCAGAGTGCTTGGTTTTATGTGAGATGGTGCTCTAGCATGAGCTGAGCCTGTCTGCAGCTTTCGGAACCATGTCCTTATAGCTGTTCTATGATATAGCCATACCATATACTCTTAAGTGCATTATAATCCTCGCGGTTATTGCTAACTTTGGTTTGGCTATATCAAAACATGTCGTGTAAGGTGTCATACACTTTGGAATACTACCCCCCCCCCCACCAGTTCTGGCAGCGGGGTTAGCATTTCACCCTTTTAGAGGGAGAAGACATGTAGTTGTAGCTTTACCCGGTTAAAGTTAAACAGAGCCTCAGCCTCACAAAATGGATGCTGCTGCCACAGACACAAGTCTGACCTCCTGCAGCTGGGAGCCCTTCCAGCGAGTGAGGCCTGGACAATAGGTTTCCTGCCTTGGGAGGTGCTAGCACCTCCCCAGACAGGCTATAGTGTATTGGGGCAGGGTGGGTTGAAAGGAATGAGACACTGCCTGGGGCACACAAGGTGCTCAATGCATAGTCCGGTTCAAACCAGTTGCTGGGGCACTCCAGCCCCAGCTCTGGCGCAAAACTGGACAAAGGGAAAGGGGTGTAACCACCCCTTTCCCTGGTCCCACCCATAGGAGAGACCTAGCAGGTAATCCAGCCCCTCAAATCAGTATATAGGTAGGAGCTGATTCTAGAGACTTTAGATTATCCTGAACTGAAACTCTGAAACAAAACTCTGGACCTTTGACATTCTACTGCAACTAGAAGACTGAAGAATCTCCCTTGTGGTCAAGGAGTGACCACCCTGTGCAAACAGGCACCACCTAGCGAATTGCCAGTTTGCTTTGTCGACGCTCCCGAAGGATCCCGATGACTCTGCTTCACAGGACTGGACTTCCAGACTTCTCCGACCTTGACCCACACCTCTAGCAAAGCTGAGACCCGTGGCGGACACGAGAGACGTGGGACCGGACACCTGGCCATTTTGCTCTTTGCTAAACTGTGCAGCTTCTGAGGCATCCTCGAAGTTGTGCATTGGGACTTGAGAAGCCCCAATACTGAGTCGTAAGTGCACAGAAGCTCAGCCCTCCACACTCCACGAGTGCCGCGTGGGGCCTGCTCCTGCATTTCCTCTCGACGCGTCTTCGCAGTTGCTAGCTCGCTGGCTAGTGGCCATCTTGAAGACTCCATTTTGAATCAACGCTGCTTGCCTGGTTGCTCTGGACTTGCTCCTGCTTCCTGCAAAAGGGAAGCCCCACAGACCTTGCTGGTCTGTACAAGAAGCCGATCTTCACATCCTGCGTGGGTTGCCTTTGCCAAGGTTTGTTGACTCCAATCCGGAAGCCGACATTGCCAGCAGCGAGATCCTTTGTGGGACAGTCTGTATCCAGCTCCTGGTTGTCATCGATGCCTGCTGGTCCACGTGGCTGCAGAGACAAGCTTCACGACATCACCTGATTGCATCTCGACATCGCCTGGTTCCTTCCTAGTTCCTTCCTGGTCACTGGCTAGTGACCCAGACTCTGTCCCCTCTGCTTTCAGGTTCTTCACTTCCTCGATACACCCTTGGATCCACCCGGACATCTTCCTCCTGGTCACCTTCAGCATCTTCTTGCAGCTCTCCATAGGATTCTACGACGAAACCCGACACGACTCGACACCTATGCACCCGGCTTCCCTGGGTGAGGTAACTCGAGTACTCCGGTGCTCCCATGGGTAATAACTATCCAAGTGTCCTACTTTAACTGGGTTTTCCTGTAGTCCACCCGGAAGCTCCGAAATCAACTAGTTTCTAAACTTTATGTTCCCATTGAAAGTCTATGAGAACCCGCGTGGGCGTTTAGACACTGCACACGCATCCTGTGGACTCCTGCTTCCTAACCTTCGGTTACTCTGTGTAGCCCCACTGATTTCCAAGGCCCTAGGCCTGTTCACCTGTCCTGAAGTGACTCTTATACCACTTCTTTAGTATATGGTTTATGAGGCCCCTAGGGCAGAATTGTATTTGTGCAACTTAACATATGCTTATTAAGTTACTTGTGCTGTATCTCGAACTTTGACCTCATAAAGAGTGCAGAGGGGTTGTGTTAGAAATAAATACATATATATTTTATATATACCTTGTGTGGTGTCCTTTCATCTGGTATTCAAGGGGTTATTATTAGTAAAACAATTGGCTTCACATGCTCTCTGAAGTGTTAGCCTAAGACTGTTTTGTCCATGCTACCACTAGGATAGCTGGTCTATAAGGTTGACTTTACAACCATCACCATAAGGGTTGTTTGGACTGATACAGGGTGCCCACTAGAATAGTGGATATCACATATCAGGCCAACTTCTCACAAGAAACATATATAAATATCAGTAAATTACACCTATTTCAGCAACAAAAAACTCTAAAAAGATCTGAAAACTGCTGGAGAGTACCAGAAATGGAAGGGCATTAATGACCTTGACATCTGATTGTAGTTAAACAAATGGGTAACCATGATATTAACAGACTGAAAGATTGGTGATGTGAGCACAGCAGGAGGATTGAATATCTTCTAAAAAATGCAAATATGAACTGTAGCATAAAGTACAAACAAAAGTTGCAGTTCGGATTTCGATTACATTCGGGAGCTGGGTGCACACATGTGAAGGTCAGGGAGTTAGACCTGAGCTGATGGCTATCGAGCAACATTAAGTTGTGCTAAGGCAGGTGTACTACTTCCCAAAAGTATAATGTGTTACATTTTCAGCCATTTATGACATTTCTTATCCAATATAAAGTTGCATTTTGGGACATGTAGTTTAACTTTTCTTCGTACTGTTGACTAAAAAGCCAGACCTTACTGAATATGTTTGACATGACAGCTTACGCAATGATAAATAAAAGTTGCTTTAAAGACAAGAAGACATGGAATGTATTCCGTTATTGAAACATGATGGTCCACATGTTGTGTACTCATGAGAGAGCCCATTTGTACATGTTGCTGACTCTGTGCATTGTGAGGCTAAATCATTGGTTCTTTAAAGCATGCATATCCCTTATTCTCAGAAGAATTCATCCAGCATGTTCTTATTGGCTATGCATGGCCCCTTACTACCTAATTATCTCCCGCTAGGTCTCCATGTTATGAATTAGAGTACGCCCTTCTCCCTTCCTGCACATATAACATCACAGACAGGTCACTGCCCTTATATAGAGGCACTACTGCTGGCAACCCTTGCTAAATCTGTGGCATCTCTCACCTTTCTAGGGGTTGCAGTGGGATTCTGCTGTTGAGGGCCATCACATGCGTACAGACTGGCCCAGAGTTCTGCTGACAGCTTCTGTCAGGTGGACCCAGCCGCTGGGGACCCAGTCTTTCACAGTGGCGGTTCTCGCCTCTCAGAGGCGAGCAATGGTTCCTCTAGACCAGAGGTCTTCAAACTTTTTTAGGTTGAGCCCCCCCAGCTGAATTTATTTAGATGTCGGGCCCCCCCACCACTTGACAAAAAATTCTGGAACCTGGTATTCTACATAATCGACCGTCATCCGCATTTCCCAGTCTATATCTGGCTAATAATGTTAAACACAGTAAGAGTGTTTAGAAAACTGCAGGTTTGCGAGTTGGTGCGGTGAAATGACAGAGGCTTACTACACAGTCCAAAACTACATTTTTCAAGATAAAATGTGTGCAAATTGTAACGGGTTCTCTACTTAATTCTTGCAAAGCCTCCTCAAAGAAACTTCTGTGGTCAATAAAATGAGTACCATTCAAAGACTATGCTCTCCACTGAGAAGCACTGTAGAGTTACATTTATTTCACCGCATTTTTTATTTCACCGCATTTATTCAGGCCGTACTTGCATGTTTCCAAAGCCTCGTGCTTGTGTTTGGCATCGCAGGAACCTCAGGAACAAAGCCTTGTGCTTGTGTTTAGTTTTTCATGCCGTACTTTCATGTTTTCAAAGCCTCGTGCTTGTGTTTGACATCGCAGCATCCATGCATCCATCCACCCACCCATCCATCCATCCATCCATCCATCCATCCACCCACCCATCATGCATTCATCCATCCATCCCCCATACATCCACATGCACCCATCCATCCATCCATCATGCATCCATCCATCATTCACCCATCATGCACCCATCCATCCATCCATCATGCACCCATCCATCCATCCATCCATCATGCATCCATCCATCCATCCCCCCATACATCCACCAGCCACACATCATGCATCCATGCACCCATACATCCACCCATCCATTATCCATCCATGCATCCATCATGCACCCACCCATCCATCCATCCACCCATCATGCATCCATCCATCATGCATCCATCCATCCATCTATATATTCCATCATTCATCCATCCATCCCCCATACACCATCCACCCATCCATCCATCATGCACCCACCCATCCACCCATATTTTATGCCCCCATCCAGCCATCCAGCCATCCATCCATCATGCATCCATCCATCATTCATCCATCCATCCATCCATCCCCCATACATCCACATGCACCCATCCATCCATCCATCATGCATCCATCCATTATTCACTCATCCACCCATCATGCACCCATCCATCCATCCATCCATCATGCATCCATCCATCATTCACCCATCCACCCATCATGCACCCATCCATCCATCCATCCCCCATACATCCACCAGCCACACATCATGCATGCATCCATGCACCCATACATCCACCCATCCATTATCCATCCATTATGCACCCACCCATCCATGCATCCATTCACCCATCATGCATCCATTTATCATGCATCCATCCATCCATCTATCCATATATTCCATCATTCATCCATCCATCCATCCCCCCATACACCATCCACCCATCCATGCATCCATCATGCACCCATCCATCCATCATGCACCCATCCATCCATCAGGCATCCATCCATTCATCAGGCATCCATCCATCCCATCACCCATACATCCACCACCAACCTCTTGGCACACAATATTGTAATGCAGAATTATACTTATTTCATGCATAATTATAGTTATTTCACAAAGCCTCGTGCTTGTGTTTTGTTTTTCATGCCGTACTTGCATGTTTCCAAAGCCTCGACCAGAGCAGGAACCTCTTGTGCATTACAATAAGTTGACACTGCAGGAACCTAGCCTCGTGCTTGTGTTTGGCATTTGACACCGCATTACAATAAGTTACCGCATTACAATGAGTTGACAGTCGCGGTAAGCGTTGTAATCGCAGGCGATGTTAACTGCATCGCGCCGTTGTCGCATGCATAGTGAATGCATGCGATTCAAACGATACTGCGATGTAAAAGTCGTGGTGTGATGGCACCGCGATTTTTATTATTTTTATACAGAAAACAATCGCAACAGTTGTTACAGGGTTTGAAAAGGTTGTCTTGTTCCTTTTTTATGCTTATTGCTGTATTCTGGAATAAAGCAGGTACTAATGAAGTGAAACCTTTGCCCAGATAGCATTAACCAGTGCACATGATTTGCCTTTTCTTGCTGCACGGAGTGGGCAGAGCAGACAGTCAACTTCGCAGAGTTGTAGGCATCATTGGTGCTGCAGGTACTGGACACCAGGGCCCAGTGGCATAATGAGACAGCTAAACCTTAGTTAAGGCTGTCGTACTAACCTTCCTTGCTTGCTTGCTTGCATTAGGGCACAATACACACTTGCTGTACCAGTGTTTCAAACTGGCTAGAATCGCAACCCGGAAAGCTGCTTGCTTTGGTGCTCCATATTGATACAGGAGCGTCAGCCCCGATAGACTTGGGACCAGCAATAAAGGAAAACGAGTTGCAGTCTGACAAAACTGCGTTGGAATACATACTTCTCTCCTGGTATAGTTGATGCCTTCACTTGAAAAGTGATTTGGGTTGCCATAACTGTAGATGTTTAGGTCACTGAAGAAACCGTTCAGCGGTGTCGGGGATGGGGGGTGAGGGAAAGGGGCCGCTCTCAGCGAGGTGGGGGAAGAGAAGTCTCCATGCCGGGCAGTGGTCACAGCGCCGCCCGGGCTTCGCCGTCCTACTGGAGCCTGTTTCCCGTCTTTTAAAGACCTTTTGACATGTTAATGAGGTGTTGATAGTCTTCACCCCTTCTTAGGGCCCCTGCAGCTCCACTCTGCCTCGCCACCGTGGGAAACAAAGAAAGGTGACATTTTATGGTGCGCGCCCCCCCTGAGATGGCGTTGCGCCCCCCCAGAGGGGCGCGCCCCACATTTGAATAACTATGCTCTAGACCATCCAATGTCACCAGACTAGGCTGCAGGATCAAGCACTCTGCCCCAGCAGCACATACACCGACTGAAAGAGGAGGTGCTACATTACAGAGAGGATTCGAAAGCAGAGGATGCACGCACTGCACCCCCTCCCAAAGATCTCCTGTCACTTTCTCTTGCTACTTCTGGGATCACCCCTTGCCTCCACAGTTTATTGCGGCACCACAGTGACCACAATTATATCAGGGAGCCTTGCCCAAAGGAATAGGTAGCTTTATGAAAGACACAGGACCTCGTACCTTGATATCAGAGGAAGAGATGTGAGTTACAAAATGAAGGACATTACAGAAAGCTGCCAGGCTTTGAAGCTGTGAAAATCACAAACCTGGGGGCGACGTTGCAGTGCTAAGGCACCAGACCACCACTGCAGTGGTGGCCACGAGTACGCTGGGAGTCTGGCCGGGTGATCATTATGCTGCAGGATCCTGTCCGGCCATAGAGGTACAATGCAGTAGGAGTTGCAGCACTGGCAGCAGGCTCCCAGCTGCGCGGGCAGGCTTCCACAGTTAAACTATGCTGCACCTGCGGCCTACAGGTGTGGGTATCACACAGTGTGCCCTGCAAGGCTATCTCAGCAGCAGCGATTGGGCAATGGCGCTCGTGACGTGAATCAGAGGTGCTGCACCGGAGTGTCGGGTGAATATCATGTTATAATTTGTAGGCAGTCTTAAGGTTGCTTGTTTGCGGTCCAGGGAGGACCTGGCTTGGCAGTACGGACTGGACTGTTCCAATGGGGCACAGGGTCAAGACTGATATTCATTTGGCCAGGTCTAAACTGGGGTGGCATGGTGAGCAAAAGAATGATGGATTTATCCCAGATCTCTTGACTGGGGTGAATGTTTTGATTTGTTCTGCATTCCGTCCATCAATTGTGTGTCTTTTGCTTTCTCGCCCTAAGTGCGCTAGGTATGCTGAGACGTGGGTCCTGGGCTCACTGTGCCACTGGAATTAAGCTATCCTGGCTGATGAGGGGTGAAACCCGAAAACCGGTCCTAGGATGCTTGTTTCTGGTCCAGGGAGGACCTGGCTTGGCAGTTCGGGCTGGACTGTTCCCTTGAGGCACAGCGTCAAGACTGATTTACATATGGCCAGGTCTAAACTGGGGTGGCATGGTGAGCAAAAGAATGATGGATTTAACCCAGATCTCTTGACTGGGGGGTGAATGTTTTGATTTATTCTGCATTCCATCCATCAATTGGGTGTCTTTTGCTGGAAGGCTGTCTCAGCAGCAGCGATTGAGCAATGGCGCTCATGACGTTAATCAGAGGTGCTACACCGGAGTGTCGGGTGAATATCATGGTATACTAAGTAGGCAGCTGAGTGAGTTGAATCAGACCCCAAGCCTGCCACAAGCAGTGCAAATGCACTGCTGCCAGCTAACATGCTGTACTCTTGTCAGTGTGGTTTAATTAGCAGCACTCAGCTCTGGCTTGCTTTGGAGGCGCTATAAATGCATGACAATGCACTATAGTGCAGAGATGCGGACCACCACACTGAAATGAATTAATCTTCTGCCTGATGCGTGGTACTTGGCTGAGCTGGTCACATGACCGAGAATTACTTGCTGTTGATCTTTATGTATTCCTCCCAGTGAGACAAAAGGAGGTTAGGTGTTGGCAGACTTGGCCAGCCTGCCAGGATGGCTGGGGGCAGAGCTTTTCCCTGCCCACCTACAGTTCAAAGGGCTGTCTCCAGCACACACACTAAGGAACCTGGTACTGACATTTTCTCACTCCAGACTTCTTGGAGCATTGGTAGGATAAAGGAAGAACTTTCCAGAACCAGATGTGGGGAGTAGCATGGGAAATTCCTCCCCTTCAAAAGCTGGCACTAGGTATACATCTGGCATCCCCAGAACACCTCTTCAGTACAATTCTAACCTCGTGGAACACTTCAGAAGGACTTCCAGGACCCCTAGTGGACCACCCTGCTGCTAGAGGCCTGCCTTGGTTCCGGAGGTCTGCACTGCTGTTACCAGAGGACTGTTCTGCTGCTTGAGGAATGCTTTGCTTCCCAGAGGACTTTCCTGCTGCTAGAGGCCTGTCTTGATACTGGAAGGAGAACTAGACCATCTCCATGAATGCAGGACCACCAGACATGAGTTCAAGGGATAGTTGGCTGGTCTTCTGTGTGAGCTACTGGGGCAAATAAGCTCCAGAGACCTTGAGATCTACACCTTATCTCTGCTGGAGTGAGTGTTAATCCCTCCCCACACCAAATGGTGCCTCCCAGGTCTTGCACACTTGGAAGTGGTGTTAGAGGTCCGGCTCCTGCCTAGCCCTAAAACATGGGGCTTCTAAAAAGTTTCACCGAAAGTATTAGAAGACCTGACAGAAGACAAGGAGCTACCTGACAGTGGATCCCCCCAAGGTGAGTTGGCAGTTGGTCTGACTTTGCAGTAGCTCCTGCTATGTTATTCTATGCAGCAGAAATCCTTCCTGGTACATTTCCTGTAGGAAGGAAGAATAGGGTCAATGTTTCTGAAAATTCTTTAGAGTTTATATAATGAATTCACGAGGGAATATTTAGTTCTCTGAAAGCAGACCTGGGTTTTACAGGGTTGTGGGTTGGAGTCAGTTCGCAGGGGGGCACCGAGTTGCACCACCAGTGGTACCGAGACGACCGGGTGTGGAGTGCCGGGTCCGTATGTTAGATAACGGGCTAGCAAGGCTGTGGGATTTGAGGACTGCGGCAAGCAGGCCACCAAATTAGATAAACTAGGACTCCTGGGGTTAGGGACAGCACGGAGGCCAAATGACCAACACAAGAACTACACCGTCAGTGGCACAGAGGTTGTCAGGGGTAGGATGCGGTCTTGGCTGTGGTTGCAGTAGTCGATCGAGGATCCCTCCAAATCGGTCAGTGGCTGTAGGCAAATGAGTTCTTTGGGAGTTTCTGTTTTGCGGTCAGCTTCTTTAAATGACAGAGTCAGTCGGATGGTTGCGGTTGTTTCCTCTGAACCGTTTTGGCTCAGAGTCGTTCGGGGTGTTTGCCTTCGATAGTGGTTGAGGGGAGATCTTCACTTGACGACGGCAGGTTGGTTTTTAGGATCTTGCTTGTAGGCGTCAATATGATCCAGGTTTGCATCGCAGGTAGGACCCTCTTGAGAGTTTGATTCACTCCAGCTCAGGCTTTGGTTGTCAGGAGCGGAGTGGAGGTGACCCACGGAGGCGGCCGGAGTCCGTGTCAGTTTGTCTTGAGCAAGTCCGATGCTCACAGGAGACAAAAGTCAGTTTGGGATTTAAAGGCAGGGCGAGTTCTCTGGGTTTTTGAGGAATCCTGGCTGAAGGATGCACTGAGGTTATTTTGGAGGAGTCTGAGGTCGGGAGAGGCCGTTAGGGATGGGGCCAAGTCAGTAGTTTTCCTCCTCTTCTCTCCACACGGCTGTTTGGTCCTTATTCTTCTTTTCTCCTAATTCGGCTCTGGTATTAGGAGGCAAGGTTTGGGGTGGCCCCTAAATACTAATTTTAGAGGGGTTACTGGTAGGAACAGGTCGGGCTATTGGGCTCCTTCTTTGGGGTGGGTACACCCCCTATTGTGCCATTCTCCAGTGGGAGGGGGACCTAGGCCTCACTTTGGTTGGTATGGTCCCCCATCTGCAAGATGGTGGGGACTAAAAGTTGTGCTTCACCTTCCCTCCCCCGAGGCCTGGGGTTGGCAAAGGTGGGCACACCTCTTTTCCTGTCTTGGTTTTCCCGCCGATTATCCCGCCCAGAGTGGGGGTCAGCACCAGTGGGGGCCAATTGTTGAAAGCAGCAAGTGGCTGGGGAAGCTCACCAAAGGCAGCAGGCCTTTGAAGCTTCCCCTTAATGGACCCATCCCTTTCTGTGGGAGGGGGTTTGGCACCTCGCCCAAGGATGTGCTTTGTTTCAGGACCCCGAGAGGGGCAGGCTCTCAACCCAGAGGTCCAGAAACATGTCTGGTGGTTGCAGCTGGAGAGCAGCCACTCAGCCAGTACTCTAGAGTTAGGTAGTTTTCAGGGGCCACATCTAAGATGCCCTCTGAATTCATTTCTCATTACATCCTACACTGGCATCAGTGTGGGTTTAATGTGCTGAAAAGTTTGATACCAAACTTCCCAGTTTTCAGTATGGCCATTATGGTGCTGTGGAGTTTGTAATGACAACCTCCCATACCATATACTCTTAATGGCATTACTGCACTTACAATGCCCAAGAATGGACTTGAAGACTGTAGGGGTACAGGGCTCATGCACCCATACCCTCACCACTGACCCAGTGCACCCAGCTAGAGGGGTGGCTTACCTGGGCCAGGGCAGTGGGTTTGTAGGCATAGCTCACAGGGATGTGGGCCATATCGATCCTTCACTTTTGCTCTGCACTAAAACACGCAGCCTGCAATGGCAGTGTGAGAGTGTAAAGCACTGGGCGTCTAAGGGTGGCACAATAGGTGTTGCAGCCCTCAGAGGGTTTCCCTGGTCACAGTGACCTTGGTACCTTGAGTACCTTTTATACAGGAGTTACATGTGGCCAGATAGTTGTCAATTGGGTTTGATAACAGAACATTTCAGGGAAAGAACATAGGCCCTGGGTACCTGGTTGGCATGAACCTAGGGCGCACTCAGTCGAAGCACATCAACATTGGCAAAAGGGGGTGGGGGGGGTGGGGGGGTGCAACCATGCAAAAAGAGGACACTTTCCTACAACAACAAACATCTTGCTTCTTCTGCTCAGAGCATTTTCCTGCTAATGTCAATGTCTTTACTGAGAAGTCGTCCAGTGCTCCCTGGCGATGACAACTCCTCTTTGGATGCAGCCTGCAGCCATGCCCGGTGAACTCTACCTTCTCCTGGACTTTTTCTTCAAAATGTAATCTCAGTCTGAAGTTCAGCCAAGACCAGGTCCAATCCACCTTGAGTATCGGACGTGTGCTCCATCGTGGTTAACCTTTGACTTTGTCCCGGTCTCAAGTAACCAGATGCGCACGGTTGGCATTTTGGTCTTTTAGGTGCTAGATGTCACTGAAAACGTAAAAAGAATCTGGTTGTATTGATAGGATTTAATTTTGTTTTGGTGTTATTTTATTTATTAAATTGTATCTTATTTTTTAAAATTCGGTTGCCATTTTTCTTGTGTTGGGTTTTCACTTTATTAATGTTTGCTGCATAAAAACTTTACACAATGACTCCAAGTTAAGCCTGAAAGCTTTTGCACCAAGCTACCAGAGGGCTAAGCACAGGTTAATTCAGTGACTTTTGTGGTTCATGCTGAAAATGATTCTGGTTGTTGCTTGAGTAGCATTTCATCCCACTCAAACAATAACCCTATTTCTTACAGTATTGTAACTCAGTATTTTAAAAAGACAGTCTAAAGAAGCGGGGAGATGACCTGTTCTTATTCTTACACTAAAATATGTTCTTCATTACAGCTTGAAGCCAACATGCTTCTTCCACACTGTTAGAAATAGGGTTTCTGGTTGGCAGGAACTGCACCCTGTCCAAGCAGGAACCACAGTCCCAGTCAGGGTAAGGGTAGTACACACTTAAAGTTTACCTATGCTCACCCTCTGGTAGCCTGGCACAGAGCAGTCAGGCTAAGCTAAAGAGGCAATGTGTAAATTATTTGCGCACACACACACACACAGTAACACAGCAAAACATCACAAACATACTCCACACCAGTTTAGATGAATAGTCAATATTTATCTGAGTAAAACAAGACCGGAATGACAACAATTCAACATTCACAAGTCAAGATATGAATTTTTCAAGATTAACTTGAAATGCAGTGCTTAGAAGCCATTACCTCCTCGTAAGTCTTCCTCTCCACCTGAGTTACACAATGAGCTTCAGCTCCACAACAAAACCCTCAAAGTAATTTTACGCTCCAGTCCTCCCATCCCTCCCCAATATGGCCGGCAACCTTCACCCAGGACCCAGTACAAGAGGAGGCATGACCCACCCAACTTCCATTTTTTTTTGTTCTGCGCTGACTCTCTGAGCGTGATTTGCAGGCCACTGGGGCGAGGTTATCGCAAAGTGGGCTCTTGTTGTACGCCATTTTTACCTTACTCTACTGGGCTTTTCGGCGAGGCTCGGCGGAGTGAGCTCATCGTGGAGGTTGAAAGCCCTGCTACAGTGGACTCATTCTGGGGTGTGTGGGCCGTGCATTGCGGCCAGTGGTTGTGGCACCGTCCCAACTCCAAGATTCGCCTGGACAAGGCATTTGTTCTGTTGAGTGTGCTGGGCTGAGCTCGCCGCCCCCTGGTATACTCTTCTGAGGAAGCTGGCCATTCAGGAGTGTTGGGCGATTCCCAATCTTCCTTATCTGCTGAGGGGTTTGCGTCTTCCTGCAGGGGTTCTGCGTTGGCTCCATCGTCAGGCCTGTTTCTTGAGAGGGTGAGACTCTTGTCCCATGGTATCCGACATCTGGCGACTCTTCAGTCTTATTCCCAACATTGGGTGTCCTTTTCTAGGTGGTATGTTCCTAAAGGCCAGGAGTCTGGTCAGTGGACTCGATCAGGTTGCTGGATTTTCTGTCGGATGGCTTTGCTTTGGCTCTGGCTCTTTCTATATTTCGGGCTCAGTGAATGGCTGTGCGTGTGTTCGGCAGTCTTAATTTGGATTGGCTGGATCCATTGGTGGCCCAGATGATACATAGTTGTTTTCTTCAACGTCCCAGAGTGATTTGTCATACCCCAGCCTGGGATCTCTGGTTGGTGTTACAGGCCCTTCATGTGGCTCCTTTTGAGCCCTTGAAGTCTGTGGACATTAAATTCTTGACCATAAAGGAAGGGATTCTGGTGGCCATTGTGTCTGCTGGTCGGATTGGAGAGTTGGGGTCATTTTTGCGATCTCTTCCTTTCTTGCACGTCTTGCCAGATCGTGTTGTCCTTTGTCCCGATCCTAAGTTCTTGCCCAAGGTACCCTCAGTTGCTAACCATTCCAGGGAGGTCGTTCTGCCGACTTTCTCACCGGTGCCTGGGTCTGGGGTGGATGCTGGTCTCCCCCTTCTGGATGTCCGGCGGGCGTTGTTGGTTTATCTAGAGTGGACTCTGGCTTTTTGCATGTGTGATAGTTTGTCACTTTTGGCCCGGTGAGATCAAGTCATAAGGCTTCTCTTTCTACACTGAGGAGGAGGATTAAGCTGACAATACTTATTGACTATGGTTTTCAGTGGTCGGAGGTGTCGGCCTGGGTCCAGGGTCTGTCTACCCGGGTATTTCTGTCTCCTGGTCCTCTTTCAAGGGGGTCTTCATTGTGAATATCTGTACAGTCTCTACGTGGGCCTCTCCACACATGTTTATGGACCACTATTGTGTGGTCCTGGTGCTGGGGGTTTTGCTGAGGCTGTTCTACAGGCTAGTTCTGCCTGCACTTGATTTAGCTCCTTCTGTTGGGTATCTGTTTGTTTTTTCACTCTGTTTTGTTGCTGGATTAAAAACTTGGTGTTTGCCTTAATCTTTGGTATGTGGTTTCCTGTTAATGACCATGAAGCTGCTTGGCTTTGGTATATGCTCACTGTGTAACTCAGGCGGCTAGGAAGACTAATGAGGAGGTAATGCCCCGGTTCCTTACCAGTAATCTTCATTACTCTGAGTATAGTCTTCCTTGCCACATGAGTTCCCATCCCTCCTTCCCTGTTTGACTATCGTCTTCATGTGGTTGCTTGCTGGGTTTGGTAGTTGTACAGGAAACGGTGTTGGCCATGCCTCCTCTTGTACTGGGTCAAGGATGAAGATCATCAGCCATGTTGGGGAGGGATGGAAGGACTGGAGCGTAAAATTGCTTGGAGAGTTCTGTTGTGGATCTGATGCTCACTGTGTAACTCATGTGGCAAGGAAGACTATACTATATATAAGTAGCCGGAGCAACAACTCCAACTGGGGCTATCTAGTAGCGATTGACTGGGGCAAATCCAAAAGTTCAGTCTGACCGCGATGGAGCACGGCCGGAGACAAGAGTCACGCAGACCCGCTGACAGTACCTTGGATACGTCGATGATTGGGGACAATGTGATGCGCAATGGAGAGGATGCATCATGGGTGCAGGTGATGTGTCGGTTCCGGAAAAAGTGCAAGGTCATTGAGGCATTGGCACTTGGGGGCGATGCACTGTTCAAAGTAGGTTATGTGCCAGTTGCGGGTGCGAGGCTTTGGTTTCCAATGGCAGTGCAGCGTCAGTGATGTATCAATGTTAAGAGCGCATTGACTCGAATTTGTGGTGTCGTAGTCGAACCGCTGGGCTGTAGGCGATGCATCAGTCGACAGCCGCTTAGGGCCGTGAATGCATCGGAGTTGGGACTGTGCACCACAGATGTCGGTGATGCGCGTGTCCGATACTCACGCAGAACTGTTTTTCAAAGGTGCTGTAGCAAAGTCGGGGCTTCATTGAAAGTCAAGGTCAAGGTCGTTGCCTTGTGCACTTGGTGAGCATTGTCCATTGGTTCGGTGCAGGCAGCGTCAGTTTTGCAGAGATGTTCAGGTTCCAAAATGACGCTTCGGAGTCTTAGGGGCATATGTAGGTAGCCGTTTGCGATTCGCAAACGCTGAAATTCGGCAAATTTTGGCGTTTTGAAATGTAAGTGCATATTAGCAAAATAAGGAATCGCAAAAATTGCGATTCCTTATTTTGCTCAAGCATTTAAGGAATCGCAATTTTGCGATTCCTTAAATGCTATGTAGGAGTCAATTAAAAAATGCGATTCAGGCTTAAGGAATCGCAAAATACCACCTACTCCAAGTAGATGGTATTTTGCGATTTCCTTTAAAAATGCATTTAAAAAAAAAATTCAAAGTACCAAGGGCATGTTTGTGCGTCACATGTACTTACAGGCACATTCCAGGGGTGCAACAGGTGTCCTTTGGACACCCTGGCACCCTTGGAATTGCGATTCTCAAATTGTGATTTTGTAATAAAAAATCGCAATTTGAGAATGTATCCCCCTTCATTCCTATGGGCCTCTTGGCCCATAGGAATGAATGGGACACTCATTCCTTAATTGCGATTTGCAATTTGCTAATCACAATTAAGGAATATTAAGTAATCGCAAAAAAATTGCGAAATTAATACCTACATTCCATTTTCCGATTCTCAAATAGCGATTCCTTAAAAATCGCTATTTGAGAATCGCAAAATGGAGATTACCTACATATGCCCCTTAGACATGGATGGGGGGGGCGAGCGGGGCCCGGCCAGGCCTGATGTGCTCTGACCCCCCAACTGAAAGCCCAGATCTTTCAGTTTCTGTTATTTGGTAGAAATATGGTTAAGCTTGACATTTGTGACAGTGCAAATGATCTGCAGCCTCAACTCTGCCTGCATTACCAATACTGAAACTGAAAGAACTCTGGCTGTCTCCAGAGTAAAAGAGTGAGGCAAGGAGAGACACAGTAGGAGGGGGGCCTGGACTCAGGCTGTCGTGCACACCCTGGTGCACTGAATAATACTAATATGACTTACGAATCATCAGAACTGCTTTTCCTGGAGCCTCACTACCATTGGTGAGGGCACTGCATGCAGGCAGCAGGATGACATGCAGTGTGAGCACACGGCTTCTGGGCTTCTCTACCATCGGTGAGGGCATTGAATGCAGGCAGCAGGATGACATGCAGCGTGATCACACTGCTTCTAAGCCTCTCTACCATCGGTGAGGGCACTGCATGCAGCAGCAGGATGACATGCAGCATGAACACACTGATTCTAGGCCTCTCTACCATCGGTGAGGGCACTGCATGCAGGCAGCAGGATGACAAGCAGCGTGAACACACTGCTTCTGGGCCTCTCTACCATCGGTGAGGGCACTGCATGCAGACAGCAGGATGACATGCAGCGTGATCACACTGTGTGGGAGCGAGGGCTTGATAAACAGGCGTGGAGGCTGCAATATAGGTTTGAAAGTAGGTTTATTGATATTAGAGGAATGAGGAAGTGGTTGGGGATTGGGAATTCCTTCTTCTTTTGAGTTTTCCCGAGATGAGTCAGAGGAACCAGAGGTCTGTGTTGTTGTTCTCTTTCCTTCTAGGTCGTCGGGACCGGGTTGGTTGTTCCGGAGGCTCATAGGAGAAGGGAAAATAGACAAAAGGGGAATTGTCAGAATGGAGTTCTGTTTAACAAATTTGGTTACCGTCACCACACCCTTGTTTGTCAGGACATGCCAATGGCAAGTGGTCTTAAAAATTGTGGGATGGGTTGTGCATCTTAAAGTGCCTAAGAGGGGATATTGGTGTATATTTTCCAACAGTGAACAGCCAATAAACATAGATAGAATAATGTACCAACACTAGCATACTTCGCAAAACAGCGTGGTACAAATCAGTCTTTCAGGTTTCACTTTACCCAGTGTGCTTTACACCCACTGTACTCTCACCCGCCCTACCCTTGGTGTGTCCCCGAGTCAGTTAACTCACCGACCCCGCCGTAACTCTCTTCCGAGTTACGGCCGCCTTCCAGCCTCCTCCGGACACCACCAGTCCTCCGACCAGTTTTCCTCTTCAGGGTTGTCAGGGCCGCTGTTCTGGATATCGGGGATCCCGCGTCTTCTCTCTCGGGTCCCGCGTCTTCTCTCTCGGGTCCCGCGCCTTCTCTCTCGGGTCCCGCGCCTTCTCTCTCGGGTCCCGCGCCTTCTCTCTCGGGTCCCGCGTCTTCTCTCTCGGGTCCCGCGTCTTCTCTCGTCCTCGCCGTATCCGCGTCTCTCCTCCTTTCTTCTCTGACCTGCCCTTGCGCGCAGGTTATTGGTTCTTGCCTCTCACTTCCGGGGCATGGGGGTTGGACTTCCGGATCACGCGAGCGATCGCCAGTCCCCTGTGAAGATACATGAGAGTCATGCAGGGGTAGTAGTTCTCGGGAGGTGTCGTGACACCATGGACGTCCCTGCAAGTTCCGGGTAAGGGCGGGATCCTCCTCACATCCCCTTTCCCTTGCTGTCCTTCTTCTAGGGGAACTATCCTGAGGATATCTAGACAAATAATCAGCGTTCCCTTGATCCTTCCCTTTTCTATGCTTAGTAAGAAACCGGTAAGGTTGTAGAGACAGAAACCACCTCAATACTCTCTCATTATTACCCTTATTCCTCGCTAGCCACTCTAAAGGGGCGTGATCTGTGTAAAGAAAGAACTCTCTACCTTCCAGGTAATACCTTAGAGTTTCTATTGCCCATTTAATGGCAAGTGCCTCTTTTTCGATAGTAGCATAATTCTTTTCTCTCGGAAAAAGTTTGCGGCTTATGTACAGGATGGGCTTTTCTCCTTGGGGTGTCTCCTGGGACAAAACAGCTCCTAGACCCAGGTCAGAGGCATCTGTTTGTAAAATAAAAGGACAGGAATAGTCTGGACTGATCAGCACAGAATCAGAGGTTAGAGAATGTTTTAAGGTTTCGAACGACCGCACTATTGCAGCGGGAGGAGCTTGCAATATTTCTTCTGTTCGAATGTTCTTCTGTAACAGATCTGTCAAAGGGGCTGCTATTTGTGAAAAACTAGGGATGAACCGCCTGTAATATCCCAGCAATCCTAAGAAAGCTCGTAAGTCCTTCTTTGTCTTAGGTAAAGGTATCTGGGAGATGGCTGATACTTTGGAGTTTTGAGGTCTTATAACTCCTTCACCTAAAAGGTATCCGAGGTACTTGACTGTCTGGGCTGACAAATGGCTTTTGGCTGGATTGATATTTAATCCATGAACCCCTAGAGTTCTTATTACTTGCGAGAGATGGACCACATGTTGTTTCCAAGAGTCACTATATATTATGATATCATCAATGTAAGCTCCAGCGTATTCCTCATGAGGCCTGAGGACTGTATTCATGACTCGCTGAAACGTAGCAGGTGCTCCATGCAAGCCAAAGGGTAACATTTTGAAATGATATAACCCGTCTGGAGTGGAAAATGACGTTTTTTCTTTGTCCTCAGGTTTTAAAGGAATTTGCCAATATCCTTTACACAGATCCAATGTGCTGATGTATTTGGCCTTTCCTATCCTTTCTACCATCTCGTCCACCCTTGGTAAAGGATATGTGTCAAACTCGGATATTTTGTTCACCTCCCTGAAGTCAATGCAAAATCTTACAGACCCATCAGGTTTTGGAACCAGAACTATGGGTGAGTTCCATTCACTCGTAGAAGGTTCTATCACATCTAACTGTAACATTTTCTCTACCTCTTCCCGTATAACCTGTCTGCGAGATTCCGGTATACGGTAGGGTCTTAGTCTCACTCGTTTACCTGGTGGAGTCTTTATTGCATGTTCAACAAGGGTGGTCTTTCCAGGCGTGGTGGAAAATACCGGAGCTAAAGGGTGTAAAACCTTTATTAAATCATGTGCTAACTCAACAGGCAATTCGTTATCTATACATGTTTGAAACAGGGGAGTTTGAAGTTCTATGCTATTCACTGCTACTGGAGCAGGCCCTTCCCATTTTTTCAGTAGGTTCACATGGTAAATCTGTGACACCTTCTTCTGGGAATCAGTTTCAATCTTGTAGGTTACTGGAGTCACTTGTTGAATGACTTTGTAGGGACCCTGCCATTGTCCCAATAACTTCTGATCCGAAGAGGCCATCATGAGCAACACGAGATCGCCTATCTGAAAGGTCCTAGTCTTTGACCCTCGGTCATATTGGTTTTTCTGGGCCATCTGAGCGTTCTCTAGGTTATTCCTGACAATACTCCGAATTTGCTTCAAATGAATTTGGAGATTAGAAACATATTCAGGAAGTGGTCTGGCATTATTCTGTTCCGTTTCCCACTGTTCTTTCGCCATATCTAATAGAGTACGAGGCTGATGTCCGTACAGCAACTCAAAGGGGGAGTGACCCGTGCTCTTTTGTTCTTTACATCTGATGGCGAAGAGAGCTAGGGGAAGAATGTCTTCCCATTTTCGGGCTTCTAGCTCTAGTAATTTTTTTAGAGTGGTTTTAATGGTGGCATTATACCTTTCAACCAGTCCATCCGTTTGGGGGTGATAGGCTGATGTACGGATTTGCTTTACGCCTAACTGCTTACAAATGTCTCTCATCATCTTAGAGGTAAAGGGGGTTCCCTGGTCAGTGAGAATTTCTTTCGGGAAACCCACTCTGGAAAAAACACTAACCATTGCTTTAGCGATATTGGTGGTATCAGGTCTGCGTAGGGGTATGGCTTCTGGGAATCTAGTAGCGTAATCTACCAGAACCAATACATATCTACACCCACTTCTAGATGGTAACAAGGGACCAATTATATCCATACCAACTCGTGAGAAGGGTTCATCTATGACGGGAAGGGGAATCAATGGGGCTTTTGGGGGCTGATAACGACTGTGTTTTTGGCACACAGGACATTCCTTACAATATTTCTTTACCTGTTGATATATACCTGGCCAATAGAAATTCTCCAGAATAGTCTTTTCAGTCTTGTCTGATCCAAAATGACCCCCTAACAGATGACTGTGAGCTAGATACAAAACTTTCTCTCGAAAGGGACCTGGAACTAACAATTGGGCTTTCTGGTGTGGTGGTTTTTTTCTATACAACAAGCCATTTTTCTCAAAAAAATATGAACCTACATGTTGTGGGTCCTCTCCATCAAGAGCCTTGTTCCAGGCCTCCCGAAGAACAGGGTCTTCTCGTTGGGCCGCATGGAAATTACGATCCGTTTCCCAAGGGTTCTCTACCGGAATCACAGGTGTCACTAAGGGCTCTTTGTGCTTTTCAGCCCGTCTTTGACTGCGACTTTTCCGTTCCTTGGAAGTTGGCCATTCCTTATCAGTCTCTGTAGCAAAGGGTGCAGAGGATAACCAGTCCTCTGTTGCCAGGGAAGATTCCTGTAGTAACTGGGGTAATTTAGCATAATCGTTACCTAGGATTGCTTGTTCAGGAAGTCGGGGTATGAGTCCCACCGTTAGAGTCGTTCCTGAATCTCTTGGATGTTGGACTAATACTCGAGCCGTGGGATAGGGTTTCACATCCCCGTGAACGCATTTAATCGCCACCATACCTTCTATGGGACCAATGCTGTTCCCCAAATCTTGGGGTCTAACCACGCTATGTAAACAACCAGTGTCTGCCAGGGCGGTAACAGGACGTCCATTCATGGACACGTTACACTTGTATGGGGGTAGTCTTTGGCCTTCTTGGGGAGAGCAGAAATAATTACGGGCCAACCCTATCTCCATGGGCTCTTCTTTTTGGGGACAAAATCTGGCTATGTGTCCCATACCTCCACACTGAAAACATTGTGGTCCCGACATAGAAGGTCTCACGAGTGGGACGCTAGGCAATGGGTTGTTGGGAACGAGAGCCAAGGGTTCAGGTTTTTTAATAAGTGGGGGTCGAGGGGAACGAATTGGCATATGACTACCGGTTTTCCCGGTGGATTCATCCCTGGTTTTCTAAAAGTCCTGTGCTCTGTTGTATGCACTGGCTATTTCTACAGCTGTCTCTAGGGTAAGGTTGGCTTGTTGTCTCACCCACCGTTGAATAGGGGGATGAAGGGACGTTAAATACTGTTCCAAATATATTTTAGCCATGATTCCATCCTTGTCGGTGGTTGCGGGCTTTAGCCAACGGTCTGCCATGTCTTTTACTCTGAAGTATAAAGCACGAGGAGTTTCTTGTGGACCCTCTTTCATTTGTCTCAGTTTAAGTCTATAGGTTTCGTCATCCACTCCTAATCTTTCCAAGATACATTTTTTTATGTCTGCATAAGACACAGTCCCTTGTAAGGTGGCCGCCTGGTAAGCGGCCTGCAAGTCACCGGACAATAATGGTCCCAAATACTGTCCCCATTTATCGGCTGGCCAGGATGCCGCAGTCGCCATCCTTTCAAAATTACTAAAGAAAAAATCGGGGTCCTCTCCTGCAACATAACGCTGTAATACGACAGATGGCAAGGTAGTAGGGCCTCTCTGGTTACCCAAGGCTTCGGTAAGTTTACCCATTGCAACTTCATGGGTCTGTCCCTGACCTGTGATGGCCTGTTGGAACTTGCCTCGGTCTTCCTCCACAACCGTTAAGAATCGTTCCATAACCTTGCTCAGGTGTTCCTGATTTTCGGCCATTTTTGCGAGGGCAGCCTCCATTTCGCCTTTCAATCCCACTTCTGACACCACTTGTGGGAGCGAGGGCTTGATAAACAGGCGTGGAGGCTGCAATATAGGTTTGAAAGTAGGTTTATTGATATTAGAGGAATGAGGAAGTGGTTGGGGATTGGGAATTCCTTCTTCTTTTGAGTTTTCCCGAGATGAGTCAGAGGAACCAGAGGTCTGTGTTGTTGTTCTCTTTCCTTCTAGGTCGTCGGGACCGGGTTGGTTGTTCCGGAGGCTCATAGGAGAAGGGAAAATAGACAAAGGGGAATTGTCAGAATGGAGTTCTGTTTAACAAATTTGGTTACCGTCACCACACCCTTGTTTGTCAGGACATGCCAATGGCAAGTGGTCTTAAAAATTGTGGGATGGGTTGTGCATCTTAAAGTGCCTAAGAGGGGATATTGGTGTATATTTTCCAACAGTGAACAGCCAATAAACATAGATAGAATAATGTACCAACACTAGCATACTTCGCAAAACAGCGTGGTACAAATCAGTCTTTCAGGTTTCACTTTACCCAGTGTGCTTTCCACCCACTGTACTCTCACCTGCCCTACCCTTGGTGTGTCCCCGAGTCAGTTAACTCACCGACCCCGCCGTAACTCTCTTCCGAGTTACGGCCGCCTTCCAGCCTCCTCCGGACACCACCAGTCCTCCGACCAGTTTTCCTCTTCAGGGTTGTCAGGGCCGCTGTTCTGGATATCGGGTCCCGCGTCTTCTCTCTCGGGTCCCGCGTCTTCTCTCTCGGGTGCCGCGCCTTCTCTCTCGGGTCCCGCGCCTTCTCTCTCGGGTCCCGCGCCTTCTCTCTCGGGTCCCGCGTCTTCTCTCTCGGGTCCCGCGTCTTCTCTCGTCCTCGCCGTATCCGCGTCTCTCCTCCTTTCTTCTCTGACCTGCCCTTGCGCGCAGGTTATTGGTTCTTGCCTCTCACTTCCGGGGCATGGGGGTTGGACTTCCGGATCACGCGAGCGATCGCCAGTCCCCTGTGAAGATACATGAGAGTCATGCAGGGGTAGTAGTTCTCGGGAGGTGTCGTGACACCATGGACGTCCCTGCAAGTTCCGGGTAAGGGCGGGATCCTCCTCACACACTGCTTTTAGGCCTCTCTACCATTGGCCAGGGCACTGCATGCAGACAGCAGGATGACGTACAGAGTGAACACACTGCTTCTAGGCCTCTCTACCATCAGCGAGGGCACTGCATGCAGACAGCAGGATGACATGCAGCGTGAACACAGCCTCTGGGCCTCTCTTATCTGTCCAGCAAAGTGTGGGATGTTAGAGGAGTCAATCATGTTTTAAAGCATAGTCAAAATGGGCAATTACGCAGAGCTCACACAGGGGGGCCACCTGATATGTGGTCCGAACAGTCCCACATCATCCGTTTTCTATGTAACAGTTGTGTTTTTTTAATAGCACATCTAAAACAAAACAGATAAAATAAAATACTGTCACTGACCCTCTGTTGTAAATCCACTGTAAGGGTTGACATGTTGGGCTGCGTATGTGCAGTATGTCTCTATTAAAGATGTAAGACATGTTCACATTGTGTTTCAGTCTATAGACAGGCTCATTAAAGAACTACAAGACAACGATGGAAGAACTGTGTGCATGTACACAGGCCTTATGAAACCCTCTTTCACTCCACTGATCTCACATAAATAGTATACTTCAACCAGTTTTGCCATAAAACAGTCAGGCAACACTGGCAGCAGGATCCCAGTCAGGCAGGTTGGTTGGGGCCTGGGCCTCAGCTCAATTTGTTATATGAGCATGAGCAAGAGCCATGCTTGACATCTTTTAATTTTACTTGCCTATGTCGCACGGAACCTCTGTACAACTTGCTATAGGAATACCAGATATAGACACTTACACAAAGAAAAATATGGACAGCCATGCACACATACATAAAGCCACTTGTATAGACAGAACCACAAACATAAAGATATCCATGCACACAGACCAACATGCAGATATATAGTCACAAATACCAACCATGCAGACGTACTAACAAATACAGGCCTTCTGCACACCTGCCAACAGTCTGATCAATGTGTGCCCATGTGGCTGTATGTAGACTGCATTCAGTAGCAATTTCTTGTGGAACTGGAAGTGGTATTTAAAAACCTTCAATAATTGTTTCTAAAGGATGGAGCCGTTGTTTTGAAAGAATGCCATACTGGTAAGGAGGAGTGTTTGTTTAAAGTTAGAGGTCCGCCTGTCCATCTATGGATTTTATCTTACAAACATCTAGAGCTAACATCTCTTCTCTGGTAAAATCTAATAAATGCCATGGCTGAGGGGGTGCAGTCTTTCCTGTCAATGAGAGAAGGCATTTATGCATACTGCAACAGTATATAGATACTTATACACACAAGCATGCAGACACACAGGCTCCATGTGCACAGACCAACACCCATATATACTATTTTGTTCTGCAGAAGGCTCTGATATCCCCAGGTGCACATCTACCAATGGACATTAAGCATGTGCACATCAGCCTGTGCTCATTGCTCCACATCACACTATGTCCTCCAATGTATACAAGTCTGTGCCCCTTACTGTCAATCACCCGGTCCTCCTAAATTCAGAGAATTCATTGCTCCCAATGTACATCGGCTTGTACTTCCCTGGGCTGAAGCATGCTATCCTTCACATCCATCTTGCAGAATACCAGTTAGTCCTTTGCTGCATATCATCTTTGAGCCTTTATTGCACACCACACTATGCTCCCCTGATACACATAGCTTTTGGTGCTTATTCTTGGGTGCACTCATGTTCTTCCACATCAGTTCTGATCTTTCTTGGATTTCTGGTGCTTGCTGCAGGGTCATTTTGAGGGATGGGCAAATTGGCCAATTGCCCAAGACCTCCATAATCCAAAGGGCCCCTGGTAAAGGGATCCAGATAGCCAGAAGAACAGATTTGTGTTTGTCTGATGGGCATAGGAGAAAGTACAGAAGGTCCCTACAGGAGCCACTGAGGTGGTCTCTAATGCATAAATGTGCCCTATTTATTCGACAATACCAATCTCACAATGTTCAAGACTCAAGCACTTGCCAGTTTCAATAAGCATAAAAGTATATTATTGATATAACGCGACTTCAGTAAAGCTGATGACCACACACTAGCTTTGCACAAAAAAAATTATATGCATCTACTAAGGAATAGTAAATTGTGTGTTTTTTTATAGAACTGGTCCTGAAGAAGGTTTTAATTGACATTTTTCAACCGAAACGCCGCGTCGACCCCTGTTCTTATGAACATTTTAACTATCGCCGTATATTGTTTTCATGATCTTGTCTTTTTTTAAATAATATGCCTGTATGTAATTTGTTATTTTTTGTGATTGCGAGAAAATGGTAATACTGTTGAATAAATATGTACTTGTTTACATTTTAACATTATTCCTCTCTCTGTTTACTATTCCTTAGTAGATGCATATAATTTTTTTTGTGCAAAGCTAGTATGTGGTCATCAGCTTTACTGAAGTCGCGTTATATCAATAATATACTTTTATGCTTATTGAAACTGGCAAGTGCTTGAGTCTTGAACATTGTGAGATTGGTATTGTCGAATAAATAGGGCACATTTATGCATTAGAGACCACCTCAGTGGCTCCTGTAGGGACCTTCTGTACTTTCTCCCATGATTTCCCCTGGTCCCAGACCCATAACACAAGGGGGCCTCCTTTACTTTGTTTGATGTCTGATGGGCATGCACACTTCAGAGAATCATAAACCACATACCCACCTACCCCACCTTAACCCTCATGCTCCCAGGTATCTTGCAGTAATTAAGTTAAAGAATAAACTTTCTGTCTCGTCTCTCTTTCGATCAACATATCACCTGTTCTATCTTATCACTCTCTCTTGACCCCTCTACCAAACCCTACATTATGTAACTCTATACAAACTCACTGTCTCACTGAATCAAAGAACACCCTTTGGAGTGTATAGGTGGTGCCTAGCTGTCCTCTCCCAAGTGAGTCCCACCCAGTTCACAGAAATGCAGCAATACACAAATCTGTCTGGGAAGATTCCTCTACCACCTCATGTCTTTTCCATGCAAGCCTGGGTCTTCCAAAAGGGAACCTAAGGTCCTCCATTACAGACAAACTTGCACTTGGTGCATGTACACAGCCTCAGCACACACACTGTCCAGCACTGTTATCTCTATGTATTGTGCCCCCACAGGGAAGTAAACACCCAGCACACACATTAACCATGTAAACACTGCACATTATTTCCTTCATGTGCTGTACTTCTCGTGGGTACACATACACCCAGTACATGTGATGAACGAAGCAGATTTTCCCCAGATATCCTCAAGCACTGCTTGGCGTTAGTCGCCTCTAGTTCAATCGTAGTTATCAAATAAAGAGGCGGGCGCTGGCAATTGGAATGCAGGAAACGGATTTATTCTTCGAAGGAAAACACGTCGGGACTGACGAACAGGGCGTCGTTTCGAGGTGCTCTAACTGCATCTCTGTGGCCAGGCCGTTTATACATAGGTTTATCTCTTTATTGCAGTGTAACACATTCCTGACATTACTTTGATGCATTATAAACCATCTTTGGAATCCCCGCTTCAGGCCCGTTCCCACACATATCAACAGTACTGTACCCCCACCCCCGATCTCAGTAGGTGATTGCTATCGCGCAGCTGGGCATTCCAGCAGGAGCTGAAATACGCGCAATCGGTCGGATCTCATGGGGTTGTGGCATTGATTAATTTGATGAGAGGCGGAATCCTACTGTATGGGGCAATAAACTGTATCCGCCGGGGTTGGTTATGGCCTGGGATCGGATCGAGCAGCCAGGTGCAGGCGAGGAGATTATCGAAGGGCCTATTCGTGCGCGAGGGATGAAAGGGTATGTGGGCTCGGCACGGGAAGTGGCTCCGGGGCAGGGTCGCGCTGAGGATGCTTTATGATTCTAGCATGTGCGTTTGGGGGGCTGCCAGCTTGTGGGGGATGATTGCGAGGTCGGGGAGACGTGCAGGCGATCGGCAATGTGACAAACTGGCCACAGTGTCTAAAATGGCTGCCGCTTACGCGCTCGCAAAGGTCTAAGTGGGACAAGATGGCGCCGGTAATGTTCACATCGCAATCTAATATTTAACAGTCCTTCCTTTGAACATGCCTCGTCATCTTGTCAATCTATGTCCAAAAAAATAATTTCAAAACGTATTTTATACATTTTTGTACACAAAACATACTTGATTGGTTCGAAACATACATTACTCTCGTCCCATAGTGACCCATCGCTGAATACAGTAGTTCTCACAATCAATCTCTCATTTGAGCAAGGTTTCGAATACTTTCTTCAACATGACTCTATCTAAATCCCACCCTCCTCCCCTCCTCCCCAAACCCGTCACGGACGCCTGGAGATGTGTTCTGTCTCCTGTATAGGTGCGCGCAGGAAAATAAGTGAGTTCTCCCACTCAATGCCCTTTCATGGTGTAGGGTCATGTCTCAAACAATGAGCTATTCCACATTATCATCCTGCGTCTCATGGTTTGTCAATCTATGTCAATGTTCATAATACCATGTATTTCTTTGTCATACAATGCTTTCATATTTTCAAATTTAGTGTCCAAACTCCTAGGGCATATCAAATTCATTAAAAGAGAGCACAAAGGCGGTATGCATTGTATCCCCAGGCAGCAACCACATATTACAAAAACTGGCACCAATATTATTATCAATAGTTTCCAGCCCTAGTCTTTCAAAATGTTCCAAAACCAGCTTCCGAGTGTCCAGCCTTCTTGTTCCTGGTGGATCTCCGATGTTAGTTTATGAAGGTGTTCTATTGCTTTGTAGACGGAAGGTGAATAGTCTGGGACGAAGGTGCAACAGCTGGCACCGATTATGCGGCATGCTCCTCCACGATCCGCCAGTACCACGTCGAGCACAAGGCGGTTCTGCAAAGCCACAAGGCGGACTGTCTGCAGCTCAGCTGTGTTGTTGGTGAGGATGCCAGCCGTGATGTTCAAAGCTGTTTCGACTGCTTGGGTCAGATGTCGGATGGCTCGACTGTTTGCCATCAGACCCCAGAAAGGGATGAGTCTTTTTGCTGCATCGAGGAACTGTGATGAGGTGGAGTCTGCTTGCTCTGTGTCTTTCGAGCGTTTCTGTCTGTGATAGGCTGCTGGTGCCACGTATGTTGGAGGAAGGACAAAAGCGATGTAGCATGTGCCTCCCCCAGCCTTTTGGGAGCCAGGTGTAAGCCTTTGTACCGCAGACAAAATACATATTTGGTGATGCAACAAATGAAGGGGGATCGGCAGTGTTCAGAGTCCTTTTGATGGGGCAGGAGCTGTGGCCCATGATTTTCGTCCCACGGCCCTCAATGCAAACAAGGCCTGAGACGTTCACCACAGATAGGGCCACAGTCAGAGTTGCAGCAGTCCGTTTTCATAGATATGAGAAGGTGGGTCTGGCTGGGTTGTTGAACACTTGCATTTCGATTCGTTCTTTTTCCAGAATGTTCATTTGAAAGGTAGTGTTTGAGGTCAGAGGGCAAAAGGGAGCAGAGGTTCATCCAGTTTTGTTCAGCCAGAACTCGTTGTAGAACTGTGTGATTGTTCCGTCGGATGTAGCATTGTCCTTGTAGCTCTCTTACAGGAGCATTAGCCAGGCAAGGCAGGACCCATGAACAGAGAAGAGTGAAGGGATGAAGGGAATGGAATGTTCGGTGGCATGTAGTAGCAGCCCACAGATCCAACAGTTCATGGTATTGGCAGCAAGGTTGTGTTGATGCAGCAGTTGTACAAAGGAGTTGTTCCAAAATCCTTTGCGTCTTTCTGGGAGATGGGGTGATAGTGAGACCAGATAATGTTCTTTCTTGGTGGTGGGTTGCATAGTGGGTGAAATTGTCTGGTGAGCAGGAGTGCTCTCTTCTATGATCCAGATTGTGACCATTAGCAAGAGGCAGATGAGGGATACGATGAAAAGTACAATTGTCTTTGTGCTACGCAGTTTGGCAGTCTTGGGGTCTTTGCGGTGGGTCTTCGGTTGTCCCGGATCTTCCATCACCTTCAAGAGGCTCGGTGACTGGCAGGACCACATACTTTGTCTGGCGTCTCTCTTGGTAGCCTTTGTAGTGTTAGCTACCGCTCTGAGATTTTTGACTCAGTTAGTGGTCTGCTTTGTCGAGGCACTCTCCTTTCGTCGCAAGTTGTACCCTTTTCTGGATGGCACAGTGAGATTGGGAAATTCTGCCAATTCGAGTGTCTCTGATTCTGGGTAACAACTCATGGCTGGTCTGTCTTTGTTCAGGAGCTCTTCTTGGGTGTCCACGTCTTCATTCGTTGCCAGTGTTGGGGATATTCTTTTGCAGTGATGTGCATGCAGCCAATTTTTCTTCCCTTCCACTCGAAGTGCAGTTCGGGTGGTGATCAATACTTGCCAGGGGCCCGTCCACCTGGGTTCCAAACTCTTCGATCTCTGAAAGTTCTTGATCAGGACGTACTCGCCAGGTTTGATGTTGTGTCCGGGCCCCTGGATGCGTCTGGTATGGCTTGCTGCACCTGTTGGTGGATAACAGTTAGTTCTTTGGTAAGGTTATGCAAATAATCAGACATTAGGATGTCCGGGACATCATGGATGGAGGTTGGCTTCGGCGCTGCCCAAATGTTCATTGGCCGGCCAAAGACAACCTCGTACGGAGTCAAGTGGTGTCTGGTTGGGGTGGAGCGCATTGATAGCAATGCCAGTGGTAGGGCGTCAGGCCATTTCAGTCCTGTGGTGGCAACTATCTTTGCTAGTTTTAGCTTCAGTGCGGCGTTGTGTCTTTCTACCAGGCCTGCAGATTGGGAGTGGAAAACTGAGTGGAACTTTTGTCTTACTCCCAACCCTTTCAATATGAGTTGGATAACTTCGGCTACGAAGTGGGGGCCATTGTCGCTCCATAAAATTCGGCAAAGGCCGTAGCGTGGGAAAAACTCTTTTAACAACACCTTTGCAGTAGTGGTGGCGGTGTTGTCGCGGGTGGGGAAAGCTTCTACCCATTTGCTGAATGCACATACAATACCTAGGACGTATTTCAGCCCATGGCACCTTTCTAACTGTATGTAATCCATTTGGAGGACTTCAAACGGATGGTCGGGGACTCCAAACCCTCCCCGTGGTACTACTGTCCCTTTCCCTGGATTGTGTTGCAGGCATATCGTGCATTGCTGAGCTAGGCGTTTCGCTGAGTCTGCTATCCTGTCATTATGCCATACTCTAGTGATCAATTCGGTCATGGGAGCAGAACCTATGTGTGCCGGTAAGTGCGCCATGGTCAATATGGGGATCAAATATGCATTGGGTAACAGCCATTTGTCTTTGTCCTTTGTCCTCCAGCAGCCTTCATCGTCTTTTAGTCCCATCCGAGCCCATTCAGTCAGTTCGTGTGGTGTACTCATCAGTTGGATATCCCTAATAGTGGTCCTAGCATCTGTCCATTTCTCTGCTTGTGACCTGGTCACATACATCCGTGTCGTCGTTCTGTTTTCAGCTGTGGCTCGGGCAGTAACGTCAGCTAGTGTATTTCCCTGTCCTATAATGTTCGTTACCTTCTTATGTGCTAGGCATTTGATTACTGCTAGCTGTTTGGGGAGGAGGACTGCTTCGGTCAGGGCGGAGACTAGATCTCCGTGTAAGATCGGTGTGCCGTCTGAAGTCAGGAATCCTCTTTCCCTCCAAAGGAGTCCGAAATGATGAACTACCCCGAAGGCATACTGGCTGTCCATGTAAATGTTTACTGTCGTCCCTGCTGCTAAGATACATGCTCGTGTGAGGGCAATCAGTTCTGCCGCCTGTGCGGATCGCTGGGCAATTCGGGATGTTTCAATAATGGTTCGGGCTGTGGTGACGACATATGCGGCTGAGGTGGTGCCATCGGGGAGTTTGATGCACAAGCCATCTACCCATAGTTCTCCGTCAGGTTCTGGGAAGGCAGTGTTTCGGAGGTCTACTCTACTCTTTGTCTGTTCTTCGGTGAGGGTCACACAGTCATGTAGGGGAGTTACATTAGGGTTGTTTTCAGGCAGTGGTAACAAGGTTGCTGGGTTCAGAGTGGTGCATCGTTTCAGAGTAATGTGTGGTGCCAATAGGGTCAGCTCATACCCGGTCAGTCGTGCACTAGTCAGGTGTTGTGTCTTGGTTTGGTTCAGGAGGGTGTCAACAGCATGGGGTACTAACACTGTAAGGGAGTTGGAAAGCACAATTCCTTCACTCTGTCGTATCGAGACTGCTGCGGCTGCGACAGCTCGTAGGCAAGCTGGTAATGCTCTGGCTACGGGGTCAAGAGTGGCTGAGAAATAGGCGCAAGGGCGCTGTTTGGGGCCAATCGATTGGGTCAGGACAGATAATGCACATCCCTCTCTTTCGTGTGTGAAAAGAGAGAATGGTTTGGAGTAGTTTGGGGTTCCTAGAACGGGTGCCGAACAAAGGGCGTCTCGCAATTCTTTGAACGCGGTCTGGCATTCAGGGGTCCAAGGGAGGGGAAAGGGAACATCTTTGGCTAGGAGGGAAAGTAGGGGCTTAACAATGAGACTAAAGTTCGGCAACCACTGTCGACAGAATGAGGTGAGGCCTACCAGAGAGCGGATTTGCTTCTGGTTCTTAGGGACGGGAGTATCTAGGATAGTCTGGATTCTGTCAGGTGTGAGTTTCCTTCCTTCCTTTGATAAGAGGTGTCCTAGATATGTCACTTGGGATTTACAAAACTGCAACTTCTTTCGGGAAACTTTGTGACCATTCTCTGCAAGGAAGTGTAGGAGCTGGATGGTGCCTGTGACTGCAAGTGGAGTGGTGTTGGCTGCTAAAAGGATATCATCGACATACTGTATTAACACCACTCCGCCCGGTAACTGAACTGTGTGTAACTGTCTCTTGAGTGCCTGGCTATAGATACTCGGACTTTCGGTGTACTCCTGGGGTGCTCGACAGAATCTATTCGAGTGGGATCTTAGGGTAAATCCGAAGAGGTAGCGGCTGTCTGGGTGAATGGGTATGGAGAAGAAGGCGTTTTTGAGATCAATTACAGTGAAGGTGGTGGCAGTGGACGGGATCAGGGTCAGGATGGTGGTGATGTCGGAGACTACAAGGTACTGTGGCACAACTATCTTGTTGACCTCTCGTAGGTCGATAATGAAGCGTTACGCTTTCTCGTCTCCCTCTCCCTGTCTTTTGATGATCGGTAGAATTGGGCTGTTGCAGATGTTGCTAACTACTTCTACTACTCCTGCGTCTACTAGCGACTGTATTATTTCAATTAGTGCTTTCTCGCCTTCTGGTGATATCTTGTACTGGGGTACCTTTGGAAGGGTTGCGTCCTGTCGTACAGTCACATGCACTGGGTCTATCATCATTCGTCCTACGTCTGAGTCAGCTTTCGCCCATAAGTGCGATGGCAAGGTATCAAGTAGGGATACGTCTGCGTCAGTAATGGGGTGCATGTGTCGTGGAGGGCAAGATCTGTGTAGGCCAGGATTGTCATATAGGAGGACTCGGACTCCGTCGGGCGAGCATCTAATAATTGGTCGAAAATACTTCAGCAAGTCAAGACCCATAATGGCCTCCGGGGTATTGGAGGAGAGGAGAAACGTTGTGTCAATGATATTGTCTTCAAGATCAAAAGGGATCGGTTTGGACAAGGGGTTGGTGGAGGGCGTACCATCAAATCCTATTGATGTCACGTGTGAGCCAGACAAGGGTGCCCTTGGAATCAGTCGTTTGGATAATGCACTACGTGTTGCTCCTGTGTCTACCAGAAATGGAGACTTCGTGCCTAGGACCTTTGCGGTAACACAAGGGCCTTGCTGGTCAACATAGAGCTCGACTGGATCCCTCCCTTGCCCTTGGCAGTCCTATGCGTAGTCGTATGCGTTGTCACAGTCAGACTGTTGGTACTGATTCTGTCGGGGACGGTCAAATGTATTAGTTCTACCTGGCCTTTCGTCACTAGTGTCGTTTGTGTATCCTCGTCCACGTCCTCTATTTCTCGGTCCATTCGCTAGTTCTCTTGCTTCTTTGTTCCTATTCATTTCTCACAGGACCGGACATTGAGACTTCCAATGCCCGTACTCTTTACAAAAAGCACATTGGTTGTCGCCTAAGTCTCTACGTCCAGCATAGGGTGGGAGTGCATTGCTTCAAGCGGTGGAATTCTAGGGGTATTCTGTTGATAACCTCCCTTGTACTGTTCTTTCCCTATACTCACGCCTTGTAATTGGGCTATCATAACCCGTTCCTTTAAATCCTTCTTTTTCCTTTCGTAAGCTCTATCGCTTTCATTCTTTTGGTGCTCATAATACTGAGCCATTTGGAGGATGGCCGCGGGCTTTGAGGCAGCCCAACTGCTTTCACTAGTTTGCAATTTCTGCGAAACTTCCGGTAACAGGTAGGGGTTTCGTTGTTTATCTAGGCTGCCGAATTGTTCCCAGGTATGCCCGAACAGATCAGTTTGGTCGACTTTCCGGATTTGCTTCCACACGTCAGCTGGCAGACATAGCCCAAAGAACAAGTCAATGTCGGCAAGGGTCATGATCGTTGATCCCAAAGCGGTACCTAGTTCCGTATAGAACGCGGTGGGATTCTTTCGGAAGTCCGGCAAGGATTTGCGGAACGTCAGGATGTCCTGTCTATCCCAAGGCTGATATACCCAGTTGTATACTACTCTTCCTTTTGCGTCTTGGTGATTTATGTCGTCATTAGTTCCCGATCCTCTTGGGGGAACCCAGTAGGGGGCAGCTTCTTTTATGGGCATCATGTTGTCAAATCTTTTTATCGGGGGTTCAGTTATCACAGGCGTGACGCTCTTAACTATTCGTCCCTGTTCTACGAGGTGGCGGAAGACTTCTAAAGTATAGGAGAAGAGTTTGGTTACGTTACATTCACTCTCATCCCCTGTGTCCACCTTCCTATATAGGGCCATGAGACGGTCAGGTCCTGTTTCCTTATAATTTTCTTCGTACGCTGTGAGGGTGTGATAACAAAAACGCACAACGAAATGTCGTTTGTAAATGCCAACGTACGAGCTACATGTGTCTGTGATATGCTCTTCGGTTTCCTTCCTATCGACTAAGGTCTTTACTACTCTATCGATACCGGCCCGCTAAGTTGTGCTCAAATGGGGAATTCTCGCTGGTTCTTTCTCTTGGGTTTCAATCTTTTCTGAGGTGCCTTTTGACGAGGTGTTTAGTACGAGAGGCTCGATCGGCACGGAGACCGTGGGTACCGAGGCCCTGGCACTACCTTCAGTTAAGTTCTGGGGTTCTAGGTGCTGTACTAAGGGGTGGGTAGGGGCATAAGGAGGAGGCATGTAGATGATTGGGGGACCTAGGAGTAAATCATCGTCCGTCCTTTGCTTTGATGGCAGTTCAGGGTAAAGCGCTGAGGGTGTTCTAACAGGGCATGGGCCTGAGGTTTCTGATTCTCGTTCTTTTCTAGCGCTTTCTCTTTCCTTCACTTCCTCTTCCAACTTTTTACCAGCTAAGTGAGCTGCTTTTCGTAGTTCTTTATCGCTTTTTGCTTCGTCTCTCTTTTTACGTTGCATTGCTTCTTTGCGCCACATGCCGAGACTATCAAGCATGGTTGGCGTGGTTCTATTTTTGTGAAGGGCTATTTCTAGCGCTTCAATTTTTGTGAGGTCAAAAGATCCTATCAGTGGCCACTGACTTTCTCGATCTTTTTTTGTATTTTTATGCCATAGTTTACTGTAAGTTACGGCGACTAGTCCATATCTAACATGCATGTCCTTATTAGGGGTGCCTTCCAGTGGAGCTGGATGATCTACCTCTAATAAACGGTCCGGGTTGAACCAATTTCCAATCAGTGGGGAGAAGATAGGCATGACGTATATCGGACAAGTGAAGATCTCAAATAATGTTGGACAAAGGTCCGCACTACCTATCCTTCACTACCTGCAAAGACTAGACAGAATATTTCTATTCTTCGTTGTTTGCAAACAGAGAATATCTCAAGAGAACCAATATGTTGAGTAGCAACGAAGGCTAAAGGAACCAATAAATATGAGTAATACTAGTATTTTCCAAACAATCAATCAATCAATCAATCAATCAAAAACAGTCGTGCTGCACGACCTTACCCGGACCGTATGGACTGTTTCTTGTCTTCCACTTCCAGCGCCCGATCGCCCTCTATTCTCCGTTGTTGCCGCGGCACTCCTGTGGGATACCAGTCAGGACCGTAGATCACTCGAGAGAGAGAGGTCCGTTCAGAATCAGTGAAGGTCGGATGATCGGCTGCCAGACGAGGGTCTATCGGGCAGGAGCTCTTCCCGATCGTTGCAGTTGTTCACTCCGTCGTTAGGACCTCTCTCACTGGACCCACGTGTCGCTGATGGGCCCCACGTGGGCGCCAATTGATGAACGAAGCAGATTTTCCCCAGATATCCTCAAGCACTGCTTGGCGTTAGTCGCCTCTAGTTCAATCGTAGTTATCAAATAAAGAGGCGGGCGCTGGGAATTGGAAAGCAGGAAACGGATTTATTCTTCGAAGGAAAACACATCGGGACTGACGAACAGGGCGTCGTTTCGAGGTGCTCTAACTGCATCTCTGTGGCCAGGCCGTTTATACATAGGTTTATCTCTTTATTGCAGTGTAACACATTCCTGACATTACTTTGATGCATTATAAACCATCTTTGGAATCCCCGCTTCAGGCCCGTTGCCACACATATCAACAGTACTGTACCCCCACCCCCGATCTCAGTAGGTGATTGCTATCGCGCAGCTGGGCATTCCGGCAGGAGCTGAAATACGCGCAATCGGTCGGATCTCATGGGGTTGTGGCATTGATTAATTCCGGCTCCTTTGATGAGAGGCGGAATCCTACTGTATGGGGCAATAAACTGTATCCGCCGGGGTTGGTTATGGCCTGGGATCGGATTGAGCAGCCAGGTGCAGGGGAGGAGATTATCGAAGGGCCTATTCGTGCGCGAGGGATGAAAGGGTATGTGGGCTAGACACGGGAAGTGGCTCCGGGGCAGAGTCACGCTGAGGATGACTTATGATTCTAGCATGTGTGTTTGGGGGCTGCCAGCGCGTGGGGTATGATTGCGAGGTCGGGGAGACGTGCAGGCGATCTGCAATGTTACGAACTGGCCACAGTGTCTAAAATGGCTGCCGCTTACGCGCTCGCAAAGGTCTAAGTGGGACAAGATGGTGCCGGTAATGTTCAAGTCGCAATCTAATATTTAACACATGCATTCACGATGCATGCACTGCACAGCACTACATCCTCATGTACTGTTCTCCTTGCAGGTACACACACACCCAGCACATACACTCACCATGCATGCACTTCTCAGCGCTGCCCTATCCCTGTATTGTACCCTTCCCAGGCACACATACACCCAGAGCCGAGTCACAACTTTTGTGCTGCGTAGCACTTCCACATCCACCTGATGTAGGGTAAGGGTGAGTTAAGCACACAGTTGCAGAACTTTTAAAAAGGTGAGTGAACCTGTAGGCCTCATTCCAGTGACAAGGTAAAAAGTACCTGTTCACTACTGATGATCACTACACAGTATACTGCGACCACCGCCCTGGGCTGCTTAACTCCTGGTGAAGGTGGTAGCCTTCCACCACTATGAGGGTAGCGCTTTAGGAACCCGAAGGCCAACAAGACCACATTGAGACAGGCCTATGTCCTGGCATGCACGTGTGATCCCTTGTTAGCCTATGACAGCAAAAATCATTCAGACAACAGTACAGTTGGGCACTCAGGGTAGGGGTACAAGTCCATTACCATGCAGAGGCATTTTGTGCTATCTTAGTATGAAATGCTTCCTTACATTCATTTTCAGGGCCCACTTTGACATTAAAAAAAATTAACATTTCATGTGACGCAAACAGCCACTCATGTTCTATTCTATAACATTGTTACCATGCTGCCACAATCACATTTTTAAATAAATGAAAACTGAATATGCAACACGGCGTAATACTGTAATCATAGGCTGTTGGACTTGGCCCTTTTGCAGGGTCATCCTAGAACCTTTTGCCTTCCTCCTGTATTTTTCTGACCTGTTGTTGGTGGTTTTATGACTCTGCACACTTTACCACCGCTGCTTAGTGCTAAAAGTACCTACCTCTGCCAGCTAGAGACCCCCATTTCTAACATAGGCATTTTGTGGAATAAGTCTGACATGAAATGCAAGAAAGTTTGTGAGATTATGCCACTGTAAACTAAATTTTGCCCTTGCCTATCTTTTACCCACATCGATAAAATGAGCACCCCTGAGTTACTTAACAGTCCACATTGCCATCAGTATCAAGAGATCGCTCTGAGTAGTTGTGCCCTTTATAAAGCATATATTTCTATACTGACCTTGTTGAGACACTCCAGCCACAAGCTCTGAAGCAGAGATTGCTCACTTCATGGGGGGCTGATACAGTGAATCATCAGATGTGTTCCAATTTCACTCTAATAGTCTAAACTTGCACAGAACTGCTTTAGCACCACAGTACCAGACCCTCAATGCGACAGAAAAAAACATTGCCTATTTGAATGATTGGCAGGCTATGCTCAGCCTATCACACATGCACTATTTGTGTTGTATAGATCGCTGACACACTTGCACTCTGTTAGTGATCAGTGGTCGGAAAATATAGCCTGCAGCTCGCTGTATGCCAGCGATTGAAAGCAAATTACAGGCCCTGCATCACACTTTCAATGTGATTACATGACCAATCACCTTGCAGCTCAAGCCACAAGGTGGTTTACTGGTTCATATGCCCTGGCAATTTTAGTCACTCTGTAAGGGATGCAGGGCCTCAATGGAAGATGCAGTCTGTTAGGGACATTTAATTTACAGGTCCTGGATACACTTTGTACCTCATACAAGGGACTTGTAGGTAAGTTAAATATTCCAATTAGGAGACTAGCTGATTACCACTTGTTTTAGGCATCAAAGTACATGCAATCGGGCCTGGCTAGCAGAGTCTCTGTGTACAGAGTCAACATTCCAGAAGCATCAGCCCAAAACAAATGGGGGTGATCATCCAAAAAGAGTCGTTTTCCTACAATGTGTAGTGTAAAATGTGCAATTTGGTATTGCAAGAACATGATTCTTTGTGTTGCTGATAATACAGTGTTGTGTAAGGTATTGAATTATCACATAAGAACAGCAATCGGAAATGTCAAAAGTAGAGATAGAGGGGGGCGTGGCCAAGAGGGCGACTCAATAGGACATGTTCTCGGGTCTCTCCGCTCCTGCCCAGCAAACCCCATTTAAAAGCGACAGAGGGGGGCCTCTTAGATCAGCGCCCCGCACCAGCGGATACTCTACTGGGGTGGGGGCCATCAGAACGTGAACGCCGGACGTGGTGCGTGTTGCGAGGTGGTCATCAAGAGTCGAACTTGGTAACGGAGCACAGCCGGCCTGCAGACGCTGTGAAGGAGCTGGTGCAGCGACAGTGGGGGCGCCGCTCTGGGATCCCCGGAGAACGGGCACAACAGAAGACACCGAACTGAAGGAGGCAACACCCGGAAGCAGAGGTTCGCCGGCCAGAGGCTCCGGAGAGGGAGGAGTCTGCCTCAGAGATACACTCAGGGCCCCCGGCTCAGGTCAGCTTGCAGGCCTGATGACATTGTGGCCTCCCCCAGCGATTGATGGTGGGGGGCTGGGATCGCCGGTCCTTCTCGGCCGCCGCACAGGGCGGACGGCACAGAGGAGACGAAGAGGGGCGTAGTCCATACCCAGTGACAGCAACCCGCCAGCACTTGCGGTGGAGCGTGGCTAGTTAGTCAGTGACTTAAACGTGCTGGCGCAGCGCCGAGGGAGAGCTGAGCTAGGGAACCGAGAGGGCTAAAACCAATCCAATGGATGCAGTGAGGGAGGCAAGGCTGCAATGAAGCGGAGCCCGGGGGCAACGGTATGCCAGCTCTGCCCACTGGTGAGTGCGGAGGCATCCTCTGCGGCCTACACGTAGGCCCAGGCATAAGACGACCGGTGAGTGCATGAGGTCTGCGGATTCCTCCAGCAAAACTGCCACATGGGACTGGATCATCGGTCCTTTGGCGAAACCAGTGCATGAAGGAAGGCCGGTGGGGCCCACTTGGAGCCGACCATACACCCCACAACAGCTACAGCAGGGAGTCCATCCCCCAAGTGGTCCGCAGCGTGGCAGTGAGCAGGGGCTGTGAGACCCCCTGGTGTCAGCTTACCCCGGTGTGAGCGGCTAAAGCATCAACAGTGCCAAGAGGGACCCCGGCATCCAGAGAGCTAGTGAAGACACTATATTTGTAGTGTGAGTCTCGGCCTGTAGATGACGGACCATGTGCCCCATTCCTTCCCCTGCCCAAAGGACGCTTACTGCCTCAACCTAATATGGGCGGAGGACCGCTTTGGCCTAGCCGCGGATTACTCCTGAGGCGCAAAGTTACTCACAGGGCGGTGTCTGGCCCGGGGACTGTAGCACGGCCCCTGGACACATACTGGGAGGCATGGGGAAGTGCCTCCAGTGCAGGACAAGATTTGGACAGCGCCACCTACCTGAGATCCGGTGGGCATATCAGAGGAGGCCTCAGATCAAAAGCGAAGGGTGTGGGGAGCTGGCTGCTTGCCTGCCCTGCTGGCATCTCTGTGAGAGGCGACAGTGCTTACTCCGGCCTGAAGGCAGTAGCACCCCGCAATGGCTGCCAGCAAGGAACGGAAGGACAGATCGGTAAAAGATAGGTTGCTCAAACCGTCCAAATCACAGTCAGATGGCCAGACCCCCTCGAAGGCCTTGGAAGAGACGAAGGGAGCACACGTAGCAGAGGCCCCAAGTTAGCTGATTCTTCCTCGAATCTCTTTTCTATGAAGTGAGACCTCTTGGCTGACCTGCGGGAGGTGCGACGAGATGTGGACTCCCTGGGGGAGAGGGTCAACACCTTGGAGGAAGGCGAAGCTGGTCGTGATGAGGAACTAGAGAGCCTCCAGCAAGAAGTTCTCCGGCTACAAGAGCAGAACCTCGACCTTCAGGCCCACACGGAGGACTTGGAAAACAGGTCCCGGTGAAATAACATGCGCATTCAAGGCATAGAATATGTGGTTAGGGGGATGCAATTATCGAGGCACTGGTGGTCTACCTCTTCCATTCAGTCCTGGGTGAGACGTAGGACTTCCCGGTCAAGCTGGATGTTACAAATAGAGTGGGACCTCAGAGAGCCGCTCCAGCCCCCCGGCAGACATTCTGACATGTGTGCATGAGTTCCAGTTTAAGGAGCGCATACTCCGTGTAGGAGAGTAGGGTCTGCTTCCTATGGTCACCTCCACGTTTTGCTGTGATTTTCTGTTTTTTTTACTTTAGTGTGGCTGTGGGCCTGCTAATCAGACCCACAGCCCAGCTGTTCTCTCTCTAAATTGATACCATGTACTTTAGGTACATACTAGATTGGGTATCAGGTCACCTTTCTGAGCCCCTGTATAGTGTACCATAGGTACCCAGGGCATAGGTGCATCCAAGGCCTACCAGGGGCTGCAGCATGTATTATGTCACCCCTGGCTGGCCCTACAAACTGACACCACAGGCTGTTCACCCAGCTTGGGTAAGGTGGTGTAATCACCCCTTACTTAGAAATAGTATATCTATATCTACCTAATATAGAGACACATAGTAACCTATAAGTCACTCCTATGGCAGGCCTTATCGATCCTGGAAGCAGAGTGCTTGGTTTTATGTGAGAGGGTGCCCTAGCTTGAGCTGAGCCCCTCTGCAGCTTTCGGGAACCATCTCCTTATAGCTGTTCTATGATATAACCATACCATATACTCTTAAGTGCATTATAATCCTCACAGTTAATGCTAACTTTGATTTGGCTTTTTCAAAACATGTTGTGTAAGGTGTCAAACACTTTGGAATACTACCCCCCCCACCACCAGTTCTGGTGGCGGGGGTAGCATTCCACCCTTCTAGAGGGAGAAGACATGTAGTTACTACTAACCCCGGTTAAAGTAAAACAGAGCCTCAGCATCACAAAATGGATGCTGCTGCCACAGACACAAGTCTGACCTGCTGCTGGACGAAACTCCGGCATGGGAGGCCTGGACAATAGGTTTCCTGTCCAGGGAGGTGCCAGCACCTCCCCAGACAGGCTGATGTGTATTTGGGGCGGGGAGGGCTGCATCAGTGGATGCTTTTTGAGACACTGCCTGGGGCACACAAGGTGCTCCATGCATAGCCCGGTTCAAACCAGTGCTTGGTCACACCAGCCCCGCTCTGGCGCGAAACTGGACAAAGGGAAAGGGGTGTAACCACCCCCTTCCCAGGTCCACCCATAAGAGGGACCTAGCAGGTAATCCAACCCCTTTTCTTAGTATAAGTATAGGAGCTGTGTCCATAGGACTTTAGATTATCCTGGAATTAAACTTTGATACAGAACGCTTGGACTTTCGACATTCTATTCTGACTAGAAGACGGAAGACATCTCCCTTGTGGTCAAGGAGTGACCACCCTGTGCAAACCGGCACCACCAGTGATTTGCCGGTCTGCTTTGTCGACGCTCCCACCGGAACCCGAAGACTCAGCGACACAGGAACTGGACTTCCAGACTTTTCTGACTCCGACCCACATCCACAGCAAAGCTGAGACCCGTGGCGGACACAAGAGACTTGGGATCGGACACCCTGGACATCCTGCATTTTGCTAACTGCTCGACTCCCGAGGTACCCTTGCAGTTGTGCATTGAGGTAAGAGAAGCCCCAGACCCGAGCACTATTTGCATCGAAGCTCAGCCCTCCACACTCCACGAGTGCCGCGTGGGGCCCGCTCTTGCATTTCAGCTTGACGCGTCTTCCCGGTTGCTATCCCGTTGGCTAGTGAGCCCTCCGAAGACTTTCCTTTAATGCAAACTGCTTTCCTGGTTGCTCCAGGCTTGCTCCAGCTTTCCTGCAAATGAGAAGCTCTCCAGACCTTGCTGGTCTGCTCTGAAGCCAATCTTCACTTCCTGCACGGGTTGCGTCTGCCAAGGCTTGTTGGGTCCAATCCGGATACCGACACCGCAGTCAATTAGATCCTTCGTGGGACAGCCGAATCCAGCTCCTGGTCATCGTCGACACCTCCTGGTCCTTGTGGCTGCAGAGACAAGCTTCACCTCTTCACCTGAGATCGTCGATACATCGCCTGGTTCCTTCCTGGTACCTTCCTGGTCAATGGCTAGTGACCCAGACTCTGTCCCCTCTGATTTTAGGTTCTTCAGATCTTCGATCCACCCTTGGATCCACCCGGACACTTTTCCTCTGGTCGCCTGCAGCACTTCTTAGCAGATCGCCATAGAAAACATCGACGAAACCCGACTCCAAAAGGCACCTATGCACCCGGCTTCCCTGGTGAGGTAACACGAGTACTCCGGTACTCCAGTGCTCCTGTGGGTCTTGACTCTCGAAGTGTCCTAGTCTAAAGGGGTTTTGTCAGAGGGGGCGTGGCCAAGATGGCGGTGTAAGCGGACGTGCTCTGCCGAGCTCCCGCCGCCGGTCGCCGAATTTAGCACTAATATAGCACCGATCCCGGCCCGAGGGGTCTCCTAGAGCACCTGACACCGGTGGGTGCTGGCGACTGAGGGCGCCTGGTTTTTGCCGGGACTGGCCGAAGCTATCGCGGCCGTTGGGGCCTGGCCTGTGCGGAGCGGCGAGAGCGAGGCCGTGGTGGGCGGAGCCCGAAGGCCGCCTTGGTGTCACCCTGAGCGGACGGCGGTGGTGGCGACAGGTCCGGCCCGCGCGGCGGCGTGCGAGGCTTCCCGCAACCCCTGGCGGAGGCTTCTGCGGACCTGCTGTCCCATCCGAGCATCGGAACCGCCCCCGCCCTGCCACCTGCCGGGGCTGTCGGTGTGCACCGGAGACGACGACGGCAGCGCCTGAGGGGCCCTTCCAGCGGCCGGAGGTGAGGTGCGGGGGTGGACAATCGGCCCCCGGCCCCGGCAGGGCGGACCCCGGCGGGGTGGAGGTGATCGGGGGGGGTGAGACAGTGGCATTGAGCCCCACCTTCCTGCAGAGCGCCCGCTTTCCCCCTCCGCCCGGCGGGGGCTGGGCAACGCGACGACCCGCCATTTTGGGAAGCCTGACATCGCGCCTGGGACGGCGCCTTCGGTGGGCCTGCGCTCCCCCTCTCCATCGCCTGCTGCCGCCACACTATTCCCCTGAGGGCGAGCACAACACCAGACACTCGCCCACACCGTGCACCGGGCGACCAGCAGCAGAGGCCCGACCTGCACAGAGTACACTAACACGTGGCAGGAGGCCGACCAAGGACCACGCGTCGGGGCCACCGAACGGGGGGGACCCCTGCACCAAGCACCTCTCCTGCTCACTCGGTGGCTCCCTACACAGTGTCTGCCCAGATTCCTCAGCGCTGGCCCGCCGTTTGATGCCTGGACCCGGTCCTGCTCCTGCCGCCCCCGAACGGCTCGCCGATCCCCGAGCTGCCCACGTGCCTGACACGGAAGGGCTTTGGCACGCTTGAGGGTTTGGGCCCCACAGGCCACCGACACTAGTGGCGGCCGATCAGCACACCGGGGAGGGCCTCACAGGGTCATGGCCAACGGGAGGACCCGGAAAGATCGCACCATCACAGAGCTCTTCACCCCTAGCACTATGGGGAAGCGGACGGACGTCGCGACGACCAGCCACCGGATGGGCTCCGAGAAGAAATCCTCGGACTCTCCGTCCTTGGGAAAGGCGGACCCGGAGGGCCCTGTCACGCGCTCCTTCCTAGAGTCCCTCTTTACTGGTCTACGCGAGGACATATATGCCCTGAAGAAGGAACTCAAGGAGGAAATAAAAGAGGTGCGCCGCGACACAGACGCCCTTGGGGAGAGAGTTGCGGATTTGGAGACGAAATGCGACACGCGGGACGCGGAGCTCGAGGCACTGCGGCAAGAACTGGTACGCGTACATGATCAGCAAGTAGACCTCCAAACGCATGCTGAGGACTTGGAAAACCGCTCCAGGCGGCACAACATTAGAATTCGGGGAGTGAAGCAGTCCCCAGACACGGAAGATCTCTTCCAATTCACCCGGGAACTGTTCAACCACATCCTGTGCCGGCCGGCGGATTCCCCCCTGGGTCTGGACAGGGCACATCGGACGGGCCCACCTAGAGCTAACGCGGCCCACCCAGCAGACATTCTGGTGTGTGTGCAAGACTTCAGGACCAAAGAAGAGATCCTCAACAAGGCGCGTCAGATGGCACCAGTCACCTTTGGCACACATTCCCCAACTTTATACCAGGACCTCGCGGCCCTTACTTTGGAGAAACGACGCACCTTTCGGCCGGTCACGGCGGAACTACGAAAGCGCACTATCTCCTACAGTTGGGGGCACCCCTTCAGACTGGTGTTCAAGCTCGGCAACAACCTCCACCAATTGCGTTCCCTCAGGGAGGCCTGTAACCTCCTGGGCATCGAGGAGCCGATAGTGGACGAGGGCCCCACGAGTGGGGGCACCACCGGTGAGGGCACAGCCGGGCGATGGAAGCAGCAACGACGTCGCCACAGACCGCGGCGCCCCGCAGCGACGGAGATAGAGGAGGGTCAACGGGCAGCGGTGGAGACCGTGGCGCAGGGCTTGGTGAAGCCGGACAGTAGCTGACCCCCAACCTGAGAGAGCACAGACCTAGGCGGATTCGATGAGACCGGGACTGCCTGCACCGGCGGCGGGGGCGGAGGCTTCGGACTCCACACACTTTCCCTGCTGTAACCCTAACGGTCTGCCCACGGCGGCAGATGGGGACGAACTCTGTCCACCAACACCGTTGCCATTGCCTGCATACCAAGGATACACATCACCACGGGTCCAGGGGACTACTACCTGGACCTGGGACTATGTTTGACCAAACTTTTTTCATGGTTTGGGTGAAGGGATGGGGGGAGGGCCGGGAGGGGGGAGTTGCACCTGTTGGGATGGGGGGGAGTTGAGAAGGGGGGGGCGGGGTGGGAGGGCTCTCCTTGTCCAGGGGGTTCTAACCTGGCAGATGGGGGCGGCAGACACATCCGCGACGGGCAAGACATGGTCCTATGGCTCACGCCCGCAGCCCGTAGGCGGGTCCCAGCACCTTTCTTATTGCTCCCGCCATGACACGTCACTTGACTATACTCTCACTTAATGTGCGGGGCCTCAACAACCCAATCAAGCGAAAAGCAATACTGTCCTTCTTGGAACGTTCGAAAGCAGACATATGCCTCCTCCAAGAAACGCACCTTGTCACTAAAGACCAACACAGGCTTAAATCGCGCTCCTTCCCTTGGCAGTTTTTCTCCTCCTCCCAGAAAAAGGTGGCCGGGGTAGCAATCTTAGTAGCCAAGTCCTTCGAGGGGAGGATCATACAGAAAGAGGCTGAGATCAAGGGGCGGCTCCTCCTCCACAGTTTCCAGGTTGCGGGCCAAACACTACTAGTGGGCTCTGTCTACGCGCCGAACGAAGGACAGGAAAAATTCTTACACACAGCACTAGAGTCAGCCACTACTACTACACACCCACACTTACTAATTGGTGGAGATCTTAACCTAGTGTTCCACAACACTGCAGATCGCTCGGGTCAGAGACTCGGACAGGTGGAGGCACTCTCGACATCAGGGCACACGCACCTTGCAGATCTAGGCCTCATTGACCTATGGAGGCATGCTCATCCACAAACGACTGCATACACATACTACTCAGCGGCACGCAAAACCTACGCGAGGTTGGACTATTTTTTGTGTTCCTCCCAGCTGGCGGCACAAGCCACGGACGTGGAGATACTCCCGGCCTCGCTGTCGGACCACTCGCCGGTCGTGGCGACCTTTCGAGTGGCGCCCACACCGGCACCCCAACGACACTGGAGGCTTCGGGACGGACTTCTGCAGCTACCAGACACTCAAGACAGGCTTAAAACCGCGATCACTCAATTCTTGACACATAACGCAAACGGGGACACAACTAAGGCCACGCAGTGGGCGGCCCTCAAGGCGGTCCTCCGCGGTGAACTCATCTCAATCGCCGCCGCTAACAATAAGGAAAGGGCGCTGAAAAGGGCCGAACTCACCCACCGGGTGGCTGAGTTGGAGCAGATGCACCAGCGCACTGGGGCCGCGCGGGCGTGGCGCCAGTTGTGCACCGAAAGGAAGATGCTGGCTGCCCTGGACCAGGACGTGGCGAATACGCCGCCATGCGCCTCAAACACGCATACTACACCGGGGGTGACCGATGTGGGAAGCTCTTGGCGAGTAGACTTCGGGCGCAGACTCAGAGGCAGCAGGTGCGCTCCCTCCAATCTGCTCGTGGCACCCAGATCACGGAGGACGCGGCCATAGCAGCGGCCTTCGGTAACTTCTACGCCGCCCTCTATGATGCGGACCGCCTGGACCCAAACGCCGGAATAGACTATTTACGAAGCGCAGCACTCCCCACCCTAAATCAGGCACAAGCGGACTTCCTAGATCGGCCCATAGGCCTGGAGGAGGTCATTTCGGCGATATCCCGCCTCAAGGCGGGGAAATCCCCGGGACCAGACGGTTACACAGCGGCCTTCTATAAGGCCTTTTGCCCACTGGTTGCCCCCATCCTGCGTGACCTGTTTAATACCTTTGATCAGCCCGGTGCCATCCCCCCAGACCTGCTCGAGGCGTCCATCTCCGTGATTCCTAAACCCGGCCGCGACTCAACCAAATGTGGCTCCTACAGGCCTATTTCTCTGCTGAACATAGATCTGAAGCTTTACACCGGCATCCTCGCAGGTCGCCTAGCGCCGTACCTGCAGCAACTGATAGAACCTGACCAGTCGGGCTTCATCCCCCAAAGGCAGACCAGTGACAACACCCGGCGTGTTATCCACCTCATTGAGGCCGGGTCGCATACACGGCCGGGCTGTATGCTTCTCACTATCGATGCTGAGAAGGCATTTGACAGGGTGCACTGGCCCTACCTTGACCAGGTGCTGCGACACTTCGGGTTTGGGGAAACTCTCCGCCACCGCATCTTCAATTGTTTCCGCCGTCCCAATGCAACAGTACGAGTTAATGGCCATACCTCCCCGAGATTTGACATCGGCAGGGGCACCCGACAGGGCTGCCCGCTCTCTCCACTCCTATTCGCGCTCTACATGGAGCCGATGGCGCAGAGAGTGCGACACCACAAACTCATCTCTGGCATTCCATTCGGAGCAGATACGCACAAAATTAGTCTGTATGCGGACGATATCCTACTGTCCCTCACCAATCCGATGCAGTCACTACGCGCACTCTTTGCGGAACTCCATGCCTTCGCACTGGCGTTGGGCTTTAAAATTAACGAGGCGAAATCGGAGGCCCTGAACATCTCGCTGCGGCCTGACACACTGGAGGAGGTCAAAGCGGAGTTCAAAATGCAGTGGTCGGATGCCTCCGTCTCCTATCTGGGCGTCCTCCTGACCCCGACGGTGCAGGGTACAGCACGGGCCAATTACGAGGCGCTCACGAAGAAGCTCCGAGAGCAGCTACGGCGCTGGAAGCCTCTCACATTATCCTGGCTGGGTCAGATCGCAGCGGTCAAAATGACACTGCTGCCCCAGATTCTATATTTGTTCCAGACGCTCCCTTGAGACCGCCGAGCGGGTGGCTTCAACAGACCCAAACAGAGTTGTTGCGGTTCATCTGGAACGGCCGTCGACCGCGGTTTAAACATGCCATCGCCACCCTGCCTCCTGCCCACGGGGGGGTTGGTGTACCCGACCTCACGCTCTACTTTCAGGCGGTACAGTTGCGAACACTGGTAGAGTGGCATCAATTAGAGTCGGGCAAACACTGGCTCTTCCAGGATCAGGCGGTAGCCGGCCGCACACTGCAAGGTATACCATTCCTGCCACGCCAGCATAGACCCCCCAACCTCTACGCCTCTGAAATCACAAGCACGGTCCTAGAAGTGTGGGACAGGGTGGCCGTGACAAAGGGATTGACCTCCTTTCCCTCGCCGATGACCCCGATTTTCGACAACCCGGACTTTACGCCTGGCCTGGATACTAGAGCGTACGCAGCATGGAGAGCGACTCCCTGCAGAGCTGCGGGTCACATGTTTGACCTCAAGGGTGTCCTTCCGTTCCACAAAGTTAAAACAGACTATGGCATTGCCGAGACAGACCGCCTGCAATACCTGCAAGTACGACACTGGGTGCTTCACCCCTCGATCCAACCGGGAGCCCAACGACACCTCACGCCTTATGAGAAGTGGTTGCTGACCCGCACTTCGGATAAAAAACTGATCTCGGACCTCTACCAACAACTACTCCTCACTAACATTCACACATACAACGCAGGGCGGGCTAGGTGGGAGAGAGACCTGGGGCGACAACTCACAAGGAAAGAATGGGAGGGGGTTTACCACAGGGCCAGACATTCAGCACACCACACGGGTCTCACTGAGACACTAACCAAAGTCGCCACTTACTGGTATCATACACCCGAGAGGCTACACCAATGGGACACCCGGGTTAGCGACAGATGTTGGAGGGGTTGCGGGGAACTAGGGACACTAGAACACTTGCTGTGGGGCTGCGACAAGCTCCGTTCATACTGGACTCCTATCCTGGATCTCATAGACTCCCATCTGGACACGCAGCTACCCCGATTCCCAGCCTACATCATACTGGGCCTCCCAAACACCCTCATGTACCCCCTGAAATCTTGGAGGGGGAAACTGATCGCACTGGCCCTGGGGGCGGCAGTCCAGAACATTGTAGCCCACTGGAGGGCCGTCCACGCCCCGCAACAGTTGGGTTGGTTGCACCGCCTCTGGGCAATACTGGGGATGGAGAAACTGTCACTAGCCTCAGCGTGGAGGGGGGCGGACTTCGCGGCGCTTTGGCGGCCCTTCCTTACCCTGCTGACCGGGGAATTCAGAGAGGTGAGCTGTCCCCGCTATCTGCGTCTGTTACGCCTTGCAGAGACCCCACTCCCGGAGCCCAAGACACGCACGCACAGGCGCAGAGCCTCAACACGCGCAGCGCCGCCTGACTTGTAGAGAGTCAGCAATGACCTACTGCCTACACTTAACTAATGGACAAGGAGAGGAGAGGGAGAGGGAGGGAAGGGAACCTAGGGGTTGTTTTAAGTCCTGAGTTGGGGATTCCTGTTCACTCTTGCATTATGGTTGGCTTAGCTTGCACCTCTATAGCACCTCTTTTGACGCGGCCGGCCCTGATGGGTTGTAGGCGGCTTGCTGTGTTAACAGAAGTAGACCCCAATGGGGACGCATTGGGCGCCAGTGGTGCCTCGGAACTAGGCTGCCTCATATCGGAGCCGGCACGGACGATATTGAGAGGTGCATTACGCTTATTTTTGCTCAATAAAAGATTTAATACATAAAGGGGTTTTGTCATAGTCCATTCGGAAGTGCCCTAAAACAGTAACTTTGTAACTTCTTTGTTTCCCATTATAAGTCAATGGTAACTTGCAGCTGTGTTTAGACACTGCACGCCTCTCCCGTGGGCCTCCTACTTCCTTACCTTTGGTTGTTTAGTGTAGCCCCAGCGATTCCCTAGGCCTATTCTCTATTTCAGACGTGGTTCTTATACCACTTTCTTAGTATATGGTGTGTGAGGCCCCTAGGGCATAACTGTATTTGTGAAACTTATCGTATGCTAATTGAGTAACTTGTGATGTACTTTTACCTCTGACCTCATAAAGAGTGCAGAGGGGTTGTGTTAAGAATAAATACATATATTTGATATATACCTTGTGTGGTGTCCTTTCATTTGGTATTCATGTAATGATCCAGGTGTAGTCTCTGCAGGGATGTTCCGGATCCGAAGACAGGCCCAACCCCTCCCTCCCACACCTAATGCGTCTATCAAACTCTAGACCACATTGGTGATAGGGAGGGAAAGGAGGGAACAAAACAAGGAAAGGAAGAGGGAGGTGAGTCCTTGGAATCGCAACACTGGCTGGTACAACACTGGTACTGAAAGAAAGAACAATGTCAGTACACGTGTGATGGGACTACTGGAGTGTGAGAAACGGAGTCGGAGACTTTAATCAGTGATTTCAAAGAGGGCTTTATTTTCATATACGCTCTCCTTCTCCGGCTTGTTAGTCTCTCTCTTGCGAACTCTGCTGAGTCCGTCTTCCAATTGCCAAGGGACTCCAGATTGAAGAAGTCAGACAGGTCGGGTCCGGGAGAAATGAAAGACAAGGAAAAGAAAGAGCGGTGTTAATGGAACGTCCGGGGCTCGTAATACGGGACCGGGAGTGAGGGAAACCAAGTGTGCTTGTGTTTCTACACTATCACTGGCGTGCTCAAGTGCTCGTGCTGGGAGGGGGTCAGAAGACTGTACAGGTATTTACAACTGGCTCTCTACTCGGTAGGTTGGACCCGCCGGCCCACCCAACCCGCTACCATGCCCCGTACCTGTGTTAGCCACGCTCCTCCCGCGGGAGCGTGGCGGGGCGACTCGAGGGGACGTTGGCCTCCTGGCTTGTCGTAATTGCCTGGGCTCGTCTCGACTTCCGCTCCTACTTCTTCCGACTGCATACACCTTCTCCGCTCGCCAACACCACCGTCCTCCAGGGAAACGCTGTCCGCTCTGTTCCGGGTTCCTCCTTCTTTTGGCCCGGCTGATTCGATGACATGGTAGAGGGGAGGAGTCTCGTCTTGTTGGGAGGAAAAATTAAAGGCGCCGGTCCTTCTTCCATGCAATCCCAAAGGCGTTTGTCTTCTTTCGTTTTCCACTCTTCCCGGAGGTAAGGGGAGTCCTGCTGCTGAGAGGAGAGACAAACAGGTGACAAGGGGACGGCTGACCACCAGTCCCGAACATTGTCCGCTTTCTCTGAGGAACGTCCTGCCCCATCACACTCCTCCCCCCCTGGAGTCTCCCGATCGGGGAGAGCAAAGACCCGCGAGAGAAAGTCCACATTCCCATTTTCCGTGCCTTTCTTGTGGTGCACCGTGAAAGAGTAGGGCTGCAGGGACAGAAACCACCTAAGTACTCTGGGGTTGTGGCTCTGATTTTGGTGCATCCACTTCAATGGAGCATGATCTGTTTGTAGAATGAATGGCCTCCCCTCTAGATAATACTGCAGTTTGTCGATGGCCCATTTGATCGCCAGGCATTCCCGTTCAACTGTGGAATATTTACATTCACGGGGGAACAGCTTTCTACTAGTGTATAGAATGGGGTGTTCTAACCCATCGTTCCCAACCTGTGATAGCACGGCACCAATCCCTACGTCAGAAGCATCTGTGGCGAGTATGAATGTTTTATTGAAATTGGGTGATTCTAGAACGGGAGATGTAGTTATGATCTGTTTTAGGTTTTCAAAAGCGTCCTGTGCTGCCTGTGAGGGACTCTGGATTTCTCGGGGTCTTACGTCCTTTCGTAGCAGGTCAGTAAGGGGGGGGCGGCTACGTCGGCAAACCTAGGGATGAACCTCCAGGTAATAGTCAATAAGGCCTATAAAGGCTCTTAACTCCTTCTTATTGGTTGGGAAGGCAGTGTTCTTGATGGCTTTCACCTTCTCAGTTTGAGGGGCAATGGCACCATCTCCCAATACGTAACCCAAATAGTTGACCCTGTTGTAGGCTACACGTGATTTCTTGGAGTTGATGTGTAGCCCTGCTTTTTGTAGTGCAGTCAGGATGATTTATACGTGTTGGAGATGCTCTCTCCAAGTACTGCTGTATATCACAATGTCGTCCAGATAGGCTGAACTGAACAAGGGGTATGGTGCCAGGACATGATTCATGAGACGCTGGAAAGTGGCAAGTGCCCCGTGCAATCCGAAAGGTAGTACCGTGAACTCGTACAGTCCCTCATCAGTGATAAAGGCGGTCTTCTTTCGGTCCTCTTCACGGAGGGGCACCTGCCAATAACCTTTGGTGAGGTCTAGGGTGGTTATATACACAGCGTCTCCCAGCTTCTCCACCAGTTCATCCACACGAGGGATAGGGTACGCATCGAAAGTAGAAATGGCGTTAAGTGCCTTGAAGTCCATGCAGAACCTTTTGGACCCATCGGGTTTCGGCACTATCACAATCGAGGAGGCCCAACTGCTTTTCGAAGGGCGGATCACGCCGAGTTTTAACATCTCCTGGACTTCCTTCTTCACGGCTTCTCGTCTGGCCGCGGGGATTCTGTAGGGACGTTGTTTCACCATCTTCCCCAGCGGAGTCTCGATATGGTGTTCAACCAGAGTCGTCTTCCCAGGGAGGTCGGAAAAAATGTCAGAGAACGGGAGGAGGGTGTTGTGCAACTCCTTTTTCATCTGTTCAGGAATTTCTTTGTTTATTACCAGGTCTTCCAGCGTGGACCGTTTTTCTGGGATCGTGGGGATGACGAGGTTGGTGCTCCGCGGAGCAGGACCGATCCATTTTTATAGCAGATTAATGTGGTAACATTTACTTTTAGATGGAGAGAGTTGCAATCGATATGTAGTGTCTCCTATCGTCCCGATCACCTTGTAGGGTCCAGTCCACTCTGTCTTGCCTTTACTGGAATGGAATGGGAGGAGGACTAGTGCCCAGTCGCCGGCATAGAGTCTCCTAAGTTTTTTTCCACGATCGTAGTATTTCTTCTGGGTCCTCCTATGTCGTTCCAGATTGGCATCTGCAAGACCCCGAAGCTTCCCTAATTTTGATCTCAGTTGGAGCGTGTATTCCAGGAGAGTCTTCTTTTCTTGTTCTTCTTCAGTTTCCCAGGCGTCTTTCGTCATCTCTAACAAGGAGCGGGGATGGCGTCCGTATAGGAGTTCAAAGGCCGAGTATCCTTGGCTGCTCTGTTTTTGGGCGCGTATTACATACAATGCCAGGGGGAGCAATCTGTCCCAGGCAGGCCCTCCTGTGGTTAGCATCTTCTTCAGGGTAGACTTCAAGGTTTGGTTATAGCGTTCAATCAGACCATCAGTCTGGGGATGATAAACGGACGTTCGGATGTGACGAACGTCAAAAGACTTACAGACTTCCTTCATCAGTCGAGAAGTGAACGGTGTACCCTGGTCGGTTAGGACCTCTTTCGGGAAACCCACCTGTGCAAACAATTCCACGAACTTTTTGGCGATGTTGGACGTGGTGGAGCTCTTAAGGGAAAAGCCTCTATGAACCTCGTCGCGTAGTCCACGATTACGAGGACGTATGAGTGTCCCCTTGATGACTTTGGCAGAGGGCCGGTGAGGTCCATACCCACCCTCTCAAAAGGGACGCCAATAATGGGTAAGGTTTGCAATGGGGCAGCCGGGGGTCGTTGGGTGTTTTTTCATTGACAGATCTCGCACTTCATACAGTAGTTCTGTACATCCTTGTAAATCCCGGGCCAATAAAAATATCGAAGGACGCTTTCTGTGGTCTTTTCTTTTCCTGCGTGTCCAGCTGTGAGGTGGGCATGGGCGAAGAACAAGACCTGTTCACGGAAGGACGAAGGTACTAGGAGCTGGGCTTGTCGCCCCTCTTCGGCCTCCCTATACAGTAATTTGTTTTTTATGACAAATCGGGGATAGGTGTGAGGGTGTGTGTCCTGTGTCATATGTGCACTCTCCCAGGCGTTGTACAATGTCCTGTCGTCTACTTGAGCGAACCTAAAACTGCGATCTATGACCCAGGGTTCAGGGGATATGAGAGCAGCTTGGGGCCCACCCACCACCTGGGGTTGTTCGCTAATGGTCTTTTTGAACAGGTCAAGGAACTCAGGGTTGTCTACCCCTATAATCACGTCCTCTGGCAGGGAATCCACCACTCTCACCCTTACAGCGTATTCGGCCCTATCCCTTGGGCTTATTAAAATCTGGGCTAGGGGGTAAGGCTTGACATCGCCATGAACACAGCGTATGTGTACTAGGGTATGTGGAACATATTGACTAGGTTGTACAAGGCGTTTTTGAACCACCGACTGTCTGCAGCCGGAATCTAGGAGGGCTTTTACCACACAGCCATACATTCTCATACTCACATAGAAGGAGGTCCCCATTTCTGCAGAGTAAAGAACCGTTTTGGGGAGATACCCCACCTCCATCGGCTCTTCGGGAGGATGTTTCCGGGGACATAAATGAGCGATGTGCCTCCATTCGCCGCAGTCGAAGCACTGGGGCCCACTCATGAGAGGGGATTCCGTTCTGGGTGGTCGTGGTCTCATCGGTTCCACAAGTGGTTTAGGTTTCTTTTCCGCTCTGGTCGGGACAGGGTTCCTAACAGTCTTCTCCGGTTCCCATCCCGAGACACGGGGTTGGGCTCTCGCATAGTGGGCTGCCATCTCTATGGCCTGTTCTGTGGTCAGTCCTGAGTGTTGCTTCAACCACCTTTGTGACCCATACAGAAGGGCTTCCATAAATTGCTCCAGATAAATTTAGTTCATTACTTCCTCTTTGGTGCAGGAATCGGGCTTCAGCCATTTATCGGCTGCCATTTTGAGTCTAAGAAACAGAGTCTTGGGGTTTTCGCCAGGAGTCCCCTTCTCCTTCCTGAACCTGACTCTATAAGCCTCTGCATCGAGACCCAAATGGTCCAGAATCACGTTTTTAATCAGATGGTAAGGTGTATTGCCAATGGGATTGGCCACCTGGTAGGCGAACTGTGCCTCGCCCGTCAACAATGGGGCCAGAAAGAAGGGCCATTTTTCCTCTGGCCAACCCAAGGCTCGGGCCGCTCGTTCGAAGTTCAGTAGAAATGCATCAGGGTCTTCCCCCTGTACGTACTTCTGTAATGCTATCCCCGAGGGGTTTGGGACATGTACCCGGCCTTCGGTAATCGCTGTCACGTTTGGAGGCGGCACTGTTTTCTGAAGACTTTCTAATTGGGCCGAGATGGTGTTCTTAAATAAATCCCGGTCTGCTTGTGCTGATGAAAGCTGCCGCTCTACGGCCCACTCCAGTTTTTCCTGCCCCTTAATTATATGTTGAATCAGGGCGTCCATCTTGTTACTGCAGATGGGCTGTGGTGTTAATCCCACTTCTGACACCAGTTGTGATGGGACTACTGGAGTGCGAGAAACGGAGTCAGAGACTTTAATCAGTGATTTCAAAGAGGGCTTTATTTTCATATACGCTCTCCTTCTCCGGCTTGTTAGTCTCTCTCTTGCGAACTCTGCCGGGTCCGTCTTCCGATTGCCAAGGGACTCCAGATTGAAGAAATCAGACAGGTCGGGTCCGGGAGAAATGAAAGACAAGGAAAAGAAAGAGCAGGGTTAATGGAACATCCAGGGCTCGTACTACGGGACCGGGAGTGAGGGAAACCAAGTGCGCTTGTGTTTCTACACTATCACTGGCGTGCTCAAGTGCGCGTGCTGGGAGGGGGTCAGAAGACTGTACAGGTATTTACAACTGGCTCTTTACTCGGTAGGTTGGACCCGCCGGCCCACCCAACCCGCTACCTTGCCCCGTACCTGTGTTAGCCACGCTCCTCCCGAGGGAGCGTGGCGGGGCGACTCGAGTGGACGTTGGCCTCCTGGCTTGTGATAATCGCCTGGGCTCGTCTCGACTTCCGCTCCTACTTCTTCCGACTGCATACACCTTCTCCGCTCGCCAACACCACCGTCCTCCAGGGAAACGCTGTCCGCTCTGTTCCGGGTTCCTCCTTCTTTTGGCCCGGCTGATTCGATGACGTGGTAGAGGGGAGAAGTCTTGTCTTGTTGGGAGGAAAAATTAAAGGCGCCCCATCCTTCTTCCATGCAATCCCAAAGGCGTTCGTCTTCTTTCGTTTTCCACTCTTCCCGGAGGTAAGGGGAGTCCTGCTGCTGAGAGGAGAGACAAACAGGTGACAAGGGGACGGCTGACCACCAGTCCCGAACATTGTCCGCTTCCTCTGAGGAACGTCCTGCCCCGTCACACTACGCTAGGAACAATACCATACAAACTAGCTGTTCATTTATGAGATTACCTAAGGTCTTCTCTTGACAGTTCCTACATACATGAATCTCCCGTGAACTGAATCGGATCCTGAAGAGCTATAGCCTGGCAAAGAAAAGAAAGGTAAGTCTGTGTAAAACTACCCAAAACCATAAGAACCCAGGGGCCCCTAATAATCTCTCACCCCCTGTAGTGGTGGTAAGTAGGCTTTGATACTCTTCCTGGACTTCAGGGTCGCACTGGTAGATTCTGTAAGAAATAGCACACTATGTTCCTAACTGTCTGGTGACACTCTGTTACAAAAGTATAAAAAGGTGCGCAGAGTGCCTTTACCAGGTCTTCATCTCGATGAGATCTTGAAGGGTGTCTGTCGTCAGCAATCTGCGTAACTCCAAGGAGGGTATGGGGAATAGGCGGACTCCAACTCCCAAGAATCCCCTGGAAGGACTAACGGAACTGTACCACTCAAGCCCGGCCAACCGAAGGATCAACAGGACCAGCCGGTTAGCGTGACCCAGCAGCAACAGTCCGGCCAGCCTCCGGGGACTCAGGAGAAGGCAGCCGGCTCAAGTGCAAGTGGGGAGAGAGTTCAAGTTCAAGTTCGGGCATTTGTATAGCGCACTACTCACCCAGAGGGTCTCAAGGCGCTAGGGGAGGGGTTTGTTACTTGTCGAATAGCCAGGTTTTTTTCTGAAGGAGATGTGGTTCTGAGTGAGGCGGAGGTGGGTGGGGAGAGAGTTCCAGGTCTTGGCAGCCAGGAAGGAGAAGGATCTGCCGCCCATGGTGGATTTCCGGATGCGCGGGACTGCGGCGAGGGCTTGATTGGACGATCTTAGTTGGCGGGTTGGTTTGTAGAAGGACAGCCGAGTGTTGAGGCATTCGGGTCCTAGATTGTAGATGGCCTTGTGTGCGTGGGTGAGGAGGCGGAAAGTAATTCTTTTGTTGACGGGAAGCCAGTGGAGGTCTTTTAGATGTTCGGTGATGTGATCTTGGCGCGGGATGTCTAATATGAGTCTCGCTGACGCGTTTTGGATGCGCTGGAGTTTTTTCTGCAATTTTGCTGTGATTCCGGCGTATAGTGTGTTACCATAATCCAGTCGACTCGTGACCAGTGCGTGGGTGACAGTCTTTCTTGTCTCGAGGGGAATCCAGGGGAAGATCTTTTTGAGAATGCGAAGTACGTTGAAGCAGGAGGACGAGACGGCGTTGACTTGTCTGGACATCGAGAGGGAGGAGTCTAGGATGACGCCAAGGTTACGTGCATGGTCTGTGGGTGTGGGTGCTGTGCCCAGAGCGGAAGGCCACCAAGAGTCGTCCCAAGCAGAGGGGGAAGATCCTAGGATGAGCACCTCCGTTTTGTCTGAGTTGATTTTAAGGCGGCTATGATTCATCCATTCGGCTACTTCTTTCATGCCTTCGTGAAGATTGGTTTTGGCGGTGTTGGGGTCTTTGGTGAGGGAAAGGACTAACTGGGTGTCGTCGGCGTAAGAGATGATGTTGAGGTTGTGTTGACGCGCGATGGAAGCGAGTAGACTCATGTAGACGTTGAAGAGGGTGGGACTGAGTGAGGATCCTTGAGGTACGCCGCAGATGACTTCGGTGGCCTCTGAGTGGAATGGGGAAAGTCGGACTCTTTGAGTTCTCCCAGCGAGGAATGAGATGATCCAGTCCAAGGCTTTTCCTTGTATGCCGATGTTGCTGAGGCGATGTATAAGGGTGTTGTGGCAGACTGTGTCGAAAGCGGCGGATAGGTCGAGTAGGATGAGGGCCACTGTTTCTCCGTTGTCCAGGAGTGCTCGGATGTCGTCGGTCGCTGCAATGAGGGCAGTTTCGGTGCTGTGTTTGGCTCGAAACCCGGATTGAGATGGATGAAGGGAGTTGTTGGATTCAAGGAAGGCGGCGAGTTGGCTATTGACGGCTTTCTCGATGACTTTGGCCGGGAATGGGAGGAGGGATATGGGTCGGTAGTTTTTAAGTTCAGAGGGGTCTGCTGTGGGTTTCTTCAGAAGGGCGCTGAGTTCGGCATGTTTCCAGCTTTCTGGAAAGGTGGCAGAATTGAACGAGCAGTTGATGACATCACGGAGATGGGGTGCGATGATGGAGTCAGCTTTGTTGAAGATGTGGACTGGATAAGAGTGGTCTGCTTAATTCAGACACTCTGTTCATCACCACCCCCTTTTCTGAATCATTTTGTCCACCATAAGCGTGGAAGGGTATACTCAGATGTGAGTCCCTTGCTCATTGCACCATCAGGATTCAAGCAAGCCGGGCCGACGACGGCTGAAATGCCAGAAACCGGTCCCCGGAAGCTTGTTTCCTTCCCAGTATAAGAATTGGCTTGGTAGTTTGGTTTGCCCTGTTCCCATCATGCACTGGGACAGGAACAGACTAATTTGCATATAGCCAGGTTCTGAGCTGGGATGGTGCAGTGAGCTAAAAAACGGTGATGGATCAAGCCCTGATCTTTGGACTGGGTAAGAGTGGTCTGCTTAATTCAGACACTCTGTTCATCACCACCCCCTTTTCTGAATCATTTTGTCCACCATAAGCGTGGAAGGGTATACTCAGATGTGAGTCCCTTGCTCATTGCACCATCAGGATTCAAGCAAGCCGGGCCGACGACGGCTGAAATACCAGAAACCGTTCCCCGGAAGCTTGTTTCCTTCCCAGTATAAGAATTGGCTTGGTAGTTTGGTTTGCCCTGTTCCCATCATGCACTGGGACAGGAACAGACTAATTTGCATATAGCCAGGTTCTGAGCTGGGATGGTGCAGTGAGATAAAAAACGGTGATGGATCAAGCCCTGATCTTTGGACTGGGTAAGAGTGGTCTGCTTAATTCAGACACTCTGTTCATCACCACCCCCTTTTCTGAATGAAGATGTGGTGGGGGCAGGGGTCGGTAGGCGAGCCAGAGTGGATTGAGTGCATGAGGCGAATGGTGTCTTCAGTGGTGATTGGGTTCCAGGCGCTGAGGTTGTTATTTGGCGGAGTAGGATCTGAGGGGGGTGGAGAGAGTTGATCGCTGGGAGTGTTCTTGAAGCTGTTGTGGATGTCGGCAATTTTGTTGTAGAAGAAGGAGGATAACGCATCGCAGGGGTCTTGGGAGGGAGTTATGTCGTTAGATGCTGCGGTGGGGTTGGTGAATTCTTTGACGATGTTGAAGAGTTCCTTGCTGTTGTGAGTGTTGTTGTCGAGACGATCCTTGAATGCTGATTTCTTGGTGGATCGAATCAGTTGGTGGTGGGGCCAAAAGAAAGGAAAGACCCAAGCTGCTCTTCAGGAACAAGCAGCACTGGGCCCGAGGATGGAAACAGTCCGAGGAAACACAACTCGTTACCAGGTAGGAGTAACGCCGGCTAAAGTAGAACAACACAACTTGAACAAAGTACTGCGATCCCCGCATCGAAGGAGAAAACGCAGAGGCGCGGCATATAGGAATTGACGCGACAAGGAACCGTGCACTAGAACGCGAAGCGCCACACTTGGGGGGAAGCCAGGCTTTTACTGTTGCCTGACTTCCTCGCACATACGCAATGCGAGGCGGCCATTTTGGGAGTCCGGAAATTTGCAGGCGTGACATTCAAGGGATTATAATTGGTAAAACAGCTTGCTTCACATGCTCTTTGAAGTCTTAGCCTATGACTGCTGGTCCATGCTACCACTAGGATAGCTTGTATATACGGTTGACTTTACAACCACCATCAATAAGGGTCGATTAGTCTGGTGCAAGGGGCCCACTAGAATAGAGGACATCATATGCCAGGCTAACTTCTCACATTGGTGTGCAGGGGATGGGATAAGAGCTTGCTGTTGTTTTACCATATAGTCTTGAGATATCATTTGAAAGATCACATTAAGGTACTTGTAGGTACATATGAATCAAGTTCTTATAATACATAAGTTCTACTGAACTTAGCAGTTGTAGGTGGTAAGGGCCTAGCACACCCTGACTACAACTCCTAGAGAGGTTCTAGTAGGAAACATTTAGTGTAGGTAGATGCACACACCACACCTCACTAGAAAATGTCCTTGGAAGCAGGGCCTAGTGGGCCTCTGCCATAAGAGCCCCTTAGGGTGCCTTCTAAATATGACACATTTACTTTTCATGAATTGAGAAGTCTGTGTTCAGTCAGGAGACTGAGACAAGGACAGAGTCCAACATTTACCCACCTGGTAGATATGTTAGTGGAATATGATGCAGAAAAGGCATCCAACCCAGATCACCCAGGTAGTACAGAGGGGGGGCAGCCCTCAACAGAAGATCCCATTGGTGACAACCAAGGGGACTCTGATGATGATGTGGATGCTAACCAGGTAGAAGTCAGGGAACTGAACCAGGTTAACTTAGGACTAAATGGGACTGGAGAGGGAAAACTCCCCTCCAGACCCCCAAGTAGGCCTAATGGTGAGAACAGGAGGCTTAGATCCTCTTCGGGAGAATCTGTCCATTCTGACTCATCAGTAGTGTCCAGTGCCTCAGCTCTGGCAAGAATGTCTTCACCCCAGAGAAGAGAGCATAAGGCTAGGATGAGGGAATCCAAGCTTAGAATCAAGAGGCAAGAAGTTGCCCTTGCTAAAGAGACCCTGGCTTTTGAGAGAGAGAGGAAATTGTGTGGGCTAGAGCCCCATGGTGGCAGCATAATTCCTAGAGTTAGGGAAAGGTCTTTTGACCATAAAAACCTGAATAAGATTGTCCCTCCCTACAAGAGTGGGGATGACATCCACAAATGGATAACTGCTTTGGGGAGAGCCTGCAGAGTACAGCAGGTACCCCAGAGTCAGTGGGCAGCAATCGTATGGCTCTCCTTTTCAGATAAAGGCAGAGACAAGCTCCTCACAGTTAGTGATGGGGGTGCTGACAACTACAATGTCCTGAAGAGTGCTCTGATAGATGGGTTTGGCTTAACCACTGAGCAGTACAGGTTGCTGTTCAGAGACACCCAAAAGACACAGACTCAGGACTGGTCTGACTTTGTAGATTGTGCTACTAAGGCTCTGGAAGGCTGGTTACTGGGCAGTAAGGTCAATGACTATACAGGATTGTATAATTTGATTATGAGAGAACAAATTCTTAACAACTGTCAAAACCAGTTATTGCATCCGCACTTGGTTGACTCTGATCTGACCTCTCCCCAAGAATTGGATAAGAAGGCGGACAAATGGGTCAGAACCAGGGTGAAGCAGAAGGTACAGAACCAAGGTGGTGATCAGAAGAAGCAAGACCAAAAGGGTGGGGAGAAAGCAAAAGAGCAAAAGTCTTCTCAAGGTCCCCAAAAAGCTTCTAATGGTGGAGGTACCCAAAAACCCAAAAAGAAAGAAGGTCCAAAGAAACCATGGTGCAACTTTTGTAAGGTTAATACTCACTGGACAAGTGATTGCACCAAGAAGGAGGCAGCTCCAGTCACCATTGCCCCTAAGGCAACTGTTTACCCTAGTACAGCTAATAGTGGTGGTTCTCAACAGAAGGGTGTAGTAGGGTTAACCCTGGGAACTGAGATGGATCCTGGCCTAGTCAGAATACCAACTCAAGCTGTTCTTGTCTGTGATGTGGACATGGCTATGTCCTCTACTGTGAGTCCCAGTAACTTGGGCAAGTACAGACAGACTCCTTTAATTAATAACAACGTGGCTCAGGCCTACAGGGACACATGTGCTAGTGTCACAACGGCGACACCCAGCTTTGTGGACCCTGGACAGATCATACTAGGTGATAATTACCTAGTGAGCAATGCAAGCAATGTCACTACCACCCATAGTATGGCAATTGTTAATTTCTCCTGGGGAGGGGTAGCTGGCCTAAAGAAGGTTGTTGTTAGTTCAGACCTCCCTGTAGAATGTTTGCTTGGCAATGACCTAGAATCTTCAGTCTGGTCTGAAGTGGAGTGTAGGACTCATGCAGAAATGTTAGGTATCTCAGCACATGTCCTTGCTGTGACCAGGTCACAGGTCAAAAATTGCAACACTGAACAGGCACTGGATTCTGGAACAATGGACCAGTTGCCCACCAGGAGGAGAAGCAGTAGGGTTAAGGCAGTACCTTCCTCCTTGCCTTAGAATGAGGATCAGCCTTCCAAGGAGGCTGATTGTGAGACCCAAGAAGGAACTGTCCTAGAAGAGCTTGAGCCTGATCAGGTTGAGTTTCTTGGGACAGGGGGACCTGCCAGGACAGATCTGAGGCAGGCGCAGTTGGACTGCCCTTCTCTTGAACTCCTCGGACAGCAAGCTGCTGCTGAGGCTGCAGGGAATGCTAACGGAACCCATAGAGTGTATTGGGATGAAGGGCTCCTGTATTCAGAGGCTAGAGACCCCAAGCCTGGTGCTTCCAGGAGGTTGGTCATACCTTTGGCATTCAGGGGCTTCCTTCTTACATTAGCCCATGATATTCCCCTTGCAGGACATCTTGGCCAGAACAAGACTTGGGACAGGCTTGTCCCTCACTTTCACTGGCCTCACATGTCAGAAGACACAAAGGAGTTTTGTCACTCCTGTGTCACCTGCCAAGCCAGTGGCAAATCAGGTGGCACCACAAAGCCCCCCCTAATACCACTACCTGTGGTGGGGGTTCCCTTTGAAAGAGTAGGGATTGACATTGTTGGACCAATGGATCCCCAAACAGCATCTGGGCACAGGTTTATTCTGGTGGTAGTGGATCATGCCACCAGGTACCCAGAAGCCATTCCCCTAAGGACCACAACAGCACCTGTTGTGGCAAGAGCCCTCCTGGGAGTTTTCTCAAGAGTGGGTTTTCAGAAGGAGGTTGTCTCAGACTGAGTTGCAAACTTTATGTCTGCATATTTGACTGCTATGTGGAAAGAGTGTGGAGTGAACTACAAGTTCACAACACCCTATCATCCACAATGCAATGGTCTAGTTGAGAGATTCAAGAAGACCTTAAAGGGCATGATTAATGGTCTCCCTGAAAAGCTCAGGCGGAGATGGGATATCCAACTGCCCTTCCTTTTGTTTGCTTACAGAGAGGTCCCACAAAAGGGGGTTGGCTACAGCCCTTTTGAACTTTTGTTTGGGCACCCTGTAAGAGGACCCCTTTGTCTTGCTGAAGGAAGGATGGGAGTTACCTCTCAAAGCTCCAAAGCAAGACATTGTGGACTATGTACTTGGTCTCCGCTCCAGGATGGCTGAGTATATGAAAAGGGCACCCAAAAACCTTGAGGCTAGCCAGGAACTTCAAAAAGCCTGGCATGACCAAAAGGCTGTACTGACTGTTTACCAGCCAGGGCAGAAAGTGTGGGTGTTGGAGCCAGTGGCCCCAGCAGCTCTCCAAGACAAATGGTCTGGACCCCACACTATTGTTGAGCAGAAGGGAGAGGTAACCTATCTGGTTGATCTTGGAACACCCAGGAGCCCCCACAGGGTGGTTCATGTCAACAGACTGAAACCATATGTTGACAGGGATGACATGGGCTTGCTCATGGCTACTGATGAAGAACAGGAGGAAGAGAGTGACCCTCTCCCAGACCTGCTCTCTCAGAATCCTGATGATGGGTCAGTTGATGGTGTAGCCTTGGTAGGCAGCCTCACTGATCAGCAGCAGAGGGACTGCAGACACGTTCTGCAGGCCTACAGACATATGTTTTCACTGACTCCAAGTCAGACTACCTGGGGCACTCATTAAGTAGACACTGGGGACAGTCTGCCTGTTAAAAGTAAGATTTACAGGCAACCTGATCATGTCAGGGACTGTATCAGGACAGAGGTCCAAAGGATGTTGGAGTTGGGAGTCATTGAGCCCTCAGAGAGCCCTTGGGCCAGTCCTGTAGTCCTAGTGCCTAAACCTCACACCCAAGATGGTAAGAGAGAGATGCGGTTTTGCGTGGATTACAGAGGTCTCAATGCTGTCACTAGGACAGATGCCCACCCAATACCAAGGGCAGATGAACTCCTAGACAGATTGGCTTCTGCCGAGTTTTTCAGTACATTTGACTTGACAGCTGGCTACTGGCAAATCAGACTAGCTGAGGATGCAAAAGCCAAAACAGCATTTTTAACCCCAGGAGGACATTATCAATTTGTGGTAATGCCCTTTGGTCTGTGTCCCGGGTTGTCCGGGGACACGAGGGGTAGGCTGCCCTCCTCGGTAGTAGCCTGCGTTTGAACGGAAGGAGAGGCAGAGACCCTGAAAAAGGTTCTTAAAGATGGTTTTATTTGCGTGTAAGTTTTTCTCCTTCTACTGGTGATGCGTTCTCTGGCGAACGCAGCGGGGTCATAAGCAGGAGGGCGAGGCGGGTCCAGGGTGGCTCGTGCTTCTGTTCTCTTCGTCTCCCAACTCAGGCTCCGTATAGAAGGAAAGAAGACAGGGGAGTATCAGTACTGAATACACTGCTTCTACTATAAGGGACCGGGAGTGAGGGAAACCAGTGGTAGGTGGTAATAGAACACTCTTAGTGGAGGGTCGTGCTCGTGAGAGGGAGGGGGTCGGAGGCTTTTGGTCTACTGCACTTCACTCGTTACCGGTAGGGACTTGACCTCCCATCCACCCTGCCATACGCCCCCGTACCTGCTGTAGCCACGTTCCTCCCTTGGGACCGTGGCGGGGCGGGTCGCAGAACCGTGGGCCTCCTGGCTTCTCCTGCACCTCTGCTCTCCTCGGAATACCGTCCTCTTCTTCCTGGCAACTCCAACTCGTTCGCTTCTCCTCTCCTGGGCTTGCTGCTCGGGAAACGCCGTCCGATGCTTCCGGGTTCCGGGTGCCTTTTGACCTCGACGTGTCGTTCTTAGGGGGCGTGGCTACTCCTCCCGAGCCCAGTTCCTTAAAGGAATAGGCGTCTGTTTCGTCCGCGGTCGGCCACCAGTATCCAGGGTCTCCGGCCGTCCAGTCTGCTTCTGCTTCCGGTTCCTGGGGCTGAGGAGAAGAAACGGAGGTAGGTGAAAACGCGGGGCCGGACCACCAGTCGGTGGTCAGACCCCCTTCAAGGGGCCCCCGGGAATCCACCCCGTCACAGTCTGAAAAATGCACCTGCCACTTTACAAAAGTTGGTGAACCAAGTCCTCACAGGTCTGGATGACTATTGTGCAGCTTATCTATATGATATTGCTGTCTTTAGCTCCACCTGGGAAGATCACCTGATCCACCTGAAGAATGTTTTGGAGGCCCTGCAAAAGGCAGGCCTAACTATCAAGGCTACCAAGTGCCAGATAGGGCAGAGTCAAGTTGTATACCTGGGCCACCTTGTAGGTGGAGGTCAGGTTCAACCATTGGAGAACAAGATCCAGACCATAAAGGACTGGACTGCTCCCACCACCCAGACACAGGTCAGAGCTTTCTTGGGCCTGACTGTGTACTAAAGGGAATTTGTCAAGAACTATGGGTCCATTGTGACACCTCTTAATGACTTAAATTCCCAAGAAAATGCCAAAGAAAGTTCAGTGGACAGTAAGCTGTCAAAAGGCATTTGATGACCTGAAGCAGGCCATGTGCACTGCACCTATTTTGCAAAGTCCAGACTACTCCAAGGAATTTATTGTTCAAACAGATGCTTCTGAGTTGGGGGTAGGAGCTGTTCTTTCACAACTGAATAAAGATGGTCAAGACCAGCCAATAGCTTTTATTAGCAGAAGGCTGACCCCTAGAGAGAAACGTTGGTCAGCTATTGAGAGGGAGGCCTTTGCTGTGGTTTGGGCCCTGAAGAAGCTGAGGCCATACTTGTTTGGTACTCACTTCAAGATTCAGACAGACCATAAGCTCCTCTTGTGGCTAAATCAGAAGAAGGGTGAAAATCCCAAACTGCTTAGTTGGTCCATTTCCCTACAGGCGATGGACTTCACAGTGGAACATAGACCTGGGACTGACCATGCCAATGCAGATGGACTCTCCAAATATTTCCACTTAGAACATGAAGACTCAACTGGTCAAGGTTAGTTTAATGTCCCTACGTTGGGGGTGGGGGGGTTGTGTAGGAGAGTAGGGCCTGCTTCCTATTGTCACCTCCACTTTTTGCTGTGATTTTCTGTTTTTTTCGACTTTAGTGTAGCTGTGGGCCTGCTAAGCAGACCCACAGCCCAGCTGTTCTCTCTCTAAATTGATACTATGTACTTTAGATACATACTAGATTGGGTATTGGGTCACCTTTGTGAGCCCCTGTATAGTGTACCATAGGTACCCAGGGCATAGGAGCATCCAAGGCCTACCAGGGGCTGCAGCATGTATTATGCCACCCCTGGCTGGCCCTCCAAACTGACACCACAGGCTGTTCACCCAGCTTGGGTAAGGTGGTGTAATCACCCCTGACTTAGATATAGTATATCTATATCCACCTAATATATAGACACATAGTAACGTATAAGTCACTCCTATGGCAGGCCTTATCGATCCTGGAGGCAGAGTGCTTGGTTTTATGTGAGAGGGTGCCCTCGCATGAGCTGAGCCCCTCTGCAGCTTTCCGAACCATCTCCTTATAGCTGTTCTATGATATAACCATACCATATAATCTTAAGTGCATCAGTGGCGGCTGGTGAAGTTTGAGAGTGGTGAGGCTGGGCTAGGCTCGGGGTGGGGTCATTTTAAGGGGCACCCTATTTTTTGGAAAGCTAGTCGCCATTTCCTGTGCAAATGTTATTTATACAAAATGAGATACAATGATGCAGCTTGATGGAGTTTGCGTACACTATATTCTAGCGTCATTTACAATATGCACTACAAAAATTAGGAATATTGACATGTAATCACACTATACTGTACAGACAATGAACACATAAATAGGGAAAACACAATGTGCATGCACAGTATGCCACACAGACTGTACAAACCCTATAAAATATACAGGCAGGGCATCAAAATAACTGTACATTATTAATATACACACAATACGGTACTCATGCACAGTTCACATGCAAATATACTGTATACAGTGTGTGTGTGTGCACAAACTAAATAAACCAATATTATTCTGAGCACAAATAGCATTATCACAATATATACTCTAAAAAATCCTTTACAAGCTAATACTGATCCGATTATGCTGAACAAGTATGGCATGTAAACACACATCATTCCCAAAATCTGCAGGATACACACTGATTGCAGTTACACATGCATGCCGACTGTTCAGCACTTAAAAAATGCGACAAGCAGACCTAAATAAAAACAAGTTGTTTTTATTTTAATATGCACACACACAATTTGCACCCACAAACTGGCGTGGGGTTCTGCCTGTGCAGAAAGCGCTCACAGCATCTTACAAGGCAGTGGCAGGAGACGGAGGTACCCAAGCTACTCTTGGAGAAGATAAAAGTAAAGTATTTTAAAAGCCAATAAAGAACATCAACTACACAAATCAAAAGTCTGTATAGAAGCCTTATGAATATCCAATCATCCCCTAAGAAAAAAAATGGAAGCTGTCTTTTCAATCTGATATTACTTTAAGGTTCTAATCAGAGAGATTGAAAATAAAATGGGACAAACTCTATTGCTCAAACGCAAAATAAAATCCCAAACGTTGTCTCCCCCATGCAGGTTCAACGCAATACACATATTGCATAGAGACTGAAGGGTGCAGCTTTCATGCCTGGGTTTTCCAGTTATTCACACGTAGTGGCTGCAGGCTACAAGAAAATAGCTAAGTGACATTAGCATGTGTCTATTTAGAATAACGGCTGTTGAGGTCACATCCGCGCCAAAGACATCCAAGGACTGCATTTGCATTTGACAAATAGAGCTGAGCAAGAAATTAAAATAAACACAGTTTACTTGTTGCGTTGCCCCATCAGAGAAAGACGAAGGTAAATCCGATATCCGGGTGCTCTAAATTAAAAATGTAGAACAATTATTTTTCTTACCTAATGTGTCTTGATGCAAAGTGGCTAAATAAAGGTACCTGCATGTTAAACTTTGAGCTCTGCCTATGTGGAAAAAAAATTCTATATTCGTGTCATCTCCAGCCTACCATTTAACTCCTTGTTGATTGGAGTGCAACAGTGCAATACATGATTATGCTTTTTGGGGAGCTACAAATATTTAACCAAGTGATTCAAAGTGATCTATTGCTCATGGACCTGATTTTTTATAGAGTTCAGAACAGGAACTTCTCAAGCGTGTCTGCAAATCCCACAAACATAGTGCAATAAAACAGCTCCTGGCTCTCTTTGAAAACCCGAACAGCATGAAGGAGGGAATAATTACGCAAGCACAGAAACAGGCATTACTTTTAGCAGGCCAGGCCTCCAATAATTTGAACAAATCAAATCGACCAGTTGACATTTTTTGTACCTCACCTACCGCCTGATTCATCAAGCTAAATTGCACTCGCAAAGGGCAAGATTCTCAGAATCTTGCCTTTTGCGAGTGCAATTTTTGCATTTGGAATTCATCATCCCAAATGCAAAATTCGCTATTTAAGAATTCGCACATTTGCGAAGAATTGAATTTAAGGAATCTCTATTTGAGATTCCTTAAATGCAATTCATGAAGCATTTTAAAATTGCGAAAATGCAATTTTGGGCCGCTATTTACCGAGAGGTCAGACCTCTCGGTAAATAGCAAAAACTTAGAAAAATGCATTTAAATGCATTTTTCTAAGTTGCATGTTACACACACATGTCCTTTGGACATGTGTGTGCGCAACACCAATGTAGATTACATTTCAGTGGTGCTACAGGGTGTCCTTTGGACACCCCTGCACCCTTGAAATCGCATCCTTATTTGCGATTAGCTAATTGCTAATCGCAAATAAGGAATAACTCCCCATTCATTCCTATGGGCCTGTAGGCCCATAGGAATGCATGGGGAGTTATTCCTTATTAGCGATTAGCAATTAGCTAATCGCAAATAAGGAACATGTAGGAATCGCAATATTAATTGCAATTCCTACATGAATCCCGTTTTGCAAGTCCTTAATAGCGATTCGTTATGAATCGCTATTAGGGGCTCGCAAAACGGGAGAATAATGAATCAGGCTGCTAGTGACACTAAGGAAGCTTTAAGACAGACGAGTCGGCGATGCAGACTCCTTCTTTATAAACACACGCACCTCCAGTGCATAAAATGTATCCTTTGTTCCACGTCTCCGTGAATCTGTTGCTGGCTATAAATCCGAGGACATGCAAGAGCTCTAATGGCTACTAACTGCAGCGCGGGAAGCAAGAGAACACCTCGAGTCTGCGCAGTGTGTCTTCACAACCGATGACATGGAGACCTAGTGCCACAGGGCTTGAGACATAAACGCCCAGGGCTAACTTTACCCCTATGTCATCAGGGGGTGGAGCCTAGTCACGGATGCAGTGTATTTGCCGAGCTGATGACCTCACAGGCCTCAGGGCTGTGAGGTTTTCAGCCCGGCAAATACTCGAGAGTTTGTGCTAACCCAGAAGAGCATTTGGGGAAGCATTACATCACTGTCATCATCACAGCAACAAATACGGTGAGTGGGAGTGTACAGCAGCTCCCAGTAAGAAAATTCAATGTGTATTGAGAATACGTTTTTTTTTTAAAGAAGCAGTTTAGTATTGCTTTGAAGCTTTCTTTTGTCCGTGAATGTAAAGGGGGCGGAGCCCCGACGTCCTCGAAGAAAAACCGCCACTGAAGTGCATTATAATCCTCACGGTTAATGCTAACTTTGGTTTGGCTTTATCAAAACATGTCGTGTAAGGTGTCAAACACTTTGGAATACTACCATTCCACCCTTCTAGAGGGAGAAGACATGTAGTTACTACTAACACCGGTTAAAGTAAAACAGAGCCTCAGCATCACAAAATGGATGCTGCTGCCACAGACACAAGTCTGACCTCCTGTTGCTGGACGAAACTCAGGCAGGGGAGGCCTGGACAATAGGTTTCTTGTCCAGGGTCCCCAGACAGGCTGATGTGTAGTGGGGGCAGGGAGGGCTGCATCAGCAGATGCTTTTTGAGACAAGATATGAAGCCTTAGCCTTCCAAGAATTGAGACAATTGTGTACTTCTAGAAGGCTAAAACAGGGTTCAAACCCTACCCTCAAGTTCCTGGTTGAGCTCTTAGAAGAGTATGATGCTCAACAGCCACCTAAGACAGGTGACACAGGTAGTGCAGATGAAGCATTTCCCTCTTCTGATGATAATACTGATACTCCTGTACCAGAAGAAGAAGAGGGGGTAGAAGAAGATGATTCTGATCCAGAGACAAACAGCCAGGTCCCAGTCAGAAGACTTAGCCAGGCTAACCTAAGCATACATGGGAGTCAGTATGGGCAGCCCTCATATAGACCTCCAAGTGGGCTTAACCAGAGGCAGAGAAGAGGGAGATCCCACTCCAGGGACTCTCTCCACTCTCAGGCTTCAAATGGCTCTCATGGCCCTGCTCAGAGAGGGATGAACTCCCCTCAGAGAAGGGAACATGAGGCAAAGATGAAAGAAGCTGCTCTTAGGATTGAGAGGCAGGAACTAGAGGTTGCCCTGGCCAAAGAGAAGCTTGCTCGTGCTAGAGAGCATAGAGAGAGTGGGTTAGAACCCACTGGTGGCAGCAATATCCCTAAGGATAAAGACAGGTCCTATGACAATAGACACTTGAGTAAGATCGTGCCCCCTACAAAGATGGGAATGACATCAACAAATGGATAACTGCTTTGGAGAGGGCTTGCAAAGTACAGCAGGTACCCCGAAGTCAGTGGGCAGCAATCTTGTGGCTCTCCTTTTCAGAAAAAGGTAGAGATAAGCTCCTCACAGTTAGTTATGAGGATGCTAACAATTACACTGTCCTGAAGAGTGCTCTGATTGATGGGCTTGGCTTAACCACTGAACAGTACAGGTTGATGTTCAGGGATACCCAGAAGACACAGACTCAGGACTGGACAGATTTTGTAGATTGTGCTACTAAGGCTCTGGAGGGCTGGTTATTGGGCAGCAAAGTACAGGACTTTACAGGATTGTATAATTTGATTATGAGGGAGCAGATCCTTAGTAATTGTCAAAACCAGCTTCTACACCAGCACCTGGTGGACTCAGATCTGACCTCTCCACAAGAATTGGGTAAGAGGGCAGACAAATGGGTCAGAACCAGGATTAGGCCTAAAAATCAGGGTGTTGACCAGAAGAAAGATTCTACCAAACCTCAAGAGAAAGGTGGGGATAAATCAAAAGACAAGTCCTCCACAGGGCCCCAAAACTCCAATGGTGGGGGTGGGCCCCAAAACACTTCCTCTAACCAAAAGAAACCTTATTGCCATGTCTGTAAACTGCCTGGCCATTGGAAGACTGACAGAAGTTGCCCAAGGGCCAACAATAAGGAAAACATTCCCCCAAGTAATGCTCCCAGACCTCCTGTTACTGTTAGTAGTAATCCCCCAGGTGGTGGGAGTGCCCCCAAGAATATGGCTGGGTTTACTTTGGGAACTCAGGTGGACTCTGGCCTAATCAGGTCCCCTAACATAGCTACTCTTGTCTGTGAAGATAGCATGGGGTTTGCCAACTCCACTGCTTGTACGAACACTTTGAGCAAGTACAGACAGGAGCCCCTCATCAATGGTCAGAACGTTGAGGCCTATAGAGACACAGGGGCTAGCATCACTATGGTGACTGAGAGTCTAGTCCCCGCAAGGCAACTTTTACCTGGAGCCACATACCAGGTGACCAACATTGATGGAGTACAGAAGAATCATCCCATGGCAGTAGTTAATCTCAGCTGGGGAGGTGTCACTGGCCCCAAGAGAGTGGCAGTGTCTACAAACTTGCCTGTAGATTGTCTACTGGGAAATGATCTGGAAATCTCAGCCTGGTCTGAAGTAGAACAAGAAACCCATTCTAAAATGGTAAATCACCAGGGAAAGGTTAGTGGGGCTGTGATGGCCACAGCCCCAGTTCAGGATATCCTCCCTGAAAAGGTTGGTAGAGCTGTGCTAGTCTCAGCCCAATCTCAAGCAGACTCCTTCCCTAGTCAGATTGACAGGGCTGTGATGGTAACAGCCCAAACCCAAACTGAGTCCCTTCCTGAAAAGGTTGGTGGGGCTGTGATGGCCACAGCCCAAACTCAGACAGATTTCAGTGTTGTGAAGCCTGAAACTATGGATCACTCCACTCAGACAGAGAGCATTGGAGAGGAAGACATGTCTCCCTCCCACCAGACATTAGGTGAGAGTCAGCCTCCTCAGGGAACTGACCCTACCCCTTGTGAAGGAACTGCCCCAGAGGTAGTCAGGCCTGGCCTGGCAGAGCCCCTGATGTCAGTGGTCCCTTCCAAGGTGGGACCCAGTCTGGAGCAGGTAACCTGCCCCTCTCTATCCTGCCTCAGTCAGCCCAGGGCTGTAGAGGTCAGGGAGGCCAGTGGATCACAAAGGGCCCCCTGTCCGCCAGAACACCCCCATCAGCAGATTAGGGGCACCAAAGCTAGCAGCCCTAGCAAGGTGAAAATTACAGAAACTCCTGAGGGATATCCCATACTCTTAGTTAGGAACCTCCCCCAGATGGACACTGTTGGGCACAGCCAAACATGGGACCCAAAAGCCCCAAACCTGACCTGTCCCTCCAGTAAGCCAACAAGAGGGACCCAGCCTCCAGTTGTAGGCAGCCAGAGGTTGACCCTGAGAGCACAGTGCAACTCAGTCATGGAAAGAAAGGCATCCATGGTGGATAGTGATTGGAGGAAGCTGAGCCCTACATTAGTGGAGCCTCACTTCAGTACTCCATTTCAACACCAGCCTTTTACTTTGCCAAAACACACCACAGGTAGAGGTTCCCTATGGTGGAGACCCTCTGATACCCCTAGGGTGAGGGATTGCTTAGTGGACCATGAGACAGGGGGTAACCATGCTAGTGCAGGTACTTCCTTATATGACCACTTAGGCAGTATAGGCTTACCTGGTCAAGGATAGCCTTATCTCCTTTCGTTTGGGGGACTGGGGGCGGGGTTGTGTAGAAAGGTTGATACCTGACTGTGGTTACCCCAGATTTTTTTGCCTAGTGTTTAGCTGGTTTTCGACTTAGTTGGCCTGGGATCCTGCTAATCAGGGCCCCAGGCTATCTGCTCTCACTGTAAAATGGACTCCATGTATTCTAGGTACATCTCCAATTGGATATTGGGTCACCTTATGAGCACCTGTATAGTGTACTATAGGTACCCAAGGCATAGGTGCATCCAAGGCCTACCAGGGGCTGCAGCATATATTATGCCGCCCCTGGCTGGCCACCTAAATTGACACAACTGGCTGATCACTCAGCTGAGGCAAGGTCGTGTAATCACCCCTTGCTTAGATATAGTATTCCTATGTCTAACCTTATATCTAGACACATATACACCTATAAGTCACTCCTATGGCAGGCCTTAACAATCCTGAAGGCAGAGTGCTTGGTTTTATGTGAGATGGTGCTCTAGCATGAGCTGAGCCTGTCTGCAGCTTTCGGAACCATGTCCTTATAGCTGTTCTAGGATATTGCCATACCATATACTCTTAAGTGCATTATAATCCTCGCGGTTGAATGCTAACTTTGGTTTGGCTTTATCTAAACATGTCGTGTAAGGTGTCATACGCTTTGGAATACTACCCCCTCGCCAATTCTGGTGACGGGGGTAGCATTCCACCCTTCTAGAGGGAGAAGACATGTTGAAACTACTGTACCCGGTTAAGGTTAACCAGAGCCCTAGCATCACAAAATGGACGCTGCTGCCACAGACACAAGTCTGACCTCCTGCTGCTGGGAGTCCTTCCAGTCACGGAGGTTTGGACAATAGGTTTCCTGCCTGGAGAGGTGGGAGCACCACCCCAAACAGGACTTTGTGTATTGGGACAGGGAGGGCTGAATAGGTTGAGACGCTGCCTGGGGCACACTAGGTGCTCCATGCATAGTCCAGTTCAAACCGGTGCTGGGGCACTCCAGCCCCAGCTCTGGTGCGAAACTGGACAAAGGAGAGGGGGTGTAACCACCCCCCTTCCTGGTCCCACCCACAGGAGGGACCTAGAAAGTAATCCAGCCCCTTTTAGTTGTATAAAGGTAGGAGCTGAACCCCAAGACTTTAGATTAATCCTGGAATCGACTTGAAACGAAACTCTGGACCCTTCGACATTCACTTGAGCTGAAGACTGAAGAATCTCCCTTGTGGCCAACAAGTGACTACCCTGGGCAACCAGGCACCATCCAGCAACTCGACGGCTTGCTTTGTCCCCGTTCCCGCCGAAACCCGAGCACAGAGTCTGACAAGACCTCGACTCCCGGACCTCTCTGACCCCACTGCACGACTCCAGCACAGCTGAGCCCCGTGGAAGGCGTCGGACCCCGTGGAACCAGGCAACTTGGAAAGTCTTCAACTTTCTAACAGCGCAGCTCCTGAGGCATCCTCAAAGCTGTGCCCTGGGGACTGAGACACCCCGACACCGAGCTACACCTGCACCGAAGACCAGCCCTCCACACTCCATGAGATCTGCGTGGGGCCCTTCTGCTTGTGTTCTGCCAGACGCGTTGTCCCGGTTGCTGGCCAGTTGGCTAGTAGCCCTGTGACGACGATCCTTTTGAAAATCCATCGCTGGTCTGGTTGCTCCAGACTGGCCCTTGCTTCCCTGAAGAGGTGAAGTACCTCAGACCAAGCCTTTTGTGTATCCTGCGTGGGTTGCCTTTGCTTAGGCTTGTTGGCTCCGATCTTGAAGTCGACCCCTCCATCTGCAAGAACCTTTGTGGGACAGCTCCTCTCCAGCACCTGGTCCGCGTGGCTGCAAAGACAAGCTTCACGACAGCACCTGATTGCTCCTCGACGACGTCTGGTTCCTTCCTGGCTCCACCCGGTCACTGGCTAGTGACCTAGACTCTGTCCCCTCTGCTTTCAGGTCTTCTTCAACTCCGATCCACCCTTGGATCCACCCGGACATCTTCCTCCTGGTCGCCTGCAGCATCTTCTTCCAAGGCTCCATAGGAATTAACGAGAAAACCCGACACACTTTGACATCTATGCACCCACAGCCTGTGGGTGAGGTAACGCGAGTACTTCGGTGCTCCTGTAGGGATTGACTATCCTAGTGTCTAGTTTTGTTAGTTGTATCATCCTATTTAGACCGGAAGTGTCCTAAATCTTCGTTACTTACCTTTTTATGTTCTCATTGACTTTCTATTGACTCTCGCGTGAGTGTACTGGCACTGCACACGCCGCCTTTGGGCCTCCTACTCCTAACCTAAGGTTCAGATAGTGTAGCCCCAGCAATTCACTAGGCCCTAGGCCTTTCCTTTTCCCAAGTCGTGGTTCTTATACCACTTACTTAGTATATATAGTTTTTATGCGCCCCTAGGGCCTAACTGTAAATTGTGCTATTTAAAGTGTTTCTAAGAGTAACTTGTTATGTGCTTTTGCCTCTGATCTCATAAAGAGTTCAGAGGAGTGTGTTAGTAAATAAATACATATATATTTTATATATATCCTGTGTGGTGTCCTTTCATTTTGTATTCAAGGGGTTACACATGGTAAAACAGCTGGCTTTACATGCACTCAAGAGTCTTTTAGCCTAAGACTGTTCTGTCCACGCTATCACTAGGATAGCTGGTCTATAAGGTTGACTTACAACCATCACCATAAGGGTTTTTTGGACTGGTGCAAGGTGTTCACTAGAATAGTGAACATCATATACCAGGCCAACTTCTCACAGTTACTACTAACACCGGTTAAAGTAAAACAGAGCCTCAGCATCACAAAATGGATGCTGCTGCCACAGACACAAGTCAGACCTCCTGCTGCTGGACGAAACTCCGGCGGGGGAGGCCTGGACAATAGGTTTCTTGTCCAGGGAGGTGCCAGCACCTCCCCAGACAGGCTGATGTGTAGTGGGGGCAGGGAGGGCTGCATCAGCAGATGCTTTTTGAGACACTGCCTGGGGCACACAAGGTGCTCCATGCATAGCCGGTTCAAACCAGTAGCTGAGGTACACCAGCCCCGCTCTGGCGCGAAACTGGACAAAGGGAAAGGGGTGTAACCACCCCCTTCCCAGGTCCACCCATAGGAAGGACCTAGCAGGTAATCCAAACCCTTTTCTTAGCATACGTATAGGAGCTGTGTCCCTAGGACTTTAGATTATCCTGGAAAGAAACTTTGATACAGAACTCTTGGACATTCGATATTCTATTCTGACTAGAAGACGGAAGACGTCTCCCTTGTGGTCAAGGAGTGACCAACCTGTGCAAACAGGCACCACCAGTGATTTGCCGGTCTGCTTTGTTGATGCTCCCACCGGAACCCGAAGACTCAGTGACACAGGAACTGGACTTCCAGACTTCTCTGAATCCGACCCACATCCACAGCAAAGCTGAGACCCGTGGGGGACAAGAGAGACGTGGGACCGGACACCCTGGTCATCCTGCATTTTGCTAACTGCTCGACTCCCGAGGTACCCTTGCAGTTGTGCATTGGGGTAAGAGAAGCCCCAGACCTGAGCACCATTTGCACCAAAGCTCAGCCCTCCACACTCCACGAGTGCCCCATGGGGCCCGCTCTTCCATTTCAGCTCGACTCGTCCTTCCAGTTGCTAGCTCGTTGTGTGGTTCTGAAGATTCTGGATTCATGTAATCGTTCTGGACTCGAGAATTAAAACTTTGTCGAAACATGACGAATTTGGTATCAAAAGACCGAGAATGACGAGCATACCATGTACAAATATTTTCAGCATATTCGGGTGACGATTTCACCCCGAAATCGTCATTCACGTCCTGAACCCTTGGCCTCCATTTATGTGTTGCCCTTTACATAGGCCTTAATCCAGCTGAATTCAATTCCACAAGGACACATACTCCTTAATCGACTTTCCTATGACCTGTGCAAGTTGGAACCATTGCCCCAGGCCGAACTCGTTAGGTCAGTTCCCCTCCCAGTGGCCGAACAAGATAGCATCAGGGCTCAACAGGCCATAAAACCATTTCAGCGCGCACACCTGCCGTATCTTGCTCCCATCTGTCTCTACTCTTTTTGCTTCACTTACTTTATGGTGGGGGGGTGCCTGTTTTATTGGGGGTCCACCGATATCTGATGAAATGTTGGGCCTTGCCGGGTGATTTGTTGTGGGCAGCACAACGTGAAATATGTACATGTCATCATGACTCTGCTTTTCCTTTGTAACCAAAACCTGTAAATGATATATTGCAAATTCGAAGAATGTTTGCCTGAAGCTGAATATTCTGTATAAAGAGAGAAGCCTGACTTCGTAAATTCGAGCAGTCTCCTGAGAATATACTTCCCAGTGTGTTGTGCTTCTAGGACACTTGTTACCTTGGTTGCAGCCAATAAATCGATCTTTGACTTCACCTAGAAGACTCTGAGTTTCTGTGGTCTGGATCAGGAAGAACCCGAGGTCTCTGGGTGTACCCTGACACCGCTGGGTTACCGGTTCTGTGCCGGTTCTTAAAAACCCAGTACCTCAGCTGGCGCCCAACGTTTGGGGCGATTCCAGTGGTACCAGTCAGCCAGAGGTTCGTGAGGAGCTTCGTGTGAAAATTCCGGAGGACGGCCAACCACCTCATCGACCCCTGCATGTCGACGTGGTCCGAAGGTCTTTGCTGCGAGGTTCCCCGCTTCCCGATGGCTACAAGGACTGCTGCCCTGGCTATCGCCCTGATTTGGACCCTTGAAGTTTGGTAGAGCGAAACACTAAGACGAGTCTTCTTGTGACGTCATCGATATCTCAGTTAAGTATAAGTGGAGCGTCTCCCAGTCCTTAGTTGGTCTTAGTCTTGGGTATCCTTTGGGATAATTGTTGGTACTTGCAAGCACCAAAACAGTAGGACTCGTGTATTCACGAGAAATATCGTAATCGACAATCCTTTGAAGTTTGGAACTAGACTAGAGAGCGAAGATGCCTAGTCCTAGACTTGGAAATTTGTTTTGTCTTGGTTGTAATAATAGGGACTCCCGATTGGAGGACTCATGTCCGGTTCCTCCGGTTGGAACTCCAACTTACGAGTTATATGTGAAACATGGGGTAGGCCCCATCACATACAACGAAGTGTGGATCAAATACACCAGAAAAGATGGTGTTTTAAAATGGCCCCAATATGGTAGCTTTGATACCGAAATTTTAGATAACCTTGAAGTTAAACTTTTCAAAAAGAAAGCCCGGCTGGCAATGTTCGACTCTTTTCGCCTATGGCGTAAGGAGGCCAAACAGAAGGAAATCAAATTAGCTAAGAAAAATAAGAGAGAAGGAGGACTTTCAGTAATGCAAGCTGCTATGCCGTTTAAAGACAATTAAGGAGAGCAGATGAGTGAGCAGTTGCACAGGCAACGTAAAATGGCAACGTATAAATGCTATCCACTTTTGCCGTCTCTTCAGCAAGAGGCAGCAAAAGAGCGTGAAAAAGATCCATTAATGTCGCATTTATTAAGTTCACCACCCCCTTATGCACAAAATGCCACGGCACCTCCACAACCCATAGTTGTACAACCTGTGGTTGTTATGCCTCCTGCTCCTCCACAGCACCCACCAGCTACTCTTCAGCTGGCTCCTACTCCTTTGGTGCAGCCTCCTCAAGGCCCACCGATCACACCTGTTTCTACAATTTTGCCTAATGTACTTTCTACTTCTCCTAATGCTCCCTCTACGATTTTGCCTAGTGCTCCTTCTATTTCTCCTGATGCCTCCTCTGCTATTGTCTCTGCTCCTGCCTTATCTCACCCCGTTTTTTCACCTGTTCTTCCTTCAGTTTCACCTTCCATTCGGCAGAAAATGGCCAGCACTGTCACTAACCTTTTCTCACCTCTTTTTGGGTCGCCTACTACGACCCCTAAAATGGAACAAAGACATTTGCGAAGTCGACTGCCTGACTATCAAGAGAGAGACTCATTGAATCGTTTAGCACGGAAATGGGTTATGGACACCGTGAAGTATGATGTAGAGTCTGTCATGGAAGTCTTCCATCAATGGGAAGCACCAACACAGAGATATGTTTTTGAACAGATGTGTGTTTTCCTTTGTGAGGATTTGGAAGACAATGATCTGGAATGCAACCCGCAAGAATTGTGTTGTGTACGGTTTAGGTTTGGAGAGGGCATGATTGTAGGTCCTGATGTGGAGAAAGCGGTTGAAATATTGTTATCATATCGAAGTAAGGGGAGCAGTTCTGGGTCACAATCTGAGCCTAGTGCGTCTAGTAGGAAAAAGGTGCGACAATACCCCATGAGAGAAGTCCCCCCACAATGGAGAGAGGGCGACACAACTGTTAACCCACCTATTCTGCCACACTTTCAGCGTGTATGGGTACATGTCCCATGGAAGCGAGCTGAAGTTTTAGCACTTAAACAGACATTACCTGATCCGCGTAAAAATCCTGCAGGATATTACAAGGAATTGTCACAGACTGCTGGATCATGTATAATGAATTTAGCAGATATCGATATGTTATTTGGGAATGTTGTTCCACAGCCTTTATGGGGTAAAATTCGTCATACAGATCATGATCAGGAGTTAGATGATTCATGGGCTAATATTGCTGCTGCAGACGCCCGACAAGTTGGTGGTGCTAAGCCTGAGCCTTTGATAGCCGAACTCCCTGGTAGAATAGTTGATTACATGAAAACGATAATGCCTGCAATACGTGTAAATTGGGATAAGTTATCTGCATGCAAGCAGAAGAAAGAAGAAACAGTCTCAGATTTCTTCACCAGGTTTGAAGAAACATTTGTCGACCACAGCGGTCAAGATATGACCACAGAAGGTGGTCAGAGATTGTCGATAAATTCGTGCACAATCTGCTTCCGGAATTGTGTAAAAAGTTAAAGGATTCAGAAAGTTCTTGGGCAGTCTCATCTTCAGCGCAGATATTAGCTACTGCACAATATTACGAAAATAGGGACAAGGACGAGAAGGATAGAGTAGAAAAGAAAACTAAAGAATTAAAAACGAAGGTTTTGCTACAGCAAGCCTATCCGCCACGTGGTGGTGGTAATCAAAACAATAATGGTCAGAATCACTACCAGAATAATTTTCAGCAGCCTCAACAGTATCAGAGGAACTCGCCAAGAGCCGAGTACACTCAGCCACGTGTCCCTGTAGGCCCCAACCAGTGTTCGTATTGCAAGGAAGAAGGTCATTTCAAGTATAGTTGTCCTATTCTGTTACAACGTGCAAATGGTGTTTCTGGTGTAAGAGGTTGTGGTGTTCAGCAAGCGCCTAAAGGTAGAGGACGTGGAAACGTCCCCCAGAACGCACGTCCCCTTCCACCACAAAATTCTATGAATAGGTTCGATCAGCAGAACAGCGTATCTGACAGGACAGCTCAATACTATGTTGATGATTACTATACAGAAAATGAGTATTTTGAGGGTAATGATTGCTAGGACAGCCAAAGACAAAGAGAGGGAGTTGTTTCAGTTCCTGTAGATCAGAGTGGACCTTACGTTGAGGTGATTACATCAGGTGTGTCAGAGCCTTTTCTGTTGGATACTGGTGCTACAAAGAGTTCTATTATGCACTCCAAACTCCCTGGCGCACCTTTGTCTGGCGAAATGAAGGTTTCTGTAGGTTTTTCTGGCGCCCCAGTTAGAAATCCGATTTCTGACCCTTTGTCTCTTTCTGTTGGTCCTTGCGAATTCGAAGCACCCCTCATTCTGACAACAGGTTGTGGTGAAAACTTGCTAGGATTGGATTTGTTAAAAAGATTGTATGCAACTTTGTACTGTTCTCCTTCAGGAGTGCAACTTACTTTAGGTAAGAAAGTGGTTTCTCCCATGTATTTGTCGAGGGACAAACTTCCAGCAGAATTGTCGTTTCTTCCAGATATTCTTTGGGCTGCTGGTCCCAATGACGTGGGTCTTTTAGAAATTGCACCATATGTTGTAACATTGAAAGCCAATGTTCAAATGCCACGAATTCCACAAAATAGGATATCTAGTGAGGGTGAAAAAGCTTTGCTAGCGATCATTTACGAATTGATTGACAAGGATGTGATTGAAGAAACACGAGGCAACGTTTGCAATAGTCCTGTTCTGCCTGTTTTAAAATGAACTGACCCTTCTCAGCCACCTGTGTACAGATTCGTGATTGATCTGAGAGAGGTGAATAAAATAGTTGTGCCACAATCCCCAGTTGTCCCCGACATTACCACACTATAGACTATGATTCCAGCTTCTGCATCTTGGTTTTCGGTGATTGACCTGAAGAATGCTTTCTTCAGCATCCCGATTGCTGAGGAAAGCAGGGATATTTTTTCCTTCAGTTTAGGAGGTCGCAGCTTCCGCTTTAAGCGCGCTCCTCAGGGCTACTGTTAAAGCCCATCAATATACAGTCAAGCTCTAAAAACACAGCTTGATACGACTGTTTTACCTAAAGGTGCTACTCTTGTACAGTACGTGGATGATTTGCTCATTGCTGCAGACACTGAGGGAATTTGTAAAAAGGCCACGCTGTCATTGTTGCGTCATCTGTGTGATCTTCATCACAAGGTGTCACTTTCCAAACTGCAGTACTTAGGTCACCTCTTATCGAAGGAGGGAAGGAAACTGACCCCAGAAAGAATTCAGGCAATAGCGAAATTGAATGTACCAAGAACACAGAGAGAAGTGCATGCTTTCTTGGGCATTACATCGTACTGTAGACAATGGATTTCAAATTCTTCGTTATTAGCCAAACCTTTGGTGGCATTAACGTGTAAAAATACACCCAATCCCATTCCTTGGTCTGAAGAGTGTCAGAAATGTTTTCTCGAATTGCGCACAGCATTGTGTTCGGCTCCTGTGTTAGGTACCCCCGACTACAGTAAGCCTTTCACATTATATGTCCACGAGAAAGAGGGCTGTGCATTGTCTGTGTTGACTCAGTTGTTTGGAGGTAGGCAGCGTCCATGTGCCTATTTTTCGTCGACCTTGGATCTGGTAGCAAAAGCATTACCGAGTTGTTTGAGAGCCACAGCAGCAGCAGCTGTCTCTATTCAACAGTCTGCTAGTCTAGTAATGAATAATACACTGGTCGAGATGGTTCCACATGCATTAGACACGTTGTTAAATAGAACCAAGACACAGCACTTAACTAGTGCTCGACTGTCCAGTTACGAATTGACATTACTAGCGAGTCATGTGCACATAAAAAGGTGCAGTACCTTAAACCTAGCTACGTTGTTGCCAATTGCAGAGGAATCAGATATTTCAGAACAGCACGATTGTTTCCTCAGAACAGAGGAAGAGATGAAAGGGAGAGTATATCTATCCGATACTCCTCTTGCTGAATGTGATGGTACGTTATGGGTGGATGGTTCATGCTTCAAGCTCCCGAGTGGTTATACGACTGCAGCATATGCTGTCACGACTTTGCATACAGTTGTTGAAGCTGCGCGTGTGCCACATAATTCAGCTCAAGCAGCGGAATTAATTGCACTCACGAGAGCATGTGTGTTGTCCAAAGGAATGAAAGTGACTATCTACACTGATAGTCAGTATGCATTTGGAGTGGCTCACAGTTTTGGACGATTGTGGAGAGAACGTGGGTTCCTGACTTCGCATGGAGCTAAAATTCAACATGGTCAGTTGGTGAATGAGCTTCTTGAATCACTGACCTTGCCCCTGCAAATGGCGATTGTGAAATGTAGTGCTCACAAGAAGGTGACTGATGATGTTGGTCGTGGAAATGCATTTGCTGATGAGATCGCGAAAGAAACGGCAAAGAATGTAATGAGCCGAATGTATGTTGCAGGCCCTGCAAGATGGACTGGTGATGTTGGAATGTGTGAAGACACAATAGAGAGTGTGAAATCCATCCAAGCTGAGGCCACAGAGAAAGAGTTGAGCACGTGGAGAGAAAGTACGGGTAGAATGGATGCAAATGGTTGCTGGATTGAATTAACAGAGCATCAGAGATGGTTGTTACCCGATGCATATGTGCTTTCAGTGGTTACAATGGCTCATGGAATGGCTCATATCAGCGTGAAAGGGATTTGGGAGTTGTTGGCCCCAGTATGGAAGAATTCAGGGATTCCCAAGTGTGCAGAGAATGTTGTCAAGAATTGCATGGTATGTTTGAAACACAATCCTGGTAGAGGAACCCCATCTCCAGCTGGTCATTTTGCGCCTCCTACGTACCCGTTCGAGGTTTTGCAGCTAGATTTCATTCACATGGAGGGGTGCAACAATTTAAAATACGTACTCGTTGTTGTTTGTGCCTTCTCAAGATGGGTAGAAGCCTATCCCCTAAAAGACAATACTGCCTTGTCCACAGCAAAAGCCCTTGTGAAAGAGTACTTCCCCAGGTTTGGAATGCCTAGAATGGTCTGGTCTGACAATGGAAGTGAATTTGTGGGTCGTGTGATGAAGAGAGTGTGTGAAGGGCTAGGTATTCGGCAGAAGTTCCACGCTGCAAATCACCCCCAATCAGCTGGATTAGTAGAATGTTACAATGGCACTTTAAAACTTAAACTGGCCAAAATCCAAGCGAGCACAGGTCTTAAATGGCCTGACGCTCTACCCTTAGCACTCCTGTCCACTAGAATGACTGTGCATTCACAAGTAAAACTTAGTCCATATGAGATAGTTTTTGGCCGGCCAGCCAACATATGGGGAGTGCCTAGACCCACTAAGTTCAGCGAGCTTGAACACCCTATTTTGCTTAATTATCTGTATGAATTGACGGCTAAATTGCGTGTTTTGCATCAACAGGTCCACAACACCCTGCCTCCGGTCCCTGAGACTCCGGGTCACGCCATTGACCCCGGTTCCTGGATTCTTGTCAGGAACTTCCAAAGAACGTAGAAAGACCAGCCCAGGTGGACCGGGCCTCATCTCGTCCTTCTTTCTACAAGATCAGCCGTTCGGGTGGAGGGGAAGGCCAACTGGGTCCACGGGATCCATTGTAAGAAAATCCCTTTCCCTCTGCCCTATGACCAGTGGGTCCAGAAGGGTGTCGCTGACCCAGAACCTGATACCGTGTCACATGCCGTCCCTTTTAATGACTTGCATGTAAAAAGAACTGACTCTGAACGAGAAAATGAAAACATTTTGCACAAGGCTGTGCCGCCATCCAATCGATTGAACACTACAGAGCCTGACCTTTTGTTCCAGGATCAGACAATACCAGGAAGACAACGATATAATTTGAGACCGAGGAAAACGAACTAATAAAACACTTTCTTTTGCAATTTGAGACCAAGATCCATGGACTAATGAATAGATATTTCTTTTTCCTCACAAGTACTATTTTTGAAAGTGCAGCTCTCCCATCTAAGAAACTTGCTTATTTTTGTTTTTCGAACCGCCATCCGGGTTCCGCTGCTAGGGCCGCGGTTGATTAAAGTCTTTGGGGTGCAGCTGACGACGTTAGGTCGGTAGTTCTGGTTGGTCCAAGGGAGTTGCCCTAGACTGACAGAAGCATCCTTTAGCAGAGGCAACCTACCACCGCGGGCAGCACTTTAGAGAGGATGGAGTTTCCCGATGTGGAGAGACCTGCCAAACGGACGAATTTTAAGCACGAATTGTGCAACATGATGACAAGGAAAAGTTTTATAATATTGTGTATTTTTATGCTATTCAGTGTAATGATATTTTTGATAAGTTATGTTTTACTTTCTTTTCGTGTAACATTTGCACCCACTGCATCACCCATACCTCCTCCTACTGTTTCCTCTCATTCTTTCCACCCTCTGCCTGACCACGAATCAAATAGAAGATTGGAGTTCATCAATAACTCCTTTGTTCAGTTGTTACACCAACACCAACTTGTAATGAACACAACTAACTGTTGGGTGTGCGGTCTTATGCCTCACACAACGGATAAAGGTATCCCTTATTTGGTCCTGCCATTTAGTCACAATGGTTCTGTATGGGCATATAGGACAATGTTCATATATGCACACGAAATCTACCCCCTGCGTTCTGTAACAGACAATCCTAGAAAAAGTGCTCTAGTCAAGGGTATAGTAGACATGATTAAGGAAGGTATTTCTTATGAGACTATCCCGAGAGATGAGACACTATTATACATAGGATGGAACATGACTGGATATGGAGCTACTCTGAGTGAGAAACAGCAAGCTAAGAGATCGTCCCCGATTTGGATTGTACCCCATCAGGGTCATCTGTGTCTGCAAGGTAATGGCACGAATCCCAGGGCTCAGTTAGGGAAGAGTGTCTGTACTGAAACGTATGTTTTTGGATCTCAGACTTCCCCTGCGTTTTTAGCAGCTAAGGGTACCTATTTTATCTGCCACGATAGAGCCTATACATGGTTGCCCCCTGACTTTTCGGGCTCATGTTTTGTTTCCTTCCTGTTGCCTCCCACCTACACAGCAGCGGCAGACTACCACAGGACAAGGATAGTTAGAGGTGTTTTGAGTGAAGAAGACACTGCAGGTCAAGAATTTGGGGACTTTGCAAAGGGTTTTCTGCCGTTCTGGGGATCCATGGCTAACAGCAGAAACATAAGGCAATTGACAAGGGTAGTTGAGTCCACCGTGATTGAAACTGCTGGTGCCCTTAGTAACTTGACTGCTGAGCTCCAGTCGGATCGACTTATGACCCTTCAGAACCGGGTCGCTTTAGATGTCATACTTGCAGACCGAGGTGGGGTATACAGATTGATCCAATCTAGTTGCTGTATCTTCATCCCTGATAACGCCCCAACAGTGTACCAGGCTATCTCCAAACTACATAAGATTTCCAAATCTATTCATGTGGATAAAGGAGATTGGTCGTTAATGGGGTGGTTCTGGGAACTGATATCCGCCTGGGGATGGAAAATTCTAATGGTCATTGGGATGGTCTTAGCCATTCTTTTCCTGTTCTGTCTGTGCATACAGTGTGCTCCTGCAATATGTGGCCTATGTGTTACATCATGTGTAAGGAAGCCTGTGTCAAGAGATGAACTAAGTACTAGAATGATGTTACAGCAACATCTCAATGACTTTAGGAATATAGATCTGGACTCAGATTAACATGAGGATAGATTAATTGCCTATGTAAGGGCAAAAGGGGGGTTTGTGGTTCTGAAGATTCTGGATTCATGTAATCGTTCTGGACTCGAGAATTAAAACTTCGTCGAAACATGACGAATTTGGTATCAAAAGACCGAGAATGACGAGCATATCATGTACAAATATTTTCTGCATATTCGGGTGACGATTTCACCCCGAAATCGTCATTCACGTCCTGAACCCTTGGCCTCCATTTATGTGTTGCCCTTTACATAGGCCTTAATCCAGCTGAATTCAATTCCACAAGGACACATACTCCTTAATCGACTTTCCTATGACCTGTGCAAGTTGGAACCATTGCCCCAGGCCGAACTCGTTAGGTCAGTTCCCCTCCCAGTGGCCGAACAAGATAGCATCAGGGCTCAACAGGACATAAAACCATTTCAGCGCGCACACCTGCCGTATCTTGCTCCCATCTGTCTCTACTCTTTTTGCTTCACTTACTTTATGGTGGGGAGGTGCCTGTTTTATTGGGGGTCCACCGATATCTGATGAAATGTTGGGCCTTGCCGGGTGATTTGTTGTGGGCAGTAAGACGTGAAATATGTACATGTCATCATGACGCTGCTTTTCCTTTGTAACCAAAACCTGTAAATGATATATTGCAAATTCGAAGAATGTTTGCCTGAAGCCGAATATTCTGTATAAAGAGAGAAGCCTGACTTTGTAAATTCGAGCAGTCTCCTGAGAATATACTTCCCCATGTGTTGTACTTCTAGGACACTTGTTACCTTGGTTGCAGCCAATAAATCGATCTTTGACTCCACCTAGAAGACTCTGAGTTTCTGTGGTCTGGATCAGGAAGAACCCGAGGTCTCTGGGTGTACCCTGACACCGCTGGGTTACCGGTTCTGTGCCGGTTCTTAAAAACCCAGTACCTCAGCTAGTGAGCCCTCCGAAGACTTTCCTTTGAAACCAAACTGCTTTCCTGGTTGCTCCAGGCTTTCTCTAGCTTCCCTGCAAAGGAGAAGCTCCCCAGACCTTGCTGATCTGCTCCGAAGCCAATCTTCACTTCCTGCGTGGGTTGCGTTTGCCAAGGCTTGTTGGGTCCAATCCGGATACCGACACCGCAGTCAACTAGATCCTTTGTGGGACAGCTCGAATCCAGCTCCTGGTAGTCGTCGACACCCCCTGGTCCTCATGGCTGCAGAGACAAGCTTCACCTCTACACCTGAGATCGTCTCAACATCGCCTGGTTCCTTCCTGGTACCTTCCTGGTCACTGGCTAGTGACCCAGACTCTGTCCCCTCTGCTTTCAGGTTCTTCAGATCTTCGATCCTTCCTGGTACCTTCCTGGTCACTGGCTAGTGACCCAGACTCTGTCCCCTCTGCTTTCATGTTCTTCAGATCTTCGATCCACCCTTGGATCCACCCGGACACTTTTCCTCTGGACAGCTCGAATCCAGCTCCTGGTTGTCGTCGACACCTCCTGGTCCTCGTGGCTGCAGAGACAAGCTTCACCTCTCCACCTGAGATCGTCGCAACATCGCCTGGTTCCTTCCTGGTCACTGGCTAGTGACCCAGACTCTGTCCCCTCTGCTTTCAGGTTCTTCAGATCCTCGACCCACCCTTGGATCCACCCGGACACTTTTCCTCTGGTCGCCTGCAGCACTTCTTTGCAGATCTCCATAGAAATCATCGACGAAACTCGACACCAAAAGGCACCTATGCACCCGGCTTCCCTGGGTGAGGTAACACGAGTACTCCGATGCTCCCGTGGGTCTTGACTCTCAAAGTATCCTTGTCTAAAGGGGTTTTGTTGTAGTCCATCCGGAAGTGCCCTAAAACAGTAATTTTGTAACTTCTTCGTTTCCCATTGTAAGTCAATGGTAACTCGCGGCTGTGTTTAGACACTGCACGCGTCTCCCGTGGGCCTACTACTTCCTAACCTTTGGTTGTTTAATATAGCCCCAGCGATTCCCTAGGCCCTAGGCCTATTCTCTATTTCAGACGTGGTTCTTATACCACTTTCTTAGTATATGGTTTGTGAGGCCCCTAGAGCATAACTGTATTTCTGCAACTTATCGTATGCTAATTGAGTAACTTGTGATGTACTTTTACCTCTGACCTCATAAAGAGTGCAGAGGGGTTGTGTTAAGAATAAATACATATATATTTGATATATACCTTGTGTGGTGTCCTTTCATTTGGTATTCAAGGGATTATAATTGGTTAAACAGCTTGCTTCACATGCTCTCTGAAGTCTTAGCCTATGACTGCTGGTCCATGCTACCACTAGGATAGCTTGTCTATAAGGTTGACTTTACAACCACCATCAATAAAGGTTGATTAGACTGGTGCAAGGTGCCCACTAGAATAGTGGACATCATATGCCAGGCTAACTTCTCACATTGGTGTGCAGCGGATGGGATAAGAGCTTGCTGTTGTTTTACCATATTGTCTTGAGATATCATTTGAAAGATCACATTAAGGTACTTGTAGGTACATATGAATCAAGTTCTTATAATACATAAGTTCTACTGAACTTAGCAGTTGTAGGTGGTAAGGGCCTAGCACACCCTGACTACAACTCCTAGAGTGGTTCTAGTAGGAAACATTTAGTGTAGGTAGATGCACACACCACACCTCACTAGAAAATGTCCTTGGAAGCAGGGCCTAGTGGGCCTCTGCCAGAAGAGCCCCTTAGGGTGCCTTCTAAATATGACACATTTACTTTTCATGAATTGAGAAGTCTGTGTTCAGTCAGGAGACTGAGACAAGGACAGAGTCCAACCTTTAACCACCTGGTAGATATTTTAGTGGAATATGATGCAGAAAAGGCATCCAACCCAGATCACCCAGGTAGTACAGAGGGGGGGGGCAGCCCTCAACAGAAGATCCCATTGGTGACAACAAAGGTGACTCTGATGATGATGTGGATGCTAACCAGGTAGAAGTCAGGGAACTGAACCAGGTTAACTTAGGGCTACATGGGACTGGAGAGGGGAGACTCCCCTCCCGACCCCCAAGTAGGTCTAATGGTGAGAACAGGAGGCTTAGATCCTCTTCAGGAGATTCTGTCCATTCTGACTCATCAGTAGTGTCCAGTGCCTCAGCTCTGGCAAGAATGTCTTCACCCCGGAGAAGAGAGAATAAGGCTAGGATGAGGGAATCCAAGCTTAGAATCAAGAGGCAAGAAGTTGCCCTTGCTAAAGAGACCCTGGCTCTTGAGAGAGAGAGGAAATTGTGTGGGCTAGAGCCCCATGGTGGCAGCATAATTCCTAGAGATAGGGAAAGGTCTTATGACCGTAAAAACCTGAATAAGATTGTCCCTCCCTACAAGAGTGGGGATGACATCCACAAATGGATAACTGCTTTGGAGAGAGCCTGCAGAGTACAGCAGGTACCCCAGAGTCAGTGGGCAGCAATCTTTTGGCTCTCCTTTTCAGATAAAGGCAGAGACAAGCTCCTCGCAGTTAGTGATGGGGATGCTGACAACTACAATGTCCTGAAGAGTGTTCTGATAGATGGGTTTGGCTTAACCACTGAGCAGTACAGGTTGCTGTTCAGAGACACCCAAAAGACACAGACTCAGGACTGGTCTGACTTTGTAGATTGTGCTACTAAGGCTCTGGAAGGCTGGTTACTGGGCAGTAAGGTCAATGACTATACAGGATTGTATAATTTGATTATGAGAGAATAAATTCTTAACAACTGTCAAAACCAGTTATTGCATCCACACTTGGTTGACTCTGATCTGACCTCTCCCCAAGATTTGGGTAAGAAGGCGGACAAATGGGTTAGAACCAGGGTGAAGCAGAAGGTACAGAACCAAGGTGGTGATAAGAAGAAGCGAGACCAAAAGGGTGGGGAGAAAGCAAAAGAGCAGAAGTCTTCGCAAGGTCCCCAAAAAGCTTCTAATGGTGGAGGTCCCCAAAAACCCAAAAAGAAAGAAGGTCCAAAGAAACCATGGTGCAACTTTTGTAAGGTTAATACTCACTGGACAAGTGATTGCACCAAGAAGGATTCAGAAAAGGGGGTGGTGATGAACAGAGTGTCTGAATTAAGCAGACCACTCTTACCCAGTCCAAAGATCAGGGCTTGATCCATCACCGTTATTTAGCTCACTGCCCCATCCCAGCTCAGAACCTGGCTATATGCAAATTAGTCTGTCCCTGGCCCAGTGCATCATGGGAACAGGGCAGACCAAACTACCAAGCCAATTCTTCACCAGAAAGGAGACAAGCTTCCGGGGACCGGTTTCTGCCATTACAGGCGTCGTCGCCCGGCTTGCTTGAATCCTGCACCAAGAAGGAGGCAGCTTCAGCCACCATTGCCCCTAAGGCAACTGTTTCCCCTAGTACAGCTAATAGTGGTGGTTCTCAACAGAAGGGTGTAGTAGGGTTAACCCTGGGAACAGAGATGGATCCTGGCCTAGTCAGAATACCAACTCAAGCTGTTCTTGTCTGTGATGTGGACATGGCTATGTCCTCTACTGTGAGTCCCAGTAACTTGGGCAAGTACAGACAGACTCCTTTAATTAATAACAAAATGGCTCAGGCCTACAGGGACACATGTGCTAGTGTCACAATGGTGACACCCAGCTTTGTGGACCCTGGACAGATCATACTAGGTGACAATTACCTAGTGACCAATGCAAGCAATGTCACTACCACCCATAGTATGGCAATTGTTAATTTCTCCTGGGGAGGGGTAGCTGGCCTAAAGAAGGTTGTTGTTAGTTCAGACCTCCCTGCAGAATGTTTGCTTGGCAATGACCTAGAATCTTCAGTCTGGTCTGAAGTGGAGTGTAGGACTCATGCAGAAATGTTAGGTATCTCAGCACATGTCCTTGCTGTGACCAGGTCACAGGTCAAAAATTGCAACACTGAACAGGCACTGGATTCTGGAACAATGGACCAGTTGCCTACCAGGAGGAGAAGCAGTAGGGTTAAGGCAGTGCCTTCCTCCTTGCCTTAGAATGAGGATCAGCCTTCCAAGGAAGCTGATTGTGAGACCCAAGAAGGAACTGTCCGAGAAGAGCTTGAGCCTGATCAGGTTGAGTTTCTTGGGACAGGGGGACCTGCCAGGGCAGATCTGAGGCAGGCGCAGTTGGACTGCCCTTCTCTTGAACCCCTCAGACAGCAAGCTGCTGCTGAGGCTGCAGGGAATGCTAACAGAACCCATAGAGTGTATTGGGATGAAGGGATCCTGTATTCAGATGCTAGAGACCCCAAGCCTGGTGCTTCCAGGAGGTTGGTCATTCCTTTGGCATTTAGGGGCTTCCTTCTTACATTAGCCTATGATATTGCCCTTGCAGGACATCTTGGCCAGAACAAGACTTGGGACAGGCTTGTCCCCCACTTTCACTGGCCTCACATATCAGAAGACACAAAGGAGTGTTGTCACTCCTGTGTCACCTGCCAAGCCAGTGGCAAATCAGGTGGCACCACAAAGGCCCCCCCTAATACCACTACCTGTGGTGGGGGTTCCCTTTGAAAGAGTAGGGATTGACATTGTTGGGCCAATGGATCCCCAAACAGCATCTGGGCACAGGTTTATTCTGGTGGTAGTGGATCATGCCACCAGGTACCCAGAAGCCATTCCCCTAAGGACCACAACAGCACATGTTGTGGCAAGAGCCCTTTTGGGAGTTTTCTCAAGAGTGGGTTTTCCGAAGGAGGTTGTCTCAGACAGAGTTGCAAACTTTATGTCTGGATATTTGACTGCTATGTGGAAAGAGTGTGGAGTGAACTGCAAGTTCACAACACCCTATCATCCACAATGCAATGGTCTAGTTGAGAGATTCAAGAAGACCTTAAAGGGCATGATTAAGGGTCTCCCTGAAAAGCTCAGGCGGAGATGGGATATCCTACTGCCCTTCCTTTTGTTTGCTTACAGAGAGGTCCCACAAAAGGGGGTTGGCTACAGCCCTTTTGAAATTTTGTTTGGGCACCCTGTAAGAGGACCCTTTTGTGTGGTGAAGGAAGGATGGGAGTTACCTCTCAAAGCTCCAAAGCAAGACATTGTGGACTATGTACTTGGTCTCCGCTCCAGGATGGCTGAGTATATGAAAAAGGCACCCAAAAACCTTGAGGCTAGCCAGGAACTTCAAAAAGCCTGGCATGACCAAAAGACTGTACTGACTGTTTACCAGCCAGGGCAGAAAGTGTGGGTGTTGGAGCCAGTGGCCCCAGCAGCTCTCCAAGACAAATGGTCTGGACCCCACACTATTGTTGAGCAGAAGGGAGAGGTAACCTATCTGGTTGATCTTGGAACACCCAGGAGCCCCCACAGGGTGGGTCATGTCAACAGACTGAAACCATATGTTGACAGGGCTGACATGGGCTTGTTCATGGCTACTGATGAAGGACAGGAGGAAGAGAGTGACCCTCTCCCAGACCTGCTCTCTCAGAATCCTGATGATGGGTCAGTTGATGGTGTAGCCTTGGCAGGCAGCCTCACTGATCAGCAGCAGAGGGACTGCAGACAAGTTCTGCAGGCCTACAGACATATGTTTTCACTGACTACAAGTCAGACTACCTGGTGCACTCATGGAGTGGACACTGGGGACAGTCTGCCTGTTAAAAGTAAGATTTACAGGCAACCTGATCATGTCAGGGACTGTATCAGGACAGGAGTCCAAAGGATGTTGGAGTTGGGAGTCATTGAGCCCTCAGAGAGCCCTTGGGCCAGTCCTGTAGTCCTAGTGCCTAAACCTCACACCCAAGATGGTAAGAGATAGATGAGGTTTTGTGTGGATTGCAGAGGTCTCAGTGCTGTCACTAGGACAGATGCCAACCCAATACCAAGGGCAGATGAACTCTTTTGGCCCAGCTAGACTCAATCCTTCCTTTCACACACTTTTCCGTGTGATTCACGTTCACCACTCTGGACACAACACCACCTCAGACCTGGTCTTCTCTTCGTGTGTTTTTTACCAGATGAACTCATAGACAGATTGGCTTCTGCCAAGTTTTTCAGTACATTTGACTTGACAGCTGGCTACTGGCAAATCAGACTGGCTGAGGATGCAAAAGCCAAAACAGCATTTGTAACCCCAGGAGGACATTATCAATTTGTGGTAATGCCCTTTGGTCTGAAAAATGCACCTGCCACTTTACAAAGGTTGGTGAACCAAGTCCTCACAGGTCTGGATGACTATTGTGCAGCTTATCTAGATGATATTGCTGTCTTTACCTCCACCTGGGAAGATCACCTGATCCACCGGAAGAATGTTTTGGAGGCCCTGCAAAAGGCATGCCTAACTATCAAGGCTACCAAGTGCCAGATAGGGCAGAGTCAAGTTGTATACCTGGGCCACCTTGTAGGTAGAGGTCAGGTTCAACCATTGGAGAGCAAGATCCAGACCATAAAGGACTGGACTGCTCCCACCACCCAGACACAGGTCAGAGCTTTCTTAGGCCTGACTGGGTACTAAAGGAAATTTGTCAAGAGCTATGGGTCCATTGTGACACCTCTTAATGACTTAACTTTCCAAGAAAATGCCAAAGAAAGTTCAGTGGACAGTAAGCTGTCAAAAGGTATTTGATGACCTGAAGCAGGCCATGTGCACTGCACCTATTTTGCGAAGTCCAGACTACTCCAAGGAATTCATTGTTCAAACAGATGCTTCTGAGTTGGGGGTACGAGCTGTTCTTTCACAACTGAATAAAGATGGTCAAGACCAGCCAATAGCTTTTATTAGCAGAAGGCTGACCCCTAGAGAGAAACGTTGGTCAGCTATTGAGAGGGAGGCCTTTGCTGGTACTCACTTCAAGATTCAGACATACCATAAGCCCCTCTTCTGGCTAAATCAGATGAAGGGTGAAAATACCAAACTGCTTAGGTGGTCCATTTCCCTACAGGGGATGGACTTCACAGTGGAACATAGACCTGGGACTGACCATGCCAATGCAGATGGACTCTCCAAATATTTCCAATTAGAACATGAAGACTCAACTGGTCAAGGTTAGTTTAGTGTCCCTACGTGGGGGGGGGGGGGTGTAGGAGAGTAGGGTCTGCTTCCTATTGTCACCAAACTTTTTGCTGTGATTTTCTGTTTTTTTTCGAATCTAATGTGGCTGTGGGCCTGCTAATCAGACCCACAGCCCAGCTGTTCTCTCTCTAAATTGATACCATGTACTTTAGGTACATACTAGATTGGGTATCAGGTCACCTTTGTGAGCCCCTGTATAGTGTACCATAGGTACCCAGGACATAGGTGCGTCCAAGGCCTAACAGGGGCTGCAGCATGTATTATGCCACCCCTGGCTGGCCCTCCAAACTGACACCACAGGCTGTTCACCCAGCTTGGGTAAGGTGGTGTAATCACCCCTGACTTAGGTATAGTATATCTATATCTACATAATATATAGACACATAGTAACCTATAAGTCACTCCTTTGGCAGGCCTTATCGATCCTGGAGGCAGAGTGCTTGGTTTTATGTGAGAGGGTGCCCTCGCATGAGCTGAGCCCCTCTGCAGCTTTCCGAACCATCTCGTTATAGCTGTTCTATGATATAACCATACCATATACTCTTAAGTGCATCAGTGGCGGCTGGTGAAGTTTGAGAGTGGTGAGGCTGGGTTAGGCTCGGGGTGGGGTCATTTTAAGGGGCACCCCATTTTTTGGAAAGCTAGTCGCCATTTCCTGTGCAAATGTTATTTATACAAAATGAGATACAATGATGCAGCTTGATGGAGTGTGCTTACACTATATTCTAGCGTCATTTACAATATGCACTAGAAAAATTAGGAATATTGACATGTAATCACACTATACTGTACAGACAATGAACACATAAATAGGGAAAACACAATGTGCATGCACAGTATGCCAAACAGACTGTACAAACCCTATAAAATATACAGGCAGGGCATCCAAATAACTGTACATTATTAATATACACACAATACGGTACTCATGCACAGGTCACATGCAAATATACTGTATACAGTGTGTGTGTGCGCACAAACTAAATAAACCAATATTATTCTGAGCACAAATAGCATTATCACAATATATACTCTAAAAAATCCTTTACAAGCTAATACTGATCCGATTATGTTGAACAAGTATGGCATGTAAACACACATCATTCCCAAAATCTGCAGGATACACACTGATTGCAGTTACACATGCATGCCGACTTTTCAGCACTTAAAAAATGCGACAAGCAGACCTAAATAAAAACAAGTTGTTTTTATTTTAATATGCCCACACACAATTTGCACCCACAAACTGGCGTGGGGTTCTGCCTGTGCAGAAAGCGCTCACAGCATCTTACAAGGCAGTGGCAGGAGACGGAGGTACCCAAGCTACTCTTGGAGAAGATAAAAGTAAAGTATTTTAAAAGCCAATAAAGAACATCAACTGCACAAATCAAAAGTCTGTATAGAAGCCTTATGAATATCCAATCATCCCCTAAGAAAAAAAATGGAAGCTGTCTTTTCAATCTGATATTACTTTAAGGTTCTAATCAGAGAGATTGAAAATAAAATGGGACAAACTCTATTGCTCAAACGCAAAATAAAATCCCAAACGTTGTCTCCCCCATGCAGGTTCAACGCAATACACATATTGCATAGAGACTGAAGGGTGCAGCTTTCATGCCTGGGTTTTCCAGTTATTCACACGTAGTGGCTGCAGGCTACAAGAAAATAGCTAAGTGACATTAGCATGTGTCTATTTAGAATAACGGCTGTTGAGGTCACATCCGCGCCAAAGACATCCAAGGACTGCATTTGCATTTGACAAATAGAGCTGAGCAAGAAATTAAAATAAACACAGTTTACTTGTTGCATTGCCCCATCAGAGAAAGACGAAGGTAAATCCGATATCCGGGTGCTCTAAATTAAAAATGCAGAACAATTATTTTTCTTACCTAATGTGTCTTGATGCAAAGTGGCTAAATAAAGGTACCTGCATGTTAAACTTTGAGCTCTGCCTATGTGGAAAAAAAATTCTATATTCGTGTCATCTCCAGCCTACCATTTAACTCCTTGTTGATTGGAGTGCAACAGTGCAATAAATGATTATGCTTTTTGGGGAGCTACAAATATTTAACCAAGTGATTCAAAGTGATCTATTGCTCATGGACCTGATTTTTTATAGAGTTCAGAACAGGAACTCCTCAAGCGTGTCTGCAAATCCCACAAACATAGTGCAATAAAACAGCTCCTGGCTGTCTTTGAAAACCCGAACAGCATGAAGGAGGGAATAATTACGCAAGCACAGAAACAGGCATTACTTTTAGCAGGCCAGGCCTCCAATAATTTGAACAAATCAAATCGACCAGTTGACATTTTTTGTACCTCACCTACCGCCTGATTCATCAAGCTAAATTGCACTCGCAAAGGGCAAGATTCTCAGAATCTTGCCTTTTGCGAGTGCAATTTTTGCATTTGGGATTAATCATCCCAAATGCAAAATTCGCTATTTAAGAATTCGCACATTTGCGAAGAATTGAATTTAAGGAATCTCTATTTGAGATTCCTTAAATGCAATTCATGAAGCATTTTAAAATTGCGAAAATGCAATTTTGGGCCGCTATTTACCGAGAGGTCAGACCTCTCGGTAAATATCAAAAACTTGTTAAGTTGCATGTTACACACACACATGTCCTTTGGACATGTGTGTGCGCAACACCAATGTAGATTACATTTCAGGGGTGCTACAGGGTGTCCTTTGGACACTCCTGCACCCTTGAAATCGCATCCTATATAAGGAATAACTCCCCATTCATTCCTATGGGCCTGTAGGCCCATAGGAATGCATGGGGAGTTATTCCTTATTAGCGATTAGCAATTAGCTAATCACAAATAAGGAACATGTAGGAATCGCAATATTTATTGCAATTCCTACATGAATCCCGTTTTGCAAGTCCTTAATAGCGATTCGTTATGAATCGCTATTAGGGGCTCGCAAAACGGGAGAATAATGAATCAGGCTGCTAGTGACACTAAGGAAGCTTTAAGACAGACGAGTCGGCGATGCAGACTCCTTCTTTATAAACACACGCACCTCCAGTGCATAAAATGTATCCTTTGTTCCACGTCTCCGTGAATCTGTTGCTGGCTATAAATCCGAGGACATGCAAGAGCTCTAATGGCTACTAACTGCAGCGCGGGAAGCAAGTGAATACCTCGAGTCTGCGCAGTGTGTCTTCACAACCGATGACATGGAGACCTAGTGCCACAGGGCTTGAGACATAAACGCCCAGGGCTAACTTTACCCCTATGTCACCAGGGGGTGGAGTCTAGTCACGGATGCAGTGTATTTGCCGAGCTGATGACCTCACAGGCCTCAGGGCTGTGAGGTTTTCAGCCCGGCAAATACTCGAGAGTTTGTGCTAACCCAGAAGAGCATTTGGGGAAGCATTACATCACTGTCATCATCACAGCAACAAATACGGTGAGTGGGAGTGTACAGCAGCTCCCAGTAAGAAAATTCAATGTGTATTGAGAATACGTTTTTTTTTTTAAAGAAGCAGTTTAGTATTGCTTTGAAGCTTTCTTTTGTCCGTGAATGTAAAGGGGGCGGAGCCCCGACGTCCTCGAAGAAAAACCGCCACTGAAGTGCATTATAATCCTCACGGTTAATGCTAACTTTGGTTTGGCTTTATCAAAACATGTCGTGTAAGGTGTCAAACACTTTGGAATACTACCATTCCACCCTTCTAGAGGGAGAAGACATGTAGTTACTACTAACACCGGTTAAAGTAAAACAGAGCCTCAGCATCACAAAATGGATGCTGCTGTCACAGACACAAGTCTGACCTCCTGTTGCTGGACGAAACTCAGGCAGGGAAGGCCTGGACAATAGGTTTCTTGTCCAGGGAGGTGCCAGCACCTCCCCAGACAGGCTGATGTGTAGTGGGGGCAGGGAGGGCTGCATCAGCAGATGCTTTTTGAGACAAGATATGAAGCCTTAGCCTTCCAAGAATTGAGACAATTGTGTACTTCTAGAAGGCTAAAACAGGGTTCAAACCCTACCCTCAAGTTCCTGGTTGAGCTCTTAGAAGAGTATGATGCTCAACAGCCACCTAAGACAGGTGACACAGGTAGTGCAGATGAAGCATTTCCCTCTTCTGATGATAATACTGATACTCCTGTACCAGAAGAAGAAGAGGGGGTAGAAGAAGATGATTCTGATCCAGAGACAAACAGCCAGGTCCCAGTCAGAAGACTTAGCCAGGCTAACCTAAGCATACATGGGAGTCAGTATGGGCAGCCCTCATATAGACCTCCAAGTGGGCTTAACCAGAGGCAGAGAAGAGGGAGATCCCACTCCAGGGACTCTCTCCACTCTCAGGCTTCAAATGGCTCTCATGGCCCTGCTCAGAGAGGGATGACCTCCCCTCAGAGAAGGGAACATGAGGCAAAGATGAAAGAAGCTGCTCTTAGGATTGAGAGGCAGGAACTAGAGGTTGCCCTGGCCAAAGAGAAGCTTGCTCGTGCTAGAGAGCATAGAGAGAGTGGGTTAGAACCCACTGGTGGCAGCAATATCCCTAAGGATAAAGACAGGTCCTATGACAATAGACACCTGAGTAAGATTGTGCCCCCCTACAAAGATGGGGATGACATCAACAAATGGATAACTGCTTTGGAGAGGGCTTGCAAAGTACAGCAGGTACCCCAAAGTCAGTGGGCAGCAATCGTGTGGCTCTCCTTTTCAGAAAAAGGTAGAGATAAGCTTCTCACAGTTAGTTATGAGGATGCTAACAATTACACTGTCCTGAAGAGTGCTCTGATTGATGGGCTTGGCTTAACCACTGAACAGTACAGGTTGATGTTCAGGGATACCCAGAAGACACAGACTCAGGACTGGACTGATTTTGTAGATTGTGCTACTAAGGCTCTGGAGGGCTGGTTATTGGGCAGCAAAGTACAGGACTTTACAGGATTGTATAATTTGATTATGAGGGAGCAGATCCTTAGTAATTGTCAAAACCAGCTTCTTCACCAGCACCTGGTGGACTCAGATCTGACCTCTCCACAAGAATTGGGTAAGAGGGCAGACAAATGGGTCAGAACCAGGATTAGGCCTACAAATCAGGGTGTTGACCAGAAGAAAGATTCTACCAAGCCTCAAGAGAAAGGTGGGGATAAATCAAAAGACAAGTCCTCCACAGGGCCCCAAAACTCCAATGGTGGGGGTGGGCCCCAAAACCCTTCCTCTAACCAAAAGAAACCTTATTGCCATGTCTGTAAACTGCCTGGCCATTGGAAGACTGACAGAAGTTGCCCAAGGGCCAACAATAAGGAAAACATTCCCCCAAGTAATGCTCCCAGACCTCCTGTTACTGTTAGTAGTAATCCCCCAGGTGGTGGGAGTGCCCCCAAGAATATGGCTGGGTTTACTTTGGGAACTCAGGTGGACTCTGGCCTAATCAGGTCCCCTAACATAGCTACTCTTGTCTGTGAAGATAGCATGGGGTTTGCCAACTCCACTGCTTGTCCGAACACTTTGAGCAAGTACAGACAGGAGCCCCTCGTCAATGGTCAGAACGTTGAGGCCTATAGAGACACAGGGGCTAGCATCACTATGGTGACTGAGAGTCTAGTCCCCGCAAGGCAACTTTTACCTGGAGCCACATACCAGGTGACCAACATTGATGGAGTACAGAAAGATCATCCCATGGCAGTAGTTAATCTCAGCTGGGGAGGTGTCACTGGCCCCAAGAGAGTGGCAGTGTCTACAAACTTGCCTGTAGATTGTCTACTGGGAAATGATCTGGAAATCTCAGCCTGGTCTGAAGTAGAACAAGAAACCCATTCTAAAATGGTAAATCACCAGGGAAAGGTTAGTGGGGCTGTGATGGCCACAGCCCCAGTTCAGGATATCCTCCACGAAAAGGTTGGTAGAGCTGTGCTAGTCTCAGCCCAATCTCAAGCAGACTCCTTCCCTAGACAGATTGACAGGGCTGTGATGGTAACAGCCCAAACGCAAACTGAGTCCCTTCCTGAAAAGGTTGGTGGGGCTGTGATGGCCACAGCCCAAACTCAGACAGATTTCAGTGTTGTGAAGCCTGAAACTATGGATCACTCCACTCAGACAGAGAGCATTGGAGAGGAAGACATGTCTCCCTCCCACCAGACATTAGGTGAGAGTCAGCCTCCTCAGGGAACTGACCCTACCCCTTGTGAAGGAACTGCCCCAGAGGTAGTCAGGCCTGGCCTGGCAGAGCCCCTGATGTCAGTGGTCCCTTCCAAGGTGGGACCCAGTCTGGAGCAGGTAACCTGCCCCTCTCTATCCTGCCTCAGTCAGCCCATGGCTGTAGAGGTCAGGGAGGCCAGTGGATCACAAAGGGCCCCCTGTCCACCAGAACACCCCCATCAGCAGATTAGGGGCACCAAAGCTAGCAGCCCTAGCAAGGTGAAAATTACAGAAACTCCTGAGGGATATCCCATACTCTTAGTTAGGAACCTCCCCCAGATGGACACTGTTGGGCACAGCCAAACATGGGACCCAAAAGCCCCAAACCTGACCTGTCCCTCCAGTAAGCCAACAAGAGGGACCCAGCCTCCAGTTGTAGGCAGCCAGAGGTTGACCCTGAGAGCACAGTGCAACTCAGTCATGGAAAGAAAGGCATCCATGGTGGATAGTGATTGGAGGAAGCTGAGCCCTACATTAGTGGAGCCTCACTTCAGTACTCCATTTCAACACCAGCCTTTTACTTTGCCAAAACACACCACAGGTAGAGGTTCCCTATGGTGGAGACCCTCTGATACCCCTAGGGTGAGGGATTGCTTAGTGGACCATGAGACAGGGGGTAACCATGCTAGTGCAGGTACTTCCTTATATAACCACTTAGGCAATATAGGCTTACCTGGTCAAGGATAGCCTTATCTCCTTTCGTTTGGGGGGGGGGGGTTGTGTAGAAAGGTGGATACCTGACTGTGGTCACCCCAGATTTTTTTGCCTAGTGTTTAGCTGGTTTTCGACTTAGTTGGCCTGGGATCCTGCTAATCAGGGCCCCAGGCTATCTGCTCTCACTGTAAAATGGACTCCATGTATTCTAGGTACATCTCCAATTGGATATTGGGTCACCTTATGAGCACCTGTATAGTGTACTATAGGTACCCAAGGCATAGGTGCATCCAAGGCCTACCAGGGGCTGCAGCATATATTATGCCGCCCCTGGCTGGCCACCTAAATTGACACAACTGGCTGATCACTCAGCTGAGGCAAGGTCGTGTAATCACCCCTTGCTTAGATATAGTATTCCTATGTCTAACCTTATATCTAGACACATATACACCTATAAGTCACTCCTATGGCAGGCCTTAACAATCCTGAAGGCAGAGTGCTTGGTTTTATGTGAGATGGTGCTCTAGCATGAGCTGAGCCTGTCTGCAGCTTTCGGAACCATGTCCTTATAGCTGTTCTAGGATATTGCTATACCATATACTCTTAAGTGTATTATAATCCTCGCGGTTGAATGCTAACTTTGGTTTGGCTTTATCTAAACATGTCGTGTAAGGTGTCATACGCTTTGGAATACTACCCCCTCGCCAATTCTGGTGACGGGGGTAGCATTCCACCCTTCTAGAGGGAGAAGACATGTTGAAACTACTGTACCCGGTTAAAGTTAACCAGAGCCCTAGCATCACAAAATGGACGCTGCTGCCACAGACACAAGTCTGACCTCCTGCTGCTGGGAGTCCTTCCAGTCACGGAGGTTTGGACAATAGGTTTCCTGCCTGGAGAGGTGCGAGCACCACCCCAAACAGGACTTTGTGTATTGGGACAGGGAGGGCTGAATAGGTTGAGACGCTGCCTGGGGCACACTAGGTGCTCCATGCATAGTCCAGTTCAAACCGGTGCTGGGGCACTCCAGCCCCAGCACTGGTGCGAAACTGGACAAAGGAGAAGGGGTGTAACCACCCCCCTTCCTGGTCCCACCCACAGAAGGGACCTAGAAAGTAATCCAGCCCCTTTTAGTTGTATAAAGGTAGGAGCTGAACCCCAGGACTTTAGATTAATCCTGGAATCGACTTGAAACGAAACTCTGGACCCTTCGACATTCACTTGAGCTGAAGACTGAAGAATCTCCCTTGTGGCCAAGGAGTGACTACCCTGGGCAACCAGGCACCATCCAGCAACTCGACGGCTTGCTTTGTCCCCGTTCCCGCCGAAACCCGAGCACAGAGTCTGACAAGACCTCGACTCCCGGACCTCTCTGACCCCACTGCACGACTCCAGCACAGCTGAGCCCCGTGGAAGGCGTCGGACCCCGTGGAACCAGGCAACTTGGAAAGTCTTCAACTTTCTAACAGCGCAGCTCCTGAGGCATCCTCAAAGCTGTGCCCTGGGGACTGAGACACCCCGACACCAAGCTACACCTGCACCGAAGACCAGCCATCCACACTCCATGAGATCTGCGTGGGGCCCTTCTGCTTGTGTTCTGCCAGACGCGTTGTCCCGGTTGCTGGCCAGTTGGCTAGTAGCCCTGTGACGACGATCCTTTTGAAAATCCATCGCTGGTCTGGTTGCTCCAGACTGGCCCTTGTTTCCCTGAAGAGGTGAAGTACCTCAGACCAAGCCTTTTGTGTATCCTGCGTGGGTTGCCTTTGCTTAGGCTTGTTGGCTCCGATCTTGAAGTCGACCCCTCCATCTGCAAGAACCTTTGTGGGACAGCTCCTCGCCAGCACCCGGTCGTCTTCGACGCCTCCTGGTCCGCGTGGCTGCAAAGACAAGCTTCACGACAGCACCTGATTGCTCCTCGACGACGTCTGGTTCCTTCCTGGTTCCACCCGGTCACTGGCTAGTGACCTAGACTCTGTCACCTCTGCTTTCAGGTCTTCTTCAACTCCGATCCACCCTTGGATCCACCCAGACATCTTCCTCCTGGTCGCCTGCAGCATCTTCTTCCAAGGCTCCATAGGAATTAACGAGAAAACCCGACACACTTTGACATCTATGCACCCACAGCCTGTGGGTGAGGTAACGCGAGTACTTCGGTGCTCCTGTAGGGATTGACTATCCTAGTGTCTAGTTTTGTTAGTTGTATCTTCCTATTTAGACCGGAAGTGTCCTAAATCTTCGTTACTTACCTTTTTATGTTCTCATTGACTTTCTATTGACTCTCGCGTGAGTGTACTGACACTGCACACGCCACCTTTGGGCCTCCTACTCCTAACCTAAGGTTCAGATAGTGTAGCCCCAGCAATTCACTAGGCCCTAGGCCTTTCCTTTTCCCAAGTCGTGGTTCTTATACCACTTACTTAGTATATGGTTTTTACCTAACTGTAAATTGTGCTATTTAAAGTGTTTCTAAGAGTAACTTGTTATGTGCTTTTGCCTCTGATCTCATAAAGAGTTCAGAGGAGTGTGTTAGTAAATACATACATATATATTTTATATATATCCTGTGTGGTGTCCTTTCATTTTGTATTCAAGGGGTTACATATGGTAAAACAGCTGGCTTTACATGCACTCAAGAGTCTTTTAGCCTAAGACTGTTCTGTCCACGCTATCACTAGGATAGCTGGTCTATAAGGTCGACTTACAACCATCACCATAAGGGTTTTTTGGACTGGTGCAAGGTGTTCACTAGAATAGTGAACATCATATACCAGGCCAACTTCTCACAGTTACTACTAACACCGGTTAAAGTAAAACAGAGCCTCAGCATCACAAAATGGATGCTGCTGCCACAGACACAAGTCAGACCTCCTGCTGCTGGACGAAACTCCGGCAGGGGAGGCCTGGACAATAGGTTTCTTGTCCAGGGAGGTGCCAGCACCTCCCCAGACAGGTTGATGTGTAGTGGGGGCAGGGAGGGCTGCATAAGCAGATGCTTTTTGAGACACTGCCTGGGGCACACAAGGTGCTCCATGCATAGCCGGTTCAAACCAGTAGCTGAGGTACACCAGCCCCGCTCTGGCGCGAAACTGGACAAAGGGAAAGGGGTGTAACCACCCCCTTCCCAGGTCCACCCATAGGAAGGACCTAGCAGGTAATCCAAACCCTTTTCTTAGCATACGTATAGGAGCTGTGTCCCTAGGACTTTAGATTATCCTGGAAAGAAACTTTGATACAGAACTCTTGGACATTCGATATTCTATTCTGACTAGAAGACGGAAGACGTCTCCCTTGTGGTCAAGGAGTGACCAACCTGTGCAAACAGGCACCACCAGTGATTTGCCGGTCTGCTTTGTTGATGCTCCCACCGGAACCCGAAGACTCAGTGACACAGGAACTGGACTTCCAGACTTCTCTGAATCCGACCCACATCCACAGCAAAGCTGAGACCCGTGGGGGACAAGAGAGACGTGGGACCGGACACCCTGGTCATCCTGCATTTTACTAACTGCTCGACTCCCGAGGTACCCTTGCAGTTGTGCATTGGGGTAAGAGAAGCCCCAGACCTGAGCACCATTTGCACCAAAGCTCAGCCCTCCACACTCCACGAGTGCCGCGTGGGGCCCGCTCTTCCATTTCAGCTCGACTCGTCCTTCCAGTTGCTAGCTCGTTGTGTGGTTCTGAAGATTCTGGATTCATGTAATCGTTCTGGACTCGAGAATTAAAACTTCGTCGAAACATGACGAATTTGGTATCAAAAGACCAAGAATGACGAGCATACCATGTACAAATATTTTCAGCATATTCGGGTGACGATTTCACCCCGAAATCGTCATTCACGTCCTGAACCCTTGGCCTCCATTTATGTGTTGCCCTTTACATAGGCCTTAATCCAGCTGAATTCAATTCCACAAGGACACATACTCCTTAATCGACTTTCCTATGACCTGTGCAAGTTGGAACCATTGCCCCAGGCCGAACTCGTTAGGTCAGTTCCCCTCCCAGTGGCCGAACAAGATAGCATCAGTGCTCAACAGGCCATAAAACCATTTCAGCGTGCACACCTGCCGTATCTTGCTCCCATCTGTCTCTACTCTTTTTGCTTCACTTACTTTATGGTGGGGAGGTGCCTGTTTTATTGGGGGTCCACCGATATCTGATGAAATGTTGGGCCTTGCCGGGTGATTTGTTGTGGGCAGCACAACGTGAAATATGTACATGTCATCATGACTCTGCTTTTCCTTTGTAACCAAAACCTGTAAATGATATATTGCAAATTCGAAGAATGTTTGCCTGAAGCCGAATATTCTGTATAAAGAGAGAAGCCTGACTTTGTAAATTCGAGCAGTCTCCTGAGAATATACTTCCCAGTGTGTTGTACTTCTAGGACACTTGTTACCTTGGTTGCAGCCAATAAATCGATCTTTGACTTCACCTAGAAGACTCTGAGCTTCTGTGGTCTGGATCAGGAAGAACCCGAGGTCTCTGGGTGTACCCTGACACCGCTGGGTTACCGGTTCTGTGCCGGTTCTTAAAAACCCAGTACCTCAGCTGGCGCCCAACGTTTGGGGCGATTCCAGTGGTACCAGTCAGCCAGAGGTTCGTGAGGAGCTTCGTGTGAAAATTCCGGAGGACGGCCAACCACCTCATCGACCCCTGCATGTCGACGTGGTCCGAAGGTCTTTGCTGCGAGGTTCCCCGCTTCCCGACGGCTACAAGGACTGCTGCCCTGGCTATCGCCCTGATTTGGACCCTTGAAGTTTGGTAGAGCGAAACACTAAGACGAGTCTTCCGGTGACGTCATCGATATCTCAGTTAAGTATAAGTGGAGCGTCTCCCAGTCCTTAGTTGGTCTTAGTCTTGGGTATCCTTTGGGATAATTGTTGGTACTTGCAAGCACCAAAACAGTAGGACTCGTGTATTCACGAGAAATATCGTAATCGATAATCCTTTGAAGTTTGGAACTAGACTAGAGAGCGAAGATGCCTAGTCCTAGACTTGGAAATTTGTTTTGTCTTGGTTGTAATAATAGGGACTCCCGATTGGAGGACTCATGTCCGGTTCCTCCGGTTGGAACTCCAACTTACGAGTTATATGTGAAACATGGGGTAGGCCCCATCACATACAACGAAGTGTGGATCAAATACACCAGAAAAGATGGTGTTTTAAAATGGCCCCAATATGGTAGCTTTGATACCGAAATTTTAGATAACCTTGAAGTTAAACTTTTCAAAAAGAAAGCCCGGCCGGCAATGTTCGACTCTTTTCGCCTATGGCGTAAGGAGGCCAAACAGAAGGAAATCAAATTAGCTAAGAAAAATAAGAGAGAAGGAGGACTTTCAGTAATGCAAGCTGCTATGCAGTTTAAAGACAATGGAGAAGAGCAGATGAGTGAGCAGTTGCACAAGCAACGTAAAATGGCAACGGATAAATGCTATCCAGTTTTGCCGTCTCTTCAGCAAGAGGCAGCAAAAGAGCGTGAAAAAGATCCATTAATGTCGCATTTATTAAGTTCACCACCCCCTTATGCACAAAATGCCACGGCACCTCCACAACCATAGTTGCACAACCTGTGGTTGTTATGCCTCCTGCTCCTCCACAGCACCCACCAGCTACTCTTCAGCTGGCTCCTACTCCTTTGGTGCAGCCTCCTCAAGGCCCACCGATCACACCTGTTTCTACAATTTTGCCTAATGTACTTTCTACTTCTACTAATGCTCCCTCTACGATTTTGCCTAGTGCTCCTTCTATTTCTCCTGATGCCTCCTCTGCTATTGTCTCTGCTCCTGCCTTATCTCACCCCGTTTTTTCACCTGTTCTTCCTTCAGTTTCACCTTCCATTCGGCAGAAAATGGCCAGCACTGTCACTAACCTTTTCTCACCTCTTTTGGGTCGCCTACCACGACCCCTAAAATGGAACAAAGACAGTTGCGAAGTCGACTGCCTGACTATCAAGAGAGAGACTCATTGAATCGTTTAGCACGGAAATGGGTTATGGACACCGTGAAGTATGATGTAGAGTCTGTCATGGAAGTCTTCCATCAATGGGAAGCACCGACACAGAGATATGTTTTTGAACAGATGTGTGTTTTCCTTTGTGAGGATTTGGAAGACAATGATCTGGAATGCAACCCGCAAGAATTGTGTCGTGTACGGTTTGGGTTTGGAGAGGGCATAATTGTAGGTCCTGATGTGGAGAAAGCGGTTGAAATATTGTTATCATATCGGAGTAAGGGGAGCAGTTCTGGGTCACAATCTGAGCCTAGTGCGTCTAGTAGGAAAAAGGCGCGACAATACCCCATGAGAGAAGTCCCCCCACAATGGAGAGAGGGCGACAGAACTGTTAACCCACCTATTCTGCCACACTTTCAGCATGTATGGGTACATGTCCCATGGAAGCGAGCTGAAGTTTTAGCACTTAAACAGACATTACCTGATCCGCGTAAAAATCCTGCAGGATATTACAAGGAATTGTCACAGACTGCTGGATCATGTACAATGAATTTAGCAGATATCGATATGTTATTTGGGAATGTTGTTCCACAGCCTTTATGGGGTAAAATTTGTCATACAGATCATGATCAGGAGTTAGGTGATCCATGGGCTAATATTGCTGCTGCAGACGCCCGACAAGTTGGTGGTGCTAAGCCTGAGCCTTTGATAGCCGAACTCCCTGGTAGAATAGTTGATTACATGAAAACGATAATGCCTGCAATACGTGTAAATTGGGATAAGTTATCTGCATGCAAGCAGAAGAAAGAAGAAACAGTCTCAGATTTCTTCACCAGGTTTGAAGAAACATTTGTCGACCACAGCGGTCAAGATATGACCACAGAAGGTGGTCAGAGATTGTTTGTCGATAAATTCGTGCACAATCTGCTCCGGAATTGTGTAAAAAGTTAAAGGATTCAGAAAGTTCTTGGGCAGTCTCATCTTCAGCGCAGATATTAGCTACTGCACAATATTACGAAAATAGGGACAAGGACGAGAAGGATAGAGTAGAAAAGAAAACTAAAGAATTAAAAACGAAGGTTTTGCTACAGCAAGCCTATCCGCCACGTGGTGGTGGTAATCAAAACAATAATGGTCAGAATCACTACCAGAATAATTTTCAGCAGCCTCAACAGTATCAGAGGAACTCGCCAAGAGCCGAGTACACTCAGCCACGTGTCCCTGTAGGCCCCAACCACTGTTCGTATTGCAAGGAAGAAGGTCATTTCAAGTATAGTTGTCCTATTCTGTTACGTTATGTTATGTTATGTTATTAATTTTTATAGAGCGCACAGCTGCCCCAGCGAAGGTGCGTCCTGGCGCTTGGACAGGTACTGAACATAACATGGAAAAAAGGCAGAGAACAACTAATTAGGTACAGAAAACAAAACAGTTTTGATCGCTCGTCTAAAAACAGTCAGATTATTCAGTGCCGGAATGTGTACCGGGAGAGAATTCCATAGACCAGCGGCAAGCACTCGGTATGACCGGCCGCCCATCCTGCTAAATTTAAAGCGGGGGCGAACCGCAAGATGAAGAGCCTCTGATCTCAAAGACCTCAGAGGGATGTAGGGGACCAGCAAGTTCACAAGTGCCGGCGGCGAGGAAAGCTTCATAATTTTAAAGGCCAGGCAAAGTGCCTTGAACTTAATTCTCTGCCTGACCGGCAGCCAATGAAGGGCAGAAATGGTGCTGGACACAGAGCAGTGTCTAGGAAGGCCAACAATGGCCCGCGCCGCAGCATTCTGTACCCTTTGAAGCCTGGATGCCTCGACCTGATTAATCCCCAGCAGCAGCGCGCTGCCATAATCCAGCCGAGATAGAACCGTGGCTTGGATCACGAGCTGCCGAGTAGATGGATCAAAAAATTTAAGCACCGGTCTTAAGCCTCACAGAATTCCGTAGCAGGTGGCTGCAACCTTCTTAGTATGGCTCGTAAAGGTAAGTGCCGAATCCAGCCAAACTCCTGGATTCTTTACTTCAGGAACTGGGACAGGAGTGATGCCTAATTCAGGAGGCCACCACTGATCACCCCAAAGCTCTGCGTGTTTCCCCAACACCATAACTTCGTTTTTTTTGGTGTTCAGTTGTAAGCAATTGGTTCTCAACCAATTTGCTACTGCCACAAGTCCTGCTCGGAATCTGGGGGCCTCCACCTCAGGGTCGCCACTCAGTGTCACCGCCAGCTGCGTATCGTCTGCATAAGAGGTCATTGTCAAACCCCATTGTTTGACGATCGCAGCTAGCGGTTTCACGTAGAGGCTAAATAAGGTCGGACTCAACGAGGAGCCCTGAGGAACCCCCAGATCCAAAGAATGAAAGGTGGACTGGCCAGGTGGTATAGCCACTTTAAAGGACCGATCAGAGAGGAAGGAGCAGAACCACTGTAAAGCAGTCTCCGCTATTCCCGCCTCCTCCAGGCGCTGAATTAAAACTCGGTGGGACACAGTATCGAATGCGGCGCTCAGATCTAATAAAAGGAGCGCCGCCGATCGCCCAGAGTCGAGCACCCCTCGTAGGTGCTCGCTCATAAAGAGCAAAGCGGTCTCGGTACTGTGTCCCGACCAGAAGCCATTCTGACTGGGGTCCAGAATATTGTTACGAGCAAGATGGTCGGATAAAATGGAATTAACATAAGCCTCCGTGACTTTGGCGATCCAGGGAAGAAGGGATATGGGGCGGTAGTTCTCAGGCAGTAGCGGGTCTGCATTCGCCTTCTTCAAGACAGGGGTGACTACCGCCTGCTTCCACGATAAGGGGACCGTTCCAGAGGATAACGACGAGTTAACCAATGAAAGAATCGGGGCACGGCACCAAGGGGAGAATAGCCTGATTTGTTCAGGCTTCAACGGATCCAAAGGAGAGCCCGATTTGATCCTGAGGCTCAGCATGTCAAAGGCCTCCGTAGACATAACCGGCAAGGAGGTCAAGGTCTCACAAACCTGGGAGCTAGAGCCAACTGGCTCAGGAACGAGCAAAGACGTGTCAAATCCCCGGTAGATAGTCTGCACTTTCTCTAAAAAGAAAGACGCAAGGCTTTCACAATGTGCGTCGGTGCAGATTTCAGCCGAAGAGGCCCTTTTATTCAGAAGGTCTTTGAGGACTTTAAAAATTAGATTTGAGGGGTTGGTACTGGTTTGGAATTCCTGGGCATAGAATGCGGCACGAGTTCTGCAAATTGCCCTATGATAGGTCTTAAGTTTGGCAAAATAAAAGGACTTCATACCAGAATCATAAGACTTCCTCCATTCTCTCTCCGCTTTCCGGCAAGTTTTTTCAAGCTCGGCAAGAGAGTCGTTATACCACGGGCTCGGTTCTTTAGAATGACATTTTGACCAGCGCATTGGTATGAGGGAGTCAAGGGCACCCGAAATCCAATTGCAGAACAGTTCGTAACCTTGCTCCACATTCTCGATAGAGCCCAGGGGTTCCGTCTCCAGTAGCCTATAGAACTCCTCTAATTTAAGCTTATGCCACTGCCTTTTAAAAATCAATCTATCCACCGATTTGAATGGTAAGTCATCGATGGGGCAGAGCACTTCCACCAACAAATGGTCCGACCAACCCATCGGAATCGGGTTAGACACCTTCGCCCTCTCAAGGGTGGTAAAGAAGGGGTCAAGAATGTGTCCCCCGGGGGGAGGAGCCAAGATGGCGATCGGAACGGTCGCATAACCGCCTCGCTCCGTGATCTCTTCCTCCCCGCCACCTATCCTGTATTTTATCCTGCTCGGGGTGTTCCGAATTTGGTCACTGAGGAAGAGCCGTCACTTACCATCCTTTTCCGGGGCTCTGGCGTGCAGTGATTCCGGCGTTCTGCCCTGGTCACTTTGTTGGCATTCCCGGCCCTGACGCCGGGGCCTCGAGTGCTGTGCCTGCCCGGAGATGATCGGAGTGCCGGCGGTCCGGAACCGGTGGAGAGACCCGATGGTGGGAGCCTGAGAGCCGCGGGCCGGGACCCCCGGGGCAGACCCGCCCCCGCTGGTGGGCCACCCCGCATGTCCGTTCGCCTACCGGCCCGAAGAAGAGAAGCCGCGCTGTCCGGCACCCCTCAAGTGAGAAACCCACTCCTGTTGTTCGTCCCGCCCGGGATCCGGTGCTGGGCTCCCCCCGAGTGCTGTGGGGAGCACGCCCATTCTTCTGGTGACTCTCCTTTCTCCGCCGAGCGCCATCCGCCGCGGTTTGGCGGTGAGCCCTGGGGCCGCCGGTGCTCCTGATGGACTTGGAAGAACCTGCGGCGATGGCGGAGGGTGCTGTACTTAAGATGGCGGATGGCCCCTCGGGGTGTCTTTCTCCTGGAGACAGGGAGGTTGCCGCATTTGCTTTCTCCAGCCCTCGTTTGGTTTGGGCGGCCCCTACTCGGAGTGCTATCTGGTTTGCCCTGTCTGCTCTGCGGATCGACCTGTCCTTGAAATGTCGAGCCTTGGAGTTGCGGATAGCTGCCATGGTGGCTCCGCCATTTTGTGACGAAGTGTCGTCTCCCCGAATTGTACTGCCTGAAACTTCGCCGGCGGCTGTGCTGGGATCTCCGGCTGGGTGCTCGATTCTATGGGATCTAGCGGACCCGGTGCCGATGCTACAGTGCTTTCTACATCCTGTTTTCTTTGCTTCGTGCTGGACGGCCCAGATACTGTGCTTGACCAAGTGGATCTTTGAGGAACTTTTGCATTCTGACTGTTGCCGAGTTCTCCTGGTTGCTTCTAGTTTGCCGGGACGTTGTTTTGCGGAGATCCCACCGGCTTTTCCTGACTGGTATGGACCCACTGTGTTCTGCTGTTTTTTGGCTGTGGCGGGGTTGGGAGGCTCGATTCTTCATAAAAGTGGACAGGGGTGATCGTGCCCGGATGTCTGTGGGACCCTTTTTACATGGCATCTCCGGGCCTCGTTATTCTGGATGGTTCCTGTTTACATCCTGGTGTAGGCTTTTCTTGACTCTCCTTTTCGACCTCGATTAGTGCATTATTGTTGCGGGGGGGTAGTGTTTTATGTCTCGGTCGCTGGCTCCTCTCCTCTCTCTTTCTTCCTTTTCCTCTCCTTCCTTTTCTTATTCCCCTCTCTTTCTTCGTTATAATTCCCTTTCTCTTTTTCTATATTTCGGGTGACTCTGGGCGACAGGCACGCTGTTTAGTGGGGTAGGCCGTAGCCATTACAGTGATGTAGGGTGGGGGGGGTGTTTGTTATTTTAGTTTGTTTTATTCTATGGTCCCTTTTTTGCCTTTTCCAGGGGGTGGGCTATGTCCCTTGGTGTTTACTCCTCTGTTTCGCTAGCGTCTGCACTTTCTCCTTTTTCGGGGCGGGTGGGCTGTACGTGTGGCGTCCACTTTATTTGTTTGCTGGTATTCTTCCTCTATTCTGCACCTGGTATGGGCGTGTGAGGTCTTTGGGCTTTGCCCTACTGTGGTCGTCTGCTTGCGTGGGGGGCTATTTCCCTCCCGCCCCCCCCCCTTCTTTTCTGTATATGTTGCATGACGCGCTGGTAGATATGGTTGCTGCCTCCTTTATATAATGTAAAATGAAACCTCCTTTATCCTGGCGCTGGCGATGTAACGACTTTATTTGCATCCATCCTGTATTTACCCTATCGTATACATTGCTTTGTTATTTTGATTCTCCTGACTTTGCGGCCGGCCCCTGTGGTTGTAGGCCAGCGCTTGTACTTATACGTGTCTTTCAATACAGGTTTTTAAAAAAAAAAAAAAAAAAAAAAAAAAAAAGAATGTGTCCCCCCGCATGAGTGGGAAGTGTAACGAGTTGAACCAGTTGCAGTGCTTCAAGGTCCGCGAGCAGTGTGTCTATAGCCGTGGACGCCCTACAATCAAAATGGATATTAAGATCGCCCGTGATGTTGAAATTCGCACAGCTAGGCGCAACAGAACTTACCATGTCGGCAAGAGCGGCCTTAAAAGCTGTGTCGTTGCCTGGAGGGCGGTAGAAGAGGATACCGCTGAATGTAAAATGATGACTAAAGGCCACTTTGAAAAGGGCACTCTCACAGGCTGGCAGGTCAAGAAATTTCCATTCCGAGGGGAAGCACGATTTTACTGCCATGGCTATTCCACCTCCTCTCGTGGGACGATTCAGCGTAAACACCGTATAGTCCGATGGAAAAGTAAGATTGAGGATAGCGGTATCCGAATCCTGAAGCCATGTTTCTGTGAGGAAGAGTAAATCGGGCGAATCCTTTTCGATGAGGTCATGCACAGATTGGTGATGCTTGACCAGTGACCTCACATTGAGGTTCCAAATCCGAAGCACACGACCCGCGGTGTTATTGCGCGTGGTCGGGACTGTCTCTTCTAAAGAGCGAATCATGGCCGGCTTGTCTAGGGACCAGCCTTTACAGGCACAAATATATGGGCCGGATAACGGGTCCACCGGATGGTACTGACAGACATCTATTCTGTCACCAATAGACAGCAGCTCAACTCGAGAATACCTGAGTAACGGTAGTGCCTGCATGCTGGTGATCGAGCTATGTGGCCAGAGCCCTGCCGCCCCTCGCGCTTCCTCATCGCTGACGGGCGCAAACGGGCAGGACTCTGGCACGACTCCGGCAACGCGACGGCGTCCCTGCTGCGCGTTCCCGCTGCGCGGGGGGAAGCGACTTTAAGTAGGCGTCCCGCGATGTTTCCAGAGCGCTACAACGCTCAAAATGGCGCTCGCCGATGTAAGACCCTAATCCTGATCCAAGATGGCGCCCACAGAACACCAGCCCCGGGAACCGGACCCGCCCAAATGGCGGTGAGACAACAGAATTATATGCGGTAAGTTGACTCCAATAAAAGCAGGGTAAAAGCCTCAAAGTAAAGAAAAGCAAATAGCAAAACAGGGAATCTTAAAATATCCACGATCGCGGCAGCGATCAGCGCAGCCGCGTGGTACCTTGTCCAGGCTACCGATGAAAGTGAGACCGCCTTAAGTAGGCGTCCCGCGATGTTTCCAGAGCGCTACAACGCTCAAAATGGCGTTCGCTGATGTAAGACCCTAATCCTGATCCAAGATGGCGCCCACAGAACACCAGCCCCGGGAACCGGACCCGCCCAAATGGCGGTGAGGCAACAGAATTATATGCGGTAAGTGGACTCCAATAAAAGCAGGGTAAAAGCCTCAAAGTAAAGAAAAGCAAATAGCAAAACAGGGAATCTTAAAATATGCACGAGCGCGGCAGCGATCAGCGCCGCCGCGTGGTACCTTGTCCAGGCTACCGATGAAAGTGAGACCGCCTTAACTAGGCGTCACGCGATGTTTCCAGAGCGTTACAACGCTCAAAATGGCGCTCGCCGATGTAAGACCCTAATCCTGATCCAAGATGGCGCCCACAGAACACCAGCCCCGGGAACCGGACCCGCCCAAATGGCGGTGAGGCAACAGAATTATATGCGGTAAGTGGACTCCAATAAAAGCAGGGTAAAAGCCTCAAAGTAAAGAAAAGCAAATAGCAAAACAGGGAATCTTAAAATATGCACGAGCGCGGCAGCAATCAGCGCAGCCGCGTGGTATCTTGTTACAACGTGCAAATGGTGTTTCTGGTGTAAGAGGTTGTGGTGTTCAGCAAGCGCCTAAAGGTAGAGGACGTGGAAACGTCCCCCAGAACGCACGTCCCCTTCCACCACAAAATTCTATGAATAGGTTCGATCAGCAGAACAGTGTATCTGACAGGACAGCTCAATACTATGTTGATGATTACTATACAGAAAATGAGTATTTTGAGGGTAATGATTGCTAGGACAGCCAAAGACAAAGAGAGGGAGTTGTTTCAGTTCCAGTAGATCAGAGTGGACCTTACGTTGAGGTGATTACATCAGGTGTGTCAGAGCCTTTTCTGTTGGATACTGGTGCTACAAAGAGTTCTATTATGCACTCCAAACTCCCTGGCGCACCTTTGTCTGGCGAAATGAACGTTTCTGTAGGTTTTTCTGGCGCCAAAGTTAGAAATCCGATTTCTGACCCTTTGTCTCTTTCTGTTGGTCCTTGCGAATTCGAAGCACCCCTCATTCTGACAACAGGTTGTGGTGAAAACTTGCTAGGATTGGATTTGTTAAAAAGATTGTATGCAACTTTGTACTGTTCTCCTTCAGGAGTACAACTTACTTTAGGTAAGAAAGTGGTTTCTCCCATGTATTTGTCGAGGGACAAACTTCCAGCAGAATTGTCGTTTCTTCCAGATATTCTTTGGGCTGCTGGTCCCAATGACGTTTAGAAATTACACCATATGTTGTAACATTAAAAGCCAATGTTCAAATGCCACGAATTCCACAATATAGGATATCTAGTGAGGGTGAAAAAGCTTTGCTAGCGATCATTTACGAATTGATTGACAAGGATGTGATTGAAGAAACACGAGGCAACGTTTGCAATAGTCCTGTTCTGCCTGTTTTAAAATGAACTGACCCTTCTCAGCCACCTGTGTACAGATTCGTGATTGATCTGAGAGAGGTGAATAAAATAGTTGTGCCACAATTCCCAGTTGTCCCCGACATTACTACACTATTGACTATGATTCCAGCTTCTGCATCTTGGTTTTCAGTGATTGACCTGAAGAATGCTTTCTTCAGCATCCCGATTGCTGAGGAAAGCAGGGATATTTTTTCCTTCAGTTTAGGAGGTCGCAGCTTCCGCTTTAAGCGCGCTCCTCAGGGCTACTGTGAAAGCCCATCAATATACAGTCAAGCTCTAAAAACACAGCTTGATACGATTGTTTTACCTAAAGGTGCTACTCTTGTACAGTACGTGGATGATTTGCTCATTGCTGCAGACACTGAGGGAATTTGTAAAAAGGCCACGCTGTCATTGTTGCGTCATCTGTGTGATCTTCATCACAAGATGTCACTTTCCAAACTGCAGTACTTAGGTCACCTCTTATCGAAGGAGGGAAGGAAACTGACCCCAGAAAGAATTCAGGCAATAGCGAAATTGAATGTACCAAGAACACAGAGAGAAGTGCGTGCTTTCTTGGGCATTACATCGTACTGTAGACAATGGATTCCAAATTTTTCATTATTAGCCAAACCTTTGGTGGCATTAACGTGTAAAAATACACCCAATCCCATTCCTTGGTCTGAAGAGTGTCAGAAAAGTTTTCTCGAATTGCGCACAGCATTGTGTTCGGCTCCTGTGTTAGGTACCCCCGACTACAGTAAGCCTTTCACATTATATGTCCACGAGAAAGAGGGCTGTGCATTGTCTGTGTTGACTCAGTTGTTTGGAGGTAGGCAGCGTCCATGTGCCTATTTTTCGTCGACCTTGGATCTGATAGCAAAAGCATTACCGAGTTGTTTGAGAGCCACAGCAGCAGCAGCTGTCTCTATTCAACAGTCTGCTGGTCTAGTAATGAATAATACACTGGTCGAGATGGTTCCACATGCAGTAGACACGTTGTTAAATAGAACCAAGACACAGCACTTAACTAGTGCTCGACTGTCCAGTTACGAATTGACATTACTAGCGAGTCATGTGCACATAAAAAGGTGCAGTACCTTAAACCTAGCTACGTTGTTGCCAATTGCAGAGGAATCAGATATTTCAGAACAGCACGATTGTTTCCTCAGAACAGAGGAAGAGACGAAAGGGAGAGTAGATCTATCCGATACTCCTCTTGCTGAATGTGATGGTACGTTATGGGTGGATGGTTCATGCTTCAAGCTCCCGAGTGGTGATACGACTGCAGCATATGCTGTCACGACTTTGCATACAGTTGTTGAAGCTGCGCGTGTGCCACATAATTCAGCTCAAGCAGCGGAATTAATTGCACTCACGAGAGCATGTGTGTTGTCCAAAGGAATGAAAGTGACTATCTACACTGATAGTCAGTATGCATTTGGAGTGGCTCACAGTTTTGGACAATTGTGGAGAGAACGTGGGTTCCTGACTTCGCATGGAGCTAAAATTCAACATGGTCAGTTGGTGAATGAGCTTCTTGAATCACTGACCTTGCCCCTGCACATGGCGATTGTGAAATGTAGTGCTCACAAGAAGGTGACTGATGATGTTGGTCGTGGAAATGAATTTGCTGATGAGATCGCGAAAGAAACGGCAAAGAATGTAATGAGCCGAATGTATGTTGCAGGCCCTGCAAGATGGACTGGTGATGTTGGAATGTGTGAAGACACAATAGAGAGTGTGAAGTCCATCCAAGCTGAGGCCACAGAGAAATAGTTGAGCACGTGGAGAGAAAGTACGGGTAGAATGGATGCAAATGGTTGCTGGATTGAATTAACAGAGCATCAGAGATGGTTGTTACCCGATGCATATGTGCTTGCAGTGGTTACAATGGCTCATGGAATGGCTCATATCAGCGTGAAAGGGATTTGCGAGTTGTTGGCCCCAGTATGGAAGAATTCAGGGATTCCCAAGTGTGCAGAGAATGCTGTCAAGAATTGCATGGTATGTTTGAAACACAATCCTGGTAGGGGAACCCCAACTCCAGCTGGTCATTTTGCGCCTCCTACGTACCCGTTCGAGGTTTTGCAGCTAGATTTCATTCACATGGAGAGGTGCAACAATTTAAAATACGTACTCGTTGTTGTTTGTGCCTTCTCAAGATGGGTAGAAGCCTATCCCCTAAAAGACAATACTGCCTTGTCCACAGCAAAAGCCCTTGTGAAAGAGTACTTCCCCAGGTTTGGAATGCCTAGAATGGTCTGGTCTGACAATGGAAGTGAATTTGAGGGTCGTGTGATGAAGAGAGTGTGTGAAGGGCTTGGTATTCGGCAGAAGTTCCACGCTGCAAATCACCCCCAATCAGCTGGATTAGTAGAATGTTACAATGGCACTTTAAAACTTAAACTGGCCAAAATCCAAGCGAGCACAGGTCTTAAATGGCCTGACGCTCTACCCTTAGCACTCCTGTCCACTAGAATGACTGTGCATTCACGAGTAAAACTTAGTCCATATGAGATAGTTTTTGGCCGGCCAGCCAACATATGGGGAGTGCCTAGACCCACTAAGTTCAGCGAGCTTGAACACCCTATTTTGCTTAATTATCTGTATGAATTGACGGCTAAATTGCGTGTTTTGCATCAACAGGTCCACAACACCCTGCCTCCGGTCCCTGAGACTCCGGGTCACGCCATTGACCCCGGTTCCTGGATTCTAGTCAGGAACTTCCAAAGAACGAAGAACGACCAGCCCAGGTGGACCGGGCCTCATCTCGTCCTTCTTTCTACAAGATCAGCCGTTCGGGTGGAGGGGAAGGCCAACTGGGTCCACGGGATCCATTGTAAGAAAATCCCTTTCCCTCTGCCCTATGACCAGTGGGTCCAGAAGGGTGTCGCTGACCCAGAACCTGATACCGTGTCACATGCCGTCCCTTTTAATGACTTGCATGTAAAAAGAACTGACTCTGAACGAGAAAATGAAAACATTTTGCACAAGGCTGTGCCGCCATCCAATCGATTGAACACTACAGAGCCTGACCTTTTGTTCCAGGATCAGACAATACCAGGAAGACAACGATATAATTTGAGACCGAGGAAAACAAACTAATAAAACACTTTCTTTTGCAATTTGAGACCAAGATCCATGGACTAATGAATAGATATTTCTTTTTCCTCCCAAGTACTATTTTTTAAAGTGCAGCTCTCCCATCTAAGAAACTTGCTTATTTTTGTTTTTCGAACCGCCATCTGGGTTCCGCTGCTAGGGCCGCGGTTGATTAAAGTCTTTGGGGTGCAGCTGACGACGTTAGGTCGGTAGTTCTGGTTGGTCCAAGGGAGTTGCCCTAGACTGACAGAAGCATCCTTTAGCTGAGGCAACCTACCACCGCGGGCAGCACTTTAGAGAGGATGGAGTTTCCCGATGTGGAGAGACCTGCCAAACGGACGAATTTTAAGCACGAATTGTGCAACGAGATGACAAGGAAAAGTTTTATAATATTGTGTATTTTTATGCTATTCAGTGTAATGATATTTTTGATAAGTTATGTTTTACCTTCTTTTCGTGTAACATTTGCACCCACTGCATCACCCATACCTCCTCCTACTGTTTCCTCTCATTCTTTCCACCCTCTGCCTGACCACGAATCAAATAGGAGATTGGAGTTCATCAATAACTCCTTTGTTCAGTTGTTACACCAACACCAACTTGTAATGAACACAACTAACTGTTGGGTGTGCGGTCTTATGCCTCACACAACGGATAAAGGTATCCCTTATTTGGTCCTGCCATTTAGTCACAATGGTTCTGTATGGGCATATAGGACAATGTTCATATATGCACACAAAATCTACCCCCTGCGTTCTGTAACAGACAATCCTAGAAAAAGTGCTCTAGTCAAGGGTATAGTAGACATGATTAAGGAAGGTATTTCTTATGAGACTATCCCGAGAGATGAGACACTATTATACATAGGATGGAACATGACTGGATATGGAGCTACTCTGAGTGAGAAACAGCAAGCTAAGAGATCATCCCCGATTTGGATTGTACCCCATCAGGGTCATCTGTGTCTGCAAGGTAATGGCACGAATCCCAGGGCTCAGTTAGGGAAGAGTGTCTGTACTGAAACGTATGTTTTTGGATCTCAGACTTCCCCTGCGTTTTTAGCAGCTAAGGGTACCTATTTTATCTGCCACGATAGAGCCTATACATGGTTGCCCCCTGACTTTTCGGGCTCATGTTTTGTTTCCTTCCTGTTGCCTCCCACCTACACAGCAGCGGCAGACTACCACAGGACAAGGATAGTTAGAGGTGTTTTGAGTGAAGAAGTCACTGCAGGTCAAGAATTTGGGGACTTTGCAAAGGGTTTTCTGCCGTTCTGGGGATCCATGGCTAACAGCAGAAACATAAGGCAATTGACAAGGGTAGTTGAGTCCACCGTGATTGAAACTGCTGGTGCCCTTAGTAACTTGACTGCTGAGCTCCAGTCGGATCGACTTATGACCCTTCAGAACCGGGTCGCTTTAGATGTCATACTTGCAGACCGAGGTGGGGTATGCAGATTGATCCAATCTAGTTGCTGTATCTTCATCCCTGATAACGCCCCAACAGTGTACCAGGCCATCTCCAAACTACATAAGATTTCCGAATCTATTCATGTGGATAAAGGAGATTGGTGGTTAATGGGATGGTTCTGGTAACTGATATCCGCCTGGGGATGGAAAATTCTAATGATCATTGGGATGGTCTTAGCCATTCTTTTCCTGTTCTGTCTGTGCATACAGTGTGCTCCTGCAATATGTGGCCTCTGTGTTACATCATGTGTAAGGAAGCCTGTGTCAAGAGATGAACTAAGTACTAGAATGATGTTACAGCAATATCTCAATGACTTTAGGAATATAGATCTGGACTCAGATTAACATGAGGATAGATTAATTGCCTATGTAAGGGCAAAAGGAGGGTTTGTGGTTCTGAAGATTCTGGATTCATGTAATCGTTCTGGACTCGAGAAATAAAACTTCGTCGAAACATGACGAATTTGGTATCAAAAGACCGAGAATGACGAGCATACCATGTACAAATATTTTCAGCATATTCGGGTGACGATTTCACCCCGAAATCGTCATTCACGTCCTGAACCCTTGGCCTCCATTTATGTGTTGCCCTTTACATAGGCCTTAATCCAGCTGAATTCAATTCCACAAGGACACATACTCCTTAATCGACTTTCCTATGACCTGTGCAAGTTGGAACCATTGCCCCAGGCCGAACTCGTTAGGTCAGTTCCCCTCCAAGTGGCCGAACAAGATAGCATCAGGGCTCAACAGGCCATAAAACCATTTCAGCGCGCACATCTGCCGTATCTTGCTCCCATCTGTCTCTACTCTTTTTGCTTCACTTACTTTATGGTGGGGAGGTGCCTGTTTTATTGGGGGTCCACCGATATCTGATGAAATGTTGGGCCTTGCCGGGTGATTTGTTGTGGGCAGCAAGACGTGAAATATGTACATGTCATCATGACTCTGCTTTTCCTTTGTAACCAAAACCTGTAAATGATATATTGCAAATTCGAAGAATGTTTGCCTGAAGCCGAATATTCTGTATAAAGAGAGAAGCCTGACTTTGTAAATTCGAGCAGTCTCCTGAGAATATACTTCCCCGTGTGTTGTACTTCTAGGACACTTGTTACCTTGGTTGCAGCCAATAAATCGATCTTTGACTTCACCTAGAAGACTCTGAGTTTCTGTGGTCTGGATCAGGAAGAACCCGAGGTCTCTGGGTGTACCCTGACACCGCTGGGTTACCGGTTCTGTGCCGGTTCTTAAAAACCCAGTACCTCAGCTAGTGAGCCCTCCGAAGACTTTCCTTTGAAACCAAACTGCTTTCCTGGTTGCTCCAGGCTTTCTCCAGCTTCCCTGCAAAGGAGAAGCTCCCCAGACCTTGCTGATCTGCTCCGAAGCCAATCGTCACTTCCTGCGTGGGTTGCGTTTGCCAAGGCTTGTTGGGTCCAATCCGGATACCGACACCGCAGTCAACTAGATCCTTTGTGGGACAGCTCGAAACCAGCTCCTGGTAGTCGTCGAGACCCCCTGGTCCTCATGGCTGCAGAGACAAGCTTCACCTCTACACCTGAGATCGTCTCAACATCGCCTGGTTCCTTCCTGGTACCTTCCTGGTCACTGGCTAGTGACCCAGACTCTGTCCCCTCTGCTTTCAGGTTCTTCAGATCTTCGATCCTTCCTGGTACCTTCCTGGTCACTGGCTAGTGACCCAGACTCTGTCCCCTCTGCTTTCATGTTCTTCAGATCTTCGATCCACCCTTGGATCCACCCGGACACTTTTCCTCTGGACAGCTCGAATCCAGCTCCTGGTTGTCGTCGACACCTCCTGGTCCTCGTGGCTGCAGAGACAAGCTTCACCTCTCCACCTGAGATCGTCGCAAAATCGCCTGGTTCCTTCCTGGTCACTGGCTAGTGACCCAGACTCTGTCCCCTCTGCTTTCAGGTTCTTCAGATCCTCGACCCACCCTTGGATCCACCCGGACACTTTTCCTCTGGTCGCCTGCAGCACTTCTTTGCAGATCTCCATAGAAATCATCGACGAAACTCGACACCAAAAGGCACCTATGCACCCGGCTTCCCTGGGTGAGGTAACACGAGTACTCCGATGCTCCCGTGGGTCTTGACTCTCGAAGTATCCTTGTCTAAAGGGGTTTTGTTGTAGTCCATCCGGAAGTGCCCTAAAACAGTAATTTTGTAACTTCTTCGTTTCCCATTATAAGTCAATGGTAACTCGCGGCTGTGTTTAGACACTGCACGCGTCTCCCGTGGGCCTCCTACTTCCTAACCTTTGGTTGTTTAATATAGCCCCAGCGATTCCCTAGGCCCTAGGCCTATTCTCTATTTCAAACGTGGTTCTTATACCACTTTCTTAGTATATGGTTTGTGAGGCCCCTAGAGCATAACTGTATTTCTGCAACTTATCATATGCTAATTGAGTAACTTGTGATGTACTTTTACCTCTGACCTCATAAAGAGTGCAGAGGGGTTGTGTTAAGAATAAATACATATATATTTGATATATACCTTGTGTGGTGTCCTTTCATTTGGTATTCAAGGGATTATAATTGGTTAAACAGCTTGCTTCACATGCTCTCTGAAGTCTTAGCCTATGACTGCTGGTCCATGCTACCACTAGGATAGCTTGTCTATAAGGTTGACTTTACAACCACCATCAATAAAGGTCGATTAGACTGGTGCAAGGTGCCCACTAGAATAGTGGACATCATATGCCAGGCTAACTTCTCACATTGGTGTGCAGCGGATGGGATAAGAGCTTGCTGTTGTTTTACCATATTGTCTTGAGATATCATTTGAAAGATCACATTAAGGTACTTGTAGGTACATATGAATCAAGTTCTTATAATACATAAGTTCTACAGAACTTAGCAGTTGTAGGTGGTAAGGGCCTAGCACACCCTGACTACAACTCCTAGAGAGGTTCTAGTAGGAAACATTTAGTGTAGGTAGATGCACACACCACACCTCACTAGAAAATGTCCTTGGAAGCAGGGCCTAGTGGGCCTCTGCCAGAAGAGCCCCTTAGGGTGCCTTCTAAATATGACACATTTACTTTTCATGAATTGAGAAGTCTGTGTTCAGTCAGGAGACTGAGACAAGGACAGAGTCCAACCTTTAACCACCTGGTAGATATTTTAGTGGAATAAGATGCAGAAAAGGCAGCCAACCCAGATCACCCAGGTAGTACAGAGGGGGGGGGGGGTGGGCGGGGGGGGGGGGCAGCCCTCAATAGAAGATCCCGTTGGTGACAACAAAGGGGACTCTGATGATGATGTGGATGCTAACCAGGTAGAAGTCAGGGAACTGAACCAGGTTAACTTAGGGCTACATGGGACTGGAGAGGGGAGACTCCCCTCCCGACCCCCAAGTAGGCCTAATGGTGAGAACAGGAGGCTTAGATCCTCTTCAGGAGATTCTGTCCATTCTGACTCATCAGTAGTGTCCAGTGCCTCAGCTCTGGCAAGAATGTCTTCACCCCGGAGAAGAGAGAATAAGGCTAGGATGAGGGAATCCAAGCTAAGAATCAAGAGGCAAGAAGTTGCCCTTGCTAAAGAGACCCTGGCTCTTGAGAGAGAGAGGAAATTGTGTGGGCTAGAGCCCCATGGTGGCAGCATAATTCCTAGAGATAGGGAAAGGTCTTATGACCGTAAAAACCTGAATAAGATTGTCCCTCCCTACAAGAGTGGGGATGACATCCACAAATGGATAACTGCTTTGGAGAGAGCCTGCAGAGTACAGCAGGCACCCCAGAGTCAGTGGGCAGCAATCTTATGGCTCTCCTTTTCATATAAAGGCAGAGACAAGCTCCTCACAGTTAGTGATGGGGATGCTGACAACTACAATGTCCTGAAGAGTGCTCTGATAGATGGGTTTGGCTTAACCACTGAGCAGTACAGGTTGCTGTTCAGAGACACCCAAAAGACACAGACTCAGGACTGGTCTGACTTTGTAGATTGTGCTACTAAGGCTCTGGAAGGCTGGTTACTGGGCAGTAAGGTCAATGACTATACAGGATTGTATAATTTGATTATGAGAGAACAAATTCTTAACAACTGTCAAAACCAGTTATTGCATCCGCACTTGGTTGACTCTGATCTGACCTCTCCCCAAGAATTGGGTAAGAAGGCGGACAAATGGGTCAGAACTAGGGTGAAGCAGAAGGTACAGAACCAAGGTGGTGATAAGAAGAAGCGAGACCAAAAGGGTGGGGAGAAAGCAAAAGAGCAGAAGTCTTCTCAAGGTCCCCAAAAAGCTTCTAATGGTGGAGGTCCCCAAAAACCCAAAAAGAAAGAAGGTCCAAAGAAACCATGGTGCAACTTTTGTAAGGTTAATACTCACTGGACAAGTGATTGCACCAAGAAGGAGGCAGCTTCAGCCACCATTGCCCCTAAGGCAACTGTTTCCCCTAGTACAGCTAATAGTGGTGGTTCTCAACAGAAGGGTGTAGTAGGGTTAACCCTGGGAACTGAGATGGATCCTGGCCTAGTCAGAATACCAACTCAAGCTGTTCTTGTCTGTGATGTGGACATGGCTATGTCCTCTACTGTGAGTCCCAGTAACTTGGGCAAGTACAGACAGACTCCTTTAATTAATAACAAAATGGCTCAGGCCTACAGGGACACATGTGCTAGTGTCACAATGGTGACACCCAGCTTTGTGGACCCTGGACAGATCATACTAGGTGACAATTACATAGTGACCAATGCAAGCAATGTCACTACCACCCATAGTATGGCAATTGTTAATTTCTCCTGGGGAGGGGTAGCTGGCCTAAAGAAGGTTGTTGTTAGTTCAGACCTCCCTGTCGAATGTTTGCTTGGCAATGACCTAGAATCTTCAGTCTGGTCTGAAGTGGAGTGTAGGACTCATGCAGAAATGTTAGGTATCTCAGCCCATGTCCTTGCTGTGACCAGGTCACAGGTCAAAAATTGCAACACTGAACAGGCACTGGATTCTGGAACAATGGACCAGTTGCCTACCAGGAGGAGAAGCAGTAGGGTTAAGGCAGTGCCTTCCTCCTTGCCTTAGAATGAGGATCAGCCTTCCAAGGAAGCTGATTGTGAGACCCAAGAAGGAACTGTCCGAGAAGAGCTTGAGCCTGATCAGGTTGAGTTTCTTGGGACAGGGGGACCTGCCAGGGCAGATCTGAGGCAGGCGCAGTTGGACTGCCCTTCTCTTGAACCCCTCAGACAGCAAGCTGCTGCTGAGGCTGCAGGGAATGCTAACAGAACCCATAGAGTGTATTGGGATGAAGGGATCCTGTATTCAGATGCTAGAGACCCCAAGCCTGGTGCTTCCAGGAGGTTGGCCATTCCTTTGGCATTTAGGGGCTTCCTTCTTACATTAGCCTATGATATTGCCCTTGCAGGACATCTTGGCCAGAACAAGACTTGGGACAGGCTTGTCCCCCACTTTCACTGGCCTCACATATCAGAAGACACAAAGGAGTGTTGTCACTCCTGTGTCACCTGCCAAGCCAGTGGCAAATCAGGTGGCACCACAAAGGCCCCCCCTAATACCACTACCTGTGGTGGGGGTTCCCTTTGAAAGAGTAGGGATTGACATTGTTGGACCAATGGATCCCCAAACAGCATCTGGGCACAGGTTTATTCTGGTGGTAGTGGATCATGCCACCAGGTACCCAGAAGCCATTCCCCTAAGGACCACAACAGCACCTGTTGTGGCAAGAGCCCTTTTGGGAGTTTTCTCAAGAGTGGGTTTTCCGAAGGAGGTTGTCTCAGACAGAGTTGCAAACTTTATGTCTGGATATTTGACTGCTATGTGGAAAGAGTGTGGAGTGAACTACAAGTTCACAACACCCTATCATCCACAATGCAATGGTCTAGTTGAGAGATTCAACAAGACCTTAAAGGGCATGATTAAGGGTCTCCCTGAAAAGCTCAGGCGGAGATGGGATATCCTACTGCCCTTCCTTTTGTTTGCTTACAGAGAGGTCCCACAAAAGGGGGTTGGCTACAGCCCTTTTGAACTTTTGTTTGGGCACCCTGTAAGAGGACCCTTTTGTGTGGTGAAGGAAGGATGGGAGTTACCTCTCAAAGCTCCAAAGCAAGACATTGTGGACTATGTACTTGGTCTCCGCTCCAGGATGGCTGAGTATATGAAAAAGGCACCCAAAAACCTAGAGGCTAGCCAGGAACTTCAAAAAGCCTGGCATGACCAAAAGGCTGTACTGACTGTTTACCAGCCAGGGCAGAAAGTGTGGGTGTTGGAGCCAGTGGCCCCAGCAGCTCTCCAAGACAAATGGTCTGGACCCCACACTATTGTTGAGCAGAAGGGAGAGGTAACCTATGTGGTTGATCTTGGAACACCCAGGAGCCCCCACAGGGTGGGTCATGTCAACAGACTGAAACCATATGTTGACAGGGCTGACATGGGCTTGTTCATGGCTACTGATGAAGGACAGGAGGAAGAGAGTGACCCTCTCCCAGACCTGCTCTCTCAGAATCCTGATGATGGGTCAGTTGATGGTGTAGCCTTGGCAGGCAGCCTCACTGATCAGCAGCAGAGGGACTGTAGACAAGTTCTGCAGGCCTACAGACATATGTTTTCACTGACTACAAGTCAGACTACCTGGTGCACTCATGGAGTGGACACTAGGGACAGTCTGCCTGTTAAAAGTAAGATTTACAGGCAACCTGATCATGTCAGGGACTGTATCAGGACAGAGGTCCAAAGGATGTTGGAGTTGGGAGTCATTGAGCCCTCAGAGAGCCCTTGGGCCAGTCCTGTAGTCCTAGTGCCTAAACCTCACACCCAAGATGGTAAGAGAGAGATGAGGTTTTGTGTGGATTGCAGAGGTCTCAGTGCTGTCACTAGGACAGATGCCAACCCAATACCAAGGGCAGATGAACTCATAGACAGATTGGCTTCTGCCAAGTTTTTCAGTACATTTGACTTGACAGCTGGCTACTGGCAAATCAGACTGGCTGAGGATGCAAAAGCCAAAACAGCATTTGTAACCCCAGGAGGACATTATCAATTTGTGGTAATGCCCTTTGGTCTGAAAAATGCACCTGCCACTTTACAAAGGTTGGTGAACCAAGTCCTCACAGGTCTGGATGACTATTGTGCAGCTTATCTAGATGATATTGCTGTCTTTAGCTCCACCTGGGAAGATCACCTGATCCACCGGAAGAATGTTTTGGAGGCCCTGCAAAAGGCATGCCTAACTATCAAGGCTACCAAGTGCCAGATAGGGCAGAGTCAAGTTGTATACCTGGGCCACCTTGTAGGTAGAGGTCAGGTTCAACCATTGGAGAGCAAGATCCAGACCATAAAGGACTGGACTGCTCCCACCACCCAGACACAGGTCAGAGCTTTCTTAGGCCTGACTGGGTACTAAAGGAAATTTGTCAAGAGCTATGGGTCCATTGTGACACCTCTTAATGACTTAACTTTCCAAGAAAATGCCAAAGAAAGTTCAGTGGACAGTAAGCTGTCAAAAGGCATTTGATGACCTGAAGCAGGCCATGTGCACTGCACCTATTTTGCAAAGTCCAGACTACTCCAAGGAATTCATTGTTCAAACAGATTCTTCTGAGTTGGGGGTGGGAGCTGTTCTTTCACAACTGAATAAAGATGGTCAAGACCAGCCAATAGCTTTTATTAGCAGAAGGCTGACCCCTAGAGAGAAACGTTGGTCAGCTATTGAGAGGGAGGCCTTTGCTGGTACTCACTTCAAGATTCAGACATACCATAAGCCCCTCTTGTGGCTAAATCAGATGAAGGGTGAAAATACCAAACTGCTTAGGTGGTCCATTTCCCTACAGGGGATGGACTTCACAGTGGAACATAGACCTGGGACTGACCATGCCAATGCAGACGGACTCTCCAAATATTCCACTTAGAACATGAAGACTCAACTGGTCAAGGTTAGTTTAATGTCCCTACGTGGGGGGGGGGGGGTGTAGGAGAGTAGGGTCTGCTTCCTATTGTCACCCCCACTTTTTGCTGTGATTTTCTGTTTTTTTCGAATTTAGTGTGGCTGTGGGCCTGCTAATCAGACCCACAGCCCAGCTGTTCTCTCTCTAAATTGATACCATGTACTTTAGGTACATACTAGATTGGGTATCAGGTCACCTTTGTGAGCCCCTGTATAGTGTACCATAGGTACCCAGGGCATAGGTGCATCCAAGGCCTACCAGGGGCTGCAGCATGTATTATGCCACCCCTGGCTGGCCCTCCAAACTGACACCACAGGCTGTTCACCCAGCTTGGGTAAGGCGGTGTAATCACCCCTGACTTAGGTATAGTATATCTATATCTACCTAATATATAGACACATAGTAACCTATAAGTCACTCCTTTGGCAGGCCTTATCGATCCTGGAGGCAGAGTGCTTGGTTTTATGTGAGAGGGTGCCCTCGCATGAGCTGAGCCCCTCTGCAGCTTTCCGAACCATCTCCTTATAGCTGTTCTATGATATAACCATACCATATACTCTTAAGTGCATCAGTGGCGGCTGGTGAAGTTTGAGAGTGGTGAGGCTGGGTTAGGCTCGGGGTGGGGTCATTTTAAGGGGCACCCCATTTTTTGGAAAGCTAGTCGCCATTTCCTGTGCAAATGTTATTAATACAAAATGAGATACAATGATGCAGCTTGATGGAGTGTGCTTACACTACATTCTAGCGTCATTTACAATATGCACTAGAAAAATTAGGAATATTGACATGCAATCACACTATACTGTACAGACAATGAACACATAAATAGGGAAAACACAATGTGCATGCACAGTATACCAAACAGACTGTACAAACCCTATAAAATATACAGGCAGGGCATCCAAATAACTGTACATTATTAATATACACACAATACGGTACTCATGCACAGGTCACATGCAAATCTACTGTATACAGTGTGTGTGTGCGCACAAACTAAATAAACCAATATTATTCTGAGCACAAATAGCATTATCACAATATATACTCTAAAAAATCCTTTACAAGCTAATACTGATCCGAATATGCTGAACAAGTATGGCATGTAAACACACATCATTCCCAAAACCTGCAGGATACACACTGATTGCAGTTACACATGCATGCCGACTGTTCAGCACTTAAAAAATGCGACAAGCAGACCTAAATAAAAACAAGTTGTTTTTATTTTAATATGCCCACACACAATTTGCACCCACAAACTGGTGTGGGGTTCTGCCTGTGCAGAAAGCGCTCACAGCATCTTACAAGGAAGTGGCAGGAGACGGAGGTACCCAAGCTACTCTTGGAGAAGATAAAAATGAAGTATTTTATGTTTAAATCATTTTTATTGAGGCAACACAGAGAATCAAAATATACTTTGCGTAGAAGGTGCAAGACCTCAAGGGTCCGAGGTGCCTTTAGTGTCACAAGTCTCTCCAAACGACATATTAAAAAGGAACCGATCAACAAAGATACATAGATAGAAGCAGTGTTGCTAAAAGAGATTGAGCCCCCCCTGAACCCCATCCCTCCTGGACCCCCAACTCCCTCAAACTCCCTTCCCCACCCACCTCCCGTCCAGTGCTTAGATCTACCCCGTTCTGTACTGCTGTGCCACTCTCTCTGACACCAATCACATCCAAGGTCCACTCAGGAGGCTGTCCCCTCAGATGTCGTGAGTCGTAAGAGGCGAAGGTATTTGGGACAAGAGATTCTCTGGATTCATTGACCAAGAGGGACTGAAACGGCTGCCAAAGGTCGTCAAACTGCTCTATATCCCCCGCTAAAGTGAGCGACATCTTCTCCATCCCCAACACATACCACAGCCTATGTAACCACCCTGTGATGGATGGGGGCTCGGTAGTTCGCCAATGTGTAAGGATATTTTGCACCGCAGCGCCTAAGGCAATAGCGATCTGGCGTCCCCTGCTCGATTTCAGAGGATACATCAAGCGGTTCGGGAGTCCTAAAAGAATGTACGCAGGAAAGCGCGGCAGTTCGGTGTTGAAGTGAGTGTCAATCTCATCTATCACCTCCCTCCAATAAGAGTGCAGGAGCGGACAGTCCCATAGTATATGTGATAGTGTGCCTACCTGCCCACAGCCCCTCCAACAGACATTCTCCCGCTTGCGGTATATTTCATGCAGTCGTTCGGGTGTATAATACCAGTAGGTAGATACCTTGGTCAATGTCTCTGTGAGTCCTGTGTGGTATGCGGAGTGGCGAGCTCTGTGCGAGATCTAATCCCATTCTTTGTGATTGAGTGTCCGGCCCAGTTCCCGTTCCCAGCGTTCCCTACCCGGGTTGTAAAAGTGTGAGGATGGAGGTTGCAAAAACTTGTAAAGGTCCGATATCAGTTTCGCATCGGAGGTACGGGATAATAACCACCTTTCGTAAGGTAAGAGCTTCCTGTCAGCAGCTTCCCGCACCTGCGGGTGTAGAGCCCAGTGTCGGACCTGCATGTAGCGTAGTCTGTCTGTCTCCGGCAGCGAGTACTCCTGCCTGATGAGTGGGAAGGGAATAGCGCCTTCCGGTCCGTAAATGTGGAATAGAGTCCTGCATCCCGCCTTCCGCCAGTGCGTGAAAGCCCCCTTCTCCAGCCCCAGAGTGAAGTCCGGGTTATCGACCAGCGGAGTAAGCGGCGAGGGGAACGTGGTGAGCCCCTGCGCGGTGTTAGTGGCGTCCCAAACTCGCAGGGGAACCCTCGTGACAAAGGAAGCATACAAGTTAGCAGGACGGTGGGCCTTACGCAGGAAGGGTATTTCCTGTAGGGGCCGACCCGCCACAGCCTGGTCCTGAAAGAGCCAGTGCTTGTCCGACTCCCACCTGCTCCACTCCACCAAGTAGCATAATTGCGCCGCCTGGAAGTACTTGCATAGATCCGGTATCCCTAGTCCTCCGGCCTCCGGGGCTAGCGTGGATAGTGCTCTCTTCAGTCTGGGTTTTCGACCCTGCCAGATGAAACGCGAGAGGTCTGCCTGCGTTTGTTGGATCCACCCCACAGGTGGCTGAAGCGGAAGTGCCCTGAATAGGTAAAGAACCTGCGGCAAAACCGTCATCTTGACCGCAGCAATTCTGCCCAGCCAGGAGAGTGTGCTACGGTTCCAGCGTCCAAGTTCCTCCCGGATCCTTCCTCCCAGAGCGGCATAGTTGGCCTGCACCATGGCCGGCAGGGTGTTGGCCAGCTGGATTCCAAGATATGGCACCCGGTCTGACGACCAGTGCAGGGGAAAAAGATCTTGCAAGTAGGCTTTAGTGGACGGCCTAAGCGACAGATCCAGGGCCACAGATTTATCCACGTTCATCTTAAATCCTGCAATGGCGGCAAAAGTGTCTAATTCCGCAATGCAGGCTGGAAGGGCCGTTCGTGGGTTGTCCAAGGACAATATTACATCGTCAGCATAGAGGCTGATGGCGTGATGGAAGCCGCCAAACTTCACCCCTGTCACCAGGGGATTCTGCCGTATCCGCTGGGCAAATTGCTCCATATATAGGGCAAAGAGCAGGGGTGACAACGGGCACCCCTGCCTTGTAACCCTCTCAATGGTGAAGCTCCGCGAGCTATATCCGTTCACCCGCACTACCGCCGTAGGGAATTTATAGCAATTAAATACTAGGGAGCGGAACTTTTCACCAATGCCTACTTTCGCTAGGACCCGCTCTAGGTACGGCCCGTGCACTCGGTCAAATGCCTTTTCGGCGTCGACCGCTAGCATCATCCTCTCTCCGGGTATTCGGGAGGCTTTTTCAATAAGGTGGACGATCCGTTTGATATTATCCACCATCTGCTGGCGATCTAGCTTTTTAAAATTGCCCTGATTTTGTATTTTATTTTATTCTGATTTCTTATTTGTTCCCCTGTTTTTAGCAGGATTTGGCTGGGTTTCGTCCCCCTCCCTCTCACTGCATTTAAAAGTTTGTATCACCGCCGTTTTGGCGGGTCCGGGTCCCGGGAGTGGTCCATGTGGGCGCCATCTTGCCTTGGGCTCGTTATTCTATCTACGGGCGCCATTTTGGAGCATTCTCGCGCTCGCGCTGGGATTGGGACGCCTACTTAAGGCGGATTCACCTTCCAGGCAGCCGTGACAGGTTGTAGCATTGCTGCGCTCGCGCTGCTGATGGCGATCTAGCTTTTTAAAATTGCCCTGATTTTGTATTTTATTTGATTCTGATTTCTTATTTGTTCCCCTGTTTTTAGCTGGATTTGGCTGGGTTTCGTCCCCCTCCCTCTCACTGCATTTAAAAGTTTGTATCACCGCCGTTTTGGCGGGTCCGGGTCCCGTGAGTGGTCCTTGTGGGCGCCATCTTGCCTTGGGCTCGTTATTCTATCTACGGGCGCCATTTTGGAGCGTTCTCGCGCTCGCGCTGGGATTGGGACGCCTACTTAAAGCTTTCGTCTCCCGCGCAGCGGGACGCGCAGGTGGGACGCCCTCGCTTAGCCTGAGTCGTGCCAGAGTCCTGCCCGTCTGCGCCCGTCAGCGACGAGGAGGCGCGAGACGTGGTAGGGCTCTGTTCCTTTGCTTTTTGGTTGCTACTTTATCTGGCACGCCTTAGCAATGTTTAAGTACACTCGGGCTGATCTGTTAACAATTGGGAAAAGGGTTGCGGTCTGCCTATGTGATCCTGTGGACCCTCTATCTGGCCCATATGTTTGCGCCTGTAAGGATTGGTGCATAGAGAGCCCGACTAAGATCCGCTCACTGGAAGATGTCATCCCGACCAAGCGCAATATTAATGCAGACCGAGGCCTCCGGATCTGGAGTTTAAATGTGAGGTCATTGGCCAAACACTACCAGCTTATACGTGACCTCATCGAAAAAGATGATCCTGATCTTTTTCTTATTATCGAAACCTGGCTCCAGGATTCGGATACCGCCATTCTGAATCTCACTTTCCCATCAGACTACACGATCTTCACTCTGAATCGGACGACGAGAGGAGGTGGCATTGCCATGGCTGTTAAATCCTGCTTCCCTGCCGAATGGAAAGCTCTTGGGCTGCCTGCGTGTGAAAGCGCCCTCTTTAAAGTGGCTTTTAGCCATCATTTTACGTTTAGCGGTCTGCTTATTTACCGCCCACCTGGCAATGACTCTGTCTTCAAGTCCGCTCTTGCCGATATGGTAAGCTCCTTAGCGCTTGACTGTGCGAATTTTAACATCATGGGTGACCTTAATATTCATTTTGACAACAGGTCGTCCACTGCAGTTAACACCTTGCTAGCGGATCTTGAAGCTCTTCAACTGGTCCAGTTAGTTACTCTTCCCACCCACACTGGAGGTCATATCCTCGATCCCTTTTTTTCCACTCTTGAGAGGGTGAAGGTGTCTGACCCGATGTTGATGGGATGGACGGATCATTTGCTAGTGGAAGTCTTTTGTCCTATTCACGATAAGCCATTTAAACCTGTGGATAGGCTAATTTTCAAAAGGCATTGGCACAAGCTTAAACTTGAAGAGTTCTATAGACTGCTGGAGCAGAAACCCCTGAGCGCTTTTTTGAATGTGGATCATGGTTACCATCTATTTTGCACATGGATTTTATGCGCTCTTGATTCCCTTATACCTATGCGCTGGTCGAAAGGTCATTCAAAGTCACCCAGCCTGTGGTATAATGATTCTCTCGCCGAGCTTAAAAAAACTTGCCGGAAAGCGGAGAGGGACTGGAGAAGATCTTATGATCCTGCCCTGAAAACCTTGTATTATACCAAACTCAAGCACTATCACAGGGCAATCTGCAGAACACGGGCCGCATTCTATGCTCAGGAATTTCAATCTAGTAGTAATCCCTCTAAACTAATATTCAAGGTCTTGAAAGACCTTATGAATAAAAGAGCTACCTCGGCAGAGATCTGCACTGACTCCCACTGTGAGAATTTGGCAACTTTCTTCTTGGAGAAAGTGCAGAAAATATATCGAGGATTTGACCCGTGCCGACCGGATCCAGAGCCAGTTGACCCTAATTCTTTGGGGTACGAGATGTTGACTTTTTTACCTGATCTGTCTGCTGAGGCTTTTGACAAACTTAGCCTTAGCGTTAAATCAGGCTCTCCCCTGGATCCGCTAAAGCCAGCTCTTATTAGTACGCTTTCCCCACTGTGTCGAGCACCGATTCTTACTTTAATTAACATGTCGCTGTCCACTGGAACGGTCCCTTCTGCGTGGAAGCTGGCGGTAGTTACCCCTATCTTGAAAAAGGCAAATTCTGATCCCTTATTGCCTGAGAACTACCGCCCCATATCTCTTCTGCCATGGACTGCCAAAGTCACCGAAGCCCATGTTAATTCAATCTTATCTGCTCACCTGGCCCGTAACCAGATATTGGACTCCAGCCAAAACGGCTTCCGGCCAGGACACAGTACCGAGACCGCCTTGCTCTATATTATCGAGCATCTACGCCTGGTACTTGACTCCGGACGTACGGCAGCGCTCCTTCTATTAGATCTGAGCGCTGCTTTCGATACTGTGTCCCACCATACACTGATCCAACGCCTAGAGGGAGCTGGAGTAGCAGGCACCGCTCTTCAGTGGTTTCGATCGTTCCTTTCAGATCGAACCTTTAAAGTGGAAATACCACCCTGCCAATCTACCATCCATCCCCTGGGCCTGGGGGTCCCACAGGGCTCCTCGTTGAGCCCTACCTTGTTCAACCTATATGTGAAACCGCTAGTTGCAGTCGTCAAACAGTGGGGTTTGACGATGACCTCATACGCTGACGATACACAGCTGGCGGTGACACTAAGTGGAGACCCTGAAGTGGAGGCCCCCAGATTCCGAGCCGGACTTGTGGCAGTAGCGAGTTGGCTTCGTACCAACTGCTTACAGTTGAATGCCACCAAAACTGAAGTGCTGGTCTTGGGGAAACATGCTGAGTTATGGGGAGACCAGTGGTGGCCTCCAGAGCTGGGCATCACTCCTATCCCAGCCTTAGAAGTGAAAAATCTAGGAATTTGGCTGGACCCCGCGCTCACCTTCATAGGCCACACGAAGAAGGTTGCAGCCACCTGTTATGGTATCTTGCGTGGCATAAGGCCAGTCCTGAAATACTTCGATCCTCCCACTCGGCAGCTCGTGGTCCAAGCTTCAGTTTTATCCCGGCTGGACTACGGAAGTGCGCTGATGCTAGGGGTGAATCAAGCTGAGGCATCCAGACTTCAAAGGGTACAAAATGCCGCGGCGCGGGCCATTGTTGGTCTTCCCAGACACTGTTCCGCCTCGGGCACCATCTCGGCCCTACATTGGTTACCGGTCAGGCAGAGGATCAAGTTTAAAGCGCTCTGTCTGGCCTTTAAAATCATGAAACTTTCGTCGCCGCCGGCTCTGACTAACTTGCTTATTCCCTACATCCCTTTGAGATCCTTAAGATCAGAGGCTCTTTATCTGGCAGTTTGCCCTCGCTTTAAACTTTGCCGAATGGGTGGCCGCTCTTACCGGGTGCTTGCTGCGGCGCTGTGGAATTCGCTCCCGGTGCACATCCGAGCTTTGAATGATCTGCTCACCTTCAGGGGTGCCATCAAAACTTTCTTGTTTTCTGCTTCTGAGTAGTTGTCCCTTTTCTTTTTTTTTTTTCTTTCCTATTCCTTTTCTGTGTTATGTTATAGTACCTGTCTAAAGCGCCAGGACGCCTCTTTGCTGGGGCAGCTGCGCGCTATAAAAATAATATTAACATAACATAACATAACATCTGCCGCCCAGGTACAAACCCCGCCTGGTCAGGTTCCACGAGCCCAGGCAGATGGAGGGCCAATCGGGCTGCCAGTATCCCAGTATATAGCTTAAGATCTAAGTTTAAGATCGATATCGGCCTATAGGAGCCGCACTTGGTCCTGTCCTTCCCTGGCTTGGGAATCACAGTAAGAGATGCTCGCAAAAGATCGGGTGGGATAGCGCCAGGTGTTGAGAATGAGTTAAACAGGCGGGTGAGGATCGGCGCTAGCGTTGTGCAAAATGTCTTGTAGAAAAGGGACGTGTAGCCGTCCGGCCCAGGGGCTTTGCCATGCCGAGATCACTTCCTCAATGCGAATGTCCCTTTCTAGGTACTCCGCTTGTGAGGGCGCCAGCGAGGGGAGTGTGACCGAGTCTAAATAGTCCGTTGTCGCGGTATTGTCCGGGGGATCCCCAGTGTAAAGATCCGCATAGAACCTGCGGAAGGTTTCTGCAATATGGGCATCTTCCGTGACTAACGTCCCGTCTGACTCAGAGATATCTTTCACCAGCTGCTGCTGGCGTGCTACTCAGAGTTTATGGGCCAGAAGTCGGCCGCACCTGTCTCCTCCTGTATAGTAAGTGTGTCTCAGACGCAGTGCCGCGTACTCCGCACGGTCCATATCTAGGGCCTCTAGAAGTTTCTTCGCAACTTTAAGTTGCTTCCAGATCCTGGGAGCCCCTGTACGCTGGTGCATTTGTTCAAGTTCTTGTACCCGCTGGGTGAGCTCGTCCCTTTTGTTTTGCCGATCTTTGTTTTCCGCCGAGGAAAGGGCCAAAAACTCCCCTCTAATTACAGCCTTCATGGCCGCCCATTGTGTCGCCAAGGATGTGTCGGTGTTGGCATTGTGCGATAGATATTCGTGGATAGCGTCTGTAATGTGCTTAACTACCGTCTTTCGGTGCAGTAGGGTGTCTCTGAGGCGCCAAACCCTAGGTGGGCAAGATATAGGCGGTAGACTGAGTGTGGTGGAGACCGGCGCATGGTCTGACAAGGAGATTACTCCCATCTCCGTTGCCGTAGCCAAGGCGCACACCGGCTCTGTGACCAGGAGATGGTCTAGTTGCGCGTATGTTTTATGTGCAGTGGAATAGTAAGAATATTCCCTGTCCGTGGGGTGCGCGCGGCGCCAGAGGTCGTGAAGACCCAATTCCGCCATCTGTTCCTTACACCCAGTGGAGAATGCCCCTGCTTGTGGAGTACGTTGTGCGGACCTGTCCAGGAGTGTGTCAAAGACCATATTGAAATCCCCTCCCAGGATGATGTGTCTATCTGGTGTGGCTCAAGTCTAACAATCGGGGCTAGGCGCACAGCAAACGTTAATGGTTCTATCAGAGAGTTTGCAAGTATTTAAAGGATTTTTGAGGTGCTCCTGCAGGTATCGCAACTGTTCGGATGCGACTGGAATTAGAGACAAAGTTGAGTATGCTACAGGAATGTAGGCATATCCCTGCGACGGGCACACTGACTCAGGTTCGAGGACACCAAGGATGGTGCGACGAATTCCAATAAAGTTCAAATCAAAGAGTTATCTTGTGAAGTTTTCAGTTTATTATCCATTTCATTCGTTCCTCATGGAAATTCATATTTTCATCATCCTTTCTCCACCTTAACTCCGCTTCAACTCCGCGGAGCCATTGAACCTGACACCCTCATGTTGCCATGAGACGCTGATATCCTAAGTAAGTGGTTTATAATCGCTACCGTTTTTCACCTTGTCAAGGACATAAGTCTCAGACAACACTGAGCAGCCCGTTTATTGAACTCCACCGCACCGCACTCGTCCTTTTCGGTTTTAACTCGTTAAAGTCACGAGCCCAGTCTCTTTCACTCGTTTTCTAACCTGGACACATCAGCCTTGTTCCATTCACCTGTCCACTCACCAAAACACGCCACCATCAGAACTCTTCCTTCCGCATGATATTCACTTAGTCTCCTTTTTCACTACGTGGGTCTCGTAAGCGCATGAATGCATGACTGCATGAGATCATTCAACAGCTATAGCCTGGTTTATCCAGGATCCTCATTGATTGATACTTCGTTTATTCTTTCTGTTGTAGTGCTCCTTGACAAAGGACCTCCAGTCCGAAATGCATTGGAGTAAATCCAGCGTCATATAAAGATCTATTTACTTACCGTGATGTTTCATATGATGAAAATATGAATTTCCATGAGGAACGAATGAAATGGATAATAAACTGAAAACTTCACAAGATAACTCTTTGATTTGAACTTTATTGGAATTCGTCGCACCATCCTTGGTGTCCTCGAACCTGAGTCAGTGTGCCCGTCGCAGGGATATGCCTACATTCCTGTAGCATACTCAACTTTGTATCTGGTGTGGCTGTAATGTCCATCAAGGCTGATCTTAGGAAGCGTTCCTGCTGCTCGTTAGGGCTATATAAGGATCCAATCGTAAATGCCAGCCCTCCTATCCTGTATCTGTATGCCAACAACCTCCCCTTCGGTTCCGCGCACTTGTATAATACCTCTCCTCTAAAAATGCCTCGCCACTAGAATCGCCACCCCTGCTGTCTTGGTGGTGCTAGATGAGAAAAATTGCGTTGGGAATTTGTGAGAGCGCAACCGATGGCAGTCGCGAGATAGCAGGTGGGTTTCCTGTAGCAGGCAGATGTCTGCGTGAGTGCTGTCTAAGTGGGATAATACTGCACGCCGCTTAACCGGGTTATTTAGGCCCCGCACTTTCAGGGTCAAGACCTTAATGATTATGGCTGTCATTTAAACTGATGTGACCCATAGCGCTGAACCTCAGTCTGACCGAAGTAGTGTGTGTGATTGCGTCGAGGGTAGCTAAAACTTGAGCACTGCACTGGACGGCCCACCCTCCCCACCCGGTTCCCTCCCTAACCCCAACTGCAGTGTCCACAACATTCCCACCCATCCCCGGCCCTCCCCTCCCTTGCCCTCCTCCCCCCTCCCTTCCCCCAATTTGAAACTCCCAATTGCATACCATAGTCTCGTGCCTGTCAACAACCAGTGCAGGTCCGTAGAGAGTCATCACAGTGGGAAATGTGGCCGTGGAAACCCTTCTGGCTCCCCGCCCCTCCCCCCCTCAATTAAGTAGAAGAAAGAAGGACTTCTCCCCCCATAAATGCTGCTTAGGAAGGCTCAGAGGTGTCTCTAACCACCTCTTGGATAGCCGCTGCCCGTTCCTGTGCAATTGTCTCCGGGTCGGGCCTGATGCGCACCCTTGAGCGTCGTCTTCTTCGGACCCGATGCCATCCATCGCGAGAGCGCTGTGTGGGGCCATCCTGAGATCCATGTGGTGAAGCTTCTCTGGATACCGCTTCTTCATGGAGCTCGAGCTGCAGCAGGGAACAGGTGTCACTGAGAGAGCGGAGCTGATGCAGTTTCCCCTGCCATTTAAATATAATGCGGTCCCGGTCCAGGGAAGGCATGGCTTGGCAGTTCGGGCTAAAGAACGGTGATGGATCAAACCCAGATCTTTTGACTGGGTGTGAGTGTTTGATTGGTTCTGATGCTCCGTCCATCACCACCCCCTTTTGTACCGCTTGTGGCCGCCATAAGTGTGGCAGGGTATGCTCAGACGTGAGTCCCTTGCTCACTTTGCCACTGGATTCAAGCAAGCCGGGCTGAAGATGGCTGGAATGCCAGAAACCGGTCCTCGGAAGCTTGTTTCCGGTCCAGGGAAGGCATGGCTTGGCAGTTCGGGCTGGACTGTTCCCATGAGGCACAGGGTCAGACTGATTTGCATATAGCCATGTCTGAACTGGGGTGGCAGAGTGGGCTAAAGAACGGTGATGGATCAAACCCAGATCTTTTGACTGGGTGTGAGTGTTTGATTGGTTCCGATGCTCCGTCCATCACCACCCCCTTTTGTACCGCTTTTGGCCGCCATAAGTGTGGCAGGGTATGCTCAGACGTGAGTCCCTTGCTCACTTTGCCACTGGATTCAAGCAGGCCGGGCTGAAGACGGCTGGAATGCCAGAAACCGGTCCTCGGAAGCTTGTTTCCGGTCCAGGGAAGGCATGGCTTGGCAGTTCGGGCTGGACTGTTCCCATGAGGCACAGGGTCAGACTGATTTGCATATAGCCATGTCTGAACTGGGGTGGCAGAGTGGGCTAAAGAACGGTGATGGATCAAACCCAGATCTTTTGACTGGGTGTGAGTGTTTGATTGGTTCTGATGCTCCGTCCATCACCACCCCCTTTTATACCGCTTTTGGCCGCCATAAGTGTGGCAGGGTATGCTCAGACGTGAGTCCCTTGCTCACTTTGCCACTGGATTCAAGCAAGCCGGGCTGAATACGGCTGGAATGCCAGGAACCGGTCCTCGGAAGCTTGTTTCCGGTCCAGGGAAGGCGTGGCTTGGCAGTTCGGGCTAGACTGTTCCCATGAGGCACAGGGTCAGACTGATTTGCATATAGCCATGTCTGAACTGGGGTGGCAGAGTGGGCTAAAGAACGGTGATGGATCAAACCCAGATCTTTTGACTGGGTGTGAGTGTTTGATTAGTTCAGATGCTCCGTCCATCACCACCCCCTTTTGTACTGTTTAAGATGCCAGCATCAGTAAAAACCATGCTCTTATGATCATACAAGAATTACAGTTCCCCATTGTCAGGACAACAGTTTTGCATTCGCTGTCCGAGCCAGCCTATGTGGTGATGGGGACTACCAAATGAAGAATGATGATGGTACAATGGTTGTAAGATCAATGACTTCGAGCAGGTGAAACCTAGCCCAATTAAGGTAAGAGTTTAGTAATTCAGAATCTTTTAGCTTCCAGTTTGAAAGCAGTTTTTGAGGATATTCTGCGTACTTCCAGAGAAAGGGAGATCTATATCTTTGGGGCAGCGCTGGAGAAGGCTTGGTGACAAGTTCTCTTTTTGCTATGGACGAGTGCTTTCAAAAGGAAAGTGTTAGCGCTTCTTGAGGCTCTACCACCACAGGGTAATTAAAGCTTTTGCGCTAGGTACCTGGGAGTTTTGAAATGCATGACCTTGTGCATCAGAACAGCAATCTTTAACTTAATTCCAGCTTCGTAGGGCAACCATTTAAAGGATTTTAGGACTGGGGATATGTGCTTATTTCGTTTGCTACCTGTAACCAGTCTAGCTGCAGCATTCAGTGATGCCCTTAGTGGAGCCAGGGTGTATTTGGGAAGGCCACAGAGCATAGCGCTGCTGTAGTCTAGCCTCGGTAAGACATGCGCTTGGACCACCTGCTTGAAATCAGATTGTGGAAGGAATGGGTTGATATTTTTAAGTGTCCTCATCAATTGATTAGCTCCCTTATCCACATTGCTGATGTGATTTTTCATATTCAGGTGCTTGTCCAGGGTATTTCCAAGAGATTAGGCTGAGTATGATGAGAGGGGTGCAGTTGAAAGCAGTGAGGTGAATGAGCCAACGGTCTGGCTTGGAGATATGGTTCAGAGGAGAGATGAGAAGGAATTTAGTTTTGTAGGTGTTGAGCAGGAGATGGTTCTCAGTTAACCAATTTTGAGTAGACGTTAGGGTAGTATTCAGTGAGATGATGTTATCCGGGGATGAGATTTTTAGATAAAGTTGCATATCGTCCACATACATATGGCAAAGAATGTTTGTGGAATGTAGTTAATTAGCTAGTGGTTCCGAGAAAAGGTTGAAGAGGCTAGGAGAAAGGGATGATCCTTGGAGGACACCCATGAGTACTGGAAAAGGTTGGGAGAGGGAGTGGTTTGCCTTGACTCTTTGTGATCTGTGGTGAAGGAAGGACGAGAACCATTGTAGCCCCCGACCCGTGAAACCCATCCTGATCTTCAGAATGGATAGGAGGTTGTCATGATTAACCGGAGGAAAGGTTACGGAGGATTAGGAGACAGGAATCATTTTGGTCAAGCATTTTTAAAATGTCATCCATCACATGAGTGAGAGCCGATTCCGTACTGTGCCCCTTTCGAAAGCCGGATTGATGCTGGTCTAGGAGTTGGAAGTTCTCTATGTGAGCACAAAGTTGGGATTGTACGCATTTTTGGTAGGAGTTTGGCTAGGGTGGGGATGTTGGAGATAGGGCGGAAGTTATTGAGGTCAGCTTTATCTGCGTTCGTTTTTTTTAGTGTAGGTGATACCTGAGCTGCTTTTAGGCAGTCTGGGATCATGCCTTGTGATAGAGAAGCATTTACAATCCTTGTCCAGCTGTGGATGAGTGCATTCTTGATTTCTTTGAAGATGGCCGGGATAACGGGTCACTGAAGTAGTTAGATGGGTTGATATTCTGAAGAATCTTGTTGTTTTTTGTAAACAGTTTTTATTGATGTTATGCAGGAAGAAAAGATAGATCATCTCTACGAAGCATATCATAGTACAATATACAATACAGATATCAATGAGATAATCAATCCGATAATTACAGGAGTATTTCTTTTCTGTTGAAAATAAAGCACGTTACATAGATCATCAACTATGATTAGCATTATATACAATCAGCACTGCCGGTGCTGTCCACCGCGATCAATAGCCACTTATCTACTTTGCATAGATGATGTGTAAAGTGTCTTGCACATCGAATTATCATTATTAAACTTTTTGTAACAACACTACATTTCCCCCGCCCCCCTCCCCCTGGTATACTTGCACTCATTCAATGTCATACACATGTCGGCTTGATGTATAAGCTAGTAAAATATTGAGTGTTGTCACAATAGCAGTGCGTTTGGTTTCCTGTTTACAGTAATGTGTGCAGCCTAAGATGTCCCTGTCCTACGTGCTTTCAGCAGGCAGGTCACCGCAGCATTACAGTGTGAAACGATTAGTGATCATCCTGGCGGTCGGAGTCACGAGTTCCTCATAAGGAGGATCCTTCACTTTTGAAGTCTAGCAGCAGCTTCTGCCAATCCAGTGATATCGGCGTCTTTCTTAGTCCTCTGTACTCTTCACGCTGCAGCTCAGCCCCCTCAGCTTTCCCCCACTTCACTACGTCGCTGTGCCAATCCCCTGGGTTCGGAGGTCTAGTGGATTTCCATCGAGCCGTCACTGTCCTCTTAGCTAGGAGTAAGGCCAAGTTGACAAACCTTGACATCATGCTCTTCTTTTTGTCCCTAGTGCCCAGTCCTAATAGACAGTATTTCGGGTGGTCATAGGGTCGTCCAGGAATAATCGTGGTCAGTAGTTTGTACACCAAATTCCAGTAATGCCCCAATTTGGGACAGGACCATAGCATATGCAGTAATCCCGCATCAGGGTCGTGACATCTCGGGCAAGTATTTGCGGCATCCGGGTACATAGCGTGCAAGCGACGCGGGGTAAGGTATGCCCTATGTATAATCATAAGTTGTATGAATTTGAACTTAGGGTTGCGTGATACCCGCCTGGGGTATTTTAAAACCCTGTCCCATTCCTTGTCAGAAAAGCTCCTATTAATGTCTCCCTCCCATTTGGTACGTAAGGGCTGCAGGGTAACCGCTCGTTCATTGCGTATACCATGCGTGAGCCACTTCGTCAAGCGCTCGCCACTGCCCATTAAATATTGTAGTGTTGGGAGCGAGTTCGTGGGGGGTTCTGCTCCAATATGCGTCCAAGTGGTGCGTATGTAATGCGCAACGTGAGCGTGCAATAGAAATAACGCACCCGTGGTTTGGTGTGTATCCACAAATTCCGCATGGGACATTAGCTGTCCAGCAGCGAAGAAGTCTCCCAATGTTGTGACTCTGGCGTCAGCCCAGCATTGTATCGCACGGGTAGTGAGGACTCCGGACTTGGTGGGCAAACCAAGAAGGGGCAAAGTGGGCGCATAAGGCGCACGGGTCCCCATGTATCTTGTGGCGCTGCGCCAGCAGTTGATTGCCAGGCGCAGTAAATGCGGTGTGGAGCAGGGGGGGGCAACCCCGGGGAGCATTAATCTATGTATTAGACCCCTGTCTCTATCCGCTAGGGTCATTCCAATCTCATGCAAATTACGCCCTGCCAGCCAGTAAGCTAACCATTGTAATTGGCAGGCATAGCTATAGGCTCTCATATCAGGAACTCCCATGCCACCATGTGCAGTAAGTAATTGTAATTTGGCCAATCCTACCCGGCGCCTCCCCCCGCCCCAAATCAGCTCAATAAGGATAGTGTTAAGAAGTTGAAAAGTACGCACTGGGATGAGAATAGGGAGATTTGTGAAATAATATAAAAGGCGTGGCAGGACCACCATTTTGGTAATGGCTATCCTCCCCGCTACGGACAGCGGCAGAGAAGTCCAGAACTGGGTCTGCGACCTTAGAGATGTTATAGCGCGGCCTAGGTTGCCATCCAGGAGATCCGCCTTGTTCCTGTATATATTAATACCCAGATACTTAAAAGTAGTGGGGACAATGCGAATCTTGTAGGGGGCAAAGCATATCTGGTCATCCCCACCTGCAGCATCGAAGCGGTAACCATACGACTTGAGCGCATTAATGAAAAGGCCCGGAATCGCGCTGAAGGAGTCAAATATGTCCGGGAGGGGGGCCGGCACGGCAGATATATCATTGAGGTACAATATAATGTCGTCGGCGTACGCCGAGACTACGTGGCGAATCCCATTACGCATTATGCCTCTCGGGAGAGCGGACAGTCTGATTCTATGTAGTAGGGGTTCCAGTGCCAGAATAAACAGCAAGGGCGACAGCGGACAACCTTGCCGCGTGCCACGTGCTATTTTGAACGGACCAAAAATACATTTTCCCGTGGGCGCACGCACCGTCGGGTCTGTGTATAAAAGTCGCACCCACGCCAGATATTCCAAGGGCAAACCAAAACGCGCCAGGGCAGTAAACATATAATCCCAATGCAGGGAGTCAAAAGCTTGTTTTAAGTCTAATGAGATGCAACCCTCCTCGCTGCCCAGGACCTCAGCATCCAGCATTATTTGGTGTAACCGCCGAAGGTTAAGCGCCGTGCTCCGCCCGGGGACAAACCCACATTGGTCCGTGTGAATAAGTTGTGGTATATATTTATTTAGACGTGTGGCTAGTAATTTACTAAGGACCTTATAATCTGAATTTAAGAGTGACAGCGGTCTGTAATTATGCATGTGAATGGCCTCCCTGCCTGTTTTTAGGAAAGATACTATGAGCGCCTGTAACGTCGTGCACGGGAGTGCGCACGCCGTTAGAGACTCCTGGAAGAGCAGCAACAGTTGTGGTGCCAATAGATCAATATATGTGGCATAGAACTCCGCGGGTAGACCGTCAATCCCGGGAGGGCGTAAGGGTAACCTCCACCCATTCTGACGCCTCTTCCATAGAGTCAAAGAAATAAGATTTCTGTTCGTACATAATCTTCAGCCTCGCCGGCAACAGGAGGGCATATTTAATGTTGCGGTCTCTGAGGCAGCGTTTGACCCCCAAGAATGTTGCTCTAGTTCGCTGGACTGTAGGCGTAAAATCAGGGTATAGTGATACTGTTCTGTTTTCATAAATCACCGGCGCTTTGTTCCTGGCGGTCTTAAGGATCGCATCTCGGTCTTTATAGTTGAGGAGTCTCGCGATCAAGGGGCGTCACCTTGAACGCGTCCCATTCGATCAGTCGGGTGCTGGCCGTGCCTGAATTACAAACAAAGTATGTGACAATCGCTTCCGAAAGTGCCGATCTGAAGACCGGATCTTCAAGCGCATCTGGCTGTAATCGCCATGTCGGAATTGGGGTCGGGATTTTCCCACACTGTATTGTCATCTCCACAGGGTTGTGATCAGACAGCGTTTTCCCCATGTGCACCACAGATAGGACAGAGTTCACTAATGTGTTGGAGCAGAGGATCCGGTCAATTCTAGTGTGCAGTTTGTGCGGGGGTGAGTAATAGGTGTATTCCCTGTGCCTCTCGTTCTTACATCTCCAGGCATCACATAGCCCCCAACCCACCGTCCAAGTCACCAGAGCGTCCGCCTGTTTCCTACTTTCTGCTGCGTGTAGGGGGGGATGTGACCGGTCCAATGATACATCTAATACGGCATTGTAGTCTCCCCCTAGTAGCCAGCAGCAGACAGACCAATCCGCCAAAACCCCACTGAGTGTCTCCAAAAAACGCGCCTGATCTGTATTAGGGGCATAAACACATCCCAGCACTACTTGTATGCCATCCAGTATCCCATGAAGTAGCACATAGCGGCCCTCTTTATCTATGCGTTGTTCTAGCAGCTTGAAGGGGACATTACCTCTCAACCATATCGCTGCGCCTCGAGGAAAGGCAGATTACGTGGTAGTAAATATCTGACCTTTCCATTTCTTATGGAGCTTGGATGCTTCAGCCGCGTTAAGGTGGGTTTCTGCAGACACACAATGGAGGCCCTACGCCTGTTCAGCTGCGCTAGTACTCTATGGCGCTTGTGTATTGAGCCTAGGCCTCGCACATTCCAGGTGCATACATTATTAAGTGTTATACGTCAACATCGCAGTAATATCTCCTGCACCACACACTAATTACATTCAAGCCATACTGCGAAATGTCTCTACAAGGCAAAGCACTGTGTACCACATGAACTACCCAATACCAGGTTTCCTCCCTAGAACTAGAAGGGACCAAACAAAAATCAGCAACCCAACAGGGGTTATTCAAACTAAGCACAATCTGCATTTGCACATGGGGTGATATCAAGTGCCTGCACCTATACATTCAAGTACATTGCTAAGACTGATTAGCAAAGGTGCCCGATAAACAGAAACGTTCCAGGGGTCGAACGCCCCTACAGTGTTCAGTATCCACTTGTCCCATAGTATACATTACCACCTGGGCTCGCCCCGCAGCAATAATCAGAAGTCATTCGCCATCTGCGCAGTGATAGTCGGGAACAGCAGCTGGCTATCATCCGATGTAGAGGATGCAGATCGATCACTTGGCGATTGCGTCACATGAGTACAGCTCCCCGCATCATGGGCCGCTAGGGCTGCCGCTGTAAGAATGGCGTTTTCCTTTCCAGTCGTCTGTAGTTCCGGCGTCGGTGCAAGTATTGGCGCTGTGTCCTTCAGCGTACCTTCCTGTCGGGGTCGATCCGGTCCCTCCGCCATGACAGATCGAGTCGAGCGCGGGGAAGCCAAGAGGTTTTGCCACGCGGCGGGCGTAAGGGTAACCTCCACCCATTCTGACGCCTCTTCCGGAGAGTCAAAGAAATAAGATTTCTGTTCGTCCATAATCTTCAGCCTCGCCGGGAACAGGAGGGCGTATTTAATCTTGCGGTCTCTGAGGCGGCGTTTGACTCCCAAGAATGTTGCTCTAGTTCACTGGACTGTAGGCGTAAAATCAGGGTATAGTGATACTGTTCTGTTTTCATAAATCACCGGCGCTTTGTCCCTGGCGGCCTTAAGGATTGCATCTCGGTCTTTATAGTTGAGGAGTCTCGCGATCAAGTGGCGGGGAGGCGCTCCCAGTCGGGGCGGCCGTGAGGGCACCCGGTGGGCCCGTTCCACACTGTATAGAGGTGTAAGGGCTTCAGGGGGGACCATATTTCTGAGCCAGTCCTCCACAAATTGCGTAGGGTTGGATCCTTCGCTGCGTTCCGGAATGCCCAAAATTCGCACATTATTCCGCCGGGCCCTCCCCTCTGCATCATCCGCTCTCTCCTGCAGCCCCCCGATCTGGCGCGTTAGTTCCTCCAGGCGCATAGAGTGCTCCATCTGCTGCGGGATTAAGTCATCCAGCGCAAGTTTGTGAGCCGTTACTTTCTCCGCCAGCTTATTATGGTCGGCCTTCAGGAGGCTCATTCCCGTGGACATAGCGTCCATGCGTGATTCCAACACTTCACGAGAGGCTTTGATTTTGTGCAGTATTAAGTCCAGCTTAGCGTCTCGCGGGTCTTGGCCCGTGGGCGGGATAACGTCGCTTCCCAGTGAGCCCAGTGGGTCCTCCGAGTCAGTAGACTGTGTGTTAGTTCCTGAAGCGGCATCTGCCGGTTTGGCTCTTGGGCGCCCCATGTCGCTCCAAAGGTTCACTCCGCGCCGCTGCACCAGTCCGATCAGTTGTAGCCGTATCGCACCCGTGGGCACCTCGGCTAGAGACTAACGTGCTTGATTGGGTTCAGAGAGCAGCAAGTCAGCGCCTCGTCCTGTGCTCGGGATGATAACAGGATCAATAGTCCAAGACTCAGCCAGACCACACCAAAGTCCCGCTGCCCCACCCCTATCCAGTGTCATGCCCCAACTTCCCTCCTACACTGTACCTTTAATTGCATTCCCTATTTAAGACGCTAAGAACAACAGAACAACGCTTTACGTTCTTGCGTCTAGCTCCTTCCGTTTGGGTTCCGTCCCGTTTCTGTATTGCCTGACTTCCGGTTTTGCGATGTTTTGTTCCGTTTCGCTTCTAGAGTGATTCCTGCCCTCTCGGCAAGGTGTTGTGGGCTTCCGCATCCATTGCTCCTTCAGCGGAATCCTGGTTATGTGACGTCTTTCCACCTGACGTCCACTTTTGCGGTGGTTACAGAGTTTGCTGTAGTCGTCCGTATTTCCCCTTCTTTGAGCCCCGCCCGGCGGCCGGGACCTTCTCCGCCATCCGGCTGGGTTCAGCTTCTGTTTCCATTTCAGTGCTCAGGTGCTCCGCCCGGCGGGCGGGTTTGATCTCTGCCATCCGGCTGGGCTCCCTTACAGTTCACTTAGATAGTGAGGTTCCTTTCCTTCCCCCTCCTATTTGTTCCTGGTGCTTCGCCTGGCGGCCGGGATTGTCTCCGCCATCCGGCTGGGCACTGCTAATTAATTTGGTCATATTATTCCTCACTTGTTGCTGGATCCTCCTGTGCACTTCATCAGTTCCCCCATTCCTTGGCCAGCTACAGATTATTTCTGGGGCTCTTGCGTGGACCTGAGTGTGGTACATATTCAGGCGACTCATCACAGAATCACGGTAACCGCGCTGTGCGCTGCCTTACAATATATATATATTATTTGTGACCAATTGTGAGAGAACCTGAATGTATTTCTTGTTTAACAGATATTAATGCAAGATTCATGGTATTGGCTCAAGCTCATATCCATACCTACAGGAATATTGGATGTTTTCCCAGTATCCTTCAAGAACATACAGAGTGAGCTTTACACTTTAGATACTTAACACTCACCAGTACAGAGTAGAAAGAGTTATTTACTATTGTTTTTTGTCATCTTTGCAATAGCTCAAGACGAACACCTTATTTTATCCTACTTATCAGTTCTCCAGTCCAGACAATCAATTGTGGTATGTAGTGGTCTTACATGTATCATAGACATTGTGTATATTTATATTGTGGTTAGCAAAGATAGACTGTAATACTTATCTTCCTTTCCAGCCTACCTGTTACCAAGCATCCATTCTGAAGTCCACCATCAAGCTCTATTTTTTCTCCCCCAACCTTTCCTTGTTTTGTCTCCCTGTTTTCCCCTGGCGAGCCATTCGATACTCTAGTGTTTGATAGAGTCGGAAGGCCGTAGGGGAAGGCTGAGGATTACTCTCCGGATTCCTGACGCTCCTGCGGAACCTGCTTGGAAATCATTACAGAACGTAAAGCCCACGTGGTGTGTTCTGCCCGAGCGTCATGGATCTAGAAGCAGTCTCCCTAACAGATTTAGCTGGCATGTTAGGAAATTTGCAGGTTGAAACTCAGGCTTTGATTGCTTGGGTAGATACTCTGCAAAGACAACAAACTGCAGGGGCTACAGGTGGAGGTACATCAGTAGTACAGGTCACTACACCTCCTTCCATTCCTCTAGCACCCCCTGAAAGGTATGCAGGGGACGCGGCGCGAAGCGCCGCCTTCCTTAGTCAATGCCAGTTGCATTTTTCTTGTAAGGCTAATTGCTTTCCCTCTGATCAGGCTAAGGTAGCATTTGTAATATCATATCTAAGTGGTTCTGCTGCTGATTGGGCCATACCTTTAGTGGACAGAGACGACCCACTATTACATAGTTACACAGCATTCAGGAGGGAATTCCGTAAACCGTTTGATAGACACATGTATACCCATTGTTCTGATACTGAATTGTTAAGTCTTAAACAGGGAAATCAAGATCTCGTTGCTTACATAACATAATTCTGCAGACTGGTGGTTGAATCCAACTGGCCGGAAGAGAAACGCAGTACAATGTTCTACAGGGGCTTAAGAGACGATTTAAAAGACGCTCTCTCACAGATAGTTGACCTACCAACATCCTGTACAGATCTTATTGATTTGGTAGTTAAAATTGAACACCGAATACAGGAAAGGAAGAAAGAGAGAGGAAAGTTCCAAGCCAGATATGTTCCTATTAAAGAGAAAAAGAGTACTTCAGAGAAAACCAACGATGATAGTGAGCCCATGCAGATAGGCATAGTAAGAGGACCATTGATGCCCGAAGAAAGACAGAGAAGAAGAACGCTTAGGCTCTGTTTGTATTGTGGCAAGGCAGGTCACTTTTTAAAGGACTGTCCTATTAAACCTACACAATCAAAGTACTCGGGAAACTAGGAAGCCTGGGATCTTGTGAGACGAGGATCCCGGGTAGGTCTGGCCTTACAGTCTCATCCTCTGATTATACCACCAACCCCACTAATCATCTATATGTGTCTGCATATCTGACTCAGGGAGAAAATGGACTACATGTTTTAGTAATGATAGATTCCGGGGCATCTGGGAACTATATGGATGTGGAGTGGGCAAAAGAAAATATGATACCATGTGCAAAAAGAGAGATAGTCAGTAATGTTACCACTATAGACGGCAGCTCTCTTATCTCTGGTCCTGTAACACATCGCACAATACCATTGCACATGAAAATAGAACCCGATCACCGAGAAGATATAATGTTTGATTTAATCTGTTCTCCACAATTTCCAGTGCTCCTGGGTATTCCTTGGTTGAGGTCTCAGAACCCTAACATAAATTGGGAAACTTCTACTATAACTTTCCCCCCGTTACTTGTCCACATCTAGTAGGAGCAGCTATTGAAGAAGCATCCATCGGTATTGAAAGCAGTGAGATCAGCTCAGTCTTGCCATCTTGTTATCACGATCTACAGTCGGTCTTTGATGCTAAAGAAGCCGAAATCTTAGCTCCACATAGGGTCTACGACTGCGTATTGATCTTGAGACAGGGGCAAGAATTCCATGCAGCAGAGTCTATGCTCTCACTGAAAAAGAGAATGTGTATTTACGAGAATATTTAGACCTCATGCTTGAGAAAGGCTTTATCCGACCCTCCCGTTCCCCTGCTTCTTCATCTCTGTTTTTTATTCCGAAGAGGGAAGGGGTCTTCGTTGTTGCATTGACTACAGAAAGCTAAACGATGTCACTATAAAAAATCGTTATCCTCTGCCTCTTATAGCCTCCCTCCTTGACAGAATACGCAATGCCCACTTTTTTACCAAGTTAGACTTGCGTGGGGCATATCATCTTGTACGGGTCAAGGAGGGGGACGAGTGGAAGACCGCCTTCTGTACCAAGTTTGGACTCTTTGAGTATCTTGTGATGCCCTTTGGGCTTTGTAATGCCCCTGCGGCGTTTCAGTTTTTTATAAACGAAGTGTTAAAAGACATGCTTGCCATATATGTGATTGCATATATAGATGATCTACTGATTTTTTCCCCCTCTATGACAGAACATATACATCATGTACGTAACGTGTTGGAACGTTTACTGGAGAATCGCTTGTAGTGCAAGTTGGAAAAATGCACATTCCATACACAAGAGGTCCCCTTTTTGGGGTATGTTGTTTCTCCTTGGGGCATCCGTATGGATTCCAACAAGGTGGAGGCTGTTCTCTCATGGCCTGCTCCTCGTACCGTAAAAGAAATCCAAAGTTTTCTGGGTCTGGCCAATTTTTATAGACGGTTTATTCGGAACTTCTCAGCCCTGGTGTCGCCCATTACGGCCTTGTTGAAGAAGGGGGTCCCTTTTACATGGTCCATTGAAGCCGATTGTTCTTTTCGGCTACTTAAAGAGGCCTTCACCAATGCCCCCGTCTTGCGTCATCCGGATCCAACCCTGCCCTTTGTGGTGGAGGTAGACGCTTCCCAAGTGGCAGTGGGAGGTGTTTTGTCTCAGGCGGATTCTGTGTCAGGAGAGTGTCATCCAGTAGCCTATTACTCACATAAATTCACCCCTGCTGAATATAACTACGCTGTGGGAGATAAGGAACTCCTAGCAATTAAAAAGGCATTTGAGGAGTGGAGGCAATACCTACTGGGAGCTCGATATCCTGCTGTAGTGTATACGGATCACCGTAACCTACAATACATCAAGTCAGCTAAAGCTCTGTCCATGAGGCAATTACGTTGGTCCCAATTCTTCAGCGAGTACGATTTCACTGTTCAATACAGACCTGGGAAAAGAAACGGCAAGGCAGATGCCCTATCTAGATTGGGGTTTGAACACCCTACAGAATCAGTAGAACAGACCTTTATAATTCCCAGAGCAAATATCATAGGAGGTATACTGACTGAAGAAGATTTTGTGACTCAGGTTAAGAAAAGTCAGGCCTCAGTGGATATGCAAACTCTAGTGGGCTCCCACGAGACCTCTACTAAGGAAGGATATGTTTGTGTACAGGGGGGAGTGGTGCTGCCCTCCAGTGAGTTACAAGAACAGGTCATGACGTGGTATCATACTCATCCTGTGGCAGGTCATCCAGGGATAAAGAAAACAACCAAGGCTGTACGTGACCGTTTTTGGTGGCCTACTATGCTTAAAGACATAGAATCCTTTGTAAAGACATGTCATGTATGTGCTCAAACCAAGGTATCTCACCTAAATCCAGTGGGCTTACTCATGCCTTTAGCTTCCCCACCTGGCCCTTGGCATACAGTGTCTCTTGATTTTATAGTGGAGCTACCGCTCACTAAGATGAAGAACAATACCTTGTTAGTAGTGGTAGACTTATTCACGAAATTGGCTCATTTTGTGCCTTTGAGGAGGGTGCCCACAGCTGTTGAATTGGCACCTGTATTCATGCAACAGATAGTCCGACTCCATGGTTTCCCTTCTGTCTTGGTTTCTGATAGAGGTGCCCAATTTGTATCACGCTTCTGGAAGTGTTTATGTTCTTTGCTCCAGATAGATGTTAGGTTATCCTCTAGTCACCACCCGCAGTCAGATGGACAAACAGAGAGGGTTAACCAATGTTTCGAACAATACATACGGAATCAGGTGTTGCAATCCCTAGAGGACTGGGACGAGCTAGTAAGGTTAGCTGAGATCTCATACAACAACAGTCCACACACCTCTATCAATACCACTCCATTCTTTTGTTCTTATGGTTACCACCCTAAGTTGTTGCCTTCAGGAATCCCTACAGATAGTCCGACCCCTGCTGCTACTGATAGGATAGAGAGACTTCAAAAGGTACATAAGAATACATTAGACAGTCTCGAAATGGCAAAGGTGAGATACACGGAAGGGGCAAATTTACACAGGAGATCAGACCTATTTACACACCGGGAGATGAAGTGTGGCTCTCCACAAGATACATAGCACTAGGTGGTCCACGCAAGTTCAACCCCAAATATATAGGCCCCTATAAGGTGGTAAAAATGATTAATCCTGTGGCCATGAAATTGGAACTGCCCCCTTCATTCAAGATCCACCCGGTATTCCATGTTTCACTGTTGAAACCGGTTGAACCGGGAACTAGACTGCCTAAGAAACCCGCTCCTATAACCATTCAGGACTCTGAAGAGTATGAGGTTGAGGCCATACTAGATTCCCGAAGAGTGGGGAAGAACCTACAGTACTTGATTCATTGGAAGAGTTATGGAGTTGAGGAGCGCACATGGGAACCAGCTTCTAACGTCCATGCACCTCGGCTGGTACGTGGGTATCATCTGAAATATCCTGACAAGCCCAAACCCGGGGGGTGCATTGTGGGGGGGGTGTGCTGTCATGCCCCAACTTCCCTCCTACACTGTACCTTTAATTGCATTCACTATTTAAGACGCTAAGAACAACAGAACGACGCTTTACGTTCTTGCGTCTAGCTCCTTCCGTTTTGGGTTCCGTCCCGTTTCTGTATTGCCTGACTTCCGGTTTTGCGATTTTTTTGTTCCGTTTCGCTTCTAGAGTGATTCCTGCACTCTCTGCAAGGTGTTGTGGGCTTCCGCATCCATTGCTCCTTCAGCGGAATCCTGGTTATGTGACGTCTTTCCACCTGACGTCCACTTTTGCGGTGGTTACAGAGTTTGCTGTAGTCGTCCGTATTTCCCCTTCTTTGAGCCCCGCCCGGCGGCCGGGACCTTCTCCGCCATCCGGCTGGGTTCAGCTTCTGTTTCCATTTCAGTCCTCAGGTGCTCCGCCCGGCGGCCGGGTTTGATCTCCGCCATCCGGCTGGGCTCCCCTACAGTTCACTTAGATAGTGAGGTTCCTTTCCTTCCCCCTCCTATTTGTTCCTGGTGCTTCGCCTGGCAGCCGGGATTGTCTCCGCCATCTGGCTGGGCACTGCTAATTCATTTGGTCATATTATTCCTCACTTGTTGCTGGATCCTCCTGTGCACTTCATCAGTTCCCCCATTCCTTGGCCAGCTACAGATTATTTCTGGGGCTCTTGCGTGGACCTGAGTGTGGTACATATTCAGGCGACTCATCACAGAATCACGGTAACAGCGCTGTGCACTGCCTTACAATATATATATATTATTTGTGACCAATTGTGATAGAACCTGAATGTATTTCTTGTTTAACAGATATTAATGCAAGATTCATGGTATTGGCTCAAGCTCATATCCATACCTACAGGAATATTGGATGTTTTCCCAGTATCCTTCAAGATACTTAACACTCACCAGTACAGAGTAGAAAGAGTTATTTACTATTGTTTTTTGTCATCTTTGCAATAGCTCAAGACGAACACCTTATTTTATCCTACTTATCAGTTCTCCAGTCCAGACAATCAATTGTGGTATGTAGGGGTCTTACATGTATCATAGACATTGTGTATATTTATATTGTGGTTAGCAAAGATAGACTGTAATACTTATCTTCCTTTCCAGCCTACCTGTTACCAAGCATCCATTCTGAAGTCCACCATCAAGCTCTATTTTTCTCCCCCAACCTTCCCTTGTTTTGTCTCCCTGTTTTCCCCTGGCGAGCCATTCGATACTCTAGTGTTTGATAGAGTCGGAAGGCCGTAGGGGAAGGCTGAGGATTACTCTCCGGATTCCTGACGCTCCTGCGGAACCTGCTTGGGAATCATTACATCCAGCTGGTATTAAGGAATTGGTTCCCTGTCTCCTCCAGATGCCACGAAATACATTAATAGGAACCTCCAGGGCAATCCTGCAAATCCTAGTAGTGCGCTACAGCAGAAGGATATCACCCAGCTTCACTAGTCACGGCAGAAGTTACCACACAGCAGGCATCATCACCAAGGGGTCACCATGCTTCCAGGCTGGTAGAACCTCGCTCCCTTTCAATATGCCCCAGTCCGCCTCCTCCAGCAGTGAGTCAGCGCTGCATGCCACACCAAGGATGTCACGATGCTCCTCCCGTCCGCTGTCCCCCGGGGGCACTCACCATCAGGAGCCGCGTCTTGTAGGCGCCGATAGGGTTAGGTGTCCGTTCCCACCTCCTCACAGGCTGTAGAGAAGCCATGTGGGGTCCCTCAAGGCTCATCCCTGAGTCCGACCCTTTTTAATATCTATGTGTCGGACCTAGCCAACATTATTCGAGCAAATGGGATGAGCCTTACCTCATATGCAGACGACACACAGTTAGTCCTGTCTATTAAAAACAATGGACACAAGATGGCCAAGAGTTTTAAAGAATGTATGTTGGCAATTGGAGACTGGATGGCCTCCCACTGTCTAAAACTTAATTCCGAAAAGACGAAGGTACTCATCTTTGGACAGCTCACACCTAGCTGGTCACTAGATTGGTGGCCTGCGTCTTTCGGAACGCTGCCTATACCCACTTCCAAGGTAAGACATTTGGGAGTGGTTTTTGACGATCAGCTCAACTTTGTCGCCCATGCCAATAAAGTAGCATCTTCGGCGTTCCATAAATTACGCCTAATAAGGAAAATCATCCCTTTCCTCCCTGAAAGTGCCGGGAAAACCTTGGTTAGCTCCCTGGTGCTGTCCACTTTGGATTATTGTAACGGACTCTTCTCCAATGCCCAGAGTAGGGTACTTGATAAAATGCAAACAACACAAAACGCGGCAGCAAGACTACTTGCCAGAATTCCCAAATATAAGTCTGCCACAGATACCATCAGAAAACTTCACTGGCTTCCTATCAGAAGCAGGGTCAAGTTTAAAACCTTCTGTATAGTATACAAGGCTCTGCATAAACAGGGACCCCAGTTCCTCAGAGATCAACTGATCCTTTACGGGCCCTCCAGGGTACTGCGATCCGCCACCCTTAACAACCTAGTGCTGCCACGCACCAAGACTGTCTCCTGGGGAGACCGGCGGTTCCTGGTGTCGGCCCCGAAACTGTGGAACACCCTGCCTCAGTCAATTCGGACCTGCACCTCTATCTGGTCCTTTCGTAAACAGTTACCTGGCTGTTTAATAAGTAATTTCCTAGATCATACACAACCAGTGGAGAATCTGATGCAGATGTCATAGCGCCGAGACGCCTACGGGCAATTGTTCGCGCTTTATCAAATTTCATAAATAAATAAATAAATAAATAAGGGAGCCGGTTCCGATTCACTGCTCACAGGCGTATCTCCAGCGGGGGCCAGAGGAGCACTCCAGCGGCCGGTGTTCGCCCGCCTCCAGGGTCGTACAGCCGACGGGTCTCTGCACCGCTTACTCCCTATGTGCCGGGATCATGCAGGGCTACAGGGACACACAATTCTGATGTCGTGCAGCACTCGGGTGAGACCACGGCGGCTCCGCTCCCCGCAGCTCTACGCTAGGCTTCTCACCGAGCTTCCAGCAAGCGCTCCGTCTCCGGCGATCTCAGACCTGGCCCGTCATGGGTCCGCCCACCAGGCCCCTTCGTCACTCTAGGCCGCTGCTTTTATCCGCTACGTAGGCCGCTCCGTTCACCCAAGCGATCATCGGTCCGGGGGCGTCAATTCGGTTTCCACTACCCTCATTTGTGTGCACAGGGACCTCCGCCAGTCATCCACGTCGTGTAGGGACATCAAGGCTCACGGCCCCGCAGGATAATTAGCTGAGTGTCCGGGCGGCAAACGGAGCTCTTTCAGCTCACATCCACCATGTTCGGCGTCAGGCCACGCCCCCCTGAAGAATCTTGTTTATGTCTTTTTCACTGAATGGGGTAAAGGTGCCCCATGACGCATTGTTCTTAGTGTTCAGACTGATAGGTTAGCGCTATTCTAAGAAGTCAAGGGGTGGTGCGGTCCCAGAGGATGACAGGAGAGCCTTCTTGGAGGTGAGTTCAGTGGTGATGAGTCTTGATTTCTCAGTGAAGAAAGCAGCAAGTTTGACGCAAGAGGGTGGACTGCCTCCAGAGTCAGAGTAGTTTGGACCTTCCACTGATTGGTGTTTGACCAAAACGAAAAGTTTCTTGGGGCAGTTAGCAGCTTAATCAAGTTGTATTACTGAAGTAGTAAGCTTTAGCGCTCTTGATTTGTTTGTTGTAGAAGCTCCGAACATCTATAAGGAGTTTTAGTTGGTACAGGGAGGGTTTGGATTCCCAGGACCATTCAACAGCCCTGAGGTTGCAGCGTTCCGTGTTCAGATTGTTGTTTTAACACGGTTTGACTATTTTTGTTGGGGTGGTACAATGTCATCCATGATGTTGGAGATGGTTGAGTTGTAGGAGTCGGTGAGTAACTGAACCTCAACCAAGTCAGCTTGGGAGGAGAGGGCAGCTTTACAGTGGGCTGCTAGTTCATCTAAGTTTATTGATCTGAGGTCCCTTTTCCAAATGATTTTGTTGGTTGACCCTTCCTCTCCGACACCTCTGTTAATATAAAAGAGGATGCAGTGGTGGTTGGACCAGTCGCAAGGGGTAATGGTATCCAAAGTGATGGTCTCTCCTTTCGATAAAAATTGTGAAGTTTGCAAACCTGCCAGATTATTACTTGAGATGCTGAGACAGAGGTATTCACAGGAGGAAGGCGAAGAGGACTCCATGTGAGAAATCGAGAGTGTGTTCCTATGAATATAAGCTAGGCCACCGCCCAGCTTCCGAGCTCTGTGTAGCCTAATTATGTCATGAGTAGGAGGTCTAAGATAGGAGTGGAGGTGTGATTTAGCCAAGTTGTACATTTTTACATCAGTGCCGCTTCAGCAAGTTGGATATACCACATAGGTTGGCCCCGCTAGGGACGGGAAGTAGGGAAGTTTGATATAATTTCCAAATTCAAACAATTTCGAATTTCTGAGGAATTTCAATTTGACTCTAGGAACTGCCAATCAAATACTTTTTGCCATTGGTCCCTTTAAACTTTGGAGCAAAGTTCCCAAACATCTTGTGGTGTCTGAACAACCACAGGAGGACACTATAAGGTGGAGTAGTTTTAGACTCTAAGAGGCAGATTTACCAACGAGTTGCATTGCCTGTGCGACACAACTACTAAGTCAGATTTATGAAGCAACGCAAGGCCACCTTGCGTAGCCTAGCGTGGCTTGATAAACCTAGAGTAACGAAACACAGTGCAAATTGCTGTGTTGCGTTACTCTGTCCAAAGGAGGTATTTCGTGGGTGTAGCCTAGGTGTTCCCACGCATCCTACCATGCATTCTGGCACATTCCCAGATATACCATTACTGTCAGATCTGGGAATGGGTAAAAATGCTAAGCCTCCAGGTGTAGCATAAGGAGGAAAAATATCTCTATTTCTCCTCTTTTGTTCTGCTTTCTATGTGTGCTGCAGCACACACAGCACAAATGATTCAGGGGATTTGTTTAGTGCAGGAAGGTGTCCTGCTAAAAACACTCCTGTCTGCAAGGCAGCACATAGTGCTCCAGTGCAAGTAAACGGCAGGAATACGCGGTTTCGTGTTAAATACGGTGCAATTGTGACCATTCTCTTTCCCGCAGCATAGTGCAGCTAGGTGGCTTGCTGCACCACACTGCATAAAAGAATGATAAATCTGCCCCTCAGGATGTCTGTCAGAGGGAAACAGCAAAGTTCAGTCCAGGTGCAGTTGCCACTGGTCAACTGGCATTCTTCACAGGAACGTTCTTTTCAGGTTTTTTTTGGTTGCTGGAGCCGCCCAGGGGATCAGCCTCTTGATCTTTGGAGACCTTTCAGTCTTTGGGTTTAATGAAGGTGGGGGTCCAAACTCTTCAAGATCTTCTAACAGGTCACAGAAGCAGAGTTCAGCAGACTCAGACTTTTAGCAAGTCTGCCATTTTTCAGAGAAAGGCTGGATGAGGGTCCAGAATTATTTGGTTCACCCGCTTGTGGGGGAATGGTTACACCCTATGACACTCCCAGTTCCTCTATGACCAATGGAGTAAAGATTCCCAAGCAGTAGAAAAAAAAGTACGTTTGCAGTAGTTCCGGTTTACCTTACTGTAAACTGGCCAAAAATGCAATGTGTATTAGAGCAAGTTCTGTACGGTAAAGGTCTCTTGACGCAATAACCTCGGGCTCTGAGACTGGGGGTATGAATGGGGAGTGTACCCTGGTAATCCTAGTGACGTTCCACATCTAAGAATGACGTTCAGTTTGAAGCACTCACTATACCCACAACAAACACAGAGACAGATGCCTGGAAGGTCACAAGCAGGGTCTTTCAGTAAAAGGCATTAAGTATACAAAATTGCCTTGGCATCCTGTTCTCTCACTGGCAAGTGTTAGATGTGGCTTCACAGACACGTTAAGGAGGATTTACATTATGGTGTCAACAGGATGCCCACAGCCTCCTCTGTAAATATTATGTGGAATTCTGAGGGGTTATCTGCCCATGCAGGTCAGCCTATTGTTTGCTCCTGGGATGCAGTTCACATTTTTTTTTAAATCTATAGCCAAGCTTGAGTAGAGGCTTGGAGTTGACAAAGGATAATGCTATTTAACTTTCCGAAAGCTCAGGCATATTAATGCTAACTTTCTATTTATTATTTCTATTTATTAAACATTTGAAATCACTCTGGTTTTACACATAGAACAGCAAACTGATAATAGCCTTTAGGGACTTATTGCTTTAGGGACATTATCATGTTAATTTTTAACATGTGGCACATTTAAATACCATCCAACCTAGCGTGTTGGCTACAACACAGAGGGGTGAATTCCTAATATTTCAAAGGGAGCTTTTTACCTATTAAAAAAGATTATTATAACAACGTCATGTTTTTGCTTTGTCCTACTGAGTGGAGTGTACAATACGTGCGGCAGTCCATGCCTTGGGTGCAGTTTCTACATCATACACTATGGGCTTAGCATGCCAATAAATGATTAGTCAATGTCTAAAGGTTTTAGGGTCCAGAACACATACACTGGGCATTGATAGCAGTGCCATGTTGTGCAGAGTCTAAAAAAGCAATATATTCAGCCAAAAAGAAGATGAGCATGTAAAGAGGAGCAATTCATCATATCCAACTTGACCTTTTCTAGCAGCAAATTGAGCATTTGAACACTGTATGTACACTAATGCATATGTAAACACTTCATGAGGACATTTCTGAAAGTGTCACCTAAGTTGTTGATCCCTTGACCCCTGCTTGTAATGTTTTTTCCAGTTCAGTCCCAGTAGAAAGTATTAACAATGTGTTCTTTCACTGTATCAGGCATCAAATGAAAGCAATCACCTGAATAATACCAATGAAGATAGGCAAACATGTAAATTACAAATGTGTAACAATGGGCATAGGGATAATATTGGTATATGTGTTTTTCCATGGGTAACTGTAAATAGTGTCTACTTGGCAGATGGCTATTGTGCGAGAAGAGTCTTCTCATTTTGGAGAGGCCAAAACAAGGTATCACCTACACTTAAGAGGGGCATTTCTGACAATAATTAACAAAGAAAAAATCAGCAAAAAAGAATTTCAAGTATAGTGTAATGCGAACATAACCTTACGAAAGTGAAGCTCTGAATCTATGCTCCACTGCTGACAATTTGGAAGTATGAATATGTATCCAACCAACATAATCTCTGCAACTGAGCCTCCAAACACCAATTTCTAAAATCAACATTAAGGAAAAGAGAAATAATTCCAACTGTCTATGGGCTCATATATCCTGTATGCGCCTACAATCTTTCACCAAGAATTTGCTATTTTTCCATATGTTCCATGGTATAACTATTTCAAGTCCTGTGCTTTTAGGCCAATACATTAAGCTATTAATGTTCACTATGATATTTATATGTTTGTGTATTTTATTTTAACTTACAGTGCCTGAACATTATCCTCATAGTTTTAATGATTTATGTAGCACTCATTTTATTCTATTTAACTTTACCTCTGCAAGGGTAGAATGTGCCATCACTCATTTTATCATGAAAGGCATATGTTTAAGTTACATCCTCTGCTGACAATATTCTGAAACTCATTTTGCATTCAGAACATATTTAAAATTACTTGCATGTTTAGTGGTCATTGATACTCACAATTGCAACTAGCACCAACACTTTAAAGCTGAAAACTGTTTCCACTTGCTGTCCATCTCAGGGTTTCCACATTTTATTATTATAAATAATGAGACCAACAAAGGCCATGTTGGATAACAATATATTTTTGATCCAGTAATTGTAAGTCCACATTGTGGAATGCAAACACTGACATCACAAAATGTGTTGTACAAAATATGTCATTTTTACATTAGTAAAGAAATTGATATATACCTTGCTCAATGATGCATAAAAACGAGAAAAGTATTTTTTAAAAGACAACAAAACATTGGAGCATATCAGAGAGCAAAACAAAATACTTTCGATTTAAGCATTGTCTACATTGTTATTTAGATTTGCAATAAAATTACATGTGCTTATAAAAATGTCTACTGCATGATTAGAATTATTGGTGTCTGGATCCATTGAATTCTCTAGTGCCACCCTGTTTTCTTCACTTAAAATGAAAACATTGTCAGGGACCTGTACAGAATTGTTTACTTCAGCAGTAAATGTGTGTCCATAGTCATCAACACCATAATCATCTCCTACACAAAAGGTGTCTAACATTGAGGTGGCACAGAGCATACCACCAGTCCATAACTGTAAAGGAGTTAAGTGCCCTTCTGTACGCAAATGGTGATTACTCCATTGGTTCACAAACTCAGCAACTGCTTTATTTAGTCTTTTTAGGTAAATAAAGTGCAGTGCAAAAAGATGGACTTCATTTTGAATATCTAATATTCCATTTTGTTCCATCCAAAAGAACAAATCCTTGAAGTAACGAACAACAACTCTGTTTAACTCTGCCCACAATCGCTCAATACGTTGATTGTGAACACTTCGACCACAAATAAAACTGCCTCTGTTTAATCCTCTTCTACATATCATGTAACGTGCAACATCAACATTTTCAACACCCATGTCGCCTCTAACCCTCAATGGCAGTCCAAATCTGGATATTCCATCTCTGAAAAGATTAAGAAGAGTGCCTGCACGATTGTTGTTGCAACATTTCACATATATAATTGCTCTACTGAAGCCATCGATGCAGCCATGGAAGACAAACCTCCACCGTATCAGCTTGTGATTACTGTCAATATGCCTGATAAATAAAACAAACAAAAAACACTTTATAATGGTGAATAAATATTTCATACATTAGTGAAAAGCAAAAAAAAACACAATGACATTCATGATGAATTGAACGGATTTAGGTGCATATCTATGGGTTGGATCTCCTCTTGTGGCCACTATCCCCATACCAAAATCAATTATGTGTTTTAGTGCCCATAAAGAATTACTGGAAACACTGATTGCTGATTAATACATAAGTAAAGATGAGATCAAATCAAACCTTCTCTTTTAATCTAATTAACTTCTCCAATAGGAAGAAATTATTTTGAAGACAAGGAAGGCTCAGAGGTGAAAAAGATGTTTACGGAAAAGGGGGGGGGGGCTGAATCCATTCAACTACAAAATACATCTTCATAGGTTGCTTCAGTCACAAGTAGGGAGAAACAAAGGAAACATTTTAAATGACTCACTCTATTTTACCAAACTTACTCCCCTACCAATTTTAACGGTAGAGAACATTACCATTAAATTAGATTCACCCCTATCCTCCTGGCTCAAGGAAGCCAGTAACGTATACGCCCTGAAACAGAAAACAAAACCAGTTCATCGCCATGAACCATCACAATTGTATACAGAGGAACTAAGAAAAGCTGAACTTGGGCAATGCCAGTTATAGAGAAAATGGCAGAAACCATCTACTCCCGAGAATAAGGACATTTTCATGGTGCGACTAAAACCCTACAAGACATCAATTTGGGGGGCTAAATATGCATATTTATCAAATCAAATCCTACATGCTGGCAACAAAACTAAAGAAATACTTGATACTGTCAGCGAACTTTCTAACCCTGATCGCTCAAGTATGACTACTTGGGCTTCTTTTTCATTGACAAGATAAGGTTGATGAAAGACAGTATTCCTCCCAGCCTCCTAACTAGCACTACTGGCTCGAAAGATGTGAATTTTATAACACTCTCAGTTTTACCGGCCATCACTATAGATGACAAGTGGAAATTGATGACTAAGGTCAAATCTGGCTCTCCAAAAGAGACCTGTCCTCCACGGATCCTAAAAGAAATCTTCTCACATTTTCCCGATCCTGTGATCTCTCTGCTCAACGTAAAACTACAGCCCTTTCACTCCTCCCTTACTTAGCAAAGTTACTAAAGGCATACATTACCCAACCTTTAAGCACATTCTTAGAGGACTTCTCTTTTCTCAATCACCACCAGGCAGGGTTTTGCCCTGCCCACGCCAGAGACACAGTTATTCTCTCCGTAATTAACGATATGAAAGAAGAAACAGACACAGGAGTGACCCAGGCACTGGTTCTCTTAGACTAATCTGCGGCCTTGGCGACAGTAGAGCGCATGACATCTTAATCGAATGTGTCAGGGTCGCAAGTGTGCAGGAGTCGGCATTAAACTGAATAAAGGCATTCCGGTTGCTCAAAATCAGTAAATCTCATTCCTTTTTCCTTGTCAAAGGTAGAACTTAACTGAGGAGTACCACCCATCTTTTCAACCTCAGTATCCGCCCCCTAGTCCGCACCCTACGGGGACAGATGGTGAACATATACAAGTACGCCGATGATATGCAGTTGCTTTTCAACATCAATGACACAACAGAATCTGTAGAATGTTTCTGAAGCACCATTTATACATCTGTGACTGAATGAGTTGTCATGAGTTAAAGTTGAATTCAGATAAGACTGAAATTGTGACGCCTGAAAACAAAATGCATAGCTTGAACACTTCCATTTGGCCAGTGAAGATGGGTGAACCTCCTTCCCCCAAAAAAGCGGTCAAGAGCCTTGGGGTCATCATATAATCAATCTATGAAGCCTCAGATAAGTGCAGTAACTTTATCTTGGGTTTTTTCAGCTCTAGAAAATTAAAAAAATCAGATAATATTTTACTTGAGGCTTTTACTCAGATTATAATCGCCTTGGTCATGTCCCCATTGACTATGCAAACTCACTCTATATGGGACTTCCTAAGGGACTGAGACAGAAGCTGCATCTGGTTCCAAACCAGGCTCGTATGGTTCCACACTAAACCTCTGATGGCAAAATAACACTGTAATCCATTTGCCCAAAGGTCCTTATTTAAAACTGGGTGCATCATTTTTAAATCTCATAATGGCAACTATCCTAACTTTGTGAACTCCAGAATTCAGGACTATACACCCAAACGTAACCTTAGATTATCTCATCAAAATCTGCTTGTGGTTCCCAAGTACAACAAAAAGAGACTGAGTGCCTAAGGTTTGCATGTGGAATTCTCTTCCCCGTCTCATTAGAGTCACAACTTCCCATAGAAGCTTTAGGACCTCGCTAAAAACATGGCTATTTAGACAGGGTTATGGATAAGCTCCGAGTCCATTGCCTCTTTTGCACCAGCGCCATGAAACCTTTTTGGTGTATGTGTGCATTATAAATTCTTGGTAACATAACATACAACACATCCTTTTGCTCGGCACCAAGTCATGTAAAAATTTGACAATCAACTTCCCAATAGTCAAAAAAGGCTGCATCAAGAGCGAAAACCCAATTGCGGTTGACTTCTTTCTCCACCTCCCACTATCTTTCACCTTTTTAAATACCAAAACATATGTCATGGGTCAATTAAACAAACAGGCGATCTGAAGAAAAAACTGCAGGGACACAAACTGCTCTATCTTGAATAGAAGATCATTATAAAATTAACCAACAAAATAAATGAACCCAACATAACTTGTTTAACAGCACATTATAATGAATCCATGATGGATATGGCTAATGAAATTGTTTCTCTTAAAAAAAAGACAAAATAATCCCTCTTCTTTGTACTAATTTGCAAATATTTATATGAAAAAAGGAAAATTATTAGCACAACAGACCAAATATGAAGGTGATACACTTCCACTTTAAACAGGAAAACGTTAGCTCAAAATTAACCCAAGAAGCTTTTTGAAATTGTTAAAAACTATAGAAAATCCCAAATGTTGTTACATGCCATCAAAGAATCCAAGAGACAGTGTGAAAAAGTATCTACCTTCTTCCAGTAAAAAATAAGAGAAGTAGAACTCTCATAGTTGACACTCCTGAGATACTCTCATTCCTACTAGTCTGTGGGTCCGCACTGATATGATCTTTGTTTTATAAGATAAAACAGGCAGTTTTGAGAAAGACTGTTGCTAATCTAAGACCCTCCTGTCAATTCTGCCACTAGATATCAGCGAAGCGAATAAAGCATATCACCCATTCCATACATAACAATCTTTGTCAATTTCTCCCTGAGGCCAGGACAATTTAAAAATCAGCTAAGTCATTCTTGTGCTCAGAAAACAGTGATCCGATTAAGAAAATCAAGATCATTTCTGACCATTTTTCAAAATCCCTTTCCTAGACAAGTTTTGGAAAGCTACATCATCAAATAATCAATGCTTTTTAGCAATGAAAAACAAACCAGCTCCTCTATGATCTTCAAACAACATTCCGTGCTGGCTGTAACTCAACAACTGCTGTGGTACTAATAGTAGATGATGCTGTCAACATCCTACTCTAATGATGTTTACTCATTCTTCCCAGTTTATCATAGTCAGAGTTACTTAATATAATAAATCATGCCATCCTTTTGAGAACAGTTTAACAGTAGTTGGGAATCTGTGCCCCAACACTAAGAAAAACTGATCGCTGAAAATAAAACTAGCAAACTTCCTGTCAAAAAACGTAGGGCCTATTTACGAGTTTGCGGTCCATAGACTGCTGGGCTGGTGGTGGCAGTCTGAGGGCGGCGGTCCATCTGCCGTATTATGAGTTGGCAGTGTTGCCTGTACTGGGACCTTACTTGAACCGGCGACACTGCCAGCACAAGGTCAACTGCCGGCTCGACTGTCACGCAAAGGCAGCCCCCATTGGACAGTCAAGCGGAGCAAGACCGCTGACCGTATTACAAGTTTACTCTTCTGCCAGCTCACCATCGTGGTTTGGAAGGCAGAAAGGAAGGGTTTGGGGTGCATACTTACACCTGTCCTGTTTTTTCATAGAGATTTCGAGGTGGATCTTCACCCTGAGGAAAAGGATACCAAAATACAGGTAAGTGCATATCATAACAAATACCCATTGCCGGGACTGCCCACATATGACTCAGAGCAATGGGTAGATGGTATTGTACCATATATATATATATATATCTTGCATATGTGTGCATTCAACACATATGCAGTCGCAATCAACACCTATGCATCGATATGTATGGGGATATACTACCCACCACTGCAGCCACTCCACTGGCCGCCCAGGTAACTCATGCTACGGCAGGCGGGAAAGCTCCAGCACAGCAGTGTACTCGCATTCACAGACACAGTCCAACAGCGGTTGGACTGCCAAACTCATAATCAGGCCCTAAGCCTAACTACCAAGGAGTACGCTAAAAGTCCATGTTTTTCCTGACACTCTTTAGTGCATACACAGAACACCTCTTCTCACTTCTGAATCATTCAAACATCTACTTTTGCTTGTATGTGAACACCTGCAGCTCTGTCTGAGAGTCTCCTCACTAGAAGACATTATTTGAAGTTGGTGAGACTCTAAAATTCCTTAAGTCATTTTATCACAACCACATAAAGGTAAACTTCTACAAACATTTAGCTCCTCTTCTTCTCTACATTGACATGCACCACTCCAGTGAACACATGGTTAGATGAAACTAAACATGCAGGACTGAAAAACAATTGTAATGATTGCTTGACCCTTGAAATAAAGGCACTTGCAGGATCACATCGATACCCAAGCTCAAAACGCTCACCACCAAAACAGACTCGTAGGAGGCATTAAATCCATCATTCCACAAAATACCGTCAGATCTGCGATACAAACCTTTGTCCTCTCGAAAATTTCTTATAATCTTTCCTTGCTTTCTGAATTTTGATAATTCATCTTGCTCTATTAGAAACAGACGTCAACACTGAAGATGGGTTGATGTCTGATCATACCATACCTCTCAAACAGATTTACATAGAAAACAGAAGTATTTACAAATTAGCCCTCATTATCCATAAGTCTATACTCAACACCTCCCCCCAGCTATCTAGCCGACAATTTGGTAATCTCTGGAGATCAAGTATACTACAGAGTGCAGACTCTCTCCTGCTGTAAACTCTAGCCTTAAAAAAACAGAAGTCTCACCCAGGCTTTCTCAGAGAGTGGTGCTAGAATATGACACTTAATCCCCCCTCAATGGGAATTATTACATCTTTTAATGCCTTACAAAAAACCTCAAAATCCTAGTTTCAAAATGATATTTAACAGGATAGATATGTGAGGTGACCCTCTCTCAGAGGGTTTGCAAATAATTATCTAGATTCAGCTATGTTAGACACCTGGAGGCAGTGGCATTACAAAAGTTGAGGGGGCCCCCTGCAAGGTACATGGATGGGCCCCCTCACTGGATTAATTCAGAGCTCTCAGGCCTGAGTACTGTGCTGAGGGGGCCCCCACGGGGCTGTGGGAGCCTGTGTTACGCCACTGCCCTGAGGGCTAGTCATTAAGTGCTTTTTGTAGTACTACAGTAGCACTACTAGCATACTGAGAATGGAATTCACAAACCTCAGTGCATAGTTTCCACCTCTACTGCTCCTAACTTTTCTGGGCATAGATCTCCATCCTGAGAGTGAAGTCTCTACACAGGTAAGTATACTTTTTAGTAGTAAATTTGGAAGGGACAAGGAAGTGGATGGACAAAACAGCATACTTACTACTAAAGAGGAAGTATTAGGGAGGAGTTTAGGGAGGAGCAGTGAGAGGTTTAGGGAGCCCCTTTGGGACGCACCACGTGTTAAGGGCGGCAGGGTCACCCACCAAGAACATGTGTATTTGCCGTTGACCCACCCACCCACACCTGAAATGCGGGCGCCGCAGCCACAGGCAGAGGTAGGGTTCAGGCAGGGCAGAGACAGCACAGAGGGACAGCAGTCAGAGCTGAATAACCAAAGAGGAGCTGCTCAAACCCGTGTCCTTGGGATGCCTTATGGCAGGGGCACAGGGAGCAGGCGACATGTCAGCATGGGGCAGCAGAGGGAGGACATAGCATTTGCAGCTCGGGTCAGGCATGAGGGCCACCCTTCACCATTTGGCAGCAACGTGTAGCCTAGAGGCCACAAAAAAGGGCTAGACAAAGGGGGCATTCGCTCAGAGCACTGTCAAAAAGGGTTGTGCTGTCAAAACTGAAGCAAGGAGGCAGGAATTGCATTATTGTTTGAAGTGTTATGATGTTTGTATATGACAATATGTAAATAAAACTATGGCTTTTTGCACAATCAATGAATGAAGTGTTTTGTGGAATAAAGGAATTTGGGATACATAGGTTGCATGTGGGGCTGTAAGCTCAAGGGGCTTATGCTCCATATCTTTGTAAATACGGAGCATTTTTGTGTTCACCCTTTTGCCCAAGGCAGTGCAGAAAATTGTCTTTGTGTCAGCGTTGTATGAAAGAAAAATAAATCTGGGCTCCAGTGTACAGCCAGTTCTCAAAGCCTGAGTGCCTACTGGAAATTGCCTTCAACTTTGAACAACCTCACTATGGTTTGCAGGAGTGGTGCCTTTGACCATACCCATACATTTGGATAGTCTCAAAATATAAAAACAATTGAACCACACAAAATTACAGCAAAAACGAGCTATACTGCAGAAAACAACAAAAGCTGTAGAGGGCACAAAAACACAAAATGAAAGCAAAACAGCAAACATAACAACACAGCAACACTACACCGAACAAAACTACACAAACACAACAGAAAACAATAATACTACAAGATTCAATACTGTTAAACAACACTCAACACAGCCATGTGCAATAGGTTTGGAGGATTTGAACAATTACTAGGGGCACATGGCCTTAGTGCAAAATCTCTGGAAACAGAGCATGGTCTGAAACTCAAAGTTGTTGCTGAAGGGCAAAGAGTTTGGATAGTATTTTCTAGTTTGGGCCTAAATAAATCACTTCTCAAACATTCTTAAAGTGAATCACTGACACTCGTAGAGAGGGAAGTAACCTATACATTATAGATACACAGACAGATAGAAATATAGATAGACAGATAGATAGATAGATAGATAGATAGATAGATAGATAGATAGGTAGATAGATAGATAGATAGATAGATAGATAGATAGATAGATAGATAGATAGATAGATAGATAGATAGATAGATAGATAGATAGATAGATAGATAGGAATGCTTTACCATAAATGATTTGGACCTTGCACATGGTACACCCTTCGTCGAATAGCTGTACGTTGTCTAATTGCTCTACCAACAGGGTCAAGAAGATGAAGTCTATTTCTCACTCTCCATCTTTGAATTTTTAGTCCTCTACTTCTCAAGCTTCCACATACATAACTTTCTCCCGAATCAGGTGTTGAACTTAAAATGTTTATGATTTGTTGATCAAGCTCTGCATCACTTATATTGGTAAATCTGTTTTCAGAAGATGTGCACAAACCCATTTCAACTCTTCGTCTATAAAGAGTTGAGGAACTTATGTTCAAACATGATGCAATCGATGTCCATGAAAATCCAATCTCCCGTAGGTATTCCATATTTTCTTTTGAAACAATAAACCTACAGAAACAGAATTAAAATAGACTGTAAAAAAAACGGTTGCAAAACAGTGCAACTGAAATAATGAAATTGAACTTACCTTGGCCTTCCTACACCTTGATTTGCTGCAGGTGTATGGAAAATACTTGCAGAAACAGTTGACAAACTGGTTATCTTGTTTTCAATGTTTGTCATTGAAACAGAAGTGAGCCTACACAACTCTTCCAAAATGAAGCTCACAGTGATGGTCGCACTTCCAGAAAAATTGTAGGCCATTAATATGGCAATTAAAATTTCCAAATGGCTCTCCAGTTTTCTATGCAGGTGTTCCAAACAGTTAATATCAACACACAACAAAGCTCTATCTAAAGCAAAAAAGTATGATTTTAAAGAGGTGAGATAGTCCACAAGATCATCTGATAATGCCTCATTTAAGAAACAAGCAAGCAAAATGAGCAAAAAACTAAATGTAGATGCATTTGTTTAAGCCATGCTCACGAAGGGCTAAAAACTCAAGGACTGAGCATTTTCAGAAGTTGGTTTTCCTGTTTGACTTGTCCTGCATTCTGATTGGGCCACAATGTCATGTGACTTCCAGTGCTACTGAATCAGCCACCTCAGTAATATGTATTTATTTAGGCAGTTGTTGGTTAACTGTAGCAGTCCCATTTATTTTATGTGCATATCATATTTAATCATAGGACGTCATAGTTGATTAGGTGAACTACACATTACTTTCAGTCCATGCTATAATCATGTCAGTCCAGATTGTATTTACTTCATTTGACTTTATTATTTGTGTGGAGTGTGATATACTAATTCTAAGATGTGTCAAACTGATTCTAATGTAGGTCATTATAATTTCAAAATGTGTCATACCCATTTCCAATTAGATCATATTTATTTCAATGTATCCTATTTAATGTGTGTCATGTGATTCTTAAACAAGGCCATATTCATCCAAGCCTAGATCATATTATTTGAACAGTCATTTGAAAAAGTGTCACATTCAATGTAATATGTGCCATATTGATTCCAATGGATGTTGTATTCGGTTCAAAGCTTCTCATATTTATATCAGTGTGGCATATTCATTTAAATGCACATCAAATTAATTTCAACTGCAATCACATTTATTTTAACATGTGTCATATTCAGCTCAGTGTTAGTGATATTCATTTTGACACTAGTCATATTTATTTCAAATGATCTTTTCTTCATTTGAACATGTGTCATATTCATTTGAACATGGCTTGTATTCATTGCTGTATGTCTGACATTCATTTCATGTGTCACAGTTATTTTAAATAGTGCCAAAATCAATTTAATATGTGCCATATTTGTTCCAGTGTAGGTCACATTCATTTCAGCACCGGTGTATGTCATTTCAATAAGATTTATATTCACTTTAGTGCTTGTTGTATTCTTTTCACCAACAGTCATATTCGTTTCAGCGTAGTTGCTATACTTCTCAGTTTATCTTATATCCAATTCAATGTGTATTATTCCTATTGTCCAATAGTCAGTATGTTTATTCAGCCATGTTTCATTGATTCTAATGCATGTTGCATTTAGTTTAAAGCTCCTCATATTCATTTCAGTGTGGGCCATATTCATTTAAATTCCACACCAAATGTATTTCAACTGGAATCATATTTATATTAACGTGTCATATTCAGTTCAGTGTTAGTCATATTCATTCTAACACTAGTCATAATTATTTCAACTTATCTTGTATTCATTTGAACATGTGTCATATTCATTTCAACATGGCTTGTATTCATTGCAGATTGTCTGACATTCATTTTATGTGTGTCACAGTCACTTGAAAAAGTGTCATATTCAATGTAATATGTGCCATATCGATTCTAATAGATGTTGTATTCAGTTCAAAGCTTCTCATATTCATATCAGTGTGGGCCATATTCATTTTAATGCACATCAAATTCATTTAAAATGCAATCATATTCATATTAAGATGTGTAATATTCAGTTCAGTGTTCGTGATATTCATTTTGACACTAGTCATATTTATTTCAAATGATCTTTATTTATTTGAACATGTGTTATATTCATTTGAACATGGTGTGTATTCAATGTTGTATGTCTGACATTCACTTCATGTGCGTCACAGTCATTTTAAAGAGTGTCAATTTCAATTTAATATGTGCCATATTTGTTCCAGTGTGGATCGGATTCATTTCAGCACCGGTGTATATCATTTCAATAAGATTTATATTTACTTTAGTTCTTGTTGTATTCTTTTCACCAACACTCATATTCCTTTCAGTGTAGTTGCTATACATCTTGGTTTATCTTATATCCAATTCAAAGTATATTATTCATATAGTCCGATAGATAGTATGTTTATTATGCCATGTTTCATTGATACCAATGCATGTTGTATTCAGTTTAAGACTTCTCATATTTATTTCAGTGTGGGACATATTCATTTAAATTTCACACCAAATGTATTTCAACTGGAATCATATTTATATTAACGTGACCTATTCAGTTAAGTGTTAGTCATATTCATTCTGACACTAGTCATAAATATTTCACCTTATCTTGTATTCATTTGAACATGCGTCTTATTCATTTGAACATGGCTTGTATTCATTGCTGTATGTCTGACAGTCATTTTAAAGTGTGTCAGATACAATTTAATATGTGCCATATTCGTTCCAATGTGGGTCATATTCATTGCATCACCATTCTATATCATTTCATTAAGGGTTATATTCACTTGAGATCTTGTTGTATTCTTTTCAGCAACAGTCATATTCATTTCAGAGTAGTTGCTATACATCTTGGTATACCTTGTATCCAATTCAAAGTGTGTGTTATTCCTATTGTCCACTAAGTAGTATATTCACTCTGCTATGTTTCATATTTGTTTAGACACATGTTACATTCATTCTGGAGTGTGTCAAATTTATTTTGGAGCACTCCATGCATTTCAGGAGGTGTCTTATATGGGGATCTGTAATTTTGACATGAACGGCTTCCCATAGTCTTCCAATGAGAGGGGAGCTACCACGACGTTCCACGCCCTAGCACAACAAACAAGTGTAGGCTTTCCCAGGTTTAAAGGTACAGCACAGCACAGATACTTTCGTTGTATATAGTAATATTGCAAGCAGTGTGCCATCGTTCGCCTCCACAGGCCTCTCTGAGTCGCTCAATACAAAAGAAGTGCAAGGTCACAATGCACATACTTTATTCAGAGGCAGAGACCCCATGGTAATGGAGGCTCAAATTATTTGACAGCGTTGACTAAATTATGTAGGAAAATCGAATTATTTTGCACACTATTCTGTAATTGTAAAACATGCAGAACACAGGGCACTTCCAGGCTCTAACCCATGTGTGAAATAGCAGGGTCAGAAACTAGACAAGACCCCTGTCCCACCTGTGGTTACCTGTGTGCATTCATAGACAGTATATTTACCGAACCTACACCACCAGGTAGCCCAAGTGTACAGTAAAAGGGTCAGAAAAAGAGACATATCTCCTCCTCCCCACCCCATTGGTTGTATTTATAAGCTCATAAAATATAACCTAGCCATAGCTATTGAACATAGTCTCCCAGCATGTGACCCTGTGTGCAGTAATTATTGATTTTTGGTTTATTCAGCTTCTGTTTACCCCGTTGTTTGATAAGCATTGCTTTTTTGTGTCTTAACTCATTTTGTATTTTCATTGCATTTGTTGTTTCTTTTGTATGTCCTGTTGTGTAGACTGATGACGCACGAGCTATGTACCCCCAGAGTATAACTCTGCGGCTGAAGCCACATTACTGAAGTGCAGCCACCAACACCAGTCTACGTTAGCTGGCCAGACTGTGGGAAGTAGCCAAAAAGGCCAGTTCATGCCATACATACATCACTCCAGCAAGTGCTTAACACACTGAGCTTTCTTGCTACAAACACCCTATCTGTCATTTGTAGGAGACAGAGACGATTCTTCTATATGAAGCAGAAGGAAAGTGAGTATTTTACAATTTTCTACTTTACTTATGAGTTTCTTACTAAAATCACGTAAGAAAGTGAGATTTCATGGCGCTCATGAGAACTAAGACCAGTGAACTGTTTAGTAATTTCTCATGCTCACCGAGAAGCATCTGGGGAGATTTTAGGCGTCTGGGGAGATTTTAGGCATATGCAGCTCCCATCAGCCACCAATGCCCCCCAAACATATGGACTTTAAAAGTACAGTGTTTATTTTATAATGCAAATGTCAATCTGTTGCATCCAGTAAGTATTATCTTTTATATTTAACTGTGCGTGTGTCTGCATATGTGCACAGAACTTTAATAAGCTACTGTCTCTGAAAGACTTCTTTAATGTTTAATATCATAGTTACACATGTGTTTAATAGTATAATGAGGTTACATGGGCACTAGGTTAGTGCCCTTCCTTTTCTGGTGCTTTGCTGCAGTTTTAAGATCTTCTTAAAGTTTCTTGTTGCTCAAATAGGTGTAATTTCTGATATTTATATGTTTCCCTCCTCTTAATTGTTTGATTTTGCTTGCGAGAAAGTGTCACTGTTAGTGGATGAAATGTCACTCATAATTACACTGAAATTATGAAAATGTCACACATAGCAATCTGAAACCTTGGCAGCTATGGCTACGACACCTCTGTACGGGCTATATAATAAAGCATAAATGTGAGGTTGTTGTAGACGAATCTAGGACTCTAGTAAATATTCCCGATTTATGCCCTTATGTGGTTATATGAAATCATATCCTTATACAGGCATAAGAATCATACCCATATTAAGACATAGCCAATGCAGTCCAAATACGGCAAGGCTACTCCCATAGACTCCTAGAAAGCACAACGCGTTCTTAAACAAACCAAGCCTCCAGCAGCCCGGGAATTCCCCCTGCTTCTGTATTGATTTGTCCTAGAACTCCCGGAGTCCTAAAAGAACTGCAGTTCTTAGTGACGTCTTATGTCCAACCTTACGTCAAACTCGGCACCTTCCAGGTATAAATATACCAGCATCTGCCCTAGCAAAACACACAGTCGTTTGGAGCAGATCGACTATCTACTTGGCCGACGCCCTGCTGTAGCAAGTGCCGAAGGAAGCCGACCCTCCTGCTGATGCACTGAGAGAGACGCTGTCTTTTCTCCTGCCGAGAAATCCAGCTCCAGCGTTTCCCTGTCACCCTTGCGGGTTGCTGGGAGATCGAGTCCTGAGAGAGAGATACAAGACCTCCTTCATTCTATAACCAGGGTACAGAGCTGATTAGACCCGTAGAGAAATCTTGATTCAGATTCTTGGCAGAAACTATCTTAACTCAAACTGCAGCTCACTTACTCCTTCCCATGTACTAGGCTTAGGTTAGGTACACTGGGGTAGGCGTATCTTAGAAGCACCAGTTGAGTACTTTTAGTCATGATTTTATCATTGTATATATTGTATCCATTTTAAACACCGTATGGCTTAGAAACCATACCATGCTTTTACAGTATTATTTTATAATACTCCTTTTACTGTACGCACTTTACTTTATGACAAGTATTGCGATTGTAGCAATTCACTTCTCTTGCATGAGAAAGAAGACTGTTCAATAAATAACCTCTTTTATTGAAAACGCCTGTCTCTCTGTTTCTCTGCACTTCTGGTGAAACTAAGCATGCACGATTGACTGAGTAAAATAGTTATCTATTGTTTCTGCGACTCTGGAGGTATACTCCTTATTCTGGAGGGAGCAAGTTGTCATGTTTATGCGGTTGTCAGAAACTAATCCCTTCTTATGAATTCAAGAAAGTTTCTAGTGACCTCTGAGCTAGCTGGCATTCATAATTAAGTCTAACATATTCAATAGAGACCTAGTCGACCTAAGTCCTACGTCTAAACTATCGTTTATGTAATTCCAATGCGCAGAGCCTATTGCGAATATAGGAACTACACTACATGGCGCCCAACGTTTGGTAAGGTGATAATTTAACGCTAGATACTAGAGTAACTCAGTCGTGCTTTTCACACAGACACATTTTTCCCGTAAAAACTCCATTAGACGTCTGGAGTGGGTGAAAGGTTTATATCCGCCAAAACTTAGTAGGAAGAGAATCCTATGAATTAGTTTTTGGTTTAGTCAACGTTGAAGGATACAGTGTTCCAAAATATTGTGCACCTAATCTTTGTTTCCTTGAAACCTGCTCTGCAAACTTTCTGTCAGCAAAAATGACGGATAGTGACGAAGAAAGGGAGAGAGTTAGAATAGCAGCTCAAGCAGTCTTAGATGACACAACTCTCCAACAAAATGACCCGGATGCTATATTCATCCCGGTAAATGTAAGAAAGAGTGTAACTTACAAAATGATAAATAATGGAGTATCATCGAGAGGTGGTTCAGTCATATTTGTGGTAGAGGCCCATGAATATCGGCAAACAGAGGTATTCTATTCATGGATAACATTATCACCAGCAAATGCTGTGACACAAGAGTTCCACTACTACAAAACAGAGGAACCTCCGGAGGAATACGTCCCTTTCGAGGACGTTGAAATTCCACTAACTTACCAAGAGCATCAGCTCTGGTTTAATGGCGCACTAAAACATCAAAATCACATTACCAGGCTCGGTCCACTAGGTAGACCAGGAGCCACATGGCCGGTTCTAGCCAGCTATACACCACATCCTGACATTGAAGCAATGTCAGACAGAGAACTTTTAGTTCAGCTAAAACAATGAATTAAAATACATAGGGCCAGATGTAGGTAAATCGATTTTACTGATTCTAAAATACCGATTTTTACCGAATCAGTATTTTAGAATCGGAAAATGGGATGTAGGTAAAAAATCGGAAAAAATACCGATTCGGTAAAATTCGGTATCGGACAATCGGAATTTTCCGAATCGGTATTTACCGAATCGGTAAAGGCCCATAGGAATGAATTGGGAATACTGATTCGGTATTTACCGAATCAGTAAATACCGATTCGGTAAATTTCGAATCGGAAAGCTAACAAAAGTGAAACTCAAGTAGGCAGCCAATCAGGTGCCACCACCCTCCCCCTTCCTACCAGGAAGTGGCTACACAGGCAGATGCAACTAATTAGAAGCTTCTGGAAAGGCAGTTGGAGCTGAGCAGAGTGCAGGAGCATCAGAAAGGGTTTGGAGCACTTTTAAAAGTGAAAAATGACAAGCAGCCAAGAAAAAGAGCAGCCTGAGAGGAGGAGGAAACTGAAATTCAGCAGCATGGAGCTGCAGGTCCTTGTGGAGGAGGTGGTCAAGGTGCACCACAAATTGTTTGGCAGGCAGTCCCTCACTGTGGCTGAATCAGCCAAAAGAAAAATCTGGCTGGACATTATGGAGAAAGTAAATGCCGTGGGGGTGACCACCAGGGACATAGAGGACCTTAAAAAACTTTTCTATGACCTGAGGAGCCAAACAAAAAAGAAAATGGCAGAACAACACAAGCAGGCATCAAAAACAGGTGGAGGCAAGAACCCAGCACCCCCCCTGACCAGGGGCGGCTGGTGACATTTGAAAGTGGTGGGCCGTAAACTAATTTGCACCGCAGCGAGCGAGCGCACCTTGCATCCATCCATACATCATTCATGCATCCACCCATCCATCCACCCACCCACCCATCCTGCATCCTGCATCCATACATCATTCATTCATGCATCCACCCATCCATCCATCATGCATCCACCATGCATCCACCCATCATTCATGCATCCATGCATCCATCCATACATCATTCATGCATTCACCCACCCATCCTGCATCCATACATTATTCATTCATGCATCCACCCATCCATCCACCCACCCATCCTGCATCCATACATCTTTCATTCATGCATCACCCATCCATCCATCATGCATCCACCCATCATGCATGCATCCATGCATCCATGCATCCATCATTCATGCATCCACCCATCCATCCATCCACCCATCCTGCATCCTACATCATTCATTCATGCATCCACCCATCCATCCACCCACCCATCCTGCATCCATACATCATTCATTCATGCATCCACCCACCCATCCTGCATCCATACATCATTCATTCATGCATCCACCCATCCATCCACCCACCCATCCTGCATCCATACATCATTCATTCATGCATCCACCCATCCATCCACCCACCCATCCTGCATCCATACATCATTCATTCATGCATCCACCCATCCATCCATCATGCATCCACCCATCATGCATGCATCCATGCATCCATCCATACATCATTCATGCATCCACCCATCCATCCACCCACCCATCCTGCATCCATACATCATTCATTCATGCATCCACCCACCCATCCTGCATCCATACATCATTCATTCATGCATCCACCCATCCATCCATCCATCAAGCATCCACCCATCATGCATGCATCCATCCATACATCATTCATGCATCCACCCATCCATCCACCCATCCATCCTGCATCCATACATCATTCATTCATGCATCCACCCATCCATCCATCCACCCACCCACCCTGCATCCATACATCATTCATTCATGCATCCACCCATCCATCATGCATCCACCCATCATGCATGCATCCATCCATACATCAATCATGCACCCACCCATCCATCCACCCACCCATCATGCATCCATACATCATTCATTCATGCATCCACCTCCCCATCCATCATTCATGCATCCATCCACCCATCATGCATGCATCCATCCATGCACCCATCCACCCACCCATCATTAATGCACCCACCCTGCATCCATCATTCATGTATTTTTGCACTCATTTATGTATTTTTGCATTCATGTAACTTGCCCACAGCTTGTCAGTGTTCAATACCAGTCTCGAACCTTGTACTCCAGCACCAATGATACATGATTAATATTAATTGTTTTTAAAACATGTATTTATTCGACACCAATTTCACACCTTAGTCGGAACATCATTTTTATTTGTTTTTTAAAACATCTATTTATTTAACACCAAAGTCAGTATACATTTTTATGGCTCGATAAGAGGCTCGAACCTGGTTTCACAGCACCAAAGTTGGCAGCGCTAACCGTCAGACCACATCCTCTCCCCTTTGGTGTGGCCTTGCAGTTTTGATGGTACATATTCACACCAAAGTCATGTATAAATTTTTACAACTTCGTGCCGTGAAATAAACGGGTGACCTGGAATAGACGCACACATTTCTGCAGCAGATGCTTTAACACACTGAACTATCTCAAGTCATTTGAGCTTGCGGAGTTAATGTGTGTCTGAAAGGGTAAAGAGAACCGTGCCAAGGAAGTGCGTCTAGGTCCAAAATAACTGTCTATTCGCTACTGGTCAAATTTCTACGCAGACGACCTTTGACATATGTACGTGGCCAAAAGCAATATATTAAATTGCATTTGCTTACAGATTAGGCTATTGATTAAAGAAACAACTAATTCTGCGTCCAGCACTCCTTGCAGGACCCGGGCTATAGTATTGACCAGCCAATCCTGGAGCTGTATGCAGCGCCGGGATTGGCTGGGGGAGCACCATGACTGCTCGCCCAGTCGCCCTGTGCAACCCAGGGGGCTGCGGCCCGCCCCCTGGTCCTCTCTCTAAGGGGAACTGCACAGGGGAAACAATCTGCGCACGCGGGGGCTAGTTTTTGCCCAAAAATCCACTTGCGCAGCTGCAGCAGGCCCAGCCTCCTCATCCCCCCCCACCCCCCCCTGCGCACTCCGGAAAAGTCGGGTGTCTCCCGGATTCCCGGCCGGCGGGTAGCACGATTATTTTAATATTTTCATTTGTATTTTAGTAACGACGCGGTGGGTCCATGGGGCTTAGTGGGGCTACGCCCCTACGCCCCAATGGACGCACCGCGCCTGCCCCTGACTGACCTGGAGGAGATGGTGGCCTCAACCCTAGAACCGGACAGCGTCTGCGGACTGGGAGAAGTAGACAGCTCGGCCAGAGCTGCAAGCAAAAAAGGTAAGACAAATGCACTGCATTCCCCCCAATAGCAACACCCTTACCTGTACCCTTAGTGGGCAAGTGAACCCAAGTCCAGTACTGCTAGCAATATACAGGGCCAATGCATGATGCGATATGTAGACAGGAAATGTAAGGACATGTCATACAGCACACCAACCAACTAGTACATGTAATGACTGCATACAGAACATGGCCAATGTGATAATTATTTAATTGTAGTGACTGTGAGACAGTAGCGCTTAGCTCATGTACGCTCATATGTCCACAGGTGAAACGTCTCGCAGGCGCTCGCAGGAGGCTGAAGGGACACCACCTGAGAGGGAGGAGAGCCAGGATGCAGGACAAAGTACCCCCAACGTACCACAGGAGAAAGCTGCATCAAGTAGCCATCCACCTGCCCAAGACACAGAAATGGCCCAAGAGTTTCTGGCGTCCCCTAGCAGATCTCAGTCCCCCCTCCTGCTGTCATCACCAGATATGCCAGCATCACAGCATGATGTGATACCCCCATCACAACCAGGCAGGAGGCATGTCGTGGCTCCACTCCCCGATTTGGAGTCTGTAGCAGCTGACATGGAGGGTGACGGACAACAGAACTTGCCTGTAGTAGTGAGCCCTGGCACAACACACTCCAGTGCAGGGATGGGCCATAGTACTGCAAGACGCCGCAGAGTGCAAGAAAGGCCAGCAGATGCACCAGTTGAGGGTCGAAGTGTGTTCCTTGGTCTGGAGGGGAGCATGGTGCGGATACAAAGGATGCAGGGAAGAGCCATCCAGGCATGCCAACGACAGCTGAGGTCCCTGAATAGTAACATTGGGGAGATAGGAAAGGGAATCAGTGAGATGGTACAGGCCAACAAGGAGATGGTACAGGTCAACAAGGAGATGGCAGCAGGGATGCGGGGAATCAACAACTCGGTGCAGCTACTATGCACCAAACTAAATAATGATTCTGCTGCAAGGCACAGGGATAGGCGTTGTGCACATGTCCAAAGTACAGCCATCAACCGCCTGGCCACTGCCACATCCCTGTTATGCAGGAGATGCTCCAACATGCAGGAGGCCATGACACAAAAAACAAATGAGGTCACTAGGGGCATGGGCAGGATGACCAGTGCTCTTGAGGCGCTGTTGAATGCACAAACTGCCCACACAGCTGCTCTGGATGTGCCTATAAGTGAGGAGAGCATGAGCAGGAGCAGCATTGGAAGCACCCCTGTAACTGAAACTAGGAGGAGCAGGCGCCATGCTGAGGCCACAGGCCAGCAAGACAGTGAGCAGGTTGAACAACCTACTAGTGTTACCGGGAAGCGAGCAAGGAAATAACTTTCACAGTTCATGGTGCAGTTAACCAGAACTGAGAGCATTGCAGTTAAATGCTTTTTGTTGCACTTTTGTGCTTTAAATAACCAACATCATTACAAAATTAAACTAGTGTTGTAGCATACTACGCCTGTCTTTGTCTCCTTACTTACTTAAAAATTGTTGCGTGTGACCTCTTCCCGTCTGTGTCTGCCATCAGTTGATGTTGCTCCTCCAGATGTGTGTGGTTCAGGGACTGCTTCCTCGTCGTCATGCTCCTCATAATCTGACATTTCCACTTCTGTGCCCTTCTTGACCGCCAGGTTGTGCAGCATTGCACAGGCTGCAATCATTTTGCAGCAGGTGATTGGTGTGTACTGGCGGGCCCCTCCACTTTTATGGAGGCAGCGAAACCTGCTCTTCCACATGCCAAAGGTACGCTCCACAATGTTTCTAGTTGTTTTGTGTGCCCTGTTGTATCTCCTCTGACTTGGTGTTGTTGGGTTGAGGTAGGGTGTGAGGATGAAGGACCGGAGGGCATATGCACTGTCCTCTATTAGTAATAAAGAATTGACATTAATCACATGCTCACACACATCCACCTGTAATACGATTCAAGTAATTTCCACACAGTGTCTCACCTAGCAAGTATCCTTCTCCGAATTCCCCCGCAGACAGGCGTGCGTAGATCCCACTGTTTTGGAAGATGTAGGAGTCATGGGTACTCCCTGGGAATTTGGCTACTTTGTCAGTGATCACGTATTTTGCATCACAGATCACCTGTACATTTATGGTGTGGGTGGATTTACGGTTCCGATAAATGTACTCTGTGGCAGCAGGTGGGCATATTGGTATGTGGGTACCATCAATGCAGCCAATGATGTTAGGGAACTGCGCCATCTGATAGAAGTCTGTCTTTGTCCTTAGCAGTTCTGAATGTGTAGCAGGGAAGCTAATGTAGTGCTGCATTCTCTGCAACATGGCATCAAGGAATTTTTTGAAAAAACGGGACAGACAGCTCTGGGACACCCCACCTACCACAGCAACCACACTCTGGTAGCTTCCAGATGCAAGCAGGTGTAGGCTGCACAGCACCTGCACATGGGGTGGGATGGCGTGCGCCCTTGGGGTAGGATGGTCCAAAAGTGGGTGTAGGTCCCTGATGAGGTCCAGGATTGTTTGTGGGGCCAGCCTGTACCTCTGTAGGATCTCAGGCTCAGTGAGCTGGAATATTGTGATCCTCTGCCTATACACCTGCTCCTCCCTCCTCCAGACCCTCTCTCCTTCTGCCTGGAGCCGTAGCCGCCTCGCAATGACATAGAATGCCGCCATTCTGGTGTGAGTGGTGCATTTTGGGTCCTTTTTTATAGCCTGCACCTGGTTACCACCTGCTTTCAATCCATGGTAAATACAGACTCTTAAATACCGAATTTCATGCAAATTCGGTATTTAAAAGGGGACCTACATCTTGAAAATCATTTTTACCATTTCTTATTTACCGAATCGGTAAATTTTCCGATTCGGTAAATTTTCCGATTCGGAAACTTTACCGATTCGGTAAATATACAGAATCGGTAAATTTACCAATTCGGTAACGTTACCGAATCGGTAACTTTACCGATTCGGAAAACTTACCGATTCAGCTACTTTTTGGTCCCCTACATCCCGAATGCCCAATACCGAATTTCGGCCGTTACCGACCGGTATTGGGCCACCTACATCTGGCCCGTAAACAATGGTCCAATATGTCATGCTGACTTTAACAGTCCAACCAGCAATAAAAATTCCACAGCACACCCCTCACCAGGGGAACACAAATAAAATTACACCACAGACTATACAATCAGTCATTGGCAAATTACCCGCAAAACGGGAACAAATTCCGTTCTGGTTAGCTCAAAAAATTACTCAAATAGAGGCAGTATTTCCTGATCGTACACCTCATGAAAAACACAGAATTCTGACAATCTGTCTACCAATGGGGATCGCACCACATGTGGAGGACTGTGACACTTGGGGAACAGTCTTTGCTTCAATATACACAAAAACACATGGTGTTCCGTCTATGGCGGTTATACCAGACGTACTAAGACAGATTCAAAATGAATACGGTCCAGAGCCTGCTTTAAATCTAGGTATGAAATTACTGAAAGACTTAAGCAAGTCTCGGCTATACTACTAGCCAACATAAAATGAGAAGCAGCATCTGTGGTGATCTGCCAAAAATTGAAAGAAACAGAAATAACAGAACAACCTTTTGAACTTGCCAGAATAATTGAAAAGTGCTATGAAGAATTAGGTAGCGATAGTTTGGGTGGGAAACCACTAAAACCACAACTAACTGAAAATCCTGAAAAAAGCTTTATTAAGAATAATCTCATTACTCCAAAAAAGAAGTGGGAGGGTAATAAACAAACCACTCCCAGAGAAAAACAGTTTCAGTCCAGAGGAAGGTCTCCCCAACGGAGAAATAGATCTCCAGGACAAGGGGACAGGTCTCCACACGGGAGGCCTCTGAAAAAAGATACAACCTTAGAAATAGGAATAATTTAAGAAAACCTGACAGATATCAAGATAATGATACACGTCCCTCTCGATCTTTTCAGACTTCCTCACAGAAATCAGAAAGAAGAGAACGGTCAGAACATAAAGAAGAGCGCGTCAAGACTAAAGACAAGGAACCTGTTCATCAAAGTAAAAAATTACAATTTCCCAAAAAGAAGAATAAAACATGCAGAGGATTCTGAGGACACAACTCAAGAACGGAGAATGGGCCCAGACAATGCTAGACAGCTTAGCAGAAGTGACCATAGCTCGCAAGATCCTGATGAATCTTCTGGATACAGTGGACACGAATGAATACATTCAGGTGAAAACTGCAGACACCAGAGTTAGTGTACCCCATAAGTGAGAGGAGTTGGCCTAACGGCTAGGGCGCTCGACCTCGGACCTGGGGATCTGGGTTCGAGTCTCGGTAACGACGCCAAAAACCTCCTGTGATTCTGGGCAAATCACTTAATCTCCCCGTGCCTAAAATGAATGCGTGTCCTCATGTAACGTAACTGGTGCTATGTAAAGCACTCTGATACCTGATTCAGTTCGGGTCTAGTTCGCGCTATATAAAACTCTGCAAAAAAAAAAAACTTATATGAAATAACATTACATATAGAAGGGGACAAAACTAGAAAAATAAGAGGTCTCTTTTGGGAGAATCTATCTAAAGGCTATGATATCTAGCAGAGAAAGACTGGCCACCAGAGTTTGTCAGGGAGTGCCCACATGGCGCAGAAATGATTATGCCTGCCTTCTCAAATCACATTCCAATTCATAAAAAATACACATATGCTAGAAAATGGGCAGCGGCCCAAGCCCCTGCATTATATAAAAATCATGTAGGATGGGATGAGGATTCTCCTCATCATAAAATTCAGTTAAAAAACCAACCTACTGGGGGGCGTGGCTTGGCCAGCGAACATGGCGGTCGTATAGAGCCGGAGCTCCGACCAGCCGTTAATAATCCTTGACGAAATATCCTAGCCCTGGTCAATTTGTGAGGCTCCCTGCACCCTGATTTATTCCCGAGTCCCGGGACATCCGAAGACTGCGGCTGGGGCCGCCTGCGTTGGCTCCTGAGGCTGGGTAGCCTCCCTGTGAGGGACCGCGAGACGAGCTGGTCGGTGCGGCCTGTAAAGCCGGGACCTCGATTTTCGGCGCGTGCCGCCTGGCGAGAGGGGCCGCGCCGAGCGCCATTGGAGTGCCTGCGCCGAGTGCTGCTGGAGCGCCGGCCCTGCCGTGGCTCGACGACACCTGAGTCCCTGGCGCGGCAGTCCCTTCCGAGCGACGCCGCTGGGCGGCAGCGGCAGGTTGGGCTCGGCGGGTCCCTATAACGAGGAGAGCCCGGGAGCGCGGCTGCCAGCGTGAGGAGGGCTGCGTCGCCCGGACGAGTGGCTGCCCCGGGCCCGGCGAGAGACCAGCATCGGAGCCAGGTCAGAGTGGTGCCCGGTGGGCAGGCGGGCGGGGTGGAGGCTGTGCCGCATTGCCCTATCGGGGGTCGGGTCGGGCCCCGGGCTCACCTCTGCCCGCATTTTTGCATTTTTGCGGTCCGGGCCCAGCAGGGAGAAGGGCAGAATCGGACCGTGCTGGGGGCCACAGTGGGTCTTGGGCGGCCTGACAGCAGGGACTCCTGGGGTCGACAGGGCCCTGCAGCGTATTGGAGGTCGGATCGGACCCCGGTGCCTCATACTGGTGAAGTGGACTGCGTAGTGACCCCCCCCTGGCGTGAGCCTGGCGGATTACACATTGCTGACCGGAGATCTTGGAGAGCCGGTTAGGGGGTGAGGCTGTTCTCCGCGACCTACAGTGAGAATAATTCTCACAAATTGCATTACAGCTGTGGAAGACGACGTGACTACCCTAAAGAAGAGGGTCGTTGCCCTCGAACGGACACAGAAAGGACTGGTGTCAAGAGCGGAGGAGGCAGAGGGACGCGCCAGGCGCAGTAACCTTCGCTTCCTGGGGTTTCCAGAAGATTGCGAAAAGGGTAATGCGGAGCGTTTCCTGACACAATGGTTGGAGGGATGGATGCCGGCCGACGCTCTTTCGCGCTGCTTTGTAGTAGAGAGGGCCCATCGGGCTTTGACACAGAAACCTCCAGCGGGTGAGCGCCCCGTCCCATGATCGCCAAGCTGTTGAACTATGCCGACAGAGACGCTATCCTGAAACAGGCGAGATTGAAGGGCCAACTTATGTTCGAGAGCTCTCATATTCTGATCTTTCCGGACTACACGAAGCTGGTGCAGCGGCATAGACAATCCTTCGCCGCGGCCAAGGCCCGCCTCCGGAGCTTGAAGCTGCCCTACGCCCTGCTTTACCCAGCGCGACTGCGGGTCGTCTTCCAGTCCCGCACCTTCTTTTTTGACACCCCAGAGGCCGTCTTTGGATGGACGAGACTGTCAGAGTGCGTGCCAACACACCAAGAGGCGGAGAATCCGACTCCTCGACTGGGGGCCCCTCTGGTGGGGATTCTGGGGACCAGAAGAAACGCCGAGGCAGATCTCGCTCGAGCCGCAGCTCACACTCGCGATCAAAAATCACGTAAAGATAAGGATCTGCAGGAGGCCAACGAAGATGTGCCCTGAATGTGGGGGAAAATGACAATTGTCCATCCAACTGACTGATGACTTTGACCAGGGTGCTTTAGCTTGGCTGGTAGCCACGCTTGCTCAGGGTTGGGAGGGGGCGACAACCTAGTTCGACATGGGTTGTGCTGAGGGGATCCATTGGAGGGGGTGCTCCCAGTCTCCCGGTTGGGGCCGGGAACACACCCCGACCACGACAGGTGCTTCCATGTTTGGGAGGTGCGGGGTGGGGGGGGTGTTGTTGGGGATCAGGGTTGTTCTGGTTCAAGGGAAGGGTCTGCGCGTACTATGCTGCTTCCGATCCATGGTGTGTGCTGCCGTTTTTGCCTGCGGCGTGGCATGTGCAAACTATGCGTTATAATACAAATGTCGTCTGCTACTGGGGGATCACGGCTAGGTCCTTGTGGGACACGTATACTGAGTTGGAATGTGCGAGGGATGCTGGATAAGGTGAAGAGAGGGGCTGTATTTGCTTGGGCCAAGAGAAGGGGAACTGACATCTTGCTACTACAGGAAACTCATCTTTTGGGCACCAAAGCGCTATGCCTTCAGCGAAATGGCTTCACGCAGGCCTTTCATTCAGGGTTTACGAGGGGGTCACGGGGAGTGGCCATTCTGGTCCATCGTAGAGTCCCCTTTACTCATAGACTGTTATCCTCGTAATCCTCGGAGTCAGTGTGTTGGTAAAACAATGCCACCTCCTGATCTAACCACACCCAGAATGCTGTGACAGCCGTGGGTGAAAGAAGGATCAAGCGAGGGCAAAAGGGAAAAAGTCGGGGAAGGAAGGGAACAGCGGGGAGGGAGATCTGAAAGACAAACAACAAGAACGTTGGTACCAATTTCTACACAGTCTGTATAGCCAACCACTACCACCATGCAAACAACAATATCACCCTCTACCTGTAAAGGAAATAAGGTCACGGTTCTGTACTGCTTAATGCGCTTCTTTATCATCCACTCTCGGGAAGGATATGAAACGAAGCTATGTCTCCCTGTAACACATAAAACATGTCAACCCTTACACTCTATACTGTGATACCTTGATTATATCTATATTCATAAAGGAGGGCGTGTATGAACGTACGTACCCTCCCCAGTGAGAATGCTGTAACGAATATAGGGAAAGATCTTGCACAGCTTCTGAAGTACTCCGTGTTCTGTGGCACACGTTAACACAAGAAATGAAGAAAAAGGGTTACATCACCCGTATGTACCAAAACTGTAACAGTACCTGTTCCATGAAATCTTTGTGGATATTGAAATGATACACGACCCAAAGGTATCCCCGTTCGAGTCGCAAGACGCTGACTCCAAGGACGGAAAAAGAACCAATTCTACCAAGCCTGGCAGGATTAAGAGAAGAAACGTGACGAGTTATCGTCCTCCGCACGAACCTCGGAAAATGAGGCTCACCAACGGAGGGCAAAAGGTGCAACAAGACATGCAGAGAACACCTTTGTCCTCCGCATGAGCCGGTGCAAGAAGGCTCGCCAACGGAGGGCAAAAGGTGCAAGACAACAGGCAGCGAACACTTGTGTCCTCCGCATGAGCCGGTGCAAGAAGGCTCGCCAAGGGAGGACAAACACGACAATAATTGCTTGTAAGGCAGAGTCCTCCGCATGAGCCGGTGAAAGAAGGCTCGCCAACAGAGGAACTCCCACACGGTACCACCAGCCGGCGGTATGCCTAAAACGAACCCCGCTGTACCTCACGGAGCTCCGACAACGATGGTTCAGTGAAAATCTGGAAACAGCCAAACAGTGCTTCCGGGTCAGATAGGGCGATGGCACGGTCAAGATCAAGAATATCCGACAAGGATAACAGGAAGTTTAGCCTTTTATAGCGCCGCCCATCCTCATGCGCTAGGCCTTCTGGGACATGTAGGCGAACACCTACCGCCGTTGCAGACAGCCAGATCCCGTTCTATCGAGGCGCCATGGGATCGTGACATAGACGCACATGGTTAGACGCACAGGGCAGGTATGTGTTCGTACAGGGTGAGATTGGGGGTGAGGTGGTGATCATTGGCAGTGTGTATGCGCCGCCCCCGCTGCAATTGGCCCTGGTCAGTGACCTTGATGATCACTACTCGACTACTATGTCAAGCATCCTGGATGACCTAGCCCCTCTTAAACTAAAAAGAACTCAAGTCAAAGATAAAAACCCATGGTTCACTGGTTCCCTCAACAACGAGAGAAGATCCCTCCGACAGCATGAAAGAACCAGGAGACAGCACCCCTCAACAGACCACCTAAAACTCCTTCGCCAGGCCAGAAATATCTACAACAAGAACATCGCCAACTCTAAAAAAAAATTCTTCAGAGCGGAACTAGGAAACGCCCAGAATAGACCGCGCAAACTCTTTGAGATGGTTAAACTTCAATCGAACAAACTATCCAAAACAGTGAAAGAAAACCCCAAGTCTCTCATCTCCTCTGAGGCTTTCTCCTCCTTTTTCACAAACAAAATCAAAACCTTAGATACTGAACTTAAGGATGCCTCCCCCCCCCCCCTGAACTTTGACCCTTTGCCTCCTCCTTCCTTGCCACCACGATTCTTACCAAAGAATTTAGCTCACGGGTCTGAGTTTGCATCCTATGACAAAATCTCTGTCGCGAAAATCCTGGCCTCCCTGAACCCTAACAACCACTTCAATGACCCGCTCCCTTCAAACTGTCTCGCGACCGTTACCAAATCCATCATCCCTAGCTGGACTGCAATCATTAATGCCTCCCTACGACAGGGCTCAATACCGACCTCGCTGAAAACAGGCCAAGTCATACCCATTCTGAAAAAAACGTCGCTGGACCCAGCCTCCCCAGACAACTTCAGACCAATTTCAAACATTCCGCTCCTGGCGAAAGTGCTGGAAAAGTGTGTTCAACTACAGCTTAGTCACCACATCAACAAATACCATCTACTGGACGACTGTCAATCAGGTTTCCGACCCGGTCACAGCACCGAAACCACCATGCTCCACATCGTTGATGACGCTCTTCAAGCCCTTGACCAAGACAAAACCTGTCTCCTGATCCTCCTTGATCTTTCATCGGCCTTCGACACGGTCAACCATGCGATGCTACTCGAATGCCTCAAACTCAGGATGGGACTAGATGGCATAGTCCTCGACTGGTTCAAATCCTACCTCCAAAACCGATCTCAGAGTTTTTTAGTCAATGGCGAACTGTCCGCTCCTTCCGATGTCTCGGTGGGAGTCCCTCAGGGATCAACATTGTCCCCTACCCTCTTCAATCTCTATCTGGAACCCCTGGCCGAAGTCCTGCGCAATGCAAATATCTCCTTTCATATGTACGCTGATGACACTCAGATCTATATTAAAATCTCATCTCTGGCAGAGATCCTCACCCTGAATGAAACCCTGAAGCTGACTGTCAGATGGCTCTCCTCCAATCAACTAAAACTTAATGCCAAGAAAAACTGAGTTCCTTCTAATCTCCCCACCCAAGAACAACCCTGACATCCAGACATGGATTAAAGCCATCACAGCCATAAACTGTTCCCCGACCATTGTGAAATCTGCCAAATCTCTGGGAATCACCTTGGATTATAACCTAAACATGCGAGACCACATCAACACAATGGCGAAATCATCCAGATTCCACCTGAGCTACCTATGGAAATTGAAACCCTTTCTAGACGCTCCGGACCTCAAACTTGCTGTTCAATCATTAGTCATCTCTCGACTGGAATACGGTTGCTCCACCCTCTCTGGCTTACCTAAGATCTCGCTGGCTCCCTTAAAAGCCTGCCTCAACGCAGCCGCCAGACTACTTACAGGCTCAAAAAATTCGATCACATCACTCCTCACTTGAAAGCGTTAAACTGGCTCCCCTTCGAGGCGAGGATCCACTTCAAGCTGGCATGCATCACGCACAAGGCCCTTCACTCTAAATCCCCTGCGTATCTTGCTCAGAAGCTTGTGTTATCTGGTGGAAACAGACACTCAAGATCGACCAAGGCCCTCCTACTCCGGCCTGCACGCTTTAGGAAAATAACAACCTACAATCGGCCTTTCACTGGAGCTGCACCAAGAATATGGAACTCCCTCCCTCCTGACATTAGAAAAATCCCTTCCTTTGCTCGCTTCAAAAAAGAGGCCAAGTCCTTTCTCATGGGTAAATTCCTTGGCTAAACTCATTCCGTCAGCCACCTGAGAGAATGTTGCCCTATCCTGCGCCATTGTACATCACTGTATTTGACTTTTTGTAATATTTGTATAATATTCATTGTACTCTACTTATCCTTGTTGTATAGCTTCTCACATCCCCCAGGTACAGTACCCTCTGCTACCCTGTCCCACCTTCATCCCTTGACTCTCCGTAAGCCCTCCTTTGTACCTAGTTTTTATCGTTTATCGTGTGATTTGACCTTGTATTACTCTACTGTATCTGTAAAGCGCTCTGATACCCTCACGGGTCATGTTCGCGCTCTATAAAACCTTAAAATAAATTAATAAATAAATGGTGGAGAAACTGATGTCGCTTTGGGTGGACATGCCTACTGCTCTTTCTATTGTGGGGGGGGATTGGAATGACGCCATGGATGTCTCGTGGGACAGATGGCGGGGCGCAGCTGGTGAGGTGACGGGGAGGGAGGGGCAGGTGACTCGGTTGAAAGCAATGGTTATGGGGTTAGACTGGGTTGACTCCTGGAGGTACATGCAAGGAGCGCTGTAGCGCGTAGGGAATTCACATACTTTTCCTCCGCACGAGACTCGTTCTCGCGCCTAGACTGCATCTTCCTCCCGCGGGCGAAGGCCAACAGGCTCCTGTCAGCGGAGATTTTACCACGGGCGCTATCAGATCATTCTCCGATCTCTGTCGTGGTCGACACTGGGCGCACCAGGCAGCCATTCAGGGGGCGCCTGTCGTCTTGGCAATTAATGCAGCCCTCATACCGCGCTCACATGACTTGCGAACTTGCACACTTCCTGTCCACTAATGCGGGCTCAGTAGACTCCCCGGCGGTACTGTGGGAAGCTATGAAGCCCACTATGCGAGGAATTGATATCTCCTGGTGCTCAGCGGCGCGGAAGGAAAAGTGTAAGGACCTGGTGCGGCGGGAGGCGGAATTGGAATACTTAGAGCGCCGGGGACGGGAGGAGGACGGCGGACGGGCGAGGCGTCAGTTGGTGTTGGCACAACAGCAATATACGTCGGTACTGTTGGATGAGGCCCGTCAGGCCTGGCTTGCCACACGTAGCCGCATATATCAGTGGGGCGACAAGTCTTGCAAAATGCTTCATCGCCTGTGCCAGGGCATCATGCATGCACAGCCGTTGCCCCATATAGTCACCCCGGATGGGGTGCCGCTGCTGGAGCCCGGTGCGATAGCGGATAGCTTTGCCTCCTATTACGAGACCTTGTATGCGCCCCGGGAGTGTCTGGATGCCGAAATGGTGCAGCAGTTCATTGATGACCTTCCGCCGAGGGCTGTCTCGGATGAGGTTCGTGATGCACTGGACCGGCCACTGACGGACGACGAGCTGGCCACGGCCCTGGGCGAACTGAACCCGGGCAAGGTGCCAGGTCCGAATGGGTTTCCGAGCAAATTTTTTAGACATTGTGCAATGCAGCTAACACCCCACTTCCGGCCGGTCATCGAGGAGGCGCGTGAGAGTGGTACGCTGCCCCCGGATTGGAGACATGCGGAGGTAGTAGTCTTCTTGAAGCCGGGGCGCCCCCCTGAGACACATGAGTCCTACCGCCCAATCTCGCTACTCAATACCGAGGCCAAGATACTAGCAAAAGCCCTCGCTAATAGACTCAAGCCCCACATCACGGACTTGGTCCACCCGGACCAAGCTGGCTTTATGCCTCAGCGGGCCACTCGGCATAATATCAGGCGAGCTCAGGTTGCAGTTTCGGCCTGGCGGTGGCTGGGAGATCGGGCTGCGCTGCTGCTGGCAGACATGGATAGGGCGTTCGACTCCCTGAGCTGGACGTATTTATTTGCCCTCCTGGGCAGTCTGAACCTAGGCCCCCGATTCTTGGCATATGTACGACTCCTCTACACGGACCTCACGGCAGCGGTGCGAGTGGGCGGTGGGATTTCCCGCTCTTTTGGTATCCGGCGGGGGACGAGACAGGGATGCCCCCTCTCCCCCTACCTATTTGCACTCGCAATGGAACCCCTTGCAGCGTGGGTGCGGCTTGACGCCCAAATAAAGGGTTTCCAGTGGTCGACTGGTGTGGCGGATAGGATAGCCCTATACGCAGACGATGTGCTATTTTTCCTCACCGACCTGGAACGCTCGGGGCCTCGCATTCTGCAAATCCTACAAATTTTTGGCAAAACCTCGGGTCTCTATTTTTTTTTGTTTGAATTTGTTTATTGGGTTTTTTGGTTGCATTTATATAAACAATACTTCAGTGATCAATCGAGGTAAACGTTCAGTACAAAAAAAAATTCAAGTCGTTAAGATACAATTGGAGATTAGGGTTCTGTTATACATTTCACAATGCAGGACCAGTGTCTGTCGATCGTCCCTTTCTGTGTGCTTTGGTAGCGCGTATCATGTGGCATCCCATCAATGTATCTGCGCACCCCACGGGCGGGATCGTCTCAAATATGTGAGTCTGTTAACTGCACCTGTGGCATCGTGATGTCTCTATGTTTGCAGTCAATCCTTGAGTAACATATGTGAGTTGCACCCTGTCGAACTCGATCTCGTCTCCATACCCAGTGACTATGGGGGTGAACCAGTGAACTCGGGGGAGGGATGGGTGTGGGGGAAGGACGGGAGGGGGGGTTTTCAAGGTCACCTGTGTCCAAGCACAGAGTACATATTCTCCGGTCATTGGGTATATGCCTATAGTGAGCGTCGGTGTTTTGTGTCTAGGTGTCGTTGGGTCGCCGAGTGTGGTCGCTCACGACGTGTACGTAGAATCTGTGATATGCTTATGTAAGCGTGGGGGTTGGTGTCGTCGGACGTATCGGGGATTGCGGGGTTGTAGGTGGCTCCTGAGGGCTAGTCGCCTGTGTGAAGGAATATAGTAGTTGCGCCCACTCCTGGGATATGGGATGTTTGCGATGTCCCCGCGCCTCCTCCTCCCGGAGTATCTCCTCCTCCGCCTTACCCCATTTACGTACCGCACCGATCCATGCTGCCTCTGGTGGCCCCGTTGGGGTCCTCCAGTGCATGGCAATACTGCGTTTCGCCAGGAGGATTGCTAGTGATAGGAATCGGCATTGCGTTTTCTCAGTTTTCCGTTTGCGGAAAATCCCGAGTGCGCTTGCCTCCCACGTGTGCATGGTGGCAATGCCCGTAACCTCCTCCAGTATCCGATGGATCGTGTCCCAATACTGGCGGATAGTGGGGCAATCCCAAAACATGTGTCTGAAGTCGGCCCCCGGGGTTCGACATCGGGGGCATTCGAAGTGGGTATCCGGGAAGAATCGTTGGAGGCGGCCCGGTGTGAGATAGGCCCTGTGTAGTATGTTAAATTGTATGTTACGGAACCTTGCGTTTCTGGAGACTTTTTTGGGAAATTCCAGGGCTGATCTCCATTCCCCGTCGTGGACCACTCTGCCGAAGTCTGTCTCCCACTTCTGGCGTAAAGACTGGAGGGATGGGAGGAGTAGCGATCGTATCGCCCTGTAAAGCCATGTTACTAGGTGTCTCCCCACCCCCATGTGCATGATCGTGTGAATGACCGGATGTGTCGCAGGCTCCCCGGCCTCCGAGTTCCAGTGTGTGTTACTGCTATCTAATATTTGCCTATGGAGCAAAAACTGTCCCGGGGGCAAGTCGTAGCGGTCCATCATCTGTTCGAACGTTTGCAACTGTCCATCTTCGAACAGAGATCCGATTTCCGTGATCGCCAGTTCTGTCCAGACCCTAAGCATTCCCGGGGAATAATACGACTCTCTACGAGGAAAACCCACCAGTGGCAATAGAGGCGAATATGGTGGCTGTGTTTTGGACATGCGATGTATACGCATCATGCACGTTCGGGCAACGGACACCTGCCGTGGATATGTCCGCAGAGGTTTAGTGCCTGGCAGCAGAAGTCTGACGATCGCGGCCTGCGAAAGAGGGCCGTTAGCTGTGATGATCTCCCCTGTATGTCGTCCCGCCGTCCAATAAGACAACCACTGGAGCTGGGCTGCCAGAAAGTATGCCTCAAAGGCCGGTGCCCCCAGTCCTCCCTCCGTGGTAGGTAGGTAGAGTGTGGTGAGTGCTACCCGTTTTCGACCCCCTCCCCAAATCAGGTCCGTCAGAAGAGTGTTCAGTTCCCCAAAGAATGAACGCGGTGGGATCACTGGGAGATTCGCGAAACTATACAGCAGGCGGGGGACCATAATAATTTTTGCCAATGCCACTCTGCCTATTGGTGCCAGCGGGAGTGTCTTCCAGAAGTTGACCGCTGACCGAAGGCCAGCTAGCGTCCTACGGTGATTCCCCGTGTATAAGTCTTCCGGGGTGTGGTACAACCGTACTCCCAGGTATCGGGGGGCATCGGCATTCCAGGCCAGTGTTTGAGTACCCATCTGAATCTCGAAGGGGGCCACATGGGGGCTTAACGGGTATATGGAGGATTTCCCCCAGTTGACTTTTAGGCCCGATACTATCGCAAACTCCTCTAGTGTCCTCCAGATGCACGTCAGGTCGCTCGTGGCATCCCTAACATAAATCAGGAGGTCATCTGCGTATAGAGATACGCAGTGCCACGTGTGCGCCAGGGGGATACCCCAAGCTTCACCCTCCCGTCTTAGGCGTATCGCCAAGGGTTCGACCGCCAGGGCAAACAGGAGGGGTGACAACGGGCACCCTTGTCTAGTCCCTCTGTCCACGGTGAATTCCGAGGAGATATAGGTGCCGATCCGGACCCTGGATTTGAGTTGTGTGTACAGGAGCTTGGTATAAGCGATTAGGCGGGAGCCAAAGTTGTTCTTGGCGATGACGTCGAACAAATATGACCATAGGAGGGTGTCAAACGCCTTTTCGAGGTCTAGTATGAGGCAAGCTGCATTCGGGAACTGGGCTCTAGTTATGTCTTGGACATGGAAGAGCCTACGGAGATTTTGGGATGTGTTGCGGTTTGGCACAAACCCGTTTTGGTCGGGATGGACCAACTGGGGCACGACTTGGGCATACCTCGTCGCTAACAGTTTACCTAGAATTTTACAGTCTGAGTTAAGTAATGTGATCGGCCTGTAGGATGAGGGGAGCTGGGGGTCCCTATGTGGTTTCAGGAACGATACTATTATTGATTCCCTGAGGGAGCGTGGGAGGACTCCCACTCCGAGTGCATCTTCGAACATAATCGTCAGACGCGGGACAAGGTAAGGCAAGAAGGTCTGGTAATACTCGAGGGGGAAGCCGTCCATGCCTGGGGCCTTGTTTCTGGCTAGCATCCCGATCGCGGCCTTGATCTCGGCTTGTGTTAGTTTCCTGTCTAGGTCCTTCCGGAGCGCCGGTGAGACTTGGGGGATAGGCAACGGGATTAGGAAGTTAGACGCCGCGAGGGTGTCGCCTTGGTTAGGGGTCTGGTATATTTGCGAGTAATATGTGTGAAAAACCTGCATGATTGCTATCTGGGATGTTTGAAGATGACCGGCCTGATCTGTGATTTCCGTGATAGGTTTCAGGTCGGGATCCTGTCGCGCTACCCATGCCAAGAGTGTGCCACCCCTGTTGCCCTCCCGGTGCATCCTACCGGCATATTTTCTGAAGTTGTATTTACGCAGGTCTCGCAGTGTCTCAGCATATTTTGATTTAGCTTCTGCTATTTGTTGCTGGGTCACTTCGCCGCGGTCATCCGCTCGTAGCATGGTCGCCAGCTTCTGTTCTGTGTCATGTAATGCGCGTTCTAGCCCTTGTCGTACCCCTAGTACTTGTTGGATGCAGTGTCCCCTCGCTACCACTTTGTGTGCATCCCACTCCACGAGACTAGAAGATGCCGAGCCCGCATTGAGTCTGAAGTGTTCCTGCAGGTGTTCCCCGTGTTCATGTGTGAATACCTGATCTGTGAGGCACTCCCGAGGGAGTTTCCAGGTAGGAACTGGGGGGTGGGGTGGTCTCCACCGGAGGGTCAGGGCGTGGGCGTCATGATCCGACAGTACTCTGCCTAAGTAGTCCGTGTGTCTAGCTTTGGCGTGTATATCAGGTGAGCAGAGAAATCGGTCAAGTCGCACTCGAAGGTCGTGTGGAATGGAGTGAAATGAGTACAGTTTCGTCGTGGGGTTCAATGCTCTCCACGTGTCCGTCAGTGCCCAGTGTCGAACCCATGTATTGAAGAGTTCCGTCTGTCTGTATATCGGTGATCGTGGTGGTGGGGGACGGGACCGGTCGAGGGCCGTGTCTAGAACACTGTTATAATCCCCTCCTAGGAGCCAAGGGGTGTGGGTGTAATGTGCCAATGTGTTTGTGAGGCGAGACCAAAAGACGTTCTGCTCTACATTGGGGGCATAGATGCTGCCTATCAGGATAGGTTGCCCATCCAGTTGTCCTTCCAATAATACGTAGCGTCCCTCCTTATCTACCACCCTGGATTGTTCACGGAAGGGGACTCCCGGTCTGATCCAGATTAGTGTGCCCCTGGCAAATGCAGAGTACCCTGTGGCACAGATCACGCCCCTCCACTTCCTCTGTAACTTGCCGACTTCCGCTGTCGTCAGGTGAGTCTCTTGTAAGAGAGCTATATGTGCCTGTTGTCTCTTTAGGTAGGCATAGACTGCATACCGTTTACTTGCCGTATGCAGCCCCCTGACGTTTAGTGTGATAAAGGTAAAGTCCGTGTTAGGGGGCGTTGTCATGTGATTGTGTCCGTCGTAATGGTTGGCTCCTCCGCCAACTCTCGGCTACGTCTAGGATCGCTCTCGCTCACATCTCCTCCCTCCATACTTGATTTCACCGTGACCAGAGCACCACCTCCCGTGTAGGTATCAGGGTTAAAAGGAAAGGGGCTTAACATGGTAACAACATATGGGAAACAGTCCCAACTGAAGGGGCCCATTGCAAGGCACGATGAGCCCAAACTGTACATCTCGTACTGTCTCTAGTTCGTTTGGTGTGAGGGGGTGGTAAGGCGGCGGAACCCCGATCTGGGGCCAAGGCCACTCGCCATAATGTGTCTCTGTGTGTGTGTATGCTACCACCCATACCTTAGGCGTGTCTTCTCGGCTTCCGCCGTCGGCTGGATGCTCTTCCATCGCAATCTTACCGCTGGGCGTGCCTGGTGCCATCAGATGAGTGTGTCCGCCGTCTGTGGGGTCACCAGTGGCGGGGAGGCGGAACCATCTCTGGAGGTGCGGACGTCGCTCTGATCTTCATCTTAGGATGTAAAGATGCGGGGGCCTCGATCCACTTCCCGTTCGGCGTTCAGTTGCTCGATCTCCGCCGCTGCCTGTATGGCTTTCCGTCGCTCTGCTATGATTTGTTCCAAGTCTGGGACGCGTTTGACGCTGGGCGACGGTGGTCGGTTCATCTGTGTGAGCATGACCTTTCTGGCACGAAGTCGCCGCCGTCTGCTGGACGCCGTGCTCGACGGTGTGTCCTCGTGGTCCGATCGAGGCTGACTGCGGTGATCCAACCAGTGTCTTGCCTCCGCCGGATCCGTGAAGAAGTGTGTGGCATCCTCATAGATGATCTTGAGGCGGGCCGGAAACAGAAGGGCATATGGTATCTTAAGTTGACGCAAGGCTTGCTTTACTGTGAGGAATGTGGCGCGTTGGCGTTGTACTGCTTGGGAATAGTCCGGGAACACCATCACAGTTTTGTCTTCCACCCTGAGGACTTTCGCTTGCCTGGCCGCCCGCAGGATTGTGTCCCTGTCCTGATAATGCAGAAGTTTCAAAAGGAATGGCCTGGGTGGGAAGCCAGCTCGAGGTCGTCCAGTCGGCACCCTGTGTGCCCTTTCTACTGAGAAGAACGGCGTCAGGTCTTGGGTCCGGGTGAACGTTTTTATCCAAGACTCGATATATCGGATAGGGTCTTCTTTCTCCACTCCTTCCGGCAGATTGATCAGACGTATGTTGCTCCGACGGGAGCGTCCCTCTAAATCGTCCGCCTTGTGTTCCAGGAAGGTGACCTTCTCCTGCAGGTCCTTGATGGCTTTTTGGTTGAGCTGGACCTGAGGTTTTAGTTCTTGGAGCGTGTGGCTCTCCTGCTTCACCTTATCTGCCAGCTTTCTATGGTCGTCTCGCAATAGGGTGATGTCCGAGGCCAGTTCTCCGAACTTCGTTTCCATGGAGACTCGTGAGTGCTCGATGGCCGCCAGGACTTTGTCCAGCTTCGTGGACATGTCCGATTCCTGTATTGGACCCCCGGTCTTTGATCCATGTGAGGGGCCCGGGGATGGTGATCTTCTCTGTGCCGGCGCCGGTGTCGTTGGCACCGCCCGCTGCGTTCGCCCCATGGGTGGTGCGGGTGACCTACCGGTCCGATCTGGCCCGTCTGATGTGATGCAAACCCCTATGCGTGACGGCGCCAAGCAGATCGGGCTTCCGACTTCCCCTCCGCCTATTGTAGTTCTTCCAGGTGGGTCCCCTGACACCCGGCTGGGGGGGGCTTGTGGTTCGCCCTTGATATGAGAGGTGGGAGGCTCTCCGAGTGAACGCACCCCGTTCCGTCTGATCTTCTATCGTGTCGCCGGGGTGGTCGGGGGTGCTCCTTCACTGCTGCCCGCCGCTCCCGGTTCCCCTGCAGAGTATAGATACAGCTAGCCGGTGCTCCCCGGAGGGGTTTGGGTCTGGGGCTCAAATTGGGGAATCAGAGCTCACCTCGGGGACGCACGTGTTGCTGCGTCCTGTCACCCTCCGTCTCGGGTTGCCAATGGAATTGTCACTTGGGCGCCAGTCTCAAGGAACCCCCACTGGTCGCCATGGTCGTTCTGCACCTGTCCCTCGCGGACTCATTTCGGCGGCGCCATCTTGGAATGGGAAGGTCTCAGGGACATCTGCGGGCGGCCTTTCCGGTGTCCAGGGGTGGTCGGCTGGGTCCTCACCGGCCTCCGCGTCCCCCTGGTGCGTTGGGTCTCCAGGGGTCACCTCCGTCCGAGTCTCCCGTGTTAGGAAGGTCCCGCGCCGTCTTCTGGTCGCCGGGTCTCCTCGGCGGGTCCTGGTATCGCGACTCCTCCCCCGATACCGCCGCGTTGAGCGAGGGGTAGCGCTCTTCAGATGCGGTGTGTGGCGCGCTCCGGGACCCGGCAACGAAAAGGGTCGCACTGGTCACTCGGGACCCTCCTCGTCAGTATCTGGGCGCCGCCATTTTGGGGAAGGCTCGGCCGAGGTCCTCCAGGGCCAATGCGGGCATGTCTCGGATCCGCCGTTTTTCCTCGAGGCGTCCCAGGTGGTCCCTGTAATTTCCTACATCTGCTGGTGGTGATCAAGGTATGCGGCGGCAGCTAAAATCATTGGCGTGGCGAGTGGCTGACCGGAGCTCTAAGGGAGTCCGTCCGCCATCTTAGCCAGCTTAGCCACGCCCATCAAAACCTCGGGTCTCTATATGAACCCCGGGAAGTCCACCCTCTGGACCCTAGGGGGCCCACGGCCCATTGGTGAGTGGGCCAACGGGATCCGTGTGGCCGTGGATGGAGTAAAATACCTGGGGGTATATCTCACGGAGGATGCGTCCGTAGCCCTGGAACGCAACATTACCCCGGTATGGGAGCGCACGCGGGAAGATCTCAAGGCATGGGCCAGGATGCCGCTCTCCATTCAGGGCAGATCTGCCATTTTTAAGATGGTAGCGCTCCCGCGACTATTGTATCAATTGCAGAATCATCCGGCATTGGTCCCACAGGCCTGGTTTCGGCGCCTGAACGCTGCATTGAGTGGCTTTCTGTGGGAGGGGGGCGCAGCGCGGGTTGCTTTGCGGACTTGCTTTCGATCCACTTATACAGGAGGGCTTGCCACGTCGGATGTCCTGTCATATTACAGGCATCCCACCTTCTGGTCCTGAACGACTGGTGGTATGCGGACAGGGGAGATCCTGCGTATGCAGTGGAGCGAGCCCTAATGGGCTCTGCCTCCCTACACACGATACTGTACTCGGCATCTCTTTGGGGATCCCTGCCATCCGTCATGCAGGTGGTCTTTCAGGTGTGGCGGCAGGCCCTACGTAGGATCGGTTGGTGGAATGTCCTAACATTAGAAACCCCGTTGTGGCAGAATGGTAGATTGCCTCAGCTAGCGGCCCTAGTGGGCTTTCGGAGATGGGACGCGGTGGGCATCTCCACCTTGGGTGATGTCATGTCTGGGGGCGTGCTCAAGTCCTTTGACACACTGCGGGAGGAGTTCGAGATGCCACGCACCCAATTTTATAAATACCTCCAATTCAGGTATGCTCTGACCCCGTATATGCGGGGAGTGGAAGACATACCAGAATTCAGCCCCATCGAGGCCAAAGTCTTTATGGGGGAACTGCCAGACAAAAAGATATCCCGCATCTATCAAACCCTAGTGCGCCACAGCGCCGCAGACCTTGCCCAACTCAGGACCAAGTGGGAGCGGGACGTTGGGGGCTAGACGAGGAGGATTGGGTGGAGGCACTGGAGGGGCCCAGGGGAGCGGCCATCTCTACGCGCTTGCGACTGATACAATTCAGGTACCTTCATTGCACGTACTACACTAGACAGCGCCTGTGGAGAGCGGGATTGATAGCATCTTCAGATTGTCTTAGGTGCGGTTCAGAAGTGGGGACGCTACTGCATACGGTGTGGGATTGCAGGGTTCTCCAGCGGTTCTGGGATAGAGTGTTTCGTTGTTTGAATGAGGTTCTGGCCTGGGAGCTCCAGAAAGATCCTAAATTGGCCCTTCTTCATGTGCTGGCTGGTGTTGGGGGCAACCGGTATAGGCGCCATTTACTACTGTTGGGGCTAACGTTGGCAAAGAGAGACATTGCGAGATCTTGGAAGGCGCCCCGCGCCCCTTCACTCATAGCTTGGCAGAATGGGATGGACTTTTGTATGGGCCTGGAACAGCCAGTATATGTAGCAAGGGGGTGCCCGCTCAAGCATTACAGAATATGGAAGCGGTGGGCGGACTATCGGGGCCTGGACCTGGAACCGCCTCCAGAGGAAGATGTCTTACAGTTCCCTTAATAGCGGATAGCCTGTGATCTGGGAGGACACTGTGGCACGGTTGGCAGATGAACCATGTTCTTAGCACGACACGGGCAGAGTAGGCCGCGATGCGCGCGGGAGGGAGGGGGGAGTTGAGGGTAGGTGGGGGGAGGGAGGGGGGGGTTGTGCAACCTTGCATTTCTTAGTTTGTTTTAACAGCTTAATTATCAATGAAAATGCTTGCATGCCACTGTACTTGATAATTGTCTCTGGTGATTGTCTCTGGATGTCAGAGTGTTACTTGATATGCTTCTACCATGCAACCAATCAAATCTGTTTTCAAAAAAAAAAAACAACAAACCTACTGCACAGAGGCAGTATCCTGTTAAGCAAGAAGCTAAAAAACAAGTCAGGGAGGTCTTAGATCAACTTGAATACCAGGGAGTGATTGAAACATGCACCTCACAAATGAACAACCCTTTGTTTCCTGTCTCCAAACCGGACTATTCATATCGTCTAGTTTTGGATTACAGACACCTAGGGCCAGATGCTGGAGCCCTAATACCGGTCGGAAACGGCCGATTTCGTCCGTTTCCGACCGGTATTAGGGTTTTCAGATGTAGGGGCATGTTATTTTAAGAATCGGTAATTTTACCAATTCGGTAAATATACTGATTCAGTAAAATACCGAATCGGTATATTTACCGAATCGGTAAATCCATATGAAGCTGACACTCCTAAGAGTGCCACAGGCCCTTAAGAGTCGGTATTTTACCACACAATCCTATTGTGTGGTAAAATACCGAATTCAGGTGTGCATGCACATCTGTGCATGCACACCTGTGCCATGTGACACACAGACATGCCCTTAGGGCATGTATGTGTGCCACATGTCACACAAGCCTGTACTTTAGGTGCTAGAGGGTGTCAAAGTGACACCCCCTGCACCCTTGCAGGATTCGGTATTTACCGATTCGGTAAATACCAAATCGGTATTGCCCATTGATTCCTATGGGCTTCAAGGCCCATAGGAATCAATGGGCAATACCGATTCGGTATTTACCGATTCGGTAAATACCGAATCTTACAGATTCGGTATTCCTGAATTCGGAATTACCTAAATCTGCCCCCTTCCCATTTACAGACTCTTAAATACCGAATCGGTAAAATTCTGTATTTAAGAGTCTGTAAATGGGAATTACCTACATCTAGGCCAAAAACTCTTGTTGCAAAACATTTGCAGTGCAAAACTCACACAGTGCAGCACTAATGAATAACATTGTGCGCAAAAAATATAAAACGACATTAGATATTTCACATGGTTTCTTCTGTCAAAACATTGCACCAGAAAGCAGGTATTTGACCGCTTTCTCCAGTATGGGGGCCCAAGGGCAATGTTGTCGTCTCCCCCACGGATTCAAGAACAGCCCAGGATTATTTTCAGCCAGGGTAACAGAATTACTACAAATGTATGATGATGAGGCATTATCTTATGTCGATGACATCTATCTTACAGACGATGACCTGGAGACACACTTGAAAAGAGTGAACACCAATATACTTGGGTTCGCTTCTGAAGGGTACAAATTCAACTTTAAAAAGTCACGAATTGCCCACCTCACTGTCCTATTTTTAGGATATGAGTTATCAAGTGAAGGCAAAAGCCTAGCAGACAACTTCTTAAAGAAGTGTGCAGTACTCCAAGCACGCTGAAAAACTTACAATCAATTCTAGGTTTCCTGAATTTCGAAAGAACTTACATTCTAAACTATGCAGCGAGGGCTAAACCCCTCTACGAATTAATAAAACCTGATTTCAAACCAATTAAATGGACTCAGAAACACACAAAAATTTTACGATCAATACAAACAGACATGTTCACTAAAACAAAACTGCAAACACGCGCAAACGAACGCAACCTTGTAATCCGAGTCATCCCAGGAAGATGCGGATTTACATACCTGACCTCTAATGAGGGAGAAATTGTACCAATAGCTTATTAATCACACTTGTACACACAAGCTAAAATGAAATTCAGTTCTACTGAAAAAATTCTGACTGCGGTCCAAACTGCTGTAGCAAAAGAAAGAGCCCTCGCACAAGGTAAACATATAATAATCGTTACACCGGTACCTGTCCGAGAGGCAGTAACAAAAGCAAGCATTCCGAATGCTAAAGCTTTACATCCAAGATGGATACAATGGGTTAATTCTCTTGCTGCATCAGACGTAGTATACAAATTTGATCCTAACTTAAAAACGCAAGAGTTTCTCGAATACGAATATGAATGTCCTCTGCCGACTGAGATCATGCCTCTGGAACATTACGGCTGTATAATATATACAGACGGTTCAGCACAACCCGCAGTTGGGGGTAAACAAGCATATAGTGCTGCGTGCGCGATTGTTAAAGGTCGTTGGCACGAAGGAAAATTTAAATCCCTGGTCACTAAAACTCAATCACTCGGAGACTGTACAGGTCAGCGAGCTGAACTGCAGGCTTTTAAGATGGCGCTTGAAAATACCGATCGCGAATTCCTCCCACTAATAGTGTGCGATTCGTATTATTGCGTCCAGTCTTACAATGAATACTTGCAGAACTGAGTTCAAAACGGTTTCAAAGATGCAAAAGGTGGCACAATCAAGCATAAAATGCTTTGGGAACAAGTAGTTCTTTTACAGAAAGAACTACAAAAGACTCATGTGATACATACACTGAGTCATCAACGAGATGGCGTTCACGTTGCAGGAAATTCATTGGCTGATGAGTCCGCGAAGACAGCTGTGCAAACGGCTTCCGTAGCTGCGATTACTCGGTCAAAACCAAAAATAGACGGCGAGATAATGCAAGCTGTCAGTGTTTCAGTAAAAAACAGTGGTAAGACACTCCCGAAAGGCTTTCCAGTAAAGTACTCATACAAAACTGATGCAAATAATGTTCCTTTTGTTGTAATCCCTGGAGTAGGGGATAGGGCAATTCCAAACATGGAACATAGGTTAGGACGAATTTTAGCGGCACATGAAGTGCTCGCCTCTGCACATGCTGGTGTTTCCGCCACAGTATCGTTATTAAAACAAAGATATTGGTGGCCACGCATGAGTAAACAGACTAGAAACTATGTTTTAGAATGTGAAATATGCCAAAAAATGAAGGTATCAACAGCGAAACGACCTGCACAGACGTCCCTTCTAATCTCAGATAAACCATTAGCATGTATTTACCTGGACCACTGTGGTCCCTTACAACGGGATGGCAACTATAAATATATCATGGTCGCAGTGGATTCCTGCACAAGATTATTTTGGATGTGGCCTCAGCGCTCGGCTGACGCCAGAACTGTTATAAAAGATTTGCGAGTCTTTATCGGCACATACGCAATTGGCATGCTACATTCTGACCAGGGTCCTGCGTTTAGCTCTCGAGCTTACAAGGAGGCCATGGCCAGCTTGGGCATTGCATTGCGGTACTCTAGTCTATTCCATCCTGAGGGAAATGCGGTAGTGGAAAGAAAAAAACGTGACATAAAGCAATCTATAACAGCGAGGGTATTAGGTTCGGGTGATGGGTGGGTCAAACATCTAATAAGTGTCCAACGTAGTCTTAATAATCTGCCAAGACATTCTCTGGGTGGAATCACTCCGTATGAACTTTTGTTTGGTACTAGAATGATAATCGAAGACCTCGATAGTCAGACTTCAGTGGTGGAACAAAAAACCTTTGATATCAAAGATCGTTTGGCTGTTTTACAGGACTTAAATGAAACAAGAAGAAGTCTAAGTAACACAAAGCTAAAGCCAACGGCCACTGAAGAAAAACCACCTGTCCCAGCAAGACCTGTCTGGATTCCAAATATTGGGGATCTGGTCAGAGAAAAGATCGCGGTGAAGAAGGAATTTGGGCCTTCTTACAGAAAAGCAGTACCTGTCTTAGCTATCAGCGGAACAAGATCAGTAGTACTACCGCCCCTTGCTGGTAAAAAGGAGAACAGAGTTGTATCAATCGACCTGGTAAAACCACAATCATGTGGCCAATAATAAGTAGTAGGCCCAGTGGACTTCCAAGATGTAGCAGAAGACCAAACCTTGCTACAATTCAAGAGGTTCAAACTGAGAGACTAATCACATTTGATAAACCTGCAGTGAATAAAGAAGGACTATGTGTAATGATGTGCTTTATATATATATTACTTCGATGTAATTCTATTTAGAATCTAGTATACTCTGTATGTAACATTCCTGGCTGAGAAAATAGAGAACGTTGTGGAGTGACAGTTGGAGCCAGCGCTGTCGTGGATGAGGTTAATAAACCATACCTGATCTTCAAACGTCTTGTTAGACTTCTTCTTGTGGTAAACACCACACTATGCAACAAAGCCATGGAACTTGTGCCTCTTGAAACCCAAATTGCAACAGCTCGTCAAGAAACACCAATCTACAATGATGTAGCCTCTGACTATAGTAATATGACAAAAGAAGAAGCAACTACAAAGATTAATAAGAATCCTGAAGCAATTCCAACAATTGATAGAACTGCATCTGGTTACTTCATCAATTTCAATGACTTTTCTGAGGATCCAAATGAACATGAAGAAAAGCCAGCAAATAAAACTTTCAAAGAAAAAATAACTGAACTCTTTAATCGACTTGGAGAAACATATCTGAGTTCACCAGGGATTGAATTGTGGATTGTGTTAGGTGTACTTTTCCTCCTACTCTGGCTCATTTTGGTTTTAAGCTTGGGAAGAATGATTGATGGAAAATACAGTACAATGGACGCAGCAAGTCAGAACATCAACTTGGTTCTAAAGCCTCACAGATCTTCTCACATTGAAAAAAGAGAACTATCATCAGTAAACATCACAGCCATTCCTATACCTGGTGGTGTAGCATGGACGCTACTGATTACGACATCTATGGCCCGGTTGAACTCTTGAAATATCCACATCAGTTCAAGGTTTCTTTAAGTGACTTTGTATCACCTAGCACTTTCTCTGATGATTGGGACTTTGAAAGTATTAATAATATGATGTCAGATTTAGAAATGTCAGCAAAATTTACAGAACATGATTACTTAGAAGGTTCATCAGATTATGAAGAAATGTATTGCTTTAATCATTATGGGCACCACTATTTGCATAAATCTGCTAATCCTAGAAATGTTTTCACTTATAATCAATGGGAACATTGTCCAACACCGCCAAAAGGCAGCTCGAAAACATTTTATGAGAAATTCCCATACTTCTCAGGGTTTAATAACACTGATCCAGAAACGTTTTATTTTAAGATTATAAATAAGACAGGAATGAAAAACATGTTCACAAATACTAAACTGATATTGTTGTTGTAACAAGCTTTATTTCGATATCATATATCTTAAAAAGCAGTACAAAAATGAGTAAAAACTGTAAAAAGTTCAGTGCATAATTATAAGCATACATTTCATGATAAAACAACATTGATTTTGCACAAGAGAACAGGCTAAAATAGGTAGTTTAAGCGAGATACAAAAGCCTAGAGGATCTGACACGCCAGGCCCAACCTAAAAATTTGGCCAGGCCACATGCAAACAGGGGACGAGGATCTGATCTTAGGATTCGTAGTGCCTCCTTGTGTGATCTAGTACCAAGGCTCCTACAGAGTGGCTTCAGCCATTTGCAGCGTGGAGCTGCATAGGCTGGGCATTCAAAGAATAGGTGAGGAACTGACTCAGACCTGTTCACACAGAAAGGACAATAAGAAGTTGTCTGAGCCGGAACCTTCCAACTGGCAGTTAGTTTCCCCACTGGAAGTAAGCCCACCCTGAATTTAAAGTATAACGCCCTGTCCCAAGATTTTGAAATCATATCCAGATATGGTTCGCATAAGGGCACTTCCTTAACCATCAAAAATTCCACAGTTGTTTTGCAAAGATTGGCCTTGCAATTTCTGCCATTAGTCACCCAGGTCCAGTATAGCTTCTTCAGAATTAACTTGGGCGGGGCAGATCTGCTAGACCAAGCATCTTCAAGACACAGGTCAAAAAGGAGACGCTTGACTTCCTTTAGCCAACGAACCTTGGGCCAACCTGGTGAGGAAAGGAGTTCATTAAGACCCTCTGCATAACTGGACAATTCTGAGACCCTCCAAATGTGCGCCCACAAAAGGAGGGGGCGATGTCTCGCCAGATCACTAATGGGCTGAGTGCCCGTATCTAAAAGAAGTGGAAGGGATGGTGTGCTATACGGGAGGCCCATAAGGTCTTTATGGAATTTGTTTTCTGAACTGGACAAGAAGTCTACATTCTGCACACCCCACAGTTCTGCCCCATACAAGGCTGCGCTCACCGCTCTGGCCCTATAGATATCGAGTACTGGAGCAATGGGTTTGAGAGACGAAGCGCATTGTTCCTTGAGGAGGGTCCCCACCACCCTCTTATGGGTCAGCAACATTTTTTGGTGGTGGGGTTTCCAGCTCATGGAATCACAGAGGCGGATGCCTAAGTAATCGAACTCCTTAACCCTCTCGAGTGGGACGGAATCCAAGGAAGGTGGGTTGACGGACTTCTTTGGCGGGTTTAAGACCAGAAATTTAGTTTTCCCTGCATTGATAACGAGTCCCCTTAGATCACAAAAGGCTTTAAAATTGGTTAGGAGACTTTGCAGGCCTGCTAGACTTTTGGAGATCAGGAGGGTATCATCTGCAAATAGTAGGGTGGGTTTTTCCTGCCCGCTAGGGAGGGTGCATCTGCTGGGTGTTTTAACAGGTGCTCCACCACTCCATTAACATATAAAGAGAACAGAGTGGGGGCTAGCACACAACCCTGGCGGACACCCCTATTTACAGGAATGCGTGGAGTTTTTTGACCCTGATTACCCCACCTGATCTGCGCAAAGTTGTCTTCGTGGAACTTTATAAGTAGATTAGGTAAGTAACGGGGAATACCCAGAGCATCGAGAACACTCCAGAGTTGGGTACGTGGGACCAGGTCAAAGGCAGTCCGCAGATCTATAAAAGCAAGGTACAGACTGCCCTTGCCCAGTACAACCACTTTCCAGTAGATCATCAGTAACCGGAATGACTGCTCGATGGTCCCCGTGCCGGTTCTAAAACCAGCCTGGAAGTCTGAGAGAATTTGCTTCTCCTCTATCCACTGTGAAACCCTTCCTAGGACTACCTTACCAGCCACCTTCTGGGTAGAGTCTAGGAGACTTATGGCGCGCTAGTTAGCAGGGTCGTCCCGACTTCCTTTCTTGAAAATCGGGACGACCTCTGCGCCCTTCCATGAGTCCGGGAAATTTCCCCCGTACAAGCCATTGTTCAAGAGGGAAGCAATGAGTCTCCCCCACTCATCTGGGTTGACCTGAAGCAGATCACCTGGGATGCCATCAGGTCCCGCAGCCTTGTTTAAGACCAGGTACTTGATCGCCCCCACTACTTCCTTGGGCGAAAAGAGGTTATCCTCATTGGGTTCTGCGTATTCGCTAGGGGGCAGTAACAGCATGCTATTAGTCGGACCCACCGATTGAGAATAGAGCTGGGAAAAGTGGTTAAACCATACTTCACCAGTTATGTTACATGGTAACAGAGAGTCTACGGGTTTATCCCTTGCTCTCAGCAAGTCCCAAAAACTCTTGGGGTCTTTCCTAGAGCTAGCTGCCTTTAGGTCATTCCAGAACTGTGTCTCGTGCTCGCCCCTTGCCTTAGAAATAGCCCTTCTGTAGTTTTTCCTAGCATGTCTAATTTGGCCAGCATCTTTAGCTTTCACCGCCTTAATTAAGTCCCGTTTGGAAGAGCGGCAAGCAGAGGAAAACCATCCTGCATTGCCCGTAGGCCCAGCTCTTATGTTTCCCCTCAAGCCTGCTGGGCGAACCGTGAACAATTCGCCTAGTGCACCGGTAGTTTCAGAAAACAAGGTTGGAACATCGAACTTACTATGGCCCTGAGAGTCTAAGTGCAACAAAGCATTAGACATTATAGATCTTATTTCTGAGATCTTACCCTCATTGACAGCAATTTTATTCCATCTAAGCCGCCTACCACAATTGGAGGGGCGTACTTTGTGCGTTGTTTTCCATGCATGTGGGGTTAGGGCAGGTACCTTATCGTTCCAAGGTGAGGACAGGGACAATGCTAAGGGATTGTGGTCACTGTCGATAGTTGGCAAGACCACCATATCAATCAGGTGAGCCCAGAGTGAGAAATTCAGGAGTATATAATCAATGCGTGAGGAATAGCCCACTCTGTTAAAGGTGTGTGCCCCAAGGGGATCCGACTGAGACCTACCGTTGGTTGCCCTAAGGCCATGTTCCAAACAGAGGGCATTAAGGTCTATGGCACTTTGGGTCCAACATCTGATGGGTGTGAGGGCGAGGGGGGTAATACCTCTCCTAGCATCATCTTCCCCGGTGCCTAGTATATCCTCGCTAGCAAGTGGTTCGAATGAGCAATTAAGATCCCCGGCAAGTAAAACAAAGGAATCTGCCTTACAGGATCTAGGGGCCAGATGTAGGTAGGGAAAATTTACAGATTCTTATTTACCGAATTTTACCGATTCGGTAAATAAGAATCGGCAAATAAGAAGGGGGGAGATGTAGGAACATCCAGATGTTCCTTTTACCGAATCGGTAAAAATCGGTATTTACCGATTCGGTAAATACCGACCGGTAATGCCCATTCATTCCTATGGGCTTTGAAGCCCATAGGAATGAATGGGCATTACCGGTCGGTATTTACCGAATCGGTAAATACCGATTTTGACAAGGGTGCAGGGGGTGTCACTTTGACACCCTCTAGCACCCCCAAAAAAGGTTCGGGGGCCATGTGGCAGGCATACCTGCCCTAATGGCAGGTCTGCCTGTCATATGGCACAGGTGTGCATGCACACATGTGCATGCACACCTGAATCGGAATTTTACCATCAAATTGAATTTGATGGTATAATACCGAATTTGTAGGGCGTGTGGGACTCAGAAGAGTCCCACCTACATCTCAATTTTACCGAATCTGTAATAATACCGGTCGGTAAATTTACCGACCGGTATATTTACCGATTCGGTAAAATTACCGAATTGGCCTGTTTCCTTCCCCCTACATGTCAAAAGCCAAATACCGGTCGATACCGGCCGAATTCGGCCCTTACCGACCAGTATTTGGCTACCTACATCTGGCCCCAAGTTCCTCGTTGATTCCTGTAAGTGGAAGCATGGATGAACCACCCCTAACCCCTCTAACGTAGATGTTGAAGACTTCTAACTTCCTACCCCCAGGCCCTTTAATTGAAATTCTCTGGAGGTCAGGAGATTTAGTGGGTAAAGACCTGATGTTAAGACCCAGGGAGATGCTAGCCCAAATTAGTAAGCCACCAGACGGGCGGCCTTTACCCCCAAGTGAATGGACCGCGGGCACAAAGTAGGTGGAATATCCCACCTTATGCCGCGGTTCCAGGCACCAGGGGACAGATGTAGGTAAAACTTATTTACCGATTCTTAATTACCGAATTTTACCGATTCGGTAATTAAGAATCGGTAAATAAGAAGGGGGGGTATGTAGGAACATCCAGATGTTCCATTTACCGATTCGGTAAATATCTGTATTTACCGAATCGGTAAATACCGACCGGTAATGCCCCATTCATTCCTATGGGCTTTGAAGCCCATAGGAATGAATGGGGCATTACCGGTCGGTATTTACCGAATCGGTAAATACCGATTTTGGCAAGGGTGCAGGGGGTGTCACTTTGACACCCTCTAGCACCCCCAAAAAAGGTTCGGGGGCCATATGGCAGGCATACCTGCCCTAAGGGCAGGTCTGCCTGTCATATGGCACAGGTGTGCATGCACACATGTGCATGCACACCTGAATCGGTATTTCACCATCAAATTGAATTTGATGGTAAAATACCGATTTCTTAGGCCTTGTGGGACTCAGAAGAGTCCCACCTACATATCAATTTTACCGATTCTGTAAAAATACCGGTCGGTAAATTTACCGACCGGTATATTTACATAATCGGTAAAATTACCGATTTGCCCAGTTTACCTGCCCCTACATCTCGGTAGCCAAATACCGGTCGGTAACGGCCGAATTCGGCCGTTACCGACCGGTATTTGGCTACCTACATCTGGCCCCAGGTTTCCTGGAATAAGCAAATCCCGAAGGATTCAACAAAGGAATTCTATTCGGGTATATCGATATTCCGTGCAAGGACCGCTACATTCCAGCTGACCACTTTCAACACTGTACCATCGACATCCCCTATTGCTGGCACAGAGGCAGTCGCTGGGGGGTAAGGAGTACAGCTAGAGATCCCAGCCATAGCCGAAGTTAGTGAGACTCCCTCGATCACCACCGGGGAGGGGTGGGTAATCTCTGCCCCTGGGAGTAGCCTCAATGATAAGTCGGGACTACCCACGGTGATGCCTTTATTACGGGTTGCAAGTACAAAAGGCACTGTCGCCCGAATAGTCTCGGGCAAGCTACATAAAGCATTAGCCGCAATTTGAGAAGGGTTACTAGCCACGTTAATAAAATACTTTACGGGAGAGTTGGGATCCAAAGTGCCAAACACTGCCCTCCCTATGCCCAGTCCCTGACTTGCAGGTGTAATATTCCGTGAAGTACGCCCGGGTGGCATAGAATCAGTGCTCGATAAGGGGGGTGTATATTCAGGACCAGATACGGGTGCCATTTTCGTAGGGAGTCAATCTACCTCTTCTAGGCAACCAAACCTGTTATAGGTTGGTGCCCCTTCCCACCAGCTGTTAGAGCCTCGCCAGCCATCACTTAGCCCACCCCGTAGAGGGCTTCGGGCCAATGACCAGTTCCCCCCAAGGTTTGGGCTTGGCCGGGGAGGATAGAAGAAGGTGAGTGGTCTGACTACAATAGACGAGTTCTCACCACGTGCATCCCATGAGCATATGTGTTGTGCCGTAAGTGGGTCTTCAAATGAGACGACAATACAGTCGCCTGGGATGGATTTGGGTGATGGACCTACCCACGGGACCATTCGTACCATTAAGATGTTGCTTCTCAGGTGATTGGGTAATGGCCTGTTTGTGTTCAGCCAATATATTACCTTGTTTTTAAGTGACCAGAAATTTCCTTGGAATTGGGTCTCAATTACAGGAACTCCAGTTAACACCACAACATAAGGCCTTGCATCAGGGGAGAGGTCTATGAAGCCCCCGCGAAAGTTCTCTACGAGTGGTGGTCCCTGAGGGTTTGTTCGATGGGTCGTAGTGTTTTTAATTCTCGGGGCAGCAACTTCTTTTAGAGAAGGCATTAGTTGTGAAGGATGATATTTAGGTGTCTTAACTGGGGGATTGGTGACTGTGAGATTGTAAGCCTTTGAGCGTGGTTTGGGAATTGGTTTAGTCGGGGGCAGAACTGGTGGGACTACAGTTGGTGTCGATACAATTTTCTCAGCTCCCGGCGAGGTGTTAGATTCGTTTAGCTTTAGGCCTAGACTTGCTAACGTTACAATGGTCTTATCCATCTCAAGAAGATGATTTTCTATACGTGAAAGTCTAAGTTCTAAGGGGGTTAAGAGCTTTTTTAGGGTCTCCCAAACTATTTTTAAAAATTCCTCATCGCTACCCTCTAGCTCGCATGTGGATCCCCCGATACTCCCCGCAACGAGTTGTGGGCAGTTCTCACCTTCTGTAGTATCTAGCTCGACTATATCTGTGATCGAGCAGTTCTCCTCGCCACTAGGACATGCGTCGGCTTGGTCACCGTCTCCACCCACCCCGCTTTCAACAGTAGGCCTTCTATTGTTAAAGAATTGGGCCCTAGCAACTTTGGCCTTCTTCCTAGCGTAGGCAGATCTTGCGTTGTGTTTCCTTTTTTGGACTACATCCCTATGACTAGCACACACATTCTTCCCATACAACTCAGAGGTTTTAGGGGTACCTAAGTCTAGGGCAGGTGCGTTGATCAAGGGGCTCTGGTTAGAATGGGAAGGGGCCAGCTCTGAGGTAGTGGCTTGGGCAGGTGAAGTTGTGGCTGTAGTATGGTGGATATCCGCCTTTGTGATTAATGGCCGCGGACCAGCCAAGCGCTCGGGGGTTTGAGCAGATGCAATATGGCCCAGGGATGATTTCTTTGACATAGCTAAATTCTGGGATAATCTTCTAGCAGCATCTAGTTCTATAGAGACTCTCTGTTGCATTTTAGTGATTTCAATATCAATGGCTGTATTGGTCCTAGTTATAAAGTCATCAAGGGTCCCGTTCAACATTTTCCCTCCTTTAGCAGTCCTGCTACGGCTTGCACGTGAACACATGGTCCCTCTAAGAACTGTTGAGGGCAAGTGGGCAAAGAAACAATATCAAGGCAGCAGGGATGGCGACAAGGGGGAGGCCCAGTCCAGTCCCTCCCGTCCTCGAACGGCCTCAAACGGCCCGCCCTTTGCCCGGGCTTCGCTCCGCGCTTCGACCCGCGCGCGTCCCGCGAGCGCGGGGAAGGGACTAGTTATATATAGGTGTACGGTGGGCGTGGCGGTCAGGGAGAGGGGCCCAGGTGCCTCGGGTCAAGTCAGTGGCAGGGACTCCTGGGAAACGGAGTCCGAGCACCGACACGCTCGCAGCCCTGAATCTTCGGCGCCCACAGCAGCAGCCATGGCGATTTTCCTTTCCCCAAGTGTCCAGTGAGGAGCAAGCACCGCGGAGCGGGTCCGGTCAAGAAGTAGCGCTTGAGGGGGAGCAGCGCTCGATATAGGAGCAGTGCTTCAGCAAGGGTCCACTCCCATCCAGGTAGGCACAAGAGCAAATAATGATCCCACAGAGGTCAGGAGGCCAGTAACTTTAGTAGCGTTTTCAATGGGCGTGGCGGTCAGGGAGAGTGGCCCAGGTGCCTCGGGTCAAATCAGTGGCAGTGACTCCTGGGAAACAGAGTCCGAGCACCGACGCGCTCGCAGCCCTGAATCTTCGGCGCCCACAGCAGCAGCCTTGGTGATTTTCCTTTCCCCAGTGTCCAGTGAGGAGCAAGCACTGCGAAGCGGGATCCGCGGAGCGGGTCCGGCAAGAAGTAGCGATTGAGGGGGAGCAGCGCTCGATATAGCAGCAGCGCTTCAGCAAGGGTCCACTCCCATCCAGGTAGGCACAAGAGCAAATAATGATCCCACAGAGGTCAGGAGGCCAGTAACTTTAGTAGCGTTTTCAATGGGCGTGGCGGTCAGGGAAAGCGGCCCAGGTGCCTCGGGTCAAATCAGTGGCAGTGACTCCTGGGAAACGGAGTCCGAGCACCGACACGCTCGCAGCCCTGAATCTTCGGCGCCCACAGCAGCAGCCTTGGCGATTTTCCTTTCCCCAGTGTCCAGTGAGGAGCAAGCACCGCGAAGCGGGACCCGCGGAGCGGGTCCGGCAAGAAGTAGCGCTTGAGGGGGAGCAGCACTCGATATAGCAGCAGCGCTTCAGCAAAGGGTCCACTCCCATCCAGGTAGGCACAAGAGCAAATAATGATCCCACAGAGGTCAGGAGGCCAGTAACTTTAGTAGCGTTTTCAATGGGCGTGGCGGTCAGGGAGAGCGGCCCAGGTGCCTCGGGTCAAGTCAGTGGCAGGGACTCCTCGGAAACGGAGTCCGAGCACCGACGCGCTCGCAGCCCTGAATCTTCGGCGCCCACAGCAGCAGCCTTGGCGATTTTCCTTTCCCCAGTGTCCAGTGAGGAGGAAGCACCGCGAAGCGGGACCCGCGGAGCGGGTCCGGCAAGAAGTAGCGCTTGAGGGGGAGCAGCGCTCGATATAGCAGCAGCGCTTCAGCAAAGGGTCCACTCCCATCCAGGTAGGCACAAGAGCAAATAATGATCCCACAGAGGTCAGGAGGCCAGTAACTTTAGTAGCGTTTTCAATGGGCGTGGCGGTCAGGGAGAGCGGCCCAGGTGCCTCGGGTCAAGTCAGTGGCAGGGACTCCTGGGAAACGGAGTCCGAGCACCAACGCGCTCGCAGCCCTGAATCTTCGGCGCCCACAGCAGCAGCCTTGGCGATTTTCCTTTCCACAGTGTCCAGTGAGGAGCAAGCACCGCGAAGCGGGTCCGGCAAGAAGTAGCGCTTGAGGGGGAGCAGCGCTCGATATAGCAGCAGCGCTTCAGCAAGGGTCCACTCCCATCCAGGTAGGCACAAGAGCAAATAATGATCCCCTAAACTGATATATTCTGCAAAATTTTATGAAAAATTGTCTACATTTGGTTTTGAATTTTGGAAAAACAACATTAAGACAAAAACTATCTGGGGTACAAAAGACTGGTTTAGAGTCATTATTCAGAGCCTGCATGATCCCAGAACAAATAATGTTCCTGAATGACACCATTCAACAAACAACCTGTCTTGGCCTATGTGAGAAGTTGGCCTGGTGTATGATGTCTCCAATTCTGGGGGCACCTTGTATCAGTCCAAACAATCCCTTATGGTGGTGGTTGTAAGTCAACCTTATAGACAAGCTATCCTAGAGGTAGCATGGACTAAGCAGCCTTCAGGCTAAACTCAAGAGGGCATGTGAAGCCAGCTGTTTTACCATATGCAATCCTGTAATATCAAATGAAAGGACACCACTCAAGTTATATATTATAAAAATATATGTATTTATTACTAGAATAAACCCCTGTACTCTTTATGAGTATAGAAGCACAAGCGTTTAAACAAAAGTACAGTTTAACATATGAAAGTTGCACAATTATGGATGAGGCCGGTGGCCCCTCGAACCATATATCAAAAAAGTGGTATAAGTATCACTTTACGAACAGTGGTAAGGCCTGGGGCCTTGGGAATCGCTGGGACTACACTGGACTAACAGCAGTTAGGACGGGAGTAGCCCGCGGGAATCGGGTGCAGCGCTAAAAGCACACGCATGCACCAATGCAAAGTCAATGGTGCGTAAAAGTTACAAAGTTACTGTTTTAGAAGTCTTCCGACTGGACTAGAACCTAGCCACTTAAAACTTAGACACTAGAGGTGTAAACCACTACAGGAGCAACGGCTTTCATGAGTTACCTCACCCACAGGAAGCGGATGCATAGGTGCCAAAGCGTGTCGGGTTTCGTCGTGGAGTTCTATGGAGCCTGGAGATGAAGATGCTGCAGGCGGCCAGGAGAGATGAGTCCGGTTGGATCCAAGGGTGGATCGAAGATGTAGAGTACCTGAAAGCTGAGGGGACAGAGTCTGGGTCACTAGCCAGTGACCAGGATGGAATCAGGAAGGAACCAGGCAATGTCGGGCGCAATCAGATGCTTGTCGCGAAGCTTGTCTCCGCTGCCACGTGGACTCTGGGGCACCAGGGATGACCTGGAGTGAATCACGAGCTATCCCACAAAGGCTCTCGCTGTCGGCGGTGTCGGCTTCCGGATCGGAGTTAACAAGCCTTGGCAAGTGCAACCCACGCAGGATTGGAAGATCGCTTCTCGCTCGGACCAGCAAGGTCAGATAGATTACTCCTTGTTAGGGGAGCGAGGGCCAGTTTGGAGCAACCAGACTAGCAGTGTAAATTCAAGGTTTCGTCGGTACTGGGGCCACTAGCCAACGGGCAAGTGACCGGACAAACGCATCGAGCAGAAAAATGCAAAAGGGCCCCACGCAGCACTCGGTGAGTGTGGAGGGGAGATCTTCGGTGCAAAAGCTGCTCAGGGCTGGGGCTTCTCAAACCCCAATGCACAGCTTCAAGGGAGCCTCGGGAGCTGCACGGTCAGCACTTCGTAGTTTTTCCAAGATGGCCGGCTCCACACTTCACGTCGCCTCCACGGGTCTCAGATTCGCTGGTACTGTGGATCGGTTTGTTAGAAGTCGAGGGAAGCTGGTCTTGTCGATCTCTGTCGCTCGAGTTCCGGCGGGAACTGCAACAAAGCAAACCGTTGGGTACTGGATGGTGCCTGTTTGCACAGGGTGGTCACTCCTTGACCACAAGGGAGATTCTTCAGTCTTCTACGTCGAGTAGGATGTCGAAGGGTCCAGAGTTTCGTTTCATAAGTTTCAGTCAGGATAATCTACTGCTCATGGGCACAGTTCCTACCTTTACTCCAAATCAAGGGGCTGGATTACCTGCTAGGTCCCTCCTATGGGTGAGACCCAGGAAGGGGGTGGTTACACCCCTTTCCCTTTGTCCAGTTTTGCGCCAGAGCTGGGGCTGGAGTGCCCCAGAATCGGTTTGACTGGATTTTGCATGGGACACCTTGTGTGCCCCAGGCAGTGTCTAGTTTCTTTCAACCCTCCCTGCTCCAATCCACTATCTCCTGTCTGGGGTGGTGTAGCACCTCCCTGTGACAGGAAACTCTTTGTCCAAGCCTCCCCTGCCAGGTTTCGGTCAGCAGCAGGAGGCCAGACTTGTGTCGGGGCAGCAGCATCCATTTTGTGATGCTGAGGCTCTGGTTAGAATTAACCGCGTTTAAGTAAAGTAACATGTGTTTTCCCTCTAGAAGGGTGGAATGCTACCCCCGTTGCCAGAACTGGCGAGGGGGTAGTATTCCAAAAAGTGTATGACACCTTACTCGACATGTTTTGATAAAGCCAAACCAAAGTTAGCAATAACCGCGAGGATTATAATGCACTTAAGAGTATATGGTGTATATGGTATGGCAATACCCTGGAACAGCAGTAAGGAAATGGTTCCGAACGCTGCAGACAGGCTCAGCTCATGCTAGAGCACCATTTCACATAAAACCAAGCACTCTGCCTCCAGGATTGTTAAGGCCTGCCATAGGAGTGACTTATAGGTGCATATGTGTCCAGATATAGGTCTAGACATAGGTATACTATATCTAAGCAAGCGGTGATTACACGACCTTGCCCCAGCTGAGTGATCAGCCAGTTGTGTCTGTTTGAATGGCCAGCCAGGGGTGGCAAAAGATATGCTGCAGTCCCTGGTAGGCCTTGGATGCACCTATGCCCTGGGCACCTATAGTGCACTGTACAGGGGCTGATAAGGTGTCCAGTACCAATTTAGTTATGCACCTAGGGTACACGGAGTCCATTTTAAAGAGAGAGCAGATAGCCTGGGGCCCTGATTAGCAGGATCCCAAGCCAACTAAGTCGAAAACCAGCTAAACACAAGGCAAAAAAATCTGGGGTAACCATAGTCAGGTATCCACCTTCCTACAGCCTAGCCAAGATAAAGGACTTAAACAAACCGTCTATACCAAAGCCCATACCTGATAGTAATAGCACTACAGATGTGGAGATAGATGTATCCCATATTTTACACCAAAACAGAACTAATCCTGATTGGAGAAAATGGTTTATCTGGCCCACAGACACTAATAACTGTCAAGATAGATTCCTGAACAAAACACAGGGGTTCAAACAGAATAGGCCAGACCCAAGATATTCCCAGAGACAACATCCAGGGATAATAACAACATACAGTGTAGGAAAACTATGCCTCGAATGGCTACAGAAATCCACACTACCTGAAATTAAGCAACACTTGACCTTACTTAAAGAAGGTGCTGACTTGCGAGATTTCTAATTGGGACCTCGCAAACAGCGTCAAAAACGTTTCATATACGCCGGTATCTATGCTGCTTACAATGAAGCTTGGAAAATAATGCAAATTGAAACTGCTGAAAAAATACGAGAAATTGATCGTATTAATTTGGAAAAATCACTGTCTGAAGTGGACAATGGGTTAACGACTCTGTACTCCAGAATTTATTCACTGGACAGCATTGTATCATCTGCTATTGATATAATAGAACAGGATATGCTAATGTTACATCATGGCCAGTCCCAATTACGTTCTATTGTACAGTTAGGCTGGACGTTACAAAATCTCCTTTCAGGCTACGTGCCATGGCGTCTAATCAACACAACGTCATTGTTTTCTATTTTTTATTTTATTTTTTATTTTAAAAACAATTTTTATTGATAATAAAAGTGAACATTGGACATTTTCAAGGTATACAATGTACTCACCAATCGTGCACAGTTAATATGAAGACATGTGGTGGGAATACTATATGCTCGCAAGAGAACACAATTATCATAATCAGCATATCTCATCATCATCAGCCCTTCAATCCTGGATATTCCCGTCTCCCTTCCCTAACAATCTGAATCAGTATCACTTTTCAACTAAGGGTGGTTCACAAATATTTCCTCTATACTCATTCCAGGCTCCCCAAATTGTCCTCCACTTTCGCGGACATTTCCGATTTAAATATACTGCCCTTTCGGCAACCATCGAAGAGTCTAAATCCGTGCTCCAGTCTCTGAGCGCCGGAGACACAGGGGATCCCCAGGCCTTGGCCACATTTCATTTAGCGTACATAATACCTAACATTGCCCAATCCTGCAGGGGGTTGCTTAGGTCATTCGGTTCCCAAATGTTCAGCAGGCAACGTCGTGGCTCAGGGAGCAGTGAAACATGAACCACTTGAGATATAGTTCGCATTACCTTGGACCAATAACTAGCAATCACAGGACATTCAAAGATAGTATGATAGAACGTCCCCTCCTCTCCGCAGTCTCTCAGGCAATACTGGTGTGTGGCTCTTCCTATCTTATGTAGTGTGACCCTAGTGTAATATACTCTGTGTAGGACTTTCAATTGTATCAGCCTGAGCCGTGATGATACAGCAACCTCCTGAGGCGAGGAGAGCGAGGTTTGCCAGTCCGATTCGTTGAAGTCACCTAGTTCTGTAGTCCATGCGGTTTTAAGTCTGTCCATGGGGTCAGGCATATTATTAGTTAACTTACGGTAGACCAGTGAGGTCGCCTTGTTAAGCATGTGTTCCGTAAGCAGTCTATCCTCTAGGGGAGTGGATTCAGGTAGCTTTCCCTCAGCCGGGAGCACCGACCGCAGGGCATGAGTGATTTGCAAATAACGGAAACGGTCCGCCTCCACCAAAGTGAATTGGGCCGCTAGTTGGTCAAAAGTGAGGATTTTACCCTGTCTATAAATGTCTCCAATCGTCGAAATTCCTATGCGGTCCCAGGCCTCAAATCCCTTACTATTACAAAGACGGCCGAGGCGGCGCGATGCCCAAAGTGGTGTCATCTGCGTGATTGTGTTCTGACACTTGAGACGTGCTGATGCCATGTGCCAGAGCTTCACCGTGTGAGCCGTGGGGCCTAACAGGGCTGCTACACCCCGGGGATCATAGAGCGCGGTCATCACTCCTCCAACGCCTAGGTCATATCTGTCCGCCTTGAACGCGGGCTCCGTCTGCGGGGCGTGGAGCCAGTGATTTATGACCTTTAGTTGTGATGCCCAATAGTACAATTGCAACCAATGAAACAATGAAGGTTTTGGATCCTACATCTACCCAGCCCGGATCTCAACCATAGGGAAAACAGAAAACGTTGGCTGGACAGGAAAAATTCTCAAAGAAATTCTACAGCCACGCAGTCACACTGTACCACGTGACCACTGGATTATTATTCCAAACACATTTATTTTATCGTTTTTTAAGGGTTTCTTACAATTCCAAACGAAAGCACAAACAAAATGACTATCAGAACAGTGGGTTCATGTACACAGTATCTACAAAAATTCAAATATACAGTATTTACAACAGTCGAATCAAACGACACAAATAGTGACACACCAAAACAGATAAACATATACTAATTCAATTAAATTGCAGTTATATACAGTGCAGTAATAAAGCATGAAACAAAAAGAGGAACCAGTCCTTAAGGTAATGAGACCAAGGGACAGGCGGGATTCAGATGGAAATAGGTGCCTGCCTGTCTACCAAAGCCTGTGGTCAAGTCTTTCTTGGGGGTTGCACTGCTAGGGTCCGGAACACTCAAAATAGTTGTATCCTAGCGGCACCCTTTAGGATTACCACAGGGTGGAAGTGTCGTTGGTGCAAGAAATCCTTCCAGACATAGGTGTCCCTCTCTTTGCTCTTAAAAAGAACAGGAGTATTGGTGAAATGATCACATCTACTAGACCACCTCCGAAAAGGGACTCTCAGAGTACGATTTTTGGAACCAATCCAGTCAAAGGGCACCGCAAATGCGGGACATGTTCCGTTTGCGACCTCACAATAGAAGGCTCATTGTTCACTGACGGTAATAAGTTTTGGCGTCACAATGAACATACGAACTGCAAGACCAAGTACACGGTGTATGCTATACAATGCCCGTGCAAGAAGCTGTACATTGGAAAAACTACGCAGGAGGTCCGCCAAAGAATCATCCAACACCGGTCAAGGATCAATAATAGAAACATGACAGCACCTTTGGTCTCGCATTTCCTGCAACAAAAACATTCCTGCCTTGACATCAGATGGACTGTTCTAGCTGTCATCAGGGGTGGCACTGGTGACCCTGATCTTCGCCTTTCCCAGAAGGAGGCGTACCTCATACTGAAATTCGATACATCCAACTCCGGTCTGAATGAAATGTCTGAGACTGCCAGCTTGTGAATTCCTTTTGATCCGCAGAGTTGAGGTTGGCTGTGCTGCATTCCCTTATTCGCTCCCTCATTTTTCCAATTTCAAAAAAAAAATTTCATTTATTTTATTTTCATTTCTGTCTTTATTTGGTGTGTGCTCTACACGATCACAGAACCGGGTATGGGATTATAGAGCTGCCTTTGCTGTTTGTGAATTTGTGCCTGTTTTCATGCTAAAAATGCGGGTTGTGAATATGTCTTTTGATGCGCTCCCGTTTAAATACACAACATTGCAATTATTGAAACATCAGATTGCACTTCCTGTTACTGCAGGCGGACTTTTTGCCTGTCTCACGTTATAAATTAGGGCTGTGAATGTGTATTATGATGCGCTCGTGTGTTTTACAAGTAATATTGCAATTGCTGAAATATCAGACTGCATTTCCTGTGATATCAATTCTGTCTTGTATGAAAAATGCGATAGGAATTGATGCGCTCCCATTTAAATACGCAACATTGCAATTATTGAAACATCAGATTATATTTCCTGTTACTGCGGGTGGATTGTTGCCGGTTTTACGTTATAAATTAGGGCTGTGAATGTGTATTATGATGTGCTCCTGTGTATAGAAGTAATATTGCAATTGCTGAAACATCAGACTGTATTTCCTGTGATGCCAATGCGGTCCTGTATGAGAAATGCGATAGGAACTGATGTGCATTCGGGTTTCCCTGCGAGCAAGGTTTATTCAAACCACATCTACCAGCATTCCATAGGACCCTTAGTAGCCACTCCCATTAGCCTTCCGACCCGGTAGTTTTAAATACTGCTATAACGAGCCGCGTTCTACCCATTCATTGAACTCCATGAGGAAATGAAAGATTGATTCTTCCCGAACGAGTAAGTGTATTGCCCGACTTGATAGCATTCTTATGCGCTATGAGTTTCTCTGGTAATCTGACCGTGAGACTAATGCGCATACATTGTTATTCTTCTTGCAGCGAGACTCGGTGAAATTGACACCGTTGGCTGGCCTGAATTAGGTTCCGCTTCACTCGCTGTCCGTTCGGAGTTCAGGTAGGAAGCCCCCCGCTTTTGACAGCTTGACAGCATTCGTGTTTTGTAATCAGCTGTCTCACTAACTCTGGACATCTAGATAATTTGTGTAATTTTTTCGGTGTAATTTTTTCTGTGGCCACTTTCTTAGCTACCATTATCTGCGCTGCAAAATGAGAGCGGTCCATCGAAGTGCGTCCCGCGCCGCGGACATCACGTTTTTGGCTTATCAGTGTGCAAATAACAGGTATGATGCATTCCCTTAGAGGCTCCACGCTAGCCCAATGCTGTGCTAACTGTCCCACACGTTACTGGCTAGTGATCGCGCTGAGTATTTTTTCATATGTCCTTTCAGCCTTGAATACTTTCTGCGACCTACCCACACTACGGCAACTTTTGTGGCCTTGTGCAGGTAATTATTCCCTTCTTTCGTTTGGAGCCAGAGTAGACTGTCATAGTACTACGAGATATATAATTGACACTCACTCCATATGTTTTTTCAGATTCATTATCCCCAGTCCCTGTCCTGAAGAGAACCTACAACATCTAGGTTCGAAACGCGTCGACACTTCCACCCTGTGGTAATCCTAAAGGGTGCCGCTAGGATACAACTATTTTGAGTGTTCCGGACCCTAGCAGTGCAACCCCCAAGAAAGACTTGACCACAGGCTTTGGTAGACAGGCAGGCACCTATTTCCATCTGAATCCCGCCTGTCCCTTGGTCTCATTACCTTAAGGACTGGTTCCTCTTTTTGTTTCATGCTTTATTACTGCACTGTATATAACTGCAATTTAATTGAATTAGTATATGTTTATCTGTTTTGGTGTGTCACTATTTGTGTCGTTTGATTCGACTGTTGTAAATACTGTATATTTGAATTTTTGTAGATACTGTGTACATGAACCCACTGTTCTGATAGTCATTTTGTTTGTGCTTTCGTTTGGAATTGTAAGAAACCCTTAAAAAACGATAAAATAAATGTGTTTGGAATAATAATCCAGTGGTCACGTGGTACAGTGTGACTGCGTGGCTGTAGAATTTCTTTGAGAATTTTTCCTGTCCAGCCAACGTTTTCTGTTTTCCCAATAGTACAATTGGACATCTGGGAGCGCGATGCCTCCATCAAACCATCCTCTTACCAACTTTAGTCAGGAAATGCGTGCCGGTTTGTCCCCCCCATAAACTAATGTGTTTATGGACTGAAAGTATTTCGGAGGCACTAGAAATGGAGTATTTTCCAGGATGTAAAGAAATCACGGTAACGTCATCATTTTGAATAAAGTGGCTTTTCCTAACAGGGTCAGCGGTAGGATGCGCCAATGCCTCACATCCGTGCGGAATCGCTCAAGTGGTGGCAGCAAATTATGGTGGTAGAAAATCTCTTGATTCGGTGTCACCCATACCCCCAAATACTTGAAGGGTCCATCAGTAACCCTCAGGGGGCAGTCGTTCGGGAGGATTGGCGGGGGCCCTTTGAGGACAAATAGTACCGACTTGGCCCAATTGATGGTGTATCCCGAGGCCCTCCCAAAAATCTTACAGATGTCAAGGAGAACCATGAGAGAACGCCTGGAACGAGTCAAGCAAAGAAGAATATTATCAGCATACAACGATATGCGGTCCTCCCATGATTCAGTCCAGTTAAGACCTTTTATCATGGCGTCCCACCGTATCCATGCTGCCAACGGTTCTAGAATCAATGCAAAAAGCAGAGGCGACAGGGGGCACCCCTGACGCGTACCACGACTTAGCCGGAAATCCCTGGAAATATGGCCATTGGCCACAACATGTGCAAGTGGATTCGTATACAGGAGTTTGACCCATGCCCTAAACTTCGGCCGAAAGCCTAGATGTCGCAGCACCGCGAATAGATATGGCCATCCAACCATGTCGAAGGCCATTCGCGCGTCTAAAGACAAGATCACAGCCGGTTCCGATATAACTGGGATCTGCGCCATGACCGCATGGACTTGTCTTAGATTTAGAGCAGTGCTCCTGTTTGGCATGAATCCGGATTGATTCGGATGCACCAGAGTCTCCAAATGTGGGGTTAGTCGTGCAGCGATCATTTTGGCCAGTATTTTTGCTTCCGCATTCAATAGCGAAATAGGGCGGTCTGATGTACATTCTTCGGGGGGCTTACCAGGTTTAGGTATGGCTATGATTGTTGCCGTCCGCTGATCTCTAGGTAATTCCCCACGGCCAAGCTATCGTTAAACATTTGCAACAGATATGGGGCTACGTGATCCGAGACGCGCTTATATAGTTCTATCGGGACTCCATTTGGCCCCGCAGCCTTGCCCGACTGCAAGGAGTGAATAGCGCCCACGACCTCTTCGATAGTGAAGTCGACTCCAGAAGGTCAGCGTCTGTATCCGAAATGGAGGGCATGTGGATATCTTTAATATAAGTCTGCGCCTCCTCAGAAGACATACCCGAAGAGGATGTGTAAACCGCTTCAAAGTAGTTAGCCAAAGTGTTTACTATATTTGTGGGGGAAGTGTGCACCACACCATCGGTGGAGCGAAGCTGTGCTATCGTCCTCTGGGCCTTGTCTTTCTTTTCGAGCCACGCTAGAAGTCTCCCTGCCTTATCGCCCACCTCGTACACAATATGCTGAGTGCGCATAAGCCTTTGTCTGACCTGTACTCGCTGATACTCCGTAAATTCCGCCTGTTTGAGGCGTAATTGACGCTTAGCTCCCTCAGTGGGATCTTGATCGTGTTTGGTCTGCAAAGTGTCTAGGTCTCGCTCTAGTGTTGCCAGGTCTTCCTGCACAGTCCGCTTGTGACCTGCTATGGAGGCTATCGCCTGGCCTCTTAGCACCGTTTTGTACGCTTCCCATAGGACCCCAGGTGAGTCCACGGAAGTGACATTCTCTTGGAAGTAACATTTCGTAGTCGTGACTAAGTCCCGTCTGATTTTGAAAATCTGTAAATAATGGGGCGAGATCGGGAAAATACGCCTCCGGGTTTTTACATGAGAGGTGTATACCATGCAAAGCGGGGAATGATCCGATATACCCCTCGGACCTATCTTTAAATCTAGTATGTGTGGCAAGCTGTCAGTGGAAACAAAGAAATGGTCAATACGAGAAAGACTATTGTGTACCCCTGAATAAAAGGTGTAGCCACGCTCCCCGGGGTGCCTGAACCTCCACCCATAGCTTCTACATAGCCTTTCAGCCTAGCCTTGTTCCTCCCTGTCATCCTGTTGGGGTGGCGGTCAAGACCATCATCGAGAACCGCATTAAAGTCTCCGCCCAATATGAGCTCGCCCTCTGGGAGTGTGAGCAGAAATGCACTGAGGGCGGGGAGAGCTACTGAGTGTAGGGCAGGGGGAATGTATACCGATACCACGTTGAATCTCTTCCCCTCCCATAAGCAGGAGATACCTGCAAATTGCCCGCGCGCATCTTTCCACACCTGTTGTACTATCACGGGAAACCTCTTGCGCATTAGGATTCCCACCCCCCTGGAACCGGAGGAAAACTCAGAGTGTATCACCATTGTGTAACCCCATCGATCCAAAGCCTTACATGTCGTCCCAACCAGATGCGTTTCTTGAAGTAGTACCAGTGCTGGGGCTGCCCTACGTTCATATTGTAACACCAAGCCCCTCTTGATTTTGTCCCCCAAACCGCGCACATTCCAGGTAAACAGGGTATGGGGGGGTACCGGGGCCACAATTGGGGCAGTGTCATATGTTATCACATCAGCCAAGACCTCGTCCGCCATCATAGTTAAAACATCCTTGAAAGCTCAGCAGCATTGCAGCATTCCCCCATGCGATCACTTGTATCCTTGAAGTACAGCACAAAACTAAAGCACAAAACAAAGTGCAACCAACCCTTCCCCCCTCAAACATTTCAACCTGTATTTATACACATTCATTACGGTCAGTCCCACCAACATCTCTGTTCCATTCCACCCCTAAAACATCCCCTTGACTCCCCTGCCTGTGGACTGCAAATTGTCCACCCCCCAACCCGGCAGAGTGCCTGTGAGTCCCCCACCTGTACTTACTGCGTAGAGGTGAATGGTTCCCTCCCCCGCGTGGCAAAATTATCTAACGAAAGGTCATTACAGTGCAGCCTGCAATCAAGAATATCTGCCTATTGAAAATTGTCATAACACGTCTAAGTAAATACAGTTAACCACATTACATACCCGGAATCACTAAAGTCAGATATCTACTCCCAATGGCCTCCCCTGCCAACAGCCCGCCGCCCCTAATACTTGCAAGTGATCATCAGGGTCAGTCTTTCTATATGTCTCATGTGTCTCTCACTCCTGTTCGGAGAGGCCGCTTGCCCCAGGTCATCTCCCATTGCTGCTGACTCCGGTCTATCTCCAGGTCCCCGCTCCGGTGCGCCACGGCGTCCACCGGGTTTGCCTCCGACTTTAGTCCATCCATCCAGCCAGTCCCAGGTTGCCTCAGGTGAGTCGAAAAACCAAGATTTACCGTCCCTTTCGACTCTTAATTTTGCTGGAAAAAGCATCGCGTACTTGATGTCTCTGCTTCGTAGTTCTTGTTTCACTGCCTGGAAGCTGCGTCGTTGTGCTTGGACCCGAGCCGTGAAGTCCGGAAAAAAGGAGACCTCGTAATTGTCGATCTTCAGTGGGGGGCCCGCTCTGGCAGTTTGTAAAATATTGTCTCGGTCCCGAAAGTTGAAGACTCTGGCGATAATTGGTCTAGGAGGGGCTCCGACCTTAGGCCTCCCGCCCGGCACTCTATGGGCTCGTTCTATTGAGAAATATGCAGACAACGTCTTAGGCTTTAAATGTTTCGTGATTAGCTCCTCCACATAAAGGTCAGCCGCCGGCCCCTCCGTTTTCTCTGGAACCCCAAGAATCCTGACGTTGTTGCGACGGGCCCTCCCTTCATAGTCATCGAGCTGCTGTGCCATACGAGCCTGTCTTTTTTCCATGTCCGACATTTGGCGCTGGAGCTCGGAAGTGTTTTCCTGGAGTGCCGCCGTCACCACCTTGAGTTCACACATGTTTTCATTCGTCTGCTTAAAATCGGCACGGAGTAATGAAACTTCTGTCGTCACAGAGTCCATAGATGTGCGCATTTCCCCGATGGCTGCCAGGACATCATGGAGCGTGGGCTCCTTAGGTTGGGGAGACAATCCTTTCGCGCCATCTTTGTCCGTTCTGATCGAGTCGACTTTTTCTCCACCCTGCTGCCATGCATACTTGGACAATCGCGCCTGGGCGTTATTCTTGGAGCTTCTGCCTCCTGACGCCATTTTCACCCCCCAGCGAAGGGCCAGCCGTTAAGACGCGGCGGAGAAAATGCGTCAGCGCTCTGCTACCTGTATCCAGAACCGGAGCAGTCGGTGTTTGTCCTGTCCCACATCCGACAGATCGCCGAGGGACGCACCCCACACCCCTGGTTCCTTTAAAGGCGGGACGCAGCTACCATCACTGCCCAGTCGGCTGAAGGGGGGGGGTCAAGCAATCTTCAGCCAAGCGATCCAGCCGGGTGCGCACTGAGCAAGGCGGGAAGGGAGAGGACGACACAAGGGTCCAGACCGTCATCCAGCGGGTCCTCAGTAGCCCCCCGGCGTCACAGTATGCCGCAGGCACTGCCGAGGTGTCTTCGCCCCAAGCGCTGTCTGGATTTGGACGGAGCGCTCCCAGAGGCTAATCTAGGGTTCTTATCTGCGGAGGCTTCGCCGTGCGCAATGCAGGCTGCAGTCGGTCGGAGTATGCCGCGCCGCTCCTCTCTCGCGCCGCAGCGGCGCCGCGCCGTCAGTACTGCGTCATTTGCAGTTAGGCCTCAAAGCCGGGGCCTAAATTTTCTCCCCGATCCGGGGCCGACACCACCGCAGTGACCGGCGACGGTGGCCAGGACGCCGCCCCCTCAATCCCTCCACTTAGCCCCCGCAGTGCTTACAGGGGCCGAGCCCCTCCCCGCGTCTCACCCGGTGGAGGAGGGGAGTCGCCAGGAGGCCGCCAAAGGTCAAGCAGGACCGCGCTCTATTCAGCGCATCGGGCCGCCATCTTGCGTGGTCTGGGTGCTTCATCAGCCGAGTACCAGAACGTCGGTGTAACGGGGATCGCCGTGCCAGGAAGCCACCCCGCAGCCTTCACGGGGGTGGCAGCTGCTCCGGTGGGCACCGTGGGAGGGCTTTTGTCCGGGTCCGCAGGCTGCAAGGCAATTAATCGCCGCAGGTCGGGAAGAGCCCGTTCAAGCTGCGGCCATTTCTCACGGCCGCTTAGCCATGCCCCCGTTTTCTATCTTTAACCTTACAGATAAGCAAATCTCTTTGGCAAAAAGAGGGGCAGACTATACGGTGCTGAGCATTGAAAAACTAGAAAGATTGCCATTGACAGTCTCCGAAAAACCTGTCATTGAATGGATAATACATGGCACAATTACAATTCCGATAACGACTTTTCAGTTTAAATATTGCCAAAAGCACATACCAGCAGGCCTGTATGAAAGGTTGGGTAAAGGGTACATCAAGTCAACCTTGAAATTACCTTACACACATAGATCTTGGAGTGGGGGGAAAAAAGAGGTATTTCTTAGTGGTAACAACTGTAAAAATTCACTGAGCGGTACACTTCTGTGTCAAGGAATTAACTTGCTTGGAGCCTGCGAAGGTTCATCAAATAACCTTTCATGCCACCTGCACGGCACCCCTGCTACACAAATAGAGCCTTTTTTCAGACAACTTTCCAACGGCAGTTACGTTATGTTAAGTGACCGCAGCTGTTGTGGCATGATGCCAGGAACGGCCTATCTCGTCAGTGTTACATCCAGGGTTACTTGCTGTATGCAAGTATTGTATCCAAACAGCAAACCAGACAAGGAGGCAACGATATGGCCTTCTCAGAATATCTCTTCTATTCTAATTGATACTTTAAGCAGAATGAAATCCATTCTTTTACTAACAACTGTGCCTTTAACCTCGTCTAGAGAAACGTATGATCTGCAAGTCGCAAGGACAGCAGCAGAGATACATGCATTATTATCAACAAATTGCCCCGTGCATTTCGCAGAAATGTTAAGTCAAATCTTAAACATGTCTGATACCAGTGGCATCGCACATGTATTTAAGACAATTTTTTCGGGACTGTTAGCACCCTTTGAAGCAGTCCTGAGCATCTTCCCGAATTTCGTGCACTCTGTGTTCGGCGGCCTGCCTCTCATCTTGGGACTCGTAGCAGGAATCTTATGTTTGTTCCTTCTGCTCCGATATGGCAAGTCCAGCCACAGACAAAACTCAGACTACAATGGAAGAAACGCTCCTAGCAATGAGATACCGAGATCAGATTACTAAAGTCCTCGGCTTGGCTCAGCTAAGAGATCTGAATACTACCTGGTTTCTTTCGTTCAGACCAATCTGGCAAGATTGCATCCTACCTGTTCTACGATGCCTGCTCTGTGGAGAAGAATGCGTGTTAGACGTCTATCTCACACTCCCATCAGCAGTACCTATGGATATCGATACTTTGCTTGGTTCGGTAACGGCTCATGCAACGTGTTGTCCCCAGCGGCTACCTATTCTGATGACGGCATTCGTTGAGACCTCACCATTACGATTAGGTGGCGGAGAAGTACGAGATGAAAGCGGCACACAGGTACAACCTTCTGAGACCATTGCTGATCTAGACACAGATGACGGCAATGCATCTCACATATGCACTATTTCTACTTTTTTGGACATGTTCCAACTTTCACCTACTGTTGTAGATGAATTATTTGCTAGCCTATCTGAGTTAATGTTCTCTCCTAACAACGAGAATAGCTTTTGAAAACATGAGCACACAGCGTTCCCTGAACTCTGAATTCGACCTTCAGTTTTGATAAACAGAACTTTTAAAAAACTCTGGAACTATTTTTTCCTTGAAAGCGAAATTATTTTTTCCACGTTCCCAAAATATTTACTTTTTTGGCACATGATACTCTGCTTAAAGTAGAACTATTCTTAGAGAACAAGATTTCTATTTTTAAAAACTCTAGAGACAATATTTTGACTTAGCCTCTAGCACATGTACAGTCTTGTATAAATATGTGATGAAATGGTCTCGACCTTCTCTTCTGTATTAAGAGCCATTTCATAAATGTGATTCATTCAGTCAACATTCCAATGTACAATATATGCATTATCTGAATGATACCACTACTTACAAAAACGTACAGTATAATACTCATTTTCGTGTATATACCATTTCAAATGCATTTTATGTATTTTGGGGTGGGATGGAAAACACGTGCATAGATATGTTTAAAATTGCTTAGTATTTAGTAATGATGGACATTATACGTGGAGTGGGTGTTGTAGACGAATCTAGGACTCTAGTAAATATTCCCGATTTATGCCCTTATGTGGTTATATCAAATCATATCCTTATACAGGCATAAGAATCATACCCATATTAAGACATAGCCAATGCAGTCCAAATACGGCAAGGCTACTCCCATAGACTCCTAGAAAGCACAACGCGTTCTTAAAGAAACCAAGCCTCCAGCAGCCCGAGAATTCCCCCTGCTTCTGTATTGATTTGTCCAAGAACTCCCGGAGTCCTAAAAGAACTGCGAGTTCTTAGTGACGTCTTATGTCCAACCTTACGTCAAACTCGGCATCTTCCAGGTATAAATATACCAGCATCTGCCCTAGCAAAACACACGGTCGTTTGGAGCAGATCGACTATCTACTTGGCCGACGCCCTGCTGTAGCAAGTCCTGAAGGAAGCCGACCCTCCTGCTGACGCACTGAGAGAGACGCTGTCTTTTCTCCTGCAGAGAAATCCAGCTCCAGTATTTCCCTGTCACCCTTGCGGGTTGCTGGGAGATCGAGTCCTGAGAGAGAGATACAAGACCTCCTTCATTCTATAACCAAGGTACAGAGCTGATTAGACCCTTAGAGAAATCTTGATTCAGATTCTTGGCAGAAACTATCTTAACTCAAACTGCAGCTCACTTACTCCTTCCCATGTACTAGGCTTAGGTTAGGTACACCGGGGTAGGTGTATCTTAGAAGCACAATTTGAGTACTTTTAGTCATGATTTTATCATTGTATATATTGTATCCATTTTAAACACCGTATGGCTTAGAAACCATACCATGCTTTTACAGTATTATTTTATAATACTCCTTTTACTGTACGCACTTTACTTTATGACAAGTATTGCGATTGTAGCAATTCACTTCTCTTGCATGAAAAAGAAAACTGTTCAATAAATAACCTCTTTTATTGAAAACGCCTGTCTATCTGTTTCTCTGCACTTCTGGTGAAACTAAGCATGCATGATTGACTGAGTAAAATAGTTATCTATTGTTTCCGCGACTCTGGAGGTATACTCCTTATTCTGAAGGGAGCAAAGTTGTCATGTTTATGCGGTTGTCAGAAACTAATCCCTTCTTGTGAATTCGAGAAAGTTTCTAGTTACCTCTGAGCTAGCTGGCATTCATAATTAAGTCTAACATATTCAATAGAGACCTAGTCGACCTAAGTCCTACGTCTAAACTATCGTTTATGTTATTCCAATGCGCAGAGCCTATTGGGAATATAGGAACTACACTACAAGGTAGTGATCCCACTGGTCTGAACTTGCCCTCTTATCAAATTTAGATCTTGCAGTGCTCCATTCTCTCCAACAATGCCCATTTCTCTTTTATATTTTATTTGATCGATAGCATGATTATAAACATACATAAAATCACATAGCAAAGAATATTCCATAAAAATGTTAAAAACAAAAGAGCTTGAAATAGCATCAACTTCGTAATTCTATACATCATTCAGGAAAGGGTTGTAAGATTATTACTTGCATGCTATAATTAAAAAGATTTCTATTTTTACAGTAAAATCACAGCTGCAAATTAAAACACACTAGCCATAAAAACAGTCCAACCCCGTCATTTACCTGCCGTGCCACTGAGTGGCCATAGCGGCGGCTTACTCTACATATTCAATGGACCTACGTCAAGATATTATTTTACAACTTTAGACCTCTGCCACCAGGCATAAAACAGATATCTTGATATTGCTAAAATATGCCACCTTGTCGTGTCTGACCTAAATATGCGTAGAGCATCAGAGGGGCATGAAAAGGAGAGAAGTCGACAGGCTGGAATAACCCATGTTTTTCTTAGGTTTGCATAGGCGGGACAGACAAAATAAAATGGACTGTAGTCTGGGGTAGATTGGCAAGACGGGCACAGAGAGGTTACAGTAACATTTTCCCCAAGTATTTTTCATTGCATTCAGTGAAGGACCCCAATCCTAAATTGTATGTAAAGTGCTCATGCATGAGGGGGTTCAACATCATCCATATACAGATCAAACTTAAAACAGCTCCTGACATTTAAAAAAATTGAGGTTAAGCTGCCAGGTGCCTTAATGTCAGTGCAAAATGAATCAATAATATCCCAATGCCTTTTTTTTAACTGGGGTATCATTTTTTTGTAATAGACTGCGGGTCCTCCCACATAACTCCCAGACCCTTATTAAACCAGATCAATTGTCCTGTATGTCTATGTAGAATTAGTAGTTTCTCCACTGCCTCCTTTACAGGAATCTGGGTACTACTTGTCTAGAGTCTTACCCAAAGCATAAGCACCTTGAGGACGGCCAAATGGGTAATAGACCAAGGTCAAGACGTAGAGGTAATAGTGGCATATTCATTGGGAGGTATGTATTTTCTGCAACCTCTAGTTGTTTCAAATGCTCCAGGCCCCAACAGTTCTGCCACATAGAGGGCCGCACCCAGGCCTTTAGCTCGATGTATTTCTAAGATAGCGGAATTGGGCAGAAGGCTGAGCGTTTTACCCTCTTTACTATCGCACAGACCACGTGTTGGAGTGTCAGCACGCTTTTCTGGATTTGGGGAGACCATGCTAAGTTATCACTGACACTGACTCCCAGATAATCAAAGGTCTGACCTGCTCTGAAAATTGAGTACCCAGCCTCACTTTCCCTTCGGTAGATTTATACTGCCCATGTTATACAGTGTCAATCAAACCACTTATATAATTTCAGAATTCTGCTCATACCGAAAATGCCAGCAGGAACCACGAGGCAAGTATTTTATTTATTTATTTAGCTATTTTATATAGCGCGGACTTGACCCGAAGGCGTCAGAGCGCTTCACAAAAGGAGCAGAAAATTCCAAGTGAACAAATAACAAAAGCAGACGTTAAGTTACATGAGGGAAAAGTGACAATTGTGAGCAACAAAATACATGAGGTAGCAAACAGTGCATTACAGGAGGAAAGAGTGACAAGTGTGCAGGTTACAAGGGAAAACAAAGTGCAATTAGAGGTAATATACTGCAATATATGCTAGACACTGAGGCACAAGAACAAACGTTACGTAGGCAATGGTGGCGCTTGTGCAAGTCTCAAAAGCAAACAAAATGTGAGAGGTAGCAAACAGTGTGCTACAATAGAAAAGTGGCGTGTGCCTGTTACAAAAGAGTACCAAACACAGGTACAAGGATAATAATGCAATAAATGGCAGTTAAAATATCCGGATACAGCACGCAATAAAACAAACTATAACAGCAGCGAAACACCAAAGCGGACGTTGACAATTAGTTCGATGCCACTGCTGCCTCTCACATAAACAGCCAACACACACACCAAACAAAAATCAGAAAAAAAATCCATCTAACGCTATCAGAGTGAAGTTTTCTGTATTTATATAGCGACGCCCCTTCATCGGAATGAACGCGTGCCTTTTTTTTTTTTTTTTAACATGCGCAGTAGCTTACGGATCCCTAGCTGCCTGACTTACCGGACCACATGCGGATGTCTGTGCTCCCTTTTGAAGGGCGGTTTCTTCCGAGGTCAGAGGGCCGTCTCTTCCGGGGCGGCAACCTTTTGTCAAACCAATCATAGGAACGTACGAGAAGTGTGGACATCCACGCCCACCTAATACCGTCACTTAGTCTACCAATCGGTATAAAGTAGCTTCACGATTGCTCCTTTTTGCCTTCACTTATTGAAGCCGGTTAAGTCGCGGGTAAAAGCAGAGGAACTCTGGTTTTAAGTCTGGCGGGAGGTAAGGCACGCGCTCTAAGTAGACCTGGCTTGTTTGTGGAGAGCTGCCATTAAATACTGTTGCTGTTTCTTCTTCTTGGATCAAGCGGTACTCATTGCAATTACGTTGACGGGACAGTTGGTTCTTGTTGGGATATGCGACGTTCTGGTATCGTTTATCTGGCTGTTATATCGTAGCAGTGTGTTTTGTTTTTTCGCGTGCTTGACGGTGAGACAGGCTACAACACGGAGGTGGGTGTGGGCAGGATTGTCACAGGTTCATCTGAGGCTTGTTCCAAAAACGTGGCGAGGTCCTGCTCCTGCACGCCTCCCTTCCTCCCTCCTTCTCGCCCCTCCCTGACCCCGCCCCCTTGTGTCAACGCCTCTAGCATTCACGCTGTCAGTGGTGTGGGGAAACTGAAGTGTAGGCTAGACAACGTCTTTAAAAAATTCTCTTTTCATGAAGGGGTAAACTCTGCAACTGCTCAAATTGTTTGTTTTCTGATATCAATACTGTACTTTTCTGTTCACTACGTTCATATATTTTTTTTTTTGTACCAGTTCGGACGGATATCCCACTGCAGTTGTTAATCCTTTTAGCCATTGGCTTACCATGCTCTGCCCCAATTATGATACAATGGCTCTTTTGTAGCTGCAAGGGGGAGTCTCGTATTGAAGAGTCAGGAGGCTCTTAAGTAGAAAATACCTTGTTTATTATAATAGTCCCTTGGTAATAGCCACAGTCTATTGGCTCTATCAAGGCTCCCTCCCTCCCACCTGTAATCAACTGCCAGGCTTCAGCCAGCACACAGGCCCCAATGTTACATGCATCACATTCTCACACCATCCCCATTCAACGTTTTACATACACCATGTCTAATGAGCCTTTGTCCACACAAAGGTAGCATGTCACTACAGCCTTAAATGTCATCTTTGTTGTCAACTTTACAGCCATTCTATAGGGCACCATGCACCCCCCGCTACCACCCTACATCCAAAAACACTTAAGACCTTAACCTTTATGAGCAAGACTAGAACTCTATGGTAATTCCAACAGAGGCTCTGTCAGCCTCCTAATTATGTACTGTTAGAAAGATGAGGGCTCCAAACATCAGCGGCAAGCCAGAACCCTTTTGTTTTGGAAACATAAGGCCCAACTCATTGGGAGCAGCCAGAGAACTTCTTTGTCACCAAAACTGAGTAGTTGGCAGTTTGGCATAGGCAACAAAACCACCATGATTAATACAGAAGAACTGGTCTTAGACCAGATACACACTGTCGTTAAGGCTACTGAAAATTAACAGCAGCCCTATATACCACAACCATTAATACCAAGGTACACTGCCAGAGCTCTAAAATTTACCAGGTGGATGTGTAAGTAGGTCATTCAGTTAAGCCGAGCCCTCCTTACTGCGACCTATAGCTTGTCATGTGTACAAATTCAAAGTCAATATGACCAGCCACATTCTATGCACCCAGGCTAAGTTTAAACTCCTGATTGCCTTGGCACAGCCCCTCCGAGGTATCCTGCAACCCCACCCCAGAATTGGGCTGCCTGGTAAAACTAGTCCTTTACCTCCATAACCCAACTTGTGACATTCCTGAGTATTAGGACTTCATGGGATTTGACATGCCTTCATAACTGAAGTTGGCTGCATCTGAGTTAGGCAGATTACAGAGAAAGAGAAGGATGTGTGAAAGGCTGCACTCTGCAGTATTTCAGGACGTTCCTGGTTTATATCTGTTCATGGGGCTGTTTCTTTCTCGTTATTGGGATAACAAGATGTTCTTCTCACTGGTAGTCTCCCTTGTTTGTTCAAGAGATGATGTGAGCAAGGGAAGAGGCTTGAAGCAATTTGGGAAACCTTTTGACAAGTCTGTCGGGGACTAATCCAAGTTGATGCACAAAACTGCCTAAGTGATTGATACACATTTCTCTTTTTTTCGCACAGGAAGACCTACACTGACAAATTGTTAGTTTGCGAAATTTGAACCCAGCTTTCTTTTTTTGGCACTGGCTTCCTGCTGGTATACTGAAAGATGGATATATATTCATTTCTCTTTTGACCAGTGACTTTGTATTTTAGACAGACGTCGTGAGGAGATGCTTTGCTTTAGTGCAGGAAAGCAGTTTGCTTGGAACATGACCTTGGCAGTTACTTATTGTCTCAATGCTAGAAATATAGACTAGCGTTCTGATAGAATGCATAAGTTGTATAACATGCATGGATTGTTCCAGCTTTTTTCTTTTAACGGAAAATGTCAAACTATGAGTGAAAAATAATTTCATCTGTTTCTGCACTGTAAAACTCTTAAATTTGTCAAAGGTGTTAGTATTCCCACATATCTTAAAACCTATTTGTTGCTTGCAAGTTCTTAACGGTAAAGAATGTTTGTGTATTTTTTTGCATGCCACATGCCCCTGCATTCTCCTAGTTTTCAAAAATGTTTGTTTTGTAGGTTCCCTTGGGTGTTGCGTAACTTGTCTACAAATTTTAAAGCATACCAATTTTTGCAAATATTTGTTAAAGTAGGTCCTTCAAAATATAGTTGATATAACAATGCTTTCAGCCTGTTCCTCTGCTTAGTGGTATTCCCTTCCAAAAACATGCAACACAGCATAACTTGTGCTCCAGAATGTCATTTGCAATTTTTACGCCATATATGAGCAATGCACTTCAAGACAACCCCTGATTTTTTTTTTTTTTCGTAAATCTGTTTATTGGTTTTTCATATTAGAAAGCAAGAAATAACAGTAACATCATGAGTGGCCCCAGGTGAGAAGAGAGGGCAAAATCTATAGTGGCATATAGTGTAATACAGAGGGCAAGCAGAAGAATCCTATATAAAGAATCAGATGCGGACAGATGGTGAAAGTACCACCGTTTAACACATGTAAACGCATATAATGCGAGACCATCTTAAAACAGAAATTGAATGGGGCCAACATAATGAGGACAAAGTAGAAAGAAGGGGGGGGGGGTTAACGCTAGTGGTATGTTGCCGAGATGCCCCTGCATGCGCACTGCCTATGTTTTGTTTCTAAAGCGAGTAAGTGTCGCTTGTACAAGTATGAGTTTGCTGACTGGTAAAGGAAGAAATATACGAAGGTGCACCCTAACTATGTAGGATTGGAGGGATGAGCCTACTCTTGTCACCACAACGGTCGGCTCCCCCTCTAAGGGAGAGTCTACTAAATCGATGTTGTCATTTCTCTGCAGGTCTGCTGGAATTGTGTCCCAGCTGGCTGCCTGTGGGAGTTTGTGAAGGCCCAGCAAATCTTCTCTGTGCAGGGCAATGCTCTCTGCTTTCACCTATGTCAGTAAAGAGCAAACCCACGCTATAACGTGGGGGGGCTGCAGGAGATTTCCACATCTTAGTAATTGGCTGTTTAGAAGTTGCCCTGCCCAGATCTAGAAAGTGAGATGTGACCTTGAATCTTTTGCTTCTACTGAATAGATGAAGAATATTAACTTCCCATTGGAAGGGGATGTTTCGTTCAGTGCAGCGGGCAAGGGTGTCCGGCACTGCGGTCTGGTACCCAGTGAAAACGGGGCAGTGCCCTAAGATATGTAAGAAGTCTGCGTTAATTGACATCGGGGACAGGTAGTTCTTGCAGTGGAAATACTCGTTAAACTTTGCTTGGGTATGGTACGCTCTGTGTAAGATAAAGATTTGGATCTGGCGCAAGCGCGGATTGCAAGGTATTCGAATGGGGCTTTCCAGGGCAGCACCCCCATTCTGAGTCTGTGAAAGGACACTGTCTCCTTCCCAGTGAAGCGTTTTTTTTTTTTGTTCTAATATCTTTATTAGTTTAAAAAATATAAACAATTAAAATAACATAATAAGCAATACAACCAAAAAGTTACACAATAAATAGATCAATAAGCTTTCATCAGTATAGATATAATCAATGTCATATATATCAAGACATATCAATTAATATGGTGGAAAAAGCAATAAAGAAGCAATACGAGGGAATCAGTTGTATCACTTGTATAAATCTATCCGCAAGATAAAGAGACCATGGAAGATAAAGAGAAGAAAGTATCGAGGAAGAGAAAGAAGTACAAATAAAGCAAACGAGAGAGAGAGATAGAGACCCCTGCTACAATAGGGAGGGTAAGTTAAGGAGAAGACACAAAGGGATATTGCCCCACCAGGCCTTGTGAGGCTAACTAAGTTGATATATCTATCGAGATCTCCAGACCCCACTAGAAAGGTTGTATGACGTTACAACGCATACTTTTACATCGCATTTTTTACAACGCAACATCCATTACAACGCATTCCATTACAACGAATTTTTAAAAACTACCTTTACAACGCATACTACCTTTACAACGCATAACATTACATTGCATGTATAGTAAGTATTGGATAGTGTAGGGGTAAAAATTACTATTCTAACTCCAGGGGGTGCAACAGTAGGGTAAGTGTTGGATAGTGTAGGGGTAAAAATTACTATTCTAACTCCAGGGGGTGCAACAGTAGGGTAAGTGTTGGATAGTGTAGGGGTAAAAATTACTAGGCAAGGGATCATGATTAGCATCATAAAGGTGCTTAACCAATGTGATACCTTTGCTAGCCCAGTATTCCAATGTTGCCGAGTCAATATCAAGTTTAATTTTAGAATTGTGCCTCAAAGAAGACCACCGAGACTTATGGGTTGGCTTAGAAACTTTTTTATCTATAGCCTTCCCAGTGAAGCTTTAAGGAGTCTAGCGTGGTCGCAGTATGTTACCGAAGGAAGGCAGTGAACCACCGAGTCAGGTGGCCACCGTTGCAAATCATGTGCAAGTACTGAATCGTAAGGTGCATGGGAGGCTCTGTGAATAGATTGCCACAGCGAGCCGAACGCAGTGCACAGGGGTTCAGGTTACGCAGCCCCCACGAGGGATACTGGACTCCAACTTGGTGAGAGGGCAAATCGACCTCGGGGACCTTCAGGAACCCACCTCCTGTGTTGCTAAAATCTTCAGAGTCTGCATGAGCTCAGGAGTAGCAGACCGATCAGTTGCGCTTTAGTTGTCTGCGAAGCAGGGGATTGACTTCTTCACTCCAAGGGAGATTCTTCTGTTGTCTTAAGTGCACCACAGGTCCTGCACGGAGCCTGTATGGAGCAAAGGCACAAACTAAGCTTCGGACGGAAAGGGGGGAAAAGTCGAGTCCAGTCAAGGTCCAGCGAAGTCCAAGGTGTCCAGACTGTCTAAGGTCAGTGGTTTTTCTTGTAGAATCTTGTCCACGTAACATCTGTGACCTGCTACACCAAACATTATTAAACAGGATCTCATTATTACAGATTGGTAGGTAGGGCTAGATCTGAGTCCATGCAAGGTAGTCGATGGCTGTACCGACAGTTGGGTGATCACTCTGTTACTGCCCTATTCTGTAAATGGTTCTATATGCCAGCCAATGGTTTAAACTGGAGAAATATAACTGGGGTACACCATGTCTTATGACTAGTTGCATGAAGAGGGCTGTCTAGTTATCACTTTCTGACTAAGCCTCATCACGTTTGCTTAGGGGGGGGTAACACTGGAACATCGCATAAAAGATGCTGTGCTCGCCGTCTAGCTCCGGCTTCCAGTCCGGACTCACTCGGAGCCTATTCTGCAGGGAGACTATCCAGAGGTACCAGGGAGCGTATTTGTGTGGCGGGGGAGCGGATTGCCTGGGACCCCCGCTCATCTGATATTTCTTGTGTAAAGGAGTGAAGTAAAATAGCCTACGGCATGGATATAGGATGTTTGCCAGTACCCTTCACTTCTTCGGATCGAGTACCAACTCCTCTGCTGCGCCCCATTTTTTGACTGCTCCCACCCATTCCGCTAGAGGGGGTCCTCCTGGTGCCTTCCAGTGCATTGCTATGCACCTTTTTAGCTAGGAGGAGCGCCAGGGGCGCGATGCACGTTTTAACTTTCCTGTTATTGCGCCGTTTGCTTGTGCCTAGCGCACAGCCCCCCCCCATGTGTAGATATCTGAGATCCCCGTGACTGAGAAAGTTGGTGTGAATCGTGTCCCAGTAAGTGAGGAGCGCCAGACAGTCCCAAAACATGTTTAAAGGAGTCACTAGGTCCTGGGCATCTGGGGCATTTGAAAGACCCATCTGGGTACTACCGCTGAAGTTTCTCGGGGTGAGGTATGCGCGATGCAGTATGTGCAGTTGTATGTTTCTGAAACGGTAGTTGCGGGACACTTTTTTTAGGGAACGCTAGGGCGCGGGCCCACTCTTTGTCATGGAGCGGTCTTTGGAATTCAGTTTCACATTTTTCCAGAAGGGGCGCCAGGGTGAGTGGGTTGAGGGCTTGTAATGCCTTGTATATCCAGGTAACCAGATGTTGTCTCGGACCCATCTGCAGTAGTGTGTGAATCACCGAGTGTGTGAAGGGTTCAGTATCTATCGTGTGCCATACCTTGCAGCAGTCCTCGAGTAGCTGCCGATGTAGCAGGAATTACCCTCTGGGGAGTTCCATCTCGGTCGCCAATGCCGCGAATGTCTGCAGTTGCCCGTTGAGATAGCGAGCCTACCTCTCTCAGTGCGTGGTCAGTTCATGTTTGGAACATCCGTTCCGTATAGTGTGCCCGACCTCTAGGGAATCCCACCAACGGCAGGGAAGGAGACTACATGGGTGCCATGCGGTTTAACCGATGAACACGAGTCCGGCTAGCGCGCGTGGAGAGGGTTATTCAGGAATGGTGTTGCTCCTAGCAGCAGCATGCGTCTTGTCTGTGTCTGGATCTGTCTGGTGACTGTAGTCAGTTCTCCTATGGCCTGGCCCGCTGTCCAGCATGATACCCATTGGAGCTAGGCAGCAAGGAAGTATGCCTCAAAGGAGGGGGCACCTAGTCCTCCCTGGTCTAGTGGCAGCTCCTGTTTGGCGAGGGCAATCAGTCGACGCACCGACCCCAGATAAGGGTCCCAAGGAGTGTGTCTAGCTCCCGGAAAAAGGAGCGCGGAGGGACTACCGGGAGATTGGCGAAATAGTATAGTAGTCTCGGGACGAGTATCATCTTGGCAACTGCGATTTTTCTGGTGACAGCGAAGGGATGATCTTTCCAGAAATGCACGGAGGATCTGATGCCCGCCATTGCCCTACGGTAGTTCCCGTCATAGAGATCTTGTGGCGTGTGATATAAGCGGACGCCCAGGTACCGTACCGTCTGGGGACTCCAGGAGAGGTCGACCAGACTCAACGGACGTGGAGGAAGATCCTTTATGAGGGGGGTATATCGTCTATTAGGACCAATTTACTTTCAGACCCACCACTGCTTCAAAGTCCCGTAGGATGTGTAATATGGAGGTATGGTTCTACTCCATGTCTCGCACATAGATGAGTACATCATCCGCGTAGAGTGATACCGCATGGATTGTATCTGCAATTGGAATGCCCCAATCCTCGCGCTCATTGCGAAGGTGGGTCACCAGAGGCTCCATTGCCATGGCGAAGAGTAAGGGAGAGAGTGGGCAACCCTGGCGAGTGCACCTGCGCACTGGAAAAGGTGGGGGATATCCAAGGCCCCAGTCCTGCTCGGGAGGTGGGTGTAGAGTAGATCAGCTTGGTATACGCCAATAGGTGGGGCCCCACTCCCATGAAACGCAGGACCTGGCACAGATACGGCCACAGGAGGGAGTCAAAGGCTTTTTCCAGGACCAGACACTCAGCACAGGGAAAATGCTCCCGGATCTGATCCTGAACATGGAACAGGCGCCGTATGTTGTAGGATGTGTTTCTACCGGGTACAAATCCATTCTGATCTGATTGGATCAGTTTTGGGATGAGTGGCATACCTGTCTGCAAGGATTTTCCCATAAATGTTAGTCGGTGGGCAGCAGGGCTATGGGCAGATAGGAGCCCAGCTGTTGCGGATCCCTGTCCGGTTTCAGGAGGGAGACTATGACCGACTCACACATGGATTGTGGTAGGGTATCATCATCTAGGGCCGTCTGGAATTGTTTTACCAGTTGAGGAACCAATTGTGTTGCGAAAGTGCGATAAAACTCCAGCAGGAGGCAGTCTAGTCCAGGTGCCCTACTCGTGGCCAGTGCTTGCATCGGCTCCTGAACCTCTGTTGCGTCTAAGGATTTATCTAAGTACCGTAGGGCATTACAGTCCATGCGAGGCAGAGGATACCAGTGCAGGAATCTAGTGAGGCGGACCTTGTCCGATGGAGCTGGATTTGCATATAGTTGAGCGTAATGTCTCTGGAAGCTATCGAAAATGGAAACCTGCGAATAAAGAAGGGTGTTCAGGTCCAATCGGATAGTTGTGATTGGCGGAAGAGTTGTCTTGTTTCACCAACCACGCTAATAATGCACCCGCTCCATCTCCCTCCCTATGTGCTCGAGCCACATATGCCCTGAAATTATACCTGTGGAGGTCGGCGAACGCCTCTGCATACGCGGTCTTGGCGTCTGCTATCTGGGCCAGTACTGATAACCCATTTTATACCCACAGGGGAGTGTTGGACAGATTCAGGGGACCCTCTTAGGGGAGGGGCAGGACAGAGGGGTGGCTACACCCATGTCCTTTGTCAACTTTCACGCCAGAGCAGGAGCCAATGGCTCACAGAACTGGTTTGAGCTGGACTATGCACAGGGACACCAAATGTGCCCCCAGTGCAGACTTTCAGGCACTCGCCGAGTGCACCCACCCAGCCCCAATACACTAAATCCTGTCTGGGAGGTGAAAACACCTCCCTGTGACAGGATGCCTATTGTGCTGCCTTCGTCTGCTCGAGCTCAGCAGCAGGAAGGCAGAAGCGTGTCTCTGGTCGGCAGCATCCATTTTGTGCTGTCCAGGTGGAAGGCTGGCACCGGTAAGACCAGTGACCCCCACGAAGCTCGCTTCAGAAGGGTGGAATCATACCTCTCACACCAGTTACTAGTGTGGAGGTATGACTCCTAGGTGTTGGATTCCAAACACGATATGTTTCTATGCAGCCATTTTCGGGAGCGCATTTACCGCAAGGTTATAATGCACCTCTACCTATATGTCCGGCCGAGTCACAGACAACCCAGGAGAATAGTCTCTGAAGGCTGCAGAGAGGCTCTGCTCATGCAGGAGCACCCTCTCACATAAAACCTAGCGCCCTGCCTTCAGGATTGCTAAGGCCTTCTATAGGGGTGATTTATACATTTTAAGTGTAGTGACCATTAGATCTAGTGAACCTATATCTATAGTAAGTGGTGCAAGCACCATCTTACAGAGGCTGCAGAAGCAGACCTAGAGTTCCCTTTTGCATGGTCTCTCATGGATGGCATAATACATGCTTTAGACCATGGGAGGCCTCTGTGGCACCTATGCCCTGGATACATGGTACCATATACTAGGGAGTTATAAGGGTACCCCAGATTCCAATCTGGAGTGTACCAAAGTACATGCATGACAATTTAAGGGAGAAAGCAGATAGACTGGGGTCCTGATTAGGAGGATCCCAGTCTGACTAGTCAAAAACCGACAGACATCAAGCAAAAAAGTGGGGGTAACCATAAGAAGCAGATCCTACTTTCCTACACACATCCTCTGGTTTCTTCCTCTGGCTGTCTGCGATCTGGCGAGGTGTCTGTCCTCTAGAAGTCCATCTCTGAGGCACCTCAGCTCCATGGCGGTCCTCTGTTGGCACCACACTTCTGATGGGGCCTCCTCAGTTCACCGCCACAGCCCCTGCTCAAATTATTTTTTTTTCTATTGCAAGACCTACCTCTCCCATATATCATTGAGTTACATTATTACATTGAATGGGTGATAACTTTAAATTGGGAGGCGATGTGAATATTGCATTTGATGTCTAAAGAATTGTTATAGAAAACCCTCTTTAGTGGTAAAGTAGGAAAAACATTTTTTTCATCAACTATTTTATTGCGATTTCAGAATTACCCTGTGGCCAATGAGAACAAGGCTCACGTTAAGCATAGAGTATTGTGTATACAAGTTACAACCAAGTGAGCCAGTACATATATATAGCTGAGTCAGCGAGTCTCCCAGGAGCAGCAGTTTGGATACAGTAAGTCAGAGGTGCAGCCACTTCCCCCACACTCGGCCATATTTTTGGGGACATCACCTCGCCTCAAACTCTGCCCTCTCCTGCTGGGCGCACCAGTCCACCCCACGGTTCCACATTGCTATGGTGGGGAGAGAGGGATTCACCCACTTTGCTGTTTCGCTTTTCCACCAGGAGGGCCATACTGAGGAAGGCCCGCTCAACCCAGGTGCCCACTGCGCCCTCTGCTATTCCCAGAAGTGTTAAGTTGGGGAAAGGGGAACCGGCCACCCCAGCACCTCTGCCAGTTCTCTTGTTACCGTGGCCCAGTATGTCTGAATTGTCACGCAGGACCAGACCATGTGGAAAGAATTTGCAGGTGCAACTGCATCGGGCAGGTGGCATCAGGTCGGAGACCAGTCTTGTACAGACGTGAGGGGGAGGTACGCTATGTGGAGGTAGTATGCCCGAAGTTTGGAGAAGATGGTGAGCTCGCGGGGGGCTTTCAGGGCATCATGCCAGTCCTCCTCTTCAAGTGGATTTGGGTCTGGAGATAGTTGAGTGAGCCGGGGGTGTTTATTATGAGGGTGCAGTAAATTTGTGAGACGCGGCTGCGCCCTAGGTTACCCATTAGGATTTTGGCCTCTAGTGGATTAAACAACAGGAGGGGCTGTGTCGCGTACATGGTTATGGATAGCGTGCCTGACCTAGAGGTACTTGTAGAATTGAGAGCGTGTAAGGGCAAATGACCCCTGTAGATTTGCGAAGGAGCGGATGTGTGTTCCTGACCAGACATCCCCTAATTGGGAAATCCTGATTTCATCCCAGGTTCTGAAGCCTGTGAGTGTTGCCACTCCTTCTGCCAGGTGCTGTGCCATAGAGGGGTTTGTTGTGTGAGTTTACCATCCCATTGTGCATGATGTTAAGTGACACACCAAGCTAAAAATATACTTGTGTGACCCTGGGCAGCTGGGAGGGGATCGGGGTGCCATATACCAATGTGTTAAGAGTGGGGAAGCCGAGCAAGCTCTAGTGTCTAGGCCGGGGCCAGCCATCCCTGTTGAACCAGTTGTGGGCAACGTGGAGATGAGAGGCAAGATAGTAAAGGTACAAATTGGACATGCCCAGCCCACCGGCATGGGTACCTCATTAACAGTGGACGAGTGCTAGTTGTGGCTGGGATCCCCGCTATAGAAAGGTTTGTACGTCACCTTCAGCTTTCGTAACCAAGACCTTGGAATCTGGAGAGGATGGTTGAGGAGGATGTAAAGGAAGTGGGGGCCATATCATTTTATATAGGCCTTATCACGTTATGGGTGGAGGCTTTGTCACATGGTCAGGTCCACTTTTACTTTCCAGAGCAACGGCTGTAGGTTCAGGACCCAGGTGAGCTCTGGTTGCAGAGCCACCTACATGCCCAAATATGGGAAACTCAGTTGTAGAGAGGGATAGTCCACTGCCAGTCAAAGCAGTCTCTCAATGGGGCCAGGGGAACCTGCACTGATTTGGAGGGGTTCACTTTCAGGCCTGAGGTTAGTCCAAAGGTCTGAAGCAGGTGACAGCATCGAGGGCTGCTCCTTGCTGGGTCCGCCAAATACAGGACGTCGTCCACATATAGGGCGATGCAGTCCCACCTCCATCCCCTGTATAGCGGGTCATCACAAATTACTTTGTCTAGGTGCTCCATTGCCATCGCAAAGAGAAGGGGTTCAAGCGGCAACCCTACCTCGTGCCGCGCCTAATGGGGAAGGAGTCTGATAGGACGCCATTAACTTGTACCCAAGCCTAGAGATGGGAGTAGAGCACATCAACCATACCTCTGAAAAGCGGGTCGAGGTGATACAGGCTAGCACTTTTCGTAGGTAGTCCCACTCCACCATATCTAATGCCTTCTCATAATCTATAAGGAGTAGCGCTAAGTCATGCGGTAATAATTGGCAGTGGGCTAGGTCCACATGGAGCCATCAAATGCAGTGTTGCATGCTACTTTTGGCATGAAGCAGCACTGGTCCGGGTGGACAAGTGTTGGCAGCACCCTTTTCAGTTTGTTAGCCAGGATCGTGAAGAAAACTTTTTCTTTTTCTTTTCCCCAGGGCTCCACAGGAAAGAGCGCCTTCGACCTCCTCCATCATAATGGGGTCGTCGAGCAATTGGGAGTCTTCCTGGGGAAGGGGATGGCAGGTCTACCGCATCCAAGAGGCGATCACTGGCCTCCCTGTCCCTTAGCACGGAGTACAATTCTTTGTAGCAAAGGCCCGGGCCATGTCTGGCATGGACTGATGCGTATGACCTGTGTAATCTGTGATGTCTTGGACTATTCTATTGGCCTGATGGTGTGAGGCCACCCAATACAGCATTTTCTTTACTCCAACCATAGATGGTAGCGTTTGTTGCGTGCAAGAGGAGCTTGGCCGCTTCTAGAGAATGAAGGTGTATGTCCTCCTGGACAAGGCTCAGCTGGCGGGAAGTGGTTTCCCGTGGGTCGTCGAGAAGGTGTTGTTCCAGGCGGGAGGACTCTGTTTCCAGCTGCGTGAGGAAGGAAAGGCACTCGCGCTCCGGCCAGTGCGGCAAATAAGCAGGTGTCTGTAAGACTGAGTGAATAGGGCTGCAGGATTGTCGTCGCAAGGGAGACTTAAGTGTGCTAATACAGAAGGGGAAGAAAAAGTCATAAACATTCAACAAATATGCATTACAGAAACACCACCCCTCCTCATACTTCTACCCTAGAAGCATCTGTCACCCAAGGTAATCGAAACATTGAAGTCAACGTAGTTTTGCCTTTGTGAGTCTACAATGAGGGTTGGGGTGAACCAATGTGGAGACAAGATAAATCTACACCAGCTGCTACTTTAGGGTCTATATTAATTCCAGGCGAGGCAGTTGGGCAGAGGACCAATTTCGTCCTGATGAGTGCACTGAGACCATGGCGGTGCCGTTGGATGACAAGTTCTAGGCCAGAGGTCTGGCAGAGTACAGGACTGCGAGAAATGTCTGAGTCCGGCTGAGGGACTGAGGAAGCTTTCAAGGAGGGAGACGGAGGGTGCACAGTGTACACAGGGTCGACCCCCCCCCCCCCCCCCCAGCCCTCTGATTGATCTTTAATTGAGGTTCTTCCGAGACTGGGTGGCGATGAGGTGGAACCCAGTTGGGAGGCCGAGTGAGTCCCACTGTGTCGCCTCCGGGAGTGGTGGTGTTGTCCCTTGGAATGGGACTGAGAGCATGTGACGGGTCAACAGACGGGCCGCAGGTGTTTGGGGGGTTGGTGGGGGTGGGTAGGGTAGTGCTCCTGCACTGGTATCTCCTCTATTAGCCCCTGCCAGGCTTCCTCTGGTGTGTCAAAGAAGATGGACTTGTTCTGGAAAATGTCTCAGTCTGGCTGGGGAAAGGAGGCAATACTGCAGGTCATTGTTCTGCAGTTTTTGTTTCACGTCTTGAAAGGACCATCTGCGTTGCTGGACTTCCCTGGTGTAGTCCGGGAATAGCATGACTTTGGTGCTGCTGTATTAAAGGTCTGGTCAGGCGCATACCTCGCCAAGGTCTGCATCCTGATCGTGGATATTCAGGATGCAGACGATGATCGCCAGTGGGGCAGCTCCGAGACGAGCTTCAGGACCTGCAAGCAGTGAGCCCTTTCGACTGCAAACCAGGGTGATAGGTGCCCCTCAGCCATCCAGGACTTAAGCCATGCTTCTATGAGGTCTGCCATTTGTTGAGTGGCCGCACCTCCCATGGATTTGGGGACCCCTGCGATGTGGACGTTATTACACGGCGAGTGGTTTTCTGAGTCTTCTGCTCGCATCTGTAGTTCCGATGTGGGAGACATGTGAGAAGTTGACCTGGTATATGCTGCCCACTATTTAAAGTGGGCACCCTGTACCAGTCCAAACTACCCTTATGGTGATTTAAGAGGTCAAAGATAACCTTAGAAAGCTATCCAAGTGGTAACTGTGAAGAGAGCAGCCTTCAGGCTTAGTCTTAAAGAAATGTTAATCCGCTTGTTTTACAAGAAAGCAACCTTATTGTATTGATTAAATGAAAGGAGAACCACACTGTCATAAAAACAAATATGTATTTAATATAACACACTACAAATACTTCACAGTATCTGCTAGACACAGATAAACCCAAAGCACACAATACTGTAGCACAGAAACAATTGTAACACTAATACACAGTGGGCTCCAGGGGGAGACCAAACCATATACTAAAATAGTGGTATAAGAACCACAACTCGAGTCAAGACCGTGTCTAGAAATGTAGAATCGTGGGGACCCTAAGGAACCACCGAAGGGGAGTAAGTAGGGACCCCACTGAGGACTGGTGCAGTGTGGGAACATGACCCCATGCGCCATACAATTCGATGGGAGAGTGGTTGCATTTTTAAAGTTTAAGGACCCTTCCCATTGGATTACTAGGAAGCCTTTTGGATCATAGGAGGTTGAAGAGCCACCCCAACCGTGGATACCGTAGTACCAGAGTTACCTATCCCAGTGAAGCTGGGTGCATAGGGCTAAAGTGGTGTCAGAAACCACCGTCAATCTGTGGAGGACTTCAAGGAAATGCCACTGCAGGAAAGAAGAAAAATGTCAGATGGAATCCAGAGGTGGATTCTTGATGAAGAGTACCTGAAAACAGAGAAGACAGAGACTGGGCCACTCAGGAATGACCAGGGACTCTGTAGACGAATGCCCACCGATGTCTGGTGCTTCAGGTGCATTGAAGGGGTTCTTGACTCTGCAGCCACCGGAACGAGGAGACGTCGAGGACGACCAGGAGCCAGATACAAGCTGTCCCCCGAAGGATGTCGAAGGGTCAGTGTCTGGCTGGAGCACCAGCAAGCCTTGGCTGTAGCAACCCACGGAGATGGTCCAGAAAGGTTACGGTTCGGGCCAGCAAGTTCCAGGAGACTCACCTGACACAGGGGAGTCGGGGCAAACCTGGAGCAACCAGGGGAGCCCAAGCAAAGATGACCCAGAGGCTGAAGGCATCGGAGTCGCGAGGGGACCTCTATCAGAATTACAAAGCAACAGCCCATGGAGCACTCTGTGCGAGGAGGCTGAGTTACTTTGGTGGAAATGATGCCAGAGGTTGGGGCTACTCTGAGCCCAGTGCACTTGTTTTTGGGAACGCCAACAAGCATATGCACTTGCTAAAATATGCAGTGCACAGGGGTACGGGTATTGCAGCCCCCGCGAGAGATTCTGACCTCCAACTTGGTTAGAGGGCAGCTCAGACCTCCAGGGACGTGGAACCCACCTCCTATGTTGCTGGAGCCTTCAGAGTCCACAGGAGGTCAGGTTCAGCAGACCGGTCAGTTGCGTTATGGTGCCTACGGTTGCAGGGGAGTGACTCCTACCCTCTGAGGGAGATATCTTTGGGTGTCCTTGATGCTCCACAGATGCTCCACAGATCCTGCTCGGAGCCTGTATGTGCCCATGCACAACCTATGCTTCAGACTGAGAGGTAGACTAGGTCAGGCCCAAACGAAGTTCAGCGAAGTCCATAGTGTCCAGACAATTGAAGTGCATTGGTTTCTTGATCAGAAACTTGTCCACATTGAATCTAGGGTCCTCACAGCCAGTTAAACCCTTTTGTACCTACTGGAGAGGGTTGTACCGATTTTAGGGGACCCTCCCAGAGGAGGGTCAGGACAGTGAGGAGGTTACTCCCATGTCCTTTGTCCAGTTTCGTGCCAGACCAGAGCCAACGGCTCCCAGGACTGGTTTGAACTGGAGTATGTACAGGGACACCAACCCCTTTGGGCTGCCCGGGAGTGGAAGGCTGTTACCGGGAACTCTAGGGACACCACAAAGCTAATTTCTGAGGGGTGGAATCATACCTCCCACACCGGTTACAAGTGTGGGGGTATGATTCTACAATGTTTGACATCAAACCCAATAGGGTTACTTTAAGGCGTGTTTTAGAGTTGGTCACTGGGAGAATGGACTAAAAAAGAGGCAGATTTCCTTATAAAAAAGGACCCAAGGGTACCATATTTTTATATATTGCCCAAGATCCATAAGGCAACCAGGCCAATACCAGGGAGACCGATTGTGTCAGGGATAGACTCCGTACTGGAGCCACTCTCACAATTCTGTGACCATTTCCTACAACCGCTTGTGAGGTGTATTCCCTCATACATCCAAGACACCACGGATGTCCTGCGCACTCTGGACGACATCCAGGACACAGGACATATTGACCTCTTGATTACCCTTGATGTAGAAGCCCTCTATACGAACATTCCTCAGAGGGCTACTCTTGAGGTAATAGAGGAACGTTTGGGCTTAGAAGCTTGGGACTCCAACACTCCACGGACTTTCATTATGGAATGTGCCACCCTAGCCCTCACCGAAAACTATTTTGAGTACAGAGGGAAGTATTACCACCAGACCCAAGGTACATCTATGGGCAGTACTTTTGCCCCTTCGGTGGCATGTCTGTACATGGCGGAATTCGAAGGTAAACACATACACCATGAGTCGAACCCCTTTCGAGACAACATCAAAATGTGGAGACGCTTCATTGATGACATCCTCATCCTATGGAGAGGCCCGCCGACCTCCCACGAGGCTTTCTTTGAATGGGTCAACACATTAAACCCCTACCTACATTTCACCATGGCCTCTTCTCCGAATGAGATTCCCTTCCTGGACCTAACAATAAAACTGGAAGGAGGGTCTCTTAAAACCACCATGTACAGGAAACCCACAGACCGCAACAGCCTACTACACTACAAGAGTCATCATCCAAGGGCCCTACGCACTAACCTGCCTTTCGGCCAATTCCTACGGGTAAGACGCAATTGTAGCGAGGTGTCCAACTACAAGAAAGAGTCCGCAATCCTCTCTAGGAACCTTCTTGATAGAGGCTACCCTAAGAGTGATGTCTTGAAAGCCAAGAAAAGGGCCAGGAATAATAATCGAGAAGCTCTCCTTGAACGACAGGTAAGAGCCACTGTTGAAAATCAACCGATCACCTGTGTGACTACCTTCACCCCACTGTCGAACAAAATCAGGAATACAATCAAACACCACTGGGGTATCCTCAACACAGGGGACATGGTTATGGAACAACCAAGGTTTGCCTTTAAGAGATCACAAAACCTTAAGGATATCCTAATCAGCACCAGGCCCAAGAACGTCAGGAAAGAAACTCAACAAACCTTGTGGCACTTGCCTCCCGTGACGGGCCATTACCCATGTGGCATGTGTGGGGTATGCAGATACACTTTGACTCTGAAGAACATACAGCTCTCTGAGACTTTCAAATGGGAGCTTAGGCACCACACCAACTGCAACACGACACACTGTATATACATGCTAATCTGCCCGTGTGGTCTGCAGTACATCGGGATGACAACCCGCCCCATCAAAACCCGCATCATTGAACATCGCAGCAATTTCCGCTGCAAAAAGACCCACACAAAAATGTGTAAACACTATGTAGACTCTAACCATAATGAAGATTCATTGAAGTGGGTAGTTATTGAATCCAGTCCAAACTCCCCCAGAAATGCCCTTTTCCGTAAGGAACAAAGATGGGTCCATCGCCTTTCTTCTGACAAACAGGGACTCAATGAGGACATCCCATGGCACTCGCTTTGAATCTATCGCCCAGGTATGATCACCCAGACCATCCTGTTCCTCTCGTTTCCACCTCAGTTCAGGCTAAGCGCCCAGTGTCACCTTACCCTGATGACCGCTCTATCACTGACAACACACTCCCGCTTGGCATCTACCCTGCATTGGTATCCCTATCATACACCAGGGTCTGATTTAAAGGATAGATTTTCCTTTAGCCTCCATTGATGACCATTGACATACCAGGGTCTGTTTAAAGGATAGCTAGTACTTTGGCCTATCCCTTGATACACCCCTTCCAAAAGACCACACCAGCTGGTTCATAGCGGACACGGACTCCTTACCCATTACATCATGGCCGCTACTGTCAGTATTTACATCACGTGACCAGCTACACTTAGCGGTAAAATCTGTATGCACAACCGGTACACTGCGGGCTTTATATATTTTTATATATTTTTATATTTCCCAGACGGGGGACTACCCTTGTCAGCTTCTAGGGTCTGGCACTCATCATTGAGGTTTCCTAATACACACGCGCTAGCGTCTTCATATTAAACAGAAAGGAATAAGATTACTCCCTCAACCATCTTAAGATGGCCGCCACATTACCAGTCACGATCACGTGACATTTAACAAACCGGTGTTGACGCTTTAGCCAAAGTCGACTTGTTTAAATACACCCACCGCCGAGCTCACTCATCTACTCGAGCTCGGCGGAGATGGGTAGGTTTTTCCACGCGGACACGGGCAGAGTGAGGTGAGTGTATCCTGTGTGAGCACGACTATGGAGGCTAGTAAGATCTACATTAGACCAGTACCTTACCAGTGATTATAGCTCTTAGACCTTGCTTTTGTGCTCCCTTTAGCTGCATTCAATAGACTCACCCCCGATGTACTGACCCGCCGACCCCTCATGTGGCAAGTAGTCCCTGACCATTAGGTGAGTAGGGAACACGCTTATAGTTCATCATGCCGCTTTTTAAACCACAGTGTGAGACTTTGGGTGGGAAATCACAGTGTTACAAGGTCGTTATCTATATTCACCCGTATTGCCCTTGTAAGACACTGGATGTGAGGATTACCCCTCTTAGACTGCTGCATTTTTAACCTTTTGTTTTTAAACCACTCATTCTACACTTTTCCTTCACGTATAGAGAGTGTGTATGTGCTCCTCACTATGCACGCGACACGCTCCATACACCTAGGCATGCTTGGATTGTGCTCAATGGTTCACAGTACCACCAGCATGCCACATTATGTACATGTCCTGGCGTTGACTTGACTTGTTGTGGTCCACATGAAAACGTTATAACCATAACTTGTCTCTTTATTTTTCTCTGTACTTAGGCATAGGAGCTTCCACAGAGGTATTGTACACCACACACATGACACAAGCATGTTGTTGTAATTCTTCTTCTTCTTTACACTTTTTATAAGGTCCTGATGAATCGCGGGTGACTTTGCCCTGAGCGAGAAACATGTCGACCAGTCTCACTTCTAGCCTTCTCTAGGGTCACTCGACCTAACTGGCTGATACCTAGCGAGCTAGTTTCACCTTTTAATAGCAGCCAGGGGACCCTCAGAATAAAGTTAATTCCGGTACCCCTTGCTACATTTTAATATTTTCGCTACACAACATTACATCCTGCCCACACACCCCCACTTCACCATAAGGCTGTTGGATAAAAAGATCTCCGCCAAAGAGCCCCTCTTTGAGGTGAGCCCGTCGGGGATTGCACCGCCTCCCCGACGAGGAGCAAACGCCGATGATGAAGCATGACACCCTTCTGGGTGTGTGAGGCAACTAAATCCAACAAAATGGATGCCCTAGGGTGTCTCTTTTTACACCTTGGTCACGCCAGTCAAATCCCCCTAGTCTGTCTATAGGAACAGTTCAGCAACCCCTTTATTGCGCCAGTTGTACCTGAAACGGACACTTGCTGATACTGGACCTTCCACCCCTCAGAGTGGTAATCTGTGTCCGTTGATCAATTGATCTATTCCCCTCCCTCCTTTGATAAATACTAATGCAGGGTGAAGTACCATTAAAAATAACATAAAGGGCTATACCTACCAATAGCCCCAATCCCATTTACCAAATAATCAGTCAGTTGGCAGTGAAGAAATTTCAATCATTTATTAAACAAAAATACTCTATAGAGGAGCCTCTCCAACCCTCACCCATCAGGTGCGCGGAGAAGACTGTTGGCTCGCATTCAAACATGAGGTTATATACTTTTCAGTTCAACACATATAATCACTGTAAAAGGAAAAACGCCAGTTGGCACTCGAGCTCCAGGAAAGGACCATATATGGCACACATGATTAGTTCAAAGCTTAACTATTTATTACTTGGAATGTCAGGAGAGGTGAAACCCTTTTGTCTTGGTGCCCGGTAGTGTAGGCACGGCGCCTCCAGGAATGCGCTTATTGCACCCAAAGCAAGATGCGACCTTGAGTCTCAGGACAGTCGAGTAGACAGCCTACGTTCGGCTGCTCCCAGTAATTCAGATTAACTGGGGCTTTGACAACTGCTGGAGACTAACACGTGATCACAGCCCGTGTTTGAGCATAGGTTCGGAAAATGGCATCTGTATGGTTCTCGGTCTACTCTGCTAGCAATAGATACGCAAAGCGAATAAACGTTTTCCCCTTTGTAAGCACATATAGAATATATACATATAGTTTTAGCAAAAGAGGGTACATATAGATATGCTAACATAATATAGGTCCGATGCTCCTTATGTATAAGAAATCTATTTTCTATCCTTCACATGGTAGTCCTGCTCATGCAGGGGCACCCTCTCACTTAGAACCAAGCACTGTCTTCAGTATTGTCAAGGCCTGCTATAGGGGTGACTTATAGGTTTAAGTGTAGCCACCCTTTAGATATAGTAAACCTATATCTCAAGTAAGTGGTGCATGCACCAACGTACACAGGCTGCAATGGCAGGCCTGTAGATCCATTTTGCATGGCCTCTCATGGGTGGCATAATACATGCTTCAGCCCATAGGAGGCCTCTGGAGTACCTGTGCCCTGGGTACATGGGTACCATATACTAGGGACTGACGAGGGAACCCCAGTATCCAATCTGGAGTGTACCTAAGTACATGACCTAACATTTTAGGAAGAAAGCAGATAGACTGGGGTCCTGATTAGCAGGATCTGAGTCAGACTAGTCCCAGTGTAACGTGAAGCAAAACGTGGGGGTAACCATAAGCGGCAGATCCTACTTTCCTACAAGCCAGGAGTGTTGAGACGCCTTCCTCAACTGTGGAGATTTCTGGCTCCGTCTCTGTGATTCCGAACTGTGGCATTGCGGAGATCTTGACGGAGCAATTCAACGTTCATTTTCACATCTCCTACTCTGGCCTCCTCTGCTGCCTGGTAGGTTTGGATCGCTTGCAGAATGCCTGAAAGGTTATTGGGTGGGGCCTCAGCCTGGTCTGAGTCTGTGGAGCCTGGGGGAGCCGAGCCGAGACGTGACTGCTGGAGCGGTTGTGTAATGGTCTATCAGCATCTGTGTTGTTGGGGCGCCTCGTCCTTCCCCATGACCGTAGCGTCTCTGATCTCTCTGGGCCAACCCCTGGCTTCAAAGAAACTGAGTCCGAGGGGACACAGCCCTCCTGCCCCAGGGAGAAAGGGCAATGGTGTAGGACACCTCCTGGTTCAACAGTAGTCACTTCAGCTGGCAGAGCTCCCCCTGTGGGTACCTGAGGGGAGGGCGGGAGCACAGCAGGCACCAGCTACATCCAGACTGGGGTCATGCCCTGAACCGTGCAGCGAGATATCCCTGGGTCCGTGGTGTGGGTCTTAAGGCCGGGTCCCCCGATGGAGGACAGGAGTGAGTAAGTGGATCCAGAGCCTGGGTGGGAGCAGTGGGGTGGTAATCCGCACCACCCCAACATTTGTCCCACGTCTTGGGGGGAGGGGGGGGGAGCAGGGCACCTGTTCAGGCAGGAGGACCATGGCCAGGCAGAAAGGACAGCACAGTCTGTCTGTGCAGCAGCAGCCCTATAGGGTGTTTGGGGGGGTAGCCACTGACTCACCATTGGGGGGGGGGGGGAGAGAAGAGTCCTGTGGCCGGTCTCCTCAGGCTCCAGGGGTGTCACTAGCTGGTTCCCACGGGGCGGAACCCCCAACCGTTAGGCCACATCTGCTTTCATGCCAGGGAGGGACACCAGTTCGACGTCTCACTGGAGCTGTGCTCCAGGCCTGCACAGCGGTCCGTGTGTGTTGCAGGTTACCACCCCCTGGGGGCCCCCAAGCTCTGACCCTGCATCGACACGTGCAGGGCGGTCGATATCCTGAGGCACTAGGAGAAGGTGCCCCTGCTGCGTTACCTGCTAGAACTCAGGGTGGTCCTGTAGCCCTAGATGCTCCTCTTCCATCATCGGGCCAATCCAAGCCCCAGTCCACCAAATTGCCCCCCCCCGTCACAGAGGTGGCCCTCTGTTCTGATGGAGCAGGAGGCTCCGTTTTGCCTGGCCTCCAGTATGCCACTGGTCATGGTGGGAGGTCGCCGCTGCAGTAGGGCAGGGAAAGGAGGAGGGCTCCAACCAGGCGGAGGTCATTATCTGCGATGTCCGCATGGGGCCCGAGGCACCAGGAGAGTAGGCCCTTGCTGCTGTGTCTGCTAGAACTCGGGGCGAGCCTGCAGCCCCAGGTGCTCCTCCTCTGTCATCAGGCGTATCCAGGCCCCATTCCACCAAATTGCCCCCAGGGAGAGTGTCTGTCTTCCAGTCTGGATGGAGCTGGAGGCTCTGCTTTCCCCAGCTTTCAGGTCGCCACAGGTCCCAGTGGGAGGTCGTCGCTGCCGCTGGAGGGGGGGGGGGGGGTCGGCCTACTGATCCAGCTGGGACCACCCGCGGTGTGGGTCTTCCGTGGTGCAGCACAACCTTGTAGGGAGGAGAAGCCCCTCCTGTCTAGTTGTGCCCCGGGTGCTGATGGCCTCCCTAACTCGGAAGGCTTTCTGTTGCCGTGCAGGTGCTGCCCCTCTCCTCTGCAGCTGCACGACAGTCAAGTCAGTGCTGCCTGGCACCATGGGCGTCACCGGAGTGTCTCCCGTTCGAGGGAAGAGTGGTGGAATATGCAGCAGCCACTGGCATTACTATGGCCACTGGATCGGGATGGTTTGCGGCGGAGCTCACGCTTCAAGCGACAGCCATGATGGCCGCCTTGGCCACACCCCCTGTAAAATTGGATTAAGTCGCAATTCTTTTTAGAAAGTTGCCCTTTTCTTGTCCCAAACATTTGGTGCCTGCTGCCTGTATCTTGGGTCTCATGACTAGATATAGCTGCCAGTTGATCTTTATATATTACTCCCAGACAGCGAGACAAAGGGTGAATAGGTGTTGGCAGGATTGTTCATCTCTCACATGATAGGGGGATGGGGATGGGGATGGGGCTGTTACCTACTGCACATCACAAACACTGTGTCCGCATGCTCGCAAAGTATTTCACACAAGTCTTTTTTTGTGTCCCCAGACAAGCTGGGGCTAGGGCAGAGAGGCAGTAAATTCCAGACACCTCTGTAGGGGGAGGGCTGTAGAAGCTTCTCCCACTTCAAATTGGGCACTAGGTATAAATAGTGGACCTTTAAACCCAGCCCTTCCAAACTGCTGGAAGAACAGGACTGGCATCCTGAGCCCAGGACCACCAGAGTGCCTCCAATGTATTTATTTTTTATTTTGAGTTTTATATAGCGCTGGCTAGACCCGGAGGTATCGGAGCGCTTTACATAAGGTTCCACAGAAATTACAAAACAACATCAGTTACACGTTACACGTTACATCAGTTACAAGAAAATATTTAAAGAGAGTAGAAAACGAAATTAATGGAGCTTAGAAGGGTAAGGGGTGGCGTAAAGGGGTAAGAGGTAGATAGGATGGAGAGACAAAGAAGAGTCTGCCCAAAGTCCGGCTGGGTAGGTGACGGCCGAGGGGGGGAAGTCCACAGCCCATCTCCTCTTTAGCTATTGGGTAGCTCCACCGGGCATCAGCCAAACCGCTAGGTCTCAATGGGGAAAACACTTTAAAGAGAAAAGGGTAGGGATAAATGGAGCGTAAAGGGGGTGGAGTAAAGAGGTAGGAGGGAGAATACAACGGAGAGACTAAGTAAGTTTTGTCCAAAGACCTGCTGGGTAGGTGACTGCTGAAGGGGTGGTCCACAGTCTCCTCTTTAGCTATCCAGTAGCTCCACCTGGCATCAGTTAAAAAGCTGAGTCTCCACGGTCAGAGGTAGGTTAACAGATTTTGTATCCTGATGGGATGGGACTGGGGTTGGGCGCAGAGTGATGTTCATGCCCCTTGTTGGAGATGAGCCAGTTCCCAGGATTGGGTTTATGAGCAATCATGCGCTTCCCTGGTGGTGAAGGAAGTGGAACATCAGTTGGAATGTGTCACCACTGTCCCTCCTGTAGCTGCAGCAGCATGGGTGCCATGTTGGAGTCCGGCGTGGCCAAGGATGATTAAGTCATCACTAATACTGCAGACTGGGTCCCTATGCTCCTTAGGAGCTGTGCACTGCAAGGCGCTCCAGTGATGTGTGGAGCGGGAGATTCTCCTCCTCTAGTGCTGAACTGCTGACGTGTAAGGGGGCCCAGGGCTCCCACAAGGCCTGGCAGTCCCAAGTTAGAGTCCGGCACCACTGAATTTAATTCCGCCCCAGGGTAAACAAAGTAGTGCTATCTGGGCCGCAAGGGGGTCTCCTCCAGCAAGGGAAGCCCTCTGCAGTGCCTCCCGCTGCCACTAGACTTCCGATTACTCCCCGCCGAGCCTCAGCTCACCTCACCAGTTTGCTCCACGCTGCCAGGACATGGCGGCCGCCGCGTCCTCCGCCTCGGGCCACAGTCACTCCTGTGATTTCCTCTCTTTGCCCAAGGCTCACGAACGCCGCAACCGCAGTGCAGTTCCACAATGCGGTTGAAGAGGCAGCTCCTGCTCTCCAATGTGGATGGCTAGTGAAGTGGCAGCGTGCTCTGTCTCACCGGCGTGGACAGAGCTCTCTCCCCTCCTCACCGTTGACTGCTTACCTTTGGAGCCACGTCCGTCCAGCTGCTAGACACTGCAGTGCATGGCCTTCAGTTCCAGAAGTGGGCCAAGGACCAGGAATGTTGATTGCTGGGTGAAACGGAGCTTGACGGCCTCCGGGTGCAGTTCCTTCGGCTCCGGGTAAGACCTCCCTGCTCACCAGGCGCCATCTTAGAGTATTCGTATGTGGGGACATCAGGGCTCATATCTCTGTGATGCCAGATCGGAGAAGGGAGACCAAGATCTTCTAGTGATCTCCCCGCATTCCGACCGCAAAATAGTTCTGAGAGTGAAACTGTGTTGCGGGATGCCGTTCGGGAAGCTGAAGGGAGGCTCAACACGGAGCATCATCTCCAACCGGCCATGATGGACTAGATGTTGTCATAAATGGCTTATTGGCTTGCCTCCTGACCATAGCCTCAGGGACTGAAAAGCCCCTGCACCTGGACTCTCCCTATTTTGAGTCCTACTTCTACTCTCCCATTTCTCCCAACACCAAGTGTTGCCCCTTCAGTCCTGGACCCTTAGGAGTGGGGCTTAAAGTGCTCGGCCAGCCCAGCAGTGATCTCATCTGAACCAACGCAGCACAGCGCAAACCTGATGCAGCTCTCCGCAGCGCCTCTTGCGAACAGATACAGTGCGATTCAGCCTTGACGCAAGCCCACATCGTAGCCTACACAGCTACCTTGGAACTGCTGCTGTGCAATGCCTCCATGACGCGGACTTTGCAGCATGTCATCAATACAGACGCAGCCTCAATAAAAAGCTCCCATCGCAGCCCTTGCAGCTCATGGTTACCACCACTGTGTGACACATCTTCGCTGACCTTGCATCGCTTCTCTGGATTAAGTTGAATGACTCTACCAGGATCTAAAGATATATTTCTCAGTGGGGCTAACTTGGTACCTGTCTGGCCTGTGCTCCATCGTGGTCAGCCTGAACCTGTGACCTTTTCCAAGTCTGGCGCAACCAGATGACCACAGATAGTGCTTTGTGCTTTTGAGCACTATTTTTACCTAAATCTTTACACTTGCATATCTCTGATTCTACTAACTAGTTTGTTTTTTGGTGTCCATTAATTGAATACATTTTACTCTCCTTCTAAATTTGGTTCTTTTTTTTTCTTCTTGTTTTGTGCTTTCACTTATTACTGTTTGTGCTGCTTAAATACTTAATTGCACATTTTCCTCTAAGTTAATCCTGACCTCATTTGTGTCGGAATACCAGAGAGTTGAACACAGGTCTTTAGGTTTTTTTCTTGTGTTTAGGCTGTCTGGTTTTAGGTTTAAACCTATAATAACTGATAAAACCCCACGAGAAGGAAATAGCCCTCTCCAGTGTAAATATTTAACACTGAAACACCTGCACAGCCACAAACTAAATGACATTCAAAGAAAGGAAAAGGAGAGTGAAAGTGTTTTTTTTCTTCCTGAAGGGCCCAATACAATGTGACTTTGTTATACAAGGTAGCAGCAAGAAAGGCTGGGCTAACGTTATTCTGCTTGAGTTTTGTTTAGGGATGTCGCTAAAATATTGTTTCTTCTTCCTTTTGATTTTGTGTTTTTTTTTTTCAGTTTTGTGGTCTTTGGTCTAAAGTTGCAGGGTTTAGAAGCATATTTTCGGTCTTGTTTAATTATTTTAGAAACTGTATAGACTCGGGTAATATCCTAATCATATTTGATATTTTGGCTGCGTTTGATTCTTTCACTGATGGGTAAAATGGTTGGTTTCATAAGAATCTTTCCCAATATGTGCCATCACATTTACCCACAAAGAATGGGTAAAAATCCTTGATACATCGACCCCCCCCCCGCCCCCCCCCCCAAGTTGACCCCTCTAGTGAGTTAATATTGATAGTAGGTGAATTGCCAACACCTCAGGCTTTAAGCCTTCAATGCAAGGTATAGTAACAAGTATATGTGAAAATAGTGCTATCACCAAGCATCTGGGATAGTGGTGAAAACAAGACAACAGATTTTTGGAAAACATGGAATACAGTGTCACTTGAAATGCTGCTGCAAGATGGTTCTTTCCAAGTTCACCTAAGATTGGAATAATATTGATTGTATTTGCAGTGAGCTATGTATATGAAAAAGTTGTTCGACCTGTCAAAACTGATACCTGAGCTGAAGTTCTTCCCTGTAAGATTTCCTTGCCACTTTTTAGATGGTTTGCTGAAAGCACCCTTACAATCTTCAAAGTTAACAAAGAATGCTTTTGGCTTTAGTCCATTTTGATGCACTGTTTTGTTATGCACGGGAACTAAAACGCAAATATTTCTCAATTTGTGCTTTGCGTGGCATCCCAGAAAGTCATCCCAACTGTGTCGCTTACACTTAGCTGATGGTTCTCAGTCCAAGGAAAGGGGCTGTGAATGCTATATTATCCATGTGGCAACCTTTACAGACTTTGATGCGTAATGATGCCAAAGGAAAGAAATGTGAGGATCTTTGGTCGTATATTGATGAGAAAAGAGAACTCCACTGCATTCTTAGATTTTTACAGGAAAACATAACTGCTGTATTGGAAATATTAGAGTCTGAAAGCACTCTTGTCTGCCAAGTGTTCAGCATACTTGGTGTAGATGTGAAACATCTCCTTGACAGTAGGCTGGGCGACATCTTTATTGTATTTGATACTGCATCATGGTCCATGTTAGAGTGCTTGCCACTTGGTAAGCAACACTTTGTTGAAGAGCAATTCAGGAGCTTTAGTTTTACAATGTTTGAGAAATGGCTTGCAAGGATGCATACAAATATCCCTTCACCAACCATGGCATTTGAATTTAATGAAACCTCACGGTGGTACTCTATACAAGTTCTAGATCCCTTCTGTAAAGAGTCTTCTCCATAGTTTCAAACGTGCTGCTTCATTTTTGAACTTTAAAAACCAAACGCTAGAGAGACTTCACCTGGGACGCTGCCTTTCTCCTGAACACCTTCACGACTGGCCGCACCCGCTTCGCTGGTGCCGCTGCGCCACTTGTGACTGCCGCCGAGAGTCTTCGCCGAGCTTGCCTGGGGTGAGAGGTCGGGCTGAACCAGGGGTGGTGCGCTGCAGGGACTCGCATTCCCAGGAGTCCCTGCTTGACCTTTGCCATCTGGTCTGCGCCCCGCCCCCGGCAGACTAATCCCTATATCTAAGAACTACTCTCACGCTGCGCGTGAGCCGGGCGAAGCCCGAGGTCCTCTGAGGTCCTCTGAGGTCCTCTGAGGTCCTCTGAGGTCCTCTGAGGTCCTCTGAGGTCCTCTGAGGTCCTCTGAGGTCCTCTGAGGTCCTCTGAGGTCCTCTGAGGTCCTCTGAGGACCGCAGGTGACTGGGCTGGGCCCCCCCCTTTCGCCGCACATATTGATCTTAAGACATTTTTTTTAAGTGTGGTGGCAAGCTGAGGGTGCCCGTATTTAGTTGGGTAGTTTGTCAAGACATTTGTCTGATTGGCGGGGTATGCCAGCGTGCTTGAGCAAATCCCAACGGCATACGAGGATGTCGTCTCCCATTAAGGAGAAACAAATCCCAATAGGAGGGGCTAACCAGCGTACGCTGGATAATTTTTTACTGAGGCCCAACATTGGAATCGATAAAGAAATCACCCTTTCCGAACGACGGGCGGAGAGACGCCGCTCTATTGAGCTGATTAAAAATAGGCGTTCATCCTTGGGATCGCTAAAGTTAACGATCTCTCCAATCCACAGTACCCACAGTATCTCCCCTGTGAAAGGGGATTTTGAGGATTCTGGGACTTCTCGAAATGATAGTATCCCTCTGCTTTTACGAGACAGAACCCCCCCCAATGGTTGCTGTCAGCGATCAGTCTCTTAATAAATCAGCTCCCAATTATATTACGTCAGAGGCTGAAATCTTGTTAGACACTTAGCCGCCAGAAGTGGATTTAACTCACACAGTCAAAGCAACACCCAAAACCCCTAGACCTCAAGGCCCACCGCCTAAAAGAAGGAAAAAAAGGGGTGAGACTCTTTAGAAAAAAATAAATAAGATCACTAGCAATAACGAGGGCCTTATTTAAAAAAAAAAAAAAAAAACACTCTGAGGGTATCCACACCATCCATAACGACTAACCCATCTCCTACGTTGATTAATGGCCCATCCAGTAATAACCTAATGAGCAGAATAGAACTATTAAAAGCATTTACAACACCATTAGTGGAGAGAATGAAGGCGTTAACTAACCAACTTGAGAAACTAGATAAGGCCATTGGGGAAATTAAAGTCGCAGTTCAGGACTTAACAAAACCAGTCTTAGAGCCCCAAAAGTCCGTTTTGCCCCCAATCGTTAATGCCAAAGCCCAAAACTGATCTAAACCTATTAACCTACCTACACCAAAACCTTGCAATATATTGCTCTCCAATGTAGCTGGGCCAAATAATAATGATAACAATGCTAAGAAGACAAAGGAAGGAGAAATAGTAAAACCACTTAGACAAGCACCAAAACTGAACCCTCCTGGAATTGCCCCCAAATCTATTGGTCAAGGTACATTTGACAGGCCTCTTCTAGCTAAGAGGCATAGAGTAGAACTACCTCCGGAAGCGGCCCCGTATGTAGTCATTCTCACCGGAGTGCCAGTCTTATTGGATGGGTGGGGAGAAGATCAACGAGGGCTGAAAAATAAGACCATACACTGGTTGAGACAGAATTGCCCACTCCCTCCACATTTAAACGGGCTAATTCTTAACGTTAGGCGTCTCCCTTGGCTGGGCCAAAGAACTAAGGAACTATCAGGCGACATTGTGATAATAAATTTCCAAGATGAAAAAGTCGCCAGATATATTGTAGATGGGTTTTCCCAAAATGTTGGTAGTTCAATCACTGCACGAGATTTGACCTACTTTTATCCCAGAGAACTATTCGCTCCAGTTATCAATTTTAGGCCCCCAATTTATCAACAAAGCATTATAGTGACGCCTTACCTGGTCACCAGAATTTTGGTTTTGGTCCCCCTTTTGAAATGCAGGGGGGCAGTTTTAGACCATTTCTGAGGCACGGGGCGGATTACTCCCTGCCTACCTCTAATAGTTTTTCTGTATTGGCAGGTTTGGAGGGAGTTGATTGACTTTGTGTAGCAGACAATGACACTGCTGGCTTACAAATTGGTTCCCCTACACTGGTAGAGTTAAGCCAAAATAGTTATGCCCACGTCCCTGTTTTAGAGCAGTCTTGCCTTCACAATATAGGGATGGGAAACGTGGCTGAACATAATGTGCAATTAATTTCTCCGCAACTCCCAGGTTGGGGAGGCAAAAGGGGGGAGGCAGGGGACGAGGCAATTAGAATAGTTTCGTGGAACATAGCTGGTCTGGCTGCGAAATTTAACAATAAAGAATGGCGCCAGTACATAACCAAATTTACCGTAATTTGCCTACAAGAAACTTGGGCAGTTGATAATAGTACCCTACACTTAGAAGGGTACAAATGTTTCTTTGTCCCAGCAAGGAAATCTAGACCAGGTAGGGCGGTGGGTGGGTTATCTGTATATGTAGACCTGAACCTCCACGGCACATGGTCAACCTCAAACCGCAACTCGCATGACATCCAAGAGGTGCGGTTTAATGGTAAAGGACTTAAATTGATAATGTTTAATGTTTACAACAATGTGGCGGGTGGAGGATGTGATGTACTGATTAAAGAACTGGAGTACAGATTCTCTCAGGTTCCCACCCATGAAGCAAGGGCCCATGCACAAAACATCTTAGTAATGGGGGACTTTAACTGTCATCTTTGCCCAGCCCTTTTCCCAATAGATGAAACATGATCTCGATGTCCAGAGGAGAGTGGAGCCCATTTTGAGCACTTGCCAGAAGGTCAAGCTTTAACAATTTTTATATGACTATGACCTGGTTCACACCATGGACATGGTGTACTTACCGCAAGATGAGACCTTGCCCCCGACCTTCAAGGGTAGAGGCTGCTCGTCATATATTGATTACATTCTCGCTTCTAGGGTTTTTAAAAATAGGATCTCCAGGGTGGGGATTGAATGGAACCCATTTAGTGACCATAATCCATTGGTATTAGATGTTCCCTATCGTGCCGATTCCAGTAGGACTAAGCACGTTGCAATAATTGAGAGGGCCACCGATCAGGGTAGACGCCTTAGGTGGTCTAAGATTGATGGAGATAGGTTCTACAAATCACTGATGGAGAAGGGGAAGTCAGCTTTCGAGGCCTGCTTAGACATGGCAACAGAAGCACAGCAGCTACTTACAGCATTTAAATATATTATTGATTTAGTAGATGGGCTGTTAAAAACTAGTGCCTGGACAAAAGTTATTGGTAGCCAACCATGCTGGTTTGACAGAGATTGCTCAAAAGCCTTGAGGGAACTCAAAGAGAGTATTAAAATAAGGCCAAGAGATGCCATACGAGTTGCCTTATGTAGGAAAAAGTATAAGAGGGAGCTGAGTAGGAGGAAAAATGTACTACAAGCAGCAGGTTGGGCGGATTTAAGGGAGGCGGGGGAAAAGAGGGACATGACTGAATTCTGGAGAATCATCAATAGGCCCACCTTCCAGGAGGATACAGTCCCTAAATTAGGAACAAATATAACACCCGATTCGTGGATTGCTCATTATAGGGCCTTATATAACCATGGAACGTGCCCATCGCTTGATCAAGGGAATGTTTTTTTTTATTTTTTTATTTTTTTTGGGAAAACCTTTATTCATACCAAAGTGTACACAGCTATTCAGCCGAACATCCCGGGGGTACGGCAGCATATCATAAGTATAGACTTAGCGGCACACACAGACCATAATAGCAGAATACGTGAGGTTCAATTTTAAGTTTAGAATCAGGATGAACTCGAATAACACGAATGGTTTCCCCTATGCAATAAAAGTATCGATAAAAAAAAAAGGGGTGGGGGGAATCAGGTGCCAAATTTAGAACACTATCATCGGATGAGCGGGCCAAAGGAACGAATCCGATACATTTAACAACGTCAATTAGAGTAACGTAGGGTAGGCAGGCATACAATCACTATGTGCAACAGTCAGGCGCCCGCCCATTGCTGCAATGAAACAGAGTGTTGAGGCACAGGCTACAGCATAGTCTTGAGATCTCAAAGGGTAACCCAAGTTACTGATTTCAAACCCAGAAGAAAGAAGTGAAAGGAAAGCAAGAAAAAGAAAAAAAAGAAAAAAGAAGGCCATAGAAATAAAAAACGGAAACAATAAAACCCTTCCCCCCAACCCTGCACCCCTGCGGATGGCTACGGCCTACCCCCCCTAGCAGCGTGCCTATCGCCCCGTAACAAAACCCGAAATATAGTAAGAGTGTAGAGTTAGAAAGGGAAGGAAAGAAAAAGGAAAAGAAATAGGGAGGAGGAGAAACTACTAGAATAACCGCCCCTGAATCTCCCCTACCGCCCATCCGACACGTACCGCCCTAAGCGGAAGCAACAATCATAAAATCAGGTATTACATGGCTACGAAGGGAAGACGTTAAACAGCATCTAAAGCCCACAAAGCAGAGCGTCAGTATCCCTCTCCACTCCCAGCGTCCCAGCTTCCGTCTCCGACCAACCGTATCATCCTTGTCCCTTCCGAAGCATCGAGCAAACACCGTCCAGTAGTGCCCCTGAAGCCCTTAAAGAGTCAAAACGGTAGGACAGGTCAATAATCGGCGGCGTGCGTCTACTTAACCCACAGTTCGCCTCGCAGCCCTCTTCAGCCACCGTGGCCACCATCACCAATTCAATGTCACGGGGCACGACAGTCCACAGACCCGCACAATCGACCGGGACAGTAGAGGGGTCATACATCCATCGGTCGCCACAGAACCCCGGGGTAGGGCTGAACCACACCGTGATTCCAACAATTAGAGCCCCCGGCAGTGGAAGCAAATTTCCTTCCCCCAGGGTGGGGTCGGTAGTGCTTCGGGACAGACAATGGAGGCAAATCGGTTTCACGGCCGCGATCTCGGTCCTCCCTCTGGCAGTCCAGATTATGCCGGTGTTCAAAAGGAGCAGGCGCCAGGCACGATCGCTCGGTGCCAGTGACATCGGCGACCAGTTCATGAAGCCTCGCCTTCACAATAGAGTGTAGGTCAACAATGGCGGCCATCACGGTCCTCAAAGACGGCTCATTCTGTCCCTGGGCTACCGCCCATCGCTCCGCTCTCCACATCAGTGAGCACCCGATGGCACTGAGCAGGATACCTGAAGTGGGGTCGTCCGGTGACGAAAGGTGCACCTTCGGGTAGCAGATCACGAATGCCGAACTGTGGCCTCACTTTGGCGGCAGCACAGGCTCCGGGCCATAAACCCCCCGGAGGGGCAGTCCGGCGATGGCAACAATGCTATTTTGCGTATATCGGGTCAATCGCCCTCCACACACTCCAGGCCGGGAAGTTCTTTTTTGTGGCAAGAGGCCGGTATCCGGTCAGGTCTCACGGCCGATGTTGTGCATCCGCGCCCCGGCAGGGCCAGTACTCAAGACCCCGGCTCGTAAGCAGTCGGAGGCCAGAGATTTACACACTACGTAACTCAGCAAATCTGAGCGCTGGAAGACTCGGGACCACACCGATTGACACAGCAATCCATCATCTGTGCGGGAGTCGGACTAGTAATCAGGATGCGAGACAGGATATACGGTCGGCGGACGGTGGTCAGAGGAGCCAAGGGCTCAGGCGACCATCTTGCTTCGTTACGTAGCTCCTCCCCGATCAAGGGAATGTTGATCAAGCCCAGCCCGTAGCCCTTCTCATTAAAGGAGATTAAGGTCGGGATTGAGGGACTGTCTAAGAACAAGGCCCCAGGTCCAGATGGAATCCCGCCAGATTTATTCCTAAGCTCAGTGGAATTATGGGCCCCTATAATGACAAGAGTCATTAACACTGCAATTCGTCAGGGTTTACCGCCCTCTTGGTCAACGGCCATTATTGTGCCGATTTTTAAAAAGGGTAATAGGGACGACCCGCAATGTTATCGCCCGATCTCCCTGATTGATGTATCCACCAAAATTTTGGGGAGGGGGATATTAAACCGGCTGGCAGAGTGGACTGAGGTGAATAATATCATCTCTGATACACAGTACGGTTTTAGGAAGGGTCGGTCGACGAGTGACCAGTGCTTGAACCTTTATATGTTAGCAGCAAAGTACACCAAGGCCAGTACGGAATCCATTTATATGGGATTCATGGATCTGGCAGCTGCTTTTGACCACGTTAATAGGGAAAAGCTCTGGGACATGATTACCAATATGGGGATAGAGGCTGGCCTTATTAAAATCCTAAGAGAATTGCACAGTAACACCTCAGCGCAAGTAAGGTATAACACGGAGGGGAAATGTTCCGACTCTTTTTATTGTAGAAGTGGGGTACGCCAAGGCTGTATTTTGGCTCCCTTTTTATTTTCCCTGTATATTAACAATTTAGAGCAGCACCTTTTACAGCTAGTATCAGATTGCCCACGAGTAGGGACGCGTCATGTTCCTGTGCTGCTTTACGCAGATGATGCGGTCCTCCTTGGGCGAACACCAAAGAGCCTACAGATTTTAATTGACGGTTTTGTATCCTTTATGGGTTCTTTGGATCTTTTTGTTAATTTAGGAAAATCATGTTTTATCTGTCGGCATTAAACCATGCAATAAATGTACTTTTACTATAGGGTGCCATAAGATAGAGAAGGTCAAATCATTCTCGTATCTGGGCCTACTATTCGATGGGTCTTTAAGATTTAACCACCTGGTGGAGGAACGCTGTCGAAAGGTGAATGCCACCAATGGAGCTATTGCAGGCTATGGTAGGAGGTTGGGGAGGTGGTGCCCTGAGCAGGTGCTGAACCTGTATAACTCCATGTGTTGCTCTAAAGTTACTTATGGGGCAGAGGTGTGGGGCTTTGTGAATATTTGCCAACTTCAGCGGGAGGAGAATAAACATCTACGCTCCATCCTGAAAGCCCCGCACAGTCTAGCTGCAACCATTGCACACAGGGAGCTAGGGATATCCTACCTTGAGGACTTGGTGAAAGTCAGACCCATTTTAGCTTGGTTAAAAATCTGGACAAATCCCGAGGCAACCCTAAGTAGGGAAATAATGAAGGATTGCTTGGGTAGAGAAAAATGGACGCGAATCCCGTGGCTCAGTTATGTCAAGACCGTTTTAGACACGCTGGGCCTCGGGAACCTTTTTTCTGACCCGGCAACAATCACCCGCCGCCATAAGACGACTGTCAAAAAAGTGTTTTTGGCACACAGCCACCCAAAGAACAGAGTCAGATCGGGTCAAAACCACGGTGTGTGCCTATAACCTTGTAAAGACTATAGAAGGAATGGAACCCTATTTATATTTAATACACAATGCTCAAGACAGGTTTTTAATGAATCGTTTTAGGCTCAATCTTTTACCATATTTATTGGGATCACCTTTAGGGTATTCCACTTCAATTGAGCAGAAGGGAACCTGCGGCAGCGACAATAGGTCTCCGCAGGATTCCCTTCATTTTGTATTGTTATGTTCATTTTATTCTGTACCTAGGCGCAGATTTTTGGTAGCCATTGTAAAAAAATCTAACCTAAAAAGCGCCCGTGAGGCTTTGATTTATTTACAACAGGCGAATGATCCATTTACACTGTGCTCTATTATTAATTTTATTAAAGTGGCTGCTCGGTTGAGGGCTACTAGGGGGGGGGGGGGATTGTGAATTGTGAGATTTCGGATTCTGGTTTTTAAGTTCCATAATGACCTTTTTCTCTTAACATACTGTGATTTAGTTGTATCAATAACAGGATTCATGTCAATTCAATTGTTTTTTAATGATGTGAGTGTATATTGTTTGTACTTTTTATGGTGATTTTTAATCATCGAATAAAGAATCCTGACTGACTGACTGCTTCAGTAACTTTGAGGGCATAAGCGCCCAGTTTAACGCATAGTTGCAGAACCTGCCCAGAGAATCGCAATCTTCAAGTGCACCAGTATTGGCATGGAAAGCTATGTCAGTGGCCAGAGTTAGCAAATTTTGTACTGGCTATTTAGACGTTGCCTGTCTCAAGTGACAATGTTGAGGGCCTTTTCACAGGAAAAAAGTTTACATGAGAAGGAAAGAGCAAGCGCATATGACCAAAGACTCACTGAAGAAGTATTGTATGGTGTACTACAATAAGTTTGATTTGCAAAAATGTATCTGGACCTTGTGTACACTGTACATACACTGTCTATATACCATGCAGTATCAGTGTAGAAAGCAAGCAATAATAAAAGCAAAACGTTCTATAAACACTGTTTCTGTTTTTAATGGTGTGAAAATGTGTAGGCACTGGTTTTTAAAATTTTTTTTTTTTTTTTTTTTTTTAATTCAAGGTATTGAAATCACTTAAACACTGGGGGGGGGGGGGGGGGGAACTACACCAGAATTTACCAAAAATAGATACTGAATACAGGGAAGCCTACTTGTTTCACCCTGATAAGAATTGCAGTTGCTGTTTGAGTATGGTTTTGCTATTCCCCCTTCAACCTATAACCCCATTTTCTACAGGACTCTGCAACCATACTCTAGTTAAAATATCCATGTAATCTCAGCATAGTAAAGTAGGATCTACTTTCATGGTCACCTCCACTTTTTGCTGGTGTCATTCTGTTTTCTGACTTAGTGTGACTGGGGTCCTGCTGATCAGGACACCAGTCTCTGTTCTTCCTCCCTAAATTGGACAATGGTGAGTACTTGGGTACCCCCCAGATTAGCTACTGATGTACCCTTGTAAGTCCCTAGTATATGGTACTAAGGTAACCAGGTCATAGCTACACCAGGGATCCCACATGGGCTGAAGCATTTATTATGCCACCCATGGGAGACCACTTACATTGTGACTAAAAGTCTGCCATTGCAGCCTGTGTAAGCTGGTGCTAGCACCACTTATGACAGATACGTTTTCTTATATCTGAGGCCCCTTCACTTAAAACCTAAGGCAGGCCTTCTAATCCTGAAGGCTGTGTTCCTGGTTATTAGTGTGAGGGTACCCCTGCATGAGGAGGACACCCCTACAATCCCCTGAGTTGATTCTCCAGGGTTGTAAGTGCATCAGCCATTGCGAAACATAGTGGCCGTGCGTCATTACGCAATGGCTAACTCTAAACGGGCTCTGATGAACCCTGGCATGCTTGCCATCAAACATGTTGGAATCATACCCGAAATCCGTTAACGCTTTTGGAGTTTTTTCCAGAGCCGGACAGCAAGCTATGGCTGCTGCTGACCAGACACGATTTTGCTCTCCTGCTGCTGACCCAAGCTCAAGCAGGGGAAGGTAGGACAATAGGTTTCTTGTCACAGGGGGGTGTTAGTGTACTTGGCCAGGGTGGGGGTGCTTGCCAGCGTCTCTAGACTGCTTTGAGGGGCACATTTGGTGCCCTCCTTGCATACTCCAGTTGGAACCAGTTTAGGGAGCCTTTGGCTCCTGCTCTGGCTTGAAACTGGACAAAGGACATTGAAGTATCCTCCCCACTGTTCAGACCCTTTTCTGGGAGGGACCTCGGAATCGTCCCAACCCTTTTCTTAGGTTACCTAAGAGCTTACCTGTGGGTGTGTCCCTAGATACGTCGTGGGACAAGATTCAGAACCGAAACCACTTCATCTTCAACCTTCTGGGCACTTTGGACTTTGTTGGACTTCGCTTTGGGAACCGAGATTGCACCGGGAAGACTCCTGCTGCTCACGGTCTCGTCATCCTGCCATTCTTGTGCGTCGTCTGTGTCTGTGCTCCATATAGGCTCTTCTACAACCCTGTGGACATCCAAGGCACCTGAAGGAATCTCCCTTGGAGTGAAGGAGTCACTCCCCTGCATCTGCAGGCACTGCAACATAACTGACCAGACTGCTGTTCCAAAGCTCCCATAGAGTCCGAAAGGTTCAGCAACCCAGGTGGTGGTTCTGCAACTCTCTAGGCATGCACTGTCTTCTCAGCAAGTTTGAAGTCTGTATCCTTTGTCGGAACCGCTGGAGCAGTACCCCTGTGCACCGCGTCGACTTGCAGTGACCAAGGCTTGTTGACTCCAACAGATGTTTGGGCTCCAAGATGCTCCAGCCTTCAGTATCTCTTGCTACCAAGATCTTCGTCCTCACTACATCCTGTGCACCGTGGGCCTTCATCATTGGTGAGCTGCTCGAGGTCTCCTCTTCCCCCCCCCCCCCCCCCCGCCCCCCTTTGGATTCAACCGGACTCTTTCAGCTTCTTTTGCCAGCGGCATCTTTATTGAAGTCCTCCATTGTGGTCTACGGCACCCCTCCCAGGATATCCACGGTTGGGGTGACCCTCCAACCTTCCTCCTTCCACTGGGTTTCTTCAGGGTCTTCTGGTAAGGGTCCTTCTTAAAAAAACTGCAACCTCAACTTCCCAGTTGAGTTTTGTGGATCACGTGGTCGTGTTACCACTCTGCACACAGCATCTGTGGGGTTCCTGGGTACTTACCTTGAAGGAGCCTCCTTTGGTTCCCAAACACTTGTACATCTTCTGGGACCAGTCTCGACTTCGGTTGTGGGTCGCATTCCACTTTCTTAGTATATGGTTTGGTCTGCCCCTGGAGAAAACTGTGTATTTGTACTACTAACGTGTTCTATTACTAAAGTATTGTGTGTTGTGATTCTATCTCCAGAAAGGAGATATTGCATTGTGTTAATGAGTGTTTAAAATAAATACATATTTTTATAACTACACTTTGTGCTTCTTTTTCACTTAACCTACACTATGATTAGTACTGGTAAAACAAGCTGATTCATGCTGCTCCTGGACTAAGCTTGAAGGCTGTTCTCCACAGCCATCACTTACAGAGCATTCTATGATTGTCTAATGCCACTAAAATCACCATAAGGGTTGTCTGGATTAGTGCAGGGTGCTTCACTTAAATAAGTGTGCTCCATATACTGAGTCCGCCTCCTACACTATGCTTGTAAAGACAAGCTGGGAGTGGTAGGGCACAACACGGTGTGGTGAATGGGGGTATATTTGGGAGCAATCTGAGCTAGAAACTCATTCAGTCTCATGAAGCTGTGAATGAAAAAGAGAAAACAATCCATAAATGTGAGCTGTAGAAGGATACAAGTCAGCCTATCAAATGGATCATAAAGAAGCTATGATACTGGGAAGGGACAAACGCAAGAAAGAAGCTATGCTAGTGCGAAGGGGAAAACGCAGGAAGAGGAAGGCAGCCCATTGACTAAGAATCAAGCAAAAGAGACTGACAGTAAGGACAACCGATGGTCAGCAGTGGGCAGTCTATAAGTTTACAGTAGGTCTTTCACAACCAAACCGCTTGATCGGTCTGGTAGGTAATACCTAAAACAATTGGTTCTTCCAAGTCTCCTTCTCAGCCTAAACAGTGTTACACAGCATGACTACCAGTGGGGCTTGAAGTCCAGTTTTTTTTTAAATGGGATCCTTCGAATCCTGTCTGGAAGAATTTTTGGAAAAGGAATGATCTCAGCTTGGCTTTTGATTTTTCAAGCGGATGGTTCAGAGGTAAACTAGCAAATGACCTAGAAAACAAAAATCAAAAATTGCACGTGTGTGTGTGTGTGTGTGTGTGTATATATGTGTGTGTGTGTGTGTGTGTATATATATATATATATATATATATATATATATATATATATATATATATATATATATAATCACCATTCCACACCTTTTCACGAAGATCCAGTGAAGAGACCAACAACAGGGGAACCATGGAAAACAGCTTTTATTCCACAGGCAAAGGCGAGTAACAGTCCCACAAACCCGCATTAGGCGAATGCATTTCGGCGTGTTTTTCCGCCTTCTTCAGCGCCAGGGGTGTGAATAGTTCAGGGAGGGTCGTGCTTCTTAGATAAAATATCTGCCCCCGCCTGATAGGTTGCTCTGCGCACCACTCCTTAAAGGTATATACCATGCGCATACATCCTTGGTAGGACGTTAATGGATCAAACGCCTACCAGTCCCAGCATGCATTGTCCATGTTTGTATCCGGAAGGTTGTTGCGTGGAGCGGTGCACATATTAGCCGTGGGGCGTCCTCCTTTACCCATGCGTGTGGAACTCGCCGTCTCCATATGTTCCCCAAAACCGCTTCACCCTGATGTCACCGGGATTTGCCGTAGACGGGAGTAAGGCTGAAATCAACACCTTACCCTCTGTGAGGCTATATGAAGAACAAAAATCAAAAATTGCACGTGTGTGTGTGTGTGTGTGTGTATATGTATGTATGTATGTATATATATGTATATATATGTATATGTATGTATATGTGTATATATATATATATATATATATATATATATATATATATATATATATATATATATATATATATATATTCACTGAAAAAACCATAGGTTATAGACCATATATAGTTAGGAATTAGCATTTAAAAAACCTTATTTTACTCACACAAAACCATTGAAATTCCATATATAGTTAGTTGCACTAACTATATATTGCGCACCCGCAATCCACTGCTGATGATGTCACATATTACATCATTCATGACATGGTCAGTGACATCACTGATGACATCACTGATGACATCTCAAATGACATCACTGATGACATCTCACTTGACATCAATGATCACATCACTGATGATATCATTCATGTGACAATACAATGCATCTCCTCACATTTTAATATAACCTCTGTTTCACCCAGTGTTAAAAACAGAGTATAATTTTTGAAACCATTGACACACCAATACTAGTTACTACATACGTACTCACTGATTCCTACGTCTACACACACATTCACTCATTCACCCATACAATCATTCATACATACAATCACTCATGTTTACAACACAATCATATGCACTCATACACCTATACAGACACTCACACTCTGCCACTCATCCATGGAGTTACTCACACACCTAGTCAGTCCTGTAAAGAATCAATCACACTTCCATTTTCTACTCTATACAGTTAAACATAGAGCACCTTACGTTTTCAACCATATACTAACACATACTTACTCTCTTATACAATCATTGATACAAGTACACATTGATCTGTACAGAGTCACACACCTCCCATCCAGCCACACACACACACTCAGTCTCCCATGCAAATACTTGGGCAATCAATCAATAACCCATATAGTTACTCATATAGCTACTGATCAACACATGCAGCAGTTTACAGAACAACAGACATAATGATGCACAAATTAAGACAGTTTAGTCACTAACCCATGCACTCAGTGAGACACATTTAATCACTCACTCATACATTCAGTCATGCACCTACTAAATCCTTCGTCCAGACACTTATACATCCACTCATTCTTCAATATGTAAGACATATTTTAACTTTACAGAAACATAGTCACTGGATGTTGTCATCAGTGATGTCATCAGTGATGTCATTTGAGATGTCATCAGTGATGTCATCAGTGATGTCACTGACCATGTCATGAATGATGTAATATGTGACATCATCAGCAGTGGATTGCGGGTGCGCAATATATAGTTAGTGCAACTAACTATATATGGAATTTCAATGGTTTTGTGTGAGTAAAATAAGGTTTTTTAAATGCTAATTCCTAACTATATATGGTCTATAACCTATGGTTTTTTCAGTGAATTTTCAAGGTTTTGTAAATGCTAATTCCTAACTATATATGGTCTATAACCTATGGTTTTTTCAGTGAATTTCAATGGTTTTTTTAATAGCAAATATCATAAGCTGTCGAATGTCAAGTACGTGGTAAGAATTTTTTTTTTCGTGTTTATGCACACTGATCTGCTTTGATTGCTGCCCCCCACCCCTCATTTCTATTAGGAGTACTCTCTCTTTGCAGATAGTGAAGGGTAGTTAACGCAGCCCTTTCCCCCTTTGTAATCCGTCGTGCCTGCTTCTCTCTCCATTTGATTGATTGTTCTCTTTGGTTCATTCTCTATTTACAAACAAGCACAGAGTCGCAATACTCTGTTTAGTCTTTGCAGATAGCGAAAAATCGTGTAAAAAAACAAAAGGAATCGAGCAAAATCAGTAGGCCACTAATGGGATCTCTTTTGACCTCGCTAAAATAGAAACATTAGGAACAACCTGTTGAAAATAGCAATGCGTATGTATATAAGCGGCGTTCATTTGTGTTCACAGTACCCCTTGTTGATTGTTTCAATCGAGCATTGAATTGTTCGAAGTTAATTCTCTTAACGATCTTCTCTACCTGCAAACGAGGAAGAATAGGAATATTCTATCTCCCTTTGCAGATAGTGAAGGGTAGGTAACGCAAGCCTTTAACACGTCGTACCTATTTCATTCCTCATTGATTGATTGATTGTCCGAACATTGACTGTTTGGGAATTAGTTCTTTTTGGAGGTATTCCCTGTTTGCAAATAAACGTAGGAAAATCTTTGCAAGTAGTGAAAGGGTACGTAATGCGGACCGTTCTCCCCCGTTGTAATCTGTCATGCCTATCTACTCCCCACTGATTGATGCACCTTTTTCACCCGGACCATTTACTAGAGATACGTCATCTGGCCCGACCAGAGAGCACCCCTAGTGAAAAGGACATATGCAATAATAACGAAGTGATCACTGTATCCTGTTAACAGAAACTTTACCATGAAACAACCTGGAAAGAAAAAAATAGGAAAACGAAAATCAGTAGGCCACTGATGAACATGAACTTTTATTAAACAACGAACAAAGAAACGATAACATAACGTAATGATAAAACCTATTAATGTCCTAGAAACAAGAAAACGTTAAAATATGCCAGTGGTGAGAGACCAGAAAAACAGTAAGAGAAACCAAATCACCCCTCGCTGTCCCACCGCCTGCCACGCCAAAAAAATCGATAGACTAGGGAAAATGCAAGTCAGTAGAACATCCACCCCCACTCTGGAAACTTCCAAGGTGGGGCAGGGTTCCGGCTACGCCCAGCCGGGAGCAGCCCATATAAGGCAGGTCCTGCTGCCACGCCTCGGCCAGGAGATCCTAACGTAGGGTGTAGCCGGAGGAGAGGCCGAGACCAGCGGGACCCGGCCAGGGGATTGCCTTTACAACGCTGAACAGTTGCAGGGGGGGGGAATGTCTCCTCGACCCTCCCCTCTCTCTCCCAGTCCGGCCGCGGTGGCCCTTGAGAGTTGCAGGTAGTCCCGCCACATGCTCTTCCGGTCCGACCACCAACGGTCGGGGGGCCGAGGCCGACGGGATCCGGCTGCAGCCGATAAACCAAGAAACCCGTTCATGGGGCCAGAGCCAGGGGCGTCCGGCCGACATCCACCGGAAGCCCGGCCCGAAGACGGACGGGACACTTCTTTCTTTTATAATGGCTGCGACAACACTGGAGGGGGATGTCTTGCACATGCCTCCGACCCCCCCCTCGTCCTCATCGCCTGGTCCGGCCATAACAAATCTCAAGCGAGACGCCGTGGGGTGCACTGGGAGGGAGAGACGGTGCGAACAGGCCTCTCCCGCCTCCCCAGGTGGAGGCTTCCCAGCTGCACCCTCAGCGCTCCAGGCGGTGGCATCCTAACAACTACAGTGCTGCACAGTTTCGGAACGACCTAGATAACGGTTCTTCCACTGTGGCCATGCTGCAACGTCTCGCCCGGCAGGGTGGAGCCCGTCCGCTCATGTGACCCCGCGATCGCCGGTAGCTGCCGAACTCTCAAAATGGCGGTCGACCTGGCAAGAGCGGGCCCAACATAAAGAAATGGCCCGGTCACTGGTTGACTCCACCACCGTAGTCCTCCACGACCTTGAAGATTCTAGAGGAGCCGCGGGAGTCTCCGACCCCCGATGGGGAATGACTGCCATGATCGCCCGTGGAGTGACGAAACTGTATCCGCGGGACGTCGGCGCTCCCATGCTGGCGCCAGCCTCACTTTGAATTACTACAATCCTGCAGACCTTACTTCCGGTGAAAGCACAGTGTGACCCGGTAGGAAAAATTATTGCACCCCCTCCCCTTTTTGACTGATAGTTCAAACCACCGATCCTTTCCTTTGCCCTTTTAACGGAACTTTGGACTGCCTCCCCCTCTTTTACATTTTCTAGAGAAAACAAAACATTAACCACTACATTAGCATAGCAGTTGACACCAGAACTATTTTCAAATTGAAAACCAACAACATCTTCAACAGAATCCTTTTTGTTTCTGCTGTGACCCTGCTACAGCACAGGCATTGTCCCCAGCAGTAATTCTGCAATGCCGGTAAGAATAGCTGTGGTGCCTACTGGACTCACTCACCCCCGCGGCGCCCCACGCCGTTTTTTGCTGGGCGGCAACTTACTAGACATCACTTTCGTGCCATCTAGATTTCAGCGCGTTCTGCTGCCTTGGAACTATTCGCACAACAGACCGCTACTGACAAGAATATTTCATTATTGGTGCTGTCAATTTCAATAAATCTATTGGATAATTCAAAAGAAATTGCCACGGTCTCTTCGTTGTTTAAATGTTTTTACTGTTTTTGTTTTGTTGTATATATTTATATGTTATTAAAGTTTTATATTCCTACTACTTTGTTGGAGTGCTATATATTTTTAATGTGACACATAATTGTAAAAACTTTGATGTACAAAGAGTCATTCCTGGAATCTTCCGCTTCAGGCTCGGTCCCCTCCCCAATCACAATACAGGATGGTTTTCAGATAGTAGGAACGCGTGTGCTGTGACGGATCACATCGGGTGTGGGCCTTGATCTACTATAACTCCTTTGAAGAGGGGTGATTCTTTACAGCTGGGGCCATAAACTACATCTGCAGGGCTAGCTGATAGCCTAGGACCGGCCTGGACATTCGGACACAGAGGAAGAGGAGTGTCAGAGGGTGCGGTAGTGAATAGGGCGAAAGGGAGGTGTCGGGCGGGCACAGGGTGTGATTCTCAGGGAAGAGCAGCGCAGATGGGGGAAGGTTTATTGCCCATGCATAAGACAGAGAGCGGTGGTGACCAGTGCCTGGGGGAGATGCTTACGAGGGTGAGGAGCCATGCTACGAATCGACAGCGTGCAGAGAGTGGGTCTGGTCAAGACATCTAAAATGGCTGCCGTGCACGACAAAAGTGTGGCATTTCAAAAAAGGCAAGATGGCGCAGACAATGTTTTTCAACACTTCCTCATTTCCTTCGAATCGAACGTTAACAGACGTTGGGGCATATTACCAAAGTTAAGCGATATTTATCGCTAACGATGCTTACCAACCAATTTTTTACCACTAAACATCGTCAGAAATTATCGAAGATAAACCTTACTATTATCAAGGTTTATCGCAAATGCGATAATAAACGGCCGCAATGCATGAATATCGCTAAAAAGTCAGCGATATTCATGCATTACCGAGCTAATACTCTTAGCCATGTTATCCACCTCCCATTGGATAACATGGCTAAGAACTGCTCAGGGCAGGTGTTACTTTTTGGAGATATTCGCGCTTAGCGCGAATATCTCCAAAAGTTGGTAATAGGAGATAGATATCTTGCATGTTGTAATGCAAGTTATTGTGGTATATGGAACTCATACCATAATCTCTCAGGAAAGCAGAAACTGATCCTTTTGGGACCGCCTAAAAAGGCCTAGGGGGTGAGGAGTACTCTACTTTGCCCCCTTTTCACGTTCCGAACTATTTTATTTTACTCTCTTCTGTAATTACACAAAATACCAGCGATAAGATGCATCGGAGACACACAGTGAGAGAAAGGAGGCCGGAGATGAAGAAGACATGTCAAATACACATTGGAGATAATATAGTGGCAGAAGGGAAGTAAATATGAGTAAACTTACCATGTAACATAAAAATGTTGCACTCTATACTATAAGTCTCATTTTATACTACAATCACTTCGCTACAACCTCATAAATTAAAAATAAAAATAAATAATGTCTCAAACAATTTTTGATTTCTAAATATAAATTTATTCTTCAGAATTTTCTAAATTTGAAACAACTAGTAACATGTCCTCATCAGTAATTTCCTCTTCAATCATCTCATCTGGAATCTCCTCATTAAAAGTCTGCAATGATGATTCTTGTAACTCTATGGTCTCCAAACACTCGATAAATTCGCCATCAAGAGATTGATCAAAAAAATCATTCAAGTCATCTCCTCCTTCTGACAATATTTCATTATTGGTGCTGTCCATTTCAATCAATGTAGTGGAATCATTCAAGTCATCTCCTCGTGACAATATTTCATTATTGGTGCTCTCAATTTCAATCAATGTAGTGGAATCATTCAAGTCATCTCCTCCTTGTGACAATATTTCATTATTGGTGCTGTCCATTTCAATCAATCTAATGGAATCATACAAGCCATCTCCTCCTTGTGACAATATTTCATTATTGGTGCTCTCAATTTCAATCAATGTAGTGGAATCATTCAAGTCATCTCCTTGTGACAATATTTCATTCTTGGTGCTGTCCATTTCAATCAATCTAATGGAATCATACAAGTCATGTCCTCCTTGTGACAATATTTCATTATTGGTGCTCTCAATTTCAATCAATGTAGTGGACAATTCAAAAGAAATTGCCACGGTCTCTTCATTGTGAGCCATTTTATTTTGAAATTGCTTGCTGTAAATTGCAGAAAAAAATAATCACTTTCATTTATCGTTTTTAGTAATACATAATATAAAACTAACTTCATCAAGTATTTAGTATAACAGAAGGACTGCAAATAAATAACAGAAAACATTTTTCAAATTATCTTCAAGTGTACAACATAGTTCCCCTTACAAATTAACAACTCACCTTTTTAAAAGTAGCAGAAGTGTTAGTACTGTGTAAATCAAACACCAGAAATTCACCACCAAAAATTCCTCACAAATGTACCTCAGACAGTAGTATCACAAAATGGCTGTGGTTTCCTCTCATTTGACATATATACATAACCAATTAACTTTCATCACACACAAATACAAAACCAAAGTAACATTTTAATTGGTTCTAAATTTCAACACTTTCAAATGTGTTTTCCCCATGCAATTTTCCATAGGACATTTACATACGTCTACAGCCTGAATGGCTGAACGGAATTACACCAAACTTGGCAAAATGGTACATCAAACCTAAGAGGTCAGGAATGATCTACTATGCCCCCTTATGGTCATTTCCCCCTTCGCTTTGGCCTCCTCTTGTCTCTCAATCCTACCGAGGGACAAGATGGCGGCCGCTACGGACTGTTTGGAATGTTGACAGACGCCGGAGAACCAATCAGCTTCGCAAAGCTCCGTAACGCGAAAAGTACGCGAAGCGGAGCGCTGTTACAGATATATATCTTTTTTTCAACGTTAATTTCTCAAAATCCACTGGAGCACATATATTGAGACCTAGCAAAGGCACATCGGGCTACCAGTCCCTAATATTTTGCCAAGTTTCGTGCAAATCCATTCAGCCGTTCGATTATTATTATTTTGTTTTTTTTTTGCCCCGCGGGGCCCTTTTAAAACCTCCACATCAAACCTAGGGGGTCAGCGAGGATCTACTATGCCCCCTTATAGTTATTTCCCCCTTTGTTTTGACCTCCTCTTGTCTCTCGATCCTACCGAGAGACAAGATGGCGGCCGCTACGGACTGTTTGGAATGTTGACAGACGCCGGAGAACCAATCAGCTTCGCTTCACAAAGCTCCGTTGCGCGAAAAGTCCGCGAACCAGAGCGCTAACCGGTCCGCTGTTACAGATATATATCTTTTTTTAAACGTTAATTTCTCAAAATCCACTGGAGCACATATATTGAGACCTACAAAAGGCACATCGGGCTACCAGTCCCTACAATTTTGCCAAGTTTCGTGCAAATCCATTCAGCCGTTCGGGCTAAAAGTGAGGCCAACCGCCCTATGGAAAACTCAATGTTAAAAACACGTTTTGGGACCCCCCTTTTTTCTCGGCCCCCACTGGACGAACCCCCCCCAAATTTTCAAGGGCTGCTCAGAAACAAAATGTGCCATTTTCCTGAAAATTTCAGCCGATTCCGTCCACAAACGCCAAAGTTATTAGACATAGAATTTTCAAAAAACCCATAGAGAAAAAATCCTAACTATATATACCTACTGGCGACCGCCAGTAGGTAATATATATATATATATATATTTTTTTTTTGTGTATTCATGTAATCCCTCCTTTTTGTATTGTTACCTTTATGATTTTTTTATTAATCTAATAAAGTGGTATTGAACTTGAACTGGACCTAGAGAATCCTCCGCTGAAGGTAAGCGCTTTTTGGCATTCCATTGACTGGAGATTTCACATTAACTTCATTACCCAGGATATGTTCTAGGGATTTTTCACTGTTGAGGATTGCCAGAAAATGCCAACTATGGGTAGTCCAATCCAGTGGATCAAATCAATGGGTTTATCCATACTTCAGACCTCTCTGCCTTGTAGAGTACTTGATGCTGTATTTTCCCTTCTTAAGCATGAAACATTGGCCTTAATATCTACCCCTCCCTCCCATATGTCTGATCAAAGTGCATGAGGCCAATTAAAGTAGATCATTTTGATTCTTGCGACTTCTACAAGATTTTATCGAAGGGATTGTGGTAACCACCATTTTCTACCCCTTTAAGGTAAGGCTACTGTGGCGCGGCTAGTGTATGTGGTATATCTGGTTCCAGGTGAACTCGTGTGTGGCAGTACTGTTGTGTGCTGACCTGTAATTGCGCGCCTTTAGGTAGATGCTTAAGGCATTCTGACTCCAAGGGTCAGTTGGCAGACCTCCTCTTGCCAGCACAGGGCTACAACATCTGAAGCCTGCTGGTGCAAGTTGGTAGCTCAGAATCGCCAGACTGTCGACAACTGCCACCATGCAGCACCAGAGACCAGAACCCAACATTCAGTTGCAGCAAGTCCGCTGGAGCTGGGAGAGGTCGTCGGAGTGCAGCTTGGTCACCCAGACGTTGTTTCCTTGGGAAGGATTTGGCTGTGACGGTGATACCGGGCAAGTGGTAGCCTAATTGCAACTGGAGTTCTACCAGGACTGAGCGGACTTTAAGGGATCGGACCCTGTGACCAGGACTACATCAGTCCCCTTTGTGGATGAAAGAGTAGGACTTCTTCAAGCGGTGAGGTAACAGTTTCTAAGGAACTTGCTGGTCACTCTGACTAGCTCGCTGTCGGAGTTGGTCGCCCCAAGTAATTCTAACAGACCGTAATAAAAGTAGCCAAAAGTTTCCAACTGTCAAATTTGTTGAATTTGCCAATACTTGTTCACAGTTGAGTAGAAAGTTCATATTTGCTGCCCCTTACAAAATCTAGCTCTCTGGTGAATTTTTATGTTGTAGTGTTTAAAAGTAGTCTATTTTTATAAATTGGTGTTGGATTTCTTAAGTGTCTCGTTGATTTTATTCCTCAATCGTTGATGTTTAAATGCCTTGCACTTGTTCCTTTCTGCAAGCCTTGCTTCTCAGAGCCTCGGCTATCCGTGATTGAGCTGAAGGGTTTATCAAACTAAACCTACTGGTCCAAATGGGGTTGGTAAGTGTATAACCTCATGAGGTCACACACTCACATCATATAGTACACTTCATTCCTTCACACACAACCTAAAAAGCAGTTTTCTAAGTATTTAGTGATGTATCCAGTACGCAGAGGTAGACTGCCCACAAGATCCATCCAAGCTGCATTTTCATTCATGCACTTCTTTACATGGGCAAGCACTTAAACACCAAGCAAATACTCTGGTATTGGAAAGATAGCATGCCTGCACTTTTTTATCAGTGCTGAAATATTTCTACAGGCTGAATCCACCTTGCCATTTGACAGCATGTATTCCACCATGATGAACACCTTGTAGTCTAACATTATGCAATCACTGTCTTTGTCACTTTTTGGCACAAAGATCCTGCATGGTCTCCAGCTTTGTCCAGACCTGGCATGATTGCTGCCCTGTCCGATAATCTGTGTCAGTTAGTTACTACTCCTGTCCCAACATTTTTGCTGGAAGCTCAAGTTTGAAACGATAACCTATTGATTTGTGACTGCAACTTCTGTCTTACATTAGTCTGTAGTCCATCTCCTATTAATACATGCAGTTGCAGAGGAATGTAGAAGTGCTGAATTCATAGCTTGTGTACTTGTTTCTGCTTCCTACGCACGCCCAATATTTTTAATAAGGCATTCTCTCCAGCACCAATTAAAATGTATTATCACTAGTTAATAGAAGCCTTTTTTAACTGTATACACCCCCACTATCCCCCTTTTTAGGTCTCGCCTGTCGATGCGCATGCGCATCGAGCTTGCGAGCCTATTGCGGCTTATACAAGCTTTAACTAAGAAGCAAGGAATCGTGGCGATTCCTTGCAGTGCCCGTGACTTTTAAGCTCAATGCGCATGTGCATTGAGCTTAAAAGCGCGTGCACAGTCGCCCGCATTCCTCCGACACCTTTGAAGTGAAGCTTAGCTTCACTTCAAAGGCCCGGCTTCTTCACACCCACATGCCGCTCTGCCCCGCTCAGCCCCCTCCCCTGAGTCATCCTGCCTGCCCAGACTTCTCCTCCCCCCTAATTACATCCCGCTTTCACTTGTTTGTATTTACATCATGTTGATTTATGTGCAACATAAGTTTTATCACATTACTCGAGGCTTCGTGACGCTAAATGCGCTGACCAGCATTGCAATATTAGACCTTTCTTTTCTTTTTAGCTCCGGCCGACATATGCTGCGTGTTTTTTACAGCTACTTTACACGGCAGGGATGCACCTTCTTGTCGATGGCCCTCGGTCTGCCAACAGTTTGCCTCTTGCTTTGTTCGTACCGCACAAGTGGAAGGTTCAGTCTGATGAGTTTTTGCCCACTTGGCACAGCCACGAGTACAGTCTTTCTTATCGACGGCGCCACCATTTACAACTCATCAATAGCGCCTCAAGCTGCTCACTCTCCTTCTCCCCCACCCCCCACCCCATCCGACTTGTTTTTCTTTTAACTGTACCCCAACCGAAACGGACTCAGAAGGATGAAAGGCTTTTGCATGCGACTACCCAACTCATGCGAGCACCCCCCAGTTCTTCCTGCGCCCCGCCGATTACCACCCCCCCCCCCCCCCCCCCCCGCATTCCTTCACTTCCATTGAACCACGCAGCCCGGGACACAATCCCCCTGCACCCATCCCCCTTTAGCCTCCTCCCGAGCCATGCGATCCTCCCCACGTCCCTCACTCATCCAAATTTGAACCCAACCCCGCTTACTGAAACTTCAGCTTCTCTCCCCACTCTCCACCACAAGCCCCCGCTAGCACATCGATCACGGGGGTGAAATATTCAGTTCACACTATTTATTTTGCTGATATCTTCGTTTTCTTAGGTGCAAACCGCGTGCGCATTATAAACACTTTTTATTTGTCCTCTCTTTTGTGTGTTCTGTTACATTATATCTTTCCTTCCACTGTTATCTCCCTCGACTTACATGCGAAGCAAGCGCCCGTCACAAACAGGCTGTCTAGTCTCTCTTTAGTTTGCTGGCGCCATTCAATTCACACTATTTGTTTTTCTGCCATCTCCTTCTACTTACATGCAAAGCGAGTGCGTACTTCAAACACTTTGTATGGCCTCTGTTTAGTCTGCTGTCTACATTAAAATCACACTTGAATTTTAGGTTACCTTCATTTGCTAGTATACACATCGGGCGTGTATTACAAACAGTTGTATATTATATGTAGCTTTTGCAAGCACAAGTGAAGTTGTTTACCTATATCTTAATGTCGATTAGAGCTGCTTATCATTAAAATATATAAAACCATTGATAGTATAAGGCATTTATTTTTTATATTTTTCTATGAATCGTCATGTGTAATATAAAACAAACTGATGTGTATAAACACATGCGCTCAGTGTTACAGTAGCGGACCATATTAATGCGATCTTCCTTGGTCTAATTTTTGCTGAGGCGGTTAAATAGGGTACTCTGTGGCAAAGGACCTTTGTTTTATATATCTTCCGCTTTTATTGTATCAGCATGGGGTCTGGCTTGTTAAAAGAACCATAACAAGAGCTGAGCCATACAAAGATGTTGCGCGTAAATCGGGGAACACTTGTCATGTAAACATACGAGAAAGATCATTCAAAATTAAAAAAGTTATTTATTTTTTAGCATTAGAATTTTATTTTGATGGACATTTATTGAAAGAAATTGTTTCAAATATGAAGCCTTCAAGAAAACCCCTGTACTCTAAAAACATTGCCACGCAACGCCACTCACCCACGCAACGCCACTCACCCACGCAACGCCACTCACTCACTCACGCAACGCCACTCACCCACGCAACGCCACTCACCCACGCAACGCCACTCACCCACGCAACGCCACTCACCCACGCAACGCCACTCACCCACGCAACGCCACTCACCCACGCAACGCCACTCACCCACGCAACGCCACTCACCCACGCAACGCCACTCACCCACGCAACGCCACTCAGCCACGCAACGCCACTCAGCCACGCAACGCCACTCAGCCACGCAACGCCACTCAGCCACGCAACGCCACTCAGCCACGCAACGCCACTCAGCCACGCAACGCCACTCAGCCACGCAACGCCACTCAGCCATTTGCAAAACGAAAAATGTCAAACTCTTCTATTGCGAGACCTATTGCATTTTCAATGCTTGTTCTTTTTGATCACTAATCACTACTGTACTAACCAGTGGTCTACCTCCAGGTGGAGGAAGCATACTATCAAACCCTAAGATGATGCTGTCCCGTCGCTAACAACAAGGTGAACAATCAAGATATACCTCCTATCAAGCCTTGGTACGTGGATGAAGGTTTCTTTATCGGCAACGCAACCGAATAAGAGAATAGAACCCTGGTTACTCAGGACAAGTGATCCCTTCCCATTTTGATTTTTTTGTTTCAATACACACAGTCCTCGTCAATCCCAAGAAATAACCACACACAGCATGTCTGCTGCACCAGACTTTATTCGGCTGCACGTTTCAAACTATGCAAGTCTTTGTCATGGCCGTGTGGCAATAGTTGTGCGGAGAACAATTTTTAAGCAAACTATGACTTGGATCCAAAAAAAACACATGGCTGATGCTTTTCAGTGGTAAAATCAAGTTGATAAATGACCTTTTTGTTCAGATAGGATAAGATATGTACCACTTGCGTATAGTTGCTTCAGTTCTGCGGCTTAGTCTTAGATCCTCGACAGGGCTATGATTTAATGACATCCTAGAGATATTCCTAAAAGGCAAAAATATATTTTTTTAAAATGATATAAGGATTTGTGTTCAAATGATGGTATGATTCACGGAGTGGTTTTGGGAAGAATCGTAGTCCATGGCAAGAAAATCCTGTAGGCTTTTTTGCAGCCCAGATAGGCTATCTAATCCAAAGAAACGTTCCTCCATAGTTAACACATTTACCAAAATACTTGAATACTTCTCATAGTGTTCAGTTTTCTTACGAAAGGTTAGACTTTTTATCATTACAGATATACTAGCAATTAAGAAGAAGCAACTATCGTCTTCAAACCTAAATCACTGAAAACTAAAAAGCAAATTCAATACAATTACTAGAATTGTTCAATATATATTTTTTGTTTTGTTAAAAGTAGTCCCATTGGACATCCTATCCCATATTCAAGTTACAAAACATTTGAAACGCGAGTACTAGATGAGTGAGTTTGTCTACTTTTAATTTTTGTTCGGACTACCATCAGAATGGGAAATTGGCCTTTTCAACAATACAGACTCCTCATACCAATCAAAAGGCAACAACTGCTAATCAAATAACCATTCATTAACAGTAGGCAGCCACAGTCATGCTAATTTGGATTTAAACGAAATTGGCAATCGATCACCTGTATAATAAATAACATTGTTAGTCTTTAAAACAGCTAGATAGCTGCCCATTCAAGAAATTATCTGCTACAATATTCTGCAACTGTCCATCCATCATCAGCACCAAACCCCGACACAAAATCTTTCTGAGATGTATTCTTCAGTCCGATATTGTTAATTGTGTTCTTCATTGAGCAATATTGTTTGTGATTTGTAAATACCCAGCCTCACCTAGGGACTACAAAGTTTCCATATTTTGTGGAACAATATAAATTGCCTATCTAGTGAAGAGTTAGCAAACATTTTAGTTGTTGTTGTTGTTTTTATTTAGGTTAACTATGTAAGTTTCAAAATGTATTGTTAGTCTAGTCATAAAATCAAATACACATGAAACGTGGAGCATTGAAACACTGTTGTGGCAGTGCAGGGCTGCGGAATGAGTAAATGAATGAAGGAAGTTAAAGCACCCTTAAACAACATAATTGAAAATCAACAATTGGGTAGCCAAAAATTGCATAAACAGGACGATAAACATCAAGAAAACAAGCAAGTTCTTGCTTGCCTTTTTTAACAAAAGGTGAGCAAAAATAACGAAACGTGCCGCTCGACTGTCCTTGTCTGTGTACAAGGTGAGTTCTAGAGAGACAAATGATCCCCAGTGCCTTGAAAAAAATGTCTGCGATTCATAGACTCCTTGCGCTCCAGGGAGAGGAAATAATAGAAAACGGTGGCCCAAAATTGCCTAGAGCGTGACAAGTGGCGTAAATTAATTGTCCAGCTTACTGACTTAAAATGAAGAACAATTGTAGTATTTAATCAAAAGTAAGAGTTAAAACTGTTTAATGATTAAGTGCAAAAAGGCTAGGAGAGAGCTAAGTCAATGCTATAGTTGCAATTGAAAGTTGACTTTAAAATGGCCTTCATCTTTTTGCTCAACTTGGGTTGGTGAGCCACAGTGTCAGTGCGAACTTGCTAATCTTCATAATTGTTAATGCAACGGTAAAGCTATGTTCAGCTCCATTTGTCACGAGATGCTCATGCGACACACAGACTTGCAGACTGTATGTGTGTGTGTGTGTGTGTGTGTGTGTGTGTGTGTGTGTGTGTGTGTGTGTGTATGTGTATATATATATATATATATATATATATATATATATATATATATATATAATCGCAAGTATGTAACTCCGTCCACTTCCACCAAAACCTCGGCGGCGAAGAAGGAGAAGCGAACCACTTCTTTGTCAGGCAAGATGTTTTATTTCAACCTTTTCAGCAGCATTCAACAGATGACGCGTTTCGGGCTCAGGCGCCCTTGATCACATCAATATATTCATTCCCCCCCCCCCTCCTTAACATTTTTAAGTGTTGCTGTAGAAAACACAAGCTTGCATAATGCAAATTTACAACTGTGGTGAGGCATTTAGCTGCTGATAACATTGGCAACAAACACCTACAATTATTCAATGTTTTCTTTTACGAATTAAAAAATATGCAGAAATTCTGTTTCTTGATGGATCTGAAATGAGCTGGTTCAGTTCAGGCCTTTTAAGCAAGCTCCCTTTATATGGTTTCAGTGGGTTAAAAGAAGGCTATCGTAATGTGCTTTCTTATATTCAACCAGATGTCTGTCACTTATTTGTTTGTTCAAGCCCCGTCTCTCAAGAGAAAAAAATTATGCACAAGTTCCTTATCTGAAAAGATTTCCACTCCCACTTCAAACAAGGCTTAATGTCGACTCAGAAGTTTGATTATTTGGTCAAATGCATCACTGACTAAACACAATCTATAGGTGGTGTACAAACCGATGCAATTGAATATGGAACCTGACCTTGAAGCTTTCATCCAAATATTCCAGTTAATTAGATCAGCAAGGGTCTTATCTAGCCAAGCAGTCGAGTCGCATCTGCTTTGATATATAGCGTCTTCTGTGTCCATTGTTGCCCCTGAACTGATCTGAGTGTGTGTACTCTGTGTGCTATTTATATTAAAGAGGTGATTGTTAATATGATCCATTCCTTAAGGTAAACATCTGAACTTTAATAATGAAATTATGTAAGAAATGTAATGTGTTTCAATAGTTGCATTAACACGCTCACCTGAAAAACGACGTAACCTATATGAAGTAAATGTGTAAAAATAAACTCTGCAAAAATGAATTGCAATGACTGACACACACACACGCACACGTCATTTAAAACCTACAGAACATGAAAGTCTTCTGAAATGTTGTGAAAGAAAATCTCCTAATGTAAAAAAATGAATACCCTAACCTCATGTGCCAAATTAAATGCTCTGTGTTCTTGTTTGTAATAAAACAAAAAAAAAATTCCCAAATTTGCCCACATTCCAGTTGCTTATGGCTTCTGTACTTCTGATTTTAACAATTTGTTTTCATGTTTGACTTGCAAGGAGGTGGAAAAATGGTCCAAACATATTGCAAATTGCTTGAATGAGTCTACTTCACATCAGTGTCCAGGTTGAATTTTTCAGCTTTCATTAGATTTTTTTTATAACTCGTGCAAATCTAAACTAATCTGCTCAGGTTGGATCAATGCATTTTCTAATAAATAACTGTTGCAAGCTCTAACCAATAACCTGTTTAAATAATCTTTTCGAATCCCCTTTCTCTTTAATACAGCTAATTGTATCACCCTAAAACTCAAGTAGACTTTTTGACCCACAGTTATCTGCGGGTTTATCAACTAGGTGGGGTATCCATCTACCTTTGATTTTGATAGCTGATTTTCTTTATGGTGCCTTTGGCATAATTAACGTAAATGGCAATGGAATGGCCAACCAGGGTACAGAAATCTGGTGGAGGAATGTGGAAAATAAAGGGACCTAAAATAATACTTTCTGTGGGTCTCACATCTAGGCAGCTCCATATTCAATGGATCATTTAACTTTTTTCTCAAGACCTGGGTTAATATATTTTTCCTACACGTAAATTCCTATTTCTTTATGGTCCGGTCAGTAAGATGGAGATAATATGGAGTATGTGTATGCACAGCCCAGAATTACATGAGATGAATAACAGAGGGAGATTTAACACCCCTAATAATAACCTTGTCCTCCTTAAAAGATTGTTCAGAGAGGTGCATAGTCACCACTGTTGGGAAGTCAGAGGGCACCCAACTCATAGGAAGCATTGTAGCTGTTCAGCTGTTGCATACAGTAGAATCATTTTTTTTTCTGAATTAAAGGTCAGACACCACTATCCATCTGGGCCCCTGCCTCTTAATCAACCACCCCTCCATGATCACAGTCTGACTTCTGCAACCCTCCAAAATTACTATATATTTTTTATTACATCTACCCTACAATTCTTTAAGCCTAGCCACATGCCCCTCCAAAGATCACGTGCACTAGTGCCTCTTTGGTTCGGAGGAAGCAGTTGTTGGAGCTGCCTTCAATACATCACCAATTGGGTAGATGGAGTGCTATGTTGCTGGGCTGGCTGGCCACCAGACAGACTGCTTTACAATAGGATTGAGAGGCAAGATCTTCTCACTGAGTTTTCAAACTCATCCGGTTTGTTAAAGGATTTTTGAGAAATAGCTGGAAATTGGATACAAAAAAGCTGGAACTCAAACCGGACGAATTGAGGAACAAGAGCAGAAAGAGCTAAGACACGGAAGTCCTATCTTTTCAACTTTAGAAGGACTGGCTTCAGCAATATTTTCAATGATGGATGTTTTATTATTGATATACCTGTTGCAGGGTGTACTTGGAATATTGGTGATAAATAAACATGGAATCAATACCCACCAAGATTTATTAAAGGCAATTGCTGGGGAGTTGGAGAAAACAAATTTGTGTATGCCAGCCATGGGAAGACCAGTGCAAGTAAATCTGATAAACCAGCTGGGTGAAAAATGCCAAGAGAATGATTCAAGGGGATACAACAATTGTCTGCTTACGTTTCACATATACCACTGCTGATCAAAACACATGGTGATTGTATTTTCCATAAAAAAAGATTTCACCCATGGTTATCCAAGGGCAGATAGTTAGAAAATCTCTCCATTTATCAGTTCAACAGGGCGTAAAGGTAAGAGTAAGAAACCTTCAAGATCAGGTAATAATGGGATGGCCAGTAGAAGTTATCAGCATTTGAGCCCAAAGTAGTTGTGCCTCACATGAGTCAACCAATGGTAAGTAAAATCTCAAAGATAGGAATGACACACCAGGTAAGAGGGAGAGGAGTAGAAGTAGGAGTGTAGCGAGGCGCTAAAGATATGGTTAATAAGTAGCTCCTTACTAGTACAAGTTCAGATGTAAAATGAGGGACATTATTACATCAGGATGTAGGAAAGGATAATAAACTTTGAGCATCTGTTGGCTAGACAGTAAAAAGCTTGACCTTCGGAGGAGGAGCTTCGCGCGCAACCGTGATGGCCGCGTGAGCACAGGGCTCCCGGACCTTCGCCACCTCCTGCACTTATCCTGGTTATGACGACGGGTCATTGAAGATGCAACCCAGCTGATCTAATAGCTGTTTTCAGAAATCGATTTGGACTCCGGGAACCGATTTTATGATACTCTGAACTTTTGTGGCCTGCTCCACGGAACTGCCAGGGGCTCAAGTCAATGGCCTGCCCGGGCAGTAATTGAACAACATCGGCCTTCCTGATCCTGCTCACTACACAGGTCTTAGCTTTCGGTTTCGCTTTTGGCCCCAGACCCTCTCCCGCCTCGATCCCGCTCCTGCTACCCAGGGCGTAATCAATTCTGCAACTCCGTTCCAGTATCGTCATCGAGTGTCACTGGTCGTTGTACGGCGGGTTGTAACCTGTTCTCCTAGCGGACCCCTTTGGGTGAACTGAAAGGAGCCATTTTCACCAGGTCTCGAGGACCCCTCGGGGGCGCAGCTTCCAATATGGCCGGCAAACTGGAGATCGAGAAGCGAAAGACCAAGTCCGTCCACCGTGGGGGTACCGTACAATCGAATGTTATGGACCGATACACTCATCCTAAGGGATCTCCCGGTGGTACGAGTAAGTCCCTGGGAGATGCGGGAGACGACTCGACGGCGGGAGACGATTTGACCCTACGTGATTTCATGGGCGCCATTGCCAGCATAAAGACCTCTATTGGCCAACAATATGATACTCTGGCCCAAAAACTTGACACTTTGGCAATCAATGTCAACCTGATTAGGGCGGATTTAGCTAAGACTAATGAAAAAGTTAAATCTCTCGATTTGAAGACCTCCAGCCTCACGACTGATGTCTCCGATCTACAGACGGAGGTACGCAACCTACGGTCCTCCAACGATTTCTTCTCTCGCCGACTGGAGGATTTTGAAAGTCGAGCAAGACGAAACAACGTTAGTATATTGGGGTCCCTGAAAAGCCAGAAAGCCCAACTGTGGATCTCCTCGTTGAGGACCTCATTATAAACCATCTTGCTCCTAAAGGCCTGAGCAACGTCTTTGCTGTGGAACGTGCACACAGGGTGCCGGCAGGAAAGCCTAAGCTGGGCGCTACCCCGTGACCCATCATCGCCAGGATCTTCAACTTTCGGGATAGAGACGCTATTCTGCAGGCGTTGCGGTTGGGTGGCCCCACGAAATTCGAAAATACCACGGTGAGCTTCTACCCGGATTTCACCCAGCTTGTGCAGAAGCAAAGGATGGGGTTCCAGGGGGTGAAGAGACGATTGAGGGACACGGACATGAAATTCGCAATGCTCTTTCCAGCTAGGCTGCGTGTGGAATATGGAGATCGGACGTTCTTCTTTGATCACCCTGAGGCCGCTAGTGACTGGCTCGATGCGCTGCCCAGGCAGCAGGAACACTCTGGAGGAGCTGAAGGTGGCCCGATGGAGTAGGACTGAGAAATGGACTTGGTTTTCTGGATTACATACAGACCTTCCAGCTGTGGTTTGATGACTCTTAAACTGGCTTTGATAGTGGTGGTTACCCTGGGGTGGCGGGGGGGGATGGGTCTCTTCCTCCTCCGGGGTTTCTTTTTGTAGATTAGTTATATGTTAGGGCGACTGGCACACTGCAAGTTGGGGTGGCTTTTGAGTCTAACGCAGGGGTGCAGGGTGGTGGGTCGGGTTTTGGGTATTTGTTGGGGGATGGGGGGAGTTGTTTGTGTATTCATTTCAAGGCAATTTATTGATTGACTTCTGGATTTGGATGTCTCGTTCGTTGTGGGGTGGATGCAGCAATTATTCTTGGGATGGGGTAGGGGATTGAAATTACGGTGTTGGAATGTTAATGGGTTGGGGGATAGGATAAAACGGGGTGTGGTGCTAAAACTATTGAGACGCCTCTCCCCCGATGTGGTGTTACTGCAGGAGACACACCTGATAGGAAACACACGCCACGCTATGAACCGGCGGGGCAACTGTCTTCTGGCACATTCTGGATTCACTACTGGCTCTAGGGGGGTGGGCATCCTGGTTAGGGGTTCCCTCCCTCTGGAGGTCGATGATATCATCCTTGATGATAGGGGGCGATATGCTGCCATTACTGGAAGATGGGAGGGGAAGACTGTCACTCTGCTTTCTGTCTATGTCCCGCCTGGCCTTCAGACTACGACCTTTGCCGACTTGGGGAGAGTAATTTTGGGGCTTCCGGAAGGCATCCTGGTGGTGGGTGGTGATTTCAATTTGGTTGTCTCCAGAAGTGATGACCACTACCCCCCCAGGGAACTCGTAAGATCACAGTCCTGGCTGGGTGGCTTCTTGGACACGTTGGGATTAATAGATTGTTGGAGGCTTCTTCACCCGGGGCAGTTACAATACACGTATCACTCTGGAGCACACGGTAGTCTCTCGAGACTCGATTACATTCTGATGCCCGCGACAAAGGCCTCTTCTGTCAGGGAGATTAGACATTTGGCTAGGGGTATTTCGGACCACTCCCCACTATGGCTTGTGATGGAAACGAGGCAGGGAACTGAGGGCTGGGTAGCCCCGATTAACCCTTGGTATCTCCGCAATCCTAAGACCCGTGCGGAATTGGTCAAATCACTGGATCAATACTTCATGGAGAATGTGGGGTCTGTGTCCTATTCGATCTCGCTGTGGGAAGCCTTCAAGACTGTTATCCGTGGCCAGGCGCTATCATTAATCAATGGCGCTAAGAAACGTAAATACGAGGCTGTGGTCCGCCTTGAGACCGAAATAACTGACTTGGAAGGGGAATTAGAACTTGGTGTCACTCAGGACAAGCTCCACCTCCTCAGTCTCCAGCAGCTCGAAAGCACATAAATCTTTAATGGCAGCTCTCAAGGCAGAACCTAGGGTGAGGGTGGATATTGCCATATTGAGGAAGGAATACAAGCGAGCAATTAAGGCTAGACAGGATAAAATCCAGAACTAAGCTTGGAAGAATTTACTCTGCACGGACGTCTTGCGGGACAGCAGGCAATTCTAGGCCATAATTAACCAGCCCTTCTCCGATTCAACCAATTCCGTCATGGATTGTGTTATCCCGGACGACAAATGGCTGGCTCACTTTAGATCAGTGTATGGAGATACTGACACGGACTGTCAAGTGAGCAACTTGACGGTCCCTGAGGTTCCCCCTATATGTTTCAATTGGGTCGAAAGCAATACTGGCCACCACTAAGAATAAAGCCCCTGGCCCCGACTGGGTGCCAGCCGATTTTTACATACACTCGCCAAAGCTATGGGCTGGAGCCCTGGCCAATGTATTTACCGCCGCTAATGGCAACCCTTTACCAACCACCTGGGTAACTTCCACCATTGTTCCCATTTTTAAGAAGGGTCCCCGTGATGACCCAGGGTGCTATAGGCCCATATCCCTTTTGGACTCTGCAATCAAGATCTTAGGCAGAGTCCTTTTGGTTAAGTTGATGGATAGTATTGAGAGCTGCGGGGGGTTGGCTGACATCCAGTACGGGTTTAGGGAGAAGAGAGGAACATTAGAGCAGTGCTCCAACTTACACCTGTTAATCTCGAAGTATACGGTGGCCAAGGAGGGGTCATTATTCCTTGCGTTTATGGACCTCTCCTTGGCCTTCGACTTGGTAAACAGGTCCAAGTTGTGGGCATTCTTCTGAGGATTGGGATTGATAAGGCACTGGTCAGGTATATGGCTTCACTTCATCAAGAGCGATTTGCAGTTGTGCGGGTCACAAATGAGGGAAGATGTACGCCCCGTTTCAACTCCATGCGTGGGGTCAGGCAGGGCTGTATACTGGCCCCCCTGCTTTTTACAATTTATATTAATGGCCTGGGTTCCCACTTGGAAGACGTGGATGGAGACGTTCCGCGTGCAGGAGTAGCTAAGATCCCCGCTCTCCTGTACGCGGACGACGCGGTGCTGATAGCTCGCACTGGCGTCTGTCTCCAACGGCTCCTGGACGCCTTTGGTACCTTCATGGACCAACTGGACCTGAAGGTAAACACGAATAAGTCACACACAATGGTTGTCGGGCGCCACAGAAACAAGGGGATAGCTAAAACTTTCAAGTGAAAGGGTGAAGTTGTTACTAGAGTCCCGCCTTTCCCTTACCTGGGGGTGCTTTTTGATGAAAGGGGTTCTTGGGGCCACCAGGTCAGGGCAAAAAGCCTGGCGGTGGCTAGGTCATCAGCGGCTCTTATGGGCTTTGCAAATAGGTCGGGCGCCAGACCGATGGAAGCCCTCTTAAAGGTTTATAATAGTAAATGTATCTCACTGGCAATGTATGGCTCACCCCTTTGGGGTTATGTACATCTTGAACCAATACAGAAGGCAGAAAATAGATTTTTACGTTCCCTTTTGTCTGTCCCACAGTCCACACCAACTTTCTCCATACATGCGGAGGTGGGCTTGGATTATGTCATCGATAGGCTCAACATGGCACCTTTAATCTTTTGGCTAAAGATGTGGCTCAATAAGGAATTAACCCTTAATCACATGATGGTCTCTAGACCACTTCAAAAGGGTACCATGGATGGCCTATCTGAAGAAGTCTTTCATAGAACTGGGTCGCCCGGAACTCTTTACATCCCCCTCGGCTATTCAGAAACAGGATGTAGACATAGTTAAGAAGCAGTTCGTGATTAGGGCAAGAGCGGGGCGTGAGGAAAGGGAACTGCAGAAGCCGGCTGTGAAGACATTATCTGTTAGTAAACTCCATTGCACTTGAACCTTACCTTAGTTCTGTCACTAGGCCATTCCACAGGTTTCTCCTGACCAAGTTCAGATTTAATCTGATAAATTTTTATTTGGGTTGCTTTAAAACATGGGATAAACCAGAGTCCGCCCCCTCCCCTGCACCTGTGATAATTTTTCTGTTCAAGACACCTTGCATTTTGTTATGTTTTGTGGTTTTTTTTTTTTTTTTTTTTTTTTTTTTTTTTTTTTTTTTTTTTTTACAGAGATTAGAAAAAAACATTTGTTACCTGTTTTAAGCGAGGCTGGTTTCTCCCAGGTGAGACGAGCTTTGCTTTACCTCCAATAATTGAGTAACATTCGTATCACATTTTGCATGGCAAATTTTTTAGTGGCGGCGGCTAGAACTAAACCACCTAAGACAGTATTGGGCTTTTCCCAATGAGCTTTATTTTATAAATTAAAAAACAAAATGTATATAGCCCAAATAAAAGAACGTTAACACATGTATTTGATTAGTATGAAACTGTACAATAGATTTTTCTGTATAACATTTTTTTTTTATCTCTTTGTATGATTTTTAACTAAATCGAATAAAGATTTCTTGACTGAACTCGACTATAGGGCACTGGTGACGGACACCGCCAAAGTGATGAGTAGAGAGCAGCAAGGACGTTTGTATGATGTGGGAGATAAGACAGGAAAGTTGATTGCTTGGCTGGACAGGAAGGAGAGGGCGAGTCGTGTGGTCCCTTTCATCGAGAGAGTGGATGGAGTGAGAGTGACTGACCCTACTGAGATTGTGGAGTGTTTTGCGGAATATTTCCAAACTGTATATTCCCCTGTGTCCGACAGGCCAGAGCAAGACTCACATCTGCTGCTGCGAGACATTACACTGCCCCGCTTGTTGGAGCTAGACAGGGAATCGATGGACGTGGCGCTTTCCGTCGGAGGTGGCGACTGCTATCCGCTCCGTGCGATCGGGAAAAGCCATGGGCCCTAACTGACTTCTCATTGAGCTTTACAAGCTGCGGCCGGATAGAATAGCACCGTATCTTCGGTCGATGTTTTTGGAGTCGTTTGATGTGGGCTCCCTCCCTCCTGATCAACGACTTGCATCTATTGTCGTGATTCATAAGGAGGGGAAACCACGAGATCGTTGTGCATCGTACAGACCTATTTCGCTCTTAAACGCTGAGCCCAAGATCCTCGCGAAAGTACTCGCAAACCGCTTGATAACTGCTATTGGTGACCTGATTCATCCAGATCAATCCGGTTTCTTTCCGCACCGTAATACGGCATTGAATTTGAGGCGCTTACATGGCGCCCTTGCGAGGGCTACGTTGCTACGTGAGCCGGCCATCCTGGCCTCCTTGGATGCCACGATGGCGTTCGATACGCTAGAATGGCCGTACCTCTGGGCCGCCCTTGCGAAGTTTGGATTTGGCCCTGTTTTTATCGGCTGGGTGAGACTGCTGTACGAGGAACCATTGGCCCAGGTGGTCGTGAATGGTCGAGTTTCTGGGCCGTTTACCCTCGGAAGGGGTACGCGCCAGGGGTGTCCGTTGTCTCAGCTTCTTTTTGCCCTCGCCTTGGAACCCTTGGCAGCCTGGTTGTGGTGGGAGCCATCGATGAAGGGTATTCGGTAGACCCCGGATTTCGAAGACCGAGTGTGAGAAGTTGGCCTGATGTGCAGTGCTCACTATTCTAGTGATCACTATGTATCAGTCCAAACAACCCTTATTGATGATTGGTTGTAAGTCAACCTTATAGGCCAGCTATCCTAGTAGCATGGATACGAGCAGTCTAAGGCTAAGACTCTAGAGGGCGTGTTAAGCCAGCTGTTTCACCATCACATTACCCCTTGAACACCCAGTGAAAGGACACCACACAAGTTGTTATGAAAATAAACAGTGTATTTATTTATAACAAGACTACCCTGGCTCTTTATGAGACAGGGAGCTAAGCACACAACAAAACTCTTATAAAAATACTTAAGTTAGCACAGTATACACAAATGCCCGAGGGGCACGAAAAACCATGTACTCTGAAAGTGGAATGCGAAATTACTAGCAGGTAAGTACAGTACTAATAGGCTTTGGAATCGCTAGGACTTGACTATAGAATCGTTAGATTACTTCTAGGAGGCCCAGGGGACTCGGGTGCAGAGTGTGCACTCTCACGCGGGATGCGGGACAAAGTCTATGATAGCTAGTAACGTTAAAGTTAGTGTTCACGGGCGAACCCGACCTGGTAGGGAGAAAACGACAGTGGATCCTGACCCTTAGATAGTGAGGCTATGCTGGGGCACCGAAATGCCGAAGTTACCTAGCCCAGGGGCTGCAGCTGCATAGGTCTCAAAAGACGTCGGGAATCCTCGTAGACGAACCAGGAGCCTGGAAGAAAGATGCTGGCAGGCGACCAGTGAAGAGAGTTCGAGTTGATCCAAGCCCGGATCTTGAAGATGGATGACACCTGAAAGCAGAGGGGACCAAGTTCGTGACTACTAGCCAGTAGTCAGTGGGCACCAGGAGGGCACCGGATGGGAGTCACCTCGACTAGGTGAGTGGGCGACGCTGGGCTCTGCAGATCTCACGGACCAGGGGGCGTTGTCGGCGAACAGGATGGAGGGGCGAGCTGTCCCACGATGGATGAAGCTGTCGGCGTCGAAGAACCCAGGATTGGGCAACAAAGCCTTGGCTAATTCAAGCCCACGCGGTGGACTCAAAATGGCGTCTTGAGTGGACCAGGAGGGTCCGGGGTGCTCCTCTTCTGGAAGGGAGCAAGAGCCAGTCTGGAGCAACCAGACCAGCAGCAGTGAAGTCGTCGGGCGTCGTTCAGAAGGCCACAAGCCAGCGGGCTAGTAGCCAAACAACGCGGTGAGCAGCAAAAAGCAGAAGGGCCCCACGCCGACCGTGGAGATGCTGGTGGGCTGCTCTTCGGTGCTGAAGCTGCTCAGGGTTGGGGCTTCTCGGACCCCAAAGCACTCGCCAGGAGATTACTCGGCGGGCTTGCTGTGCATAAGTCGTGCAGTCTTGGCAATAGTCGGTCCCTTGAGGTCTCGTCGCACTCACGGTTCTCAGCTTGGCTGTAGAGGTGAGTAGAGGTCGGAGGTGCCAGGGAAGCTGGGTCTTGTCGAGCTGGGCAGTCTGATTCCGGAGGAAGGACTTGCAGCAGACCGCAGTGTTCTTAAGGTGGTGCCTGCGGATGCAGGGTGACTACTCCTTAGCCACAAGGGAGAATCTTGAAGAAGAAATCTTGATGTCCTTTCGTAGAAAGTCGTGTCTTGATTCCAAAGATGATCTAATTTGGAAGGGGGCCTGCTCCTACCTTTATCTGGGAAAAGGGGCTGGCACGCGACTAAGTCCTGCCCTATGGGTGGGACCAGGAGGGGGGTGGTTACACCCCTCTCCTTTGGCGGGCTTTCCCCAGGCCAGGGGCTGGAGTGCCCCTGGAACTGGTTTCAGCCGGCCTATGCACAGTGAGCACCGGGGTGCCACTTGCAGTCACCTTCCTCTGTAGCCCTGCCTACCTGGAATACACAAAACCCTGTCTGGGACGGTGCTGGCACCGCCCCTGGCAGGAAACCCTTTGTCCTTGCCTCCTGCTCTGGGAGGACTCCCAGCAGCAGGAGGGCAGACTTGTGTCTCGGTGGCAGCATCCATTTTGTGGAGCTGAGGCTATGTCTGACTTTAACCGGGGTTACAGGTTACATACATGTCGTGTCCCTCTAGAAGGGTGGAATGCTAACCCCGTCGCCAGAATTGGCGAGGGGTTAGTATTCCAATTCGTATGACACCTTACTCGACATGTTTTGATAAAGCGATACCAGAGTTGGCATATAACCGCGAGGATTATAATGCACTTAAGAGTATATGGTATGCGATATCATGGAAATGGCTAAGGGATGGATCCCAAAAGCCGCAGACAGGCTCAGCTCATGCCAGAGCGCCATCTCACACGATTCCAAGCACTCTGCCGTCAGGATTGTTAAGGCCTGCCATAGGAGTGACTGATAGGAGATCTGTGTGTCCATTTTTAGGGTTAGATATAGGTATACTATATCTAAAGCAAAGGGTGATTACACCACCTTGCCCCAGCTGTCGTGCAGCCAGTTGTGTCAGTTTAGTTAGTCAGCCCAGGGGTGGCACAATACATGCTTCAGCCCCTGGGAGACTTCTGGGTGCACCTCAGCCCTGGGTACAGGGACTTGGAGAGGGCCCAGTGCCAATTCAGTACCTGAGTACAATTTGGATAGAGAGAACAGCTAGGCTGTGGGTCTGATTAGCAGGCCCACAGCCAGGGAAAGTCGTAAACCAGTGCAGCAAAAAGCAAAAATCTGGGTGATCATAGGATTGCAGACCCTACTCTCCTACACCGAGTGTCGCGCTACGCGGACGATATCTTGTTGTACCTCACCTCACGTCACCTCGGAAGTCGCTGATAATGTTATTTGATGTTTTAAATTCTTTTGGGAAAAATTCCGGCCTTGTAATTAACTGGTCGAAGTATTGTGTATATGTCCTTTCGGGTGAATCTCCTCCCTTGCCGCGTGGTTGTCCCATACATGTGGTGCAGACGGGATTTAAATACCTGGGGGGTTTTATTGCCCTAGATCCTGTGGTCGGTTATGAACGTAACTTACTTTCCCCGCTTCAACGCTTAAGGACCGATGTTGGGGCATGGCGCAAACGTCCGTTGTCCCCCCTCGGACGAGCAGCATTTTTAAGATGTCACTGCCCCGGTTTTTATATGCGTTGCAAAATACATTTGATATCCCAGCGAGCTACTTTCGAGAGGTGGAAAGTTTACAGAGACAACTGATATGGAGCGGACGATCCCGCATTGCCCTTGCCAAGCTGACACTCCCCTGGTACGATGGTGGAAACGCACTCCCAGATATTAGGCGCTATTATTGGGCCTCCCAGCTGGGGGCGATTAATCATGGCACGTACGGTCCTGCGTCGAATCCCGCGTTCGAAATGGACAAGTGGCTGTTGCCTGGCGGGGATTATAACAGGGCGCTCTATACGAAATCTGCCGAGAAGATGCTCACGGGTCCGACTAAGATAGCGGTGCAAGCATGGCATCGTGCAAATGCTGCAATGGGATGAAAGGATAGATTGACTCGAGCGACTCCACTCTACGCATTCGAGAGGCTTGGCTCCCTGTGGAAGACGAAAGGCTTTGATAGGTGGGACGTGATTGGTATATGCAGAGTGAATGATGTCTGGGTCAAGGACAGGGTCAAGACTTTTGAGGAGTTGAAAGTGGAATACGAGTTGAGTGATAGGGAGTTTTTCCGTTATGCGCAGATTTGCCACGCGCTGACCTTGGTTTTTCCGTCGGGTACCACTATCCCGGAGGCATCCCCACTTGAAGATCGGGTACTGGACGGGTAGGTCCCCGACAGTACAATTTCGCTGATTTACAAAAAATTGATAAATAATCGGGTTGACCTCTTAGATAGACTCGGAGAGGCCTGGACCAGCGATGGTCTGGAGTTGGACGACGAAGACTGGCAATCGGCGGTATCTTCGCCGAGGGAGGTTGCAATTCCGGCTCGTTTCTGGTTTGTACAGCTTAAAATCCTCCACCGGATCTATGTGACTGGTCCTCGCCTTATTAGTATGGGATATTCCTCAGACGGGATGTGTAGGCGTGGATGCGGCCTACTGGGCACTTTTCTCCATATACTCTGGGAGTGCCCGGCGGTTGTGCGTTTTTGGAATCTAGTGCATGTGGTTATGGAAGAGGTCACGGGTGTTGCGTTGTTGCCTGAAGCTAGGAGATGCCTGTTGAATGTTTGGGAGCCGACTGACTATGATGTGGCGCAGACTCAGTGGGTGACCCTTCGGAATATGGTTGCCAAGAGAGATATTGCGCAATTGTGGGGATCTCAGAGGCCGCCCACTGTTCTGGCATGGAAGGAAAACATGGACTGGTGTATGTTTAGAGAGAAGACCGTGTACGTGGCAGGCCCCGAAAATGGGGGAAAGTCTGGGGCCAGTGGAACTCCTATCGAGGTGACATATGTACACCTCCCTTCACACATGTCGTGACCACTCCACCTTCCCCCTGACCCGACATTCCTACTGATGTTTCAGCTAAAATGCCTCCTGACTTGCAACTCCCCTTGCTTTCCCCCACCCTGTATTGTTGATCGTATCAAAGTTGTATGCTTTCCTTCCTCACAGGACGCTTCACCATTTGTAAGGATTGTATTGCCTTGTTTCTTTCTTGTTCATGTTCAAATTTTAATAAAAAAATATTTAAAAAAAAGCTTGACCTTCATTTAAAAGGGCCTATTGCAGAAATTGTTTACAATTGTCCCTTCTTAAAATGGATTTCACCAAGCAATGTGAAACAGGTCGGCTTTGTAATCAGTACTGATTAAAAGAAAGTTACAGAAATCTTTTATTTTATTCTTAGTTGGTTAAAAGTCTTTGATGCTCAATCTGAGCCAGAACTCAACAACTGATTCAAAATCAATCCAAATTTTGAAATTGAAAAATAGTAAGAAAAACCTTATACTGACTAACCATGGCGCCTTATCCTCCAATCAAATTTACTTTACTTGGGAGGATGAAAATGTGGGACCTTCTAAAAGAACTGTTTGATAAGATAATGGGGGAAGGGGAAGAGTACAAAAAAGTATATTAAGTACAGAGATTGGATTGGGGTTGGAAAGTATATACTGTATACTGTAGACTGTTATGTAGATTAGGGAAATAATTCTCCTCACAGGCTGGGCTTTTTTTAGTTGGACAATGCACGGTATGATATAATTAAAGTCTGCTAAATTGTATTTTGGATAGGTAAGCCTTAATATGTTGCTTAGAAACATGGCTGTGTGTAGAATGTCCAATGTTTTATGGATTCACTCAAATACCCAAGCAAAAGCAAATGGTAGAGCGCTGCTTCCACTCTATTTAATAAACCTTATTTTGACTAACCGTGCAAGAGGTGTAAATCTGGTGAATACGAAATGTGAGTGAGTTTGGGCTTGCAAAATTAATCTGTACCATAACCTAGCTTTATATTAATTTTTATAAATAGTAGCAAATGTGTATGTGACAATAGTAAGCAGATTGTATAATGTGAGACCACTGAATCTGTTAGGTGAGTGTAGGTAAGTGCCCCTTTTTGCATGGTTACTCCTAACTTTTTTCCTGATGCCAACTTGACAGTGTGTGTGCTGGGATCCTGCTAACCAGGCCCCAGCACCTGTGTTCTTTCCCAAACTACCTGTGTTTCCTCAATTGGCGCACCTCTGGGCCACCTCTAAGTCCTTTTTAAAGATACCCCCGGTACCAAGGGACTTGTGACCAGAGAGAGCATCTGAGGGCTGCAGCATATATTATGCCACCCTCAGGGACCCCTCACCTTAACACACACTGCCATTGCAGACTGCATCTTTGGCACCAAGTTCTCAGCATAATAAATCCACACTGATGCAGGTGTTGGATTTATTATAAAATTCACTCAGAGGGCATCTTAGAAATGCCCCCTGAAAAATGACCAACTTCTAGTGTATTGGCTGACTGGTCCCTGCAGGCCAGCCACCACCAGACAGGTTTCTGGGCTCATGGGGTGAGAACCTTTGTGCTCTCAGAGGTCAGAAATAAAGCCTTCTCTTGTTGGTGCTTTACACCTCCCCCTTGCAGGAGCAACAACACTTGACAGTGAGCCTCAAATGCTCCCACCATGTGAGGTGCTGATAGGGCAGCTCTGAGTGGAGATGCTTGCGACCCCTTTCCAGACCCCACTTTTGGCTGCAGGACAGGTGGGAAAATTAGAAAGCAGAGTAGGAGTGTCCACCATAGCCTGGTACACCCCTATCTTTGTCAGGAGCTGAGGTGAATCCCTTCTCTTAAATTCTCCATCTTGAATTCTAGAATTGGGCCCAATAGGAAAAGGGAAGTGCTCCTCTCCCTAAAGGGAGGGGGCACCTAAAGGGTCTAGTCACCCGAGGGGACAGTAGCCATTGGCTACTGCCCCCCGGCCTTAAATTTTGTATTTAAGGGCTCCTCTGAACCTTGTTCCTCAGATTTGACAGACCGAAAAAGACTGCTGCCGGACCAGGAACTGAACCGCTGCAGACACAACCTGGCAAGAACTCTGCAACCTGTAGCCATTTCGACAACTGTACCTGCTGTCCTTCCAAAAACCCTGCCAGGCCTCCAAGAAACTCTGGAAACCTTCCAACCTTCACCCAATCTCCACCAACCTAACTGGGCTAGAGCCTGCAGTTAGTTGCTGGCATTCGCCGGTAAAAGAACAGCTGTAGTTGAAGACTGACACTTGTGTAGACACGATTCACTACAGCAGATGGAACCCCAAGACCACAGAGGTAGAGGACCAACACTTGTGTCAACGCGATTCTACCCTGCCAGAAGAAAGCCCCACACCTAGACTGCCTCAACAACCTAGAGGAATCCTCGCTGCCCAACAACCCATGCTGTTCACGGCTCCATTCTTGAGCTCGTACTCTCCTCCAAGCGGCACTGTTGGCCTCCTCCTGGCCCTTCTGTTTGACTACTGCCTCTAAGAGGCTGCCCAACATCGACACAACACCTCTATCCTCTGCGCATCTCCATGACTGTGACTAATAGGCTGGTGTTGCCTCCCTTCTTCCTATAGTGACACGCTGACTACCACCGCAATGGTCCTGGTGTTGGCAGCATGCTGACTCCCATTCATCCCCATTGCTCTCCGCTGACTGTGAGAGAAGACCACCATTGCCGGTATTGACCGCTGCAGTGTAGCTACTGATCTACGCAGTTCTCTGGTGACCCCAGTCTCTATTGATTAGCCTTGGGCTCGGTAAACTCTACACCCAGCCACCTCAGTGCCACTGCTGGTAGTACAGTGCGTGCCTTACACTGACCCTTGCCCAGGGCTGGCCTAAAACCCTGAAGACTGGGAAAGTAACTTATGTACTTTCCTGCTAACGCATAACCCTGATTTCCTTCCTTAGGATTTCATTGCATTCTAACTATTGCCCACAACTGTCTCATTCTCAAGTACTAATTGTTACTGTTTCAAATTGACAATACAAAAGTATTTTCAAGACCATAAAGCGTTTCTACTGCCTCTGTCAAGTATTTCCGGAAAGGTCTACTTACCTGTAGTGGAGTTAAACTTGGTTCCTATATTAAAAGTAACTAAAGTTTAAAAAAGAAAGAAAAAAAAATGCAAAACATTGGTCTGGATTTAGTAATTGAGTGTGTGTTCCTGTCTTGTATGAGTGTGTACAGCAAATGCATTCACACTATACTCTGAGCCTAACTGATCAGCCAGGCTACAACTAAAGTGAGAGTTGAGTATTATCTACTTAAACCTCTGCTATACCTTTGGGGACTCACTGGACTCTGTGCACACTATTCCTCTTTTTGGTATAGTATATACAGTCAGCATCCTACATTGGTGGCAGCGGCGAGATCTACAACTTTGCATTTGTTGGACTACTTGGCCAACACCTGATCACACAACAAACTTTTTTTTTTAGATTTTGATTACTTGAATTGACAATTGTTTCTAAATATTTATGTCTTGTCACAGCCTTGCTTAAGTCACTTTAGCATGTCTTTTCAATAATAACTTACTGTAATAGGGACGAAAGTTTTTTTAGACCACTCCTAAACGGATCCCCACTATTAGTAAAATAATGACTGATACCCAGGACAGGGTTGAGGAGCTCAACCTCACCCTCTAGCTACAGATGAGTGAGTTATGGTCTCTGTATAGACTTGAAAAGATTTCCATGGGGTCCTGTTCCTCCAAGGTCCAGCTCCAAGAGCTCTTTGCAGAATATGCAAGAGACCACCCGTCTGAGGAGGGAGATCCTAACTGAGGAGACTAAATTAGTGATTTGGAGGACCACCCCCAACTTAACACACTAAATGGGTAGAGTAGGGTCCCTGTGCACCGGATTCCCCGGGTAGTACTCACAGCACCTAGATCCCATACAGGTGGGTCAGGTCTTGATGAGATCATTGAGAATAGCCTCCATGAAGGGGACATACTTCTATCAGGGTTGACCAAAATAATAAATTTAGAGTCCAGACTCCTAGCACTAGAAACGAGAGGGAGCAGAGAAGGGCTTGCTTCCCATCAATGGCTGCAGCAAACCAAATAGGGAAATAAAAGGGATTTTCTCCAAATATGAGGAAGGTTATGACCTCACCAAATTGTTAACTGCTTTGAAAAATCCTGTGGAATGAGAAGTTAAGTCACACTGGAAGCATTACTTTGGGAACTGTTTACTGGTAATTGCAGGGACAGACTTCTGACTCTTATTGGGGCAGATGCAGAGCCCTTTGACCTCATTAAGGGCACTCTGAGAGATTTGGACTCACAACTGTAGGAGTATAGGATTAGATAGAAGGGGGCTCACAACACCCGGAGACAGTCCTAGGTTGACTTCATAGACTACTCAGTAAGAACACTAGATGGTTGGTTAACTGCAAAAGAAGTGCATAACTATGTTGGGCTTTATAATTTCTTGATGAAAGAATATTTGTTAAGTAACTGCACTAATGAAAAGTTGCATCAGTATCTGGTGGGCCTAGGTCTCATTTCTCCCCAAGAATTGGAAAAGAAGGCAGACAACTGGGTCAAGCCTAGGGTGACCAAATCTTTCTCTGGGAGTGACCAAAAGAAAGTGGTACCAACCTGCCCCAGGGGAAAGGGGGTGATTCTCTCTCCCCCCCCCCCCCCCGATAAAAACCAAGAGTCATCTAAAGGCCCCCAAAAACCTGCTCCGGTGGGTGGGCCTTAGAAGTCTTCCCAACCCACTGGTGGGTACAGGGGTACCAATGTTGATTCGCCGAAAGGCCTTCTGTTGCACCCCATAGAAGGTAGGGCACCAAACTGGAAATTCTGCATGTCCTAGCAAGAATGCCCCTGGACCGCCTCCAGTTAGCACTGGTGTGGCAAATCTCCATATGGGATCAACAATGTGCCCAGAGCAAATAAAGGCACACACTGAAACTGTTCAAATTTCTGAAGGGGAGGGAGAGTTGCCCACTTTAGCTGTCTGCCCGCTAACTTAAAGTCCCTGGAATGCCCCATAGACAATAAGACTAGAGTAGAAGCCCCAAGGGATACAGGTGCCAGTGTCAGTATGGTGAAAGATACACGGGTTTCCCCAGGACAATACCTGACTGGAAAAACCTATCCAGTCACCAACGCTGACTGTGTCACTACAGACTATTCCATGGCGATATTAGATTGGGAGGGGGGGTTACTGGCCTGAAACAAATAGTGGTCTCCCTGAATCTTCCAGCTGCTTGTCTACTTGGAAATGGCCTGGAGACCTCCGCTAAAACCCCATGTAACCATGCTGCGCATCCCTGAGATTGTGGTCTTGTCTTTCACACACTAAGCGGAGCACAGCGTGAACAAGAAGTGTTGGAGCCTGAAAAGATGGCTCAATCTTCCAAGAGGAATGGTCAGAAGACTGGGGGTCCAGCTTCTGAACAGCAAAAAGTTCAGGATCCCTCTCCTCTGGAAAGGACTTGTCAATTCAAGAGGGAACTGAGCCCATGGAACTTGGGCCTCACCAGCTTGAGCTCCTGGGTCAGGGGGGGGACCCTCTAGGGAACCGCTGTGCCTTGACAGCATGTCTGTTCCACTCTTAAAAGCCTGCAACAGCAAGCTGCTGCACAGGAAAAGGGAGATGTCAGTGGCTCCCACTAGAACTATTGGGAGGAGGGACTCCTGTATATGGAGGTCAGGGACCACAAACTTGGTGCCACCAGAAGAGTGTTAGTGCCTCAGCTGTACAGAGTTTCTACGCGCATTGGCCCATGATACCCCCCCCCCCCAAGCTGGGTTTCTTGGCCAGACTAAGACTTGAGAAAGGCTTCTGAGCCTTCTTCCGGTCCCAGATATCCCAGAAAGTGAAGGAGTTTGTCATCTCCCGTCACATTTTGGCGAGGAGGCAAAACGGGTGGACACCCAAAAGTCCCCTTAATTCCAATACCAGTGGTTGGGGTTCCCTTTGAAAGGATTGGTGTGGTCCATTTGAGCCACCCACAGCCCCAGTATACAGATTTATACTGTTAGTATTGGATCATGCTGCCAGGTATCCTGAAGCTATTCCCCTTGGGGCTACTACATCTTCTGCAGTAGCCAAAGCCCTCATTTGTGTCTTCACCAGGGCAGTGTTCCCTAAGAAGGTGTTGTCAAGACAGAGGTTCCACCTTTATGTCTGCATCCCTTAAAAACATGTGGAATGAGTGTGGAAGGAATTACAAATTCACTACACCTTATCACCCACAATCAATGGCCTTGCTGAAAGATTCAACAAGACATTGAAATGCATGATCATTGGGGCTTCCCGAAAAACTCATAAGGAGATGGAAGTCCTTTTCCCATGCCTACTTCTCACTTACAGAAAAGTGCCTCAGAAGGGAGTAGGGTTTCCCCTTTTGAACTTCTGTTTGGTCGTCCTGTGAGGGGACCACTTGCTCTTGTAAACAAAGGTTGGGAGAGGCCTCTCCATGAACCTAAACAAGATGTGGCAGACTTTGTGTTAGGCCTTCGTTCCAGGATGCCAGAGTACATGAAAAAAGCATTACAAAATCTTGAGGACAGCCAACCACTCTAGAAGCTGTGGTATGACCAAGGAGCTGCACTGGTGGAGTTCCAACCAGGGCAAAAGGTGTGGGTTACAGAGCCCGTGGCTCCAAGGGCCCTCCGTGATAGATGAAGTGGTCATTACCCTATCCTTGAGAAAAAAAAGTGAGGTCTCGTATTTGGTAGATCTGGGCACCAGCAGGCACCCTAAGAGGGTAATCGATGAAACATTTCTATGACCGAGCTAATGTGTCCATGCTGTTGGCCACTGATGAGTATCAGGAGACAGAGTGAACCTCTGCCTGGCCTCCTCTCTTACAGTCCAAAAGATGGATCAGTTTATGGAGTTATCTACTTGTAAACCCTCACTGCCCAACAGTAGACTGACTGTAGGCATGTCCTGCAACAGTATGCTAAGCTCTTCTCCTTAACCCCGGGACAGACACACTGGTGTCCCCATGATGTGGACACAGGAGACGGCTTCCCTGTCAAAACAAAGCTTTATCAGCAGTCTGACCAAGTTAAGGAAAGCATCAAAGCTGAAGTAAGCAAGATGCTGGGGTTAGGGTTTGTTGAGCCCTCTGAAAGTCCCTGGGCCAGCCCATTGGTCTTAGTCCCCAAACCTCAACCCCCGGTTGGAAAAGGAGATGAGGTTCTGTATCGAGGTCTCAATGCTCTCACTAAAACAGATGCTCACCCCATACCCACGGTTGATGTGCTGATACAGGCAGAATAGGGCAGCCAAATTTCTCAGCACATTGGACTTAACTGCAGGGTACTGGTAGATTGGCATGACCCCCAGGAGCCAAACGGAAAACGGCATTATGGGCATTATCAGTTTACTGTTATGCCATATGGTCTAAAGAATGCCCCTGCCACCTTCCAAACGTTGGTGAATCAAGTTCGTGCTGGTTTGGAGACCTTTAGTGCAGCATATCTTGATGATATTGCTGTTTTTAGCTCCTCCATGCAGGATTGCTGGGTCCACCTGGAGAAGGTTTTACTGGCCCTGCAGTCCTGACTATCAAGGCATCCAAGTGCCAGATAGGGCAGTGCACTGTTGTATACATGGGCCACCTTGTAGGTGGCAGCCAAGAGCAACCCTTACAACCCAAGATCCAGACAATTCTGGACTGGGAAGCTCCAACCACCCTGACACAAATCAGGGCATTCCTGGTTGTTACAGGAGGTTTGTGAAGGGGTATAGATTCATTGTGACACCCCTCACAGAACGTACCTCCAAGAGGATGCCAAAAATAGTGAACTGGCCCATTAGTTGTCAAAAGATCTCTGCTAAAGCATGCAAAGGATATCTGGTTGACTTTAAAGACCAATGCCTGGGACATCATGTTTTTAACTGTAACTTGGTTGAAAGAGGGAGTTCCACCCTGAATATAGCACTGGCTATTCCAGCAGGATATAGGATTTCCAAGAAAAATAGAGTTGGAAACCCACTAGGAGGTGTCCTTGCCGTGATTATGAGAGAGGATTGGGAGTTATCATATAAGAGAATTGAAAGTATAGGACAGATTGAGGCTTTGTCCTTCTGCATTAAATTCTCTAAAGCTTTTCAATGGCCGGACTGATGGTTTACTTTCACTTAGGCATACTAACGTTACAGTCCTCTGCGATTTTTAATGTCCATATGGATAATGTTAATTGCCCCTTAGCTGTCCAGTTGGCCGACACCTTTAAAGGGCCTAATTTGACTCAAATGGTATCGTCGCCCATCCATGTGGCTGCCCATATGCTTGATTTTCTTTTCACTAGTGATCATACTCTACAGATAAAGGACCGTTTACCTATAATTTGGTCGGATCACTGGTTGATTCCTTTTAATTTACTGTGGGTTTCCAGTAACAATCATACTAGACCGATCCTGGAGGCTAGGAGAAATTGGAGGAAGATTTCTCCTGAATCGATGAGTTGTGAGTTACAAGTTATCCCTCCCCAGTGTACAGGTGAACCTAGCCAGGGCGTGCTAATTTTTAACTGTTGGGTCACATCGGCCCTGGATAAAATTGCCCCAACCAAGACTATAAAATTGACTAGGAGCACACCCTCAGCCCCTTGGTTTACAGCAGAACTCCGAACGGAGAAAAGCCTATGTAGGAGGCTGAAGCGGGCCTCGCGAAAAAACTATGAGCCAGAGGCCAAGTGTGCATATAAAGCTAACAAAGAAAATTCCATAGTTTAAAGTGCAAGATTATTAGGGACTACGTCGCCAATCAGATCAAAACTTCTGATAATTCTGTGTAATACATTTTTAATATAGTCCAGGGTTTTATTAAACCTCATGCTCCGAAGAGTACTATTCCTCCTTAAGTGATTCTCTGTGAAAAGTGGGCTACTTTTTTTCAGAACAAAATCCAAGATATCTATGCCCCCTTCCCACCACCAGGTCCACTTGACGAATCACCTCATACACTGTGCCGCACAAGTATGTGGTCGGACTTTCGTCCCTTTAGTATGGAAGCATCTCTGGAGGAACTTAATAAAATAAAATCAGGCTCAGCGGCTGTCCCTTGTCTGTCTAGACCATCAGGAAAAATGCATTTGTTCAGCCTATTCTTAAGAAAGAAGACGCTGATCCAACAGAGTCCAAAACTTTTAGGCCAATTTCTCTCGTTCCGGCTAAAATTCTAGAAAAAGAAGTTCAGAAACAACTAGAGGACTTCTTAGAGTCGAACCATCATCTGCACGACTCCCAGTCTGGATTTAGATCCGGCTATAGCACAGAGACTGCTCTACTGGAAGTCGCAGAGACTATTGTGAAACTTTGGATCAAGGAAGCTGTGCAATGCTGGTGCTGCTGGACCGATCTGCAGCTTTTGATACAGTGTCACACAGGATTCTCCTGAATAGACTTAAATGTTTAGGGGTGACTGGAACGGTCTGGGCCTGGTTTAGCTCATTTTTTAGAGGGGCGTACACAGCAGGTGACACTGCATCTCCTGTTTCCACCTCTAGCCCTCTTGTGTGTGGGGTCCCGCAGGGCTCTGCTTCGAGTCCAATGCTTTTTAATGTGTACCGCACTCCTCTTGCAGCAATTATTGAGCAATGCGGGGTGAAGGTCGTCTCATACATCGATGACACACAGCTGGTGTTCTCCTTCAGAGATCACAGCGAGACGGCCTTTGTCAACTTTAAGTAGTGTCTTCTTAATATCTCTTCATGGATGATGGAGAGCTGCGAACAGCCTCTATCTGGGTCTTACTGAGTAGCTGCTCAGAAGGCTAGAGATTATCCAAAATGTGGCAGCAAGGCTTGTTCGTAATGTGCCATTACGTCACCACATCACCCCCCCATTTGCGTAGTCTACATTAGTTGCCTGTGAAAAGAAGAATAGAATATAAAGCACTTACTTTGGCTCACAGAGCAATAAATGACACTGGTCCACAGTATTTGAGGCAGAGACTTCAAAAAATATAGTAAGAATAGAGTACTCTGATTTAATGACGAGAAATTTCTGGCTATCCCACGGTTCGCAAAGGCCTGGACCGGTGGCCGGGCCTTTTCAGTTAAAACCGCGACACTCAAACTCTATGCCTGAACATTTGAGGAAAACCAAATCTGAGTCCATGTTCAAGAAAGCTCTAAAAACATGGCTCGTCGGTCTTCCATAGTGTTCCCTGTTTTCCTGATTGCTCCCATAGGTCTTCTGCACTAATAGCACCCGGACACTTCCGTTAGAGGCAGCCGCCAGCCTGTCTGAACGGCTGATGGCTCTACCTCATCGGGTCGTGAACTGAGGAAAAAACCCTGAACACGCTGTAGGTGCCCGTCGCCCTTCGAGAAGCAGCAAATGGTTCCGGTCTGACTCCGATGGCTGCCCCAAGCGTGGACAACCGACTGGGATTCACATAACTGGTCGGGTGGCGCTACTATGGATCTAGCAGCGCGCTGCAGCTGGCTGATCCTTGCGAAGTTCCCTCTCCCTCTGACTGGCCTGCGGACGCTTACATCTGCTGCCCTGAATGGCGGGTTGGCGGCCCTCTGCATCAACGGGTCTGGAGCGGTGAAAACAGTCCCTGGACACACCATCGGCACCCTGCGCCCATCGAGCAGCTGGATCAAGTTGCTGGGGTGAGGTGAGTCCCTCGACTATTTCTGTGACCCGAGATGCTTTCTTCAACCGGCGTCCCTTGCGGTTTTGCAATGTTTTCCAACAAGATGGCCCATTCCCACCTCTCATCATCTGTGGTGCGTGACTGTGCCGGAGACTGCTCCTTGCCTGAGTCTGCCTACAAGGGCGAGCACTTTCTGGGGCAGGGGCTTGTCTATGCCTGGAACTGTCTCGCCTGCTGATTCGAGGTATGTGTGAGCTGCACTTTCGGCTGCTGTCTCCTCTCCTTGCCCCCACCATCCATGTTGGCGCCTGATTGCAAATATACACTCTCCTTGGCCCGGCACCCCCTGTGCGCTCCCCTAACTGCTCCATTACGACGATGATCCTTCTCTTAAACACTTACAATCTCATTGCCTGAATCTATTCTTTAATCAAATTCAAAAGTGCAAATTGGTTCAACATTACTAATCTAACTTATGTTGTCGACATACTCAACTGACAGTCACCTTCTTACAGCAACCGACCCTGATGCAGCCATCTTGCTAAGGCCCCCCATTACACTGCCTAACCACGTGTTCTATGCTCCTGCGTGCGACTACCTCCCTGCCTAACCTCTTATTCTAAAATCCCCACGCCACAATCTCGCCTACGCATTGCAGCATGGACTCAAGACTGGAAAAGTCTGGCTCTAACAGCTTCTCAATTACCTATCCAAACAACCTCTCAAAATGCGACTAAAACTCTGCAACACCGGCTACTCAAGGCCAACCCTGAAACTCATCTCTGACCCGTACCTCTGCCCAAATAACGGCACTACTACGAATGTCCTGATCTTCTACAGTAAAAAGAGGTCCGTGGCGAGCTACATTCCACTCCCTACTCAGAATCACTACAACTAAAAAATTCCTGCACGGTCTGCGACTTTTGGTCACAAAGTCTCCCACTTTCAGAGCAAATGCCACTATATCCATCTACAACAAGGAACTATCCTTATTCAGGCCTCCAATCGCTGTCTGGACATCTTTGACGAGAAGTTTACACTTTTTAAAAGATCTTTGATACCTAGCGTCTCCACTACTCAATCCTGGTATGAACCTTCCCCTTCCACAACTCCGAAGGTCCAGGAGCCCTCCTTACCGAACCACACCCGGAGGACTGCTTCTCCCACCCAGTTCAATCCCCACTGCACCACAGCTTCCCAGACACCTGGCTCCCCTAACACACCCACCGTGGCATGCCCTGACCTGACCTTGACCAATCTTAGTGCAACTGTTCTCCCTCGTTCCGACCACCTCCCTGTCATTTCCCCTATCCCTGCCCCCCCCCCTGCCTACATAACTCCCTCACTAGACAGCAGGCTTGCCCACACATGAACTCCATCAACTTCCCTTCCCCTGACCTCCCTTACATTGACCTCATGCTCCAGTACCTCGGAAATGGAACTCTCCTCTAATGGACTTCCCACACCCCTCCCGTCCACCTCCCCATCTCCCCTTCACCCTCCCCATTGACAAATCCCCTGCCTCACCTCAACGTGACCCATATTCCTCACTCCGATCCTGCTTCTAAACGCAAGACCATAAACCACGAACTGCTAACTCTCAAAACTGCCATCCTTAAACTCATAAAGGACTCCGAAGAGCTAGTGCTCTCTCTCCCAAAATGTCCACCTGTGATCCCCAACTCTCCTCCAACATGCCTACACTCGAGTCCCCACATTTTATCCTCCGAAACCCTCCACCCTTATCTCGAACACCACCCCCTACCCTAATGCCCCATCTTGACCTACCAGATCCTTAAATCCTTATCCAGAACCAGAAATTCTCTCCCTACTCAATGAGTACACTTCCCCATACTCTGAAGATGATATTCTCTCCCTCCTCCTTGAATACATCTCCCCTCCTTTGACCATGTCTGGCCCTGCTCTGGCTCCTTTAACACCACCTAATTGCTCATAACCCTACACTCCCTAAACACGGTAATTCGGAACCCATCCGAACCATCTCGCCCAACCCACATAGAACGCCCAGGCTCAACACCAATACCATTCACGCCAATAACCTCTTGCAGATCCTCACTACACACCCCGCGCTCACTGACACACTTCACAAATTGCATCTGAAAAGCATGCTAATTAACTGCAGATCAGCGGTGAAACATGCCGCAGACCTGGCAGATCTCATCCTAGCCCAAGACCTAGACCTCCTTATCCTCACAGAAACGTGGCTCAACCACTCCTCTGGCCCGATCATTGACCTATTGGTCCCTCCTAGTCATAACATTATTAGACTCGACCAAGCTAAAAAATTGTGAGGTGGCATTGCCTGCATCTTCCAATACTCTCTCGCAGCAAAACAGTCCCCTTCTGCCAATCTCTCCTCCTGCGAATACCTCTACATAGATATCACCAGCACTCTCAAACCCTTATGCAGCCTCCACATCTCCTACCACCCACCGGGTGATAACCTCCTTATGATCGAACAGGTTATGGAAACCATCTCCTCCAACCTTGCCAGATACTCCCCCCCCCCAGATCTTCCTTGGTGACTTCAATCTCCACTGGAATGACCCACACGATCAAGCGGTCACAACCCTCAAAAATGTCCTTATTGACATGTTTCTTACCCAATTCTGAGACACCCCCACCCACAACTTAGGCTCGACACTTGATCTCATCATCTCCAACCACAATTACATTCAACTCTCATCCATTCTCCCCTGTGACTGGTTTGACCATTTTATCAGCTTCCGGATAACTGAAAGCTGGAACCACAAATCGGGTCAACCACTCAAATTTAAACAAAGGAAAAGACCGCTCCATACCACAAGCGTTGATGAGCTCCTAGAACGCTGCAATCTCTCCCTTCCTCCGCCCTCCAACATGATTGACGTGCACAACCTTATCGACCATTATAATAACACCATGCTTTCTGCCTTGAATGATACGGCTCCCCTTCAACTAAAAAGAATTCCCATTAAAGACTCCAAACCATGGTTCAATGACAGACTCAATGCTGACAGACCGTCTTAGACTAGCTGAACGCAAGTGGAGATCTTCTACCTCCACGGATCTTCTAAAATCTCTTAGATCACAAAGAAGTAGATGCAACAAAACTCATAACTACGAAATCCAACTTCTTCAAACACCAACTGGACAGTGCCAAAAATCACCCAAAATGACTTTTTGAGCTCCTCAAATCTCAATCCAATAACTCTGCTACCCAATCTCAGCTCGCACGCAACCAAACTGCGATGTGATGGCTGAATTCTTCCTTGAAAAGACTAACAAAATCGAATTGGACGTAAGGTCTGCTGTGTTAATTCTTGCGCCTCCCTCCTGACGACCCTGGCCCCGCATCAGGTCCCCTCACTCAAGAACAATGCCTCATGGAGTCATTTCACTCCCCTCAATGACCTTTCCATCCACCCCACATTCTCTCCACCCTTAAACCCTCAAACCACTTCAATGACCCCCCCCCCCCAACTTCTTTAAAGAAATGATGGGTTCACTTGCGCCACTCTGGTCCAAAATAATACACGCCTCAGTTCTTCAAGGTAAGCTACCGTACTGCCTGAAGGCGGGCCTGGTGCTTCCTATTCTTAAAAAACCCTCTGCTGACCCTGATGACCTGAACAACTACCGTCCAATCACAAACATTCCCACCCTGGCGAAACCTCTGGAGAAATGTGTTCATGAACAACTTCGGAAACACACTGAGCAATTATAGCTTCTCAACCTATTCCAATCTGATTTCCGCAGTGGCCACAGTACCGAAACGGCCATCACTCACATCGTTGATGACGCCCTCACTTTACTCGACCAAAATGAAACCTGCCTTTTAATTCTGCTCGATCTCTCATCGGCTTTTGACCCTGTCAAACACGACAATCTTCTTTTCCTACTGGAACGTAGAATGGGGGTCTCTAGCACGGTTCTTAAATGGTTCACATCTTTCCTCGACAACCGAATCCAAAGTCAATTCCAATCAATCTCTCCCCAACCCGAGTCCCTGCATCCCCCAAGGATCCTCACTCTCCCCCACCCTCTTCAACCTCTTCCTGGAACCTGACTGTAAATCTTAAAACCTCCAACATACAATATCACATGTATGCTGATGACACCCAACTTTACATGAAAATCTCCTCCCCCGAGGACATCATATCGCTCAATGGAACCCTTCTCAAAACCTTCAACTGGCTTACTTCCAACCACCTCAAATTAAACTCCCTCAAGACAGATTTTTCTCCTCCTTTCACCCGCTAGACGATCCCCCACTGTGCTGCAATCTTTGTAACCTCACTGCACTCCTCACATTGTTGACTCCACTAAATCTCTGGGAGTTGTGCTAGACAAAAACCTAAACATGCAAGGCCACATCAGATCATCCACCAAAGGAGCGAACTTTCAACTCTGCATCCTAAGAAATCTCAAACCATTCCTTCCACATGATGACTTTAAAGCGGCAGTACAAGTACTGGTCATCTCCAGGCTAGAATACGGCAGTGCCACTCTTTGCAGTCTGCCGAAACTCAGTCTAGCTCCTATCAGAGCCTCTCTTAATGCTGCTACTAGACTCATCACGGGTTCTAAGAAGACTAATCACATTTCACTGGACTTGAAATCGCTCAATTGGCTTCCCTTTGACGCTAGGATACAATTAAAGAATGCATGTATGACCCATAGAGCACTACACTTCAACACCCCACTGTACCTGACTAACAAGCTTGAGCTAACTGGTGGCTCCAGGTTCACAAGGAGCTCAGGCACTTTGCTGCTGAAGCCCAAGAAATGTAATAAGCTTAAAACCTACAATCTCTCATTAACTGGCATCGCCCAGAGAATCTGGAACTCCCGTTCTAGTGGAAACCAGACTGATTCCTTCTACCCTTGCCTTCAAAAAGGAAGTCAAAGCTCTACTACTTAACTAACTCCTCTAACGAACACTGCGCTGATCTTGATGCTATACTCCTACTTCCTATAAAGGACAGTTTTTTTTTATCTGATTTGCTCTTGATGTATATTTTGTTACTTCTCTCACTACCTCAACCTATGGAAAGCGCTCTGATACCCACCTGGATCATGTTCGCGCTATACAAATGATATAAATAATAAAAGGATTTTGACACCATGAAAAAGGCAATGTGCTCAGCACCTATTCTCAAAGCTCTAGACTACTCCATACAGTTTATTGTGCAGACTGATGCCCCTGAGCGAGGGATATGAGCTGTCTAATCCCAGACCAACTATGATGGCCACGTCACGTGGACGGTCCTCAGGATCGGTTTGATGTTTAGTATGGTCCACCGCTAGATCTAACCAATGCCTGGAAAGCCGTAATGGCACAGGACATCGGAAGGATCAAGCGGGGGAAGTAAGGGAGTTGGGGAGGGAAAGGAAGGGGAGGGAGATCTGAAAAACACAAAGATAAATACACTAAAGCTCTTTCTCTACATTTAGCAAATTCCTTACACATTTGGAATGAACTCTCCTTGCTCTAAATACCTGTAAAGCAAAATACGAAATCTGGGTATAGGCAGTAGTGCTTGTCAGTGCAGAGGATCGTATTGGAGTATCACTGCATGAATACAAAATAAATACGAACATATACAGATACAATCCACAGGGTACACATGAGATCACAGAGTTAGACCATTGAACAAGAGAACCTACCCTTGTCTAGACTCCTTTGCGAATCACAGGGGTAGAGCGAAGCCCTCTACCACTCATGGGGAACCCCTGTTAACAAAAGGAGCCAGTGACATAACAGTTAATGCACCATCAATCATACACACACTTCACTGGCCTTTCTTTCCATTCCAATAAATTATAATAAGGAGATAGGCTAATGATTGTCCCCGTATTATATAAATACATGTGGTAATAGCTGCTCCTGATCCTTAGTATAATGCTTCTTATACTGAATATAGTAGTTATTAGTCATGTAGCACATCAGACTGTGACCAATGTCGCATCTTATGTACACCTCTGTTCCAGATAGCATATCCGTGGAGAAGAGGCAGAAAACAGTATTTCTCAAATGAAACAAAAATGATTGGGGAAACCGTGGATCTCAAACCATCCACTCCCCCGTCGGCCGACAATACCGACCGAACTATGATCCTGACTTTGCCTCAAAAAGGTAACGACCAACTCATGCGTGCTCGGCAACCTTGCCGACGTGCAGGAAAAAAAGACGATCAGTGTCCCCGCTGATAAATCAAGACTGGTGCAGAGCACCCTCACCGCCACCATATGAAGATCCGATCCACGAAGCAGACTCAATGGGAACGGAGAAGGAATCTCCAACGCCGAGCCCGGACATTGCTTCCTCTTTATGCTTCCTCTCGCGATGTCTAGTGTGACTCGCGGAGAATCATGGGAGTGGTAGTTCTGTCTCGTGTGTGTGATTGGGAGTTGTAGTTTCGGCCAGTGCGTGATCGTGACCGGCCAGCCCCAACCAGTTTTTATAGGAAGGAGGCTACTTCCCATGGAACAGCATTGGAGTGCCATTGAGAGGGAGGCCTTTGTGGTTTGGTCCCTGAGGAAGTGGAGAACTACCTGTTTCGGACTCACTTGCTAATCCAAACTAATGCCAATGGACTTTCCCAGTTCTTCCACTTAGACAATTAAAAATCTCTTGGGGAAAGGTTAGGCGTCTCCTCTCGTTTGGTAGGGAGTGGGGGCTGTCTAGGAAAGTGCCTCTTTTTGCATGGATACCCCCTAACTTTCTGCCTGATAGCTAATGCCAACTTGACTGAGTGTGTTGGAATTGGATACCCCAATAACAGAAGAGGAACTCCAGAGGGCACTCTCCAAGATGCCCCCTGGTAAGGCGCCAGGCCCAAATGGCTTCAGTTGCGTATTCCACAAGAAATATCAATCCATAATCATGACCCCATATCGATCGGCACTTAATGCCGTTTTAGACAAATGAAGCCTTCCAGAGAACTGGCACCATGCAGAAATAGTGGTGTTTTAAAACACCCCCCCCCCACCACGAGCATCGCGCCTCGTATCGCCCAATATCACTCCTCAACGTGGGGGCCAAGCTCCTTGCCAAGGTCATAGCCAACCGCATAGTTCCATATATCGTAGATCTAGTCCCCCCCCCCCCCCCCCCCTACCAAGCCGGTTTCTTGCCAGGCCTCGCCACATAACATAACACCCGTCATGCACACCACGCTATTGCGTCAGTGGACCGTCTTGGAGAGCCGGCTGCACTCCTACTGGCTGACTTTAACAGGGCGTTCGACTCTTAGCTAGACAAACCTCTTTGCACTCCTGAATCGATTTTAAATTTTGTGCCCGCCTCCTTAAGTACATTCAACTTCTTTATACCAATATCACCGCCTCCATCCGCATCACAGACTCTACATCACAAACCTTCCCCATAGGACAGGGAACCCGTCAGGGATGTCCCCTCTTTCCATATCTCTTCACATTGGCCATGGAACCTCTCGCAGCCTGGTTGCGGATGGATGTACAAGTCCATGGTTTTCAGTGGTCCAAGGAAGTCTTCGACCTCATAGCACTCTATGCGGATGATGATCTACTTTTTCTCATGCGACCAGACCGGTCGGGACAAAGACTGCTCGGGAATATGCAGATTTTTGATGAAACATCTGGGCTCTATATGAATCCCCGGAAATCCTACATAGACCTGTACGGGATGGAGTTCACCTGGGCAACTTGTCATGCGAGGTGACGGTGGTGTGTAATAGGGTTTAAATATTTGAGAGTTTTCCTGGCCTCATCACAGCCTGCATCCTGGGAAAGATATCTGGTCTCGCTGTGGGTGCAAATCAAGGAGCAGACCCGCTCTTGGTCACATTTACCGCTCTCCCTATCTGGCAGATCCGCCATCTTCGAGATTGTCTCCCTGCCCGCCTATTATATCAATTCCAAAACCACCCATCTGGTTTAGGCATTTGAATGCAATTCTTCGAAACTTTCTCTGGGGTGGGGGTTCAACCTGCGTAGCATTGGAAGCCTGCTTCCAGTCTACGTATTGTAGAGGCTTAGCAACGCAGGACGTCCAGGCATATTATGCGGGCTCGCATTTTCTTAACCCGAATGACTTGTGGTATGGAGATAGGTGCAATCCCGCACTTGCAGTTGAACGCTGGCTGATGGGCAATACATCACTACACACGATCCTCTATGCAGGCCTGACCCTGAAAGCGCTACCGCCACCAGCCACCACGATTTGTAAGATCTGAAAACGAACACTGCATCAAATGGGGTGGTGGGGCAGATTAGCAAGAGGCACCCCTCTGCTACTATGGTCTTCTGCCTCAACTGGCCGGGCTGCCTGTTTTTTCCGGCTGGGAGGCATCTCTACAGTGGGAGATGTTTTCCATTGTCAGACCCTACAGTCCTTCCAGGAACTACAACAAGAATATGAGATGCCTCCATCGCAATTTTATAAATACCTCCCGTTCCGCCACGCCTTCTCCCCATACCTCACGCACCAAGAGACTATACTGTCCATTAACCCTATCGAAGCTGAAGTGTTTATAAGGGAACTTGGAGAGCATAAAAATCACTAAAATATATCACACACTCATAACAAATAGCCCCACTACGCTTAGCAAAACCTGCGAGTCTTGTCAGGTAGGCTTGGGCCCCATAGACGACTGGACGGAAGCACTGGAGTCCCCACGTGGTACAGCCATTGCGGCAAGACTACGATTTATACAATTCAAATGCCTCCACAGGGCTTGCTAGAATAGATATGGGCTCTGACGGGCTGGGCTAATTTAATCTCCACTCTGCCTTCGATGCCATGCTACAGATGGTACCCTTATACATACCGTATGGCAGTGTACAACACTCACGGTTCTGGCGAGGGGGGTTGTCTGTCATAAGTCTTGGAGTCTTTTCCCCTACTCACCACAACTTGCCCTGCTTCACATCTCTGATGGCATCTGGTACAAGATATACAAAACCCACCCATTACTCTTGGGCCTTACACTGGCGAAACGCGACCTAGCGAAGGCTTGGAAAGACTCCTCCCCGCCACTCGTTGGGGTATGGAAGAAGGGGCTTGATTTTTGTATGGGGCTGGAATTATCTATATTTAAAGCAAGAGGCTGCCTCCAGAAACACCCCAAGATATGGAAAAGATGGGCAGAATATCATGGACTGTATTTGGAATCTATTCCAGCTGTTTCAATAGATTAGCTATAGATAGGGCGGACATGATGTGGGATGAACATGGCTGTAAATGCTTTACCTTTCGATCGGCCGGCTGCTTGACATGTACTGTATTATATATCGGATTTATGACACTTCACTGTTGGTGTGATATGTTTAATTGCATTTGATCCCCAATTGTTTTATTGTAAACAAAGTCAACATCACTATTGTTATTCAGTATACTGTACTATTGAGAAACCTGGCTATGCCAGGTCTGTTTTGACTGTTGACAATAAAATTTTGTTCAGAAAAAATAATAATTGGACTGTTAAGTAAAAGGAGGCATAGTCTAAAGCAAATTGGGAACAGATTAGATCAGTTCATCAAAAGACCCTGCTAAATTAAAAGAATTAGTACACTTTGGAATGGGTGGGAGGCAGTTTACAGTAACCGGTGTGGTCCCAGAAGAGTCCTGGGTTAAATATCTAGAAGAAATTTATAGTAAAGGGTATTTTGAATCCCTTAGTTTCATATGATGAAGAATTAATAACTGAATGTAATCAAAATGTTTATTTCGGCTCTTACTATTTCTACAGCAGCTGGGCTGAATAATCTTTCAGGGGTAGTAATTAAGATAAATGTTGATTGGTGTACAAAGGTCTTTGTATTTTAAATTTGTAATGATGGCATGTCGTTTCCCAGATAGGTGGAACGGGGGATACTATAAAAAAAAAAGTATCCAAGAAAGATGATCGCTCTGCTCCAAAAATGTATAGACCTATAAACCTAAAATGTAGCGGCCGGAGTGTATGCAAAGATAATACTCCATGCCTTGGCGGATTGGTTTGAGACATTTGGGTTAATTCCTATAAAACAGGGTGGATTCAAGGAAGAACCACTGTTTTATCTTAGTCCGTTGCGCTCATGTTTATACAGACTGTGGGCAAATTGTTTTGCTTCTTCGTGTACTTCATGCAGCGTTTAATCTTGTCAAACACTGGGAGATTTGAGAGGAACTCTGAATCCCCCTGGGTTATCAATATTGCAAGAGTCCATAGGAGGAATTGCCCAAGGGTGGAATTGGGCCAAGGTGACTCCTTCTGTGAAAAGATCCCAATAAAGATTGGTCTGTGCCAAGGCTGTGTTTTGTCTCCCACACTGTTTGCACTCTATCTAGCGAGCATTCCCTCAGGTTGATTAAGGACGACTTCTTAATCACCCGAGATGGCAGATCAACACATTGCTTGTCTCATATATGCTGACAGTCTGGTAGGCATGGATATGGCTCCGATAGGACTGCAAAGAAAATAAACCGTTTTCTAAGTATTGTGCAACTAAACTTTACTATTCTCATAGGTAAAACTAAAATAATGTTTGTTTCTAAGATAATATCTTACCAGTGAAATGTTGGTGGCATTAAAGTGGAGGAAGTTTTCTCCTTCATATATCTAGGCATGAATTTTAATTGTGGCTTATTTTAGAAGATAGTTTGTGATATTTTGAATTACAAGTCCTAACAACTATTTCAGGGTTGCTTAAACTCACCAGAGATTATGAAGCTCTGCTTTATCGTCAATCCCTACAGCATTTGAAGCTATGGTCCAAAAAAAAATGTTGTATGGAAATTAATTTATTTGTGAGTGGAACCTAGGATTGACAATTTGTACAATGGCAATGTTTGAAATCGCTTCTGAACTTTCCTAAATCCTCAATGGCACAAGTAATGAGGATGGAAACCTGATTAATTAACCTCTTGTCATTGTAATGTATCTATTATGCAAACCCTAAAGTCCTGGAGTAGGTCAGTAAATTAAGGCGGGGATAAAATTGCCAAGTTATGCAGGAAGGTTGTCAACAACGATTTAAAGTCGTTAGAGTATGAGGGAGCAAGTGGTTAAAATAGCTTAACTGTTCTCTTAAATATCTTTCATTTTAACACCATTCAGGTTGTCTGAGTTTCTAAATTAGAATTGTACTTAAATGTTGAAATGGCTTTAAAAGAAGATGATTATAGTGATTTGAAATTGAAGAATTCAACTGTATCTTTAACTGCACATGATTTGCAGATATGGTGTTTAGCATACATGGTTTTCTCATGCTGGATCAAGAAATGAGACATATCCCGAAAATTCAGAATGAAATTAAATCCTCACTATAACCCAGCAGGTTAATTGAGTAATGTTCCAAAATGTATTGCTGGGTTGGATATTTATACGGGACCCAAGTATTTATTTATTAACTTGTTTTTAAAGAAAAATAGGAATTTTATCTGCAAGCAAGTCGTTTTTTATTGGCCGTGCCGTTTTCAGGCGTTTGTGCAGTTGGGCCATTTTTGTTAGCTGTAAAGCGAATAATGTATGTATTGAATGATAATTTGTGTATTGAAGTTTAATGGGCCATGGCGTTTAACAAACGTGATTTTTGACTGACTGCCTAATGATATCTTTCTGGGAAAAGTTGTATACACTTCTGAAAGTTTGCAAGCCATTTAGGAATCGGTTGCGATTTGTGGGTCGATCCGTCAAAATTCTGGCTCAGAAGACTTCCAGTGGTGAGCCTGGACCTGCTGTTTTAAGGCATAAGTGATTCTCTTTTTAGTTCACAAGAAACTAAACGCGTTTCTCTTTTTTCACTCTGCCTAGCTTGATTGGTTCTGGGGCCTCGGACGTGTTGCACAAGGATTTCACTTGATACCGATAACCTCACCCACATTCCTTTCATCATTCCTCCTGCAAATGTGCTGAGCATGTTGCATTCTTACCCTGAGACGCGCTGCGACCAAAGGCCTGCGAGTCAGCGGGCATTTCCTCATGTGGCTTTAAGAGCCCTTAATTCAATCTCTGAAGAACCAAATTTAAGTAACACGCCGATGCGGGAAATTGAGCGTTTGCCGCTGCTTTGTCGAGTTCCTACCGCACTTTCAAGTCACGTGTGCATCTATGTGGAATACCTTCCTACTGCTAATTATTTTTCTTGCGGAATGTTACATGAAAAGTGCAGAGACCCACCCAAACCAAAAATCTTCACACCTTGTATTTTCAGGAGCAACGGGTTTTTAGCTCCAGCTTTTCGGTAGATCTTACTCCTTGTTGTCGTCAGGGCGCATAGCATATGCAAACATAATCCAGCTGCTTTTCAAAAGAGTGCCTGATTTTTGTTTTTTTTGTTTTTTTGTTTTTCCTTCATAAACTGCGTATTCTTTTCATGAAGCTACGGATTACTAAGGCAATCCCATCTAATCGAATAAATGTAATTATTTTCAAGCATTTAAGATTACTATTTTCAGTTTGGAATCTTGCAAACTCCCCCTCGCCTCATTTGTTTACATTAAAAAAAAAAAAAAAAAAAAAAAAATTTATTATGCATTCTTAACCCCTTCGACGCTCATGACGAGCTGGGCTCGTCATGGCGTAGCCTCCTCGCACGCTCATGACGAGCCCAGCTCGTCACGTAAAGTGCGGTTTCGCAAAACCCAGCGTACGGGCGGAATTCCGCCCGCACGCATGCGGTTAAGAGTGGTGGAGGGAGGCCTTTCAGTCAGCCCTCTAAATCCGCTAGTCTCTGCACCACCCCTCTACAGCATGGGGCACAGGGTGACCCACTAGCCTACCTGGGAGGGGTGGCATTCTGCTCTTGCGCATCTCATTAATAAGTCATCCCTTTCATTTCTGGAAGGACTGGTCCAGGGAGTTCTTTAACAGAAGAAAAATATATATTTAGGCGTCTAGACCATATACTAACATACATTCATGCAAAAATTAAATGAGTATTGACAAACCCCACACTTATTAGCTTTGCCAATGGTCGTTTACTTCTTTTTAATGGGCATGGGACCTTTTTTCTAGTTTGAACGGTCCATTGTAAGCAGTCTTGTATCCGTTTTGGTTAACCAGTGGAAGGCCTTTAACAAGCTGGTTGAGACAAACGTGGAGAGGGTGGTTTGAAGCAAAAGGTGTGCAGCAACATTTTACACAACTCTGGAGGCGTTTGAGTAGTGATTTTGCCACCTCCTTTATAAGGCGTTCCGATAGTTAGGGCCTGGACTACGGTTCACTGAGCAGAGGTCGGGTGACAGTAAAGAATCTTCCTGAGACATTTCAGTATTCCAAAGCCAGTGGCTGCTATCTTGTTAATCTGCTGATGCCTAGCGAGTTTATGATCCAGCCAGACTTGCAAGTTCTTTACAACTGGTGTTGGGTTAGGGGGATTACCTATAGTCACAGGCCACAAGTGTGAGCCCCAAAGTGTAGGGGGGTTAGCCACCAACAGGATCTCCATCTTCTCTCTGTTTAACTTTAGGGAGTATGCGCACATCCATGCTGAAACTTCGGTGAGATGAGAACGCAAGGCTATTCTTTTCTGGTTGTCATTGGATGATAGCGATACCACACTTTGTGTATTGTCTGCATAACAAAATAGTGTGAGGCCACAATCTTCCACTATATCTGCCTATAGTCTGACATACAAGTTAAAAAGTAGAGGACTCGAAGTGGATCCCTTGGGCACACCAGAGGTTAAGCGATGATGTTTTGACCTATGTTGGTTATTGTGCACCTGAAAGGTGCAATCATGCAGGTAAGATTTAAGCCCTGATAGAGCAATGTCCTGTATTGCCGTTCCTCTAGTCTTTGTAGGAGCGTGTTGTGATTAACGGTGTCCAGTGCTGCACTGATATCTTACAGAATCAGTGCAGCAGCTCCACCCTCATCCAGTTGATGCCTCAAGAACTTCGTGACCCCAAGGAGTGCCGATTCGGTGCTGTGACCGGCTTGATACCCAGAATGTGAAGGGTTGAGTAAGTCATTACGTTCTGTGTGTCTTGAAGTTGTTGATTTACCTGTTTCTCTAACACCTTGGCAAGAGAGGGCAACACATATGTAGGCCTATAGTTAGGCCATATGAGTGGGTCCACATTATGTTTTTAAGTAGAGGGTGACCAAAGCGGTCTTCCAAATTTTTAGAACCACATAGTTCACCAATGACCGATTTTAATAGTTTGGTAATCTGTTCCACAACTAAGTGGGAGAGCTTCCAAGTACATCTGGGGGGGGGGGGACAGGGATCCAATGGGGTTCCTGATTCAATAGACGCAAGGATAGCACATGCAAGGGCTAGAACCTCTGCAGCGCACTGTCTACCTTAGGGACACTTGTTTGAGTATTATGCTCAGCTGTGCTGGAGAAGACAGCGTAAATACCTGCCACTTTTTAAATACAAAAATCTGCAATTTTGTTACATTTTCTTTGAGAAAGAAGGGTAATTTATAGCTTATAGTGAGCTGAGAACAACACTTTGCTTACCAGTAATTGGCTTTGTTGTCATTCTTATTTTCTTGCTTTTATTCATTGGCTTCTGTGGGCTTTCCTTCCTCTTCTTTTGTTTGTCCCTCATGGTCCATTACTTATGGCCTGCCACTGCTTTCTCTTCAGACCGTACTTTTTCTTTTTGGTTAACCCCTTCGACGCTCATGACGAGCTGGGCTCGTCATGAGGTAGCCTCCTGCTACGCTCATGACGAGCCCAGCTCGTCATGAAACATGCGTTTTTAAAAATCTCAGCACTCGAGCAGAATTCCGCTAGCGCGCATGCGGTTAAGAACTCCATGAGAGTGTATGTTTTTTCGTTGTCTTCCCTTGGGTACTTTCTCTTTTTCCACCTCCGCTGCTCTCGCCAGTGTGCATCTCCCATGCCCTCTTTAGTGTTGTCACTGAAATACGGCACCAGGACGGACATATTGACACGCTGCCGGTTTTTGTCTTGAAACTCTAAAGAGCTCGATGTATTCAAAAAAGGCTCTATTACAATAAGAAATGAAAACGGGTACTTCTGAGGAACAGTTGGAAGGATATGTTCTTTTGTAATATTTCCCACAATAATAAGGGGAAATTTACCCAACGGGTTGACGAACATTGGTCTCAATGTAAGTAAAAAACAGGGCTGGCCTTAATTTAGGGATCACAGCATCCGTCTGTCTGCTGCTGTGCACCAGATACCTGATTTATACAAAGCTCATGAGATAAGAAATGGACAAATCGGAATTTCTTTACATGAAGTGCTTTTGATGATTCAGGGGCAGACTTATTTTATCATCTCCTCAAATTTTAAAGAACTGGAGTAACAATACCACTGTCTTCAAAAAGAAGGTACTATATGACTATTCCTTCGAAACGCGTCAGTGCTCTCACTGTAGCCTCAAAATCGTCCGTATGAACATTACCTTAGATGTGTATGATTTGTAAAGCACTAGGGTATTTTTGGTTAAATTCTATTCTCGCTTGTGGCAACTGATGACAAAGGTTACGGTCTGTTTTTAAACTCTCGTGCAATATTCTTGGATTTTACTACGATTGGTTTTAATGTTAAACGTATTGTAATTGTTCTATTGTGATCTTTTTGATAAAACATTTTTGGGTGTAATGATTGGAAAAAAAACCATATTGTTTTAATACATTTCAATCATCAGTCCACTAATTAGAAGTTTTTGTGCTAATATGTAATAGACTCAAAGTTCGGGGTGGTTGCTAGTACTGGACCTGAATGAATGTAATGTTGACTACGAGTGAGTTATGGTAGGGATATCAAATATTCCCAGAGGACATCTTTCTTTGTATAAAAATGTCTCATAACTGTGACCACAGGTCACGCATTCTTTATCTTTTTTTACAAGTCTGTTATTCACTAACCACTTTATGGTGTTGAGTAGCCTGTGTGTGTTAAATCCTTGTATCTAAAGTCATTCCAGCACCATTTTTGATCCACTGAACAACCGTGGTATCCACAGTGCCAGCACTAGGCCAGTGCTTAATTCGCATAACCTTGTTGCTACCAGAGCATGGGCTAGAGGGGGGAGTAAGGGGTGATGTGTTTGGTGATGTGTTTGGTGATGTGTTTGGTGATGTGTTTGGTGATGTGATTGGTGATGTGATTGGTGATGTGTTTGGTGATGTGATTGGTGATGTGATTGGTGATGTGTTTGGTGATGTGTTTGGTGATGTGTTTGGTGATGTGTTTGGTGATGTGTTTGGTGATGTGTTTGGTGATGTGTTTGGTGATGTGTTTGGTGATGTGTTTGGTGATGTGTTTGGTGATGTGTTTGGTGATGTGTTTGGGTGTGGGTGGTTGTGTGTGGGTGGTTGTGTGGGGGTGGGTGGTTGTGTGTGTGTGTGTGGTTGTGTGTGTGTGTGGTTGTTTGTGTGTGTGGTTGTTTGTGTGTGTGTGTGGTTGGTTGTGTGTGTGGTTGTGTGTGTGTGTGGTTGTGTGTGTGTGTGTGTGGGTGTGTGTGGTTGGTTGTGTGTGTGTGTGTGTGGTTGGTTGTGTGTGGTTGGTTGGTTGGTTGTGTGTGGTTGGTTGGTTGGTTGTGTGTGGTTGGTTGGTTGGTTGTGTGTGTGGTTGGTTGTGTGTGTGGTTGGTTGTGTGTGTGGTTGGTTGTGTGTGTGGTTGGTTGTGTGTGTGGTTGGTTGTGTGTGTGTGTGGTTGGTGTTGCGTGTGGCTTTGTTTGTTTTGTAGAATGATGCTCCGAACACCCAATAAATGAACTTAAACATAATATTCTGAATTTGAAATGAGGGAGCCGTTGGCTGGCCGATCAACAAAAATCTAAGTACTCCCTGACAAGAATTTATTTCACGCAGCTCTTTGACCTGTTTGTATGATCTCTGCTGAGCTCAAGGCAACAAGTAAATCCTTCCGAGGTGCTCAGCATGTTGTCTGCCAAGCCGTTTAAAGTGGATTAAGGCTGACGGTGCTGCTTGATTTTTCTGCACCGAATGCCCTTTTAATTATATGTCTGTATGGTAGACTTTTGCACTCATTGAGCCGCAAACACTGGATGCTTGATTATCAGAAGCAACAAAATGTGACCTAATAAAATAAAACTATTACTTGGAGATGGTACTGGTTCCAACAAGTATACAATTGATTAATTGATGATTCAAAAGTGAACCACGAGAGACTAATTCTGCACTGTATTTTTTACAAAGGAATGTGCGCTGGAAAAATTTCATGAAAGGGTGTCTACATTTGATACTAGGATGTGTTGGTCTGCCTGCGGTACTGGGACCTGACCGCGCTTTAGGTCTAAGCCTACCAGACCGCGCAGCTGTCTGGTTTGCTAAAGACATATTGGGGACATTCAGAAAACTGACCTCAGAAGCATTGCACAAATTGTTTACCAGTGGGTTTGTGGTTTGTAACGTACATTTTCTTCCTTTCTATTTTCTGCCTTTCTTTGCTTTAGACTGTCCAGCTTGAGTTTGTTGCTCCCATTGCCCAAAATGTGTTTACTGTATACTTCCACAAACTTTTTCTGTAAGGAGGCCTTTAAATCTTCTTATGTTACATTTACTGTGGATTTAAGAGATGGAGGTCAAAGGCCAAGCTCTCTTCTTGGTGTTTACTTTTGTTTCTCTGACTTCAAAGTGAGATTTTGTGACAATCCGGCTAAGTATCCATGTAAGAGAAGATGGTGTAGGATTTTTTTCCCTAGCACATATAAAAAAAAGAACTGTGCTAATGTTTCAGAATCTGTCAATGCGTCCAAATGAAGCGCTTTTTTGTGTAAATATGAAATGTGTTGCAAACAAACATTTGAATGCAGCAATACATTAGATGATGACATTTGCACACATTGTCATTTGTGTGCAGTAAAATCGGATTTTGGTGCAAATGTTTTTTTTATTTCAATTGAAAATGTGTTGTCTGTAATGGCAGTGCACTACCCTACCATGCATACTCCACTCTATGCCACACCACTCCCTTCTAAGACACACCACACTACTCCACTCTGCGACATGCACCTCCACACCTTTTAACTCTACACCACTGCACCACTCGACGCCACACCATTCAAATCTACATCAAGTTTTCCAACAACACTCCTTTCTACCCCACTACACCTTTCTACCTTACTCCAACTCTACCTCACCCGGCCCCAGTCTACCCAACTCCACTACCATCCATCCATCAGTCAATGAGAAGGGATTGTTGCTAAGCCCATATTGTCCTAAATCGACCTGTCTTGGCATGCCAACATTGTACTTGACAAAGAGACAAGAAAATATCTTTAAAATGGTCTAACCAATCTAAAATGTTACTTTGTAAAAATACTTTGTTGAAATATACATTTTACGAAACCCTCCGTTCATATGGTTTTGTCATGTACCTCGGTACTGTACTTACAGGGCACTAGACAATTGAGATTCCATTATTTGTTTTTGTAATTGGCTCAATAGTAGCTCTTTGCAACAGTAAGCTCCACTTAGCTCTCCTCCTTTTTTGCTACAACGCTTCTTAATTGATATTTTGATTTTGCTGCTCATACAAACTTATGTCGTTAAAGTGCTAAAAACATCCTTGGAAAAATGGCACAGATTGAAGAACAAAAAAACAAAACCGGAAATGAGTTAATGCTGTTTAAAAATATAACACCACACATCTGGAAACCTAATGTTCAGCTGGCTTTTAATGCTGAATAGCAAGCAGCACAGGCAAAGATCAAAAACAATCGCCATTGCAACTGACCCGAGCTCTCGCTTGAAAATGATCCGTTGGAGCCAAGTGCTAAAAACAAAAAACTAAACCAGTCTGTACATGTAGTTTTTTTCTTTTAATACAATTAAACGAAGAATAACTATTTGACAGGTACTCAGCGAGATTCTCTAGTGTGCAGGTGACAGGATCTTCCCCTACAGGAAACAGAAAATAGGTTTGAGGAGAACATAGCCTTCATATACATAATACAGGCCTTATTATTCTCACAAATGCTGCTTCTCATGCAACGTTTGAAAACATAGTTATGCTGTTAGGAAATATGCATGGTACAACCCTGAGCCCTATGACGTTCGGGGCAACTAGAGTCATGAACGTTTGCAAACATATTCAGTGTCACAAGCAACTAATATAAAGCGACATCCATATTTGATTAAATGGTTGAAATATTCAGGATTAATTATGTTGTTACTAACACTTCATTACGTTTGAATGTATAGACACGATACAGACAGTTTTATGTTTATTTTCAAATCCTCCCATTTTTTTGGAGGAAATGTTTTGAATTATAATAGTTTAATAGAGTACAGTCTCATCATTTCTAAATTGATCTCATCTTTATCACTTTCCTCACTATCCTGAGAAGTAGCAACCAAAAAAGTATTGACAGTGCCTTTATTTTTGTAAGAGCGTTGGATGATGCATTAGATTAGTCTAATAGCAATAGATCACCACCACAGTCGGGAGATTACCTACAATGGACTAGAAGATCTAATTTGGGCATGAAGATAAATCAAACTAAGTCTTTTGTACTTGTGGCACTTACGAGAACAATGAAACATCCCAGCTAGTCTTTTGAATTGCGAAATGAGATTGTGGACTCATTTAATTACCTAGAGATTATCTTTATTAGGAAAACACATGGATGGTTATGGTTGCTAATAGAGGAATTCTAACGGAAAAAAGTATCGAAGGGCTATTTAGATTTGTAAACCAACTATGTTCAAAGCCACTAAAGGTAATAAAGATCTATGAGGCAAAAACACTATCTACTGCCTCCAATGGGGCAACTGTCTGGAGTTTTTCGGATATTTCAAAACTGCAGCGCTTAGAGGACGGCTTCTTGAAGATTGACTTGTGTTCCACAATCTTGTTCCTCTTACAACTCCCACTCTAAGCTGAGTGTTCCTTACATAAAAGATAAAATTCTTATTGCACCAATCCTTTTGTGGCACTCAGTCTGGAGGAGAGAAACTTTAGGTCTAACTAGACATATCCTGGCAGACTGTTTGAACGTAGATGGTGTACATAAAATAAAATGGCTACAATACATTGAGATTAACCTACAGGCAATTGGCTTATGTAATTTATATGAGGATCCGAAGTTATGTTTGACAAGATCTAAAAAAGAATTGAAGCTTTGTTTATTAGATTATCTTGACAGGAAGAGATATGACTTCAACTGCATTTTGACTACAGTGAGACAATATCATTTAGCCCCAAACTTAAGTAATATTTCGACCTCATACCAGACATTTGTTAGGAATCTTCAGCACAGATGTATATATTACTGAGATTTCGATTAAAATATATCCCGCTTATGCTAGGGTATCCATCCAAAATGTATTCCATTGATGCCCTTCCATCTGAAAGAAACTGTTAGTTATAGATTCCTTACCTTAGAATTAACCCCCAGGCGTCAGACTGGATCCGGAAAGTTTTTCATCAGCAGTACCGTTGCACGTCGGAAGGTGGCGTTGGTCGGCTTTGCGTCCGTCGTTGGCATCGTGTTTGCCGAAATGACGTTGCCGTAGCTACTTAGACACCTCCCTCTCACACTGGCATCTGTTCTTTCTTTTTCCGCGCAGGCCAGAGCAGATCCGGAGAGCGCAGTACCTCCAGTCACTTTTTGACTGAACTTTTGACGACTTTTGTCGGCGTCTTTTTGAGTCCTCATGACTCTTGGTGCATGTAGGGATGCCCGGCTTAAAGGCGTGTGGTTCCTGTAACCGACTGATGTCAGTGACGGATCCGCACCGCATGTGCCTCTTTTACCTGGAGCGTGATCATGACCCCAATTTGTGCTCCAACTGCTGGTCCATGGCTCCGAAGGCTTTGCGGGAGCGATCCCGAAAGCTTCTTGTGCGCCGGCAGTTGGCGCCATGCCGTTCTAGGTCTCGGGACCGAGGGATCGGTCGCGGAGCCATCCTCACTCGTCTTCGCACTCTGGGTCAGGTAAGTCGAAGCACAAGAAGAAGTCGAAGAAGCATTGTCGCTCTTTGACTTCTCCCTGTTGATCGGCTGACGCAATGCCGAGCCTGTAGAGCTGACTCTGTTTCCCCTCCCTTCGTGGGACCCGGAGAGACTCCTGCCTAACTTCGTAAGTTCTACAAGGCGATGCAGGCCATCTTTTGGCAGCCGAACCCGCTTGCGCGTCTTCGGGCCCGCAGACTCGGTTGGGGGGCCTAGGCTTTCTCCGCCGGCGGCTCCGGCACCACAGGCCCCCCTTGGATCCAGGCCTGAATCCGAACTGGCGCAGGTTGACCTCATTATGCCTCCACCAGCGCCGCTTCTTCCGGCACTGCACCTGCATTCACGCTGGTCATGCCCCCGGCTGACATCGACCCCGGCCTCCATCCTGATGTGGACATTGAGCAGGGTCCGGCACCGAGCTGGGTTTTTGTGCCCCTGTTCACTACTGGGGGTCCCTTTTAGGCCAGATAGGCTCCCAGAGGAGAACTGGGAGGGGTCAGATGACCCTCTGACCGACCAGTTAGATTATGACCCGGACTGGAGAGAGGACCTGGGGGATGCCAGTGGTCTTGATACCTCTCCTGTACTTGGCATGTCTCCTCCTACCGTGTCTACGGAGCGTCATACCTACAGTGGCAGTCAGGACTAACTTCCTGACAGGTGCTTCAGCTGCAAGAGAGCTCTTCAGGGCCCAGTGAAGCCCTCGCTGACATCCTTTTCGGCACCTGGTTCAGGCTCAACACAGGGGCTCCGTGGATGAGATGATTGCCGGACACGGCCACCCGGCTCTGGGGAACCCCACTTTCTTCTTTCAACACTCCACCCCTGAGAGCTTGGTGGTCCAAGCCTCTACTTCCAAGAGCGCATTCCCTAACGCTCCACCAGATGGGGAATCCAAGAAGCTGGATCATCTTGGAAAGAAGTTTTTTTTTGTTCCGCCAGCTTGGGATTGCGGTTGGTAAACACTGCATGTCTTTTTGACCGTTGTTCCCACTCTGTGTGGGACAGGGCTGCACAATTGCTGCCTTAGTTTCTGGGGAAGTCCCGGACAGTACTGTCCCAGGCTGTTGCCGCCTGGAGGGATGCAGCAAAGTTTACTGTCAGTTGTGGGCTAGATACCGCCGACATTCTAGGCAGGACGATTTCCACGTCGGTAGCCCTTCAACGCTATGCCTGGATGAGATCGACTGGCTTTTCTGGGGATGTCCAGAATACCCTTGTGGACATGCCTTTAGATGGCGGTTGCCTTTTTCCGACAAAACGGACAGTGTTTCGAGGACTCCAGGGCTACGGCCAAGTCCTTGGGCCTCTCCAGCAGCCCTGCGCAGTCTGCTTTTCGCCCCTTTTGTGGCTACGGAAGGGGTGCCTCACTACATTCCGCCCAGAGCCACAGGCCAGCGCAAGTTTCCTAACCTTCGTGTGGCCGGGGACATGGTTCAGGGGCCAGCGGGCGGGCCTGTCCACCTCACCAAATCCACCCCCCATCTCTGCAGCAGCCTCCAAACCTTCCTAGTCTGACATTTCAGGCCCATCAAACACCAGTGGGCGGCAGGATCCGCCATCGTCTCCCCCACTGGTGCACTATCACGTCGGCCGGGTGGGTGCTGCAAATAGTCCAAAGGGGCTACTTACTCTCTCCCCTTCTAGACTACCCCTCCCTCCATGCCACCTCAGTACCATCACATGTTGGAGGATCACCTGGCCCTTCTCCACCAGGAAGTTTTGGCACTCTTGGCCAAGGGTGCCATTGAGCGCCTTCCTGCCATGGTTGTTATTCCCACTACTTTCTGGTACCCAAGAAGGATCAGGGCCTACATCCTTTCTTGGATCTTGGAAACGTCTACCGCTTCCTCCGGCCGGAGAAGTTCATGATGTTGACGCTTGCTCAGGTCTTGTTTGCCCTCGACCCTGGAGACTGGTTGGTAGCGTTGGACTTGCAGGATGCTTATTTCCATATCATCGTCCTGCCGGCCCACCGATGTTACCTGTGGTTGACGGTAGGCCACGAGCACTTTCAGTTTACCATGCTCCCCTTTGGCCTTACCAGTGCCACTCAGTTGTTCACGAAAGTGATGGCGGTGGTCGCAGTTCATCTGCACAGATCAGGGGTACCAGTCTTCCCGCTATATGGACGACTGGCTGTTGAAGACGGGCTCACCCCAGGCAGTCGTCTCCCACCTCCAGACTACGGCCGACCTCCTGCATTCACTGGGGTTCTCCAGCAATGTGTTGAAGTCACACCTGATCCCCTCTCAGAAGCTCCTCTTCATTGGATCCGTTCTGGACATGGCGCGGTTTCGGGTTTATCCTTCCGAACAGCGAGTCCGGGACATTCGGGCTATGATTCTGATCTTTCAGCCTCTATCCTGAGTTTTGGTCAGAATGACCCTGAGGCTGCTGGGCCTCATGGCTTCCTGCTGGTTGATCATGCCAGGTGGCATATGCGGGCTCTGCCGTGGGAACTGAAGTTCCAGTGGGCGCAGCATCAGGAGAATCTGTCCGATTGCATCCAGATCTCGGAGGGTACTGCTCGACAGTTGCAGTTGTGTCGCATGAACCAGGATTGGGTCAACAGCAGATTTACCCCACCCCACCCCACCCCTCCCTTTCCCTCCACTCCCTTCCCACACAGTGGTGACTGACGCATCCCTTCAGGTATAGGGTGGCCACATGGGAGAGGCGGAGATTAGAGGCCTCTGGTCTTAGGCGGAGTACGAGCTACACATCAACCTTGTTGGAGCTTCGGGCGATTCGTCTTGCACTCAAATCATTCCTTCCCTCTGTCCTCGGAAGAGTAGTACAGGTGTTCATGAACATCACCACCCCATGTGGTACTGCAACCAACAAGTTGGGGTGGGGTCGTGGACCCTATGTCAGGGGGCCCTCCGCCTCTGGACATGGCTGGAACATCAGGGCATATCCCTGGTGGTTCACTGTACGCAAGGGCAGACTAGCTCAGCCGCAGGGGCATGATGGATCACGAATGGCATCTTTACTTGGAGATGGTGCAAGGTCTCTTTCAGCAGTGGGGAGAGCCTTGGTTAGATCTATTTGCCACCGAAGAGAACGTGCAATGTCTGCAATTCTGTGCTTTGGAATTTCCAAGGCGGCACTCGCTAGGCGATGCTTTTTGTTGCGAGTGTAGTTGCAGTCTGTTGTACGCCTTTCCGCCTATACCACTTCTGCCCAGAGTGCTGTAGATCAAGCACGACGGTGCCAAAGTCATTCTTGTGGCTCCGGATTGGGCACGAAGAGTCTGGTATCCCGAGCTAATCAACATGGCCATCGATCCTCCGAACAGACTGCCTGTTAATGAGTATCTTCTGTCGCAGCAGCAGGGGACGGTCCTCCACCTCCGTGCGTGGAGATTGAGCGGCGGCAGTTGATGTCATTTGACCTCCCTCCCGACGTCTGATGTTATCTTGTCAGCCAGGCATTCCTCTACTAAGGGTGTACGCCTGCTAATAGAACACATTTGTGGCATGGTGCCCAGCAAAGGCTGTGGATCCCCTCTCTGCTCCTCTTTCTGAGGTTCTCTTCTTACTCCTTTGTCCTAGCAGGGCTCTGCTCTGGGTACTATCAAGGACTATCTTTCGGCAATTTCTGCCTTTCTAAGGCTTCCTGATCAGCCCTTCTGCCTTTCTAAGGCTTCCTGACCAGCCCTTCTCTCTTAAAGTCCCTGGTTGTAAATCGTTTCTTAAAAGGCATAATTCATCTCTTTCCTCCTGTTCCTTTCGTTCTGCCTCAGCGGGACTTGAATCTGGTCTTGACCTATTTGAGCGCTCCCTTTGAGCCGCTTCACAACTGTCCTCTATGACTTTTAACTCTCAATACTGCATTCCTTGAGGCCATCACATCTGTCAGAAGAGTGAGTGAACTCCAGCCTCTTTCATCCAAATCTCCTTATCTGGCTGTACAACCGGACAAAGTTGTCCTACGGAGTCTTCCATCCTTTCTTCCTAAGGTGGTCACTTCTTTCCACATCGGGCAAACCATCACTTTACCCACCTTCTTTCCGCCTCCTCATCCTTCTGAAGAGGAAGAGAGGATCCACCGTCTGGACCCAAAACATGCGCTTTCTTTCAATCTGGATTGCACAAAACTGTTCCAGGTGGATTACCAACTCTTTGTTAGCTGCGTGGGTGCCAAGAAAGGTCGGGCCGTACACAAGTGGACCATCTCTAGATGGGTCATTTTGTGTATTAATTCCTGCTATTCTTTAGCTAAAAAAGGAGCCTCCAGTGGGGCTAAGCGCGCATTCCACCAGGATGACGGCAGCCACTACTGCTTTGGTACGAGGAGTTCCTCTGAATGACATCGGTCAGGCAGCTACGTGGGCATTGCTGCACACGTTCACCAAACACTACTGCCTTGACAGCCAAGTCCGGAGAGACCGCTTCTTTAGCCGTTCTGTTCTCCAGGACTTTCTGGTGTGATCTTGGTCCGGAGACCCACCGCCGGGGTTCGTATTGCTGGGGTATCAATTCTAAGGTAAGGCATCTATAACTATCCGTTTCTTTCAGATGAACAAGTTACTTGCCTTCGGTAACTATCTATCTGTAAGAAAAATATGTTGGTTCTAGATTCCTTTCTGCTCTACCCATCTTGCCCATTCTGCGAACTGACTTCTAGGGTTAAGGACATCCTTTTAGGGCCCTAGTTTTGTGCACCAGTGGTCAGTTTCTTGCATGGCTCTGCGTTTCTGGCACGTAAAGCTGTGTACAGATGTCAGCGCGCGAGGGCAGCATTTAAGTAGCTACTGCGACATCATTCCGGTGAACAGGACACCAACGATGGACACGGAGCCTTTATTATTTTCCGCTCTTACCGGATCCTTTGGCATGTTTTTGACTGGCCTCATTCTTAGCTGCTATAAAGACCAGAAGTCCAACTCCCTAGTTTGAATCTTAGAAGCAAGTTAAGGCCCAATCCGATTCATTCTTCTTATACGGAAAATCTTTTTTTTGTTTTATATTTTATAATTTTTAATTGTATTTCATAAACTTTGGTATTATAATGGAAGTTTCTTTTTACTCTGTAATGCTTTTAATATTTCGGAATGTATGTTTGTTGAATACTTTTTATGCCGTTATTCTATCAGCGAAATTAAGTACATTTTTGACTGACTGACTGCAATGGATTAAAATATCTCAATATTTCATGGGCCAAACTTTTTCCCCAATCCTGCTTGATGCCATTGAGAATCAGATTAATTCCACTTTGTACCTTCTGTAATCTTTACACGCTCCTTAATGTGATATATCTGCTTGTGTATGATAAGTAAAGTGTTGGGAGTATGAGTGCAGTTATCGGACTCTACAGTTGTGGAGGCCCACACCCCCTATGGCCACTAAGATCATCTAAAGGCATTATATTTTGAATCAGAATCTTGACATGAGCATCTAGCTGCCCTGGGATTAATTCCAAAGCTATTGCAATGGAATTTGCTATTTATTCCAAAAGCTCTGCCTTCAATATTTAATGTAAGGGAACAGCCATTCTGTTCATGGAAACTGGGGAGAAGAACCTTGAGGTTGCTGAAACAGCCCGCCTACCCCTTTTTTTGTTCTAAGACATTATCCTCCTTGTCTTATGGCTGGCATGATGTAGCATGTTTCAGTCCAGTACCCATGTGGGGCTAAGCTTGTGATCCACATTTTAAATATTCATAATCTCCCTGGGGGTGACTTGATGAAAAAACATTCCTTGGGGAAGGCAGTACTCAGTTCACTGATCTTTATTCAGTTTCACAAGTAGCCATGAAAGTACAAACATTCATAAAATAATTACAACAGACTTGTGCTCTAGATCATATCTAAAAGGCAGTACTCAAAGGGAGGTAATTCGAAACAACAAATGTTTTACACTTTTATATCACTTTTACTATGTTCCACAAAGAGAATGTAAAGATTTGCTCCCTGGCACTCGAAGAAATCCTTGCTCAGTCCTTCTGTTGTGAGATGAGTCATGTCTAGTATGTTGCAGTCAAAAGGATTGTTGAACTTTTTAATGCCAGAAGAATAAAAGTGTGAGATGCAGTCACACTCTCAGCCTATGTCCGAAGGGGAAAGCTGAAAACTGAATTGTCATTAAAACTGATGACCAGTGCAATCAAAGAAATGCTATCTCCTACATCAGTAGACGTGTGTGCAAATCCAGAAGGGAGAAGGAGTTAATGATCTGACCGTACTTTTCAATCATCCAACATGTAAGAGTTACCCTTGTAAGCCAAGCAACGGCTTCGTACATGGGAAGATTCAGCAAAGTTCTGTCTTGCAAGAATTCCTCATTTTGTGGCGAAGGATTTGTCTTACCTTTAGCTAGATGCTGGAAGCATCAAGGAAGATATCAGCTCAAATCACTCAAGATAAATGGAGGGAACAATATCCAGAAGGAGGTTGCACACCTCAGTCAGGGGCCAGGGCCGGCGGCAGCTTAGCTCAGAATCCTATGACTCTGGGCAATAGCCACGTTATTCTTCTCGACGGCCCCCAACGTCTTGAAACCTTAAGGGGTGATATGTTCCCGCTTTAAAATGATGAATTATTATTATCATCATCATCATCATCGTTGGAAAGCCGCTCTCCAGTCATTATCTAGTGTGCCAATGTCTGATTTCCCCATGTCGCCCTGAGGGCAGGCAGTGTATTTGAGCCATTCGCGACTAGTGTCTGATTAGCTTTCACCAGTTTGTGAGGTCCTTGTTCCCCCAGGAGAAGCTTCCCCTCTCGTTGGTTGAATTTTGCAAGGTCTGTGAGGTCCAGAAGATGGGGAGTGAGGGCATGACGAAACTGAAGGTAATGATGGAACAGGCTGCAATGCAGTTGGTAATCCGCTTGCAGCTCCTGCAATGATGTCAGGACAGTGCTTCGCATCACATCTCCTAAAGTTGATCCCCCCGATCACGTCCACTTCTGAAAGCTCTTCAATTGAGCCATCTGTTTTAGCATGCCACCCTGCCACCATTGTGTCCACTAAGTCAACTTCTCCCATCATCACATCCGCCGCAGAGTGTATCTTAACCCCTTCGACGCTCATGACGAGCTGGGCTCGTCATGAGGTAGCCTCCTGCTACGCTCATGACGAGCCCAGCTCGTCATGAAACATGCGTTTTTAAAAATCTCAGCACTCGAGCAGAATTCCGCTAGCGCGCATGCGGTTAACCCATTGATAACCTGTGTGGTTGGCAGAAGAGATCGCTACCTCCCCGCCAGATAAAGACTCCAGTATGGGGGTGTCGCACATCGCCCACCTCTCGAATGCATAGGCTGGGTCACTTTGCGGACCATACCACCAATCATTCAGAACCCAGAGGTGGGGACGCAGAATGAGAGTACATGTTGGCTGCAGAAATACCTACACAACACATGGATTGAAAACAGCCCTGAGGGTAATGCAGGCTTCACCTCAAAGTTCAAGAGGGAAATCTGGTGGTACGAGCACTCTTTCTCCAGTGGTCGGCCTGGTTTAAGGACTACTTGCTCTGGATGATGCCAGTGTGGGTGGGGGTGTCACCGTGGTCTCGAGTGTAGACTGGATTGCCCCCTAACTGAGGCATGGAGGCTTTAAAGAATATGCAGGGGAATCCATTGGTATCCAGGTCCTTTTCAGGCCTCATTCGTGCAAGAGCTCTACATTGATTACCTCATCCAGCTGAGCACAAGCGTCTCCTGTAAAGGCCCGGGGAGGCAAATCATCTAGAAAGGTAGCAGTCTGGTCCAGGGTCAGCACCTTTCTCCGGGCATAGACTTCCTAAAATACTAAGCAAATCTCTGAGCAGATGTGTTTTATGACTCTTCAGCAGTCACCCCCATTTATCCCAAAGTATGGGTAGGGAGGCTGGTTTTGGGCGGCTTGGCATAACCTGTGCAGCATTTTACTCGACTGATAACACCTTGGCCCCCCATCACGCGATATGTAAGCAATAAACTTGATTGAGCAGATGTCCTAGTGAGAGACGCTAGCAATAAGGTGGCCTCTCACGCTCCACATGAGGAGGAAGGGCTATTGGGGAGTGATCAGACAACCTCCCTCCCCCCCCCTCCAGCTAAAATGTCAAATTGGATACCCTACGAGCCTACCCGCTAAGGAGCAGAGAGTAATAAAGGCAAGACAAAGAGCCATGGAGAAGTATGTCAAGCTATTTCCTTAGGGATAACGTGCCCACCACACATCCAAAAACCCATTGCAGATGCCATGGAGCCAGGCCTGGACCCACCTCTTCGCCATCACGGGTGCGCCACCGATCCACTTTGGGATCCATCACATCATTCCAGTGCCCCCCAAACACTAAAAGGCCACTGTCACATCACCCCACAGTCGTACAACTAAATCAACAAAGCTCTGCCCCTGAGGGGGTGGAATGTTTATATATTATCAAGAATAAGCTTCCCATATCTGGTGCCAGTCACTTTTGTATATCTGCTATGGCAGTGGATCTACGTCTTAAGTTGTGTAAAAGGGATGCTGCAGCAAATGCGAAAGGATGTACTCCTGGACCCCTCTGTGAAACCAGAGTGAAATATTTTGATTATAGCCATATCTGGCAAGGCAGGGAGCCTTAGTACCAAGAAGAGGTCTCCTGCATCATTAGAATGTCAGCCCACATCCTTTTAGCCTGCTTCAAGACGGCCCCCATTTAATCCTCTCAAGAACCCACCCCTGAACATTCACGATACGACAAAAAGGCCTCCTGTGCAGTCTCCACTCTTCGTGTCCCTTATCAGGGACAGTGTGTTAAATGTGGTAAGTGCCGCACGTTGTCCCGAAAAGGGGTATGAAACTGCTCTGTGCTTTTTAACTAAAGAAACTAACCACGTCCCCAACCATCGCCCCCTCCCCCATACTTTAGCAATCAAGAAGTACTTATCGCGGGTAGTGTCAACACAGTGCCCCAACAGGGAGTGCCGCAGGTCCATTCCAATGGAACCCCTTACTGAACTAGTAGAAGTTCCTAGTGACTAGGAGCTCGCTGCACTACCCGTTTTCGTAGCCACCCCTCTCCTTGCAGACATGCGAGGCATCAAATTACTCCTATCAGTGTACATACGATACAAAGTCACCTAGAAGATTCTGCTCCAGATGCACTGGATGCCAGTGATTCCTCCTGTACTCTAGTCCTAGAAGCATCTGCTGGTCTCCGGAGGCGTCAGCAGGACAAGTGCAACAGTCCGACTTGTAGTGTGGGGCCTGGTATGTTTGCTCTACTTCACCCCTTGAAGTCTGACTCCAGGTGTGGTGGCGTGTGAGGCTTTACATGAATCTGCTCTTCTGGCCATTGGAACACTTCCTCTGGGGTATCGAAGAACAGTGTCAGTGATTGGTAGATTTCCTTCAGTTTTGCAGGGAACTAGAAAATATAGCGGATGTTCAACTTTGGTGGTGTCTCTTGGAGGCCTTGAAAGCACTGCCATTGCTGCTGTTGTACTAGGCTGGTGTAATCAGGGAAATCATAATGGCATGTGACTGATTCCTTAATTTCTCCTGATTCTGATTATGCCCAAGGATAATGTCTTTGTCCATGCAATTCATCAGCTTAACTATAACCGGCTTTGGTCGCGCCCCAGGAGAAGGAAGGGCGTATCAAAGCCTGATGGGCCCTTTCAATCTTGAAGCAAGAGGAAAGGGCCTCTGGAAATAGCAATTTGTGAATCCAGCCACCCAAAAATGGCTCCATAGAAGCGCCCTCCCAGCCCCCTTGAAAGCCAACCAAGTGAAGGTTATTGCTGCTTGCCCTTCACTTGGCCTCTTCCATGCGGGCTGCAAGCTCTTTTGCCACAGCTGTGAGACAGTTTGTTGTAGGGAGGCGTCCGAGTTTTCCATGCCTGATACCTAGGGTTTCACCTCCGTAATCCACTCCACTGCAGATCAAAGTAACCTCTGAGCCCAAAGGTCCAATCTTTGCATCAAAGGCATCGCAAGGCTGTATAATGGCTGCCAGCAGTGCATCATTATCTGCATGGGTGCCAGGCTACATCAAGGGCCCATTTGGTTGGGCATATTTTTCGAATGTACCCTGCCGAGCACGGGAGGCCCCTTGTCCCTTGTCATGTTGTATGACTGCTGAGCAGCGTTAACCACAGGTCCACACACACACACACACACACACACACACACACACACACACACACACACACACACATGATAGTCTGCTACCGACCCGCCTACCCCCCACTGTTGCTCCACGGGGTGACAGGAGCAGCCGGGTCACCAGCACACCAAGCCATAAAGCTGCAAGCCCCAGCACACCACTCTAGCACCAGGCAGGATGCCGCCAGGCTGGATTGGAGGGGGTTAACTCGCACTGCCGCAAATCCACCGAAACCTGGTTTGGCTGTCTCCGCAGCAAGCGTGTCCACCCTGGCGACGCCCCCTAATGGGACCCGAAGAGACTAGTACGATGCAGTGCCGTCTTCTTGGTCTCCCTACAGGCGCAACAGCAGAGGCCTTTCACTGCTAAGCATCCACCACTATGCTCTACAGTCCCTTGTAGTATGTGGGGCCAGGAAGGTGCCATCTCCCATCATGCAGGGTTCACCACAGCATCCATCGACTGGGGGGGGGGCACCAGCTTCTCCCTCAGTGCTCCCAGCAGGCACATGCCCGATCCACGAAAATGGGTGGGGGTCCAGGCAGACCACGGTCGGCAACACAGCCCCTCTGCACACTGTGGCTGCAGCGGAGCACATCGTGCCCCCACCCTTCCAACCTCCACTGCATTTCCACACTTCCTACCAGTCCAGGATCTAACCCCCCCACCACTGCCGGCTTGGACCTTCAGACCGTCTGTCCCCGGTCAGCAGCCTAACAGGGCCCCAGCTGCTGCAGCAGCAGGCACGGCCCCACCTGCACTTGCATGTTGGAGCCAAAGCCTAATCGGGGACACAGTAGGGATGGCTTTGCCGCGGCTTCCAGGAAACTCTTCACATGAGCACTGAGCCCCACTAGGCTGTACCGCTGCAGGCCTCCGTGCTCGGCTCCATTACTGGACCCTGGACAGCTAGACTTGCCTGGAATGTCAGGTCTGTTGCTAGGGCCTCAATTCATGGGAGGGTGATCAAGTCTCCAAAACGGGGTGACCGGATAGCATCGGATAGGGGGTGCCTGCGCAGAGAAGATGTACTCTAAAATGCAGCCACCATGATCGGTGTACAAGCCATGCCCCTGGGGCGATTGGCAAGTAGTTTTAAATGCCAAGTCGATGTGGCTGATAACTGCACACACAGGCACTGCAGTGGCAGGCCTGAGACAGGTTTGAAAGGCTATGTCTGTGGGTGACGCAATCGATGCTGCAGCCCACTAGTAGCATTTCATTCACAGGCTCTGGGTATATGGTCTACCACTTTACAAGGGGCTTCTAAGTAAATGAAATGTCAGTCTGGTATAAACTAGTTACACACATTTAGGGAAGAAGCACATGCACTATAGCACTGATTAGCAGTGGTAAAGTCCTCAGAGTCCTAAGGCTATCTGGATAGAAGCAGTGTGGCCTACAATTGCCCAATTCCTCTTTTGCCATTACTAGGTAAGCTTGCCTAGCGAGTTGTAGCGAACCAACTCACTGACTAACTAGATAGGGACAGCTTTTGCTTTTGTAGTGGCGGAGCTCTCGTCGGTCAAGGAAAGTGCAACCCTGCATCTGCTTGATTTATCTACTCCCTTCGATATGGTGGATCATTGTGTCATCAGATGCTTAAAGGGGTATGGAATTAAAGAGCAGATATTTTTCTGGTTTATATTCTTCCTTAAAAGTCGTACACAACACAGGTCGTTCTCCCTTGTTGCTTGAAACCTCCTCAAATTGCAAGTGATTCCCTGGGTTATTAGTCACTCATATTTACCACCTATATTCGGTCTCTGTCAGCTCTCGTTAAATCTTTTGGCGGCTCTATGATCTCATGTGCTGATAACCAGATAATCATCCTTTTATATCCACATTCCCTGGATTCTGCTGATACCCTCCCGCAATGTTTATGTTTGTTTTATGTTTATGCAATTTTTATAGCGCGCAAATACCCGGGGGTGTCTCTGCGCTCAGAATACAGACCCATAGACCGCGGCAAGAATTATGATGAAAAGAACCATGTTTTTAGTTTTTTTCTAAAACTGATGAGAGTGGGGGCAGTTTTGATGTGTAGTGGCAGTGTGTTCCAAAGTTTGGCTGTAGAGATTGTGAAACACCTATCACCCCAGTTAGCCCTTTTTGTTCGCGGGACTTTGAGCAAATGAGCAGAGGAAGAGCGAAGTGTTCTTGAATGCTCAAGCGGGCAAAGAGCCATTCTAAGGAACTGTGGGCCCATGTTGTTGACTGCTTTATAGGCAATGCATAGTGCCTTGAATTTTGTCCGGCTCCTGACTGGGAGCCAGTGCAGTTGCCGGATATATGGGGAGATGGATGTGAACTTAGGAACGCCCAGAAGGATTCTGGCCGAGGCATTCTGGACTAGCTGCAGTCTGTTGATGACTTTTTCCTGGGCATTCAAAAGAAGGGCATTGCCATAATCAGTTTTGGAAAAGACCAAAGTGCTGATTAGAGTTTTGCCAGCTGACGAGGGGAGGTATGGCAGCAATTTCTTGATCCTTTTTAGGACAAAAAAGGATGAGGAGACCACTGAGTTGACATGATTAAAAGTCATTTTATCATCAAATACAACTCCAAGGTTACGAACCTTAGTAACTGGTTGAGGTGGAGCTCCCATCTCAGGTGGCCACCATTGAGGGGACCAAGTAGGCTCCAGTTTCCCGAATGTAATCACCTCTGTTTTGTCAGAGTTTAATTTAAGACAATTTGATGACATCCAGAACTGATAGCCCGCATTCCCTCTTTGAAGTTTGCCGCAACTGATGTACCATCAGTGTGTACAGATAGCACCAGTTGTGTGTCGTCAGCGTAAGTTGTTAGGGCAATTCCGTAGGATTTTATTACCCTCGCTAAGTCCGAAACATAAATGTTAAACAGTGTCGGACTTAGCGAGGAGCCCTGTGGGACGCCGCAGGGGAGAGAGACGGTGTGGGAGGTGAAATGGCCCATTTTTACTGTTTGTGAACGGTCGGCTAAAAAGGATGCGAGAAGGTCTTTAGCTTTATTTTGAATTCCTAAGGCTGAGACACGGTCGATCAAGATGACATGATCGACCGTGTCGAAGGCTGCAGAGAGATCTAGTAGTATTAATACAGCTGCTCCTCCTTTGTCCAGAGTCATCCTTATTTCATCGGCTGATTTTAGTAACGCAGTCTCTGTTCCGTGACCCTGTCTAAACTCAAATTGGGTATCATCCAGCAGGTTGTTATTGTCAATAAATTTCGATAGTTGTATGTTCATTGTTTTCTCGAACATTTTTGCTGGGAAAGGAAGACATGCAATGGGACGGTAACTGGCAGGCAGGAGGGGATCGGGATTAGTTTTTTTTAGAAGGGGCTTAATGATGGCCTCGTTCCAGACTGAGGGGTAGGTGCCCGTTGAGAACATAGCGTTACAGATGGTCGTCAAAGCAGGGGAAATGGCTTCAGGGATAAGATTGAGAATGGCAGGAGGGCAAGGGTCTGAAGGTGATCCTGATTTAGTGCCCAAGACAAGTCGATAGACTTGTTCCTCTGTGACCGCTTCGAAGGCCGCGAAGCTAGGAGTATTATTGTGGGAATGTGGAAAAGTAAATTTTGCCATGTTCTGTGTCCCTACGTGTCATCCCTCATATGTTATGTGTGCATGACTAATATGCATATGTTATTCCCCATGTCCGATTAATGACGCAATTATAGTTGTGTCCACCTCTAGTATGCCAGTTTCCCAGTCCTCGTGAATACTACGAATATCAGGTCTATGTAAAGTAATGTTGCCACGTTTCTCAGTGTGCACGTTATTTCATTATAAAGTCCCCGTTTCCAGGCCTCAACAGGGCCCGGACATCAGATTCAGCTCCTGTCTCCTGAAGCCTTGCTGAGGAGCGATCCAGCCCCCACCTGTATCCTCGACCCTTCACTTACTTCCTGCCTCGCAGTGCCCGGTGCAGCTTGGCTCTGCCTCTGAGTCTGCCAAGACTATGTTATGATTCCAGCTATCAGTTTAGTCCTCCTTCTCTGCATTCCTAAGCTACTGAACTGCATCAATAGTTTCCGTCATTGTCTAGCCTATGCGGCTCCACGTTAGAGAAATACTGTATTTAATGGTCATTTAGTATTCTTCATCACGTACTACATGTAGAATAATGCATGGTCCAGTCTTAGAGTCAGTTAGCTTTTCCCCTCATGACTTCTAGTTTATATCAACATGTTCCCTAAACATCAGATACTAGATACTGTTTAGGTACATGTCGCTCCGACCCTCCAGACTTTAGTCTCTGCTCCTAGCACAGAGTTCATAGCCCCCAGCTTCTCCTAGTAACACGTCATTGCCAGTTTGCGCGCACCACCAGGTTAGAGGTCCCGGCTCCTTAGGTAGCCCCCTTCTATGTTTCCGCCCATTCATGACATATTCTGTTACGTCTGCACCACATGTCTATGTATACGCCCAGTTACACCTCTTTTTACTGTTATCTTTCGCGACTGCTACGCGTCACGCCTTCTGTTCCACCCACTGCTACGCCTACTGCAATGTAATGCTATGTGTTTGCGTTATGTATATATGCTCACGTATTGTTATTAAAAGGTTATCCTTCCTTCCTTCCCAGCGCGCTCATCCCAGATCCAGCCCCAGCAGCTGCTGGGCCCCTGTCACCCTGCTGGGCCCCTGTCACCCTGCTGGGCCCCTGTCACCCTGCTGGGCCCCTGTCACCCTGCTGGGCCCTGTCATCCTATTCCCATGCAGGTTGTCCTGTTCCTGTCCTTATGCTGTATTAAACCTGAAAAACTCCTACTACCTCGAATCCTGACTCTTATTTATTGAGCTATCTGTTATGATATATGTCTAGTCAAAAATAGGGTATTTATTTATTTACCACATAATGGCGCCCGAATAGGTACTTGCCCTTTCCCCACGCGTCGGTGAAGCCACGCCGACCCCCTGACCCTCTGCAGCCGTGACGGAACCATACCGTGCACCGGCAGATATTTCTGCTCAAGTATCCCTCAGGCCCACGGAGGAGACGGAGGAGGCGGTCCAGCATCCAAACGAGACGGTGGAGGAACGCGGCGAGTCCCGACCAGAGCCCAAGCCAAGAGTCCAAGGTCCGAGGTATCCGGAGGTCCACCCGTAACTGAAGTCCGAAGTTCGTCGTCCGTCGTCGTAGCAGTCCAGTCCAGTCCGAGGCTTTCCGTTCTTGCTGCCCGGTGAGTACCATTACTGGGGTAGTATCTAGACAGGGTCAATCTAAATTGACTCTGGTCCGTGGGTTGGTGGTACCCAGACTCACAAACGAAGTGTTCACCTAGGTGGATACGGGTCTTGATGCGTCCCTTTATGGGACCGGTATGTTCCGTACTGTTTCAGCAGTGCATCCAGTAACTCTAGTCTGTTCCGTTCTCGAGAAATTCTTGTGTTTTCTGTTCTCAGTATTCCAGGTAATATTCCGTCCGAACTGTTATGTTATAATGTTGTTCAATGTATTTTCAATGTCGTGGTATGCCTGAATTGTTTCCCAATTGTTATTGTTCCTCGTGTATTGTATTGTGTTCCGATTCAAGTTTACCATGTCTCTCTTTTCGAGATTACGTCAGCTAAAAACTAGAAAAGGTTTGTTAGAAGAAGCAGTTCCTGTTCCGCCGAGGGACAGTCCAGGTCATTTTATGTATCAGAAACATGGCATAAGTGCCATATTGTATCTAGATTTATGGGTAGAGTATACCAAACAGTTAGAAGAAAAGTATAGATGGCCCGTATCGGGTACATGGGATGCCGAATGCATCATGCGAGTAGAAGAAGCATTATGGAAAAAGAAAGCCAGACAATCACAGAAAGATGCCATCGAGTTATGGCGTAAAGAATCTCATAAAAGAACTGAAAAGGAAATCAGAAAGACAGAACTAAGTAGAGAATCCCAAGAACGAGCCCAAGAAAAAGAACTAATCGAGATAGGTGAACAAGTCAAAGCCGAACAGTCAGACAGACAGAGGCATGCCCTTATTAGGGGTATGTATCCTCTTCTTGCTGAGGGCTTGCCAAAAGCGACCCCAGAGGCATCCAGTAATTTCCCGCCACCATTAGTTCCGACCAAGCTACGTCACAAACAGACCGCAGCTGATATTTTTATTTCGTCCTATTTGGACGACACAGTCCCCGAATACGCAAATCCTGTTCGCGCTCCGCCAGTCCCTGTAAATCAGGCACTTCCCGCTCCTCCAGACACCGGAGTACCTGTTACGGTACCCCCGGTCCAGCCCGCCATACAAGTCCAGCCTACATTTCCATTTCCCACTCTGCCAGGACGAAGAGCCTCAGTAGACCTAGACTCTAGTTTAGGGGCCGCAGGGGGAGGTCCTCCTCAAACCCCGCCGCCACACAAGCGTTTAACGTTAGCCGAATTACATGCACAAGCGTCACAGCGTACGCCTAGACATCAGACTGTAGCAGAAATAAGAAAATCCCTTGCCGAATGCTGCTATGATCCAGTCCCAGGCGAGGATAATATGGTTTTATATTCATTCCGCGTAAGAAAGGTGGCCGAGTATCTAGTTACCTTACCGAATATGAAAGAAGATCTAGACAGAATATATCGTTTCATCCGTACAGGGGATGATCCAGAAAGTATTTGCGAGGCCATGTCTCAAAGGAAAGCCGAGATCCAGCTCATGATATTAAAGTTTCTGATAAATTGTCTAATAAGAGAACAAGATTACCCGTCTAAAGATTCTGCCGAAATGAAAATCCTGACAAGGTGGAGTGATAATATAGCCGAGGGTAAGCACAAGACCGTCGGTGCTATGGAGAGTATGTACAAGAAAATCCGTAGGGAAATAATAAAGATACACGAACAACGTAAAGCAGCACAAGTAAGCGAGAAAGAAAGTATCTCTGATACTGAAGAGGTAGAGGACGAGAATCCCGCCAGAATAGCGTATGTAGGAAAATCTAGATTTCCAGACCGCCATTTACGCCTAGAACACAAGTCTATTTTTCATCATCCAGCACCAGAACAAGGTTCTCTAGAACAAGTATTTCAAGCTACCGATCACATTCTGAAATCACGAATCGGTTACAGTGAGTTAAGTACTATGCATGAACAGGAACTAGCCCGATCAGCAGTCCGATGGATTACTGATTCTACCACTTTTCCAGACGAAATAGTGGCACAAATGTTTCTGAAAATGCCCCCAGCCGAGCAACGACTGGTGGGTATGTATATGATTCAGCACCTCATTACTTTGTATGAGGGTCAACATTCTGATCCAGGTCCGTTACATGATATCTTGAACGAGTTACTCCAGTATAGATGGAAAGGTCTAGGTACCGATTTAATTAGTGTCATTCTAGAACAGCGTCACAAATATAGAACGTTTCTGAACCCGCATTTTGTTCATGTCTCACCCCCAGAAAGTAAATCATTCTACATAGACAGACAGAATCCGTTACGAGAAGTCCACCCAGTTAAGGGAACGGGTGGCGAAATGCAGCGAGTGTTTGTATACACTCCAATAGCAAAGATGGAACTCCTCGAGATGAAGAAATTAATTCCCTGTCATGACAAAGATCCAGCAGGGTTCCATAGAGAATTAAAAGACATGCTCCGTATGGGAGAATATACTTACCCAGATATCATTAAAATGTTAAAGGTTCTGCTGCCCGCAGGGGTGTATGAAAAGCTAAAGGAAAAAGAATGGGAGGTGGGAGAGAAAAAGATCGATTGGGCAGTTCTAGAAGCTGAAGACAAGGCACGAGTACCAGGTACTGGTCTCGGAGATAAATGTAAAGAATTACCAGAATTACTAATTCAAGTTTTACCCACATTATTAACAACGAGAAAAGAAGACTGGGATGCAATCTCAGCCTGTAAACAGAAACAAGATGAAGATATTAGTGATTTTTATTCTAGATTTGAAAAATGTTTCAGTATCAACAGTGGCCTCAAGACAAGTAGTGAGTCATACCCTCACCTTTTCGTTACTAAATTAGTCGAGAATTCAAGTCCACAAATTAAAAATCGAGTTTTGAAAGTCGAAAGCACCTGGCAAGCAAATACTCCGTCCCAGATGCTCCAGATGCTCCAGTATCACCAGAATAGAATCAGGGAAGAGCAAGAACACGAGAGAAAACGTATGAAAGACACGAAAATGAAAGTACTAGTTGCACAATCTGTTCCTCAAGACAGTCAGAAGAGGGGTCCGAATCAAGCCAGTCATCCTGCAGCTCCCGTTAAAGGGAACTGCAATTATTGTAAACAGCCAGGTCATTTTATAAATGAGTGTGCAGTTCTGAAACACAACATAGCTACTGGTAAGACTAAAGAAAGACCACGTCCGCCTAGACAAGAACAAGTTTCACAGACTCCTCAGTCAAAGAATACACCACAGACAGTTACAGTACCGCAGCCTATTGCTGCAACACAGCATGTTACATCGCAGATGTACCAGTATGCACAGTCTGAGTATCCAGAGTACCAGCCATATTCATGAAACAGCCTAGAGAGGGAGGTAGGCTTGCCTCTCATCGAGATACCTGTAGATCAAGAAGGTCCCTATGTTCACAGTCAAGTATTAGGGAAAGACAGAAAGTTTTTGATTGATACAGGGGCAAGTAGGACCACAATTAGTCATGCCGAAGTTCCAGGGGCTCCGCTCTCAGGCTCAAGAAATGTTTCCCTTGGATTTTCAGGAAAGCCGATCGTTAATGAGATTTCAAAGCCAGTTACTCTAGAAGTAGGTCCATTGTCCCGCACTACTGATCTGTTACTTACTAAGTCATGTCCAGAAAACCTATTAGGCATTAAGACACTGAAAGAGTTGGGTGCAGTTATTTGCTGTTCCCCAGAGGGAATACGTCTGTTCCTACGTGACTTTAAGGGTCACTATGTATTACGAGATTTTGATTCCAGACTGTCTAAAGTTCCGCAGTATTTATGGGCGCAAGGTCCAACTGATGTAGGTTACATGCAAATCACACCCCATCGTGTGACTCTCAAACCAGGTGTAGTGTTACCACGAATCAGACAGTACAGATTGCCACCTGAGGCTGTAGCGGCCTTATCCAGAATTATAGACGAGCTCATGGCTCAAGGAGTAGTTGTAGAAACTGACTCCAATGTATGCAATTCTCCGATCATTCCAGTCATGAAACGTACTGATCCAAATGCACCCCCAGTATATCGATTAGTGATCGATTTACGAGAACTTAATAAATGTATTATTCCTCAGTACCCAGTTGTCCCAGATATCTCTTCCCTATTGACAGCCATTGATTCCGAAGCCACGTTCTTCACTGTCATAGACCTCAAGAACGCATTTTTTAGTGTTCCGATTCATCCAGACAGCCAGTTTCTTTTCGGATTTTGTTTAAATGGAAGGAGCTATATGTTCACACGCGCTCCTCAAGGTTTCACAGAAAGTCCTAGTATTTACAGCCAAGCACTTAAGAGACAACTAGATAATATTCACATGCCAACTGACACTGCCCTGCTCCAGTATGTCGATGATCTACTGATCACAGCCCGTTCTGAACGTGATTGCGAGCGAGCGTCACTGACGGTTCTGTATTTCCTGGCCGAGATGGGGCACAAGGTGTCCCCTTCGAAGCTTCAATTCTGTGTCCAGCAAGTGGTCTACTTAGGACACTTACTGTCCAAGAGGGGTAGGCAGTTGACACCAGACCGTATCCAGTTGATAGCGAGTCTTCCCCAGCCCAGAACCCAGAAGGAGGTACGTGCCTTTATCGGCCTTACTTCTTATTGCAGACAATGGATTCCTCAGTATGCATTTCTAGCCAAGCCACTGATACAGTTAACGACACAGGAGGCAGCCGCATCGACTGTCCTCCCTTGGACATCTGAACATACACTTAGTTTCAACGAGTTAAAGAAAGCTTTATGCCAAGCTCCAGTTCTAGCTACACCGAACTACAGTAAGCCTTTTACACTTTTCGTTACTGAACGTGAAGGTACAGCATTATCTGTTCTTACACAAGATCAAGCAGGACAATACAAGCCCTGTGCTTATTTTTCGAGCACATTAGATCCAGTCGCCCAGGCGTTGCCTGCGTGCCTCAAGTCAGTTGCAGCCACAGCACTAGCTATCAGACAAAGTGATTCCATAGTTTTAGGACATACCTTGACAGTACAAGTCCCACACTCCGTGGAAGTTCTTTTAAATCGAACACAAACTCAGCACTTGACAATTGCACGTTTAACAGGTTATGAATTGACACTGTTTCAGCCACACACAGAAATTAGACGCTGCAACATCCTGAATCCTGCTACACTGTTACCATCAGTTAATTCAAATCTAGCCACACATGACTGTGTGGAAGTAGTCAACATTACGACAAAGCCAAGACAAGATCTGACAGATACTCCGTTACCAGACTCCGACCTGACACTTTATGTGGATGGTTCATGTATGAGAACTAGTACAGGAGAACTAGTCGCCGCGTATGCAGTGACTACTGACACCGAAGTTATTGAAACACACCGTATTGATACCCTGTCCGCTCAAGCAGCAGAGCTAGTTGCTCTGACACAAGCCTGTATACACGCCAAGAACCTGAAAGTTAATGTTTACACAGATTCACGTTACGCATTTGGAGTCGTACACGACTTCGGAGTGCTCTGGCAGGAGAGAGGTTTCATGACTTCTCATGGAACCAAGATTCAGCACGGTCTCCTTATTCAAGCTCTGTTAGATGCCATACATTTACCGACATCTATTGCTATCATGAAGTGCAAAGCACATACGAAAGTTACTGACATTGTTTCTCAAGGTAATGATCTAGCAGATCGCACAGCCAAGCTTACAGCCCAGACTCCAGACATTCCAGTTAACAAGACACATATTCCAGATCCGATTACATGTATGACAGTTAAGGACCCTACTCAAGATGTCATAGATATCCAGTTACATGCTACTCCCGATGAAATCAAGAAATGGTCTGAACAAGGAGGGGTCAAGACAGATCAAGGATGGTTAACGAAGGGTAGAGCCACATGGTTTCTCCCCGACTCTATGGTTCAAGTCATCATTAATACCGCACATAGTCCAGCACATTTAGGAGAAAAAGCTATGTTAGACAGTATCCAGAACATTTGGTTCAACAAACATTTACGAGCTGCAGCCAAACAGAAAGTCCGTACCTGTATGATATGTTGTCAGTTTAATCCAGGTAAAAGTGTCCCGGTGGAACAAGGTGGTTTCCAGCCTCCTGACCACCCTTTTGAGGTCCTCCAGATGGATTATATTCAGATGGAGCGATGTCGAGGTTTCAAGTATGTCCTTGTAGTTGTATGCGCTTTGTCCAGATGGACAGAAGCATATCCAGTTCCAGATTACACAGCCGCGACCACTGCCAAGCAGTTGGTTCGTGAGTTTTTCCCTCGATATGGACTCCCTAGAGTCGTATATTCTGATAACGGTCAGCCGTTCTCATCTGAATTGATGAAGCACGTTTCCCTGTTGTTAGGGTACCAGTGGAAGTTTCATTGTGTACGCCATCCTGAAGCAGCCGGTCTAGTCGAGAGACATAATCAGACTCTGAAAATCCGAATTGCTAAAGTATGCAAAGACAAGGGTGTGGACTGGCTAGTAGCTCTGCCAGTCGCTTTGTTTTATATGCGCATGGTCGCACATTCCAGATCAGGTCTGTCCCCGTATGAGGTCGTATTCGGCCGCCCCCCCAACATGTGGGGTACTCCTAGACCCCGAAGTATTACTGATGTTTCATGTAATATGCTGACAGATTACCTAGCTTCCTTGATGTCTGCCCTCAACTCATGTCGTTCACAGGTTGCCGCCGCATTTCCAGACAATACCGAGGTGGCACCGCATGAAATCGTTCCAGGATCCATGGTGATGGTCCGAAACTTTGACAGATCAAGTCCGCTGGAGCCCCGATGGAAAGAGCCCCGTCAGGTCCTCCTCACCACCCGTACAGCCGTGAAATTGGAAGGACGCAAGGGATGGATACACCTTTCTCATGTTAAACTTTTTAATGGACTGAAACCCGCCTTAAAGAACATTTCCCAGGATATCAAGACTTGCCAAAATATTGTTCCTAAGGACTGTCCCGCAAAAGACATTGCTACAACCCCTCCCCTGTTAGAGAAAACTCCGCAGCAGGAGTATAAGCAAAAACTCCGGTCTAGTAAAATAAGTCAGTCAGTTTGATTGTATAAGTCCTCCCCTAGGTGAAACGGTTAGACTGTTTCTGACATGTATAAAATAGACCCCCATAGTGAGAGAGTCAGTCAAAACTCTATTCGATGTATCGTTTTTCTAAGTTTCATATTATTTCTCAGCCTTATGATTTCCTGCACTAGTTACGCATTTTTCCTGTGTTTCCCAGTTCCTCATGTAAATATGTCTGCTAATGCTACTATAGAGCACACGTTTAGTGATCTGCCTCCTCACGAATATTCATACCGCCTCGCTATGCGTAATAACTCATTTATCCGTATGTTACATTACTCACACCAGACCAGCAATGCCACTAATTGTTGGGTGTGTGGTCGACTCCCCCCTTTCCAGATACCGAAGGGAGTTCTGCCACTCTTTCCTTATCCATTTTCACATAATGGTTCGTGTGGAGCATGGTCCACGTTAACGTCATCCTCAACAGATATGTCTTTTCTTAACAGTACATGTTTCCCAGACAAGCAAGGTTTCCCCCATAGAACAGGTTTAGATCTAGAAAATGAAGTGTATAATTTAGGTAATTATTCGTCGAATTTCATGGTCCTGAATGTTCAGTCTGATACTACTCCAGACTCACCTGCTATTTCAGTACTACCAGTCAAAGGCGAATTATGTGTCCGTAGTTATGGTTCTGTACACGTAGGACATAGTGATTGTACTACTATTATCAAGTATAGTGACAGTGGGAAATCTATTTTTAAAGCTTCACGTCATTCTTATTTTGTTTGTGGTCAAACCGCATATGTTCGTCTGCCCCTCGATTGGGAGGGAACCTGTTACATTGCCTTCCTACTGCCACCTGTTTTCCTAGCCCCACCTGACTATCATAGGAATTCCTTCCTAGTACATACTAGACACAAGAGAAACCTCCCGATTGTCGATTATACTGAAACTGCTGCAGAACAATTCATTGATATTGATAAAGGTGTTTTCCCTTATTTAGGTACAGTTGTAAATAGTAAGCTAATCCGTAGGTTAACAAGAACCCTTGAAGCAGTAGTAGATGAGACTGCCTCCGCTCTAGGTAACTTAACCGAAGAGCAATCCTTTATGAGAATTGTTGTGCTCCAGAATCGTCTCGTCCTTGACGTCATACTGGCCGATAGGGGCGGGGCCTGTAGAGTCCTCGGATCTAGTTGCTGCATTTTCATTCCAAATAACGCGCCGTCTGTTTATTCAGCTATAACCAGACTCCATAAAATTGCCCATCTGTTACACCAAGATCCAGGCACCTGGACATGGTCCGGTTGGTTCTGGAATATAATTTCCGCCTGGGGATGGAAAGTCCTGTCCTTTCTAGGTATTGCAGTAGCGATCATATTCAGCTGCTGCCTCTGTATACAATGTGGCCCTGCGATTTGCGGCATGTGTGCTACCTCTTGTATTCCTAGTCCCAAGCCCCGTTCTAAATCCCGTTCCAAGACAATTCGAGATGAACAAATGGTACTGTATGAAATGATAGATGGTATCATGAATATTGATGTTTCCTGATGAAACGTAGTGACAAGGAGGGAATGTGGAAAAGTAAATTTTGCCATGTTCTGTGTCCCTACGTGTCATCCCTCATATGTTATGTGTGCATGACTAATATGCATATGTTATTCCCCATGTCCGATTAATGACGCAATTATAGTTGTGTCCACCTCTAGTATGCCAGTTTCCCAGTCCTCGTGAATACTACGAATATCAGGTCTATGTAAAGTAATGTTGCCACGTTTCTCAGTGTGCACGTTATTTCATTATAAAGTCCCCGTTTCCAGGCCTCAACAGGGCCCGGACATCAGATTCAGCTCCTGTCTCCTGAAGCCTTGCTGAGGAGCGATCCAGCCCCCACCTGTATCCTCGACCCTTCACTTACTTCCTGCCTCGCAGTGCCCGGTGCAGCTTGGCTCTGCCTCTGAGTCTGCCAAGACTATGTTATGATTCCAGCTATCAGTTTAGTCCTCCTTCTCTGCATTCCTAAGCTACTGAACTGCATCAATAGTTTCCGTCATTGTCTAGCCTATGCGGCTCCACGTTAGAGAAATACTGTATTTAATGGTCATTTAGTATTCTTCATCACGTACTACATGTAGAATAATGCATGGTCCAGTCTTAGAGTCAGTTAGCTTTTCCCCTCATGACTTCTAGTTTATATCAACATGTTCCCTAAACATCAGATACTAGATACTGTTTAGGTACATGTCGCTCCGACCCTCCAGACTTTAGTCTCTGCTCCTAGCACAGAGTTCATAGCCCCCAGCTTCTCCTAGTAACACGTCATTGCCAGTTTGCGCGCACCACCAGGTTAGAGGTCCCGGCTCCTTAGGTAGCCCCCTTCTATGTTTCCGCCCATTCATGACATATTCTGTTACGTCTGCACCACATGTCTATGTATACGCCCAGTTACACCTCTTTTTACTGTTATCTTTCGCGACTGCTACGCGTCACGCCTTCTGTTCCACCCACTGCTACGCCTACTGCAATGTAATGCTATGTGTTTGCGTTATGTATATATGCTCACGTATTGTTATTAAAAGGTTATCCTTCCTTCCTTCCCAGCGCGCTCATCCCAGATCCAGCCCCAGCAGCTGCTGGGCCCCTGTCACCCTGCTGGGCCCCTGTCACCCTGCTGGGCCCCTGTCACCCTGCTGGGCCCCTGTCACCCTGCTGGGCCCTGTCATCCTATTCCCATGCAGGTTGTCCTGTTCCTGTCCTTATGCTGTATTAAACCTGAAAAACTCCTACTACCTCGAATCCTGACTCTTATTTATTGAGCTATCTGTTATGATATATGTCTAGTCAAAAATAGGGTATTATTTATTTATTTACCACAGGGTAAAGGATTCATTCTGGTAGTTGGGGGGGGGGGGGGGGTGGGCGGGGTGAAGGCTGAGAAAATAGCCGTGACTTTGTCTTTGAAAAAATTGGCCAGAGAGTCGCAGAGGGATTGTGTTCCGTCAAAGCGAGGAGCAGGGGGGGTTAGAGAGGTGAGTGACCACCTGAAACAGTTCTTTAGATGAATTTTTTGCCTGGTTGATCTGGCAAGTGTAATAGGATGTCTTTTCTGCAGTAATAAGATCTTTATATTTGGAAAGGGCGCTTCTGTACACAACTTTGTCCGTAGGGTTGTAGTAGTGGCGCCAGTGTCTTTCCAAATTTCTCCAGTGTTGTCTCTGCAGTCGGAGGGATTCCGTAAACCAAGGGGCCGGGGGGAGTTTTCTGGTACAGTGGGAGATTTTGGGGGGAGCTAGGTTGTGGCAAGCCGTATTTAGGCTATGAAAATAGTTAATGGAAGCTAGTGAAGGGTCCTGATGAGTAGTGGTAATGCTGTCGAGCAGCAAAGCAGCTAGGTGGGGAGGGTTAATATTTTTTCAGTTTCTAAAAGTGATGGAAGATGAGGAGGCGAATGGAAGGGAATTAGGTTTTATGGAAAAGCAAACTGCTGAGTGATCAGTCCAAATAAGGGGGATCACCTTAGTGACCGAAATATGCAGGTTGCTGGTGAATAACCCATCTAGGGTATGTCCAGCTTTGTGAGTATGCTGAATAACCATTTGCTGTAGGCCGACTGCTGCTAGATCGTTGATTAACGCCGCAGTATCAGGGTCCCATGAGGCTTCAAGGTGGAAATTGAAGTCCCCCAGTATGGTAAAATGAGGAACTTCTGCTGAGACCTCGATTAGGTTATTAAGAAATTTGTGCCTGGATCCTGGGGGGCGGTAGAGTAGAATACATATAAATGATTGATTGCCAGAGAGGCTGATGGTATAGGAGAAAGCCTCACACTCACAATATTTAGTCTGTAACCTTGATTTTAATATGGTTCTTATATAGGATAGCTATTCCCCCACCCATTCTTTTGGTTCTGTCTAGCCTGCTTACACAGTAATTTTCAGGGGTGGCTGCTTTGAAATCTGGACCTGAGGAGTCATCGCCCCAGGTTTCGGTAATGAATAGTAGGTCTAGATTGTGTGACTCTATGAAGTCTGAAATTTCCGTTTTGTGCTTAGGGAGAGAGCGTACATTGAAAAGTGTTGCCAAGAACAGGGGGGTGGGGGGGAGTGCAAGCAGGGCATTTGTAAGGGCCTATAATAGGATTCGTGTATAGCAGATGCGGTAAGGGATGTGGCGAGTCTGCTAAGGTGTTCAGTTTTCGGAGTTGTTCGGAAGTATATATGAATGTGCTTGATTTATGAGAGGTGTGAGACACACCAAGATCAAGAGGGGGAGCCCTTGGCCCGGCCTTGGCGCGCAATCGTCGCGCCCGCTGCGCTTCCGATGGGGACACATGTTATATGGGAGCGGAAAGGGTGTTGTGTGGGGTGTGGCCAGCGCGAGTGGGCGTGTCTGGTGGGTCGGGGAATGGCGGCAGAAACAAACAAACACTCACCCGCTGCAGCGCTTATTCGGCTGTGCGAGGGTGCTTAGGTTGCAGCGTTATGTGCCCAAAGAAGGTAGGTCTACACACAAGTATCACAATTCAATTCAAATGTTTTAAAGATTCTTAAAAAGTATTAAAAGTTCGCTATCACCACTCCCGGCTTCCGCCTCAGGAGGAATTCTGCAATGTCTACTTTTAGTACAGAATAGGATGTCTTGTAATTTTCTATAACTAAACACCAACAATTGCTTGTGATGGGTTAAAATCCTGAAAGCTGGCCAAGTTATTTATGGTCTGGACAGATGGAGCATGCTCCTCTCCCTGTCGAGTTGATAAAGTCTGTCTGGATTCCTCTGAGTTGCAGCCCAGGTAAAGGCGGTAGTAATGGCTTAGTATTCTTATCAATAAAAATCCTGCAGAAAACGTGACTTTTTTGTTTGGTGGAAGGGAGAGTTTTTTTTCCTTTTTTTTTTTTTTCCTTCTTTGTCTCTCCCCCTTCCCAGTCTTCATGGATACGTGATTGCAATAATCTAATCGACATGAACACATAAAGCAATCTCCTCTGTATTGGTCGACCAGAGACTCTTGGGAAAAGTGAACACTGGCTTCCTGTAAAATGTAGAATTTAACTCTGCTTTGTGCCACATGCTCAGTGTGTATGATCGAACTGAAAAGTCTCCTTTGATCTCCGTTTCAAACTCGTTCTTCTGCCTTGACACTTCGCTCTGGAAATACTATGCTCTTCTCCATTCCAAGAGTAAGGAAAGTTAGAATTTGTTAAAGATCAGTAGCTTTTTGTGGTTCTCAGTTGTGAAATGCTTAACCGTTTAGGTTAAAATCCATTTCTGCTCATGCGAAGCTTGGAAAAGCCTTACAAACCTGCATCTTTAGCTAGTTGCACAGTTTCTCCGTGAGTACTTCAGTCATCTGTTACTTTAACTTAATTTAGTGCCAAGATTCCTTATTAGGTGAATGGCCACGCTCTATAAAAGTGTTTATTCATTGATTCATTCACGGTTTTCCCAATTTCTATCACCTCAGACCAGAGAAAATGATGCCCCCTTGGCAACTGCACTCCACCTTAAGCTCCAGACATTATGCAGTTCTCAAAGCATGGGCAGCCTGTCAGTATGAGCCGCAGCTCCCCAAGACCGTGAAGTAATTATTCACAAGCCAGTGGTCAAAATTGGATGTTCCCATGAGCTCTTCTGGCTCCTACAATGAATGTGTTTGAGAGTTATGGGAAGGATTACGAAGTACCATTCTCTGGCTAGTCTTTGCCCCTTACTAAGTTGGTTCTTGGACATCGCTCCACAGTGACCCATGCCCTTTATCAGTATATAGGTAACGGATAGACCATCAAGGCCGAGTGTAACACCATCCAGGTTCACCCATGCTTAGGTGGAATGGAAAATGTGTGTTGGAAGGGACTTTAGGAAAGGATGTCGCCTCTCCTGATGCCACAGCCCAGCTAGGTCTGCTGACCAGTTCTCATTTTCCATACCAGGCCCTGTGGTACCTCAGAGGCTGGTATGAGGTCTGTGTCTAGGGCATAGCCTGCAGGCAGTCAACCTAGATCTTGCATCTGGTTCTGCTTGAATTCCTCTCCTATACTCTATATGTTCTGTTATTTACAGATTGATCAGACTTTCACTAAACTCGAAAACATGTATTTATCCATTGAGTTGGCCATGGCACCGCAGTGGTATACAAAAAACATTTTTTATTTTCCAAGTACATTAAATAGACTTAGTAGAATGGCCCCAACAGTGATAACTGGTACATGCACTATCCAAAGGCCCATTAATATGATGATAAAAGTAAGGGGTGTCTGGATGGGGCAAGGGATAGGGCAGGAAAGGCATAAGGGTTGGGGAAAAAGTGAACAACCAAAGAGTGCCAATAGTAGGCAAACCCCCCCCCCCAGTGATGTTTCATGTAAGTTCCTCAATGCAACAATTCAACAGTAGTATAATAACAATGATCAATAGATGGCACAAAAGATCGTTATGACTGAGACACACTTTAAAGGACCGGCAACAAAGTAAGAAGCCAGTTCTCCTCAAAAGTGAACACAGTCAGAAAAGCAAAAACGTATGGCGAGAACTCAATGGAATAAAAGGGAAGGCTGGTGGATGAACAGGTGATGGAGCACTATCCCTCCCCTAGTCCGTGGCCCGTCTACTCCTTGTGTCCTAAAGAAAAGGAATCTGATCTTAGTAGGGGAGCCTGTGGACCACAGAGCAGCTCAGGCCATAATGCAGAAGGGGACATAAAAATAGAGTATAGAGTAAAGCGTAAAGGACCTGTAGAATAGCAAAAAGAAGATGCATAAGAATCTGTATGGTCTTTGTTGGGAGGATCGGTGATTCAGATTCTATATTGATGAAGACAATTTGCAGCACTACTATACACTCCTGTAGGAACGTGCCCCTTTTTGACATGGACATCCCCACTTTCTTTTTGCCTGGTGTTTGTGATTTTTGACTGGAAGTGCACTGGGTCCCTTTTAAAGAGGTCCCCAGTGCCAGATATATTTTCCAAAACTCTACAATGGGTTCCCCAATTGGCAATACCTTTAGCACTCCCTGTAAATCCCCAGTAAATGGAACCCCTGATATCTAGGGAAAGGAGCCTAAAAAGTGTCCTTAAGGGCTGCAGTACGAATTCTGACACCCCAAGTGACCCCTCACCAAACAGAATACACTTCTTCTGTGAGAGTCAAGCTTCTGGATGCGAACACAATTACCACCTCTCTTCCATCTTCCTTTTTGCATGAGCACCACACCAAACCCTTCCCACTGACATCCACTGTAGGTATGCTAAGTAACTGTGAGTCAACTACTTGAATGGGTTCTGCTTTACAAATCTCATTCTCTTTTGGAAAGCTCGCATAGTCCCCCCCCCCCTCTCAAACTTGCTCAGCATCTTCAATAATTTTCCTAAGTCATAAGATTTTTTTTGGGTAAAATTGTTTACAAATTTCAAGCAGAACACTGCGAGTCCAAGGAACAAGCGCAGTTTTCTCTGTTTCTTGGTTCCAGAGTCTCCCTTAGCACTTCCAGTAACACTTTGTTCAGTGAAACATCTTCCTTTTACTTGGCCTATAAATGTTACTTGATTTTGAGCAAACAAGCACTTTGAAAACTTCACCTTCAGCTCTTTTTTTTTTTTCTCAACCTCTTAAAACTCCCTCAAACCTCTTATGTTCTCTTCTGTTCTTACCCATGATTAAAACATCATCCTGAAAAGACAGAACCCCTTTGTTGTTAAAGCTTTCCCCCAATCAATCTCTGAACAACCGAGGCTGCTGATGCGAAACCAAATGAAATCCTCACACATTTGAAACATCTGTACGGTGTGATGAACACTGTTATGCTTCTACTTTGCTCATGTAGTTGAACCTGTTGGTAAGCTGATAGATTCACAGTTGAAACCCATTTCATGTTCTTTGTATTAGCCAACAATTAACTTATTTAGGGTGGAGGAAACCTATCCACTGGTATTTGGCGACTTACACCTCTTAAGTCCACACATGGTCTGATCTTGCCATTGGACTTCCTGGCCATGGCCACTGGAGACATCCACTGACTCTGTGTTCTATTATTCTTGCATCTTTCAATCTAGACAATTGCTTCTCCCAATTCATTCCTCCCTACAAATGGAACATTCCTCACCTTGTGACTAAACGATACAGCATTGTCTTTGAGTATAATCCTATGTTTGACATCCTTTCAATAATCCATTCTTCCCAGAAAATACATCACCAAATTCCTTGCGTACCCTTTCACCCATAAGTTACCCATTGTTCATCACTAGCACTTGTTCTTCCCTGTTTGGGTTTAAAATGATGTCCAAACTTCTCTGATCTCTCCAACCTAAAACACACAGCCCATACTCTGCTCCATTCATTTTCCCTTGCGCCTTGCGATCTTTTGAACTTGAAAAAACATCCCTGGACCCTACCATAGGTATCGCTTCTCCTGTGAAGCTCTCGGGTCTGATATCAGATTTCCTCAACTCTTTGTCAATCACTTTCCCAAACCTTTCCTTCCACATGTCCCACTTAATATTGGTGAAGGGCGATCCTTAGTCCGCTACCGAAGTCACCGGTATACCTGCCACTTTTACTTCACACCTCCATTTTCTACATCCAAAACGGACTCCTTCACCATTAAGATGCAGTTCTCGTCCTCTGAATGCTCTTCTTCCGTTTCAGACTCGGCGGGAGTCTGATACACAATATACTCTATCTCCGCTATCCCTTCTCGCACATGAGTGTGTATATTGTGAGAAGTTAGCCTGGCATATGATGTCCACTAGTTCTAGTGGGCACCTTGCACCAGTCTAATCGACCCTTATTGATGGTGGTTGTAAGTCAACCTTCTAGAAAGCTATCCTAGGAGTAGCAGTGACGAGCAGTCTTCAGGCTAAGACTTCAGAGCGCGAATTAAGCAAGTTGTTTTACCAATTATAATCCCTTGAGTACCAAATGAAAGGACACCACACAAGGTATATATCAAATATATATATATATATATATATATATATATATATATATATATATATATATATATATATATATATATACTTATTCTAAACACCACCCCCTCTGCACTCTTTCAGGTCAGACGTAAAAGTACAATACAAGTTTTTTAACTGGCATACGATCAGTTGCACAAGATACGTTTTGTCCTAGGGGCCTCACAAACCATATACTAACATAGTGGTATAAGAACCACGTGCGAATTAGACAGCAGGCCTGGGGCCTGTGGAATCGCTGGGGCTACTCTAAACAACCAAAGGTTAGGATGTAGGAGGCCCATGGGAGACGCGTGCAGTGACTAAACACAGCCGCGGGTTACCATTGACTTTCTATGAGAAACGAACAAGTTATAAATTTACAATTTAAGGGCACTTCTAAATAAACTACGATGGAACCCTTTTGGACTTCGACACTAGGAGGGCCATTACCCTCGAGACTACCAGAGTACTCGTGTTACCTCACCCATGGAAGCGGGTGCATGGGTCTCTTTTGGTGTCTGGTTTCGTCGTCTATTTCAATGGAGATCTGCAAAGAAGTGCTGCAGGCGACCAGAAGAGAAGTGTCCGGGTGGATCCAAGGGTGGATCGAAGATCTGTAGAACCTGAAAGCAGAAGGGACAGAGTCTGGGTCACTTGCCAGTGACCAGGGCGGCGATAGGAAGATGCCACCAGATGTTGGGTGATTTCAGGGGAGAAGATGAAGCTGGTCTCTTCAGCCACGAGGACCAGGAGGCGTCAACGACGACCAGGAGCTGGATTCGAGCTGTCCCACAAAGGATCTAGTTGACTGCGGTGTCGGTATCCGGATTGGACCCAACAAGCCTTGGCAAACGCAACCCACGCAGGAAGTCGAGATGGGCTTTGGTGCAGACCAGCAAGGTCTGAGGAAGTTGTCCTTCGCAGGGAAGTCGAGCAATCCTGGAGCAACCAGGAAAGCAAGTTAGATTCAAAGAAAAGTCTTCGGGGGCTGACTAGCCAACGGGTAAGGAACCGCGAAGACTCGTCGAGCTGAAATGCAAAAGTGGGGCCCACGGGACACTTGTCGAGTGGGGGCCTCTGAGCTTCGGTGCAAATGGTGCTTGGGTCTGGGGCTTCAAGCACCCTAATGTACAACTTTGAGATACCTCGTGAAGTAGATGCAGCTTGCAAAAAGAAGGATGCCCAGGAGTTCCAGTCCCACGTCTCTCGTGTCCGCCACGGTTCTCAGCTTTGCTGTGAGCGAAGGTCTGGGTCAGATGTCTGGAAGTCCGTGTCCTGTGTCGCAGAATCTTCGGGATCCGGCGGGAGCCTCGAAAATGCAGACCGGCAAAGTTGCTGTTGGTGCCTGTTTGAACAGGGTGGTCTTCCAGTCGAAATGGAATTTCGAAGGTCCAGGATATGTTTCAGAGTTTCAGCCAGGGTAATCTAAAGTCCTAGGGACTAGGATCCTATACTTCTACTAAGTTTAGGGGCTGGACTACCTTTAAGGTCCCTCCTATGAGTGGACCTGGGAAGGGGATGGTTACACCCTTTCCCTTAGTCCAGTTTGTGCCAGAGCTGGGGCAGAGTGCCCCAGCAACCGGTTTGAACTGGGAAATGCATGGAGCACCTTGTGTGCCCCAGGCAGTGTCTGGAAAACATTCACTGAATACAGCCCTCCCTGCCCCAATACACTAAAGCCTGTCTGGGGAGGTGCCGGAACCTCCCTGGACAGGAAACCTATTGTCCAGGCCTCCCCTGCTGGAGTTTCGTCCAGCAGCAGGAGGACAGACTCGTGTCTGTGGCAGCAGCATCCATTTTGTGATGCTGAGGCTCTGTTTAACTTTAACCGGGTAACCAGTAACTACGTCTTCTCCCTCTAGAAGGGTGGAATGCTACCTTCCAGAGTGTTTTGACACCTTACACGACATGTTTTGATAAAGCCAAACCAAAGTTAGCATTAACCGCGAGGATTATAATGCACTTAAGAGTATATGGTATGGCTATATCATAGAATAGCTATAAGGAGATGGTTCCGAAAGCTGCAGAGGGGCTCAGCTCATGCTAGGGCACCCTTTCTCATGAAACCACGCACTCTGCCTCCAGGATTGTTAAGGCCTGCCATAGGAGTGACATATAGGTGTATATGTGTCTATGTATATATAGATATAGGAATACTATATCTAAGTAAGGGGTGATTACACCCCCTTACCCAGGCTGTGTGAGCAGACCTGTGGTGTCAGTTTGGAAGGCAAACCAGGGGTGGCACAATACATGCTGCAGCCCCTGGTAGGCCTAGGGTGCACCTATGCCCTGGGTACCTAGGGTACATTATACAGGGGCTCACAAGGGTGACCCAGTAACCACTCTGGTATGTACTTAAAGTACATGGTATCAATTTAGAGAGAACAGCTAGGCTGTGGGCCTGATTAGCAGGGCCACAGCCCGACTAAAGTCGAAAAACCAGAGAATCACAGCAAAAAGTGGGGGTAACCATAGGAAGCAGACCCTACTCTCCTACACAGTGTCCCATTACTCCCCATATTGAACACTTCTTGTCCCTAGCTCTATGCTTTCTTCTATTTTCCAAATCTTCCAGACTTCCACACCTGTAACAACGCAAACTTCCCTCCCTCTCATCCATCTTTACGACATATAATTTTAGGCATAGTTACAATTTTATATTTTTTTGGGTCCTTTTTGTATGTCCCCTTTTCCACCTTCCCCTGTTTTCTTATGTCTTACTGGTATTCCTTTCTGCCACAAAACACACTGCTGTGCTTTCTGTACTGTCCCCTCAAGCCTCATTTGCACATCTTAAAGAAATTTCTGCCTTTCTCACTACTGCCAATACCTCACTCAAAGTTCCATCCCCTATTGCCCACAATCTTCCATGGACCCTTTTGTTAGTATGCATTATAACCTGGTCTCGTATTAATTCCTCTTGTATTTCCGCAAATCTATATGAAATTGCCATCATTTTTAAAGCAGACACATAATCCTCAATCGTTTGACTGTCCTTGTTTCTGGTGGTAAAACATATATCGCAAAACATGCAGTTGGTGCATAATCTTTCTAAATCGAACTCCATTGGCATACACATCTTTCATCCTTCTTTCCTATTTGTTTTTCCATTTGTTTGTATTGCCTTATACCCTCTGGCCCCAAAGAACGTAACAAAATACCTTTCTTTGTTTCTGCACTTAATGTCTCATTGTTAATTGTCTCCTTATAATTACAAAAATCTTTCCTTTCTTGCAACTCCATGTGTGGTTCTCCAGGAACTGGCAAGAATAGAAGTGGCGGAGTCAATGTGAATGTTTGTACTGCACACATTTTTTAACTCTTTGCACTCTGTTGTGACTGCTTATACCAACTACACCTTCCAAATGTTTTATTCTAAACTACCATGCTCGCATCCAATTTTAAATATAAACTCTGCTCCTTAAACTTCCTTATATTCCTAGCCATTGGTAATTATTTATAACTGTTGCCATTTTTTAATATATAACCAACAATAAAAATAAATCTGCCCTTCAAAAAAAATATCTTGATGCCCCGCCTTAATAATCACATTTTTTTCCCCTATTTTTAAAGTCACTTAACAGGTGTGCTCATCACTGCTGCGCTTCCATTAACTAGAACAACTAATCAGATGTATAAAAAAAAAATAGGTGTGCGTGTCACCGGTGGTGAACTAGTTCCAAATTAATGATCGTATCACCGTATGCCGACTCCTTTTATTAACTAGAGCATCTACTCTTAGGTACTCTATTCATCCTACCTTACCTGCACCCTTGATGTGTCGCGTACTCCAGCAACAATGCTCCTTACGGACCAGCCCAACTTGATATGGCCGCTCTGACGCACTACATGCACTATTCACTCCGCCTACTTCATTCCTTCTCTGCTGCGTGGTTCCCCCAATGCTGTGCAGCCTCCTTCTCGATAACACATCTTGTGCCCACACCAGCTCCTGTTGCTTGCTCGCGTCAAGCGACCGCCACCAGTATGGCAACGGCTGCACTGTTTTTACGAGCCTCTTCCACGCGCTTGCTCCACTGTTTCTCTATGCTGGTATGCCACCAACTCAGTTTTCGGTTAGTCTTTTTAGATTACCTCGCCAGTCCTGTTCCCCGCTGTACTATCCCAGCATTCTCCACTTCAGCATGTCTTGCATATCTTCTTCACATTGTAAACATCTGCTCCCTCATCCAAATTGTAACTTGCACGCTGGTTCACGCAGAATTGTGCCTGTCCCCAACTTTGTAGTGGAAGTAAACATGTAAATCCTGTGTTGAACTTCTTTTAATAACTCTGCGTTGTGGCAGGGCAGCATCAAGAAAGCATCCTACACGTACCCAATGATCCTCGAACTGCTACCCCCGAACCTTCTGATCCCATTCCATCTTACCTCACAAGGTGGTGCTGCACATTCCAAACCCCACGCTGCAACACCACAGTTTCCAATGGTCAACATATTAGTTAATGGTTTATTTTTTACTGACATTCCTATTAGAAAGCAGCGCTAGTCTTCTTTCCCCAACTCAATCTCCTTTCTAACCCTGGAGTCCCTACACCACAGAATAACTAATAATGGTCAAATATGAGACCTAGTTCTCAATAACTAATTCATATGCAAATGACAACCTGATCCTCCTCTGTGAACCAGGAAAGTCTGTATCTAATCTATGAAAAGGGGAAAAATACTACACTGGTGTATGGAGAAACAAGCTCAATGGGGACAAAACAAAAGTGCCAACACTTACCAAACGGATGTAGAAAAATTCAAAACCGAATGGAACACCTCTCAAATCAAATATCTGTTGTCCATTTGTAAACACTACATCCGCTACGTATCACAACATGCAGTCTCAAACTGAGGAAGTTAAAGGGTGTTATGGGTCTCCCTTAAGCCCATTGTGGTGGGAAAGACTTGAAACCATCACAATGACGATCATCTCCTAAATTCCATACCCCCATTATTCTCTTCCCTATCTCATTGGCACAATCATTTTTCAAAGAACTTAACAAAATGCTTACAAAGTACCTATGGAAAGTTATACCCGCCTATACTATCGCTACATCAGCTACAAAAAACTAATAAGAAGGTGAAGCAAACGTTCTTAACTTTCATTTCCATTAGGACACCATCAAGATAGAAAACAAACCTTTGAATGGCAAAAAGATCCTATTGACTTTGACCTACCAGCCTGGGTTAAATGAAAGGCATCTTTAACTGATTGTATACCCTTAACAAACACTTTTCCTTCACTCATCACCTACCTCATTTTCTGTGTGCTACTGCAAATACCAAAATATATTTAATATATATGAAAAAATTGGAGTTTAACTAAAGAAGTATAGCGAAATGGCTGTATTTGGTACAACAAAGATTTGTAGACAATGCAACATCCATTTGGAACACCAGGGTCCAAATACCATTCATGACACAAGTCAAATCAAACAAACTCTATTCGGTTTCATATATGAATCCTAAAAGCACTATAATAAATTATCATATTCATCAAAAGAACATAAACAATACACTTAAACATCGATATCAAAATTAATAAAATACATTTATGATATAGAGTTAAATACAAATTTCCCTTCTGCCTTTAGTTCTCACAAAATCTAAAATATTACTGTATTTGTGTAACTAAAATATTGTCTAAAAAATTATTTTATTCTGTGCTCTCAAAATACAAAATTCTCCTGCTATTCTTTATCCATCTTTTTTCTTATTAAAGTTGCTTCTTTAATAAAACTTAAAGCAGAAAAACTAATGTCAACAGAATCCAGAGAGAAGAAACCCATAACCTTCCATATAAGAACCAAGGCGATGAACCCTCAGTAGGGGTAACAAAAATGTAGCTCTCACTGCTTTATACTGGGCACAAAACCGGACAAAGTGTTTTGTCGTGTTGTTACATCGGCACAATTAAAGATTGTTTGCCCAACCATATTGCTGCTGAAAGAATACCAAAAAGTAAACCAGAGACAGATGAAACTTGGTCAAATAAAATCTCTGTTGCAGTTTCATAAGGATGGGAAGATAACATTGAGGTTGGATAGTTAACTCACTTACTGTTCTATGACTCTACTAACTCTGCTGGTTAAATGCCTGCAAATGCTGTTAACTAGCCCTTGTGCCTAATGCTGTTTTAAAAAGACATTTTGCTTCTTGGGACATTTAAAGGATTGTAGAGTAAATCGGTTAACTTCAATTCCTGGAATGTACCTTTAAAAAAACTAAGCCAAGGAATAGAGTCTGCATCAAATAACAGAAGACAATCTGATATATTCGACCACGTCCGTTCTAATTCTGGAGCAAGTCAGATCTTAGCCCAGAACAACAAAGGGGCAAGGCTAAGTCTGTTCTCAGTGTGTCCTAAACCTAGTTCATAAAAGCAAAATTACGTTGATGAGCCTTTGGGAGCATCAAAAGCCTTCAAGTAAAATTATTCTCTACTACATGAATCTTAGAACAGTTACTATGGCCCCAAACCCCTTCCCCAGTAGAGGCGATCAAGAGACATTTAGCTTTATTCAAAGTTAGCATTTCTTTAACTGTTTTCTGTCCCAGATGGGCAGTGAAGCAAATAAGAGCCTCCACTGCTCTGGAAGTCTGAATGGCTCTTAACATTACTAAAGAATTACAGGAAAGCTGGGAGTTGAAAACAGTTCCCAGATAAGAAAAGCTTTGGACTTTTTAGACCACATTCCCTGTACCATGAATATTTTGGACTTGGTTATCTTGGGTCCACATACCATATTGTATGATTTATCCTGATTCACTTTTAAATCCAGAGACTCCATGAAACTTACAAAGGCATCAAGGGATTTCTGTAGACTGTTTGCTGCCCAAGCAATTAGGACCTTGTCATCCGCGTATAATAGTGTAGGGATTGAATCGCTATCGATTTTTTTAGAATAATCAAGATTTTTCTTCAGCAAGTGTTCCTCTAATCCATTCGTATGAATAAGAAAGGGGTCAAGAGACTACCTTGGCGAACCCCTTTCGTTGACCATATAGGATTTGTTTTCTCACCATTAGGGCCATAGTGTATCCTCGGTGATCCGAGTGTAACCTGCGTGATAGGCTAACCAAAGGTTCATCCACTCACATATCGCCCATCATATCCCACAATTTGCCCTGATTGACCGTATCAAATGTTCTGGATAAGTCCATGAAGGAGAGATGCGAAGAGCCCTTCATGGAAGTAGTATACTTGCTGACAATCGGGGACAAATTGAGGCATTGCTTTATGGTACCCATGCCTTGCCGAAAACAATACTGGACAATTGACAGCACAGGTTTGCGGATGCACATTCTTCTGTTCGGTCCAGGAGCACCCTTCCTAGGACCTCTATGGTAGAATCAATCGGTGAAATCGGTCTGTAGAGCCCAGGTCATTCTTATCCCCCTTTTTGAAGATTTTTGAAGATTGGTACCATTCTGGACTCGCTCCACGAGGCTAGAATGGGGCTAACAGTAGCAGCTCTGATCATATTTTTTTATCAGCAGGCCCAAAGACTAATATTATCCTTAAACAAATCTAAGGGTACCCCATCCAAACCAGGGGCTTTAAGGCGGATACCTAGGGTAACTGCGCACTCCACCTCTTTTACAGGAATAGTCGCTAAAAAGGGTCACTTGATCCGCTGTCTGAATCCCTTCAGTTTCCTGACTATCTAAAACACGTACATCATTTGAAGTGTTAAAAATACGTGTAAAATGTACCTCATGTGTCCATTAATATCCGGGAATCCATTTTTTGAGAGGAGACATCTGCAAACGCCAGGTGATTAACAACTTCCCAAAATCTCTTCATGTCCTTAAGAGACCCTGCTGCTATTAGGGCCGCCCACCCCTCTGTCCTCTGCTCCTTTTTCCTTTAATTAATTTTGACCATCTAATTCTTAAGACCCTTGACTAGCTTTTTGTCATGGGGAATTGCCTGTAAGGCACCTTTTTAGTTCTCAATGTTCTTTTTAGCAGGCACTATTGAACCAACATATTAATGGCTTCTCCTTGTTGCAATGACTTTAAACCGCGAGAGCAGATGAAAAAGCTATACTCTAGCTTGGAAATCCTGAGCGATAACTGCTGGGGCACTCTTGACATAGGCAGCTATTAATGAAATCAAGGTTCTCACAAATTGTTTTCTCCTCAATAAATGGTGTACTGACATGATCCCATTTTAACCTGATGCCTTGATTTGCATTATATCTAATGAGACCTTCAGGGCTTTGTCCTAGTTTTACTTTAAAGGATGCTATTAAAGGATTAGGATCACTAGTACAGCGGTGTAAACTTTATACTCCTCCACTAAAATAACAAAACTATTAGATATTAGCATAAAAATTAAAAACACTAGGATTCCCCCCCCCCCCCCAAAATAAAGGTAGGGCACTGTCCAAAAGGAGCACTAACACAATCCTTTAGGAAAGACAAATCATTTGAAGTTAGTTCCATTTAACACGTCCCATAAGAGGAGTGAGTAAAATGTGAGAATGGGTAACCCTCCTTATTTTCCATCCCACATACTCGCGAGCAACTAAATTTACAAATTGTACAATTAAAATCCCCAAACCTCATAATACGTAATGGGTATCTCTTAGCATTTACTCTACATATTTCCTCCTGTAGTTTGACAGCCACCTGTGAATTGCGCTGATCCAAGATATTATAATACAATTTTTATAATTAATAAGTCTACCGTACCTGAACTAGATAATAGAAAAAGTTGATACCAGAGAGAGGAACATACCATTTTGATTTTCACTGATGCATATTTTACGGATATAAGCATTACCAACCCACCGCCACCCTTTCAGATCTAGAGGGGATTGCTGGTGTACAAAGAGCGAAACCTATTTATATGGAAATCCACCACCGACCAGGTCTCCTGCAAATAAATCTGATCAAAACGCGAGGCAGATGCCACACAATCGTCATTTCTCAATTTAGTGTCTACCCCCACTATATTCCAGGATAGTACTGAGAGGTCCGAATCTGATGTATAGAGCTTCACAAAATCCATGTCCCTTTGGCCCGGCCTGCTTATGACCTAGGTTCATACCAAAGTTGCCATTTCATCGTTGTCCACATCCTGGTTCACTGTTTGATGGTTAACAATGGAGGGCTTAACTCCCCTTAACCCGCCATTGATATTTTCTATAGGGGATATAGTCTGGCATCAGTCATTATCCACTGACCCTGTTAACGCTTAAAATCTGTTTGTAAGAGCAAAAGTTGCCAACTGAGTCCTTTCCTGTCAAAAATCTTGAAGAGCCACTCTGCCTTATTCTGAAAATTTGGTCAGGAGGGGGAAGGATAAAAGTACCCAAGTGGACACGCCTTAATGTTTCCTAGATAGGGGCCCGCGTTAATCAGGTGTGTAAGCAAAATTCATACACACTCTGGGTCTCTAAAGTTTAGAACTACACAGTCACACGCCACTGATTTAAAATTAGGGCTAACCCACTGGACTCTGTCTCTTCCCCCCCCCCCCCCCCCCACAAGGATTTCCTCACAAACATGTCGAGGAGGATTAGCATTTCTATTGCACCAATATGCTGCTTTATTAATGAGGCTTTGATAATCCTCACTCACCCTCTTTAATAACAGTGGTGGGGACTAAAGTGTGAATCAAGGTATATGGGGTGCTATAAGGCGGTAAATGTAGGTGATCAAAGGCATCTTTCGAGTAAGAGGTAGCTCTATTAATCTGTGAATGAGTAAGAAATCTACTGACTCCTGATCGATTATTAACATGGGGAGAGGAACTTGGGAAGGATCTTGAGAGGGTACTGAAGAATCTGTAGCTTCACCGCCTCCTTCACTTTGATTAGCCTGCATCGTTACGATGCCAGGAGTAGCTAGCTGAGCAAAGTCTGTGATTATATTTAATAACAAACAAGTTTTATTTCCTTGATTATTAACAGCTACTCTGTGCTGACCCCTCCAGCGATAAACCACCCTTCTTTAATACCCTCTACATTTTGTAACTGCTGCTTCATCTGTCCCAAACCGGTCATAATAGCTTGTAATGCGTCAGTCATGAATTGTACAATGTGATCATACAACTCCTCAGGAATTTATTTTGCCCCTTCCTGATCAACCCTGGTAACCCCCACTAGGCCAGTGCTTTGCTGTCCCTTCGTGACTATACTCTGTTTATGAGATCATCCCTTCCTCCATTCACTTTTGTTTTCCCCACTTTAATGTTTTTTACTTGCCTACCCTCTGAACAAGGGACAGAAGGCTAGTGGCTGGATTGTTTACTGAGTTATTAATTACCACCTTAGGTAAAAGCAGAACTATTGGCACCGTCTCCCATTGACCCTCTTCAACTTCAGCCACCATGTCCTTAATAAAGCCTGTGTGGGGAGGGAGAGGGGGATGATAAAGACCATCTTCTCTTGGCTAGTTCAATTTCCTTACCAATAACCCCAACCACACGGTGCAAGAAACCATCAAGGGTGGTACTGGTGGGAACTGCTGCAGATGTGTTTTTCTGCTTACCCATCATTAAATAAATAACATTAAATAAATAACTAGTTATTTTAGGCGGGGCAATGCGGAACAAACCAACAGCTTAAATGATAAACATAAGAGGCGTAAGGAATCCCACACATTGATAGAACATGTATTTTTTGCTCCTCTCAAATGTACAGTACATTCTAGTGGAGCAAAAGTGTTGGAACCAAGAGAGTAGGCCCAGCCACACAATGGCGCGGACAAGCGCTTGTGGGAGCGCTGAGCAGAATTTATTTGCGCGCCTCCTGGTGCGATCTCGGCGCTAGGCGGAGTGCCCTTGAAGCAGGTTTGATCTTTAGTACCTGGTACCGGTACTGGGATTGGTGTGGCGCCTTTGCCAACACTCCACTAGGCCTTCAAGGCGTGGCCCTCTGCTGTGCGGATTTTGCTGACTGAAGTAGTATGCGCCTCAGAAGTCACATAGCTGTATCACCTCGCCTGTCTCATGGCTCCTGCCACAGGTCAGGTCTGTTGCGACCGCTGGGTCCCGTCTACCAAACTTGGCCAGAGGGAGGGGGCTCCAGCAGCACTTGTTCTCCCAGAACCCCAGCTGCACCCCACAGCCTCCCTCAGCAGCATGCATCGCCCAGGCACCAGGGGAGTCCCGCAGCCGGCACCTGCTGCTCCCCAGTTTTGCGCTCTCCTGTCACACATCCAGACTGGCCAGCCCTACCATCGCATTTGTGGTACCCAGAGTCCTTGTCTCATATTCATTGGGCCCATGCTGACTTTATCAACGACAAGAAGCCGCTCATGCCTCTCTCCTGTCCACAGTCGCACAGGGGGTCCAACAAACCGCAGTCTGTCCCGGGGAATAGCAGGTTCATGACACAAGTCCAGCTGTATCAAACAAACTGCCTAAATAAAGTATTAACAAAAATTAAACTCTTAACTATATCAGAGTTACAAAAACAACCTTTCAGTTACTGACCCTGATCACCCAGAAAGCAATGACCCAACAAAAATTCATAACCGTCAACGGGTATCTCACACAATTCAACCAATTGACACCACTGACCCAATCTAAACCTTCAACAATTTACTGGCCTAACCAGAATGATTAACTTGGCAATTAAAATATGAGCTGAAAAACTTCACCTCTCATTGCATGAACAAACGCACATAACAATCAGAGTGCTAACTAATGTTCAAGTTCACCCTCTTTACACAGGACATATGCACGATTCTCCATAGTACAGGGGTCCCAAAAAAGTTGGAGGTAGCCCGAACATTGAACCACACTGAAACCCATTTTATCCCGTCTCCAACTACAAAATGATTTGACTTGTAGTACTCCCAACGTTCCAGCCCATGTCATCAAAAAATATAACATCTCTTTACCAAATATACTCCTTTCACCACTGGGAAACACAAAAAGTATGCTAAAGCACCAAGTCATCCTTGTATTTCTCACACTCCAGAATCTATGGAAACATCCTGAATCTCCAACATCAACCAGTGGTGAAACTCTGCCACAGTCTGGCTCGAACACCCCAACTTCCTCGTGCTGACCCTTGTAGAAGCAACACCTGGCTAATATTGTCATGATACTCCGTCAGAAAATCATCAACCTGTTTCCATGTAAGAATTCTTCAGTCAAAATTGTATCGAACCACTGTGAAGACGTGTAGCAGTCTGTCCATAATAACACACACATCACCCTTTCTCCCCCACAATCTCGCCTTCTCTGTACCGTATCTTCTGCCACGTCTATTACTGCCAAGGCATAGATTTTGTCAAGCTTGTGCTCTCTAGTCCTTAAAATCTGCTCGACCTAACTGTAATGGACTTGACCCATAAACTGGTTTCATATTGTGTGATCCTTGGCAAATATTTTATGTTGGTGTCTTTTTCTCCATTATCAAATAAGAGCACCTTTGAATATGCGAATTCCGCATGTCTGCTGTACAAAAAGTATGTTGTTTGATTTAATAGACTAAACTTCTGCTCCATGTATAATACAAATCTAGGCTGCACATGACCCCTCAATTTCCTCTTGGTTCATCAATAGCATTGTCATCAGGGCGGGGGAGGAATGTTCCTAAGTTGGTTTGAAAACTCACTTCTAATAGTGCACTAACACATTGTGCTTTAGTAGTAGATCTGTCATTTACAGACCGCACATCTCCATTGAAATGACCATACACTTTACCACGGACATGCAGTTTAGTGATCAAACTATATAGCGTCCAAACAATAATAGGAAATTGAGTTCCAGAAAATATTTATCATTTTCACATCACAATATAAAGTGTTCTGATTTGTTTCAATCCTATTAAAATGTTTCTATCACACATTAGAATTTTAAAAAGTGGTTTCACAACTACTGAAATATATATTTTTAAATATTTGTAGAGTTCATTTACAATCTATTTAAATGTATTAGGTGTTCGCCAAAGGATGTCCTTTTTTCTATCTGACCTGATTGCCCACTGCGCTCTCAAAGACACTAACTTCATAATCCTGGGTGATCTCAATTTACGCTGTAACGAAGCCAACTACACACTAATTCAATCTCTCAACAATCTCCTTTGTGATAATCACCTTTCCCAACACTACTCTGAAGAAACCCACAACAAAGGAGCGACCCTGGATGCCGTCATTGCCCATCAAGACGTAATCACGATCGACAACATCCTCCCAGTGGACTAGTCGGATCATCACATGATTCTATTCCACATCAACCAAAGAGTCCTCTCCCTGCCTCCTGCTCAAGATCCCCCCAAATGGTCAAGAAATCTAAACCAGATCCCCCTGGACATCATGGAGGAGAGACTCAAGCTGCTCCTACCCAATGACAAAAATCTCTCCACAAACGACCTCGCCTCGCTCTACAACACGAATTTGGGATCCCTTCTTGACCAACTAGCACCCTTGAAACTTAAAAAAAACGAGCCATCCCATCCAGATCCTGGTTCGATTCTGACACTAATGAATAAAGGAGACAACTAAGAGCCGCAGAAAGACGCTGGAGGAGCTTGCCCACTACCAGCCATCGCGACAAACTCAGAACTATCCGGAAGAAATGCAATAATCACATCAAGAACAAAAAAATCTATGTTCTTCTGCTCTGCTCTGCTCTGGAGAGCGCAAAAAACAGACCTAAGGAACTCTTCAGTATCATTAGACAGCAAACCTCCAAACCAGATACTTCCCTGGAGCAGGCCTCCAAAGAACGAATGCGACAACTTTGACAACTTCTTTGACAAGATCTCCAAGATCGAGCACTCTCTGGTCACCAACTGCTCCCCCCCCCACACAGCAGACATAGTGGGGTGCTTGGTAGCGCCACACCCTCCCACTATTAAACCCTGGTCACTCTTTCAGCCCATTCTAGAAGAAGAGATAGTCAAACTTATCGCCACCTCTAAACCTTCATCTCACACCCTTGACCCCCTTCCTGCTCAATTCACCAAAAAACTGAAACTCACCCTTGCCCCACTGTGGTGCAGGATTATCAACAGCTCCCTAAAAACTGGAGTAGTTCCAGACTGTTTGAAAGTGGGACAAGTCACCCCACTACTTTAAAAAAAAAAAAAAAACCTGGCCTGGACAGAAATGACTTAAACAACTTCAGACCCGTCTCTAACCTTCCTCTTCTCTCCAAAATCCTAGAAAGATGTGTTCTCCACCAACTAACTTGGCACTTGGACAATACCAGCCTACTCGACTCACATCAATCGGGATTCAGGAAAGGGTGCAGCACAGAAACTGCAAACCTCAATGTAATTGATGACTTACACAAATCACTGGACTCAGACCATTGCTGCCGCCTCATTCTCCTAGAACTATCGGCGGCATTTGACACGGTCGATCACATTCTTCTCCTCAAAGCTCTGGAGGAAAGGGCCGGACTTGACGACGCGGTCCTCAACTGTTTTTCCTCAGTCTTGCACAACCGCTCCCAAAAAATCAGAAGCTTTGAATACGACCTCCACCCAGTCAAAAGGGGAGTACCCCAAGGCTCAGTGCTCTCCCCCCAACTCTTCAACATCTACATGGAACCCCTCACCACCCTACTCAGAAAAGCTAACATGCACTTTCACCTCTACGCTGATGATACACAACTCTACCTGGAAATCTCCTCTTCTAAAGACATCCATAGACTAAATGAAACACTAAAGGATGTCCAACGTTGGCTGTCAAGCAAACATTTAAAGCCTAACCCAGACAAAACTGAACTACTGCTTATCTCGAACAAAGAGAACCCACAAATGATCGAATGGCTAAAAGATATTGATGCACTCAATGGGAACCTCTCCTTGGCTGACTTCGTCAAATCATTAGGCAGCACCCTAGACTCTAAACTTGACTTGACCAAACACATCAAGATCTCGGCAAAGAGTGCCTTCCTTAACTTGAAACTACTGAACAAAATTAAACCTTTCATTCCATCCAAAGATCTCAAACAAGCCACCCAATCATTGGTGTTGTCACGACTGGACTATAGAAATGCAATCCTCACGGGAATAGCCAAAACTCACCTTGCTCCTCTGAAAACAACCCTCAACGTGACCGCCAGAATGGTCACTGGAATAAAGAAATTTGATCACATTTCTCCATCACTAAAGGAACTCAAGTGGCTATATTAGAAATGCGGGCGAACTTTAGAACAGCCTGCCTCACCCACAAAGCCCTTCACACAGGCAAACCTGAATATCTGGCATCCAAACTCAGAAAAGCGGGTCAGAACAGGACTCAAAGAAGCTCGAACACCCTACTTCTTATCCCACTAAAAGCACGAAAACAAAAAACCGTGGTCAGGTTCTTTGCCGGAAATGCTCCCAAAATATGTAACTCTATCCCCCCCCCCCCCACATCAGAACTATTCCTTCCTTCCCGAAATTCAAAAGCCAGTACAAAATCCTCTTCCTCGACCGCTCCCTATCGAACAAATAGGAACTGCTCGGAGTGTTTAAAACGCCACTGCTCTCCTCTACAATGCGGTTTGTCAAGACCTGTTTTTGGAACTCGTCCGCACCCTCTCTACTACGACTCGTATCCTGAATGTCTTAATGACTGTATTATATTTGCTTTCTTTTGCACTGCTTTCTACTTGTTGTGAAGCGCTCCGATACCTTCCGTTCAGGCTAGCGCTATATGACACTTCTTAAATAAAAAATAAATAAAGTTAGAGTATTTTGTAAATGCAAGCTCAAGGATAAAACGAGGAACAATTTTTAAGACCTAAACTGACATTTGACCTCTGTCTTTGAACACACAGCAAATGTAACAAGATTTAAAGGCATCTTCATTGGTCTTTCACTATCTGAATTAAGAGTACCTGTTCTTAGTCCGCTAGAGTCCCTTACCAGATTGGGCTAGTAGTTTCTAAAAATAGCTCGCCCTGATAAGATCTGACTCGCCATAGCGAGTGGGCTGTTGAGGCCTGCTCTCAGCTTGATATTTTACATATTGTTAATACGCCCTGATAAAAAAAAAAGTTTCCCTTACCACATTTTTCAGTGGCACATATACTAAAGAGTATATCCATGAGGACGTTGTGCCATCAGTGGCACAGATACTAAAGAGTAAAGGCAGGAGGACGTTCCACTGTCAGTGACACAGGTAAAAAAGGCTATAGGCACAGTGATGTTCCTCTATTAGTGGCACAGATACTAAAGAATATAGGCACAAGGACGTTCTGCTATCAAATGTAAAAGCCTTAAAGTAAAATTCCCTACAAGAAGATATCTAACAGATAAAAAACGTATTTTGGTTTAGGAAATTCATCAAGACTGCTTTTTTTCGACTTGTCAAGATGATACAGAACACTTATCGATGCTCTAATGCTTTAACTGCTGCCCTGCCAGAATCTCCTACGATGTAATACTGCTGTCTCTTGCTGCTCCACTGCTGGTTCAGGTCTCTTCCCAGGGGATGGCTTTTTGCTTGGCAGATACGTGTGCCTGTGCATATTACTAGCTCATTAATATGTAGCAACGAAAAAAACCTACACCTCACGGATGTTTGTGCTTGAGTAAACTAAAACCATGTAGTCCACTGGCTGTCTTGTCAGGAACAGTATTTGTGTTCAGGTGTACTTGAGATGTAGTTGAGGGAGGTGACTAATATTAAGAATTTGAGTCTGGGAGTTTCCTGTGCTGTGAAACCGAGGGGGCGCAGACCGCTAAATAAGCCTTCTTGACAGGGTGCTTGCTTCCCTGAAAGTAATGTACATGTGCCCAACTAGTTAATATGCAGGTGTAAAGGGTGCTTGGAAGCCAGTGTTGGCTTTAATTCATTGATTCACTTGAAGTCTCCTGATAACACAGATTCATTCTTTTTCAGATGTATTGTAAGGGAGCTACCAGCTAAACTGTGAAGTGTATGCTTTTAAAAGATAGTTCTAAGAAAGAATTGCACTAGGTCCAGTCTGGGTATTACTAAAATATATATTTTGGAAGCACATTTTATCCTAAACCTTTTTGCGTGTTTTGTAGCAGCCTATCCTATACTGTGTGGAATGGAATTTTAAAATAAGGACTTGCATGTTCACAGTGCTTTCTGCCGCAAACTGGGACCTTGTAGCACTAAACACACACAAGTCAATATTCTCCACTGCACCAACCGGGATTAATTTCTGTGGCTCTGGTGCAGTGTTTTAACTATTCAGGGTTTCATAATGTATGACAGTCCATTTCCTACTGATAAGCTGTGGTTATTTTATATGTAGTTACCTGAAGCTGAAAGAACGAAAAAGTTATAGAATGTTTTGTTTTTCAGCCATGCCTTTGCCCCCGCCCCGACTCTCACTCGCGCTGACCCCATTGCGCGCAGCATCACAGTTGCTATGCAGGTTTTTTTTTAGGTCTTGCCTAGCAACGCAGCGGATGCGCTGCTCGCTTTGGTGCGACCTATTGTTGTCGGTCTCTTGTGTGTGTGTGTGTGTGTGTGTGTTTTCCAAGATTCATGCATGACTCTCCGGGCCAGGTTTACTTTATTAGCGCATGCGCAATAGCGGGCAGCGCTATCGGCTGTGCTGATGATCACTCTTAACATTCAAAAAGGAGTTTTGCGCCAAAAGTTAATGAACGTGGGCGTAAAAGGCAGATTTTGCAAAACCGTAGGTATCCACACAGTCAGATCAGTGTCACGAGAAGTAGCACGTCGTGGCTCTGTGTGATAGCCGAGAAGCAAATGAATACATGCAAACAGTAGACAGGCATGGGTTGGGAGGGAACTGATATTCCTGCTCTTAATTCGAGAATTTCAATGAGTGGCGCAGTGCTCGCCTACACCAAACAAAAGTGTCTCTGAGCCTTAACAAACCTACAGGGCAGAAAGTGAGTTCAGCTGTGTTTACTCGCTGTCATCCAGCAGACCTGGAATTTCGCCTGAGAGCCAGAGTGTGTCCTCATCTGCAGCACAGAGATCGCGTGTAAATCGCACCAGTGCGCCACTCTGGCTGACACAGGCGCCGTAAGGAAAACCACACATGCCACCTCAAGTGCCAATCAGACACCATCATGGTCATATATAACGGGTGGCGCCTTGCCAGAAAAAAATTAGGGAAGTCGCCATCCCCGGATCCACTAAACACGTGATCACTGCCGGATCACCATTGCATTTATTAACACCACATGACTGATCTGAATGAGACCACGTGGTATTTGGCCCGCAGCACCAAAAAGTAAACACCTCTGTGTTGACTGGTGTTGTGGTACATTTGTAACTTAAATATTTTATTAAAAAGGTGTGCTGCAGTGTATTTCAGACAGCAGGCAGCACAGAAGGCACTCAAGCCGCGTGGCGCTGCCTGCTTGAATGTAGCTCTTTGTCCAGCGCTCCTCGCATGGGTTGTTACAAATTCATCACAATGCATTTTTAGGCGGTGATGCGGACATCACACATATATTGCGTTAGTCTGACGCCTGATGCATGGTACTTGGCAGGGCTGCGGACCAAACCCCTGCAAATGGAAGCCTTTTGGAGCCACAAGCGCACCACGTGGAAAAGGGCCAATTGTTCCGTCGAACTTTGGTGGTGCCAGCTCCTTTCTAATCCTGGCACCTTCTTCTCGTGGCTTCCAGACCCACCACACCACATGGGAAGATACTGCACTTGTCTTGCTTAAGTAACCTTGGCTGAATGTAAGAGAGCCGTCTTTGTGTTTGAGGGCAGGACCGGACTAGTACAGAAAATCGGCCCAGGCACCAAATTAAAATTGGCCCCTACTTGCTAATCCGATACGTAAAGAAGTGCACCCCCATCTCCAAATCGGTGCAGTTTTGAACTTGTAAACACACGCTGGATACGGGTTTTGCAAGGCATGCATGCATGAGAGGCTGCATGCATGTGTGATTGCTACAGGCAATGTTAATGGCAGTTTCAGAGAATTACGTTCCAGACCAGACAATAAAACCAGCCCACAAAGGGCCGAAATCCTAGCCCATACACTAATCTGTCAGACTAGCCCATCGGGCACTGCCTGACTGTCTTATAGGCCATCCGACTCCCTCCGAGGTCGGGTGACCAGCATTTTAAAGCCAAAAACAGGGACCTTTCACGAAAATAGAAGGACTACAGTTTTATTTCAAGCGAGCATACAGAATAACAGCGCTCCTCAGCAGAGCATTACAGAACAAGCAGCTAGAACATAGATAAAATGCAATACTTAAACCCAGAAGCTTGCTTGTTAATTAAATTGCTTTCTTGAAACAACTGCTAACTATCCCTGCTTTGTAAAACCTAATAAAACACCTCCCACAGTTTTCAGTCGCCCCTCTCTAAAAACTGGGACAGGAGCTAAATTTCCTGAAATCTGCCCGGACAGCAGGTGAAAAACAGGGACCGTCCGGGCAAATCTGGACGCCTGGTGACCCTACTCCGAGGGTTCAAGACTCCGTTATGGCAGTGCTCTCTGCTTGGGTTCACTCAAGAAACTGCTTGCCAGGCTTTGCATCATCAGTGGCTACAGCAACCCGCCTAGTTTCAGACCTATAGAGGCATGATTCACATGCGTAAATTCCTAAATTGGTTCTTTTGTCATACAGAGAACATTTCAAGGTACAGTGTGTGACATGCCAAGCTGTTTCAGTTCTTTACTGAGGGGAAAATAAAGCCTCAAGAACCCATCAGAGCGCTTCCTTCGAAGCATCAACGCCTACAAATAGTCCCCTATGCCCTGTGTAAAAGAGTGGGTGGTAAAACGTTCCTCTTTACGTCGTCCTAACGTAGGGGAAGCCCCCCTCTCCTGATGTAGCTACAGAGAAGCATGAAGTAGTCACTTAACAATAACTGAAAAAGAATGGGGGATAACAATAACTGAAAAAGAATGGGGGATAACCTTTGGCTATCGAAATGTTCTGGTAATGTAGTTTTATTTATGGGCAGAGTTAAGTATGTTTGAGATGTACAGAGGACTGCCTACAATAGGATAACCAGCATTTGCAATGCAATAGGTCTCGCATTTACAAGAGTTTGAGCTATTGCCATTGCAAATGACAATGCCTTTTATTTATGTTTTGAAAACCTGCAAGCGGTGCGTAAACACGCACTTTGTACTTGCAGTCCTTGCTTATGAGAAGCAAGGCTGGCAGTAAAAGAGGCGCGGTAACTGCCAGCCTGCTTCTCATAAGCAATAACTAGAAGTTCAAAGTGTGTGCTTACACACGGCTTGCAGGTTTGCAAAACACATTAATAAAAGGCATTGTCACTTACAATGCCAATAGCTCAATCTCTAAATGCGAGACTTTTTGCATTGCAAATGCTTGTTTTTTTTAATGCATTTCGACCACTGGTTTGAACTCCTCATTAGTCCAGTGTGGATTTTGTGTTTCCGAAATTGGGAATGCAGAAAGGGGGGTGGGGGTAAATAGAAACTGTGCTCGAGCTCCCGGCGCGAGCTGGCCCAGGAATGCTAATTGGGCCTTGGAAGTAGAGCACCGGCTGGTTTTCTCATGGCCCGTGCCAGCTGGAACTCCGCCCGATGGTGCAGTCTGTAATCCTACCTGCTCCGACAGGCAACGCTGCAGACTTTCACCGAAGCTTCTTGTCCTTAAGTGCCATGAGGATGGGCTCGTGTGCTTCATTCGGAGACCTGAGCGTTGGATTATTTTAAATCCATGTTTGAGGTGTTTTTTGAAGCGGGGCTTGTCCCATGTGTTTGATCAGCAGGCTGCGGCTGATTGCCCCCAAGTGCGCTCTCGCGATGCTCGACTATTAAGCTATAAAAGTGCGCACTGCCCTGTGGTAATTTCGGCACCCCTGCTTCTGTGAGGCGGTATCAGATGGTGAAGAGCTGATGGCTTGTACGACCGGCCCCGGCCCGGGAGCGGATGTTGGCGATAGTGAAGCCTTTCAAGGCACGGAAGAGATCGCATTCCTCCAGACCTTGGTTCCCAGAAACAGAGCACACATTGTTCAAAAGCTCTTCCTGCCTTCTTGGCAACAGGCGTTGACATTTGTGGTTAAAAACATCGAACACCCCTTTGTCCTTCTTAAACACAGGTTTTGAGGCACTGCCAGCCCGTGAAAGAAGCTTCGATCGCGTTACGTGGACCGAAAAAACAAGCTTTGGCAAAGCCAATAGGTCTCGCTCGTGCAGGAGCTAAAGAGTGATGTGGAGTGTTGCTGCGTAAATTGCAGTGGCAAAGGGTGCAATGGCATGGAGCGGAGTGGTGCAAGGTGGAGTAGATCGTTTCAGAGTGAAGTGGTGCAGGGTAAAGTGGCGTATAGAGTGGTGTGGAGTAGAGTAGATTAGAGTGGCGTAGCGTGTATTGGCCCTGAGCCCTACAGTTATTACAATTTATATGGCCCCCTGCCTCCTCTCTGCCTCCCCCCGGCCTCACTGGTGGAGTCCTTCGGTGTCCAGATAGTATCATATGCTGATGACATACAGTGGCTTTACTTTGTTTAGTAACTTTCCATAAGCTTTTAGCATGTTAAGAGCCACCTGTCAACTGTTTTCCAGTGAACGCGGGTTAGAAATTTACAGTGCAACGCTAGCAAAACGGTAATTCTGCTATTCGGCTCTCCACCCCTTATTTGAAAAAGGAATTGCTGGCCTAGCTACATTCCGCACCCTCCAGCCCCTGCTACAATAGTCCGAAACATAGGGGTTACATTTGATGCTCTCTTTTGGCCCATGGGTTGTGGCCTTGGTGGGCTCCTGTTTTGTACTAAAGGCAATGAGGACATTTCTGTACTTGCTCCCTGTGCAGGCCCAGAAACTGTTATACATGCCCATATTACCTAGTGTCTTGCTTATGCCAATACCCTCAACATGGGTATGCCTGACTACTTGCTGTGGAGGCTTCAGCTGGTCCAAAACGCAGCCATGTGAATAATACTAAATGCCCCTTGGCAGGTGCACAGCTGCCTTATCTATAGAAGCTTCACTGATTTCCCATCAAAGAGAATTTGTTTTTACGGTCTTATGCTGGTCCATGAAGACTTCTATCATTTGGGTCTGAGGTACCTATCTGCTAGGCTCACCCCTCATTAGCCTGCAAGGTCCCTCTGCGGTTGCAGTGTTTGGCTTCTGTACCTTGATTTAGAAAAAATATATGGGGCGATGTGTCTTTCTCCTATCTTGATGCTTGGCTTTTAATGCCCTTTTGGATTTGCGAGCAATGAGGGATGAACTCTGCTTCGGGCGTAATCTTAAAACATGGATATTCCAATTGGTCTTTAAATAATTTGGTTTTGCTTCAGTGGTCTATTGTTTTGCAAGTGCTGGGACACTGAGTAGCTGTGCGCTTTATAAATCCTGGTTGAGTGCAGTGGGGCAGAGTAGTTCGCATAAGTTTCATTGGCACAGAGTGAATTGGTTTTGAGTTAAGAGGTTTAGAGTACTTTGGTTGGAGTGCTGTGGTTGAGAGTAGAGGGCGTAGAGCGCAAGAGTGCATTGACATAGTGTTGCAGAGCAGAATAGAGTCGTGAACTGTGCATCTGCTTGGAGTGCAGTGACGTAGAGTAGAATAGTGCAAAATGTAATAGCATGGCATAGAGTGCAGTGGTGCAGAGCAGATTAGAGTGGATTGGCGCAGAGTGGAGCGGTGCAGGGTAGAGTGGCGTAGAGTGTACTGGTATAGTGCTTTGGCGTAGTGTCTTGGAGTTCAGTGGCAGAGTGCAGTGTTGCAAAGTAGGCTGTTGTAGAATGCACTGGTGTAGAGTGGTGCAAAATAGTGTCTTAGAGTAGTGGCATACAGTACAGTGGTACATAGTGGCGTGAAGTGCAGTTGTGCAGAATAGATTGGCATTGTGTGCAGTGACAGAGTGCAAGATTTTAGGGTACAGTGTAGAGTGCATTGGCAACAAGTGCAGTGGTTAGAGTGAAGTGGAAGGGAATGCTACACATAAGAATAAAGTGGCGAGGAGTGGAGTGGTGCAGCATAGATTGCAGTGGTGTGGATGGCGCAGAGTAGATTGGTTCAGAGTGGAATGTTGCAAGGTATAGGCGAGTGATGTGGTGGCATAGAGTCCAGTGATGCAGAGTTGAGTATGCTAGTGGGTTCTGTACTATGCCCTCAATGCCACTCTGGAGAAGAGTGGAGTGGCGTAAATTGCAGTATTGTTGCATTAAGTACAATGGGGCCTAATAGAGTCTGGTGCATTGTTATTAGAGTAAAGTGATGTAGAATAGGGCGGTGTTGAGTGAAGTATCTTGTGCTCAAATGTGGTAGTAGCCTCAGTCAGAGCATCATGAAGAAATCTTTCTAGACCCTCATTCGGTGTGTAGAGAGACCCAATGACTAACATGTCCCCCAATTGTGAACTGATAAGACAGCAGTCTACCTCTGATTTCGTCCACTTTCTGTACTACCTTCCCTTAAAGTCCAGGAAACTGCCACCCCTGCCGTCTTAGTAGAGCCTGATGAGTAAAATTGCGTGGGGAACTTACGGAATTTTAGCCGGTGGCAGTCTTTCGAGAGCAGGTGCTTCTCCTGTAACACGCACATGTCTGCTCTGGTACTCTCTAGTTATGAGAGGATCGCCCTGCGCTTGATTGGATCATTGAGACCTCACACTTAACGTGAGGATCTCGAGGTTAGTGAGGGGCATCTAGAGGTCTAGGAGAAAGGAACACGCGTATGGACCCAGGACCGGGCCTGTGCTGCGGTCTAGCATGCAGGTGTGGAGTGGGCCCAATATGGTTTCACAAAGCCCATGTGTGCCGGGGAACAGTGGACGGGGGACCCCAATAACAAAAAAAATCATAAACTAGCATAGCAAACTTATAAATAGAGAGCGAGAGTTCAGGATACAGGTCGTCATCCAAGGACGATCGGTAGAAAATCATTACGGGGACCATAGTGTGGCCAAGATCTTTCCCCCGCCGCCAACCTCAGAACAAAGAGGAAAACACAGGCAGCACCTGATATTCTCACAAGGTGTGTCTTTGCTAGCTCCTCAGGGAGGGCTTCTAGGACTGCCTGCTGCCCTTTTGTGATCTCTGCCAGGTAGTTTTGGTCGGCGTCTGCATCCCTGCTGCCGCCATCTCGGTCGTGTGACACCCTTCCCCAGAGCTTCCGTCATCCTCCTCAGGAACGACCATGCCCAACAGATGACTTGCTCCAGAGAGGGAGCGCAGTTGGTGGATGTGATGTTTCCCCGCAGGTCGCGAGCCCCCTACTCACCCCACCACGAACATCACCCCATCTCTGCTCTCCCTTGCAGGACACAGTGAGGAAGTGCCGCCCTCTGCCTGACAGGCAAACCGAGTCCACCAAAACGACGTCCGTGACAACGGAACACCCACCTCCCTCTCTGGTTCGGGACCCAATCAGAGGCGAAGATGGACCGGAAGGACCTCCCCCTGACCCCGGAAGTCCCGCCTCCCTGATGACAGCAGGACACAGAAAAGACGGAAGACGAGAAGCAGCGGGCGTAGGAGTATCGTGGCAGGAGATTTCGACTGGCTTTGAGACGGAAGGAGAAGACTGGAGCGGAGAAGACGGGAGCGGAGAAGCCGAGGAGTGGTCGGAAGACTGGTGGAGTCCCACAGAGGTGGCTGAAGAGCGGCCGTAACTCAGAGGAGAGTTACGGCGGAGCGCGTGAGTACCAGCTTTCTTCCTTTAGCACGCTAGGTGCCTTGTGTATATAGTATGTCCCCCTCCCGTGTAAATACTCCCTCTTCATAGACACGTCCACTATAGTGATAATCCACATTGTATATAGAACACCGCACTGTACAAAACGCCCCCTCACCGAGCCATATCGAGCACCCTTCCTCTTTCCTCCGACTTTGTCGTCCCTCCCTCCCCCTTCCTCACGGTCAATTCTGCCTCTACACTCCGGGTTACGGTGATTGGTGTCTGGCCTCTAGCCCCAGTAGGACTAACTGCTCCTTTCTTGTCTCTTACTGCCCTCCGAGGTGCCTTCCCGGCTATCTACGGACAACTACACCCAAGACCCGGAACACCGCTGGAACACCGTTCTGTCCGGAGGCGACTGAAGAAGACGTCACAGCCCTTAAAGACCTGTACTTGTGTGCCTATTCCTGTACTAAAACCTTTTCGGTGTGCAATAAAAGAACTTTATTGCCCACTACATCCGGCCTCCTCACCTGATTTTCCAGTCCGCCGACAGCCCACGTTTACAGTGGAATTCGCCATCCAGACGGAAAATGAGCCGAAACGAATGACCCCAGGATTATGAGATGTTGCGCTGACGGAGGTGCGTAGTGATGGGTCGGAAGACTTTGCGTTTCTTCTGAGTAAGCGTGGTAAGGTCCTGATATAAGATCGGGTTTGATCCCGGAAGGTGATCAGGTGTATGGATCTGGCCTTGTGAAGAATCTCCTCCACCGTACGAAAGTCTTGTACGCAGACCAAGATATCCGCCAGTGGGGCTTTCTCGGATCGGGGTGGGCCCACTCTGTGTGCTCTGTCTATTTTAGGGTCTGTGTTGGGTGGGTTGCCAAGGATATGATTGAAGAGATATTTTGTGTAGCTAAAGATATCTCCAGATTCTTCATTGCTTCGCACCCCTCTGTCTGTGGGAACGGCTTTCTAGATCTTCGAGGTGAGCCTGCAGATCCACCTGTTGGTCATGGATGCGGATGACCTCCTGATGCAAGGCTGTCATTTCAGTGTCCCTATTGTCACCCTTATCGTCCAGTGTGGCGATGCACTCTCCTATTTCATCCATATCTCTTTGGATGACTTTTATTTTGGATGTGAGGTCTAGCTTGACTGTCTGCAGGTCCTCGCATAGTCGTGAAGAGTTATTCGAGGAAGGCCTGTGTCACTGGTTCCTCCCTCGTGCCGTCGGCCTACAAATTGGTGGACTCATCTGAAAGTGGGCATTCCATTATAGCTTTGTTCTGGGATTGTTCAAATAATTCCTTCAGCATCATATCCTTCTTACCCCAGTTAGAGGACATATTCTCGTTGTAGATGGTGTGGCGTGGGCGCAGCTGTGGCAGGAGCTGCACAATTCCCAGAAGTATACCCTGATGGGTGTCGGTGGGTGAGCGGCTCCTAGAATGGCCTCTGAGGAAGTCTGACGGGAGGCATTGAGACCCCTCTTATCTACTTATCTGGGGCTGCAGGTCTCAACCCTCCAGAGAAGCTTAGCATCCCAGCTCAGTCTGTGGTGTTCTCAGGTCATCATGCACCAGACTGGGGATCACCGCAGCGTAGCTCCTGTTGTGGCCGCGTTCCTAGAGCAGTGTGTCTCCGTGCCCTGTGGTGAGGCCTGATCCTGGGCAGTATCTGTGGGTAGCTGGTGAGGGGAGTGGCAGAATATCTCTGGGGTGTCAGGCCAGTGCCAGGAGTTGAGTGGGGAGCCGTATGACACACCCACAGGCCGCACCTAGACCTAGCCGGGCACTTCCGCAACCGCCTCTAGACCCACCCAGGAGTTGGCAGCGCAGCCTCATGGCACCCGGCTCATCTCCGGTGTTTACTGCACCAAGGATCGCTATCTCCTCATTCCAGTCGTTCCCCAGGGATTGCGCCGTGCTGGTGTACTATCCTGGCTCTCCTGGGCCTGTGGATAGCCGCTAGCCCGTGCTGTGAACGACGGGCGATGGGAGAGGCAATGAGAAGCGTCCTACCTCGCCGCCATCTTGGCCACCTTTTTCGTCTTTGTAAATAATTGGTTAATAGAAGTATAAAATATTAGTTCCATTTAAAGTAACCCGGCTGGACTTTGGCATTTTGTTTCAAGTCTGTATTTGGGCCTAATGCTCAGATCACAATCTATGAATAACCCTTGCCTTTTCGACCACAGGTACCACTGAAGAGGAGAAGAAATTGAGATAGTACTGGTTAACTATTTCAGTCTTGGTGTCCATTTCGGGCCAGTAGGTTCAACATGTAGTTGGAGCTTTTCCACTCGTATGTGCTACCGAAAACCAATATCATCTGTAGAAGGGAGGTCTAGGTTTCACTGCCTGTGTCGTGCATCTAATAATTACAAACTTTAATTGGCCCAAATCAAAAGTCCTTCCAGCAGTCCAGAACTACTGACTTCGTTCTTTGAATCTGCAGGTTGCTTGCATTCATATATTCATTCTTCAGCAACACAGGAAGTACCTCCGATCCAGCTCACTACGGGCGGGCCAGGCTGGCAACCGCAGCTGTTCAGCCAATTTCTCTCAAAGTAACTGTCATGCAGCAAGTGCCGTCTTGGATTGCGTTTCTATGCCATTTTCCTTGTGGTTGTTGGCTACAGATCCACTGTATCTTGTATGCAGGGTCACTGGTATCCCACAGCAACGGAGTCCATGATCATTTTCCGCTGCTGGCTATGTCTCGGTGTTGAGGCTGGGTGGGAGGAGCGTGTCTTCTGGAGCTAAGCGGGGACACAACTGCCTGGGTCCTTGTTGCAGCAGAGTCCCCTATACTACCCTTTCTTGTATCACTCTGGACCATTCTCCTTACACCGGCCTTGATTGTAGAGGTGGAAGTCCTCACCCTCCCAATGCTAAAGCTCAAGGTGCTTCCTCCGGAACAAAGGGATTGAGAAAGTTATTCCTTTTACTTCCTGGTAGGATGGAAGTCTTAGACCAGTACTCAGCCTTTGCCTCCTGAACCTGTTCTTTCTTCAGGGCAAGTTTGCTGCCTGTTCCACTGCAATTTCATCTGGTGGGACAAGGAGACCAGTGGCTGGTCAATTAGTCAGTGACCATCCTGATTCTTCCATCTTTTACCCTAGTACTACAGTGGTGGGAACGTGCTCTTAACTTTTCAGTAGGATGCCTTGTCTGCAACTTGTTGCCACAAGTGGGAGTGTGGTGCACATTAGATCCGATTACTCACTCCATATAAATGTGTTGCAGCGACAGATGCTCGTTCTAACATTGAAAGCATTCCCTCCAGTTGTGAAATGCCAGGTGGTGATGAGTCACACTGCCATCTTCCCCTAGTATTGAAGGAATCAAAAGAGGCACGTGCTTTCAGCGGGTCTGATGGCTGGCAGTAGCCCTTCTGAACACAGTACACACAATGAGGAAGGAGACACAAACTGTATTGTCGGGCTGTTAACAAATTTCATAATCTGGACAAACCTTCATAAAAAGACTGGTCGTCTTACAAAAAAAGGCATATAAAAAAGGCATATAAGGGACTAAACTAAACGACAATATACATTTTTATAAAAATCAACATGAAACCGTTGTTTGTCATGTCCAGTCTATCTTTCAGAACATACGTAAACTCCTAATGGACTATTCCTCGAAACTAGAAAAATAATATTTTCTACTCTTATAAGCCCTGTTTCTTCAAATAAAGCAATTAAATCATGCATCAGAATAGGCATTTAATTTAAGATCATGCTCAAAGGCATGTCTTTATTTGTTTCATGGATAAGCCGTCCACTTTATTTAACTAAAGAACTGTTAGTAATATAGTCTCCTACCTCATCGTAATTTGATTCTCTTGAATGAGAAATATTTATTTCTTAAAAGTTGGTCCAAAAGACAATATTTAATATAGACTTTAGTTAACCTAATTCTCATTGGAGTATTAATAAAATGAGGTAAGCTATAGCTTCCTTCTCAAATAATCATTCTAAATACCCACAGGAGCATCACTCACCAAGTTGTGTGCAAACCTTCAAAAAAAGGTTTCATAGGGGCGGTGTTGTCACTGCCTCCGAATACTTTGGTTGTATTTGAAACGGAATCGCATACCAATAAAACCAATCTGACGACAACGCAGTAAAATATCACACGTACATGTACTGAATGTACTTTTAGATCACAAAAAATAAAAGCGAGAAATGCTGACTTTACCAATGCTTATTTTGACTTGGAATCCGAATCAAGTGCATCACTTTCGACAAGTCCATGCAGTAAATCTGCATTTGAGTTTCTTTTTTTTTTCTTTGGATTTTAATTAGATCACGGGGTTCACGAGCGTCCGTGACATGCTCACAGAAACATGCAGGCACTTGTAGTTTGCAGCATTCTGTTCCTCGGGGTATATCATGCTTACTTAAGCTCTTCTTCGCATGAAACTGCAAACAGAACTGCAAAGTGCTTGGCTTGTTCGAGCAGAGGCTTCGTGCTGAAGATTCATCAGGGTAGACCCTGTTGTGAGGTCAGAATTTCTACATTTTCGAGTGATTGCATGTATTCCATCTCCCTGCAAAGCTGTGACTGAATTGAGAAGAATGGCCTTTAAGAAGATTTGTCGTCTTTTCCATTTTTTTTTTTTGGGCCTTGCACACTTTAAACATCACGACCAACCAATCTTAATTTTGCCTGTCTGATATACACAAGTGTTAAAGCCTTAAAGCCGTCTCCACGATTTAGTAAATAATTCGTCCTAGATCTTTCTTTACAAAAAATAAATGAAAATAAACAAAAGTGGATCCTCTTTCAAACCAATTCTATAGTTTTAAAAAAACTTTTTTTTACTCCCTGTTCTACTGCTGACTTGGCCCAACTATATGGATATTGGACTAATGCTCATGTCCAAAGTGAAATTTCAGCTGAAAATGTTCTAACACGTTACCTGTAAATAAGACCGTGTAGATTGTTTTTTTATTTTTGTATAAAAGTTTTGTATGTATGATTTTTTTTTTTTTTTGTAAATCTAAAAGAGTTAGATTTTTGACCTCGAATGAAACCGTTTCATCCAGGTTATTATTGCTTTCATACGTTTCCACTGTTGATATGATGACTAAAAACTGTCCAGTTCTCTGATCTAGTCCAAATCTCTGATAAAGACATGAAGGCTTGGTGGTTATTTATTTATTTCTGAACTTGTTAGGAGTCTCTTATGGTCCAATGCTCCAATTCAGGTGGCTGGGGAACACATCCCTTGATAGCTCTGTTGGAGGTGAACCTCGGAGTGGGATGGGGGCTGGACATGGCATAGCTGGTAGAAATGGGCTTCATGGTAACCAGAAGGGAAATTGGCTGCACTTGGCGAGTGCCGGCAGCCCCTCACTGCAAGGCTGGTTCAGAGCCATGGACTTTTGTGCTTCTTTCGAAGATGGAGTATACAAGGTGGGAGGAGCCCCCAAGAAACATGGTAAGATATGGGGCCCTTAGTTGGATGAGTTCCAACAAAAACAGCCTTAATAGGAAGGACTAACGCCTGACATGCATAGAAAATATCAAATTTGGATTTGGGATATTTGGCAAGGGTGCATTGTTTAAGGTGTTTTCTGATTTTGCCCTTTATTTTAAAATAAAACAAAAAGGTTAAAAAAAAGTCTTATGGTCGGCAGCATTAGATATCCTAGTTTTACTATTAATTCCTTGTAGCCTTGAACCAAATTGTTGATCACCTTTATTAGCAAATGGTGGTTTTACTCTGGGGTCAGACTAACGAACATCCAATAAGTAGTAGATTAATCTGCGCTGTCAAATCCGTGACTTCCTTCAATCCTGAGGTTGACCCCATTCCTTGACATCATTCAGCACCCCCTTGAATACAATTCTCCTCTTGATGGTTCCCAATAAGGTTTTAGAGCAGACAATAGTTCGGAGTCAGCTGTTCCAGTGAATACAGAAGACATCTGCTCCTTTCTGAATCCAGAAAAATCCGCAAAGCTCATTGTGCGAGACCTCACTGCTGCTTTAGGTACGGTCTTTCATGCTATCCTTCTCAGTCGCATGCCCAATATTGACATCTGTGCCTGTGCTCAATTGGTTTAAGTGCTTTGCTTCCTACAGAGCTCAAATTGTTAATCTGCCCGCCCCCCTTCCTCAGTATCCACCAGAAACATTTGTGGAGTCCCTCATTAATCCTCCTAGTCTGACCTTCTGATCCCTTTGGTTGACCTCATCAAAACTCACCACTTTAATATTGTCTCCTATGCTGATAATACCCAACTCGTCTCCTTTACTGAAAATATTCATGAGACCAGGGCCAAATTCTGAGCATTGAGGTCCCAAATTGCTGGCTGGTTGAAGGATAGTTGTCTTAAGCTCAATAGAGAAAAGACTGAGGTCATCCTATTTGGACCTTCCAGCTTGATCTGATTTGTGACTTGGTGGACCAATGAGCTAGAAAAGCTGCCCGTCCCTACTAGCTCTAACAAGAATCTGGATATCTTCTGGACCGCAATCTTCCAACGGTCTCCTCCTCGTGCTTTTTCACATTCTGAATTCTCCGTAAGGTGTTCTAGTGGCTCCCTCTCAGGAACCTCCTTTCATGCACCTCAGTGTCTTTTTTTCCATGCCTTGCACTGCTTACCCATTCGCAAACGCAGCACCTTAAAATTACAATGTCATACACCCACAATTCTGCATGGCACTGGCTCTGTCAATCTGAATAACATGGTCTCTATGAATAAGCCCTATAGAGTACTTAACTCTAACGCGGTTCATCGTGCTCATGTCCCACATATTTGTCGTATTAGAATTTATAGACTGTCATTTTCCCTTCTGGTGGCCCACAATTGGAATGTCCTTCTCCTCAGTCTTTGTCTGACTGAACATATTCTCACCTTTTAAACATAAGCTAAATATCTGGCTGATTGAATTACCTTCTTGTCCAACTTTCCAATGTTCTCTGTAGTTGTTTAGTGCACCTGAATGCACCTTGAGGGGTGAGTTGGTGCCACTCAAAAATCCATATACCATAACTTAACGTAACCTAACATAAAAGCATCCCATAATGCCGCTATATAGGATCTCCATAATTAATGTGAAAGTATTCAGTGTTTTTTGTCTTGGTGATTATTTGTAAAGCCTGTCTTTAAGGCTGTTGGTACAAACATTTCCAGATCTCCATATTTCTATTGGTGTTGCATAAGTAGATGTTCGAAATCACCAGGACATGATCAGCTATTGTCATCAGATCAACATCTCTCCTATCCATAGCTTGAAATAAAAAAAATAATATATATATATATATATTACCTACTGGCGGTAGCCAGTAGGTATATATAGTTAGGATTTTTTCTCTATGGGTTTTTTGAAAATTCTATGTCTAATAACTTTGGCGTTTGTGGACGGAATTGGCTGAAATTTTCAGGAAAATGGCACATTTTGTTTCTGAGCAGCCCCTGAAAATTTTGGGGGGGTTCGTCAAGGGGGGGCCGAGAAAAAAGGGGGGTCCCAAAACACGTTTTTCCCATGTTAATTTCCATAGGGCGGTTGGCCTCACTTTTAGCCCGAACGGCTGAATGGATTTGCACGAAACTTGGCAAAATTGTAGGGACTGGTAGCCCGATGTGCCTTTTGTAGGTCTCAATATATGTGCTGCAGTGGATTTTGAGAAATTAACGTTTAAAAAAAGATATATATCTGTAACAGCGGACTGGGCAGCGGCCCAGGACGCGGACTTTTCGCGCAACGGAGCTTTGTGAAGCGAAGCTGATTGGTTCTCCGGCGTCTGTCAACATTCCAAATAGTCCGTAGCGGCCGCCATCTTGTCTCTCGGTAGGATCGAGAGACAAGAGGAGGCGAAAGCGAAGGGGCAAATGACCATAAGGGGGAATAGTAGATCCTCGCTGACCCCCTAGGTTTGATGTGGAGGTTTTAAAAGGGCCCCGCGGGGCAAAAAAAAAAAATAATAATAATAATCGAACGGCTGAATGGATTTGCACGAAACTTGGTAAAATATTAGGGACTGGTAGCCCGATGTGCCTTTGCTAGGTCTCAATATATGTGCTCCAGTGGATTTTGAGAAATTAACGTTCAAAAAAAGATATATATCTGTAACAGCGCTCCGCTTCGCGTACTTTTCGCGTTACGGAGCTTTGCGAAGCTGATTGGTTCTCCGGCGTCTGTCAACATTCCAAACAGTCCGTAGCGGCCGCCATCTTGTCTCTCGGTAGGATTGAGAGACAAGAGGAGGCCAAAGCGAAGGGGGAAATGACCATAAGGGGGCATAGTAGATCCTTCCTGACCTCTTAGGTTTGATGTACCATTTTGCCAAGTTTGGTGTAATTCCGTTCAGCCATTCAGGCTGTAGACGTATGTAAATGTCCTATGGAAAATTGCATGGGGAAAACACATTTGAAAGTGTTGAAATTTAGAACCAATTAAAATGTTACTTTGGTTTTGTATTTGTGTGTGATGAAAGTTAATTGGTTATGTATATATGCCAAATGAGAGGAAACCACAGCCATTTTGTGATACTACTGTCTGAGGTACATTTGTGAGGAATTTTTGGTGGTGAATTTCTGGTGTTTGATTTACACAGTACTAACACTTTTCCTACTTTTGAAAAGGTGAGTTGTTAATTTGTAAGGGGAACTATGTTGTACACTTGAAGATAATTTGAAAAATGTTTTCTGTTATTTATTTGCAGTCCTTCTGTTATACTAAATACTTGATAAAGTTAGTTTTATATTATGTATTACTAAAAACGATAAATGAAAGTGATTATTTTTTCCTGCAATTTACAGCAAGCAATTTCAAAATAAAATGGCTCACAATGAAGAGACCGTGGCAATTTCTTTTGAATTGTCCACTACATTGATTGAAATTGAGAGCACCAATAATGAAACATTGTCACAAGGAGGACATGACTTGTATGATTCCATTAGATTGATTGAAATGGACAGCACCAAGAATGAAATATTGTCACAAGGAGATGACTTGAATGATTCCACTACGTTGATTGAAATGGACAGCACCAATAATGAAATATTGTCACAAGGAGGAGATGACTTGAATGATTTTTTTGATCAATCTCTTGATGGCGAATTTATCGAGTGTTTGGAGACGATAGAGTTACAAGAATCATTATTGCAGACTTTTCATGAGGACATTGCTGATGAGGACATGTTACTAGTTCTTTCAAATTTAGAAAATTCTGAAGAATAAATTTATATTTAGAAATCAAAAATTGTTTGAGACATTATTCATTTTTATTTTTAATTTATGAGGTTGTAGCGAAGTGATTGTAGTATAAAATGAGACTTATAGTATAGAGTGCAACATTTTTATGTTACATGGTAAGTTTACTCATATTTACTTCCCTTCTGCCACTATATTATCTCCAATGTGTATTTGACATGTCTTCTTCATCTCCGGCCTCCTTTCTCTCACTGTGTGTCTCCGATGCATCTTATCGGTGCTATTTTGTGTAATTACAGAAGAGAGTAAAATAAAATAGTTCGGAACGTGAAAAGGGGGCAAAGTAGAGTACTCCTCACCCCCTAGGCCTTTTTAGGCGGTCCCAAAAGGATCAGTTTCTGCTTTCCTGAGAGATTATGGTATGAGTTCCATATACCACAATAACTTGCATTACAACATGCAAGATATCTATCTCCTATTACCAACTTTTGGAGATATTCGCGCTAAGCGCGAATATCTCCAAAAAGTAACACCTGCCCTGAGCAGTTCTTAGCCATGTTATCCAATGGGAGGTGGATAACATGGCTAAGAGCATTAGCTCGGTAATGTATGAATATCGCTGAGTTTTTAGCGATATTCATGCATTGCGGCCGTTTATTATCGCATTTGTGATAAACCTTGATAATAGCAAGGTTTATCTTTGATAATTTCTGACGATGCTTAGCGGTAAAAAATTCGTTGGTAAGCATCGTTAGCGATAAATATCGCTTAACTTTGGTAATATGCCCCAACGTCTGTTAACGTTCGATTCGAAGGAAATGAGGAAGTGTTGAAAAACATTGTCTGCGCCATCTTGCCTTTTTTGAAATGCCACACTTTTGTCGTGCACGGCAGCCATTTTAGATGTCTTGACCAGACCCACTCTCTGCACGCTGTCGATTCGTAGCATGGCTCCTCACCCTCGCAAGCATCTTCCCCAGGCACTGGTCACCCCCGCTCTCTGTCTTATGCATGGGCAATAAACCTCCCCCCATCTGCGCTGCTCTTCCCTGAGAATCACACTCTGTGCCCGCCCGACACCTCCCTTTCGCCCTATTCACTACCGCACCCTCTGACACTCCTCTTCCTCTGTGTCCGATTGTCCAGGCTATCAGCTAGCCCTGCAGATGTAGTTTATGGCCTCAGCTGTAAAGAATCACCCCTCTTCAAAGGAGTTATAGTAGATCAAGGCCCACACCCGATGAGATCCGTCACACCACACGTGTTCCTACTATCTGAAAACTATCCTGTATTGTGATTGGGGAGGGGATCGAGCCTGAAGCGGAAGATTCCAGGAATGACTCTTTGTACATCAAAGTTTTTACAATTATGTCTCACATTAAAAATATATAGCACTCCAACAAAGTAGTAGGAATATAAAACTTTAATAACATATAAATATATACAACAAAACAAAAACAGTAAAAACATTTAAACAACGAAGAGACCGTGGCAATTTCTTTTGAATTATCCAATAGATTTATTGAAATTGACAGCACCAATAATGAAATATTCTTGTCAGTAGCGGTCTGTTGTGCGAATAGTTCCAAGGCAGCAGAACGCGCTGAAATCTAGATGGCACTAAAGTGATGTCTAGCAAGTTGCCGCCCAGCACATAACGGCGTGGGGCGCCGCGGGGGTGAGTGAGTCCAGTAGGCACCACAGCTATTCTTACCGGCATTGCAGAATTACTGCTGGGGACAATGCCTGTGCTGTAGCAGGGTCACAGCAGAAACAAAAAGGATTCTGTTGAAGATGTTGTTGGTTTTCAATTTGAAAACAGTTCTGGTGTCAACTGCTATGCTAATGTAGTGGTTAATGTTTTGTTTTCTCTAGAAAATGTAAAAGAGGGGGAGGCAGTCCAAAGTTCCGTTAAAAGGGCAAAGGAAAGGATCGGTGGTTTGAACTATCAGTCAAAAAGGGGAGGGGGTGCAACAATTTTTCCTACCGGGTCACACTGTGCTTTTACCGGAAGTGAGGTCTGCAGGATTCTAGTAATTCAAAGTGAGGCTGGCGCCGACGTCCCGCGAATACAGTTTCGTCACTCCACGGGTGATCATGGCAGTCATTCCCCATTGGGGGTCGGAGACTCCCGCGGCTCCTCTAGAATCTTCAAGGTCGTGGAGGACTACGGAGGTGGAGTCAACCAGTGACCGGGCCATTTCTTTATGCTGGGCCCGCTCTTGCCAGGTCGACCGCCATTTTGAGAGTTCGGTAGCTACTGGCGATCGCGGGGTCAAATGAGCGGACGGGCTCCCCCCTGCCGGGCGAGACGTTGCAGCATGGCCACAGTGGAAGAACTCTTTTCCGGGCGCCTGGAGCGCTGAGGGTGCAGCTGGGAAGCCTCCACTGGGGAGGCGGGAGAGGCCTGTTCGCACCGTCTCTCCCTCCCAGTGCACCCCACGGCGTCTCGCTTGATATTTGTTATGGCCGGACCAGGCGATGAGGACGAGGAGGGGGGGGTTGGAGGCATGTGCAAGACATCCCCCCCCAGGGTTGTTGCAGCAATTATACAAGAAAGAAGAAGTGTCCCGTCCGTCTTCGGGCCGGGCTTCCGGTAGATGTCGGCCGGACGCCCCTGGCTCTGGCCCCATGAACGGGTTTCTTGGTTTATCGGCTGCAGCCGGATCCCGTCGGCCTCGGCCCCCCGACCGTTGGTGGCCGGACCGGAAGAGCATGTGGCGGGACTACCTGCAACTCTCAAGGGCCACCGCGGCCGGACTGGGAGAGAGAGGGGAGGGTCGAGGAGACATTCCCCCCCCCCCCCTGCAACTGTTCAGCGTTGTAAAGGCAATCCCCTGGCCGGGTCCCGCTGGTCTCGGCCTCTCCTCCGGCTACACCCTACGTTAGGATCTCCTGGCCGAGGCGTGGCAGCAGGACCTGCCTTATATGGGCTGCTCCCGGCTGGGCGTAGCCGGAACCCTGCTCCACCTTGGAAGTTTCCAGAGTGGGGGCGGATGTTCTACTGACTTGCATTTTCCCTAGTCTATTGATTTTTTTGGCGTGGCAGGCGGTGGGACAGCGAGGGGTGATTTGGTTTCTCTTACTGTTTTTCTGGTCTCTCACCAATGGCATATTTTAACGTTTTCTTGTTTCTAGGACATTAACAGGTTTTATCATTACGTTATGTTATCGTTTCTTTGTTCGTTGTTTAATAAAAGTTCATGTTCATCAGTGGCCTACTGATTTTCGTTTTCCTATTCTTTTCTTTCCAGGTTGTTTCATGCTAAAGTTTCTGTTAACAGGATACAGTGATCACTTCGTTATTATTGCATATGTCCTTTTCACTAGGGGTGCTCTCTGGTCGGGCCAGATGACGTATGTCTAGTAAATGGTCCGGGTGAAACTGGTGCATCAATCAGTGGGGAGTAGATGGGCATGACAGATTACAACGGGGGAGAAAGGTCCGCATTACGTACCCTTTCACTACTTGCAAAGATTTTCCTACGTTTATTTGCAAACAGGGAATACCTCCAAAAAGAAGTAATTCCCAAACAGTCAATGTTCGGACAATCAATCAATGAGGAATGAAATAGGTACGACGTGTTAAAGGCTTGCGTTACCTACCCTTCACTATCTGCAAAGGGAGAGAGAATATTCCTATTCTTCCTCGTTTGCAGGCAAAGAAGATCCTTAAGAGAACCAACTTCGAACAATCCAATGCTCGATTCAAAAAATCAACACGGGGTACTGTGCACAAAAATGAACGCCGCTTATGTACATACGCATTGCTATTTTCAACAGGTTGTTCCTAATGTTTCTATTTTAGCGAGGTCAAAAAGAGATCCCATTAGTGGCCTACTGATTTTGCTCGATTCCTTTTGTTTTTTTACACGGTTTTTCGCTATCTGCAAAGACTAAACAGAGTATTGCGACTCTGTGCTTGTTTGTAAATAGAGAATGAACCAAAGAGAACAATCAATCAAATGGAGAGAGAAGCAGGCACGACGGATTACAAAGGGGGCAAAGGGCTGCGTTAACTACCCTTCACTATCTGCAAAGAGAGAGTACTCCTAATAGAAATGAGGGGTGGGGGGCAGCATTCAAAGCAGATCAGTGTGCATAAACACGAAAATGTTTTTACTTACCACGTACTTGACATTCGACAGCTTATGATATTTGCTATTAAAAAACCATTGAAATTCACTGAAAAAACCATAGGTTATAGACCATATATAGTTAGGAATTAGCATTTACAAAACCTTGAAAATTCACTGAAAAAACCATAGGTTATAGACCATATATAGTTAGGAATTAGCATTTACAAAACCTTGAAAATTCACTGAAAAAACCATAGGTTAGAGACCATATATAGTTAGCTGGACATTTTATTGACATAAAACCAATGAAATTCCATATATAGTTAGTTGCACTAACTATATATCGCGCACCCGCAATCCACTGCTGATGATGTCGCATATTACATCATTCATGACATGGTCAGTGACCTCACTGATGACATCACTGATGACATCTCAAATGACATCACTGATGACATCACTGATGACATCTCATTTGACATGATCAAGGCCTCTGTGTAGGCCGAAACGTCATGCTGTGTGCCGCTTCCTCGAGGGTACAATAAAGAAACATTGCTCACTGCACCTGAGGTCTCCTCTCTTCTTCCTGCGCAGCGGTCTCCAGCACTGGGCTCCGGGCTAGAGGCAGCAGGGATTGTATATATATATATATATATATATATATATATATATATATATATATATATATATATATATATATATATATATATGAACAGAAACTCCTGACCGCCAAAAGTAGCGGCTGCAGCAGGCGTAGACCTCACTCCAAGAATAGGTGCTTGTATTTGATCTAGCAAACACCAAAAAGCCACATCACACACTTCTGTGCCAGCAATCCATTTTATTTCAGCAAAGTGAAAAGAGCTAGTGCCCTCCCTGACGCGTTTCGCTCCGCAGGCGGAGCTTGATCACATGACGCGTCAGGAGTAGGCAGTGCATTAAATTGAAATTAAAAGCCCAAGCGCCTAAAGAAACAGGACGCAAGGGTTGCAACAAAGCAAATGGTCAACAAGTTCATAATGAAACCAAAAAGTTCAAAACATTGATGTTTGGTAGATGAACAAAAAAGACACAATTAGAGCATAGTGCTCTAATAACAAGTAGGGATATCGTCACTTCAACAATCCAGCAAATCACCTTGGGGCAGGTAAATCAACAGAAATCAATTGATTGTGTAAATCTCATCTGAGTTAATAAATATCAACCAAAAAATAAGTACAATGGATCCTGAGTTTCAACAATACAAACATTGTTTTAAGTATAGCAAGAACTCTGGAAATCTAATGCTAGTGCATAGAAACATTTTAAGAACAGAGAGATTGACATGTCATCCTCCCCAAGTTGGCTGTCAGCATCCCTATCACTGATACATTATGTGTCTCAATGTGAACCAAATGCCATTGTGCTAAAGTGCAAGTGCTTAAAAATATTTCATGATCTAAATGAAAAATTGACAGGCTACAGAAAACTCAATTAGAGAACCTACAAATAAGAACCAGAAGGAAACAATTTCTCAGTGTGTTATCTCAAATTTGAGAATAGTGATCAACCACACCAAAATACAAGGGAAACATATTGCATAAGGCAAAAAAGAACTACACAGTTATTGGTCAGGGCTATAGCTACATTGATCAAGGAAACAACTCAAACAATTTACAGAAAATGATGCAATTCATCAAAAGCATTTAAACCTGCAGGGGCTCGAGTATCAAGCAACAGTATAAAATAAGCTTCCTTTTGGCGAAGCAATTTTTCTCGATCTCCACCTCTGCCCGGATTAGCCACTGAACAAAGTAAGGTATATGTGAGATCTTTTAGTTTCTTATCATGCACCGATTTAAAATGGCGCGCCACTGGATAGTTCATGTCAGAGTTGACTATGGCACGAATGTGCTGCAAAATGCGCTGGTTTGCTGGTAATTTAGTACTTCCAATATAAGACAATGGACAAGTGCAGGTCAGCTGGTAAACCACATAATCGCTGCGACATGTCAATGTTCACGTATTGGAATCAGCCTATCGTTAAAAGCCGAAGCATAGTGTGTGCCGTTAACTGCAAAAGTGCAAGCACGACAGGAGGTGCACCGGAAAAAACCTGGTTTGTTCAACCAATTTGTTTTAGGTGAAAGTTCAGGTTGAGACCTATCAAGTGAATCTTTCATAGATGGAGCCCTCCTGAAGGTAATAGCTGGTGATTTAGGTAGAAATGGTGCTAAAATCACGTCAGTTAATACAATTGGCCATTCTGATCTGATAATATTGCTTATCTTGGGTGTTTGAGAACTATAAGTGGTGATAAAACGAACAGAGCCCTGTTCGTTAGATCCAATGATCTCTTTATTTCTGGAGATTAAGAGTTCCTCACGAGGACGAGCAAGTACCTTAGTCAAAGCCTGATCTAGAATGGCTTTACTGTAACCTCGTTTGAGGAATCTTGTCCTGGATTCCATTAGGCATTTATCGAGTACCTCAGGACTACTGCAAATACGTTTGATTCGTATGAATTCCCCCAAAGGAATGCTATTGATGGTATGTGGTGGATGAGCACTGCGGGCATGCAAGATGGAATTGCCCGCAGTGCTCTTCCTGTGAAGTTTCGTATGTATGGTACCATGATCGATATAAACTTGGACATCCAAGAATTCTGCAGAATCAATTCCTGTCATTGACATTAATCTCATCGACAAATGAAGCCGCTTGTTCTTTGGTGCCCCGCCAGACGATAAAAATGTCGTCAATGAAGCGCCAATAATGCATTAGATGGGGAAGCCAGTGTGCGTGGGTGACACCCAGGACATGCTCCTCCCACCAGCCAACATGAAGACATGAGTAGCTGGGGGAGAAGCATGAACCCATCGCCACCCCGCGTTCTTGATGGAAAAAGTCCTTTCCAAATTGAAAGTAATTATTGAAAAGGCATAGGCGTATCATTTCAAGCAGCATGAGGTTGTGATCTCTTAATGCTGCCTCTCGTCCATCTAGGAAATATTTAACTGCTTCTAAGCCCTGGAAATGATTGATGCTGGTGTAAAGTGCCTCAATATCCATCACCAGGAAACAGAAATCAGGACCCCAAGTGACATGACCAACCTTAACCAAAAAATCTGTAGTGTCTTTCAAGAAGGAAGGAAGAGAAAACATATGTGATTGAAGAAAAAAATCTACGTACTTTGAAATGTTTTCGTTCATGCTGCCCTGGGCGGAAATGATGGGCCGACCAGGGACAGGAGAAGTACATTTGTGAATTTTGGGTAACAAATAAAAAAGTGGAGTGATGGGATGTGACACATTCAAGAACTTAAATTCATTTTTTGTTTATAAGCCAGTTCTATACCAGAGATTAATAGCTTTTCTGGTGGTTTCATGGCTTTTGAGCATCACAAATTTAGTAGATTTGGTATAACAAAGAGGGTCACACAGCTGTCGGGATGCTTCTGCAATATAATCAGACTGGGCCCACAACACCGTGTTCCCCCCCTTGTCCGCACTCTTCACTACAACCTGATTGTTACCTTGGATTTTTTTCACTAGTTTATTGTATTGGACGTTATTAAAGTCAACTTGTTCCCTCTTCTTTAGTACCGATCTATTGAGTGTCTTCAGTTCAGTGATAATCCTATCGCTGAAGACGTCCAATGCATCTTTGGGCATCAAGGGCAGGAATGTGGATTTACCACGAAAAGTAGTAGGAGGGGAACAGTTCACTTTGATGGTCTGACTCACAGTGACATCAGTTTGTGAGTTGTCTTCATTTGCTAAAGACAACAATGTTTGCAGACCTTGCAAATGACGAACCTGTAAGGATTCCTCATTTGTTGTTACTGTCTCACTTTCAATATGCGTAATTGGAATTTCTGGATGTATCAAGAAATATTTTTGCAATTTGATTTTTCTTATAAATTTAAAAACATCAATACGCGCTTGTACATATGAAAAATCATTCGGTGGACAGTACGAGAGTCCTAAAGAGAGGAGTTGTTCTTCCGCCCTGGACAAAGTTAAGTCTGTTAAATTAATCACAGTATTGTCTTGTTCATTGGTCAATTGTTCCAATTTTTGCGAGTTCTGCCTCGCCCTCCACCTCCTTTTGGCCCTCCGTTTCCTGCAGCGGCGTTTTTGACTGCCACTTTGTCTGCTTGGGGAGGAATGTTCCGTGAGCGCAGAGAGTACCTCCGGTCCTCGCTGACAAAATTTAATTAGTCAGCCATGGAGAAATTGGTCAAATCGATTGGCGTTGCATCAGCATGTGGTAAACTATCTTCGGAACCGCTGAAAGAGGCTACTGATAGATTATCCTCATTCATCACCACTGGGCCAATAGCAGTCCCTTGATCAGAAGTTGTAGGTGTTTTATGTTGGACGGACATGGCTTTGCGTTTATATGAGTCGTATTTTCGTGAGAAAGTAAAAATACGACCTGTCGCGTAGTCCTCTTTGTCCCTTGCAAACTTGCTGATTTTCCTTTCTTGGATAGTTTGCTCCAGCTTAACAAGTCTCTGATCAATTTCTTTACGTGTATTTGCTATTAAATCAGTGTCACCGGTTGCTTCCAAAAGTTCATTAACCTTTGCAATTTCCACTAATAATGTTTCTCTATCAGAGTGGGCAAATTCAGTCAAAATTTGTAGCATATTTCTCGATGATTGAAGGCTATTCTCTGCCCATCTCTGAAGCATTTTGGGGTCCGGGTTTTCGTAAGTGGGAACAATCATTACTCTCAAACCCCGGGGCACTCGATTTACCTCCAAGTATTTGTCCAATGATTTCTTCTCCCACCACTTGGACAGTTCACTACGCAGTAGCTTCTCCAGGGTTTTTAATAGTTCCTTGGTGCTGTTGTTACTATTTACAGTTCGTTTTTCTTGAGTATTTGTGGAAGTCACAGTAGGTAGGTTTTCATACAGAGCCTCCGCTGCCATTTCCCTACTCCTGAGAGCGTCGGTGGAACACATATTGCAATTAGTGTAAACGGCCAAATATGCCGTTGGATTGCTGATGTGGCTACTGAATAGTCACGAAAGTTCTAATGGAGTTATTAACCCAAACCTGCTTAACCTTATTAAACAAATTGGCGCGCACACACAGTACCTTGCCAGATTCAGCTCCGGGACACCGCGAGAAGTCAGCCGACTCCTTGAGCTCCGAAAACCACCTCCGGGTCAGGAAATCTGGATAACGCCGGCCAATTCAGTAGAAAGGTTGCAGGGGGCACGGTATACAGTACTCAAAGAGTCCAATTATATATATCTCTATCCAAACACCACTCCACATCTGGTCTTGAGTACTGTCTTGATCAATAAAAGGATCTTCGGCTCAAGGCCTGTTTTTTTCTCAAATAGGGTTTATTTAAAGAGTATTTATGCCCCAGTGTTCCAGTCATATGAAAACTTGTTATACGGTACTGTCTCTGGTCCCTATAGTCCTTAGTTAATCACTTGCTGTTTCTTCCAGCTTTGCTTTCTCCTTCCTGCTTGGGTCCTCTTCCCTCTGAGAATTGTTGCCACCAGGAGAGTTCCCCAAGATTGTCCCTCAAGAGTAAAAAGACCATCTCCTTAGAAAGCTTTTCTTATATGGGTGGTAGTGGTGTAGCGGCTGTTCCTCTTTCCAGTCAGTGGCTCTTTCCCCTTTTAGCTACCGTCCATTCACTAGAGCTTTCCCCATTAAGTTTAAGTATTTCCGTTTAAGGTGCTTTTTTTTTTTTTAGTTTTCATGCTTTCCGGAGATCTTTGTGATAAACGCACCCCTTTCCTTGATTAGTAGCTTTGGGCTGTCCTGCACTCCATGATCACTTGACCATTCCCCGTTCTGTAACTGACACCTGAACACACAACACCTCTCCTGCAATTCGCTGGTCGAGTGTTCACACAAATAGTACTGCAGTCGATGCAGCCTCTCCATCCTCATTCCAGCACCGCCTCCTAGGGTCACACTTCGTCCTACATCTCTCCTCTTTTCACTCTCTCTTACCACATTGTGACATACCTCTCTCCTCCTTTGATACAAAATATGGGGGGGTCCCTTGAGTTATGCGGTTATCATTTTTAACCCTCTGACGCAAGGGATATGTTATGTTAATTATGTTTGTATAGCGCATGGCTGCCCCAGCAACAGGGCGTCCCAGCGCTTGCAGACATGTCAACCAACGAGGTGCTGTAGAGTATACAGTGGAGTGAACCAGATTGGCAAGCTGAGCTAGAGAAGCTCGTGCTAAATGGAGGCGAAAAGCCAGGTTTTTATTTTTTTCCAGGAGAGCCAGTGGTCTTGCGTGGCGCGTGCCTCAGGGGGGATGGAATTCCAGAGGGCAGGAGCCAGGGATTGGAAGGAACGTCCGCCTGCTCTGCTCTTGCGTACCCTAATGGTGCGAGCGAGGTGGAGGTCCGCAGAGCGAAGGGCACGTGTGGGGACGTAGAAAGAGCAGAGACCCTGTAGTATTTGGGGGGCTTGGCCATGTAGGATTTTGTGGGTTAGACAGTGTTTTAAACTGGATTCTCTGTTTTACTGGCAGCCAGTGAAGACGGCAAAGGATGTGTGAAGTGTGGCAGCATTTGGGAAGGACAAGAAGAGTGCGAGCCGCTTCGTTTTGAGCCCTTTGGAGTCTATTCATGGTCGTCAGGTTGGTACCAGGCAATAGACCTTTGCAGTAGTCCAGATGGGATAGGACCAAGGACTGGACTATTACTTGTCTGGTGGGCGGCTCAAAGAATCCCAGAATGGACTTAAGGGTGCGTAGGCGTCCGAAACAGGTACCAGCTACCTTTTTTGTATGCGACTCAAAGGAGAGAGAGTTGTCCGTTAGGACACCCAGATTCTTAACTTCCTCCTTTGGAATCGGGGGAGGGCCCATCGTCGGGGGCCACCACTGGTCGCCCCATTTCTGTGAGTCCTGACCAATCAGGAGCACCTCCGTTTTAGAAGAGTTAAGTTGGAGGCAATTCTCAGTCATCCAGCTTGAGATGGCTATGACGTCTTCCTGAAATTTTGCCTGGTCCGATATGGTGTTGTTGGAAAAGTTAAAAATAAGCTGCGTGTCGTCAGCGTACGAGATTAATTTGATCCTGCGTTCTTTTGCTAACAGGGCCAAGGGGCGAACGTACACGTTAAACAGCGTAGGGCTGTGGGCAGAGCCCTGGGGGACGCCGCATTTAAGAGGGAATTTGCTGGATGAATAAGGTGGGGCGGGAATCTGAAAGGAGCGATCAGACAGGAATGATGCGAACCACTTCCGAGCCTTGCCCCTGACCCCGAACTCCCTGAGACGTTTGAGTAAGATCTCGTGGGAGACCGTGTCGAATGCCGCACTCAGGTCGAGCAGGATCAAAGCTGAGGTGTGTTCAAGGTCCTGTGATGCCCTTAGTTGCTCCGTGACTGCCAGGAGCGCGGACTCGGTGCTATGATTTTCCCGGAAGTCGTTCTGTGACTCGTCCAGGATCCCATGTGCTTCCAGGTATCTGGTCAGGGTGGAGTTCACATGGGCCTCCATCACCTTGGCCAGGTACGGTAGTAGGGAGATGGGTCTGATGTTTTCTGGGAGGGAGGGGTCCAGGATGGGTTTTTTCAGCAGAGGGATGACTTTAGCATGCTTCCATGCTCTGGGGACTGTGGAAGACTGGAGGGATCTGTTAATCAGTTCCCAGCCCTCGTGCAAAATGGAGTCCTGGAATTGCCTGAAGGTTTAGGGTTTGACAGGGTCATCGGGTGACCCAGACTTTACCTTTATGGCCAGGAGCTCGAGGTCTTTATTGGTCAGGAGCGGGAGAATTGGGAGGGAGTAGCGGGAGTCCGGCTGGTCAGTAGGGCCGGAGGGTAGGCCGGGTGACAGGGAGGGTCTACTAGTATTCAGCAGCTTATAGATCCCTTCTACTTTTTTGATAAAGAAGCAGGCCAGATCTTCACATTGAGAGTTGGAAACTATTGTACTGTTGGTTCCCTCTGTTACTTTAGTCATGTCTTTAATTAGTGAGAAGATGGTTTTGGATGGGTTGGGACTGGTTTTAATCATATTAGTATAGAAAGCAGCTTTCGTTTTTTTAATGAGTTTATGGTATGCTTTAGTGGCAGACCTATAGGTGTTCTTTGCTAACGGGTATTAGGATCGCCTCCAGGCACGCTCGAGTGTTTTGCAGTGCTTTTTTTCTGCTGCTAGTGTCTGAGTACCATGGGTGTGACTGCTCGCGTTTTCGCCGGGACATTTTTTTGGGGATGAGATGGTCGAGAGAGTTGTTGATCCACCCTCTGTAGGCTTTGCCTGCTTCCTCCAAATTGCTGGGCCAGACTGGGCGGGAGGCTTTGAGTCTGGACTCTAGATGCAAAAGTGAATAAATGGTCTGTCCAAATGAGCGGGAGGGGGGTATGGACTTTAATTCCCTCTATATTGGAGAACACTGGGTCTAGCAAGTGCCCTGCTAGGTGTGAGGGATCTTTGACTAGCTGGGTTAGCTGACATGCTTCCAGGTCGTCCAGAAAGTTAGAGATGTCAGAGGAGTCCAGACGCTCTAGATGTAGCTTAAGGTCTCCCAGTATGCTAAAATTGGCTGGCTGTAGTGCAAGGGTAGGGATGGTCAGAATTAGGGATTCTTTAAAAGTGCTCGCCGGCCTGGGAGGTCGGTAGATGAGGAGCCCTGAAAAAGTGAAGTTGTCTGATATTCTGATCTTGAATAGGGTGCATTCACAGTCAGATATAGTAACGGGGGAGAGAGTGCAGGAGTAGGTTGTTTTAGATATCACAGCTAACCCACCTCCCCTACCTTTGGGTCTATTCTGAGTGGACATCGAGTAGCCTGATGGAAGGGCCAGGGCTGGGATGGCCGCCGAGTCGCTGGTTAACCAGGTCTTAGTTAGAAAGAGTAGGTCCGGCGACCGGTCCATAGGAGGTCGAATACATCTTCGTGGTGTTTTACCAGAGACCTACAGTTCAGGCTGTATACGTTCAGTTTGGTGGGTTTAGGGGGCTCTGATGAGAACTGGGGAGTCTCCGTGGCCCCGAACCCACATTTGTTGCACCCTATCAGGGTGCCTAAGCTGGGCCGCGCAAGGTGCCCACTTGCGAAGGGCAAGCAGGTCCTCTCAGGAATAGGGGGACATCTGCCCGGTCCGAAAGCCAGGGGTTCTGGCGTCTGGCGGCGGACAGGCACAGACGGGCTTGCCTTTGGCGTGCCAGCGACGCGCCTGCTGCGCGCATCTGCTGCGCGGGAGTGGTGGCCTGCGGGTTAAGAAGCTGCAAGCCCCGCCTCCACCGGAAGTGCAACGGCCACGGGGGGCCGGGCACAGGTCTGTTCACGCCCTCCACCCAATCGGCACAGGCCGTGGTGGAACTGGGCTCAGACCAGGAAGGGAGGAGCAAATGAAAAGCAAGGTAAAATACTGTCTTTAAAATATTCACAGGCTTTAAAAGATCAAGAGATCAAAGTTGCAAAATGCCGCCGCTAGCGCCTTACTGATCGGCGCGTCCGCGCCACCATTGCATAAGAAAGTCCTTTGGCCACAGACCTATCATGAGCTGGAAGAAATCGGGTTAATGGTTGAGGGAGGTGAAACCCTTCTCAAGTAGAAAGAACAATCCTTGTCCGAGTGAAGTCGCAAGCAAACCTCATTTTAACCTGTGCTCAACCCTCTGGTGGCTTGGCACAGAGCAGTCTTGGACAGTGCGTAAAGTATTTATGCAGCACTTTAAACAGTAATAAAGTGAAAACCCAACACAAGCAAAATTTCACACTAATTAAAAAAATAGTACACAAAACTAATCCGTAGAACCGGAAATATGCAAGTTTAAAGATTTAAGTGAAACTAGCATCAAGCAGCAGAAAGTGCCAACTGTTTTTATCTGGTCGTGCCAGACAGGAACAAAGTCACAAGTTCAGACCGACCGCAATGGAGCACTAGGGTGGCTACAGGGACCCCCAAAGGTCTGTTGAACAAAGTATCTTAATCCTGGCTGTGAAGAGATGTGGAACACCTATTCCCCCTTTGTCTCCGTGTCTGTGAGCAATACACAAAGACCAACTGCCAGTTATACCTAGTAATGTAATCCAGGTTAAGACTGCAGGCATCAAATGGTTAGGACAAGAAAATGTCAACTTTCTGAAAGTGGCATTTTCAGAATTGTGATAAAGTCTGAGTTTACCATTAAATTGGCTTTTTAACTACAATTCTTTAGATGACAAACTCCACCTGTCTAACTGCTCCCAAATGAAAGTTATAGCTTATTAAATGTAATAAGGCAACCCTGTTTCCTAAGGGAGAGTTCGGGCTTGCAGTAGCAAATATGAGTTTGAGAGTTTTTAACTATCCTGACATGTAAACTTTAAGATGCACAGACGACCAGAGGCTACCAACATAGGAGGAGTGTGTGCTGGAACTGTTCCCCAGGTCTAACAGTCCCATCCAGGTTCTCAGATTTAGAAGAATAGGGAGGGAAGCCGGGGTGAAAGTGGGGAAAGTCATTGTTGAAGGCTTGGGCTTAGCACAGTAACCATGTTGTAATAATGTTTGAATTGTTGAATATAAGTCTCTGGGTTGCATCTGACCAAGCTGTGGATAAAGACAACTAAATTCATTCAACATACGGGCCCAAGTTGGTAGACAAACAGCGGTTTGTCATCAGAATGTTGTTAGCATACCTTCATTCACCGAATAGTAAAGTGTAAGAAGTACGCATATCATTGTGTTAGGAATGTGTTCCGCAAATTGTCTGTATTGTTATGAGATCACCCACTATCTGTATTTCTCAAATTAAAAGGAAAGTATAGAATGTAAATAAAGAGATTTAAATAATGGAGAGAAAAAATGACCTGTCCTACTTTTGAAACACCGTGCACCCTGTCCCCTGGGCTGTTCAGTGCATGCCCTAGGGTGACTTATTTGTATTAAAATGGGAGGGTTAGGCCTGGCAAAACGTTTGTTTTGCCAGGTGGAAATGGCAGTTTAAAACTACACACGCAGGCTGCAATTGCAGGCCTGAGACATATTTAAAGGACAGCTCAAGTGGGTAGCACAGTCGCTGCTGCAGACCCTCTAGTAGCTTAATTTATAGACCCTTGGCACATGTAGTACCACTTTACTAGGGTCTTTCAAGTAAATTAAATAGGAAAATTGGTTATGTGATGTTACACGTATGCCATTACCCCGCATGTTGTTGCAATGCCAAACTTTACCATGACTTACTGTCGGGGGAGCGCTGGAAGTTGAAATAGATTAATTTTCTATTTCAACTCCAGTGTGTGCAACAGTAGGGAAGGTGTTGAAGTTAAATCCAACACCTTCTACCCACTGCTACACACCTTTTTTTTGTTGCAAAGGCATGCAGGGTAAATGCAAATGTTGTAGCAGTTGCAGTGTAAAGGCTGTTTCCCAGGCTAGTTAGGTGAAACCAGTTCTACCATGTTTTAAGGAGAGAGCACAAGCACTTTGCACCCTTTACCACTGCTAATTTGTGCTAGTCCTAAAGCCATCAGAAACCAAGTCAGCAAAACAGGAGGGTGGAAGCAAGAAAGTTAGATGAGAACCACGCAAAAGAAGTCCGTTCTAACAGAAGCCCAATCTTGTCCATGCCGTGCTTTCAGGTTCCTATCAGTCGCTCTAGGTGACTTCAGCAACACAGTGGCAATCCAAACAAGCTTTCATTTAAGAATAACACACACAAAAATAACGCTAAAAAATGCGGACAGTCTTGAAATGTTTATTTTAAAACTTTGTCTAGTGCATAAAATATCTATGGTAAACACACAGACCAGGACGGTTTGTCGGAGTACTTGGCACTTTTGCATAGGAATGTTTTAACAAAAAGCTGCTATTATTCTTTGGCTTGGCAACAACTGCAGTCATACGGTTCCTACTTTTTCTGTGAGACAATGCGTTTAGGTAGCATAAGCTTCAAATCTATGTCTGACAGAGTCCACTCATACCATCAGAATATGTTGACTTAATTCCTGGCTAGCTAACAGTGCGCCATCCTGGCGTCTAAACTGACAAGGCACCGGATGGTATCTAGAAACTAAGAACATAACTACTCTATTTCCCCCCCAAGGAATTTGTAGAAAGAGATCCTACCCATTCGTTAGTAGCTCAGGCATGCCCAAAGGGAGACACAAAATGTACACAAATTGGCATTTCAAATATTTATTGAAGCAATTGTACTCTTTATGTAAAATACTTGACGCTGCAATAATTAATAGAATGGAGCAAAACAATGTTACCAGCATTACAAGAATAGTGGACAGAATGAATAATTCAAACATTGTGTGTTTTCATTGGATATTTTGAATACATAATTGCACTCTTTCCGAGCACTCCCTATTCTATAAAGCCTTGGGTGTGCCGGTCTGACAGAATATCCATGGGAGGTCAAATTCCCCATTTTCCTGTGGGCATGTGTCATATGGGAATCCGCCTTGATGTAGAACATGCCATTGTCCTCTTCAGTATCGTGTTGGAATTCAACTTGGCTAGACTTCAGGCATAGGGCTACCTTCAACAATCCATCGAGAGATTCCTTTTTAGGTCTCGCACCTGCGATACAGGGCAAGGAGCCAAAAGGGAGACAAGAGATGGGCTCGCGCAGCCTGCCGGAATCGGATCGGATCAGGTCGCGCGCGCGTTCACCATCTCCTGTCTCCCTTTAAAGCCTCCAACAAACACAGCCCACCCCCCCCTGCTTTCGCACACAAACACACACACAGAGACACACACACGAGTGCACATACAGGCACGCATACACACGAGCGCAGTTGACAAATACCTTTCTATCTTTTGGCCGCTCTATTCAGTGCCTTAACTTATTGGAGCCTGTCGCTCTAGCCGCTCTGTCACTGCGTCGTATCGTGCTAGTCCTACTTCTATGTCAGTTATACACGTTGTTCCTGAATATAACTTACCCGGTGGAAGGCGGTACGGGAGCTCAATTTTAGTGCGCAAAACAGCGCTCCACCGCCGCTCAGTGGTGACATGACGGCCAGCACCAGCTACGGGGCCGTTCTTCTGCCGAACGCGCACGTCAATGTCACCAGCCCCAGCGCCATACACAGACGCATGCGTGGTGGCGACTCGCGGATAGTCGTGTTTGTTGCACTGCGCATGCGCTAGATTTGTTCGGGTGAGATCGCGGAATATTAGTGTTTTAATGCCTGTGCAAGCGCGACGATGGCAGTCTGTCTAGAGTTCAGACCTAATGGACTAGTAGTCTTTCGAAAGACCTGCCAACTTTGAACAAAAAAAAATCTTAGTTCATTTTTTAAAATCTTTTTTGGGCCAGGGTTCAGTTAGAGAGCGCGTAGGAAGTGAGCTGAGGGTGGGTTTATTATGGGCCTGTTTCTGCAACACCAAGATACCCTCGCCTTTTACACACCCGGTGCTTGTTTACATGATCGCCATATTCGTGTGTGGTACAATAATTGCCATCTTGGATCGCCGCTAATGAAGCTGCTTGTTCTAAATGGAGGCGTAGTGCAGTTTATATAATAAGCTCTGCCCATTCATTCTGTGCCGGACTCCTGGTCCTGTGGTCATTGTTGACTCTTTCCACCCAGAGCTGACGCCGACTGAACAAAATGTTGTTGTATGTTGTCCAGGGTACAAAGTCCTTGTTCAGAATGTTCTTAGGACAGATAATATGCTAGCCAAGAGATGTAACTGTAAGCAAACCATTTCACAATACATGATCTCATGACGCCACGCACACCCATATGTTGTACATTTTAAACGTGAGCATCTAAAATGGAAGGGTTTGTGCCCCAGGCCTATGTTACCTGACAACACTCGCTCCTTGTCTATAACGTGACTAACTAAAAAGCTTCATATTAAACCAAACACTTACTTAAAACTAAGCTTAACTTGCAACCAAAACTGGAAAAGTTTTAAAACTATTCATTTTAATAATAAAAACAGATAGCTAATACATATGAAAGTACATTTTAAAAAACGTGCCATTACTATCTGCATATAAAACGCAATTTGTATGAAAATAAGTACCCAGGATTGTTTTTGAAGTGCTATCTCCTTGAAGCTGCACGTATGTTTAAATGTTTCAAGAGGCAGACAAAACAATGTTTCCAGTTTCTGCAGATTGTTTCCATTGGCACCCCAGTCACAAGTTCCAAAGCAGCTGATGATGGTGTGACCGCCAGTAGTGGTTCCACAGAAGATGAGTCAGGATCCAGAAGCCGAGGCTTCCAGCTCCTAATATGCATCCCATAGAAATGGCGTAGATTGGACCATTGGCATCCCCAGGCATATATCCAAAGCATACTCGAAAGTACATTACAGACCGCAAAACACATAATGTAACCATATAGGTCGAAATTACAAAGGCCACTTGTCATGCAGCTCCTGAAGCAAAGGCATGCCAAAATACTGCAACGTTTGCTCACTGCACATGTGGCAATGCTATTCCGATTTGGCCGCATGGCGGGACATCCATTGCGGAGCGGCAAAAATAGAACCAAGATCCAGACAATCAGAAAGAGTACAAGAAGCATGCCTCCAAAAATTCTGGAGACCAAGCTGTGTTTGAAAGATGGAATCACTCCAAAGAGAGCCTGGAAAGTGCTAACAAATCCAGACCCAATCAGTTTGAAAAAATGTACTACTCCCGCTGAGTTCGATGCGTTAAAAGTGCAGTGCACAAGTTTTTTTTGAAGTGTTATAGGAGGTTAGTGCATACTAGTAAGTGGATTTCAGAAGGCCTTGCAACGTCAAGTTCAAATGTCTCCTTTGCAGATATTAAAGAAACTTCCTTATGGAACAAAACTGCTTTAAAACTGCTCAGACTATCAAAATTCATGTTCAAGATGGAAATTGAAGGCCATATCCTCCCTTCTCTAACTGTACGGACAGGTGGAAAAAGCACATTTGTACAACGGATCACGACCCTGGAAATCGTCACCACATAAGGCACTCACGGTTTCATCCCACAGCAACATTGGTCATTCAACCTTCAATACTTCCATTTGAAAGTAATCAATGCTGGACGAAGAACAACAACTGGAGACCCCATCAGATAAACGGCTAAGTTTGCCTTTGACGTTTTACATGCGCCAAAAAGTGTAATTTTCCTGCAAACTAATGAATGGTCGAAAGTGTTCTCGCAGTCCGTACTGCTAAGAAAATCTTAAGTTCCTCCATTCCTACACTTGAACTTGAAAGGTAGGACCCATGTCTTGTGTAAAAATATCTCCCCTAATGCATTATGGCAGAGATATTAATCCATGAATGATCCCACCTGCTGACGGTGTGTCTGCCACAGTGAATGGTAATTTCTCTAGACCGATTGAACCCTCCCCCCCCCGCCCCCCCCCAGCTTATTGCAATTTTGTGTGGAAGCATGCGATGCACACTATTATTAGCACAGCTTCTGCAATAAAACACAGAATTGTTTGTTAGCTGACCTCCTGCCCTAGGATGGCATTATTCTCTCTCTGAACCTGGCAGATGGGAGCAGAGGGCTACCCTACCTTCCCCCTCCCCGTGCAGTAATCGTTTTGGGGGCAAGAGCGAGACTCCAGCTTGTCTCTTATTCTAAACCTTTCCAGTCTGTCAAGCTTATCTCGGAGTTTGGGATTAAAGAATGTGCACATATATTGGTGTAATGCAGCCACTACATGGGTATCCCTCTCTCCTATTTTGCATTAAAAGTTTACTTTGGCATTAGTTCTTGGCACATGGTTACTGTTTGTATATATGTACTTGTGTGTGTTTGTATAATCTTAGCAAAATGTTCAAAACTAGTGGCCCGCTCTAGTCAGCTCCTGTCTTGAAAGTTTCGGGGTGATTCGACAAGTGAGGGCTGAGAAAAAAGGGGGGTCCCAAAACGTGTTTTCCCCATGTAGTTTTCCATAGGAAACTTTAGGCACAGCTACAGCCCGAACTGCTGAACGGAATTACACCAAATTTGGCAAAAAGGTAGCCCTTTGTTCAGTAAGAGACCTTTTTGTTAAATGGTGTAAATCCGTTCAGTAGTTCCTGAGAAATTAGAAAAAGTTCTGATATCTTGGGCAGCGGTGCATTCGCGAACCCTCCCAAGCCCAAACTTCATGGTGATTGGCTGCCAACACTTCAAACCAGGAATTGTTGGCAGCCATCTTGTCACTCAGAACAGTGTCCCAAGAAAACAGTGAAAAACAGTGAAAAAACAAAAAAGGGGGCAGGGTAGATACACTCTGAGCCCCCCTAAGTCTGCTCCGGGGGTCCCACCCACGGGCCAAAAAAAGCATTAAAAAAAAAAGGGCCGAATTCGCGCTGGGTCGCGAGTCCGGCCATGAAAATAAAAAACATTTAAAAAGGAAGCGCGGGGTAGTTGGCCCTCAGGGACCCTCAGGATTCAAGGGGACTTAATACCCTAACTTAAAACGTGCCACAGGGCGTGTTTGTACTCTTATCACATCAGGCCCCACCCCCTCCCTGCACCTCTATGCAAACGCGCCCCGTGGCGCATTTTAAATTGGGGAAAAAGTTCCCCTTCAATCCTGAGGGTACCTGGGAGCCAGCTAGCCCACCAGGTACCTCCAGTAAGCACCACAGGGCTGCGTTGCAGAGAAGTGGTCTGAGGCCACGCCCCTTTTTACACCTCTCTGCAAAGCTGCTCTGTGGCGCTTACTGGAAATACCTGGTGGGCTAGTTGGACCCCAGGGACCCTCGGTATTCAAGGGGACTTAATCCCCCAACTTAAAATGAGTCACGTGGCGCCTTTGCACAGTGGTGAAGGGAGGGGACGGGCTCTGTGACGTGTGCAAACGCGTCCTGTGGTGCGTTTTAAGTTAGGGGATTAAGTCCCCTTGAATCCTGAGGGTCCCTGGGGGCCAACCAGCCCACCAGATACCTCCTAGTAAGTGCCACAGAGCTGCATTGCAGAGAGATGGTCCGAGGCCACACCCCTTTTTACACCTCTCTGCAACGCAGCCGAAGATACCTGCTGGGCTAGTTGGACCCCAGGGACCTTCAAGATTTAAGGGGACTTAATCTCCCAACTTAAAACGAGCCACGTGGTGCGTTTGTACAGTGGTGAAGACCCAAGGTGGTGTGCAAGTGTGCAAACACGCCACGTGGCGAGTTTAAAGTTGGGGGATTAAGTCCCCGTGTATCCTAAGGGTCGCTGGGGGCCAACCAGCCCACCAGGTACCTTCAGTAAGCACAACAGAGTTGTGGTACAGAGAGGTAAAATAAGGGGCGTGGCCTCGAACACCTCTCTGCAACGCGCCTCTGTGGTGCTTACTGGAGGTACCTGGTGGGCCAGTTGGGCCCCAGGGACCCTCCGGATTCAAGGGGACTTAATCCCCCAACTTTAAACATACCACGGCCGTGTTTGCACACTTCTGGAGGTACCTGGTGGGCTAGTTGGGCCCCAGGGACCCTCCGGATTCAAGGGGACTTAATCCCCCAACTTTAAACATACCACGGGCGTGTTTGCACACTTGTCACATCAGGCCTCACCCCCTCCCTTCACCACTGTGCACGTTGCAAGTTGGGGGATTAAGTCCCCTTGAATCCTGAGGGTCCAACTAGCCCACCAGGTACCTCCAGTAAGTGCCACAGAGCTGCGTTGCAGAGAGGTGTAAAAAGGAGCGTGGCCTTGCACCATCTCTGTGCAACGCAGCTCTGTGGTGCTTACTGGAGGTACCTGGTGGGCTAGTTGGCTGCCAGGGACCCTCCGGATTCAAGGGGAATTAATACCCCAACTTAAAACCTGCCAGAGGGCACGTTTGCACAGTGGTGAAGAGAGGTGGCAGGACTGATGGGACGTGTGTACTAATCTAATCACTCCGCCAAAACCCAAGCACTTATAAATTCACCATGCACTCTTCTGGCAGTACTCTAATCAGCCAGTCCGTACCCATGCACTCTTGCAATGACCCATGCACTGCTACAATACCCTGAGCACTACCCATGCAGTACAGCCATCGCCCTGTCAGTACCCATGCACTCCTTCAATCACCCAGCCAGCACCATGTACTTATCCAATCACTCCACCAAAACTCAAGCACTCATAAATTCACCGTGCATGTACTCATGGAATGACCCAGGCACTAACACATGCACTGCTACAATCCCCTAAGCACTGCCCATGCAGACCTCTAACCACCTACATACTACTGATTCACTCCTCCAATTTCCCAGGTAGTACCCATGCACTCCAATCACCCATCCAGCATCATGTACTTATACAATCACTCAGCCAAAACCCAAGCACTTATAAATTAACCATGCACTGTCCTTACAGCACTCTGATCCTCCAGTCACTACCCATGTACTCATGCAATGTCCCAGGTACTAACACATGCACTGCTATAATCCCCTGGGCACTACTGATGCAGTCCAGCCATCTCCTAGTCACTACCCATGCACTGCTCCAATCACCCAGCCAGCACTATGTACTTATCCAATCACTACGCCAAAACCCAAGCACTTATAAATTCACCATGCACTGTCCTTGCAGCACTCTAATCATCCAGTCACTACCTATGTACTCATGCAATGACCCTATCACTAACCTGCACTGCTGCAATACCTTGAGGACTACCGATGCAGTCCAGTGATCTCCTTGGTACTATCTATGCAGTCCTCCAATCACCCAGCCAGTCCTATGTCCTTATCGAATCACTGCGACAAAACACAGGCGCTTATAAATTCACCATGCACTCCCTCGCAGTAATCTAATCATCCAGTCATTACCCATGCAATGATCCAGGCACTAACGCATGCACTGCTACAATCCCTGTGTACTACCCTTGCAGTCCTCTAACAACCTATCGCTTCTCATTCGCTCCTTCAATTCCCCTGGTAGTACCGATGCTGTCCAGCAATCGCCCTGTCACTCCCCGTGCAGTCCTCCAGTCACCGAGCCACTACCATGTACTAATCCAAACACTCTGCCAATACCCAAGCACTTATAAATTCACTCAGGCACTCTCCTTACAGTATTCTAATCTTTCAGTCATTAACTATGCACTCATGCAATGATCCAGACACTTACTGATTACTGTTACAATTCCATATTCCCTACCCATACAGTCCTGTACCCACTTAAATACTTCTCCTTTGCTCCTTCAATTCCCCAGGTAGTACCCATGCAGTCCCGCAATGACCCTGTCCCTCCCTGTGCACTCCTCCAGTCACCCAGCCACTACCATGTACTAATCCAAACACTCCTCCAATATCCAATCACTTATAAATTCACCACACACACTCCTTGCAGTACTCTAATTATCCACTTGGTACCCATGTACTCATGCAATGACCCAGTCACTAACATACACTGCTGCAATACCTCGAGGGCTATCTATGCAGTCCGGTAATCTCCCTGGTACTATCTATGCAGTCCTCCAATCACCCAGACCATCCTATGTGCGTATCCAATCACTGCGCCAAAACCCAACCACTTATAAAATCACCATGCACTCTCCTAGTAGCACTCTAATCATCCAGTCACTACTCATGTACTCATGCAATGACCCAGGCATTTAACTCATGGCAAATACAGAGGTGGTCATGCTAATCACAGGAGTACCCCAACGCGTAGTGTTCCCTAGTGTATGCAGGTGTTTTTGCTGTATTCGAAGTGTCTTTTAGCAGAGCACTGGCTCTAGGCCAGGTTAGTCAGTCCGTCCGTCCGTTACCACCAGTACCCATCAGCAAGAAGTTGGGGGCACAGGAGGACTTTCTGCTCCTCTGTTGGTTCTTTCTGCACATCTCCTCTTCTTCTTCCTGCACTTTTCCTCGTCTTTATGGACTTTTGTTGCCTCTTTCTGCATTTGTCTTGCTTCTTTCTGCTCTTTTCTTCCTCTTTCTTCACATGTCCTACCTTTTGTAGGCATAGTTAGAAATTAGCATTTAAAAAACCTTTGAAATTCACTGAAATAAACATAGGTTTCAGGGACGTTATAGATGGAGATTTCACTCGTACAAAACCATAGACATTCGGCCGTTATAGTTAGACCTAACTATAACTCTCTCCCCCACAATGTGATGTCACTGAGCATGTCATCAGTAATGTATTATGTGACATCATCAATAGTGCATTGCGGGGGCATGAGTTATAGTTAGATCTACTAAGTATAATGGCCGAATTTCTATGGTTTTGTACTAGTGAAATCTCCAACTAACTATAACGTCCCTGAAACCTATGGTTTTTTTCAGTGAGAATATATATGTATGTATGTATGTGTATGTGTATGTATATATATATATATATATATATATATATATATATATATATATGTGTCACGAATAACAACTAAGGGCCTGATTTAGATCTTGGAGGATGGGTTACTCTGTCACAATGGTGACTGATTTCCCATCCGCCGAAATATGAATCTCATTATATCCTATGGGATTTATACGTCAGTGGACGGGATATCCGTAAACTTTGCGAAGGAGTAACTCGTGTGTCATGCTATAAATCTGGCCTGAAGTATTCGCCTTTTGTTGCAAAATGGGAAAGGGGGATTCACATCTAGTGACTGAATTATGCTAATAAAAAAAACATGGAATCAATTTGTTTCCCACATGTCAAAATTGTGTGATGTTCGAGTCTCCAGCATTTCGAGATTTTGCAATTTGCAATAAAATCATAAAGTCAAGTAAGGAGCGTGATGTCCACAATATGTACCATTTTTGCTGTCAAAAAGCAAAAGGTTTACGGGCAACACCTTTTATTTACAGCTTTTGGTTCCTTGTTTAAAAAAACGCAAACTGATTATTGGCTGTACACACACGTCATTATGTGCACTGTAACAGCCGTGATAGCTGCTCCATGCTGTAGTTTTTACAGTTTTATACTATAGTTGGCTCGAGCAGATCCAGGGGCAGGTCAGAGACTTATGAAAGGGCTCAAGGTCCAATATCCATTTTTTTGAACCTCCAAAAATGAAGGTCTTAAAGTTGAGTTACCAAAGTTGTGAGGAGGAAACTGCGGGGAGGTAGCAGTCTTCTGGGAGAGAGGAGTGATGGCTAAGACATAGTACTGGATCTATTATTTCAGTAGATTCGTCTCACTTGTTGGTATTTGTTTCTTTAAAGATGTCTTTGATATCTACTATTTTAGCAGTGGAAGCGTTTTTCGCAGTGTTAAAGCAAAATTGAGCTAGCTAGGGTGTAGTGCTGTTCTCTTAAAATTGAACCTTTTTTTCATCTATGGGTTGATACCATATGCGAAAAGGCGGATATTAAAGATGAGGGCAGACCTATAATCAAAAGCTTTGGGACCAAACGACTCCAGGATTTAAGTCCTCACTTCTTTCCTTTTAGTGTCACCAACAGGTTATGTATTGGAGTCCCACAAAAATCAATTCAGGCTTTCACCCTTCCTAAGTCACTAAACTAAATTGCAATAAACTCGGTATTGGGATTACTTATACCTGCAGTTCGTTGATATGCCGAAGACTGCAGCATTAAGCACATTTTAAACAACAAATGAGTATTCAGAGGGAGAGTGGCTGAAACTTTTCTGATGCCATACAACCACAAAAAACATCCTCATGGTGTGAGCGAGCGTGTTCTGGTTCTGTTATAGGCCATCTACAGTGTGATGCCATGTTACTTTCTGTCGAGCCGCAGAATGTACGTTATTTCCATTTTCAAATGCTTCTCCTCAGATCATATGAACACCCTCTGAGTTACTTTCTTCTTTACACTACTTTGTTGAAAATATCCTCGAGGCATGTGAATTCTTCCACCATTTACCACTATTAAAAATTAGTTTAACAGGCAATCCATAACAATGAGAACAAAATGCAGCCAGCCACATAAGCAAAAGAATTCAATTATTGGGGCGAGATTATCATACTGATGTTGAGATTCTGGTCCTCCAGTACAACATGCATAGGACGATCATCAGGACAGCTGAGCATTGAATGAGGTCTGTGCAGGGCACCTGTGTTTCTTCAGCTCCTTCCTCCTGCCACTGTGCAAACAAAAGTGGTTGCTGAAATGCACCTCTTAACCAATCATGAAGTTCAAATCATATGGGGCTGAAAGATGACAGACGGACACACTGCTGGGATGCTCGAGGCACTATGCTCCTCTACTCCAAACATCCTATCCTCCTGCTCCTATGCCTGTCCATCTGTACGGTCAACCCTGATTAGCTACTATTGTGGCATTTGGTGTCCTACAGCAGATGGATCTGGGGCATTGGATAAACCGCGCCAAGTCAGCAAAATCTATAGTACTATTGTGCTTAGTTTACCCTATGCTCGATCCACCGGAATGTATGCAGCTCAGGAAGATTCAATTATGCGTCAGAATAGCAAAATTCTGTGGCAAAATTTGTGATGGGACTACTTCGATATTTTATCATTTTTCCACATGGTAACACTGTCTGGGAAACATTTCCCTTTATTAGTACCAATTCAACACCAAAGTAAAGCTGCAAGTAACGGAAAAGTGTCCACTCAACCTTTGTGAAGGGCCGGTCACTGCACAGGGACACTTGTCGCCATATTGTATGTAACTTTGGAGCCATCTGAGCTAGAAACAAATATTGTGGTTAACCTTTGCAGATAATGCAGCAAATGGGTGATTATATCACCGATGCAGCCAATCCATAATTATTCTGAAAACACTGCAGCCACAGAATCTCATAATTCCAGTGGCCCTGCCTGTATTCCAGAATGGTAGTACCAAGGAATGTATTGCAAACTAACACTTCCAGATTCTTGAAACGGGCTTATTTCCAAACGGAATATTCTGATGAGTTTCAATTTATGTAAGGCTGAAAAATGATTAGGATTAAGATAAAGTGCTGCAATAATGCAACAAAATGTCAATGTTTGTGCTGCTAATTTTGATATTTTATGCTGCAATATCCTGAGGGATCTGTCTAGATGTTCTATAGATAGCATTGTGTATATTGCGTCCTTCTTAGCCATCGTTTTATGCTCTCTTGTTAAAATTATATGGCAAGAATATGTCTGTTGGGTTTAAATGCTTCCAGTGACATGAGCCAGTAGAATATGTAAATGATATTACTACATAGGCATCTGGTTTTGAAAGCCTAGTTAAGCATTGATTGGGTATGTGACAAGATTACACATTCACTCCCAATTACTGCTCATCCAGTCAGGCTATAGTAATACTCTGTTTTACTGAGCTCTTGTTGAAGTGGTACATTCAAAATTACATGTAAAAATTGCTGTCCCTGTTCCTCGAGGCTTAGTTTCACTAGTGAGAAAATGCAGTTTTTTTTCCCCACATTTTGTACATTTAACTCTACTTACAGACTTTTTTCTTCAAAGCACAGCCTGAATTTAGTTAGGGTTTGGTGGGATTGCTGTTTTAGCAGTAATTTTTGATGCCCGGATTATCCGTATGGCAAACCAATATCAAACACACTTTGATGTGACATTAGTTTTAACGTCAACTAAAGTTAACATGCGCCTACCAGCAATAACCCTTTTGTATTGATTTAAATTGATATGCACCCCACTTGTTGAAGATCAGTACGTCTGGTGAGCCAATGTACGCAGAGTTTGTATATAACTTTCAAAACAGGAGCTGCCATCGCAACACGCTGTTAACTGATTTATTTTCATCCGGGTTCTTCATCTTGGAATGATCCCATATAGTCCACAGTGCAAAGTGTTCGGTTGGGTAAATGTTGCATTTGGAACGCTTTACAGCTGGGTGTAATGCTCATATTGGATGCATGCCCTGGTGTAGTATTAGTTACGTCAGTTTCATATACATTTATTTGTGTTTTGTGTTCTTTACAATGAAATGTGCTGAGAATTGTCACTTTAGGATTTATTGTCTGTTGTGAATGACATATATTGCATGGGCAGCCGTACAAGACAACTTGTGGCAACAGCAACTTCTATGAAGACCACGAAGCTTTTTGGTTCTGTCACTTTAGAGGGCAAAGGATACCAGATAAAGGTTAATAGCTTTTTTTTTCTCGGTCAAATTTTAGGTACTGTGAAGCGCGAAGATTTTCGGCCAGGACACTGGGACCAAAATTGACTCCTTCCTGTACAACCTGAATACCATTCAGCAGAACATTCCTGTCGCGTTCAAGTGAATCAAGGTATTAACACATTATTTCAACTTTTGCTTTCACAGAATTGTTTTCATCGGTATGAAATGTGTCCACAAGTTTAACAAAATGACATGCACCCATGTGTTAAAGAGCGAAGTTAGCGGTGGTTTGTTGGTGGATACAGAACCTTTGACTTTTTGGCTCGCTTTGATGCGGACTCGAGGTTTAAGCGAATAACCTTCATTCAGGAGGCTTTTCTTCATTCAGCGTCCTTTGGGAACAGAGCTTTTGCTTCTCATTCAGCTGTCCTGGCTTTATCCTGACTCTAACCTCCAGTGTAGCTTCTGTAACCCGGCACTCTTCAGACTTTCGAGCTGAGGGGTACATGATTTGCTAAGCATGGACTATGCAGAGTTGTTGCAAGACTTTGTGCTGAAGATTGCACTGTCAAGGAGGGCTCTAGTTCCAGATGCTGTCAACTTAACAATAAATTTAACATGAATGCCTTGAGGAAATTCATTTAACTGGGCGGCATGTACTAAAAGGAACTCTGTCAACTTCCTTTGGCTAATGCGGTTTTGTTAGTTTTTGGTCTTGTTCCAAGAGCTCTTTGGCATTCACTGCCGCTGAGGCCTCATGTCCTGAGGCTCACTCATGAAGTAATTCTGGCATCTGTTCACATCAGTCAGAGATGTAGCGCAAACCTACTGAATCAGCTGCCACACCTGCTTCAAGCCAAAGCATTGCATAAAAAGACACTGGAATTCCAGGCTCAGAAGTTGCAGTAGAACTTTCTGAAATAGCACGTCAACAAAATGGTTCCAGCCTAGAATTGGGATTTTGATGGGCTGTAGCATTTGGACCACAGAACGCCAGTCTGTTTATAAATAAAGTAAAAATAGCAAAAAAAAGTAGTAGGGTGTTAAATATGCATTACGTGATTGGGTCTCTTTCCATCTGGTTTGCAGGTTTGGAAACCAGATCTATTACAGGCTTGGGAAACCATAGACTGCGTTTGTGTTACGAATTTGCCATTCAGTAGGATCTTATGATCTGTCTTTGTGGGATTGCTTTTTACACTGGAAATTGGATTTTCTGGATATTTATGGTATTTGCATGTCCTTCTGACAAACCGTATTGGCTCCTTCTTATTTTGAACTTCAAAGAACCTTGCACCGTACCACAAGAGGTCTGTGGATTGCACTTCAGTGTTAAAGACTAGCATATAGAAGGATCATGCTGTGTCCACCTGGTCTTCATTGTTATCATTTTCGATTAGAAACCTGTTACTCCTGCAATGCAGTCTCCTGACAGTACAGATCTGATGGCTTTTAACGAGCCCAAGTTCTGGTCCTGTAATTACATATGGTTTCTTTCACCAGATGCCTTCTTGAGCTTCTGTGTATTAACCGGCGTCACAGGGATCTATTTCTACTCCAGTGCCCCGTGGCCTGGCAGGTTATCTCCTTTGCCTATATAGCTTGGTAACTGATCTGGAAGACACGAGTAGGATTCATATCTTCTTACTGGACCCTAAATGGGTTTTTTACTGCAACTCTACAGTATTGTTCTCTTCTATTGTCATGTAGATTCAGACCATTCTTTTCATGGCCCAGAGCCCTGTGAAGATCCTTTCATCTTCCTCCTATTCAGATACCTGCCCATAGATAGTCTATAACTTGTGCCATTCTGATATGTGGCTTTCAGCGCTGCAAATGGTCTTCTGCATGTGATCGTACATTATGCCTCCATGATCATTTTGTGCTATTTGTTTTCTCTGAGTTGTAGGAAAATTCTGTTTGCAATTCCAAGTTCTTCTTTATCGCGTGAATGTTTTACACTGAATTTTGACACGCCCTAGGCAACGTTAAGGAATTTTTGCAGTGCAGGATGCAGCCTGCCCTAGGAGTTTGGAAATAAAGGCAGGTAATGTTCTATGGGGTGAGGCAGAATCATTTAGTTGCCCAAGGGATTTTTTGTGTGATGTAGGTTTTAAAGAAAATGACACTGGGAATGTTTGAACAAATTTCGTCACTCTAATTAACAAGCATTGGAAATGCAATAGGTCTCGCATTAGAAAAGTTGGAGTTATTGGTCTTGTAAATGACATATTTTATTTATTAGTTGGTTTTTAAAATTGCTAAATTGATGGCTTTGTCATTTACAATGCCAATAGTTATAACTTTCGCGAATGTGACACCTATAGCATTTGGAATGCAACATGTTTTGTATTTACGTGACTTAGATGGCAGCTCTGGTCGTTAGGCCACATCTCTAGAGAGCAGGAGAGTGCAGCAGGGGAGAGAAGCACAGCAATGCAATAGGTCTCCCATTAGGAAAGTTTGAGCTATTGGTATTGTAAAGGACACATTTTTTATTTATGTGCTTGTTTTGAAAATAGCGAAATTAATAGCTTTGTTATTTACAATGCCAATAGTTTTATCTTTCGCAAATGTGACACCTATTGTAACACAATATGGGTTGAGGGTGAGGGGTTGAGGGTGAGTGAGGGTGAGGGTGAGGGTGAGGGGTTGAGGGTGAGTGAGGGTGAGGGTGAGGGGTTGTGAGTGTGAGTGAGGGTGAGGGTGGGTGAGGGTGAGTGAGGGTGAGGGGTTGAGGGTGAGGGGTTGAGGGTGAGTGAGGGTGATGGGTTGAGGGTGAGTGAGGGTGAGGGTGAGTGAGTGTGAGGGTGAGTGAGGGTGAGGGTGGGTGAGGGGTTGAGGGTGAGTGAGGGTGAGGGGTTGAGGGTGAGTGAGGGTGAGTGAGAGTGAGGGTGAGTGAGGGGTTGAGGGTTTGGGGTTGAGGGTGAGGGGTTGAGGGTGAGGGGTTGAGGGTGGGTGAGGGTGAGGGTGAGGGTGAGTGAGGGTGAGTGAGGGTGAGGGGTTGAGGGTGAGGGGTTGAGGGTGAGTGAGGGTGATGGGTTGAGGGTGAGTGAGGGTGAGGGTGAGTGAGGGTGAGGGTGATTGAGGGTGAGTGAGGGTGAGGGTGAGTGAGGGTGAGGGGTTGAGGGTGAGTGAGAGTGAGGGTGAGTGAGGGGTTGAGGGTTTGGGGTTGAGGGTGAGTGGTTGAGGGTGAGTGAGGGTGAGGGGTTGAGGGTGAGTGAGGGTGAGTGAGGGTGAGGGTGAGTGAGGGTGAGGGGTTGAGGGTGAGGGTGAGTGAGGGTGAGGTGAGTGAGGGTGAGGGGTTGAGGGTGAGTGAGGGTGAGGGGTTGAGGGTGAGTGAGGGTGAGGGGTTGAGGGTGAGGGAGGGTGAGGGAGGGTGAGGGAGGGTGAGGGAGGGTGAGGGTGAGTGAGGGTGAGTGAGGGTGAGTGAGGGTGAGTGAGAGTGAGTGAGAATGAGGGTGAGTGAGGGGTTGAGGGTGAGTGAGGGTGAGGGTGGGTGAGGGTGAGGGTGAGTGAGGGTGAGGGTGAGTGAGTTAGTACGATGAGTTCATGATCAAAAGAATGCTGATTGAGGGTGCGGGGCAGAGCGGGTGCTGCTCTCGAGTGCGAGAACTCCGTTGGATTAAATGCCATGTTCCATTGTGGGTAATGTTGTTACATGTTGTATGAAATACTTTGAATTTTTTCGTGACTGTTAACCAATTCATCTAGAGGGCAATACATGCGCACTCTAGTCTGTAACAATACCATGTAGCCGAACAAGAACATGATTCTTTCTACAAGGGAACGTGTTGACAAACCTCAGCTGGAGGGTGGCAGCTGCCACACTGCTTTTGATGGGAAGAGGCGCCACTTACTTACTGACGTGCGACTCAGTAAAAGGTTTTGCTTTTTCACGAAATGTCAATTCCCGGTGTAGTTTCTCTTTCCAGGATGCATCCTGTGTTTCCGGTTAGTCTTCCTTGCGTCAGTGCGCGTGGCCGGCCCTCTGTGACGCACGAATTGTGAAAGTACGTGACGTGCTAGGCTTTTCCTGGTGGTGACCAGTAGTGTACCACGTCCGTTATAAATAGAATGGTTAGTAATATTTCTCATAAGTCCGTATTGTCCTAGTGTAGTAGTCGTGGCGTGATGGCGGGGGGGGGGGGGAGGCGGTATTGGAAAGTATGATACGTGTGGATTACGCAATTAGGTCCACATGTGGAAGTGGATATTCTTTATCCTGGAAAGAGCTTTTGTTTTGTTTTAGGGGGAATTTCCAAGTAGTCTGTGTAAGGGGAGTGAATAAATTCATCCGAGACAAGTGATAATCAGATTTGTAGTTTATTACAGGAAAATACAGGAGCCCACGGTGCTGCGTCCTCGTCCCAAGCACAAGAACACACGGCGAGTCAGCATCCAGCCACATGTCGAAGCTCATGTTTATAACGTGCATTGTAAATGCATTTAAACCGTAACACACGTAAATATGCACGTTAAATGAAAGCAGGGACACCAAGACAAATGTGCAAGTCATTATAGCTTATTTCCTCTTATAAAAACGAACCTTATCCTGAAAACACTAACAAAATAACACTCTTCAAATCTGAGGTACAACAACATTTCATGACTGTTTGCTTCGTGCATTTTACCATGCAAAACACCTGTGATCATTGCCGCATGCAATACTCGTCCTGTCTTGAAGTCCTCGATATACCTTCTTGAGCAGCTAACATACTAGTAGGAGGTGCCCTGAAGAAATGCGACACGGCAGACAGGGGAGGGGGCAGAGCGGGGGTGTGGGAGGAGTGCGGCTGAGGGAAAAGACATGCAAGGCAGGCGGCTGGGGGCATGTGCACGCGCTTTTAATGTCAATGCGCATGCGCATTGAGCTTGAATTTCACGGGCACTGCAAGGAATCGCCATCGATTCCTTGCAAGTTGGTTAAAGTCTGTTTAAGCCCCCATAGTCTCGCAAGCTCAATGCGCATGCGCATTGACAGGCGAGACCTAAAAATGGGTTGTTTAAAGCTGGCAGAAAATTGTAGCCTGTCCACCCAATCTGAAATTCAAGAATTTGACCGATTGTTAAACCATGAAATTCAACATAGAAGATTAGTTTGAAGTGTTGTTCTCAGTGGCTTTTCGGCTGAACTGTCCACGCTTTCTCAATTTAGCACTCCTCAAGGAGGCCCAGCTTTGGTGACTAATGTTACTGGGCGATCACCCTCTGTGCGTGCTGTGAACAACACCCATGTGATAGTTTTACTTAGTACTAAGAACTAAATACTCTGTTACATGTTCCCAAACCATGTGTGACTTTATCGTCTTTTCTCCTCCCGATTTTAAACACACAACGTCTGCTTCTCACTGTTTTAAATTACATGAGTTCTGAACAGATGTTTTGCCCACCTCTGGTTTAGCTAACTCCCGCCACTTTAGAACTCGCTAAGCAGAATGGCCTTTCCACATCAATGCTTTGGTAAAAAGACCTGTCCAGGTTTCTTCCCGTACTGAGCAGCAGCATTTTTTTAAAGGAAGATGTACCGTTCTGCAGTGTTATTAATAAACATTTAAAGCCCAGCCCACCTGGCTAGCAGCCTTCTTGTCTGTTGGCCGACAGACTTACTATACCAGTTTTCTTTGTGTGCCCTTTGCTGGCAGCGAGAACCTTTTTATTACTAAAAAAAAGCTGCTTTGTGAAAAGGGATATCTATTGTTTACGGTTAGTATAGGGGCGGTGACCTTGAGTGCTAACGTGCAAGAAGCCTTGTGTTGCCCCCTCTTGTGAGCAGCAGGATCACAGTCACTTTTCATTACTGGTTTGCAGACAGACTGTTGATTCCATCAAATGATGATGGGGGACAATTCAAGGGAGAGGGGAGAGAAAGTAGCTTTCAAGACAAACCCGCTCTCAACTGCGGTGTACACACTGAAAGAGAGGGGCACTATTTCCTGCCTCACCAAATACTAGGACACAAACCCCAAACTTTTTACTGAAGAATGCACCAAAGTCCATATTGCCTTTAAATAGCTCTTTGGAGTCTTAATAGGCAAAACGCGTCTCAGCTTGTCGATTTTCTTTTTTTCTTTTATTGTTTCTTTCTCAACAAGATTGCTTCTATTACTCAGTGTCCTACTCTTGTGTATCTCCATGGGGGCCCTGTGCCTTGTAGACACACAACCTGACAATATAAAGAGTCCACGCCAACCACACCTCCTATTCGTTCGAAGCCGCCTTAAACACAGTTGGCCTAACAACTTGGAGGGAGGGAGGGCCGTAATGGAGGTAATCGAGAGTAGAACACGGAGTAATGGAATTACGGTAAGTAATAGAAGCATTGCCTCATTTTCCCTCTAGCTTATTTACATTACATAAGCCAAAAAAGACCAGGACAATTATCAGCTGAGAAACACCCAAACAAAGATGTACAGTCAACAAACAGTAAAGACAGCCCAGCACCAACACAGTGGACATAACTTCTAAGCCAGACCCTGACCCCAAACAAATGAAAGAAAGGAGTCCCCCAAGACAAGGAGTCGAGCTCCCCCAGTTCGCGAGCAGACATTACTGCGCAAAACCAGATGTAAAACCCAGAAGGTACACATCACCTGATGGAAAGTACATAGAACGGACAACCCCTCAAAGAACCAACCACCAGACCTCTGTCAAAGGTGCCAGAAAGCTGCAAAGGCCCATCAAGGAGGCATTCCAGCACCCAAGGCAGAGAAACTGAGCAGAACCACAGGGGTCCGATCACACCAAGCCCCAAACGACCGTCCATGTTGAGCAGAAGAAACCAGGTTGACGTCAACACAGAAGAGTAGACCGAAGCCGATAGACCCCGCAACAGGAACCCACCCCTCTAAATTGCCAGGTTGCAAACTTTGGAATAGCCAGAGCGGGCACCAGGAGACTCTGAAACTGCAGCGCAGCCGGAACCAATAGAACCCGCCACTCCAGCCCCACCACCATCTCCAGCAACATAGGAAATCACACCGAACTGGCCACGCCGGAGCTACCAGCACAACCTTCGCCCTCCCTCTCCGAACCCTACCCAGAAACCTCTGGAGCAAGCAAACATCAGGCCCACACACAGGACAGGATGTTCAGGGCATCCAACCTCGAAGTCGACACACCCCATGCCCCGGAAACATAACCAGGGAAGATGCATAATGCCAGGGTGTGCAAACCGGCCCTGATGAATTGCCAATCAACGGAGCCCATAGAAACAACTGCTGCGCAAACTCTAAAAAGCCATGAGACACCAGAATAGTTAGCAGGGGAGCCCACACCAAGGCAGGAGATCATCCCACAGCTCGAACGGCAGATCCATAAACTGGAAAAGCCTCAACATAAAGTGAAGCCCAGAAACCACTGCTTGTATAAGCTTTAACCGCTTCGCTGCAGGGGTTAATCCCCCGCTGTGCTGGGGGGGGGGGGGGCGCGCACAGCGCCGCCATGCTCATGACGAGCTGAGCTCGTCATGAGCTACGGCGCTCTGGTGCTCATGACGAGCTCAGCTCGTCACAGGTGCATTACCTGCCGTGGAACGCTCAGCACAGCAGGGGAATTATCCCCGCGTGTGAGCGTTCCACGGCTCATGACGAGCTGAGCTCGTCCTGAGCACTGGAGCGCCGTGGCTCATGACGAGCTCAGCTCGTCATGAGCATCGAAGAGGCTAAGCAGATAGAGATTGCTGCTCCTCTGGGTGATTTCATGTGCCTCAGTCCATCCGTATTCGTCAATTTGGCCCACGTCTATTGCCCATGTCTCGCATCCTTGTTTTAAGGGGTTTTTTTGTACGTCTCATTGAGCAGATATGTAGTTTCCTGTAGTATACAAATTTCATAAAGTATTTGAAGGCTGGTTTTTGCTTGGGTGCAAGGTAAGCAATTTATTGCAGTTGGACACATGTCTGTAGTCCACTATCTTTTCAAATTAATCCAGGCTTATGTTAGAGAGGCAGATACTCTTGTTTTACCTGAGATTCTGATTGAACTATATTACTTTTTTGGTGGAGATTGTGAGGTGTAGCTGCTCAGGATGGTAAGGATTTTTTCTGTTGGGTTCTTGTGTGATTTTGGGCTTCAGTAATTTCAAAATATTTCATAGGGCAGTGATTGGTTTGTTTTATTTGATGGCCCGAGAAACCTTCTTTGGTTTTGAAAAAGTTTGTTCCTTGCGTATTCTACACTTCAGGTGAGATTTTTCTTCCTTTTGTCCTCGGTGAACAATATACTTTTTTTCTCATATAAATGAGCTCTGTTGAGTACTATCCTTTGTTTTTCCTGAGTTTCAAACTTGACCACCATGCTTTAGGAATAGACGAAATTAAAGTTTGAGGGCTGCTGCACTGAGCTAAGAGCAAGAGGGTGGTAATGTGCTAGGCTTTGAAGCAAATATAACAGGCTATGCACGGATCGGGTTTTTTAACATTAATGCTGGGCAGAAATTGACTAATGGTGACACTGCAGTAGGAGTTTTAGCTGCAGACTTGGGAATGAACTACATAGGTCCTTATACTGTCCTGGCAGAAGAGGGGTGAAACCCCGAAACCGGTCCCAGGATGCTTGTTTCCAGTCCAGGGAGGATCTGGCTTGGCAGTTCGGGCTGGACTGTTCCCATGAGGCACAGGGTCAAGACTGATTTCATATGGCTGGGTTCGAAGTAGAATGGCATGGTGAGCAAAAAAAACGATGGATTTAGGCCCAGAGCTCTGTACTGGGGTGAATGTATGACATTGTTCTGCATTTTGTCCATCAGCTGTTGTTTTTGCATACTGCCCTGCACAGCCCGAGCCTCCCACCTACCATCGGAGGTACTCTTTGTCCCAGAAACCTGTAGCCCACTGACACGAGATTAGAGGCGCTACATTCAGGGGGATACTAGTCTACCGCATGCTCCCCTCGCTAAGGAGCACTGAACTGACCAGACATAAACTGCTCTAGTTTGCTTTGAGCGATCTGTCAGAGGAAAGCACGCAGAGGGTTTGCTCTTGCCCAAGGGTCTTTGACAAAAGCCCAGCCTCTTCCTCAGTATGTCCCTGAAGTAGCACTCCCGGGAATGCCTGGTCCTTGGCTCCTCCTGGTGATGGCTGCATGTCCCCTCGTGTGCTTGAAGCTTGTTGGTAGAATGGGTGGGGAGGTGAGGAATGTTGTGGTATGTGAACCAACACGTATTGCTACCCCCTATATGTTGTACAGTATGTGAGATGGCCTTTTGTGTTTGTTCCCAAGCTCCAGGATGCATCTTCTTGCTCATGAGTGAGTGTAAGTGACAGGGCAGTTAAACTAGTTCATGCAGCCATGCGTTTAACCTCTTCTTGCCTGTCACACTGTAAAGCCAGTTCAGATATGAGGAAATAATCGTATGCCATTTGAGGGTGGCACACGCACACCTTTAATGTATGTGACTGGAGAATGTGTTTTAGATATATTTACCACCTTCGCCCACAAAGGAGGGGGTCGGTGCTTCCTCCAGCTCCTCCGATTACCACTGACATCTCAAAGTTGCAAAAGATAAATATGTATGTAAATAAATGATGTCAAAACGAAGTGACATTTTGAATTGGAAATAGTTTTATGCCCTACCAGTGAAAATAAATGTGGACCAAAAACGAATTTTTACAGCAAGCCTACTAATAAATGCATCGTCACATATTTAAGTTTATTACTCCAGGGCAAATATCAAATTCCATATTACAGCTTAAGTGAGACGCAGAACCGTTTACTATCTCGTGCATTTTGCAACGGTTTGACAGAGGAAACCCGTTCCACCAATCGTCAGAAAGCCCATTAACTTATTTTTGTATCTCACTGTACATGGATTTAACTAGTTAGATCCTGGTTCTGGTTAAATATTTTTGTTTATCATTACTGCACGTCACAAAACGTTGGTCTAGTCTGTATATGCATGCTTACCTGTGCTGAGTAGTATGCTGTTTACTAATGTTGAAGGAGGGAGGGGCCTAATGACCCACTTTGCCTCTTGCCACTCATGGTCCCTCCCCACATTCAATGATCACAAATGGCAGGTTAAACACTGCATTGATCGAGTTGCTTGTGCTGTGGTTAGAGTTAAATATCTGTGTATAGAATTGCTGCAGGTCATAAACCGTACATGCAGTAGGGGTGGGCGGAATTTACCTAGTCGTGATACGCAAAGCTCTGCAAAACCGTAAAAATTCGCCGCAAGCACGCAGAAATTCCACGAACACTCGGAATTGCTTGTTCCACTCGTTGGCGATGCTTTTTTCCTGTTAGCGTACGCTGTTTGCTTGGTCGGGGGGGGGGGGGGGGAATATCTCACTAACACACATTTTGAAAGCGTGAATAAGCAAAAAAGTCTGCGATTCGGAGTATTTTGGGCAATTCCGCGGTCTCTGTGGAACGCGAAATTACCCAAATTCCGCGAACGGAACAGAATTAACATGCAGAGGTGCAAAGTATAATGCGCTATGCATTACTCTTGTTGAGCGCATGACTTGAGAGTCGTAACCTTGAGTAGGTCATGATGCCTGTACCCTCCCTTACTACTCTGCGTCTGCGTGGACAATTTTAATACACACCTAGTCGATATTAATGCCTTTAAGGACCCGAACTGAAATGACACCCCAAGTCCCCACTGAACAGAAGTCGGTGCAGCTAGATTTGAATGCATATTTCAAGGTCCTCGTGCCTGGCATGTGTTACCACCTTAACAATGTGTTAGCAGACGAGCATGTAACTGGGCTCAACCTAAACGTGTCACGCGTTACCTAATCTACCTTGAAACCCAAGAGAGGTAGAAGAGTTGTTCAAATCTGATAAATCGCTAATTATTGCTGAATTTGCAGCTCTTTACTTCTCAAGTAACAGTCTCATCGAGCCCTGTCATCCAGCACCACAGGCCCATGGAGCATAACCGAGCTCCGATGTTACTCCACAGATTGAAGTACGCTTTCTCTTTTCCACATGGATGCCATGAGACCGATCAAATGACTGCTGGGAAGGGCAAGCGGAGTGCCTAACCCAACTAGCAAACCTGGCTAGCTGTTCTTCTGCAGACTCAGCACTAGTCTGACAAAACTGTTAGAACTTTTAGTTGAAAGCGGTTACCTCACAGCTAGGGCTTTAAGTGGGATGAAAAAACGGGGGGGGGGGGTTCTCTCAAAGGGGCGTGGCCAATGTAATTAAGGGTGTGGCTTAAAACACATAAGCTAAAAATCTGTGCTTAGCATAGTGTGCCACACGACTTGTATTTTCCTGTTTGTCATTGCATCCAGAAGTTAGGACTATTGGGTTTGCCAATGGTTGTTAGTTGCACAAGATAAATAAGCAGCAACTATGGCTTGTTGTATGTAATATTGAAAAGCGTTCACTTAAAGCCCTGGTGACGCCACGACAAAGTTGCTACTCCGGAGTTTCAAAAAGAGAAGGGACATCTAGAGAGAAAATGACTCTTTAAAGGATTTCCCTTCCCCTACAACGCTCACCTGCCATGACATCATGCCGTAACTTCTCCACTAGTGAGAAGTGAGCAGTGTGAGCACGCACAAATCATATGCCTGCTGGCACTGCAGTCCGGAAAAAAACTGACCGCCTGTGCCAGGGCAGAAAACAGAGCCCGATAGAGACCTGTTTCGAGGCCCCCTATAAACAAGCATTTACAATGCAACGGTCTCGCCTTTGGAAAAGTTAGAGCTATTGGCATTGTAAATGACAACATTTTTATTTGTGTTGGTTTTGAAAACAGATAAATAAATGGCCCTGTCATTTACAATGCCAATAGCTTAATCTCTCGCAAATGCCACGCACAGACCCACACAGAGTCCCACACACATACATACCTACTGAGTCACACGCAGAGCCACACACACACAGCCTCACACGCACACAGAGCCACACACACAGCCACACACACATACATACCGCTACTGACACACACACACCGCTACTGACACACACACACCGCTACTGACACACACACACCGCTACTGACACACACACCGCTACTGACACACACACCGCTACTGACACACACACCGCTACTGACACACACACACCGCTACTGACACACACACACCGCTACTGACACACACACACCGCTACTGACACACACACACCGCTACTGACACACACACACCGCTACTGACACACACACACCGCTACTGACACACACACACCGCTACTGACACACACACACCGCTACTGACACACACACACCGCTACTGACACACACACACCGCTACTGACACACACACCGCTACTGACACACACACCGCTACTGACACACACACCGCTACTGACACACACACCGCTACTGACACACACACACCGCTACTGACACACACACACCGCTACTGACACACACACACCGCTACTGACACACACACACCGCTACTGACACACACACACCGCTACTGACACACACACACCGCTACTGACACACACACACCGCTACTGACACACACACACCGCTACTGACACACACACACCGCTACTGACACACACACACCGCTACTGACACACACACACCGCTACTGACACACACACACCGCTACTGACACACACACACCGCTACTGACACACACACACCGCTACTGACACACACACCGCTACTGACACACACACCGCTACTGACACACACACCGCTACTGACACACACACACAGCTACTGACACACACACAGCTACTGACACACACACAGCTACTGACACACACACACCGCTACTGACACACACACACCGCTACTGACACACACACACCGCTACTGACACACACACACCGCTACTGACACACACACACCGCTACTGACACACACACACCGCTACTGACACACACACACACCGCTACAGACACACACACACACACCGCTACAGACACACACACACACACCGCTACAGACGCACACACACACACCGCTACAGACGCACACACACACACCGCTACAGACACACACACACACACCGCTACAGACACACACACACACACCGCTACAGACACACACACACACACACCGCTACAGACACACACACACACACCGCTACAGACACACACACACACACACCGCTACAGACACACACACACACACCGCTACAGACACACACACACCGCTACAGACACGCACACACGCACACACGCACACACTTCATCCACCACTCAACTCCATTCATCCACTGACTCCATCCACCCAACCACACCTTGTCAGGGGTAGTAAGCAGAGCGACAAGTACACAGGTGCCCACCCATTGGAAGTGGCCTTGAATTGTGCACTGCAACAGCCTGGCAGACGGGGCCCTCGACAGCTCGCTGCCCACTGTGAGGGGGACGCGCCCTGAGGTACAGCAGAGGCGCACGCCGCGCGGGCAGGCGGTGTTTACATGACATCTTTCCCTTCACTACCCCCACCCAGCCCCCACCGCTCGCTGGGGTGGGCCCTGCGTCTCCACGGCTCCAACAGCGGGTGGTTTGTCTCCCGACAGCTCCTTCCGGAACGGGGCCCTTTCCCACAAAATATGTTTAACTCGAAACTTAAACTAAGGACTGGCAAAGGACGAAGGATATATAGGAGAGAAGAAGAAAGAGGGAGCGAAGAAGAATAAAGGAGAGAAGGGAAAGGGAAGAGGGGAAGAGAGAGCGCGGCAGAGAAACGAGGAGCTAAAGCGAAGGGGTAAGATGGAAGGGAAAGAGAGAAAGCCAAGTGATGATTCAGAGAGAGAGAGAAAACCGAAGCAAGAAAGGGGGCGGGCGAGCGAGACTAAACGAAGAGAGGAGCTAGAGAAAGAGAGGGTTAAGAGAGACTGGAAGAGGCACAGAGTTTATACAGAGGAGATGAGGAAAGTAAAAGAGGGAGAAAGGAGAAAGTTAGAAAGGCAGAGACAGGGGTGGAGGAGTGAATGGGGGAAGAAGAGTGTAGCAGAGGGGTGTCAGCGAGTGAAAGGGATACAGAAAGAGGGTCTGACCAAGACAGACAGAAGAGAGAAAACGTTAGAGAGAGGGGGAATAAAACAGTGCAGGTGGGAACGGGATACGGGGTGTGAGAGGGAAGGAACAGGGAAGAAAGGTGGAGGCGGAGAGGGAGGATAATTACCGAGGAGAGGAATGATTAACCTGAAGGAGAGAAAGAGAGGATACCTTTGGGGGAAAGTATTGCTATAGCGTCTAATGAGGCGCGTGTGGCGCACATGAGGCTAGGTGGGCACTGTTGAGGGCTTCGCTGCCTTTCGTGAGAAGGAGGCAGAGAAAAGGTGGAGTCACTGAAGGAGGCACATGCAGACATTAGCAACAGGTTAATAACTACATTTAATTTGACATAGCATTAATTGGCGCACGGGTGGCCTCGGAGCGCCTAAAAAGAAACAGTGAGGCCAAAAACTAAAGAGTCGTAAAAACGGAGGACGTCAGTGGGGAGCTCAGGTTCCCTTCCAAGTCCCCCGTAACCCTGGCACAGATGCCTCTGCCCTCTCCACGGATACCCACCTTCAGGAAAGGGTGCCAGCAGCACTGCCACACGCACAGACACAAAGTCACGGAGCATCTGGCCCGCCAGATCACCATTTCATCCCTTTCCTTACTGCGCCCGTTTATATAATTCCTTCGGTATAGTGCCACGTGCAGCCGGGAGCTGCATCGCGGCACTTGAGTGTAGCGGTGCCAGCCTAGAATATGCAGAGACGTCTTCCGAATGGAGTAGGGTCCCTCACCTGTCCTCGGAGGGCGGGGGTCGTCTTGTTCTGCCCAGTCCTTCACATATGGTCGCGCTGTGCCTTGCCACCCTGCACAGCCCGCGCTCCCGGATCCTGTGCCCGGGCTCCGCTTGGTGTGCACAGTCCTGGTTTGTGCAGCAGTGGGAGCCAGGGAAAGGGGAGGAGAGGAAGAGGAGGAGGGTAGATGTTGAGGGGGAAGAGCGGTCCTGGCTCCAGCCCAAGAAATTCGGGCCAATCTTGCAGTCGCCAGAGCCGGGTGTGGGCCAGTGCCAGGGCCCAGCGGATGCCAAGCCCGCCGAGGAGGACGTGCAGGTAGAGACTGAAGGGGGAGGGAGGGCGGCCGAGCCAGACTGGGGGAGGAGAGCCACCGACCCCAGGACAGGGAGGGGAGGAGGGCTGCCGATCCCGGGACACAGAGCGAGACTGGGGAGGACGAGTTGGTGCCGATCCGGGGGGGGGCGGCGGGCAGCACACCGAACGAGGGAGCAGGGCAAGGGGCAGCAAGCTCAACGAACGCGGCGGGGGGTGGGGGGGGCAGGACAGCAGGCACTCACCCGAGGACTTCTTCCGGCGGCGGTCGGGGGAAATGGAAACCAAAAGCGCCGGCAAAAAAAAAAAAAAGTAAACGCCCACCTCCGAATGACGGAGAGAAAAGGGGCGGAAAGGCAAAAAAAATCACCGGAACGCCCACGAATCGCCTCGCACAATGACAGACAGATCTCTCTTCCAATGGCTAGCCTCCATTTATGGAGCTAGCCAATGGAAGAGAGAGGCGGGACTAAACAACATACTGTTCTAACATAAGATTTCGCCTGCGCGAACGCTGCTGCGCAGCGGATCGCCAAGCGAAACCTAAAAACTGCTGATGCTCAGACCCGGTGAGACCTGGCCCCCTTAAAGCCCTGTTCACAGCCCTTTCAACAATGGACCACCTTCACTTTAAGGATATTGATGAGCTTGTTCCCGAGGCTGCTCCTGTGGTTTCATTTAGGGTAGGCAGCTTCGACCCACTTGTTTGCCGCTTGAGACCTCTGCAACTGCCTTTGCAACCCCTGGACTCAGATGAAAAAATCGGTGCCAGGAATACAAGGGCAGTTCGACGTAGATTGCGGCTCCACTTTACTTGTTGGCTGTCCATTATTTATTATAGTAATAGTGAATATATTTTATTATTCATTATCACTGCAATAAAGAATGGATTGCAATTAGACTGAATATGACCCTAGCTGTTTGCTAAGATAAGTAAAAATTGCTTTTAAATCTATGTAGTGTGCATGCTTGCGGTCGAGAGCGTGTTTAAGTGACAGTGTGTGCATGTATATGTATGTATGCATGCACACGTGTGAGTGAAAGTAAAGGTTCAATGGCTTGTGATGTCACTTCCGCTACTACTGGCATTTTGGTGAATTGACGTTCATGAGGCTACTTTTTGTAAAAGATAGTGGTAGAACAAAACACTATACACTTGAACAGATCTTTTGTTTGTTGGCAATCTGAGACATTACCACTGGATGGCACTGTTTCTTTAACTTTGGTATTAGTCGACGTGCTCTGTATTTGAAAACATTGACGTATTCGCACATTTTGATTTGGCTCCAGCTACACGCAGCGTGACAATGATTCTGTGTTTCAGTGGAGTTGGTAAACGGGTCTCCCTGATCTGTTTGTGTGAAGAAACCTTATTTTGTTAACGTTTAAAGGCCGTGCTTTCAGTAAAGCCCCCTGCAAGTTCAATGCAAAACATTCAAATGAAATGCTCGCCCACCTCCGGGCCCATTCCCCCAAAAGTCTGCTTTTGTACCCCATTAGTTATGCGCAAAACCCCATATATCACAGGGCAGCAGCGTTACACGGGGCTTTAATTGTCAGCCTAATATAGATCTGCGAGTGACGTGACTCTTTCGGCCTCATCAGTAGATGGAGCCTCGCTAAGAGTTGCCTTTTCTCAGCCCCGAGTTGAATTAATAATCTGGTTGTCATCGTGGGCCTTAGGGTGACCTTGATGTATAAAAGCCATGTCCTTCCGATGCATGCCTATACCCCGCTTTCAAATGGCAGCCTATATCTGGCTGTGGGACGTTTGAGCGACAAGATTTCTTTTTTTCACTAGTACACTCTGCATATTGAAAGGAGTTATTAAATAAACCACTCGCTCAGTTTTAGTAAATATTATCGATTTAAAGGGCTTTTAGAGTTTGGCAGACTCGGTCACAAACATGATGAATGTCCACCCAGCCCCATTACACGCGCCGTAGGCCATAATGGACTGAAATAGAGCAAACTGGACATCCACCAGGTTTGCGACTGAGTATCCTGTCTTCCAAGCTCGAAATAAGGTCCCTAGTTTTTTTTTTTGTATTGTAGATTATCTTAAAGCCAAATATTACGTGTGCGGCACTGTAACAGGATTCATTTTTAGGTCTCGTCTTAGCAGCGCATAAGCTGTGTGTCTTCAAGACATGCTGTATTCAGTATATGGAGGACCACCATCTTTTTAATTGGTTCCTCTTTCTGTCCTTTGGAAATGATGGCTTTTGGTTGGCTAATAGGCTTAGGAGTCTCTCCTTTTGTACTTTTGTATCTAGGGTGTGTGATCAGTGCCACCGCACCGGGCGCTGACTTGGTGTCGTGGCGTCATTTTTACAATAATATCATTTTAAAAACGCCAACCTGCTGGTGCGGTCCTGGCCTCCAGCATTTTTTGTAGGCATCAATTAAAACGTCAAGATAATCTGGTGATTTATCGTGTTCCTGGAAAGAGACCGGAGGTTTGTCTAGTCGAAGTTTTTTGACGCATCCAAAGGTAGCTCAGAGGGTTAAAATGCCTGCTGCTATGAACGTTTACCATGCAGATAACAAAGTGCATGTAATTTAAGTAGATCAGTGGGTTACTGCTTCTGTAAGAGAGCCTGTTTTGTTATTTGTCCTTTGTAAGTCAAAATCGTAATATAGAACATTGAGCTATTAACTTTCATCAAAGAGTTGTGTGTAAACTGCAAGGTATATGTTTGAGCTATATGTTTTTTTTTCCCATTCTTTCGTTATCCTAATCTTGCCAAAAGGGTTCATTGGATGGAAAACAATTATTGTTATTAAAGAGAGCCTCTAACAATGATGTTAAATTTTAAATTCTGAATTTGTGCTTTTCCAGAATAAGGACTCTTAAACTATATTGCCTACCAGTATTGATGACCTGTTACTCCAGCACTACACCTTGTAGTCCTGTCTGATGTAACATTTCCTAAACTCTGATTTACACACCTATGATTGTCTCTGGGCAATGTGTGTGATGTAAAGTGTTCTGACACTTTACACTTGTGTGAGCGGTGCTATAAAACTAAATGAATCCGAGAGACAGTGGTTCTGGAGAGTTGAGGGGCACTGTTAAAGGGCGGTGGTGAGGGAATCCGTGACAGGAGGTGGTCATTGGGGTGGGCGCCAACAGACCTAGTCTCACAGGGCGCCACCAGTGCTAAAGCCGGCCCTGTTTGTATCCTCCCATGAGGACTGCCCCTGTTACATGTGCTCTTCTTACTCGTCAGTTTACTTAGAGAGCTATGAGAACACTTTTGTTTTTTGTTGGCTTACTCCTGCTCAAGTGTTCTTTTTACTTCACCTGAGCAGTTTCATTTGCCTGCCCACTTATTATCCCTGTGCCGTCCACCCCCTTCCACAACACTTCCTGCCCGCCCCCACTACTCCTCCGACATCAGTGCTTTTTAATTTTTTTTAAACTAGAATATTTTAGTGCAGGCAGGGAAAGATTGAGTTATTTTCCCAGATTCACAGGGTGATTAGGTGATGCTGAGGCTCGAACACGGATTCTCAGCTCCCGAGTCTGCAGCTTGGACTACTGTGCCACATCCTCACTCTGGGGATCCATGTTGGAGTCTCCCTTTCTTTGCCTCAAAGGTGCTACTCTTGCGTTAGGGGCCTTGTTTCTTTGATGCACTTTGACCGCTGTCTAGGAACACTTCTCGTAATTGCATGTTTAAGCATGGGAAAGCTGCTGCTTCACACTTGCATGGATACTTTTATAACCAACTATACACTGTAGTGATGCTACAGTGGGTGGCTTCTCTAGGCACCCCATAATTTGATCACTTGTAATATGTGTATCAGATCTGCTCTTCATGCACACACACATTTTCTTCTGGGTTCTTGGAAATCCATGATCTGTACATAAACTGCCTTCCTCTTCTCCAAGTTGCATACTACTTTGGCTGCTGGGCTGCTTCTGATTTTACTTAAGGTAGTAAACACCTTAAAACAGTATACAAGGCTATGCTGCTTTCAAGTAGACAGTTCCTGCTGCAGGATGAGATTATGTAAATTGTGACGTTCTTGATTCAAGGTTATGTTAAATACGTATGTTTTTGAAGGGTCACGATTCACTAATAAGTGTGCAATTTACATATCTGTTTCTAGTGGACACAGTAATTGCTGTAAAACAATACCCTTTTTCACAACTATTTTCTTTTGCCCTTTATGGAATAACGGGCTACTGCATTTTTTGACTACCCAGTGGGTTTGTGACGTTACTAGAAGTTGCAGGGTAATTTGCACTCCTTTAGCCTTTATGTTCTACTGCGCATTCAACTTTAGTTTGTGGTAATATTATTCCATGCAGGTCAATTTTAGAACTAGGATGCTATTTAGTCGCGCTTTCTACAACACCCCAGAACCACCTGCGGACCACCTCCTCAGCACCAGCGCAGTACCAGCTCAGCACCATCACAAGCACAGCCGCACCACCTCCACAGCAACTCAGCACTAACGCAGCAGCACAGCACCAAAGCAGCATTACGCAGTACCACCTGAGCACCCGTGCAGCACCACCAGCTCAGCATGACTCCGCACCACAGCATCACGCGGAACCACCCAAGTATCATTCAGCATAACCTCAGCATCCACTCCACATCAGCGCACAACCACCTCCGCACTACGAAGCACCACCTCAGTCATTTCTGGAATCTGTTGTTTCTCCCCTAGAGTCTGTCTGCTGCTCGTGTAGTAAACTGGTACTATTTCCTAACTTTTACCGTCCTGTTTGTGTCCCCCACCCCATAACATAACAAAAAAAAGCATTACAACAGGCAGGAAGAAATTGCCAGCATGATCAGGACAAAAAAACTAGAATACATTTTTTGTTCTCTTTTAATATGGTCTTTCAGTTGTACATATTGTCATATTGGTTATATAGTTATAAGGTAACAAATGTTTCTAACACTTTTTTTTAATAACTTTTCAACATGCTGCACAGCAGCCATAATGCTCTACAACATAGCTTAAAGACATTGTCAAAGGCAATTGCTCTGGTTAAACACTTATAAGGTCCCAAAGGCGAGACCTATTGGCTATGTCAATGCTTGTTTTTATTATGTCATGTTTAATTAAAAAAGATTCTCGATGTGCTTAGTTCCACTTATTAATTTACAATCAATTACAACCGGCATCCTATTTACCACTCTTTTCAAAGATATAATGGTTTAGACGATCTTTCTTTAACCTTGAATGCGCTTTACTTATGCTTTATGAACACTTTAGCCAGTGACCTCTTTAAGGACTCACTAACCACAGGAATATTAACTCCCTTTTCAAGGCAGTAATGGAAATGTTAACGCCCTCATTGTTCTTCATGTGAAACTTTCCAACATTTATATGCAGCTCGTGTTGCATTCATTTCACTGAAAGTTTCAACTGTAAACTTGAGAGGATATGGCCTAACAGCCAGCGCTGCTGACTTTAGAACTCTGGAACCAGGTTTGATTCTTGGCGTCGCTCGACATCCTGTGTGATACTGGGCAAATCACTTTGCTCCCTGTGCCAACAAGAAATGGTGAATCCGTCCCTGTGTAGTATAACTGATGCTTATGCAGGGCTCGACAAATACACTCGACCGCTCGCATTTGCAAGGTAGATTTTATGAGGTAGAGCTATTCCCCTTTCTGGCGAGTAGGAAAACATACTAACTTTTGTCCTGTCTTTGAAAACGGAGCAAATGTGACAAGATAACAAGATTTAAAGGCATTTTTATTGCTCACAAAGCAAATGAGCAATAAAGATGCCTTTCAAACTTGTTATCTTGTCACATTTGCTCGCTTTCAGGAGGAGATTTTTCAAGGTACTAGACCTGCAGGACTAATACCATTTTCCAGATTTTTCGAGCCCTGTTATGTAAAGCGCTACAAACCTTTGGGCTATATAAAAAAAAACTGCACAAAAAAAAATCTTAAGAGCTCAGGTACACACGATTTCCAAAATCCATAAAAGCAGTACATTTAAAATGTTAGAATTAAAATAAATTTCAGGGGCTATATACTACAAGAAAGTGCATACAAACTCAGGTGCAAAAATTTCATATAAAAAGTGCAAAATGCTTTGGCAACTGTAGTACAAATAAATCAAGGGCATTCCATGGTTTACGTGTATAAGAGATAACTCTCAGAAAAGTACTTACACGGAATATCAATTAATCATTCTCTAATTTTAGGAGCATTAAATAGGATTGGTTCAGGGAAAGTGGTCTGTGTTTTTTAAAATATGGGGCTAAAAACCATTTAGTATATTTCATGTAAAATTTGCAATTAAAAAAAATGTAGATCATTTTGCCTACTAACTCCATCGCATGGGCAAGGCATATTTCCAGAATTCATCATACTATAGCCCAAAGGAAAGCAGAGTGAGAATTTTACAGTCCCGGCTCTCATGGGAAATAATAACGATCTTTCCCAATTAGTCATTGGCAATGTCAAGTATAATGGGATTTGTTGTAAAAATGGATCATTATTTACATTGTTCACATAGGACTCAACAGTTTGTTTTCGCATTTCTTCTTCCAACCTCTTTTTCCTATAGAGGGCATATAGTCCAGATTGTACTTCCTTTTTGTCAGTGTTCTTAATCTGGGAAGGATCGTTAAAAAGGTGGCCTTTACCTACACTGGTCAAGCTTTCCCTCGTTGCTCGGGGCCATGGAATACTCATCCCTTTATCACAAACCAAACACTCCTTCAGAATGTCCTGTGTTAGAGTAGCACAGTCATTAACCCAGATAGCCAGCCAGAACAAAGCAGGCCTTGCTGCGATGAAGTCAGTTATGTAGGGCAAATTTAATTCAGCATGGCAGATGTACCCAGATGAAGAAATTGGGGCTCCCAGTAGTTTCCTGCACAACCGATTTTCTTCTATTTGCAGACTGGGAGTTTTCACTACCCCCCAAATCTCGGCCCGTAGGTTGCTACCGGGGCACACTGTAGTCTGTATATTTTTAAAATCGCTTTAGTTGCCCCAATCCTCTTTGGCCGTGGGAGAGAAAGAATTGAATTTATGGCTTTTGAGAACTTGCCTGTGGCGTGGGCAAGATGCCCACTCCACAGGCCGTTCGCAGCAAAAACCATACCTAAATAAGGAAATGTTTTTGTTGAATGTAGCTTGTCCTGTCCTACTGAAATCGGATTGAGTTGTCTAGACCCCGGCCCACAGGACATAATAAAGGATTTTTTTAAATTTACTTTAAGATCAAGGTTCCCCATATAGTGTGCAAAATTCTTGACTAGGGCACGTAGGGCGTTTGGTGTTAATCCCATAAGCACCGCATCATCGGCGTACAGGAGCGTGGGTAACAGTCCCCCTTTAATTTTGGGGACATCTGTGGTCACCCTCTTCAGGGAGTCACTCAATCCATTTATGTAAATAATGAACAACCGGGGTGCTAAAACGCACCCCTGCCTCACACCTCTTTCAACCTTAATTGCCCCAGAGATTGCACCCTCCATGCCAATCCGTACCTGCGCTTTTGTGTCTGTGTGTATATAGGCCAAGAAGTGCACTAAGGGCTCATCCAGACCATAGGACAGAAGGATCGACCACAGTTTGGACCTATTTACCAAGTCAAATGCGGACGATAAGTCCATAAATGCTAAGTAGATAGGCGATGCCCTAGCTATATTATATTTACTAATTATAAGATTTAAATTCAGGCATTGTTCAGTAGTCCCAACCTTACTTCTAAAGCCCATTTGGCAACGGTCCAGCACCCCCATTTCCTCAGCCCCGTCGTTCACTCTATTATACAGTACCCGGCCCAGGATTTTCAAGGTGTTGTCTAGGAGCGAGATGGGCCTATAATTTGCAGGGTCAGATCTTTCGCCCTTTTTATAAATGGGCACTATTATACTTGTAGACCAAGTATCAGGGATTGAACCAGCGGGAAACTATTAAAAACATTTACAAGGATTGGTCCCCAAAATTCCGGCTTATATTTAATTATATCTATTGGGAAGCCATCAGGCCCAGGCGCCTTGTTACCAAGGCTCTGGTTAATAGCCACGGTGACCTCCCCCAAGGTAATATCTAGTGGTTGCAGATTTCCAGGGCAATAATCTTCTATGGTAGTGCCCGGGTTTGCATATATTGTTGAGAAATGTTGTTCCCACTGTTGGCTTGAAATGGGGCAACTTATTGGGGATAACTGGTTACCCATGTCCCGCATCTTTCTTACAGCAGGCCAAAAAATAGCACCATTCCCCACAGCAGCGGAGACAGTTAATTCCTCCCAATGCTCTGCCAATATAGCAGCCTTCCTTGCCCCCATGGCTGTTTTATAATTTTGTCTGGCAACCCGTACCTCTATTTGACATCTAGGTTTAGAGTTTAACGCCCTACGGAGAGCCTTGTTTGCTGCTGAACAGCGACTATCGAACCACCTTGGCTCATAATTAATCCTTTTGTTGGGGACACTTAAGAGGGTCTTTATAGTATTGCAGAGATTAACAAAATCTTTAACTATCCTCTGATGGTTCCCATCAAAGAGTGAACAAGAATCAACTATGGGTCGATGGTTACTTGTAATTGCGTTTACAATACAATCACCATCCACCCCCCTCCATTTCAGCCTTAAATTATTGGTTGAGGGCATTATATCCCTGGCTCCAGGGGTACAAACAAAGGCATTGGAGGATCCTGATCTAATGTTCACCTCCAAGGCATTATGATCTCCAAAGGCGGTTTCTAGGACTCTAGCCATAGTGACTCTATCTATTAGTTCTGCTGACATAAAAATGTAGTCCACTGTGCTAGAGAAATCTCTGCCTCTAAAGGTTGGGATGTAAGTAGATACATTGGTCTTACTTACTTCCATTATGTCCATTAAGATATGTTCATTAATAAAACTTTCTAGTTCCCTACACCGTTTAGTGGCCCTATCCATTTGTGTGTTGCCCTCTTTGACGTTGGGGAACTTCGCATTAAAATCCCCGGCTAAAATAATCCTATTGCTCGCACAGTTATTAGATAGTTCAGCTATTTTTGATAGACTTCCGAATAATTCTTATTCGGAATAGAATGGAAATCATTATTATAGAAATTAATCAGGTAATAAGGTAACCTACGTGTGAACTCAATTATTTGAATATTTGGACTTTTAGTGGGTATTAATTTAATAGATCCCCCTGTGGTTATCCTGAACCCGATCAATAAGCCTCCAATCGGGTGGCCAAAAACAGACTTTTGAGCATTGATACTATAACAATGGAAGCCCTCTATATCTACAGCAGAAGTAGCCCACGTCTCTTGCAGCAATATTATATCTTTTTCGGATAGGATGTTTAACCATTCCGAATCAGAGACCCGCTGTTGGAGTCCTGCGACATTCTAACTAAGGATCCTGAGCTCATTGTTGGATTGCTTTTTTAAGTATTGTTTCCCGGGATTCGTATACATATCCAAAACTTTTTGGGGACTGCTGGGGTCCTGAGACCCAAATACCACGGCCTCCTTAGTGGTGCCGCCTACTAACTCTTCCCTTGTCGGTGCCATCCTTTGGCTAATTGGACCTGGGACTGTATTAAGAACCTCCTCATCACAGGCGTCTTTAGTCTCCATCACCTTACTCTCACTGCCCCATTTGTCTCCCTCCAGTGTGATGCTTTGCATCCCAGTCGGTGGTAGAAGTCAATCAACCATCTCTAGGCTGCTAAATCTATTAAAAGTTGGGATCCCCCAACGGACATCCCCACCTATTATACTTCTTTGGGGATTTCTGTGGTAATTTCTCCCCCACTGACCCCAGTTGTTCCCTGAGTTCCTCTGCCCCACCCGGCACCAGCCTCCATCAGAGCCATGGTCATAATAATCTGGCCTAGCATGACTCCTAGGTGGGTAGAAGGAGAGGTGCCTTGTCTCAATACCTTCACTGTACCCCTCACTTCTCCAGGAGCAGATGTAATCTACCGTACGTGGGTCTTCGAAATTAATAATCACACAGTCACCCTGTGTTTTCTTTGTCTCATGGCCCACCCACGGTACTCTCCGGACTGTTAAGATTTTACTTGTGCAATGTGGGGGTAGGGGCCTGTTGTTATTTAGCCAATGGTTGACCTTATTTAGTAGGGACCAGGTGGGTTCATCTATGTTATCTAATGTCTCTGGGACCCCTGTCATCACAACTACAAAGGGACCTGAGCCAGGGGGCAAATTTGCTGCGAATCTCTCCTTATTTCCTTTGTTCCCGTCCTTATTAGAACTTACGCCCTGCGATTTTTGATGGATTCCCTTGCGATTTTGTGTTTACAGTGGGAAGGGATGGTTTATTTACCACATCCTTGGTTGCCAGTGATGGCTTGGGTTTGGTGTTTGAGGCTACCACGGCTTTCTTTACAGGTTGGGCCAGTGGCTGGAGGGTACGAGATTTTACTGCCTCTACTGTAGATGCAGCTTTTGTGAGGGGGCTTCTGACTAGGGTGCCTAGTTCAATTAATTGTTTTTCTATGTTCCCCAATCTTGCATCTATAGTTGCCAAATGGGCACTTATAAGTTCCCCAACTTTCATTATTAATTGGCTGTTTGTGGAACAGTCTTTACATATTATCCCCATAGTAGGCAAATCCCCTGTATATTCCGGGCCTGTGTTTACTTTCTTATTGCCCTTCTTTGAAGTGTTAGGTAGACCTTTCCCCCGATTTCTCCGTGGCAGAGGGTTCCCCTTGGGTATAGATGTACTTGAGCCTTTAGGCTGTTTCTGTATGGTTCCCTCCCTTAGTCCTCTCAGCGCTCTTGGGCTTGGAGTTGACTCCTCCAATATGTGGGTAATAACTGGGTCTATTACAGGAGTGGAATTCGCAGCCACCAAATCCGAGTCTACAATCGGGATCGGGTCGATAGCAGAGGCACGTGTAATATCCGTCATAAAGGTAGGTGGTAACTCAGGCTCCAGAATAGGAATCGAAACCTGAACCGCACTCACAGCTGGGATCGAATAGGTAACCAAATCCAGTTCTGTATTAAAATTATCAGTCAAATCTAGGTTTGGGGATTTTTCCAGACTTAGCTGCGAGTCAAAAAGTGACTGTGTTGCTGACAGATCGACTATATTGGGCATACTATGGATTTCCACTCTCACTCCGGGCATAGCGCCAGTGTCAGTATCCCAGTTTGGAGTGTTGGCTAGGGCAATAAGGCCCAATGATGAGCGTTTTGCCTGTGCCAATTCTAAAGAAACTCTACGTTCCAAAAGGGAAATTCCGTGATCTATAGCCTCATTCGCCCTTGTAATGAAGTTATCGATTGGGCCGGTGACCTTAGCTCCTCCTGCCGCAGTCTTACTCAGACTACCTCGTGTTGACATGGTGGTCAATATCAAGAACGGTCACCCACAGGGAATAAATTGTACAGGGCAGATACTTATCTTATGGTTCCTGTTATAGGTATCAGGGATATGGAGTTGTCGGATGTAAGGGGGGGTGGTCTGTCCCATCCACCGTCGTCCCCGGACGGCCACAGACGGCCCGCCCTTTGCCCGGGCTTAGCCCCGGGAGCTCCCGCGACGCGGGTGCTGACGATTAATTTAAGCGCCTCCTGGCGCGCGTTGGCAGGGACTGGGCCGCAAGGGAGCTTGGGAGTTGTGGTATCCCAGCTCCCCTCGGTCCTCCCCACACAGCGGCCGAGCAGCAGTGGGAATGCAACGGCGGCGGAGAAGGACCGGGCGGTAGCAGCACAACTGCTGATGGTTTCCGCCTCCTCCCTGGTGCACACGGGTCAGCTCCTTACACGGGTCATAGAACGCTGGTAGGTTTCCCCGCTCCCCCGGTGCTGACGATTAATTTAAGCGCCTCCTGGCGCGCGTTGGCAGGGCCTGCGCCGCAAGGGAGCTTGGGAGATGTGGTATCCCAGCTCCCCTCGGTCCTCCCCACACAGCGGCCGTGCAGCAGTGGGAATACAACGGCGGCGGAGAAGGACCGGGCGGTAGCAGCACAACTGCTGATGGTTTCCGCCTCCTCCCTGGTGCACACGGGTCAGCTCCTTACACGGGTCACAGAACGCTGGTAGGCAGGTACACACATTTTTCTTTCGAAATTAAATGATCTATGTGCTCTTTGATGACGTTTGTATCTCGCAACACTTAATGCCCGGGTAAAAATCTTTTAATTGAGCATTTCATCAAGCGTTTAAAGTCAAATTTCCCAGAATACTTGCTGTTATTTTGAGTGAATCACGTTCTTTGTAGGATTCAGACCGGATCTCTCTGGTGGGCATTGTTTCATTTATGTGGTGCACAGGATTGTTCGCTGATAGGGTCCCTCGAAAACGTAACAACCAACTCAACAAATTTAATATTTTAACTATCATATGTGGTCAGATTGCTATTTTGTTTGTGGTTAACGGTAAGTTGGTTTTAATGTCTTGGAGGCATTAAGTAGCTTGCCCAGCAATGTTAAATGATTGCACACCACAAAAAAAGTAAAAAACTTTATAAATTACGTTAATAGCTTTAACTTTTGCCTACGCGAGACCGATTACATTGCAAATGCTCGTTTTTAAAAGCAGCATGGGAGCCACTATTGCTCTGTCACTTGTGGTGCAGCGAAGATTTGTGTTAGCAGAAGAAAGAAGCAAAGAACTCTTGCTCAGTGATTGCTGTTCAGCATGTTAGAGGCTGTTTTGATTTATCTCTCCCTACCTCATTTTCCATGCTACTACTTGTATTCCTTAAAATTGTGATTTTTGAAGTGCTACATTAGGCATTTCTCAGGAAACATTTTACCTCTTGCCACCTCCACTAACTCAGCCACACAAACTGGCAGAACATTGTGGGCGGAATGATTAGCCGTGGACTGATCTGGGTACAGGGGCGCAACTAAACTTGAACCTCTGGGGGTGTGGGGGTGGGGACTGTTAATACACCAAGGGAGGGGGTGGAGTTAATATTCCAAGCTAAGGGGGTGGGGCTATCCACTTTGCTAATCTTATTAGAACTGAGAATGTATCCATTAATTTACTGCTGAGTCATTCTTGAATTTACCAACTTACCCTTCTGCGGTCCTTTAGGAATGCCTCGCGAACGGACAACCGCCGGCAAGGACTTGGCAGAAAATGACACCTGCTATGTCCTCCTAAAATGGTCTTGCACGGATTATCCCAGTGCAAATCTTCAAGGGTTTGTTTAAGGAAGAAACCAACACCAAAATCTTGTCTATTACAGTAATCCAGAGATTTTGTGTAACAAAAAACCTGTGTACAGGTTTTAACACTGTGTAATTGGAGGTCACCATTAAAGGCCTATTGACGTTAACATATGATTCTCACAATGAGTCAGGCCTACAGCGTTTGCAGTCATTTTTCATAAGAAACCGATGGAACCTATGGCATTGGACATTACTCATTAAGAAAAAGTAATCCGTCTTAAAAACGTATTAGCCTGTCACCAAAACCAACTCGGACCTACCATAACAAGCATACACTCTCTCACAAGGCAGGCATCAGGAATATAGTCTGCAGAATTACTAATATACATAAAATTACTGTTGGCAAAACTACTTAGGAAGGTCTAACCAGGACTATTACAGTGCAAATCTTCTACCCCAGGGTTTTATTCAATTGGAATACCAAAACCATTGCCTACTACAGTAATTTGTAATCTGTGTAACACAGTATCTATCTGCAGGCCTGTTTTACATTGTTAGGACAATCCTCCCTTAATACGCCCACCCTTAAAACTTCAGACGTATGGCCTCCAACATAACTTTTCCAATGACCCATATCTATAATTAAAGTGTTGGTAACCATGTTTCCTCTGGATTTTGTCCACCCCTTTGCTCACCAATATACCTCTCCTCTCATGTGCTGGTGCTATTATGTTTCCAAAGTATGCTGGTCCCCTCCTCTCTCCTCTGTGTACTGATTGGCTCCTCTCTACACTATGCTACCCACACTTTCTCTTAGGGTGTACCTCTCCCAATGTGCTTTCCTGTCACATTCATCGTGCAGATGTCTCGCTGAACAGGGGCATCGCCCATCCTGCTGCTACTGCATCCAGCTCCTCATCAGGGTAGTATTCTCTCCTTTCAAGGCGCCGTCCTGTCATTCTGGGCATGCCACTATCTCCTTGGATGCTTTCTCCCTTCAGGCGGTATTTTCGCCTCTGGATTCCCCCTAGCCCCTCACTAGAACACATACTCTTGGGGTGCTGTGGTTACTTTGAGCTCTGCCCAGTGCCTCTTGGATACTGCTTCACCTAAAGAAATCCACTCATGGTGCTGCCTTTATGACTGAACACTCTCTGAGAAATCCTTTGCAGGGTGCTACAGTCTTTATATACTTATGGTGCTGCTGTATCTCGGAGTGCTGTCCTCTCCGTGTTAAACTTCCCTAGGCATTCTCTGTGCCTCTCCCTTGTCTCTCCACCCAATGCTTTCCTGTCCACCCAACGCTTGTTCTTGCCTGCCCATTCATCCCTGCACCTTGTCTACCATTCATCCCCACGTTTTGCCTCTCTGCCTCTGCTTTTGCCTTCACTTTCCATCTTTGACCTATCTCCCACACCCCACGCCCATTCCTTGATCTTGTACCCATCGTATGCCTTTGTCTTGGTGTCAACACCAGTGTATCTTCAATCCCAGTTTTCACCACTAATCTCTTTCTCTCCTCACATCCCAGGCCGTAACTCGCACTCCTTCCATTTTCCTTTCACCCATACTTTCTCTGTTTTGCTATCTTTAGCATGTTTGTCCACCCATTCTTACACCCTTTTTTCCCGCTGGTTGCTTGTATCGGCATGCACCTATAGTCCTCCTGTCCATCTCGGTCTTCAGCTGTCCAATCCCGCAAAAACATCCTTTACTCTCACCCTCCCTTCTCTCCGCCCCTTCCATGCCCCTCCACCATTCCATCATATCACTCTGCTCTTGTTTCTAACGATTCCATTCCTGCCTGTGCCACTCCGGTGCCACCTGCCCTCAGTCTGTTGCCTGTCCCATTCCCCTCCACCCACCCCATGGCTTTGAAGCTTCAGACAATTCACATTTTAAATAAAGGACAGGGCTGATTTTGTTGCCAAATTTAAGAGACCTGCAAACAAAATTCTGATATCCAAGAACAAGATAACACTGATTTAAATCCCTTTCATGAAAGCATGTGTTGTAACTGAAGTTAATGCCCCTTTCCCTTTCCCCTGTTCCCTGTTTTCCCCCCTCCTCTTTACCCCATGTTGGTACATTCCCCTGGACCGCCAGGCGCTCGCTGTGGAATGTTGACACAGTGACCCGGGCCTCCAGGTTGACAAGCTGACGGCAGTCTGTGTGTTATTCTGGCAATAAAGTAATTGACACTTGACTCTGGTGTCATTCGTCACTACATTTCTTGGCGACGAGGAGAAGGAAACTGGGCCAGGGACAGTGACTGCCGTTTCCCTGGTGTTTACTGAGCGCTTGTCAAGTAAAAGAAAATATCCACGGAGCCTGTGAGAAAAGAACATGAGCGCGAGCAACCCTTTCCTGCTGTCACGAATGCTGTGTAAATCAAACAAGTAAGGTGACAAGGCTTATCAAAGCAAACCAAGTTCATAGACTATCGGAAAAAGAATTATATTTCCAATCTTGGTGGGGGTTGTCGACTGGATCGAGTGCCAGGTCGGGCACAGCGCTATCTTTTTGACAGGGTTTGTCAATAATATATGAGGGTGGATTTCAGGCTGAAAGAGGTCGGGAGCTGTCTCCAGTCAGAGACTAATTTTTAAAATAACATTGTTGTGGGAGTTAATGCAATCGGTTGCCAGGTCGGGCATCGTGCTTCCTGTTTCTGCTGGGAAATTTTAAGAAGGAACTAAAGCTGAGTTGAAGAAAGGAAAAAGGGGTGAGAGTGCGCTCATTCCCGTGTGCCGGTCGGGCACAAGCTTAAAGCAGAGGGGAAGTGCGCGCTGTACGTAGACACTAATGGTCATGACTGAACCTTTCACACGAGCACAGTTTGAAGGTGGTCTGTGGTACATTTTTAGCCTGTTTTCTGCTGTGACAAGCTCGTAGTTTACCACACAGCGCGAGGCTCCAGCGTGGACAAGCTGTCTCGGCGCTTACTGTTCATGAGTGATTGGCTTCACTTCAAAGCTCCCTGCGCGCACTGTTAAACAGCGCTGAATAATCCTCTACGCTAGCGGAGCGCTCACCTGCAATCCCCATGTGGGGACTCCGAGTTTTATGTTCGCTTCCCACTCTGGTGAGGGCATTGTGCTGAGGTATTGTGAGGGGCAGCAGTCCAGTGAAGTGCGTTTCAAGGGATAACAGCGCCATTTCAAAAGCCGACTTCTCTCTGACTGGAACATTTTTGAGGGGAAGCTTCTCCACAGGAAGTTCCCGCCTGCAGGAGAAAAAGCAGGCAGTTTAATTGGACAAAATTCTTGTAACTGTGGAGACAGAAAGAGGACTGCTTAAACCTCTGTGTTAATGTTATGGTCTCAAAGTGGTACAAGTATTAGGTGGCAAAGTTATAAAAGGGAAGATTTATGGCAAATGCGAGTGAAAATCCCTCAGTTTAACATTGGCAGCTACTGTGGAGAGTTGGCTCAAATATTTTTCCCTACCCTTTCATATATTGTTACCCTTAGCTGAGATAACATATTCCCACTAGGTTTTTAGGAAATACATGGCAATGGCAGGTGCAGGAATGAGCCAACCTCCACCTTTCCTCAATGAGTTAGGAGAACCAGTTATCCCATGGAGGAGGTGGGAAGGTATCTTTAAATCTTATCTGATAGCAATTGGGGGTAGCAACTACACCAATATAAGGAAACAACATATATTGCTACACAATTTGGGCACACATGGGAGGAAAATATACGAGGACATAACTGGGAGATTGATTGAGGATGAGCAAGAGGAAGTGGACGAAGGTGTCAATGTTTATGAAAGCACGCTGAGGGAACTAGCGTCTCATTTTAAGGAGAAAATAAATGTGGTGATGGAAAGACATAAGTTCTTTAAGAGAGTGCAGAAGAGGGAGGAGAAAGTGAGCAATTATATAGCGGTATTGAGAGGATTGTCCGCCACGTGTGAGTTTGGTCAACTCACGGATTCTTTAATAAGAGACCAACTGGTGAGATGCACCAATGACTACAAGATACAAGAGGAACTGCTTACCAAGAACCCTAATCTAGAGGAAGCAGTAAACATAGCTAAGGGTCTAGAGCACACAGCACGATGCATGAGGGAAATGAGAGCCCCTGAGGGGACAAACAGAGAGAGATCTGAAAGCAAATCTAGTACTGAGGGTGAAACAGTTTGTAAAGTAGGTGACAAAAGTAAAGAGGTTAATCGCAGCAAGTCTAGTTCCTCTGTGTGTTATAAATGTGGTAGTCCCAATCACATGGCAAACAACTGGAAATGTCCGGCAAGGAATGTACAGTGTAGAAAGTGCAACAGGTGGGGACATTTTTCCAAGGTGTGTAAGGCTCCTGGAAAAGCAGTGCATGTCATAGAAGAGTCACCCCAGGAAGAGGAAAGGGAAAAGTCTTATGTTTTCCAAGTGGGGGATGAGGAAGATAACAGTGATGAGGCTTACCCTAAATGTGATGTTTTACTTGATGGAGAGTTGTTTAGCATGTATGCAGATTCATGCTCCCCATATACTTTAGTAGACAAAAAAATGTTTGATGATAAATTCGCCAACCGTTCTGTAAAATTGTTGCCACCAGACATCAGTCCAAAGGGTTACAACGAGGGGAAAATTCCACTTGAGGGCATGTTGACCATGAGAATCTCATTCAAAGATAGACACACTATAGGAAAGGTGTATGTGTCAACGAGAGGATCGACCCTACTGAGTTGGAAACATCAGAAGCAGTTAGGCATCACTCTTGATCCAAACAACAGAGAGCAGGTGTTGTTAATTGATCCTGTGGGAATATCAGAGGATCTCACTAAAGAGTTCAAAGAAGTGTTCAGTGACAGATTGGGTGTCTTTAAGAATTACATGCACAAGATAGTGCTAAAGGATGGGGCAGTACCAGTGGTGCACAAGACGAGGTCTATACCATTGCGCATGAGAGAGCCCCTTCAGCAGGAACTGCAGAGGCTAGTCAGAGAGGGGGTCATCACAGAAATTGAGAGTTCAGCCTGGTTGGCCCCAATTGTCATCATGGCCAAGGATAAAGGGAACAGCATAAGACTCTGTGTGGACCTGAGGGACCTCAATGCGAATATCCTTGTCGACAGGTTTCCTCTTCCTAGAATAGGGGAGATGCTAAGCACCATAAGAGGGGCCAAGTTTTTCAGTGTGCTGGACCTATCGTCAGCCTATTACCAAATCAAGCTTCACCCGGATTCCCAACTACTGACAGCGTTCACTACCCCATTTGGTAATTTCAAATTTCAGAGAATGCCCTTTGGGTTGGCATCGGCAGCTGCTGCTTTCCAAAGAGTCATGCAACATGTGTTGAAAGACTGTAGGAACACCATCTGTTTCCAAGATGACATACTGATCTTTGGAGGTTGCGAAGAAGAACACAATGAAATGGCCAGAAGAGTGTTGGAAAAGTTAAAAGAGGTAGGCTTCACCACGAAACCCTCCAAATGCAAACTAGGAGTAAGTTCGGTGGACTACCTTGGACACACCCTATCTGAAGACGGCATCAAGCCAAAACTTGACTTAGTGAAGGCAGTGGAGGATGCTCCCACTCCCAAGAGTAAAGAGGACATACTTTCTTTCCTAGGTCTTGCAGAATATATGGCCAAATTCATTAAGGACTTTGCTATGGTGTCGCAGCCGCTAAGAGACCTCATAAAGAAGGACAGTGTTTTCAATTGGGGAAAGGAACAAGAAATGTCCATGAAGCGTATAAAGAAGGCAATCATTGAGGCACCATTTATAGGGAAGTTTGATCCTAACGGTGAAACCATCATCTCCACAGATGCGAGCAACAGAGGCATCGGGGCAACTTTGGCGCAGAGAGAAGGCAGCAAGATAAACGTGATAGCCTTCGCATCTAGAACACTCACAGGGTCTGAGAAAAATTACTCGACCATAGAGAAGGAGGCACTAGCTGTCTATTGGGCCATTTGTCACTACAAATTTTTCATTTGGGGAATTCCGTTCGAAGTACAGACGGACCACAAACCTTTGGTTTCCCTGTTCACCAAGAAGGACATGGAAAGTATGACGCCAAGGATAGCGAAATGGGCAGTGGGTCTACAAGCCTACAACTTCCGAGTATACTACATACCTGGACAACAAAATAGAGTTGCAGACTTCTTATCGAGAGCACCCGCAGAAGAAGGAGAGGAAGAAGAAGTGAAGGGCAGCTCAATCCTGGAGGTGCGTCTAGCAGCAGTGGAAAAGGGGTCATGGGAGACACAGATGGAACTCGATGAAGTATTGAAGAAGGTGAGGAGACATATACTATCTGGATGGCCCAAGAAATGCAAAGACACGGAGACAGAGATCCAGCCATATTGGAATGTGAGGGAGGAGCTATCGGTGGATGGTGATTTCATACTGAAGTCAGGGAAATTAGTCCCACCTGAAGCCTTAAGAGACAAAGTAGTGGAATTGGCGCACGAGGGACATCTAGGAAGAAGCTTGTGCAAAGCCAGACTTCGGGCAGACTACTGGTTTCCTACAATGGACAGAGAAATGGAGGACAAGGTACGGGACTGCTACGCGTGCGCTCTGAGTGACAAAACTAAGATCACAAGAAGAGCACCGCTGTCACCAGTTGAAGTACCGGAGGAACCGTGGAGCAAGTTAGGCTTTGATATAGCTGGTCCCATCCATGGCAAGGGACCCCAAGACTGGTACTTATTGGTCCTAGTAGACTACTTCTCAAGCTGGATAACCTGCAAGACCGTCCACGGTGTGAGCACCAAGGTGATAGTAGATTTCCTGAAAGAGGTGTTCACATTAGAAGGCATACCCTCAACACTGGTGACCGACAATGGAGTGCAACTGGTCTCGGAAGAGATGAAGGATTTCCTTAAAGACTGTTCAGTGACCCACATTCGCACACCACTGTATTGTCCTAAAGCAAACGGGAAGGTGGAGAGAGTCAACCGGATGCTGAAGGAGTGCATACAGTTGGCCAACCGTGCAGGGGAGAACATAGAGGAAGCCATAAGGGACATGTTGTGGGCATACCACACCACGCCTAAGTCCACCACGGGATGCACGCCCTTTGAGTTATTGAGGGGAAGAAAAGCAGGCACCAAACTCACACCAGGTTGGATGGGAAGAAAACAAACAACGGAGATCGAGCACAAAGAGGTCAAGAGGAGAATTGAAGACAGTCAACAGAAATACAAGGAATGGTACGACAAGAAGTGGGGAGTGAAGGAGAGAGAATTTCAGGAAGGACAAGGTGTTTATGTAAAGAAACCCGTGAGACTATGGAGAGGCGGCAACAAGTTCTATGCCTCCAAGAACGTCAAGCGGCAAAATAGAAACTCCGTGGTCGTGGAAGATGGGAGACTATGGAGTCATGATCGAGTGGTTCCAGCAGAAGGGCGAGAACATGGGACAGAAGTGAGAAGAGCTGGTGGTAATGACATCAGTGAAACCATCAGACGAGACAGAAGGAGTGACAGATTCAGAACCTCTCCTCAGTGGCACAAACAGTACATAATGAGATAGACACATACACTAAAGTCATAGCATTCATATCGCCAGGGGCTAGATATCCTGTTCCTTCACCTGTTTCTTCCCTTAAGGGGGATGATGTGTTGTAACTGAAGTTAATGCCCCTTTCCCTTTCCCCTGTTCCCTGTTTTCCCCCCTCCTCTTTACCCCATGTTGGTACATTCCCCTGGACCGCCAGGCGCTCGCTGTGGAATGTTGACACAGTGACCCGGGCCTCCAGGTTGACAAGCTGACGGCAGTCTGTGTGTTATTCTGGCAATAAAGTAATTGACACTTGACTCTGGTGTCATTCGTCACTACAGCATGTTTATCTCCTGAAGTAGAACAGCTGGTTAATGTTCTAGCTGCGGAATTCTCAGTGTAGCCTGTGGGTTATGCTTACACCCTGGCAACGCAGGCCTGCCTCAGTATTTAATACTTCTGAGGTGGACAAAACGAGCATAAATTATGGAGGCTAACAAATCCATCTTCTAAACAAAGAAATAGGGCGCTGCACTCGTGCAGCGCCTCTAGTTCCCTCTCTGTTGCCTCTCATTGCACCGCCATCAGCATCTGACCCTCTAAGGGCCTCTGGCACGACTGGTCTACCAAATGCACCCCCTTCCTTGTTCATTTTCTCTGCCCCAACGGAGTAACTTTTAGGCTCGTGTTGCCCTTTAGATAATCATGTTCTCTGGGGTGGGCTGAGCCAGCTCCTAAACAGAAGTTGCGCCGCAGGTCAGGCTTCCAGCTCCTCCCGTCAGGTCACCAACTTTGGTTGCCGACTAGGCGTTTCCTGGCTATTCAGCTAAAAAATGGTATGCCACTCATAAATAGTGCCCGGTGCTATGGATTTGTATTGAAGCCCTGGGATGCTGAGCTAAGGCGATAGCAGGAATTCTGGGAAAAGAAGCTGGTCCCAGTATCCTCCACTCTCCCTTGTTGTTTACCTGCTGCAAACACCATCTTCCTACTTGATGCGGGGGGCTGATGCCTTTTTAGCACAATGGGGGGGGTTGTGTGTCTGAATGGGCACCAATGAATGTCAATGGAGGCAGCTACTGGGACATTTTTTCAACAATAACGGGCAAATGTCCCCTTGGGAACTCACCAGTATTTGTGGATAATGGTGGTTGTGACCGGTTTTCTGTCCACAAAGTGCTGAAGGACATTCACTTAAGAATTTATTAATTGCCAGATCTCCATGAAGTGGTCAAATGGATTGAATGCTATACTGGAGTACTGGCCAATTCAGATTGGCCAGGCCATCGATGGAGTAATTGGAATGAGTGCTCTTACTCTGGGCAGAAGGATTGTGCGCAGTACAACCGGCCAGGATGGCTGACGCCCAAGCTGCCTTCCCGGATAAACTGAATCAACTGCCTAGCACCCAGATGGGCCACGGGGCGCATGGGGAGGCATGGATTTCTAGCAGGATGGAAATGGCTCGAAAGTGACTGATTTTCAAATTGGCTAGCTGAATGTCGAAGCGGTCATATTCCACCTCTTGGACATTTTACCAGGAATCTTTTCTCATCCCCACTTATGAAATTCAGCTGAATTACAATTCTACATTTTTGATAGCATCTGTCACCCTTGATCTCAACCTGTAATCAAAAAGTTCACGGTTCCCGGATAGTGTTCTAGGTCTCTTCTCATAAAGCAATGCATCCTTTCATGCAAATGTGTTCTAGAAGAGATACTGTATTCACACCAGTTGTTTATGGACCTTGTTCAAGTTGGCTAACATCAGTAATGATTGACTTTTATTTGATCAACAGTTACGCTAGTGCTGGCTTCAATACAATTAAGCCAAAGTTCACTTCATTGGATTAAAACATTCAAGTCTATAGTGTTTGATAAATGTGTGATGTGAGGACCCTGTTGTTGCTGTGCAGATCTCATGAATCTAATCGCCCCCAATTTCTGCCCAAGAAGTAGAGACCGATCTAATGGAGTCACCTTGAACCTGAAAAGGAGCGGATTCACCCATTGACTCGTAGGACTGAATTATAGCTTGTCGAGCCCATCTGCTGAGGGTTTGTGTAGGTGCCTTTTGTCCGTTGACTGCAGCCCCAAAGGAAATACACAGACTTCGACGAACTAAACTCTTTTTGTGCGTTGTAAGTAGAAACAAAGAGCTTGCTTCATATCTAAGGAACACAGCAACTCTGAGGAGCCCTCTAGGAACACAGGAAGAAATAATTCCTGTCAAGTAAAATCCAGAATGGGCCTTGGGAACAAATTTAGGGTCCAATTTTAAGACTATTCTATCCGGAAAGAAATGTAAAAGAGGGAAAAATAGCCAGAAACACCCCCAATTTGTCTAACTTCTTTGCTTATGTGATGGGTAGTAAACAATTGCCTTATAAGAAAGCCAAGACATGTCTGTTTGTTTCAATGGTTCAAAATGGTGAGATTGTACACCACTGAGAACAATGGAAAAATCCAAAGTAGGGAATGGAGGAGTAACTAAAGTTGTTTTCAAATGCAAACTCCGTAGCAGCCTCAACACCAAAGGTAAAAATTTATAACAGTCCATGGCCACCTGGATTTCCTTGATGGCTGACCATTGTGTGCATAAAGTGGAAGGAGCTCGACCCTTGATAAAGCCATTTCTCAAAAAATTAAGAGTATGGAAAGAATCGCAGAGTCTGTTGTGAAACCTTAGGGGACACACCACTTGTGGAAAGAAGTTCAATGCTTTTTACATGAAAGCAGGGTAAAAGGTTTCCTTGACTGTTGAATGTCCAAAAGCCGCAGAATCGGAAGAACCCATTCTGACTAACCCGGCCAGTTCAAGAACCAGGCGGTTAACCTGTAGTGTTTTGTCATTGACATATCTGAAGACGGGGAAGTTGGAACATTGGAGGATACAGAGAAAGTGGAAGAAATTTCCCCTTGAATAGGGTCATCAAGAGGGAGAACCATGAGTTATGTCGCCGTAAAGGACTCACTAGGAAGACTGTACTTCTCTCCTCCTGCATCTTCTGAAGCACCCTCGGGAAGAGGGAAATCATAGTAAAGGTGTATGGAATCCCGGTAGGCCACGGAATTGCTATTGCATCCAAAACATTGCATTGTTTGGGGACGCAAATAAGTAGATCCAGGGGAACATGAAATGTTGACTAATTGGTTTTAACTCCTGTGTCGACAGATGGCAAAAAACGGAGGATGGACGGCTCCACTGTATGCAGAAAAGTTCAAACTTACCTGAATGTTGTATTGTAATTGCATTTATATAGCGCTTACTACCCCTGACGAGGCGTCAAATTGCTTTTTCGGCGAGTAGCATTCTACTCCGTGAACCATAAAGGATTACTGTTGAATTAGTATAGTCAAATATGAAAGTAATTTTTAAGTGGTGGATAGGTTAGTCAGTTATTTGGTTTCAGAAGGATAGCAGAAGGGATAGAGGAGGAAAACAGGTCTGTATTTATAGAGTGCTTGTTACCCCTGATAGGGTGTTGCTGCGCGCCAAAAAAAAGCACTTCATGTGAAACCCATAAAGGATTAGTGGTGAATTAGTATGGTGAAATATGAAAGTATTTTGAGTGGTGGATATTAGTCAGTTATTTGGAGTGAGAAGGACAGTGGAGGGATAGAAAGGTAAAGAAAGTTTTGCATTCATATAGAACCTGTTACCCCTGATGGGTGATGAAGCGCTTCTCTGGTGACTAGCACGCTACTCCGTAACCCATAAATGATTAGTGTTGAAAATTCGCATAGTGAAATATGAAGTAATTTGAGTGGATATGTTATTCAGTTATTTGAATAGAAAAGGGTAGGCTGCGGGATTGAAGAGGGAAAGAGGTTTGTTTTAAATAGCGCTTGCTACCCCTGATGGAGTTTGAAGCTCTTTTTTGTTGAGTAGCACGCTACTCTGGAACCCATAAGGATTACAGTTTAATTAGTATGGTGAAACATGAAAGTAATTTGAGTGGTGGATATGTTAGTCAGTTATTTGGATTGAGATGTGTTGGGGAGGGGTAGAAAGGGAAAAAGGTTTGCATTTATATAGCACTTGTAACCCTGATGGGGCGTTGAAACGCTTAATTGGCGACTAGCACACTACTCTGGAACACAAAGGATTAGTGGTGAATTAGTATAGTGGAATATGGAATTTGGGAAGTGAACATGTTCGTCTGTTCTTTTGATTGAAAAGGATAGTGGAGGGATAGAAGAGTGAAGGATTTGGAGAATTTGTTTATTGTTTTTGAGGTCATAGCAGTAGGAGGAAGCTTTTGGATGAGTGAAAGGGGATTTGGAGGGGAAGAGTCAGAGGGAAGAGTTTAGAAGGGCTTGTTTTTGGGGGATCGTATAGTAAGAGGTATCAGATGATGCAAGGAGGGGTAGAGTAGGGGAGTGTAGCAAGGGTTATTTTGGGAGTTATAGTAGTGGTATGGAGTTTGGGATACATGAGAATGGATGTAGAGGATATATTGATAGATGTATGGGCTAAGAAATAGGGTAGTGCATTATAAGGAGTAGTAGAAAGAAGATTGAGATGAGTCCGAAAGTTGGGCTAGAAGATATATTGAGAGAAGTATATGCTGAGGAATATAAATTGCCCCCAGCATGAGATGTGATTCTTCCCCAGGTAGAGATGTGATTTGTTTTTTCTTTATTATTTATAGTTTTATATAGTGCAAACTAGACTCAAAGGTATCGGAACCCTTTACATGAGCACCAGTTCCGTTACAGACTGACACATTTCTGTTAGCCACAGGGAGATTAAGTGAATTGCTTAGAATCACAAGAAGTTGAGCATCCCTGCCGTGACTCGAACCCGGTTTCCTAGCTTAGCGGTCGACTGTCCTAGCTGTTAGGCCACATCTGTTATTTGATTCAGTTATTTACACAGAGTATCCCTTTGGCAGAGGAGATAACACTTAGTTGTCTGTTCTTACCGGGATAATCTTGCCTTCCAACTGGGGAGAAAATGCTTGTTGTTCTTTCTGTACAGCCATCAGCTCCCTCCAATTGAAGGATTGAACCCTCTCTTGAGATAAAGACCTGTTGACTTCCATCGCTCCCAGATTTTCTCCCTAACCCCATAGACTGGCATCTGTCGTTAATTGCATCGACACTGGGTACTGCAGGAGTATACCTTTCAAAAGATTGTTTTTTAAAAACCACTAGTCCAATTTCTATTGGTATGTCGCACATATTTGGAATCAGTTCTTCGTAATTCCAAGTACTAGTAGACCAATCTGGGTCTCGATCGGTTTGAGGTGAATATGTGCCAATGGAACTGCAGCCGTAGTGGATGCTCTCAACCAAGTCTGTGCCGTGGATTGATGCTGAAGATCTAGTATGGCATTATGAAGCATTGCTATCCTTGTAGGTGGAAGATGACCCAGATGGGTGTCAAATAGTGGTCTGGTGAACAGTTTGGTCTCTGAATGGTGGAGATCTGACCTTTGGAGATTGAGAGAACCCACATCTTGCAGTACCCTGCTCACCAATTTCACATACTTCTGAGCCTTGGAAAAAGAGGAAGAGGACAAAAGCCACTCATCGAGGTAAGGAAAAACTGAAACTCCCCGTAACTGTACGGAAGCAACTACAGGAGCAAGTACCTTTGTAAAGGTCCTGGGAGACATCTACGAACCAAACGGAAGGGCCTAGAACTGTGAGTGATTTCCCCCCACTTCAAACCGAAGGTACTGCTGACAAGACTGGTGAACAGGGATGTGAAAATATACACTCTGCGGATCCAAGGTCATCAGATAATCGTTTTGTGATATCAAGGGGATGATAGATTGAGTAGAAATCATTTGAAATGTCTATGAATTCTATTGATACTCTTTACATCTAGAAGTGGTCTCATTTATCCATTTACCTTGGCAACCAGAAACCGGATGGAATAATAATTTTTTTCTCTGATTCACTGGAACAGGAGTAATTGCTCTTTTCTGAAGCAACTGCTGAATGCCCACTAGCTTTGCTCATGAGTTTTCCTCTCTTGCTTGGTAATGCAGTGGGTCGAAACACACATGGCGGAGGATGTTTGGAATCTGGAAACCATTTTTCACCACATCCAGTGGCCAACGATCTGATCAGGACTTTGCCCATCGATGATAGAAGTTCTTCAACGGAGCCCCAACCTCATGAAATTCCTTTTTGTAGTGGAGTTTGGAGAGTGTGGGAGACAGGTTGGGACTTTGACCAAACAAGGCCCCCGACCACAGGCCCGGCCATGAAAGGGCTGCTTGCTTTGTGAAAGTTGTGTTGTCTGCTTGGCCAAGAACGTTTTCTTATTAGAACCCAGTTTAAAAAGCTTGGAGATCTTTTGTTCTTATGCCACTTTTTGGACCATATCATCAGTTTAGCACTGAACAATTTTGGACCATGGTGAGGTAGTTTCTGAATAAGAGTTCTTTGGCTTGATTCCAGTTTCCCCTGGTGTTGCATATGCTGCTTGTGAATTGGCTCTTACAGCAAAGTTAAAAGCGGAATAAGATCTCTTCTGTGCCTTCTCCACTTTATCCACATCAGATAAAGCAGCATCTTCTGAAGCTTAAATGGAAGTGGATGCCATTGATGACACGATCGTGTTTACTTTAGGTATTTGGGTAAAATCTGCATCAAAATCTGCTAACTGTTGTTCAAAAAGCGAGGATTATCAGGGTCCTTTGGTTCTTTAAATAGAATCTCCTTAATGGCTTCATGTAAAGGTAGGTTGTGCGCATAATCAGAGCGATATTGTGAGGGGGAAAAAACCCATCTTGGTTTTTTTGGGATAAGACCCTAGAGATGCTGATGTGAACAACTAGGTCCCTAACCTTAGGACCCTGGATGGATTTGCCCTCTTGCTTCTCCTCTGGGCTACCATCATCCTTCTTCATTTGTTTAGCCTTGGGCTCTGCTAGAACAGAATATATGGCTTCTTTAATCATGGACTGTAAATTTATTTATTTATTTAAAACACTTGTAAAGCGCAGCGGTCACCTGGCAGGTATCCTGGCGCTAGGAAGCTTACTCCTGAATTAGAAGCGGTGGGAGTTGATTAGGGGAGTGGTGGTGGAGGGGGATCTAGGGGAAAAGCCAAGTCTTTATTAGTTTCCGAAAAGGCAGAAGCTGTGAAGTTTGACGAATGTCGGCAGGCAGACTGTTCCAGAGCTTTGCAGCCGCCACTCTGAACGATCTTCCCCCGATCCTGGCTCTCTTAAATCTGGGTACTATTACAAGGCGGGCGGTCGCGGATCGCAAAGCTCTGGTTGGTGTGTACCAGGTAAACATTAGTTGTAGAGGTCTAGGTCCCAATCCGTGTAATGCCTTGAAGACCAGGCAGAGAGACTTGAAGGCAATTCGTTGCTTCAAGGGAAGCCAGTGTAGCTCGGCTAAGGCAGCAGTGGTCGAGGATCTCCTGGTCCATCCGAGGGCCAATTTGGCTGCTGCTGACTGGACTCGTTGGAGTCTGTCCAGCAGTACCATGGGGGAGTCGAGCAGGAGGGCATTGCAATAGTCAAGGCGACGAAGAATAGTGCACCTGACTATCTGTGCTCTGGCGGGAGGTGGTAGTAGTGGCAGGATTTTACGCAATGAGCGCATAAGGGCCGAGCAGGTGGCGACTGTTCTTGATACCTGTGTTTCCATGCTCAGTTTGTTATTCAGCATGACGCCCAGGTTGCGGACACTGGTCACAGGTAGCGGATTATCTGGGTTTTCCGGGGGCCAGAACTCAGCAGGCAGAAGGCGAGGTATGCGGCTCGCCGGACAGAACAGGACCTCGGTTTTAGAGGAGTTGAATTGGAGGGAGTTGTGGTGTAACCAGCCAGCAGTATCTCTCAGGCAGTCGTGGAAGGCTTCTAAGGTAATAGAGTCTTCCCCCTCCCAGGAAAAAATGAGCTGGGTATCGTCCGCATAGTTTACTGTAGTCATATTGTGGGATTTGATGAGTGACCAGTGGTAATAAGTAAACATTAAAGAGAATCGGACTGATAGAAGAACCCTGGGGTACACCGTGGGGGACTGGGGAGAAGGCAGATTGAAAAGGGGGGAGGGATACAGCCTGTTTCCTATCTCTGAGAAAGGAGTGGAACCAGAGCAGGGCTGTACCATCAACCCCAGCCTCTCTCAACCTCTCAATCAGTCTTACTAAATTGGAGGAGTTCATCCCCTTCGACCTGTGGCGCAATGTGACGCTGCTTGGATGTCGCCTTGGAGCCCTCCATATCAAAACAGGAATAGACGCTTAGTTCGGCGTCTTACTGAATTTCTAAACACCTGAAAATGGAATCTTGCCTTTCCTGAGTTCCGATTCTCCAAGAATGTGCTGCGCGTGCACAGCTGTGCACTTGCCCCAGATGGGGATACTGCCTCAAATGGGCCCCATCGGCCTTGGAGAAGTGAGAAACTGCCCCCCATCCCATCAGGGTAGGGAGCCCGCTACGGATATGTGTACAACCCGAAGTGCCGCACTCAGCACGATATCTCGTAAGTCACAAACGGCCAGAAATAACATAAAAACAATGGCTCATTTCAGTGGGTAGGGAGATGTGTAGTCAGTTCTTCGTAGAAACCAGAACATGGGAAGTGGTGAAGGATGGGAGAGACTATGTATTTTGGTAATAAAAATAAAAAAAATTAAAAAGTATTGGCATAGCCAGTAGGTCTCGCCTTTGGGATCTTATAAGTGTTTTGCGAGAGTTATTGCATTTGCCAATGTCTTTAAGCTATGTTGTAGAGAATTGCTGCTAAAGTGCAGCATCTTGAAAAGTTATAATAGTGTTCTACGCATTTGTGTTACCTTGTTAACCAAGAAGACATTATGTACAACTGAACGACTCACTTAAACAAGCATTTGCAATGCAATAGGTCTCGCATTATTCAAGTTTGAGCTATTGGCATTGCTAAATAATGCAACACCAATAGCTCAAACTTTAAGAATGAGAGACCTGACTCAATTCAAAAAGGTAGGACTATTAAATGCCCTTTCCATTAATGTCCAGGAAGTGACATCACACATTTCTGACACTGTTGGCAGCTGGCTCGATTTTCTAGATTGAAAAACAAGAGTCTGCTGCATGTTAATGAGCAGTGTACCAAGCAGTAAAACTAGCAAAAACTAAAATGGTCAGAATGCTTAGAACCAGAAGGGCTGAAAGCAGTCTACAGGGGACACAAAAAGCCACACCGAGGCAGCAACTGCTAACATCAGGCCCCACAAGAGTTTGTAGTACCCGGCATCACTGTCCTGTCAATGGACGATCCAAGCAGGGAAGAAGGACTACAATAACATGAATTCTGACGCCAAATGGTAAAGGACAGCCCGGGTGTGAATTCATTTCAATAACAAAGGCAGAGCAGAAGAGTCCCTAACATCGGTTGTATACTACTTATCCACTTGTATCTATCTACTGCAGTAAGCCTGAGTTTCACGTGAACTTGAGGCACACACTGTACAAGCTCCCAGCATACACACCCCAAAAAACATCACACTGAGAGAAGCCGCCATGAAAGATTTCTTCGAGCTTTATTTAGCCCGGTTACTCATCCCTCACCCGAATGACCTCGCCCAGCCGCAGCCAGGTCGCCGCAGTAATCCACCACTAATGGGGAATATATTCCTGGCACGCACGTGGAAGGATCGCCACAATTCAGGAAGAAAACCGATGCAAATGAGGTCCGTGTCTGCAGCGTGGACTCGGTGCCCGCACACAGATGCCTCAGTGAAGTAAGGTTCTCTGCTGACGTATGCGGGGATCTGTAGGTCAAGTGTTTGAGTTAAAGGAAGGCCAGAACGGCCTTCCATCCTCCTGAAGTCAGTAAATAGTGCCATGGAATTGGTTACCAGCAATGCCTATTAATTACAGCGCCTAGAAAAGGCAAACATGCGGTATGAAACGACATGTAAAACAACGCAATTCCTTTGTGCTCTTTTTTACCACAATTATAGAAACGAGACACTATCCGAACACTGTCGATAACGAGACAAAGCAGCCAGCATCATACTACCCCGAAGCACATGAGGCTGTAGACGAAACTAAACCGTGTGAGATTACACACAAACACTGCCGCTGCCCCAAAGTGATCGTGAAAGCGATCGCTATAGTAAATTTTTTTTAAAAACAGGCCCGCGAGTGGTGCGCACGCCACTGTGAGCCATATGTTTTCAATTATCTTGCCAGTGTCTGGGCACGATGATTGAAAACATATGGGCTTTGGTGCGTGTAACAGACACCAATAGGCCATGGGCGGAGCAATGCGCCCGCATTTGGCCTATTGCGTGCTCTGTTTAGAAAAAAAAAAAACACGCACACAAAGCCCAATAGCGGAACCCGAAAGGAAAATCACGAGCGTGTGCGATTCCAGGGTCCGTTTTCAAACCCCGGACAAAAGGGCTCTCGCCGGCGTGAGCACTGCTTTGCAGTGCAACGCAACGCAGGGCGCAAGCCCTAAAAAAGAATTGACATAAAATGGCTTTTTGTTTTTTAGGCCTTGCAATGCTGTCACCTTCTTTCTACCTGTTCTAATGCTCGTTTGTTATACCTTTTTTTGTTATGAGGTGGGTGTGACATAACAGGAGTATCAACAGATGCCAGATTCCGACGGAACACTGAGGTGGAGCTTAGTGATGCTGGTGCAGAGTTGATGCACAGGTGGTGCTGAGTCATGCTGAAGGGGTGCTGAGTTATGCTGAGGTGGTGCTGTACTGGTGCTCAGGTGTTGGTGAGTGATGCTGAGTTTGTGCTGCTCTGATGCTGAGGTGGTGCGTTGGTACTGAATTGCTTCTGAGGAGGGGCTGTACTGCTGCTGAGGTGGGGCTGCATAGGTGGTGGTGCACTAATGCGATGGTGATGCAGTGGTGCTGTGGTAATGCGGAGATGGTGCCGTGCTGATGCTGCGATAGTGCTGCTGGGATGCTGAGGTGGTGCTGCACTGGTGCGTAGGTGGTGCTGCGCTGGTGCGTAGGTGGTGCTGCACTGGTGCGTAGGTGGTGCTGCGCTGGTGCGTAGGTGGTGCTGGGCCTGATGCGGAGGTGGTGCTGGGCCTGATGCGGAGGTGGTGCTGGGCCTGATGCGGAGGTGGTGCTGGGCCTGATGCGGAGGTGGTGCTGGGCCTGATGCGGAGGTGGTGCTGGGCCTGATGCGGAGGTGGTGCTGGGCCTGGCGCGGATGCTGTGGTGGGACTGCGCGGATGCTGTGGTGGGACTGCGCGGATGCTGTGGTGGGACTGCGCGGATGCTGTGGTGGGACTGCGCGGATGCTGTGGTGGGACTGCGCGGATGCTGTGGTGGGACTGCGCGGATGCTGTGGTGGGACTGCGCTGATGCTGTGTTGGTGGCTGCACTGGTAGTGCACCAATGAGATAGTGCTGTGCTGATGCTTGATTTGGTGCTGTGAGTGCTATGGTGTTGCTCACTCATGCTGAGGTAGTGGCAGTAGTGTTGCTAGACTTTGTGCCGTCTGTGGCAGTCCCTGCATTTGCCGCCCACGGCGGCTGCATGTAGGAGCAGGGGTGTATGTTCGCCTCCCTTCTTGCTATGCCACTGGGTAGTGGTGCTGAACTGGTGCTCACGTGGTGCTGAGCGATGCAGAGTTGGTCCTGTGCTGATGTAGTGGTGCTGTGATGCGGCACTGATGCGGTGGTGCGGCACTGATGCGGTGGTGCTGCGCTGATGCTGTTGTGGTCCTGCACTGGTAGTCCTGCACTGGTGGTCCTTGGCTGATGCCAAAGTGGGCCTGCACTGGTGCGGAGTGATACATGGGTGGTGCTGTGCTTGTGCAGAGGTAGTGCTGCGCTGGTGTTGAGTGATAATGGGGTGATGCTGCGCTTGTGCGGGTGTGATGCTGAGTGATGTTTTGGTGGAGCTCAAGTGGCTCTGTGCTGGTCTCAGGTGGTGATTGATGTAGAGTTGATGCTGCCCTGGTGCTGAGGTAGTGCTGTGCTAATGCTGAAGTGGTGCTGCGTTGATGCGGAGTTGCTCCTAACGTGGTGCTCAGCTGATGCTGTAGTGGGGCTGCACTGGTGATGGTGTAATGACACAGAGGTGGTGCTGTGCTGATGGTGAAGTGGTGGCGAGTGATGCTTAGGAGATGTGGTGGTGCTGAGCGATGCTGTGGTGGTGCTGCTCTGCGATGATGCTGTGTTGGTGGTGCTGCACTGATGCGGAGGTAGTGCTGCACTGGTAATGGGGTGCTGTGTTGGGGCTCAGTGATGCTGAGGTGGTGCTGTGCTAGTGTTATGGTGGTACTCTGGTGCTAGTGTAGAAATGTGTGTTTTCCTACATTCGAAAGAATACAGTAGCTTGGTTAAACTCTGTGAACACAATCTCGTGAACTCGCCATACAGTGCGTCTCTGGCTCCTAATGAATGAATGGATGTATGTTATACTTAGTTTGCTTTTTCCAGCCTAAATACTATTACAATTCAGAACTATTTTCCCCTCCTCAAGTACATCCTCCATAAAGTCCTACTTTGAGGTTTAGCTCAGCACGCACCCTTTCCTACTCTGAATCCAGTAGCTTCCTACATATGCTCGTTTGCTACCTAGCAACTACCTTAAGTGTTAACTCACATAAGTGAGTTCATTCCATTGCGCAGTGAGGAGACTCTCCTTCGACTGGTATCCAAAGCATAGCGCGCCAATATTACCTCACATGCTAGTAGTTGGCAGAATCTCTAGCCAGTGTTTTTGAAGCTCCACCCAAACTGTAATATAGGTCATATAGTGAACCACAGGGAGACCCCATATATCCCAAACCATGACTTGTTGTCGCTGACCAAAAACAGATGCGCTAAATGAGGTGGTAGATTATTTCAAGCATAAAACACAGATACATGTTACTAAATCGCAAATTGGAATTCATACATACCAAAATGCATTTACTGGTCACAAATGGCCCGATTCTCTGAATTGGGCCATTTGCGACCGGTGAAATGTATGATACATGTGGCCCAATATAGTCACTGCTTAGGGGTCATTACTGAAACCAGAAATCCTCCAGTGAGCACTGTATTGCTTTCTGAACAAGATTTTGTTGATTACCACATATTAGCAGATTCTTTTAATTGAATTGTTAATTTAAAATATATCCTGTGCTGATCACATTAGATTTTCAGTTTGTCAATTTAATACATAGAATTGCCCTTGTAAGCCATTGTACCGAGATGAAAAGTCTTCAGCGAGGAATATATCTACTCGTCTGTGATACATGAATTATTTATGAAAGGCTAGAAACTCCTTTTGTGTCCATGTCTACCAGGAGAGAGCGCATAAAGAGATTCATGTGTATTGTTGACGAGCTGTTACAGTTTGTCATAAGGATAAGATGGTTAGAGTGCTTTGGCTTTCCTGCAGATAGTGACCACCGACTGTCAAGTTAATCAATTCATCGTTTTTTCATTATTTCTTTTTTATCTTGCTGGTTCTGCAGAGCAGCCATTTTTAGCTTTTGGCCTTAGTGTCAAGGCAAAGCTATCTCCAAGTGAGGTGTTCACTGTCGACAGTCACTTGCATCAAATATTCGTAGCGCGGGCCCATTTACCCTCTGCCTCGTAATCCCCCAGCTTATTCTATGAGGGGAACCTAGGCTTAATGCAGCAGTTTTTGGCAGTATGCATCTTGCAGGAATCTGCAAAGCTGTCTCAAATATTGCACAGTTGTTTTATTTTTTTAATAAGAAGGTAGATATAATATCCCCTCATTCAGTTAAGGCCTTAAATGTTGCCAGGGCCTGGTTTGCATCTCTTATTCCGAACGGATTCAATGTTAGGTACTGTATTTAATAGGTTTGTGACTACGTTTGATTTAGTGTTGGAAACTAATTCAGCATCAGCAACTTAAATTTCCACCCGCCTCTCACTCGACCCTTTCATGTCCTTGTTTGTCCTCTCCACCTTGCAGTTTTGTTATGCAACAGTGTTCCTGTTTACAATCCTTAAAAAGAAATGTCAGTGAGATAGTCGTAGACTTATTGCGAGCATGGAGTTTGATATTGTTTTTTTCTGCTTGTAATCTCCTAATCAAGAAAATTGTCAAAGTTATTGTACTTAATACTCTGCCATGGGGTCAAGCTTCAGAGATCCAGTTTCACTTTTTTCAGTTGTATGGCTGACTAACTGCAGCACCTCTTAAATAACTAACATGCAATGGAAGGGCACGAAGTATGGTAAGGCACCCTACACTATCTTTTCCATTATTTAGATCTGGCCTTAATGTCTCACTAGACTATTGTGTTAAAAAAAAACATTTGTAATATACATACACAGAGGGACTTTTGGTCATCAGGCTTCATCAATTGGTCTGACAAATTCATTCAAATTTTGTTTCCACACACCAATGTACAGCATTGGGTAGTGAGTCAACATACTGTGCCATTGACTCCTTCACTTTGTATGGGCTTAAAACCTGCCCATTGCTTACCGTTGGTTGGCTTTATTGTCACTCTAATTCATTGTTTGTGTGGGCTTGCCGTCCTCTTCTGTGTTCCCAACCCCTTTGGGGGGAATAGCCTTTTTACTTGGGTCTTCCTACTGGTTACTTTGCAGGAACTATATTTATTTTTGGTTAAGCGCTCCATGTGTTTTCCGGGTTTCTTCCGCATGTACTTCTCTCCTCTGCTGTGCTCCGTGTTGCTTTCTCTCAGGCGTGTCCTCTTCCCCTGTGCCTCTCTGTTCTGTACTCCCCCTTGTGTGCGTCTCCCCTACAAGCTTTCTTGCTTGTGTGCCAGTATGTGTATGACAACCCCCTTAGATTGTGTAGTGTTCAGTTCTGTGGTCATATTCAAAGTAAAGTCTTGTTAAAGATTTTTGTAACCGAGAACAAAATATGCACAACTTTATATAGAAAACGCACGGCTGGTAACTCTATAATTCCGCGATGTTCGTCTGCCTGTGGGGTCAGTAATCTGACCCCACAGGCAGACGAACATCGCGGACTCACCTACGAAAGGCTCTAAACAGCGAGAGATTGATTCCCCTCCGCCAGCTTGAGTAAGCAGTGCGGCCCGTTCCCTCTAAACAGCGCACGACGGGTGCAGCAGACAGCGAGAGATTGATTCCCCTTCGCCAGCTTGAGCAAGCAGTGCGGCCCGTTCCCTCTGAACAGCGCACGACGGGTGCAGCCTTCTCCATTTGAATAATACATCAGCAAGCGATGATGTGAGTCCGTGCTGAATAACACAGCTCGCCTAAGGCGCCCCACATCGCGGCACCTTTTGACACCATAACCAGAATCATTCCGGTGTTTCCCCTTCTCTCCACGCAGTCAACGTGTTGGCTGAGAAGGCAATCTCTTATCCAGTCCTCGTCCTGAGGAGAACCTAGAACAAACGAGGTTCGAAACGCGTTGACCCCCAGCCTGTGTTAAGAACGGAGGGTGCAGCTAGGGACAAATTCATACCAATTCTGTGGGCCCTACCTGCGACTCCTTATAAATTACTATTCACAGGCGTTGTGTGACAGGCAGGCCATTCCACCTTAGTGTCCGTCCTGTTCACATGCCATTACCAAAGGACTGGTTTATTTCTGTTATGATTTGCATAAAAAGTGTTCATCTTGCAAACGTACGCCTTTGAATTTATTTTGCATATTGATGTTGGTGTCATCACAATAATTGTATTATATTGTTATTCATCATTTTTTCAAGTGTATGTTGCCTTCAATGTGATGTACAGATATTTGTTGTATATATGTGTATATATTCTTCCAAGTTTTTGCACTAACTGTTGTGACGGAGTGTCTATTTGATGCCATTTTTTATGGAATAATATAAAAGTTGCTTTTGAAAAATACGCAAGTTGTTGGGAATGTCTTAACCCTGGGCTACACAAAACTTATTGGTTGTGTGGTTACATACTTTGGTTTCAATTTTCATGATCAGCCATTTTGTTCTGTTTCTCAACCATCGAGCAGTAGAGGCACCCCCTCCCCTCAGAGCCTTGAGACCCTCACGGGTAAGTAGCGCGCTTTACAAGTACACTGATTGATCGATTGTGCAATAGATTTAAAGCCTGTAAGAATAGCAGTAAAGTATTAACATATGAGATACCTGGGCAGAAAACTCCAAGAAGGATTAATACTTTTCTAAACTGTAACACCTCTCGTACACTATTGCTTAATATGTCCCTGTAAATATAAATATATAGGGAGTACCAGCCACGAAACTAAACAAAGCTTTCTTGAACATGTAAGAGATATAGCAAACAAGGATTGCACCTACCTGGTCACAAGACATTTTTAAACACACCATAATAGCGACGGAAATTTATTACGATTTTTCTGTATAGATCATGTATCCAAATCAGAAAGAGGTGAAGACAGGGTAACCAAATTGAGAAGAATGGAGTCTTGTTATATACTGGATCTCCAAACCAAATCACCACTAGGTTTAAATAAAGAAGAGTAGTTGGCAGTACATCTGGGATGAACCTCTGAAAATTAACATTCCTGTATTGACCGTTCTCTAATATGAAATAGTTTACGATTTGTAGATCTTAATTCCTAGCAGAGATGAATTGACTAGATTAATTTGTAAATTGTATCAGTTCCTCTTTTTTTTTTTTTTTGTTTCTTTTTAAAAATATATTGAATTATTTTATCCGTTTACCAAACCTGCTCTAGATGATGGTTTTGCTTGCCTGCGCCCATCCAGGGCGCAATTATGACAGAAGGTGTTGTAAATCAAGATTATGTATTGAAAGGATTGTTGTCACAATATGATAATGAATTAATAGAATATTGTAGTGAATTTTGTATAATTGAAAGATATGTATAAGATATATAAATTTGCAACACAACTCTTTAATGCATTTGGATTTTGAGCAAGCAGTATTATAAACTGTATAGACAAAGGAGGTAACGGAACTGTAGTAGATTTCAAAATGGCGGTCAAGTAAACGTGACTGATATAGAGACACATGAAGAGTCTGACATTGACCATAAGAATTGTCATTTGATCAAGTAAGAACCAATGAATTTGTATATAGTATTGTGACATGGCCGATGTTCAGTAACACTGACAAAGGCGCTTGCTGAAACGTCTATGTAACTCGTGAAGCAGTAAACAAGTTTTTTTTATCTTTGTCATGAGAGCTGACATATATTGTGTCTGTAAAAAATGTTATATTTTATTTAACAAAGGACAATGATGGGACCCTTTTTGTACCTGATGGACTCCGTAGTACAATGACGTAAGTGTACGTGTCTTATGACAGAGTTCATGTTTAGAACGTTGAGTTTGCAGTTAAAATCTGAAGAATAAAAATAAAGATGTGTAATGCGAAGCACTGAGTGTGATGTATTTATTTACGAATACCCAGGCTGGGGAGGACGCTGCAGGCAGGACAAAGGGAGATGCTTCTGGGGGCAGAACAAACCAGCTGAACAAGCCAACGCCTCAAGCCTTTGCTGAGGCCAGGAAGTCAGTGACTTCCATGTGGACCAGCCCACCCTCCTTAATACCATCTCAGCAGGCTCACTCCATTTCGTCATGAGGGTGGAGGTCATGAGGGAGGAATTAAAAACATTTCCTTCCACAACCATGCATCAGTCCTCTGTTTGCTAAAGGGTTATGCTCTTACGTTGCCTTGGCACCACCATCCTGGCTACCGTGGTCCCACATAATTTCTCAAGAACTTCTGAAGAGGTGACCTCCAGTTTGGTGCAGCATTCAAACCTGCCCAGGCCCATGAAAAGCTCCGGGATACCCTCTTACTACTTCCTTGTGTATGGAACAAGGGACGGAGGGTTCCAGTACATCTAAGACTATTAAAATCTAAACTGGTAGGACTTTCCTGCACATGTTTAATATGTTGACATAGGGGCATCGACTATATGTCCTTAGCGGAACTTCCGGTTATAAACTTTAACATACTAATTCGAGATAAAGCAGGAAGTGCGCATGATTCTTTTTGGGAAGTTCCTCCAACAATACAGGATACTACTATAAGCTTTCAGTGTCACCCCTCTGGCCAGAGTAGCTGCCTTGATGTGTGAGAAGGTTCACAGGTATCCTATCTAGACAGTTGTCTTGTTTGAGTGATGTCGGAGGATGATGTGGCATCTGGTCTAACTTTGAAACTCAGGACCGTCTGCTTGGGACTGAAATAACTATCCCTTTTGAAGCTTGAAAAAGGACTCCGTTCATAGCCGTGATTCTGGACTCTAGCCTTGTACAGTCCTTTCCTACTGTAGAGTGTTATCACATTTTCGCCAGTAATGGCCTTCTGCTTCCAGAGTGCTTTATGATCCTGATGATTTGGTACTTGGACCTTCTCCAGAGGAATCATGTTCTCTTTCCCAGTAAGGGATCTCTGCTCACAGAATATGTGCCCTCACAGCCTAGGCCTCTCCTAAAAACTTTGAAGTCTTGGCAGCTGCAAAGACATCCTAAACTGCAACCCTATAGGAGTATTCCCTGAGCCAGGAAGTACCATGTTTTTAGGTCTCGACCTCTGCCAATGCCTCTGGCATTGCAGATGTCGAGAGTATAGAGTTGAAACCAGGAAAGCTAAACCAGGTGGATTGCGCCGAGTGCATGTGCCCGCGCTTTCAATTTGGTCTCCGAGCCGCCTGCCTCGCATGATTGCATCAGACCCGCCACAGCAAAGCCGAGAGCTTCACTTCAAAGGGATCCGCTTCCCCGCCCCCTGCTTCACACTGCAAAAGAATGCGCCGCCCCCGCAATGCCGAGAGCATTTCCCGGCCGCATTTAATTGTTTATGCATGTCTATAGAGAATTCTTAACCCAGACCTTAGCTCATGTTGCCTGTACACTTTGTAGCTCTATGTTCTGACCGGATGAACCGCTGGTCCAAGAAATTATTGTGTAGCGAAACAGATGACCGTTAGCCAGCTTATCAGGGGTGTTACTTGAAATGCTGAGATCTCTGTTGAGATCCACATCATGACGTCGAGTAAGGCTAGACTCTAATTGATTTTGCTCCAAGTGCAGAAAGCCAATTTTGCGCATACTACTAGCGAACTATAAAATGTTACCCGGATAACAGCCATGTAAATGCGAGGTGCACGCAGCAACTTTTGCACTGTCTGACTAATCTATATCAAATCTCTGTAGCCTAAAGATAACTCAATATATTGCGGATGTGTATTGGGGTGAACTGTTTCATGCACGGTAAGCTGCTATTCTTCACAGTGTACTTAAAGGTCCTTTGAGCCATATGACAATCCGGCTCCATGGCGTCATACACAAGTTCAGCCGGCCTCGTCGAGTCGTCACTATTTATACCTAAACTCCGAGCCAACAACAAGAAATTCACCATCAAGATAACACATAAAGGTAGACTATAGTATTTAAGGAAACTACTAACAATGAACAATCAAATATCATGTCGAAGACAAAAATATTCTCTGACCTTTAGAGTTTGAATCTCTTCAGAACACTTAACATGGCACTACAAAACAAATGAATCTCTGAACACCACAGGATGACCGAACAGTACTTATATCTTAAAGTTCTTAAGAATCGACCTATCCACCACAGAGGCCAATTGACTCCCTAGTATATTTCTTACAAGGCTCAGTAAACAAGTATGTAGCTACATTTTTACAAATAGCAAGAGAAGCCGAAGCTTAAGTTTACAAACCAGCTAAAGCATATTTCCTACAACAGCACCACCACAGCACCACTCAGCGCCACCCCAGCATCACTCGGCGCCACCCCAGCATCACTCGGCGCCACCCCAGCATCACTTGGCGCCACCCCAGCATCACTTGGCGCCACCCCAGCATCACTTGGCGCCACCCCAGCATCACTTGGCGCCACCCCAGCATCACTTGGCGCCACCCCAGCATCACTTGGCGCCACCCCAGCATCACTTGGCGCCACCCCAGCACCACTTGGCGCCACCCCAGCACCACTCAGCGCCACCCCAGCACCACTCAGCGCCACCCCAGCACCACTCAGCGCCACCCCAGCACCACCACCACAGCATCACTCCGCACCACCACAGCATCACTCCGCACCACCACAGCCTCACTCCGCACCACCACAGCACCACCACAGCATCACTCAGCACCACCACAGCACCACCCCAGCATCACTCAGCGCCACCCTAGCATCACTCAGCGCCACCCTAGCATCACTCAGCGCCACCCCAGCACCACTCAGCGCCCCCCCAGCACCACCCAGCACCACTCGGCGCCACTCAGCGCCCCCCCAGCACCACTCGGCGCCACTCAGCGCCCCCCCAGCGCCACTCAGCGCCACTCAGCGCCCCCCCCAGCGCCACTCAGCGCCCCCCCAGCGCCACTCAGCGCCCCCACAGCGCCACTCAGCGCCCCCCCAGTGCCACCCCAGCGCCACCCCAACACCACCCCAGCGCCACCACATTATCACTCAGTACCACCACAGCACCACTCAGTACCACCACAGCACCACCCAGCGCCACCCCAGCGCCACCCCAGCGCCACCCCAGCGCCACCCCAGCGCCACCCCAGCGCCACCCCAGCGCCACCCCAGCGCCACCCCAGCGCCACCCCAGCGCCACCCCAGCGCCACTCAGTGCCACCCCAGCGCCACTCCAGCACGACTCAGCGCCACTCCAGCACCACTCAGCGCCACCCCACCGCCACCCCACCACCACCCCACCACCACCACCACAGCACCACCACAGCACCACCACAGCACCACCACAGCGCCACCACAGCGCCACCACAGCGCCACCACAGCATCAATCTGTGCAACCATTCAACAACTGGTTCAAATATGTTCTCTCAATGTTTCAAGCTTTATTACAAATGTCACAAAAAGATGTTAATATTTCACTTCTGTTCTTGGATTTTCATCACAATAAAATACACTGAACATAATCTTCACAAGTTATTTACAAAAATTTAAGCTATTGCCATTATAAATTACACTTTTATGTCAGTATTAATTATTTAAAAAAATTAAAAGCCATTGTTATTTGTAATATCAATACGTCTAAGTCAGGTAAATACAAAACATGTTGCATTACAAATGCTATAGGTGTCACATTTGCGAAAGTTATAACTATTGGCATTGTAAATGACAAAGCTATTAATTTAGCTATTTTCAAAACCAACACATAAATAAAAAAATTGTCATTTACAAGACCAATAGCTCAAACTTTCATAATGCGAGACCTATTGCATTGCAAATGCTTGTTTTTAAATGCCTTCCCCTAAATGCATTACGATTAGATAAGCCTTTGTTTAGTTTTGCTAAAAATTGTTTGAGGTGGTGCTGAATGTGGTTAACTACTCCACTCATGAGCATTCTTCCTAACAGAACACCATTTGGCCAATCCTTTATACACAAGTGGTTTGCAATAACTATTTTGCTTTCTGCCGATTCTCCTGTGATGTGATCTCGCTCTCTCCTAGTTTGATTCTCTCACAAATCAGCAGGTCGCCCAAGCCACAACCTTCCTAGGCTGGCACGGATCAGCCTTTTTTCTTTCCCCCTGGACATAAATGAGGCTTTGGCCCACCCTATAGTTAAATAATGGAATTCACTGGGCACGAATGCGTTGGACTAGGACGGAGCGATGTTTTAGAGAAGAATTGCGGTTAAAAAATGGTTTGTAATGGCATTCTGCCGCAGGGGCATGCCGAGGCGGAAGAAAAACCGAGACGCGCTCCGCATTTTAACCACTCGAAATACTTACAATGCACCACTTAGAAGAGCGAAGAATATAGCGCGCCAAATCTTTTAACACCAGGAAGATTTAGGTGGAACACACAGGCTTGTTCTCGCTGGTATTCAGCGGCGACAGAACGACATAAACACTGTGGACTTCTGGGGAAGAAATTGCTGTAATGAGTATGAATGTTGCGCGAAAGTGCCCCTAGCCACAGGCTCCGTAAGGCGAGCTCGGCGGAAGTTGAATTTGATGTGCTAAGCCTGGCTATTCTCGTAATAGCCTGTGATTCTTTACAGGGCGTCAGGCCGCACGAGGAACACTTTATTGGTTTCCTTTCAAGCGGAGGCAAACATTTTAAATGACTCCGACATTACCGCTTGCAAATTCACCAGTCTGCCTCTGGCTGGTTAATCTCATTTTAAGGAGACCAGTCTAGTCTGTGCGCGTTATGCGACTTTTAAACGAAAGACTCATTTTTTTTCATTTTCTTTTTTTGGGGAACGCTGCTCTTAGAGCGGCGAGCACTGCAGTGAAGTGCCACTCGTCTAGGCTCAAGGTTTGTCTTCTAATGCTGGGAATTATTCTACCAAGACTGGGCGTGACGTATGATAACGCCACCTGGTGCCAAAAGGCATCGCTTTTTTGAAACATCTAAGATATGGGCATATTTTCATTCTTTTTTATTAGTTGTTAAAGTAGAACGTGTATGTGTCTATATATAAATATATATTTGTATGTATGTGTATATATGTATATATATATATATGTGTGTGTATACGTGTGTGTGTATGTGTATGTATATGTATATATATATATATATATATATATATATATATATATATATATATATATATATATATATATATATATATATATATATATATATATAAAAAAAATTTTTTTCCAAACACCAGCGAGGTCCTTCCGGGATCCTCTTTCCCCAGTCAGGTGGCGTCTCGAGTTCGGCGGACCACGCCGACCGAAATAAATTATAATCCACAGTTTTTGCTAAAAGGCAAAAGAGACGCACTCAGGAATATTCAGCATAAGCAATTTATTGCCCAGTTGACACGCTACGCGTTTCGACAATGAATCTTGTCTTGATCACACGTGACTACCCCTGTGGGTCAAAGCATAATATACACACTGCCCGGAGGCTCATAAACATAGAAGAGGTAACCATTCACTGTTACTTTCACAGTTCAAAGAAAGCCACCATCTTGAAGTGGTGCCCTCATTGTGGAATTACACAACAATTAAACTTGTATCACTTATTTCTTAACAAAGTATATATTTGCATGTGCGCTATTATATAATTGCTGTGCCTCAGATTCAGTCGGACTAGTGCCCTAGTGAACTTGGAATTCAGGGTCACCATTCTAGCCTTGAGGTTCGTAAACATAAGGGGGGAACCTAGTACTGTAAACTCCACAGACCTAAGGAGCTGCCATCTTAGAATGGCTAACCATTGTGCCGGTAATTGTGCTTGTAATAAGCTACCTCTGTTAGACAACATTATGTATCTTTGCAATATAACTCTACCACTTGATTAAGGTTTCTGACGGACTAGTGCCCCAGTTAGCCGGCAAGCTAGGCAGGGACCAACAACCTCATGGTACAGGAAAAGGGAACCGAGTGTTATCTCAATTCCTTTAGATCTAATTGAGTCTAATGCCCGAATTATCCGTACAAGCGAAGATTACCCATATTTGGGAAGCCTCTCATGTATGGTGCCCCCTGGATTAGCGTGTCTTGCTTATATACCACAGGATACAGTGCAAAGAAAATCAATGAGGTGAAGTTTATACTTTCATATAGGTGCACAGTGTCTTTCATCCAGATTTCAAGCGGGTCCGAGGACGGTGATGTGGACGTGACAGGAGTGAATAAAGGATTCCATTCTCCTACAAAACACATAAAAAACATACCGTTAAAATGCATAAAATCAGTTGAAAATTATTAACATTTAACTTGTTCTAAACACACAGGACTATCGTTACATTTTATAGGCCATGCCACGCCACAATCTCAAAACTCCCTCATGTTTTTTAATATTTCTTATATTGTTATTCCTCATGTAAGTGGGTTGCAAGCTCTTCATCCCAGTTATGCCCCCCAGGAAACTTGGTCTCGAGCTCCATGATCCAGCGTGATTCCTTCTTTCTCAACGCTAGTTCACGGTTCCCCCTCTTCTCCCGATATTGACCTGTTCAACAGCGTAATACCTGAGAAGGGAATTGTCTGAGTTATGCTTTTCCTGAAAGTGCCTTGCAATGGGATACCGGCTATCCACATGTGATAGCCCTAAGGTGTTCCTGTATCCTCTTCTTGGCCATGCATGTGGTGCTACCCACATATTTCTTTTTACATGGACATACTAAAACATAAATGACAAACGAAGTGGTGCATGTCAAGAACTGTTTTATCACTTTAGGCTCTTGCCAAGGAGAGAATAAATTCCCTCTGGGCTTTGGTAAGATTGAACTCGCCTTTTCCCCACCCTCCTGGGGTGTGTTTCATTTTTGTAAGTTCCTTGGTTACCACCTCGTGGAAAGTGTCAATTGCGTCATGGGGCATTATCGGGCAAAAAATAGATTTGGGCTTAAACTAAGAACAAGCCGGATGTGTTCAAGCAGATACGTGGCGTTGCCATGGGCTCGGCATTTGCGCCGAGCTTTGATAATCTGTTTTTGGGGAAATGGGAAGAGGACATTAGAGACAACAAGAATCTTACAGAAGATTTAAAAAAGGTATCTACCTGGGTCAGATATATTGACGACTTGTTCGTCATATGGCAAGGCACACGAGAGGAAGCAGTTTCGTTTATTGATGAACTTAATACCAACACGTGTAACATCCACCTAACGTACAACATTAATGATAAATACGTGGAATTTCTAGACACGGCTATAGAGGTGATCGATAACCATCTCACCTCGAAGCTCCACAGGAAAGACACAGCGGGCAACACTCTCCTCCACGCCCTCAGTGCTCATCCGGACTCACTGAAATGGAGTATTCCGTTCGGTGAGTTACTGAGGGCGAAAAGGAATTGTAGTGGTGAAGAGCTTCAAGGCCGAACAAGAAATCATGCTACAAAGATTCAGGACTAGAGGGTACCCAGAGGGAGTGCTCTCCAAGGCAGTCCATAAAGTGTCTCTTATACATCATAAAGACACATTGAATCCTTCAAGTACTAAAGATGCCAATAATGAGATTGGTACTCGTGTCATAACGACGTTTAACCAACAATCTAAAAAAATCACCAAAATCCTCGCCATCAACTGGAACATCCTTAAAGCAGACAATATTGTGGGTCCCAGCCTCAAAGACAGACCTCAAATAACATACAGACGAGGCAGAAACCTCAGGGACATGCTGATTAAAGGTGACATAACGGAAAATAAACGACATACACAAGGCCTAAAGGGGTTCTACCCCTGTGGGCATTGTAGAGCCTGTACTAACAGCACTATGGTGAAACAGATAAATGTACCAGGTAGGCAAGAGCCTAAAGTGATAAAACAGTTCTTGACATGCACCACTTCGTTTGTCATTTATGTTTTAGTATGTCCATGTAAAAAGAAATATGTGGGTAGCACCACATGCATGGCCAAGAAGAGGATACAGGAACACCTTAGGGCTATCACACATGTGGATAGCCGGTATCCCATTGCAAGGCACTTTCAGGAAAAGCATAACTCAGACAATTCCCTTCTCAGGTATTACGCTGTTGAACAGGTCAATATCGGGAGAAGAGGGGGAAACCGTGAACTAGCGTTGAGAAAGAAGGAATCACGCTGGATCATGGAGCTCGAGACCAAGTTTCCTGGGGGGGCATAACTGGGATGAAGAGCTTGCAACCCACTTACATGAGGAATAACAATATAAGAAATACTAAAAAACTTGAGGGAGTTTTGAGATTGTGGCATGGCCTATAAAATGTAACGATAGTCCTGTGTGTTTAGAACAAGTTAAAATGTTAATAATTTTCAACTGATTTTATGCATTTTTAACGGTATGTTTTTTATGTGTTTTGTAGGAGAATGGAATCCTTTATTCACTCCTGTCAGGTCCACATCACGGTCCTGGGACCTCCTTGAAATCTGGATGAAAGACACTGTGCACCTGTATGAAAGTATAAACTTCACCTCATTGATTTTCTTTGCACTGTATCCTGTGGTATATAAGCAAGACATGCTAATCCAGGGGGCACCATGCATGAGAGGCTACCCAAATATGGGTAATCTTCGCTTGTACGGATAATTCGGGCATTAGACCCAATTAGATCTAAAGGAATTGAGAACACTCGGTTCCCTTTTCCTGTACCATGAGGTTGTTGGTCCCTGCCTAGCTTGCGGGCTAACTGGGGCACTAGTCCGTCAGAAACCATAATCAAGTGGTAGAGTTATATTGCAAAGATACATAATGTTGTCTAACAGAGGTAGCTTATTACAAGCACAATTACCGGCACAATGGTTAGCCATTCTAAGATGGCGGCTCCTTAGGTCTGTGGAGTTTACAGTACTAGGTTCCCCCCTTATGTTTACGAACCTCAAGGCTAGAATGGTGACCCTGAATTCCAAGTTCACTAGGGCACTAGTCCGACTGAATCTGAGGCACAGCAATTATATAATAGCGCACATGCAAATATATACTTTGTTAAGAAATAAGTGATACAAGTTTAATTGTTGTGTAATTCCACAATGAGGGCACCACTTCAAGATGGTGGCTTTCTTTGAACTGTGAAAGTAACAGTGAATGGTTACCTCTTCTATGTTTATGAGCCTCCGGGCAGTGTGTATATTATGCTTTGACCCACAGGGGTAGTCACGTGTGATCAAGACAAGATTCATTGTCGAAACGCGTAGCGTGTCAACTGGGCAATAAATTGCTTATGCTGAATATTCCTGAGTGCGTCTCTTTTGCCTAATATATATATATATATATTTTCGCTGAAAAAACCATAGGTTTCAAGCCTTATATAGTTAGGAATTAGCATTTAAAAAACCTTTAAAATTCACTAAAAAAACTATAAGTTTTAGGGGTGTTATAGTTAGCTGGACATTTCACTCATACAAAACCATTGAAATTGCTCCTATATAGTTAGTTGTACTAACTATATTTCGCGCACCCGCAATCCACTGCTGATGTCACATATTACATCATTCATGACATGGTCGGTGACATCACTGATGACATCTCAAATGACATCACTGATGACATCATCCAGTGAATATGGTTTGCTTCGTTATTTAAATATGCATTATATATATATAGCAATTTTCATTGAAAAATGAGTGGATATATAAAACAATAAATATTTGGATGGAGGATTTAGTAGCAGTGTAATTGACTGTTTACTTGACCAATTTATAGTGTCTCACTAAATATAGTGGATAGTGACTAAACTGTGTGAATATCTGTATCACTTTGTCAGTTGTGTAAACTGGTTCTCCAGTTGGTAACTAGCTATGTGAAAGTCTATATTAATTATTGATTAGTTAACTGAGTATTTGTATGGGAGAGTGAATGTGTGTGTGGTTCGGTGGGGGGGTGTGTGACTGTCCAAAATGTGTGAATACTTGATTCACTAGATATATGAAGTTAAAACTACATGTTCTAACAGTTGCTTGGGTGAGTGAATATCTTTATGGGTGTGGTGATGGGCAAATATATGTCTCAATGGTACATGTCCAACAAACTAGAAAAATAAAAGGCAGTGTATGTGTCAGTTGTTGTATATAAATAAGTATACATAAGACTCAATGATTGTGTGAGTGAATGTATGGATAACTGTATACTTGTAATAATGATTTTATAATTCACTAAGTATGACTTACTATGTAAATGAATAGATGAAGTTGTGTTTGTATAAGTGTGTAGCTAAGTAAATATGTAAGTATGATCCATTGTTTGCATAAGTGAGTAGGATGACTTCATATGTGAATAGGATGTGTGCTGGTGTGTAATGCCGATATAAGTGTATAAGTATTTTTGATAGTGTTCTATTGTTCATTGACAGCATGTATGAGTGAATCTACAGGTAAGTGATTAGATGTGTGTATACATCTATGAATCACTGAGTGGGTTTTTAGATACTTGTATTGCTGTGACAATGGATTCAAATATGATATTCTGTATTTTACAAAGAGTGATGACAGATTTTACTAGTGTATGAAAAGGTATATGTGATTGTCACGTGGATGATGTCATCAGTGATGTCATCAGTGATGTCATTTGAGATGTCATCAGTAATGTCACTGACCATGTCATGAATGATGTAATATGTGACATCATCAGCAGTGGATTGCGGGTGCGCGAAATAAAGTTAGTACAACTAACTATATAGGAGCAATTTCAATGGTTTTGTATGAGTGAAATGTCCAGCTAACTATAACACCCATAAAACTTATAGTTTTTTGAGTGAATTTTAAAGTTTTTTTAAATGCTAATTCCTAACTATATAAGGCCTGAAACCTATGGTATTTTCAGTGAATTTGCAAGGTTTTTTAAATGCTAATTCCTAACTATATAAGGCCTGAAACCTATGGTTTTTTCAGTGAATTTGCAAGGTTTTTTTAATGCTAATTCCTAACTATATAAGACCTGAAAGCGCACCAGGAATCTCCAGTATGCGCCAAGGGACTGCATTGCAGAGAGGTGTAATGAAGCCACGCCCCTTTTTACACCTCTCCGCCTCTGCAAACACGCCCGGGGGCTGCGTTGCAAACTAATTCCCCTTGCATACTGGGGGTCCCTGGGGCCAACTAGCCCACCTTTAACCTGCAGTATGCGCTAGGGGGCTGCATTGCAGTGAGGTGTAATGAGGCCACACCCTTTTTTTACACCTCTCTGCAACGCAGCCCCGTACATGTTTGAAGAGGGGAACTAATTCCCCTTGCATACTGGGGTCCCTGGGGGCCAAATAGCCCACCAGGAGCCTCCAGTATGCGCCAGGGGGCTGTGTTGCTTTGCCCCAGAGGGCGGCGGTCCCGGGGGCAATGTGGGGGGATTGGGCACTCCCCACACTTCTTTATCACTATGCCCCCGCGATTTGGTCCCCCTGGGGGGTAATTTTTTTAAAAAACATACCGGGTTTAAAAAAAAAAAAAAATTGGCCTTGGGGGTCTTTGTGGGACTACCTTAACAGGCCTAGGGGGTCAGGGTGTTTCTACCCTCTCCCCTTTTTGTGTTCTACACGTTTGTTTTTCTGCTTTCTTCTGCCTCAGTCTACCGAGGCACAAGATGGCTGAAAACTATTTCTGTTTTGGAGTGTTGACAGACATTGTCAGCCAAGCAGCATGCAGCTCATGCACGCGAAGGTCCGCGCACGCGAAGGTCCTCACACGTATATATAAATATATATATATTATAGTTAGCTGGACATTTTACTCATACAAAACCATTGAACTTCCCCCGTTATAGTTAGTTGTACTCACTATAACTTGTGCGCCCGCAATCCACTGCTGATGTGGTTTGGTGGGGGGTGTGTGATTGCCAAAAAATATGTGAATAGTTCATTCAGTAGGTATATGAGGTTAAGACTACATGTTATAACAGTTGTTTCAGTGAGTGTATATGTTTATGGGTGTAATGGTGATGAAATATTTCTCTCAATGGTACATCTCCATTAAACTGGGGAAAAAAAAGGCAGTGCATGTGACAGTTATATCTAATTAAGTGTGCCTAACTAAGACTTAGTGATTGTATGAGTCACTATATGGATAACTGTATACTTGTAATAGTGATTTTATAACACACTAAGTGTGAGTTACTATCTATATAAATAGATGAAGTGGTGTTTGTATAAGTGTGTAGGTGAGTAAATGTAAGTATAATCAATTGTTTGCATAAGTCAGAAGGATGTCTTTATAAGTGAATACAATGTGTGCTGGTGTCTAATGTTGAAATAGGCGTACAAGTATATTTGATACTGTTCTGTTGATTATTCACTGCATATAACACTGAATCTATAGGTAAGTGATTAGATGTGTGTATAGTTCTATGAATAACTGAGTGGGTGTTAAGAAATTTCTATTGGTGTCAATGGTTTCAAATATGGCACTTTCTATTTTACAGTGAGTGATGAAAGATTATACTAGTGTGTGATGAGGTGTATTTGATTGTCACATGGATGAGGTCATCAGTGATGTCATTTGAGATGTCATCAGTCATGCCATCGGTGATGTCACTGACCATGTCATGAATGATGCACTTTTTGTGATGTTCCGGTGGCGCAGAAGGCTGAGTGATATTTATCAGGCAGGACTAAGCCACTTTTTGTGGCGTAATCCTGCCTGATAAATATCAGTCCCTTTAACGCAGTGTCCTGCGTTAAAGGGGTGTGCAATGGGTGTTGCTGGGGGCGTTCCCAGCAGCATCCATGGACTTGAGTAATTTATAGCATCCTCAAAGTCAGTCTTTCAAAAATTCCTAAGTATAGGACATGATAATCCAAATCCAAATGTTTCTCAAGAAAAGTCATAAACCGCGTCCGTGGGTCATATCTGTCCAAACGCCGATATTACGAACGATTAAAAATGACTTTTCTTGAGAAACATTTGGATTTGGATTATCATGTCCTATACTTAGGAATTTTTGAAAGACTGACTTTGAGGATGCTATAAATTACTCAAGTCTGCCCGAAGCCCGAATTGTGTGGGTAAAATTGATACCTAGTCACTTTGAATAAGAATGTACTTACGTCTCGTCTAACATTTGGAAGAAATATCTAGTTATATGACAACAGGATACCGACATAACTTGAAGGAAATAAGAACGCCCTGAAGAAGTTCTGTTGTACAGAACGAAACGCGTCGGTTGGCTGTGGTACATAAACTTAAGGAAAATAAAAGCATTTGAATATACACCAAGATTCAGCGCTTCAATAAGGACTCTAAGTGATATGATTTGATTGCACTTGTTGTGCAAGTGGTGCTGTGCCAAACTTTGGAATATTCTCCACTACTCTCTACCACTCACTCTCTACTACTCCACTACTCTCTACTACTCCACTACTCTCTAATACTCACTCTCTACTACTCATTCTCTACTACTCTAGTACTCTCTACTACTCACTCCCTACTACTCACTCCCTACTACTCACTATCTACTACTCTTTACTACTCACTCTCTACTCTACTACTCTCTACTCTACTACTCACTCTCTACTCTACTACTCACTCTCTACTACTCTCTCTACTACTCACTCTTTACTACTCACTCTCTACTACTCTCTACTACTCACTCTACTTCTCACTCTCTACTACTCTACTACTCTCTACTACTCTCTCTCTCTCTACTACTCTCTCTCTACTACTCTCTCTACTACTTTCTACTACTCACTCTACTACACTCTACTACTCACTATCTACTACTCACTATCTACTACTCTCTACTACGCTCTCTCTACTACGCTCTCTACTACGCTCTCTCTACTACGCTCTCTCTACTACGCTCTCTCTACTACGCTCTCTCTACTACGCTCTCTCTACTACGCTCTCTACTACTCACTCTCTACTACTCACTCTCTACTACTCACGCTCTACTACTCACGCTCTACTACTCACTCTCTACTACTCACTCTCTACTACTCACTCTCTACTACTCACTCTCTCCTACTCACTCTCTCCTACTCACTCTCTCCTACTCACTCTCTCCTACTCACTCTCTCCTACTCACTCTCTCCTACTCACTCTCTACTACTCTCTACCACTCACTCTACTACTCACTCTCTACTACTCTCTACTATTCTCTCTCTGCTACTCACTCTCTACTACTCACTCTCTGCTACTCTCTACTACTCATTCTCTACTACTCTCTGCTACTCTCTACTACTCACTCTTTACTACTCTCTACTACTCACTCTACTACTTGCTCTCTACTACTTATTCTCTACTACTCACTCTACTACTCTCTACTACTCACTCTACTACTCACTCTACTACTCTACTACTCACTCTCTGCTACTCTCTCTACTGCTCTCTACTAGTGCTCTCTACTGCTCTCTACTATTCTCTACTACTCTACTACTCACTCTCTACTCTCTATTACTCATTCTCTACTCTCTACCTCTCTACCTCTCTCTACTAGTCTCTACCTCTCTACCTCTACACCTCTACCTCTCTCTACACGCACACATATACACATATATATATGCATATATATATGCATATGCATTTATATATGTGTGTGTATATATATATATATATATATATATATATATATATATATATATATACACACACACATACATATATAAACATATATAATCTGCATATCTATATAAATACAAATACAAATATAAATGCATGCATATATATGCATACATATGCATGTTATTTACACGAAAGTTTGAAAAACACTAATAAAAGCAAAGCTAAAAAGCCACCTCATTACAAACAGAATGGCTTTAACTTAAATGAGGGCGAGATCTATTGCATTTTCAATGCTTGTTTACTTTGGTTCCATTAAGAAGGCATTCAGATGCGTCACACATTTGCCATAAATTCTGAATGTTAGCACTCTAGTTGCTCCTTAGAACACTGTAGTAAAGCTACTGCTCACCAGGGAAGTCTGCTGCTGGTATTCAAAGTACATGTTTCAGTCTGCATGTCAGAATTTTTTTAATGACATAGAAGAGGATTTGAGAAGTCACTCAAAATGTGCACTAATCATACTTTCTATGGCAAAATGACCCCCCTCATTTTGTTCCTTTTTAAATTAAATGTTTTCAGACTTACTACTTAATTCCAATCAAGATGGCTTCTGGTGTGCCATACTTTTGTCATAAGTAAGACTATTAGCGCTCTAGTTGTTCTTTAGAACACTCTGGGACATTCTGTCATTGGGCTATACTTGGGCTACATCTGGGTGATATTTGGGCTACATTTGGGCTCTTTTGTCTCTGGTGGCCATCTTGGGAGACTGCATGTCAGAATTTTTTAATGAAAGAGAAGAGGATTTGAGAAGTCACTCAAAATGTGCCCTAATTTTTGTTTCTGCAGCACTAATCATACTTTCTATGGCAAAATGAACCCCCTCATTTTGTTCCTTATTAAATTAAATGTTTTCAGATTTACCACTTCATTCCAATCAAGATGGCTTCTGGTGTGACATACTTTTGTCATAAGTAAGACTGTTAGCGCTCTAGTTGTTCTTTAGAACACTCTAGGAGGCTGCAGTAGAACACAAAGGAATCAACTGCAGTCTCTGTCTTTGTTGGATATACATGTTTTACTGAGAATGTCAGACTTCATTCTCACATGAATGAGAAAGATAATGTGAATTTACAGAAAATATGCTTTCAGTTTAGCTTACAGATCCCTTCCAACCCACTGTGGGAAAAGCATTAGATAATAGTTTTCTTTCAAACATGAGTTATGATATCCCAGCAGAAGGCTTTTTCACATGGTAAAATCACCTTAGAACACACCACAATTCCTAAAATGAGTATGGTACCATCAACAAATGGTTTATAATGTAACTAAAGTCCTAAAACCTTCTATTAACTGCAATGCTTTTTAATGAGGTGCTATCATGTATATTGGTCCCAAGATGGCTGTCAACACTTCTTGGATGAAGTGCTGACAGCCAATCAGATCTCACAATGAGATGTGTGGTTAGGCTCCGCCCAGATATATATTTTTTATCTTTTGATTTTCTCAGGAACTACTGGAGGGATTTACACCATTTAAGCAAAAGCGTGATCTGCGAATCAGACTCTACCGTTTTGCCAAATTTCTAGTAATTCCGTTCAGCCGTTCGGGCTGTAGCCGTGTCTAATCGTCCTATGGAAAATAACATGGGGAAAACACGTTTTGGGACACCCCTTTTTTCTCAGCCCCCACTTGACGAATCCCCCCGAAACTTTCAGGGAAGGAGCGGAGGGCTGCGAGGCAAATTTAAGGAAAATTACAGGCAGATCCCTCGATCGGCGCCAAAGTTATTCCCAATAGAATGTTCGGAATTTCCTATGGTAACTTGGCCCTAACTATATATACCTACTGGCGACCGCCAGTAGGATATATATATATATATATATCAATCATTGTTCAAAGGACGCGGCACTCAGGGGAAGTTCTGTTACTCAATGGTTTATTGAATCAAGCTCAACCGACGCGTTTCAGCCTCCACAGCTTTGATCACGGTAGGTGAGTCCCTTCTTTGTTACACATTATATAGACCCACATGATCTTAAAACATTGCATTGTGGGTATTGTAGTGCACACATTCAAAAGATATTCTTGTCAGTAAAGTAAAATAAAATAAAAAAGGGAAATGTATGTTTATACACAGTGTGACATGGCAATTTCAAAACGTTTGGATATAGTATCCAATTCAATAATCGAAAAAATATTTTCTCCTAAAGTAATGGTATAGTACACTACTCAATTACACATTGGCATATTACTATTCTCTATAGTCCATGAGGAAACAGCTAAAAGTATCAAGATATGGGGATGAGTCAAGCAGCAGATAAATCAAAATGAGACCAGAAAGAAGAAAGAAAGGGGAAAAGGAAAGAAGAAAAAAGAAAAAAAGAGAAAGAAAAAAAGAAAAAAAGAAAAAAAAGAGGAAGAAAGAAAAAGGGAAAGGAGAGAAAGAAGAGAGAAAGGAAAAAAAAGAGGAAAGAAAAAAAGAGAAGGGGGAGAGAGAAAAGAGACGGGGAGAGGGATTATAGACATTAGTTGTGGCTTATCGGAACAGAACAAACTTCTCATTTCAGATGATTGGGATACATTTTTTCAAGATATTTTATAAAGAGGACAAGTTCATAGTCTATTCCAAGTGAACGGCAAGTTCTTCATCAAAGTTCATCCCTTTCGGCATCTTTGTTTTTAAACGAATGATGTATCGGGATTCTAATTGGCGTAGCTCTCTTTTCCGGTCTCCACCACGTTCTTTGGGTAAGATGGTATCAATCCCATAGTATTGCATAGCCCGCCAATCCCCATTCTGGCATGCAATCATGTGCTTGGCAGTAGCGTAGGCAATGTCTTTATTCTTCACTGCTCGAATATGTTCTAGAATACGTTTCTTTAAGGGGCAGATTGTGCTGCCAATGTATTTCTGGCCACATTTACATTCTATAACATACACAACATACTGTGTTGCACATGTTATCCTCTGGTTCACTTGTATTGTGTTGCCGTTGGGTTCCAAAAGTGATTTAGTGTTTTTACCAATCTTACAAGCCTTGCAAGATTTACACTTGGTGAAGCCCTTTCGTTGTTCCTCTAGCCAATTAGCTTGTTCTTTTGCCTCAAAGTGGCTGCTTACAAGTATATCTCTCAAGGATCTGGTTTTCCTATATGTTGTTGTCGGTTTAGACCCAATTAGTTCTCCTATATCTGGGTCTTTGGAAATCAGATGCCAATGTTTCCGCATTTTGCTCATGATAGCGCCACTCTCTTTACTGTATGTTGTTACAAATCTGGGAATTGATTGGGCCTTCTGTTTTTCCACTTTAGTTTTAGGAATCAAAGTTTCAATCCTTGGTATGCAGTCCTATTTTTTTCTTGTTTTTCAATAATGTGTGATCTTGGTATCCTCTTTCCTTAAATCTTTGAATAGTTTCTTGCATTTTCTTCTCTGCATCTTCTTGTTGAGAGCAGTTTTGTTTCATACGCATGAGTTCTCCAAACGGAATACTGTTCAGCAGGGGCTTAGGATGGAAGCTGGTCCCGTGTAGGATGCTGTTTGTCGATGTTTTCTTCCTATAGAGTGTAGAATGTATCATATCATCTATATACACAAGTGTGTCAAGAAAAGGAAGTTTTGTACGACTTGTTTCATATGTGAAAGATAATCCAAGTTGGTTGTTCGCTAGCTTGGTATAATACTCCTGTAATTGTTTTTCACTTCCATTCCATATTATGAACAGGTCGTCTATAAAACGAACCCATAAGATAATTCTTTCCAGGTCTTCAGAGTTCTCTGTATCCCATGCCACAGTCATTTCCCACCACCCCATGGTGATGTTCGCATAGTTTACTGAGAATGAAATGCCCATGGCTGTGCCACAAAGTTGTTTGAACAGTTCCTTGTTGAAGTAGAAGATGTTATTGGTCAGGCACATCTTGATCATAGTTAATAGCATTTGCGAAGGCTATTTCATGGCGTATTGAGGTGTAAAGCGATCCTGCATCTATCGTTATCATCAAGTATTGTTTGTTCCACACCACACCATCTAAAATCCGCAAAAAATCGCCAGTGTCCCTGATGTAGGAGCTCAGTCTTTTGGCAATGGGGGCAAGGAATTGATCCACAAATTCTGACAAAGTTCTCATATAAGGAGTTGCAGGAAGAAACAATCGGTCTACCAGGGGGATGACATAAAGTTTTGTGAATCTTTGGTAGAAAATGAATAGTTAGGATAACTGGGAAATCATTGGTGAGAAATTTTAGTTCATCATCATTGATCAGATTTTCATTTCGCCATTGTGTTAACTTGGTTTGTAAATCCAACATCATTTTGTTGATCGGATTATTGGTCAATCTACTGTAATTGGTCGTCTCATTCAATTGCCTATAAGCTTCAGCAAGATAGTCTTGAGTGTCCATAATCACAGTGTTGCCACCCTTATCTGCGGGTTTTATTATTATTTTGTTGTTATCTTTCAAGTTCTTAATGGCTTCACGTTCTTTTTTTTTTTTATTTTTTTTTTTACTCAAATTTTCCCTTTTGTTGTCCTGTCTGCAATTCGGTAGTTTCTCCAGCTCTTAAAGAACTGCTTCACTAAATTGGTCAAAACGGTTGCCCGGAGGTAGAACTGGGCAATAACGTGACTTCCTTTTTAGCCCACTTTTTACTGTGGCATCCGTTTCGATAGCAAGTTCAGTTAATATATCTCCTTCTGTCATGTCACTGTCTTCTAGATCATATAAAAGGTCAAAGATTGTTTTTAAATCATGTACTTGTTCGATACTGATTGTGGGTTCCACTTCCTCATGTGTTTCTTTGGACAGTTCTTCTGGTGTAACAGTCATTTTGTTATTTTTGGCATGGATTTTTGCAAGCTTAAGTTTGCGTATGTATTTGTAGAGGTCTTTTTTTACCTGAGTGCGATCTGCGTGGCTTTCAGGAAAGAAAGATAGTCCCTTATTGAGGACTGTTTCATCCTCCGGTGTCAAAATATAGCTGGACAGATTCACTATCAGGTTGTTTTTGCCTATTTGCGGTTGCGCAGAGGGTATTGTCTTCTTTCTTTTACCGCGTCTGTTTTTTCTGGTGCTGGCGAGGTGTTCTTTCCTCTTCCTCGGCCTGGGTTCACGTTCTTTCCGCGGCCTCTTGTTCTGGATAATGTTTGATCTACATACATCCATTTCATCTCCTCTAAAAAAAAATTGGCTTTTGGTCCCGATGGGGTTCTGCCACTCTGTTCATTTTCGCTAACATCAGATTCACTAGCACTCATACTGCCTCCCCTTTGTACTGGTGGCAATGGATAGTTTTTCTTTAATGTTTCAAAGCGTTTTGCAAAAGTAATAATCCTTCCAAAACGATAATCCTGTTCATCTCTTAAAAACTTGCGTTTTTTCCTTTCCTGGATTTCCACCTCATATTTTTCTAATCTTAAATCCATGTCTTTGCGCAATTTCACAATTTCTTCTTTTGCATTACTCTCCCGGATTGCAGATTCTAATTCTTCCAGCTCTTTAGTTAGATCTATTATGTTTATTTTTGCATGCTTGATTAAAATTCGCATCATGTTCATCGAGCATTGTGTGTTGTTCTCTGCCCAATCCTCAAGTAATTCAGAAAAGGGGGTGGTGATGAACAGAGTGTCTGAATTAAGCAGACCACTCTTACCCAGTCCAAAGATCGGGGCTTGATCCATCACCGTTTTTTAGCTCACTGCACCATCCCAGCTCAGAACTTGGTTATATGCAAATTAGTCTGTTCCTGTCCCAGTGCATGATGGGAACAGGGCAAACCAAACTACCAAGCCAATTCTTATACTGGGAAGGAAACAAGCTTGCGGGGACCGGTTTCTGCCATTTCAGGCGTCGTCGGCCCGGCTTGCTTGAATCCTGATGGTGCAATGAGCAAGGGACTCACATCTGAGTATACCCTTCCACGCTTATGGTGGACAAAATGATTCAGAAAAGGGGGTGGTGATGAACAGAGTGGCTGAATTAAGCAGACCACTCTTACCCAGTCCAAAGATCAGGGCTTGATCCATCACAGTTTTTTAGCTCACTGCACCATCCCAGCTCAGAACTTGGCTATATGCAAATTAGTCTGTTCCTGTCCCAGTGCATGATGGGAACAGGGCAAACCAAACTACCAAGCCAATTCTTATACTGGGAAGGAAACAAGCTTCCGGGGACCGGTTTCTGCCATTTCCATCAGGATTCAAGCAAGCCGTGCCGACGACGGCTGAAATGCCAGAAACCGGTCCCCGGAAGCTTGTCTCCTTTCTGGTAAAGAATTGGCTTGGTAGTTTGGTCTGCCCTGTTCCCATGATGCACTGGGCCAGGGACAGACTAATTTGCATATAGCCAGGTTCTGAGCTGGGATGGGGCAGTGAGCTAAATAATGGTGATGGATCAAGCCCTGATCTTTGGACTGGGTAAGAGTGGTCTGCTTAATTCAGACACTCTTTTCATCACCACCCCCTTTTCTGAATCGTTTTTGGCCACTATAGGTGTGGCAGGGTACACTCAGACATGAGTCCCTTGCTCACTGCTCCATCAGGATTCAAGCAAGCCGGGCCGACGACGGCTGAAATGCCAGAAACCAGTCCCCGGAAGCTTGTCTCCTTTCTGGTGAAGAATTGGCTTGGTAGTTTGGTCTGCCCTGTTCCCATGATGCACTGGGCCAGGGACAGACTAATTTGCATATAGCCAGGTTCTGAGCTGGGATGGGGCAGTGAGCTAAATAATGGTGATGGATCAAGCCCTGATCTTTGGACTGGGTAAGAGTGGTCTGCTTAATTCAGACACTCTGTTCATCACCACCCCCTTTTCTGAATCAATCCTCAAGTAAAGCACTCTTTGTATCTGGGTGTGTTGGTATCGTAAACATTCGCAGACCTCTAGGAATTCTGTTTACTTCCAAATAATTCTCCAATGCCAAAATCTCCCAGCTCTTGTTTATCTCTTTCCTATATAACCTTTCAAGTTTATTAAACTCCTGCTTCAATGTTAAATCTGTTGCAGATGTCACGCTCGATTCGCCGTTTTCTTGTGTAACTGCTGCCTCTGACACTTGGAATAATGATGCCGCTGTTGTGGCGCGTTTGCATTTTCGCGCTTCCATGTCACTCGTGTAACTTTCTCCCACTTTGAGCTTGTCAGTATGATTCTTTCAATATGCAAAGAACTTCCCCTACTAAGCCTCCCCGGGTCTATATAATGTGTAACCAAGAAGGGACTCGCCTACCGTGATCAAAGCCGTGGAGGCTGAAACGCGTCGGTTGAGCTTGATTCAATAAACTATTGAATAACAGAACTTCCCCTGAGTGCCGCGTCCTTTGGACAATGATTAAATGAAACACGGGTCTGGGTTCGACCCTTGCGCTGAGCACCCGCTGACAATGTGCGTCTTCACTCTGGACCTCATTGTGGATAATATATATATATATATATATATATACACACACATACACACACAATCCAAAATGAAGCGCACACTCAGGGAAAGACACAAAGTGAAGGTTTAATTAGTTCAGTTACGCGTGTCTTGATCACACAGTCTTTGTGTTATCAAGACAGCTTGCCAGTGGCGGCTTCTCTGCTAAGGCGGAGGAGCGTTGCCCTTCTGCCAGGAGCGTAGCAAATAAAGGAAAAAATAAAATGATAATAACGGAATGTTATCATTTTATTTTTTCCTCCTGCAGCGGCAGTGTGAGGGGGCGGAGCTGGAGGGAAAGCGTGGTAGAACACTCCTGTGCAGTGACTGTTTGGTCGGCCTTCTCGGGCCCCCAAGACAGTTATGGGCACTTTCCTGTTCTCCATGCAGGCTGTATTGCAGCCTGCATGGAGAACATGCCCACCCCTCCAGCCCCTGGCTGAGCGCCGTGTCACAACGCTCAGACCAATCACAACGCTGCATTGCAACGTTGTGATTGGCTTAGGGGAGGTTGCCTGGCTGCCTGCTTCCTGTTCTGACTTGGAGTCAGACACAGGCGAGAAGATGCGGGACCTGGCAGCGGCAAGGTAAGTTTTATTTAATTAAAACATTTTTTTTTTTTAAAGCAGCCTGTACCCTTTCTGACTTTATAACTTCTGGCTCATTGAATGTTACACACCCTAGAACATTCTTAGAACTGCATTGCATTGCAGAGACTACAGTCTGCTGCAGTTTTTCATGTGGTAAAGCATCTGCAACCAGATTTTCCAAGAATCACACTGGCATATAATGTTAAAATACATCATATGACAAGCAGAGCACATAAGAGGAGCTAAAGGTGCAGTGGAAAGGGAGATGACTGCTTATTGGTAGGGTTACTAAGTGAGATAAAATACAATATTTTGTAAAATAACCGACATTTTTGAATACTTTCTAAGCGGAGAGACTGTGTATGTGTTTTGGCCTGTGTTTATGTAAATATTCCTTGTCAAATCCGACAGATACCTAACCGTACCAGACTGAAAGCACCTGTACCTAACCATTTACTAGAAAATACATTTAATACAGGATGGAACACCCACTCTGAAGATTTGTCCCTACCTCTTGCGTGATAGGCATAATTTGTGGGTTGGAATTTATTCCTGACTGTCAATTTGTGTACACTGCCCACTTTCCCTGCGAAATCCCCAACTCAACCCTTTCTTAAGGTCGGGCCTGTGCTAGCGCATGCATCTCGCTTGTAAGATAATCTTGTGTCCAAAAAGGGCTTGGAGCCTTCCAGTTGATTACCATTTGTTGGCTTGCATGGCACTCTTCTTTACAGCCTCGTAGTTTGTCAAGGCAGGTCCAACATTTTTGTTCCTCTCAAAGATTTCATTTTCTATACTAACTTTCTTTTATTTTTGCAAATTCTTCTTTTCTCACTTTGCACTCATGTTGTCTTTTGTTTTTGCTCGTGAGTGCTATTCTCAAAAGACGAGGATTATTTTATTTCAAAGCGACATTGTTTCTTATTCGTAATTTTAAAAATGAGGCTTTAACACATAACCGTGCAGTATACCCTAATCCGCCCCACACAAATCCCCCCCCACTGAATTCAATCCACCTCAGACCATTCCAGTCCACTGCACCCCAATCCAATGCACCCAGCTCCAATCCAAACCTCCCACCCCGCTCCAGTTTGTCCTGCTCCAATTTGACCCCCTCCAATCCAAAACATTCTGCCCCAGTTCAAAACAATCTGCCCTAATCCAAAACAATCTGCCCTGCTCCAATCGCAAAAAAAGATGCCACCCTTCAAATGACTGAGGTCCGCTGTCTTTTTGGGGGAAGTCAAGTCATCCTCATATGGATACTCCTTCGATGGTGCTTGCCTGTTTGGTGAAAAGGCAAATTCGGTACTTGAACACTTCAGCAGGGCCAGAGCCATGTCATTGGGACTCTATATCCCTATTCTGCCTTCTGCCCCTTTCCGTGGCTACGGTAGGAGCTACCAGCTGTGTCAATTTCTGCCCAGCCACCATGGCTAGCAGGCTTCCCAGTTCTTTTGTGGCCCTGGACTCGCACAAGGCTTGTGGGACAAAAGGCTAGAGATTTGTCTAGTCCGCCACCCCTGGCAGCCTTCAAATACCTTTAATATGCCCTCTCACCATCATGAGCAACCAGAAGGCGGCAGAATACAGCACCACTTTACCTGATGGCAGTCTATAATCTTGGACAACTGGGTGCACTGAATAGTTCAGTGGCCTTAAACGCTGCCGTTCAAGGAAGCACTGCTGTTCATGCCACCATCTTCATATCAACTGACGGAGGATAACCTCCCCTGTTGCGTCAGGAAGTACAGGCTCTCCTGGCCAAAGTAGCTATCAAGAGTGTGCCGACATCAGAAGTAGGTCATGGGTGCTATTCCTGCTACTTTCTGGTGTTGAAGAAACACTTGGGGCTCTGCTTTTATACTAGACCTCTGCCCTCAACTGTTTCCTGAAAATTAGAAATTCAGATTCCTCATGTTGGTTCAGGTCCAGTCTACCCTGGAGACTGGATGGTAGCACTAGACTTGCAGGATGCAGATTTACATATACCAGTCCTGCCACCCCACAGGTGTTGCCTGTGGTTTATGGTGGGTCATGAGCATTTTCAGTTTGAAGTGGTACCGTTTGGCCTGAACAGTGCCCCTTGGGTGTTCAAGAAGGTGATGGCAGTGGGACAGTATCTGCAGACATTTGGGTTACAGTCTTCCACTTCCTCCACAACTGGCTGTTAAAAGCGGGCTCACCCCAAGGAGTTGTTACCCACCTCAAGACTGATGGATCTCCGATTTATCTGAACCCTTCTGCACACAATGCAGTTCCGTGCCTACCCTACGAAGCTTCGGATTAAGGATTTTCAGGCTTTGATGATTGAGCCTCTATGCGGGATTTCCGCGAGATTGACTGAGGCTGCTGAGTCTCATGGCTTCATGTATCCTGCTCGTAAAGTATGCCTGCTAGCATCTGTGGATTCTGAAGTCAGAACCTGTTTCCTCCTGAGGCGATTAGCCGGGAGTTTGTTTGCTCATATTTTAAAAATTGTGTCACCATTCACCTGTGATTTTAGAAAGCACGCCGCTCTTGGCACCTTAGGAAACTGCTGGGAAGTCACTCGCTGCACAGCCGATTTCAGCGCTGTCGGTGCAAATCACTTTCCCTGACTACTCTCGCCGCCATTGACAGCGAGACGCGAGGCCACGCCCCCGGCCCGCACGACTTAAAGCGCTGAATGCGAGCGCTCTGAGTCAGAACCTGTTTCCTCCTGAGGCGATTAGCCGGGAGTTTGTTTGCTCATATTTTAAAAATTGTGTCACCATTCACCTGTGATTTTAGAAAGCACGCCGCTCTTGGCACCTTAGGAAACTGCTGGGAAGTCACTCGCTGCACAGCCGATTTCAGCGCTGTCGGTGCAAATCACTTTCCCTGACTACTCTCGCCGCCATTGACAGCGAGACGCGAGGCCACGCCCACTCGAGGCCACGCCCACCGCCCTCTTCCCCCTTGATAGTATGTGCTTACACCGTACGCGCAGCGGACGGGCGCAGCGGGTGCTCCGTCAGCGCGCCGAAGGCGCGCCAAAGGCAAGCCCGTCTGGGCCCGTCCGGGCCCAGCCGGCCCTAGGCCCAACTACTATGCCCATCCTACCCAGGAACGACCTGACATACACCCGGGACAAGCTTCTAGCTTTAAAAACCCAGAAACATCCCTCCTGCTCGCGCACTTGGACGGACGGCAACCCCTTCATTAGATGCAATCTTTGTAACCCTGCCGGCCCGGATCAGGCACCTAGTGGATTGCAACTCGGCCTACTCAACTGCAGGTCGCTCGTGAAGCACGCGCACGAAATCAACCTCCTAATCGCCAACCACACAACAGACATCTTGTTTCTAACTGAAACCTGGCTTACGTCCAGCAATGGCCCCGACACAGTCCTTGCACTCCCTCCCGGGTACCTTATGTGCTCGCTGAATAGATCCGAGGGGAGAGGAGGTGGACTAGCCATAATTTACAAAGACGTTTTTACCTGCAGAACTTCGGACGGCAACATCAAGGGATGCGAAAGCTGTAACTTTGCCATACAAATCTCCCCAGTTACCTCACTGTCTGGAACGCTGGTATATCGCCCTCCAGGCCACTTGGCCGAATTTCCAAGTAAAATCATTGATAAGATCTCCATTGAGTGCACATCCTCCTCCAACTACCTACTTTTGGGGGACATTAATGTCCACTTTCTGGACCCGGCCGACAAGCAGGCGATAGAACTGCTACAGGACATCACCTCCACCGGCCTCGACCTAAAAAATCCACAGGCCACTCATGACAGAGGGCAATTGCTCGACCCCATATTTACAAATATCCCAGACCTTAAAACCCTTGATCACGTCCCCCTCCCTTGGACAGATCATTTCCTGGTCCCCTTCGTTTGGGCGATTAACACTCTGCCCCCTCTATCCCCCAAAATAAGAATCCGGACAAGACGATGGCACAAACTGGACCCAGACGAATGGGCAGCCAAACTAAGGGAAAACGTCCCCCTTCCCTCTCAAGACACCATAGCTGCGGACAAAGAATTCAACACTTGGGTCACCCAATCCCTTGACACCATCCTGCCAAAAACCAGCTCCCTGAAACGCACCAAGAGAGTCAATCCGTCCCCCTGGTATACCCCTGAACTTAACCTTTTGCGGAAGGCCTGCAAGAGGAACGAACGCCTTTGGAGGAAGGACAAAACGGCAGAGAAAAAAGATACTTTTCGTACCTCCATAAATATCTACAAAAAAGAGCTACGTAACACCAAAATTGTTTTCTACGAGAGCAGAATCAAAAATGCCGCATGCTCGGCCCACGAAACCTTCGCCGTTCTAAAAGAACTCCTCCATGCCCCTGACCCTCCTCTCAAGCCACTCGATCCCAAAGAAGCAGAAAGCAAATGCACTAATCTTGCTACCTTCTTTGACGAGAAAATAAAAAAAATCCTCCAAACCATTCCACCCCCCCGAACCGTGGCATACAGATAGGGCTCGCACTAATTCTACCATCCATCCCCCCCACCCGCTTGACAGCCCTTCACTCCCCCTGGACACCTTTGGTCCAGTCACCATGGAAGAGGTTGAGGCAACACTGGCTTCAATCAAAAGTGGGTCCCCACTCGACCCTGCTCCCCTCCGCTTCCTGAAAAAAGTGACTAGTACCATCACACTCCCCCTCACGGCATTGATCAACTCCTCCTTCTCGCAGGGCACAGTACCCCCCAGCTGGAAGGCAGCAGCGGTCAAAGGCCTACTAAAAAAACCTTCGTTAGACCCACAGGACCTCTCCAATTACAGACCCATCTCCCTTCTCCCAGGCAACAGTAAGATCGCGGAGAAGTTAGTGAACAAACAACTGTCACTATTCCTGGAGAGCAACAACCTACTAGGGGTCTCCCAGACAGGGTTCCGCCCAGGACAGGGCACTGACATCGCCCTCCTGGCAGCAGTGGAGAAGGCCAGAAGCATTCTGGACACAGGAGGATCAGTGGCAGTGATCCTCCTGGACCTCAGTGCGGCCTTCGACACTGTGGACCATCCTACCCTTATCCAACGACTGGAAGAAATCGGAGAAAGGGGTACGGCCCTGAAATGGCTAAAATCCTTCCTAACAGGCCGCTCCTTCCAAGTTTGGGAGAACGACAGCCACTCACCCGTTATCCCCCTCCGCTGTGGAGTACCGCAGGGCTCATCTTTGAGCCCTACGTTATTCAACGTTTACATGGCTCCACTGGAGAAACTGGTTAGTCCGTTCGGCGTATCAATAATCAACTACGCTGACGATACCCAGCTGGTGGTTACCCTCTCACACCCTCACCACTCCCCCTCTGACCTCCACAGTTGTCTCACTGAAGTCCACCGCTGGATGAACCTCTCCTCACTAAAATTAAACGGCTCAAAGACCGAGATACTGATGCTCGGCCACAAAGGACCCTCCCTGCCGCCTCACCTCTGGCCCGACTGCCTGGGCAACCCCCCCCACCGCTAAGGAAGAGGTCAAAAGCCTAGGCGTTTGGATCGATAACGACCTAAGCTTTAGAACTCAGGCAACAAAAACTGCAGGAACATGCTTCGGACTCCTCAGAGCCTGCAAAAAGGTCTTCCCCTTGCTCCCAGCGAACGCCAAGAAACTTCTCATTCAGGGCCTCATTCTGGCGAGACTGGACTACTGCAATGCAATTTACTTGGGAGCTCCCGAAGCCACGCATAACACCTTGCAGAAAGTCCAAAATGCCGCCGCACGCCTTCTGACCGGTACACCAGCAAGATCATCTGCAAAACCAGCCCTCAAATCTCTCCACTGGCTCCCAGTCAGAGAAAGAGTGGCCTTCAAGGCTCTCTGTCTGGCCCACAAAACCCTCAACAACAACGGCCCTCCCCTCCTTAAGGAATTCATTATCCCTTACAAAGCGGAAAGGGCCCTCCGGTCCAGCGGAGAAAATTTCATCACAGTCCCCAGAGTCAAAAAAGCCAGGACCGGTGGCCGCCGCTTCTCGGTCCACACGGCCAAACTCTGGAACAACCTCCCAAGACGACTGAGATTAGAACCCAACCTCCTTCAATTTAGGAAATCACTGAAGACCCTCCTCTTTCCTCACCCATAAACTCCCTCCACTGCTGATACCCTTGGAGTTTCAGGTTTAGCGCTGGGATGCTCTAGGGTTACTACGCGCTGTACAAAACCTTTAAATAAATAAATAAATAAATAAGTGAGACCTGAAATCCCAGTGAGCCCAGCCTTAGGGGAATCTCTCCAACCTGCTCCAAATATCGGAGGGAGTGGAAAAGACTTACACTGGTGGCTGCTAAACAGAGGATTGGGTCAGCAGCTGACTCCTAGCCCTTCCCTATCTAGACTATCCAGTGATGGTAGATGCGTCCCTTCTGGGTTAGGGTGGTGTGACCTTTAAGGGTTAACATGGAGGGAAGGAGCCAATAGTCTGGAGTATTTTTAGAACAGAAGGTTTATTTAGAGTCTAGAATATAGGCAAAACAATTGGGATTTTAGTCCGAAGCCTTATGCTGGTTCTTCAGGTCTTCCTCCGGGTCTTCGGACTAGGATACCTCGTCACCGGCTCAGCTTGCTGAGCAACGCTTCTTCCTGAGCGTGGCTGGGCGAAGAGTGGTGACGGTGGCCTCCTGGCTTCTCCTTGGTCACGTCTCCTTCCTCGGGTGCTCCCGCGTTGTCTCCAGAAGTCCTCAGCTGCTCCGACTCCGCTTCCCGTATTGGGACTCCTTCGGTGCCTTTCGTCGTCCTCTCCTCGGTTCCGCTTCCTCCTCTCCCGGCTCCGACTCCGTGTTCTTCTGGGTCCGCCTTTTCAGCGTGCAACGTTGATGCGGATAGGCCTACAAATTCTGACGTCACTGAGGGGGACGTCCCTTCAGGAAAGTCCAGTCTTTCATTAAAGGGCCCAGTCCAATCCTGTGGAGTAGATGGGAAATCAGTCACGGGGGATACTTTGACCGGTCCCGTGACCCCGTGACAGGTGGCCATCTGGGAGAGTTGGAAATCGGAGGACTCTTATGTGGTGCAGAGACTCCGCCTGAGACCAGTTTGTTGAAGTAGAGAGTGATCCCCTTAGCATTGAAAATCTTACGACCTTTCATCAAGGGGTGCTGTGTCAGGTGTTCACAGACAATTCCACCACAATGTGGTACTGCAACAAGCAAGGCAGGGTGGGGTCATGGACCCTGTGTCAAGAGACTCTGCATCTCTGGAAATGGCTGGAATGTGAGCACATTTTCTTCATTGTAAATGTGCCTGGCGAGCTCTCTGAACACCAGAGTGGATGAACTCAGCTGGCGATACCTTGTGGATCAAGAATGGTGTTTCCATCCAGAGGTGGTGCAAGGTTCTTCTGAGACTGAAAAGAACCTTGGTTAAATCTATTTGCCACTGTTGAGAACATGCAATGCCAGCGGCTCTCACTGAGACGTGTGGGGCTCGGGACTCCTGTACACCTTCCCATCTACCTTAAGTTTTAAAGATCAGGATGGACCGGCCCAAGTCATCCTTGTAGCTCCAGACTGAGCACAGAGAGTATGATATCCCAAACTCCTCAGAATGAGCATCGGTTCTCAGGTCATGCTGCCCTTTCGGTAGGATCTCCTGTTGTAGTAACAGGGCAGGGTTCTACAACGGAACCTGTGCACGCTCTGCCTTGATGTTTGAAGATTGAAGGGCAGCAGTTGACAGTTTTTGATCTCCCATTGGAAATCTGTGAAGTCACATTGGCAGCCAGGTGTCCATCAACAAAGGCTGTATACGGCTGTCTTTGGGACAAGTTTGTGGCTTGGTGCGCTAAACAGCATGTTGATCTTCTTTCTGCACCTTTGTCCAAGGTATTATTGTTTGTTTCATCATTAGCCTGGCAAGAATTTACATCTGATAGAGACTACTAGCCGCAGATTCCTTAACGTAGAATTATCCCCAGACGTGAGACTGGAGCCGGAAAACTTTTTGCCACAGCATCCCTGTGCCCCGAGGGGACGGCACCACGCGACTCCGCCCAGGCGTACTCCGCGTACGTGACGTCAGCGAGGTCACATAAATCACACCCCTGTGCGCCTACGTCAGTTTTTTCCTTTTCTGCGTGCATTGCGGATATGGATCGTGCTTCGGGCCTGTTCAGGCCTTTCCCTTTCGCTATTGCGTGTGTATGGGAACAGTGTGCGAATGCCTTCGTACTTTAAGACGTGCTCGTCTTGTGGACGCCTGATGTCGGCGATGGATCTTCACCCCATCTGCATGTGGTGTTTGGGGGACACCACAACTCCACTGATTGCAAGGCGTGCAAGCAGATGAAACCAAAGTCCCGGCGGGATCGCCGGATGAAACTTCTCAGCCCGCATGTCCAGGTCGGCGTAGTCATCTCGCCCGGTCCCTGCAAAAGGTCCTTGAAACCGATGCCTCAGTCATCGTCCTTCTCCCAGGCCGCAAGAGCGTAGCTCACCTATCTGTAAGTGTCGCAGTTTGTCCCCGAGGGCCGGTTCCTGGTCAGTTCGGGGCTCGGGCTATCCGCAGGTGGTGCGACCCGCGTGTCATTCCCCTATCCGCCGTTTCCCGGTGTGCGCGTGACTAGAGCCCAGATGGAGACGTATGCGGTGGCTTTGCAGGCCTCGCTGGCTTCTCCTCTTTCTTATCCTCCTCCTTCCATTCGTGGGACGTCAGCGGATCCCTTGCAGTGTGCCGGCCCTCCGCAGCATCGCTGGCGGCTCTGGCGCAGACTGGTTCGGATCCAGGTTCGGAGGAAGTGGTGCCATTGGGGTGCGGCCATTCGGGGGACCACGGCGCCTCTGCTTCACCGCACACTGCCGTGGGAGTCCCTGTGGTGTCGTGGGAGGTGGCCAGGACTCAGGTCGCATCTCCGAGTCCCACTCGGTCCTCGGGACAGGCGGTGGCCTCATCCGTGGCCGAGGTGATGCCGCTTTGGCACCAGCGGCTGCTGGCGGCGTCACATGGGCCGGCAGAGGGCCCCTCTCGTCCGATCACGGGCAGAGGTTGGCAGGGGACCCACAGGTCCCTCTAGCCCCTCCACGCAGGCTTCTGCCTCATCTGAGGTCAGCTTGATGCCTTTCCGGCGCTGTTGCCTTGCCACCCCGGCTCCGGGCCAGCCCCGTTCTCCTGCTCCGAGTGCTGTGGCAGAAGTCATTCTGGCGTCTCTCCTGGCGTCGGACGACAATGTCCTGCCTCAGAATGCGGACTCTAAGGCGCCAGGCCGGCGTCGGGCTGTTGACTAATCCTCGGGCGCCTCATCTCCAGAGGTTCGACGCTTGCTGGTGTCATCCTCGCCGGAAACTGGTCGACACGTCGTGGCTTTTTCCCCTGACGTAGTCTAAGGACGGCTCCTCGCCGTCTTTGCCAGAGGAGCTGCAGGTCCCCCACTCCTCGGTCCCTCTTCCTTCTTTCCGGACCTGGCCCTTCATTCCTCTGGTTGGCTTGGGGGATGGCCGCCTTAGCTTGCAGCAGTCGCCTACCCAGGCTACCCAGGAGCTGCTTTCCCCTCCGCTGAGCCCTACAGAGGCGGGTGCGGCCTTCGCTCGCGCTGTTTCCACGGTTGTGGGAATTTTGCACATGGATGATCCAGCTACCCATTTCCCCGCGGATCATCTTCTGGAGGTTCTCCATCAGGCCTCTGGTGGTAGGGAGCTACTGCTTCCCTTCGAAGGTTCGCTCCATCCTTCTCTTTTGGGGACTTGGGGCCGTCCCGCTACGGGGGACCAGGTGCCCCAACACCTTCTGCACCGCCACCATCTGGCACCGTGTGATCCGGTGTGTCTTTCCCTCCACCCGAGGCCCTCTTTTGCAGAATGCCTTTCCCTCTCTGCCGCCGCTGTTGTCTCCCCCGTCCCTGGAGGCCTGCTTGCTGGACTCCTGGGGCGCAATATTTCGCTTCAACCAGTGCGGCTCTGCGGGCCCTTAAAACGCTCTGTATTTTGGCTAGAGCCACTTCTTGCTTGTGGGACTCTGCATGATCCCTTATGTCTGCCACTTCTCAGGAAGGTGCCTGTGTTGATTTGATTAAATAACAAAAAGAGATACCAGTACTGATACGTAATTTAAGGCCAATAAGTTTGAACACAAATACAGACAACAGGTCAATACTCAGGACTGCTATTAAATAGCTGTTTATTCAAAAATATTTCGGTAATGCACGATTTTGGAATAGTGTTCAAGTTCGAAAACACATATATTTAACAACAAAGAACATCAGGACACAAAATAGTAAAGTAAAAGCTCATCCAGACTAACACTCGTTAACCATCAGACATATCACATTCAAACCACTCACGTACGAACATTCAAGCTGAATACCTCACACAATCTGGAAAAGCAATAAACCAGTTGGTGAAGTATAAGGTCTGCTCAAGAATCTAAAGCATTCAATAATGGTCTAGATCATACACTATTGATAATTCAATTAAATCAAAATAATTTTCATCATAGTTTACAACATGAAGTTTATAAACACAATTCAAGGTGAAACACAAATAACCAACAGGGTGCAATGAGCAGACCCAAAGGCCTACGCATTTTGAATCCTTTTGAATAACAGGATTCTCATCAGGGCCAGGCGTCTCTGTAAAAGAGAACAAAAGAAACCATGTGTCTAAAACCTAAAAAACCAAGAGTACTTGAGAGCGCTACTACACCTAAAAGATACTCCAGCTTACCAGTCGATTTTAACCAGCAGAACAAAGTTCCAAAGAGTGACCTCCTAAACGAGTGAGGAGAAAAGAGAAAGAGAAAAGGAATGTTTTTATAAACAATGTGTCCTTTATGAACAAGTGGCGTCAAAGAACTGGAAAAAGAAATACCAGCCTTTGAGCACGGTTACCTGTGCGAAAAATTGCCGTGCCTTCAGCTCACTGGTATCATTACTTCAGCTCGCTGGAGTAGGGTGAAAGGATCTAATGAAGAAGCACATAAAGAAAAGTGAATTGTGGTGGACCGCCAGTAAGTAAAAGATGTATGAGGCCAGGGGACCCTGCGAGTTCTTACCGTGCAAGTCCTTGTATAGCAGCACGGATGGTTCGTGGATGATGATCGGTCGGGCGTGGACGGGTGAATCAATCCGAGGCACCGAACTGCAAAGAGAATATCGGCGGGGTTTAGCTAGGATCCTAGTCTAAAACTTAATCAATGATAAAGGTCTACGACTTATAGGGGAACCAGGGGAGAGGTACCTGCAACACCGAAAAGGTTGCTGCGTCTTCAAATCAAAACTGCATCGGGAGCACTCTACGCTTTGCGCATGCGTGGGCTCTACCGATGTGTAATGTAGTCCCGGGTGCGTCAAGCGGTAATTGACACCAGCGGGAGGCGGATATACCAAATGGAAGCCCCACCAAGGGGCACCAGGGGGAAGCTGGGACTGGTGGTTTCGTGACATAAGAAATTAGAACAAAGATTTGGAAAATTAACAAGAAAGTGAAGGGAAAAGGCAGGGATCACTCGAAAATGAAATGAAAAAATGGATAAGTGAGGTAATGGAAGAATGAAACTCAGTGTACAGTAACCGCAGCAATGTACGGTCCCGCTTCGCAGAGCTGGAACTCACAGGGACATAATACAGTATGTGGAGATCTACAGTTTGTAAATTTCTGAGAGTTCATTGAGGCCTGACACAGCAGTGTCGAACTTTACAATCAGGAGTGCCTCCCTTTTAGTTAATTTAAGGTTCAAGACACCTCCTCGTGCGTCCCTTTCAACTTTAGAGATGACGGTCCATTTGAGGTCGCTGATTTGATGTTTCAGTCTCGTCCAGTGGTTGACTAATGGCGCCATTTCAACTTTGTTCTTGATTCGGGATTTGTGCTGTGAAATTCGTTGACGAATTTCCTGATTGGTTTTACCAATATACAGGAGTCCACATGGGCATAAAATTCCACAGATGACGTATTTGGACTTGCAGTTACTGAATGAATCATGTTTCCAAGAAATACCATTGTGTTGAAAAAGTGAACCTTCCATTGTAAGATTACAGCAATGGCACGTACCGCATTTATGGTGACCTAAGATGGGAGTGAGGCCCATCAATTGTCTCAGGGTTGGCTGGGTTTCTCTCACCACATGATTAGCAATACTGCTCTCTTTTTTGAAGGCAAACAGTGGGGTTGCCTGAAGGCTCTCATCCAAGTTTTTTATCAAGTGCCAATTTTGTCCGATGATTTTTTTGAGTTTATTGGCATGGGGGCAGAAGGTTGTGACAGACTTGACGTTTTAGTTGTGGCCTACTTCTACGTTCAAGGAGTCCATCTAGCTCTTTTCATGGAATTGCGGACTAATTTCCTCGGGTACCCACGTTTACATAGTTTGGTTACCAGATTTCCAGCGTGCAGATTGTAGTCCTCATTGTAAGAGCAATTCCGACGAATCCTTAAAAATTGGCCATAAGGCAAATTTTCTTTCAAGCTCCTAGGGTGGTTGTTCGAGAACAGTAAAGCCTTATTGCGGTCTGTCGGTTTGGTGAAAAGTGAAGTTGCTAATTTGCCTTCAGCCGGATACACCACAACATCTAGAAAAGATATTTTGTTATCAGAGTGGGAAATACTGAACTGAATGTCAATTGTTCTAGCATTTAACCAGTTGTAGAACAACATGAGTTTTTCTTCACCACCCGTCCAAATCATAAAAACGTCATCAATGAAACGTAACCACGTTCCAATATATTCTGAAAATGGATTGTTGTTATGGACGTAAGTATCTTCGTACAGGGACATGAATAAAACAGCTAGCTCTGGGGCAAAAGGACACCCCATAGCTACTCCTTTAGTTTGGAAGAAGAATTCTTTACCAAAACAGAAGTAATTCTTTTTGAGGGCAAAAGATGCCAGGTCCACCAAAAATTGTGTAGGAACCCGAACTGGTCTGGTTCTTGGGTCTAAAAAATGGGAGAGCACTGTAACCGCCTCATCCTGGGGAATTTGAGTGTAAAGGGATGTCACATCCAATGTGACCAATAAATCCTTCCCTTTATCGAAGTTAACCCTTTCTAGTTTGTTGATAAAGTCAGTGGTATCCTGTAAATAAGACACCACTCAAACTTATTGGCATTAAATTACGTATCAGTCCTGGTATCTCTTTTTGTTATTTAGTTAATTGGGCTCAGCCTTACTGATTAGAGCCAACCCCATCTGTTATATGTGTTGATTTGAGGCACCATGTGTTGGATGGGCGGGAGCTGGCGGCGGTTAATCTCGGAGGTGCTGAGTCGTGCCATGGCTTCTTCGGTTGCACTTAGTTGCCATGCCTGGCTTCGGGACAGCGTGTTCCCGGAGAACGTTTGGGAACGGCTGGTGGACCTTCCTTTTGATGGCGTTCTTTTGTTTAATGCTCCGCGGGCTCGGCCATTCAGAGATTATTGGCGGGTCCTAGTCATCCCCGTGCTCCTCATCCCTGTTTTTGGGAGGTGTTGTTCCGTTGACTGCTGGCAGGCCCTTCTTGACTGTGTTTTTGCTTTGGGTTTCTACACCTTGCTGGTCCTGAGACTAGGCCTTCTGTGTTTTTCTCTTTGGCTGCTTGATAAGCCCTTTTGTCCTCTGCTGCGGAAGTTTTTTCCTAAGAGGTTCACATGTAATGAGACGTAACATGCCCTTTGTGGGGCAGTGGTAGCTATTATATAGCTGTCATGCGCTGGGAAGCTGTGGTCGCCTTCGGGCCTCTGCTCTCTGTGGCGTTAAGGTATGTTGCGGAAGTATTCCCCTTGTTGGAATGGCTTGAGTTGCACCCCGGTGTCCTTCTCAGAGGTTACTGCACTGTTCGCCTGGCCTGGTCTGGCCTGCTGTCTGTGGCCTGGCGTCTTGGCTCTGTCTGGTTCCACTTCTTTTTGGGCTGTGTGTGCAGGCTCCTCTCGGGAGCGTGTCTGACCCTTCTTCGCGCTCTTGCTCCCAGTCTTTGGCTAATGTCTGGTTTGCCCTGAGTGCACCCTTCCGCGGTGCTCTCGGCGTTTGGTTGTGCTTGCCGGTGCCGACCTACTGTCTTTCTGCCCCATTGTGCCTTTTTGGCGCTTTAGTGGGACAGTCATACTTGCCTTGTCTGCCCTTCCAGTGGGCCCTGCATTCACTTCTGTCTCTCCTCCCTGGGGATGAGATGGCTCTTGTGTTCTCGTCCCCCTTTCAGGCGCAGTCTGTCCCTGCGGAGCGTTGGATGGTTCTTCCTGCGTGACCTCTGGTTTCCCTGTCTGCTTCCGCCTGCTTATTTCTGCCGGTGCTGTTCTGTCGGGTCTATTGCCTTCTGACTGTGGTAGGCTCGGCTGCCCTCTTCACTGGGTGTGTTTCCGGTGGAGTGGCTTGCCTTTGTTCTTCCTCCTTTTCCTTGGAGTCTCTGTTGTTCTTCACCCTCGGTGCTCCTCTTATTGTCTTGACCTTGGGTGGAGGTTATGTTGCCTCGTATGGGCGTGGGGTGCTTTGGCCTCCTTTCACCTTGCCCTCTCTTCCTCAGCTGAGTGAAGACGGGCTACCTCTTTCTTGTCTTCTCGCGTCCCCTCTGGGGTCGAGGGTCCTCTAAGTGTAGGGTTCCCCTTGCCAGGGGGTACGGGGCTCTTCGCCCTGTCTGCTTGAACTGTCCCCTGTGGGACTCTGTTATGTCCAGGCGGGTGGGGTCCTCTTGCAGACCCTCCTTCCCTCTGGGTATGGCTAGGGTATCTATTCTATGTTAAGGAATCTGCAGCTAGTAGTCTCTCAGATGTACGAGTTACTTACCTTCGGTAACGATGTATCTGGTAGAGACGATTCTAGCCGCAGATTCCTTCACAACCCGCCCTTCCTCCCCGTTCTGTGAGGACTGTTGGCTTGGTCTTCTGCACTCGCCTCCCTGTGGGCGGCTGTGTCTTCTATGAGCACATTCTTCCCTTCTTTTTGACTGGATGTTCATCGTGTTTATTAGTTCCCTTTCCTTTACTGTTGGCATATTGGAGGATAGGTTTATAGGTACTTCGGTGCCCTTATGCTGTGGAAGCTCCAGGTTGGGGTCTACCTTCCACCCCGCCTTCCCCCTCCTTCCCCTTTATTACTAGGGTTCTGGGCCCTCTGCTATCCTCTAGGTTGGGGTCTTTTGCTGTGCCTCTGCCCTTTGTTCCTTATGAGGGTTGTCACACTCTGTGATAGGGCTGTCTTGGAGTTTTGCCATACCTGGTTTGTCCAGGACTGGTTCCCCTTCATTGTTTGTGGTTGGGGGTTATAGTCCTGCTACATGTTATCATGACATTTTTTAAATACGTTCTTTGTCTCCATGGGGGGGGGCTATCTCCGTACTGGCAGGGTTGCTGCTCAGGGTTGGGCTCTGTTCTTTATTTTTTTCCCTACCTTTGGGTACTGCAGTGCCTGGCACTGCTCTCTATGGTGTTGTTCCTCACCATTCCTTTTTACACTTTTTCTGCTCTTTCGCACACTGTTCCTATACTCTCACAGGTTTGCCTGCTGGCTCCGCGTTGTGGTGCAGAAAAGTTCTCCGAAGAAAACTGACGTAGGCGTGCCTGGGTGGACTTATGTGACCTCTCTGACGCCACGTACGCGGATAACACCTGGGCGGAGTTGCGTGGTGCCGTCCCCCTTGCGCGTAGGGATGCTGTGGCAAAAAGTTTTCCGGACCCAGTCTCACGCCTGGGGATAATTCTAGGTTAAGGAATCTGCGGCTAGAATCTTCTCTATCAGATGCATCATTACCGAAGGTAAGTAACTCGTACTTTGGGCGCAGTTAGAGTATATTTTTTGGCTATTTTGGCTTTCTTACTTTTGCCTGATCAACCCTCCCTGTTTAAGTCACCTTTTGTGACTGATTTCCTAAAAGAACTTCAGCACATGGTTACACCCAGGCCCTTCATTATGCCACAGTGGAACCTTAATTTGGTTATAACCATTGTGTTTTCCTTCGAGCCAGTACATAGCTGCTCTCTCCCGGCTGAAGTAATGGCACCAAAAATACAGTTTTTATCATCATGAGAAGTAAAGTTAGCTAGCTACAGGAGCTCTCTGTACACCCCTCTGACTACATCTTATTCCCAGATAAACTGGTTCTCAGCACCCATGCTTACTTTCTTCCAATGACTGACACCTTTCAACGCCGGCCAAAGCATCACGCTGCTAACCTTCTTCGCTCAACCTCATCCTCCTAAGGAGGAGTACTCTTGGTGGATGATCAACTCTGTTAAGTTTGCCTGAGTGAAAAAAGGAAAAGCAGTGCAATAACTGCATCTACAGATGGATTGTGCTCTGCATTAAGATCTGCTATGCATTGGCTGAGAAGACAACTCACTGAAGGCTTGCGGGCTCATTCCAACAGAGCCAAGGCTCCGACAACTGTGTTAGTTCTCAGAAGCCCCATCTGGGCATCTGTCTGGCTGCTGCATGGGCTTCTTTGCACAATTTTACAAAACTCTACTGCCTTTACAGTCTGATCTATCATGATCTATCATGACCGGCACTTCGCCTGTTCGGTCCTCCAGGACGTTTTGGTCTGAACCAGTACACTCCTGGGGGGTTTATTCTAGGTAAGTAATCTGCAGCTAGATAGTCTCTACCATATAAGGCGTTAGCATAGGTAAGTAACCTGTTCACGCTCTTGAACCGTGATCTGGGCCAATTGTCTTGCAGTCACTTAACTTTGCCCATAAGGTTATCCTAGCCAGTGGAGTTTCCCTAACATGGCCTGAATGTCACGTAGGGCAGCTTTCTCCCTTCCCAGCTTTCTCTGAATGCTATAATTTAGGGCAATTATCCTATCCTAAGGCATCCTGTAGATGCCCTCTTCAGAGTCCAGCGCAATACCTAGAAACACCAGCTTTGTGGTATGGCCAGTGTCTTACAGTGGGACCCGATGTGTTGCTGCTAGTTTTCTTAAGTCTGCCAGGAAACTGCATTATCTGCTCTACTTCCTAACGCAAAACCATTGCACGCCAGGCTTAAATGATTGCTTCAGTTCCTGCTTTCTGGGTGCTGTTTGTGAAGAGCCCATACTAAGAATGTACTGAAGTGCTTGAAATGGTAAACATAGTTTACAATGCTGTCTCCACAACGCAATGCCATTACAATGCAGTCGTTACAACGACCAAGTTGGTACTACGCAATACCAATACATCACAAGTCATTACAACGACTTGCAGTAGGGGGCGCACTGGAATTGGATTTAAAATCAGCACCTTCCCTGCTGTTGTGCAAACTGGAGTATTATTAGTAAATAATGCTATTCTTAAGTCCAGCGCGCCCCTACTGCAAGTCGTTGTAATGACTTGCGAAGTAATGGTATTGCGTAGTAACAATGCAGTCGTTGTAATAAACGCATTGTTCCAATTATTAATTCTTCCATATCAACTTTGTCTTGCCACATCTAACAATTTTGGTTCCGTTTCTTTCAGTTTTAAAGTTTTGATCCAATCACTTAGTTCCTGTTCTGTTGGCCCTACTGGAGTTTGTGTTAAATCAATTTTCTCTGGAGTTATGGAACCTGATTCCGCTCCTATTGGAAATTTATACGGGAGACTCTGATTAAATATCAAATCTGGTGGTGTCATTTGATTAGTACGTTTAATTTCTGACAAGTCTGGGTAAACTTTTCTTTTACTTTTTGTAAAAACTGATATAAAGGAATAGTTAAAGATAGCTCTTTTATTTTCTGATTTTCAAACACTAGAATTACAGGACCTATTGTTACTGGAACAGTTACGGCTTCTATATTTTTAGTAAGCTCATTTATCTTTTCAGTTAATTCATTTGTTGAACGTATAGATTCAGAAGTACTCTGTTGTGCTTCAACTTGTTGTTCTATTCTGTTTCATTCCCTAGTTTAGGTGTCCCAGTTTATCTAGTTCCTGTTAATGGAATATCTGAATCCTATCTCATTTCTACCCTTTCCGGGACATCTCTGAAGTTTGAAAATCGTTTTGGAGTTTCTGCTATTCTATCCTCCATCTGTGGAGCACTTGGAGTTGTACCCATAGAATTTGCTTGGTCTGGCGATGGTCTCCTATTTAGGATCTCTTCCAACACTGCATCCTCGGACCCACAATCCTCATAACTTCTTTTTCCTGCTTCTATATTATTCCTTTTTTCTGTACATTCTCGCCCTTTTTCCTCATCCATCAATCTAACCGGATACATTCCATTGCACATGTTAGCATTTCTCCACCTTCGCATTCTAGTCTCATGCGTTTCTCCCCAAAATCCACGACCTCTATTTCTTGGTCCTATGTAATCTCCAAACCTTTACTGCTCTAAATCATGCATTTCATCTTCCCACTCAGCTAAAGCTTCAAATTGAGTTGGTCTAGGTCTTGGTTCAAGCTTCATCATCTTGTCTCTCAAATTTCTTAACACCGCAAGACTGAAAGATCCTTCTTCTGGGAAAGCGAATGCTCCATCATTTTTGGTATATCTTGCCCAATTTTCTAACCATATACATGTATGGTAGCCATATTTTGTCATCATGTATGATGCAGGCGTTTTCGGCGGAGAAATTACTTTTCCCTCTCTTGTTTCAATTACTTTATCCTTTTTAAACACATTTTTCTATTTTTGAAACCATGAAGATTTCTCTTTCTCCATTCCGTAATAAAATTCCATTTTGCTATTAATCTCTTGTCTTTTCAAAAGATTGCGCACTCTTCTGTAAACTGCTTCGTAACACCAGCCTATCGCAGCGCGGTTCACACTATTGCACCAATTAGACCAAGATACGTTTCAGTAGTGCTCAACCAATTATTTCGCCTCTTTCGCTGATGCACTAATCAGCCCTTACTCTGTCTTGGTCACACGGACCATTCCCAGCGCGACACCTTTGACGTCAGCCCTGCTCCGGTTTCTGCAGCTTCGACTGACCCCCTCCTTTACAAAATTTATCGGTACACCGTATTTACACTTTTATACCGCAAAATCAGTTAGTAACTACATAAAACAACTCCATTGGTCTGTTTCGCTAAAACCAAAGGGATAGTTTAGTCAATCACACAAGAATTCTGTATTTCCAGGAGACGGTGCTTACATCTTCTCTACCATAGAATTTTACTTGTGCCGATAAAGTAGCACTTCCCTCTACCTTACCCTTCTCTCAAGCTTAGGTTAAACTTTATTACTCTCTCCGGGTAGAGTTTTAGCCAGAACACGCAATGATGCCTATGCTCAGACCCAAGATTTCACAGGTTGCCCTCACTATACATTCTCCACTTTTACACGTAAAGGTCCCTAAACTTGTAACACACGACGATGTCACCACTTTGAAACAGACTATGTGATGTGCAACTTCACTTGCCACAATTCCTCTGCCTGCTGACAGAGTGACCAGCTTCACACACTTTCCGGAAGCCTTTTCCAGACTGCATATAACGTAATACAAACTCAACAAACGTTAGTCAAAATTTTCGGTACATCAAATTTCTATATATTCTACTCTACACATCATGTATCCTAGTTAACTTATAGCAACCATCCTCTGCTACCAAGATTTACTGATGCAACGCGTCTCCAAAAATTATTCAGAAACCATCACCTTAACCCATGGAGCTATTCACTAGTTTCCCACAAATGGGCCCAAAACTTTTACCATTCATTCTCCTCCGAGGATTCAGTGAAGACTAAAAGGAGAGCCGTGGGGCTGTAGCGGAATGTCTAAACTAGAATTTATACATTATTTACACCTGCAGTTTTAATTTTAATACCATGATTTTCTCTAAAGGAAAGAATTTAAAACACCCCACTATTAATTTTCGATGGATCAGCTTGTAAAAGTTAACTAATGGACAACAAGACCTGCTTAATTCTCCATTTATTTAATTTTTATTTAGAGAATAAATCTCCTAGCATGATCTCTGTTCTATTTGAAAGAATAATTCAATTATACATTAATAATCCTGAAAAGAGGTTAAATTTAAAACATTCATTTATTAACATAACAGTTTAGAAAATAAGTAAAGACTATATTACCAAGATGGTGAGACGCAGACATCAGCAATAAGACAGAATAGTTCCCAAAGAACACCTCTCTATCTCTCTCTGTTCCCCTCTCATAGGACTTTGCACCCATTCAAAAGTTAAGGTTCAGAAAATGTTTAAAGTCCCTGCGCCATAAGAAAAATTGCGCAGACCGACAGCATCTCGGGGTGCCAAGATTAGGTCGAAAAGCAAGCTCTCTTTAAAGTCCCAAATGTCCTCTTATATACCCTGTTTCACTAACTTATCTCTCTAAATTCGTAACTCTTATGCCCTAGAATGGCCGTTATTGGTCAATTTAGAGTTGAATGAGCATCACCTCATCGCTTTACTGTTCAATTTATGTGGAGTCATCATTATGACAGAAAAAAATAGTGGTGCTATTGTTCAAATTAAACTTCCTCCGACGTGTCCTTTAAATTGTTATTCGGTGTCCCATTCCCACGAGCCAACTTGCTGACTTCAACAAACTCTGCATGTACTCCATGTTGCAGGCCGCAATGTCCTTGACCCATACTGCTCAGGCACAGGTAGCTCATGCTTTCAGTTGGCGCATGTGTACTTAGACCGCCATCTCGGAGTCATAGTCCGCTTCCATCTTTCTTTTAGTCACATAGGCCTCAATTTAGGAACTATTACAGAAACGAACACAAACGTAAATTTATGAAATAAAGCTTTCTGTTTACCTCCCCCCTTTCTAATAATATCCCAGTTAGTATTTACTTAGCTTTAAGCAACACATATGCGTGGATTTACTTACCAATCTTCATGATTTATGCCAGAAATAAACAGACAAAAGCACATTCATGCAATTTTCAGTTAGATTACAACTAATGCGTACCTTTTATGACACAATATAAGACAAATTAGTAAATTATGCTTGGCAATTTCATGCATATTATTATCCCACATGCATTTGTGTGTGTGCATTCTATTCTATGTTGGTTAATTTCAAAACCACACGTTTAGTACATATTATGTAAAGTTACTTTCACAAAGGGTATACAAAAATGATTGTTTCCACCTTGCTCCATCACATGCGATTAAATCGCATGTGTTGTAAGGAGCTATATTCGCTTGAAATATGCATATAAGATGGCAGACCCATTGGCATGAATTTGTCAAAGTAAAGCTGCTTTTCAAAGTGAAAGCTATCTAGGTGGACTGACAACAGTCAAAATGCTATTTCTGTAACTTCTTTTGCCATAGAAGCTCTTTTCCGACTGCTCTTGGCAGTTGAAGTGTTCATCATTAAATGCATAAGACTTTGCATATTGTTACTTGTCTCTTCCATCAATGAGTGGGGAATGACAAGGGGTGAATTAATCTAAAATGCCTTGGATCTTTCTGTGGCATGGCGCCATATTGAGATTACAAAGTTAGGTAAAGTCGCTTGATACAAAGGGTCCCCAAGAGTGCCCTGAAGCTAGTTTATCTTCAGTTGTACCACGTTTGAGTGTACTGCAACTGATGTCCGTTCCTTTACTTACCTATTTCTGGGTTAACCTTTAAATAGGTTCCTTAATCCTTGTTCGAACTCTACATGTATAAACAGCGTCGTTTTTTTTGTGTGATAGTACTTAAAACAGTCTTTTGTGATTGTGTTTGCGAACTGGTGACCGTGCCATATCGAAGGTGCTGGGTCTAGAATTATTTGCGAGTTGTATGATACTTGCTGCATGGGTATCTGCTTTTTCTGTGTTTCCATTTCCCCCCCTAATCCTTTACATTTGCTGCATTTTATAGCTGGTTGACCCCCACCATTGGTGCCACAAATGTGGCAAATTGTGCAAGGTAGCCGCCATGAGCACTAATTCTTCTTATACATTCAGCAAAAAGACCTGGTAACTTCCCCATTGTTGACCCATCCAACCTGTGAAGGGTGTTGCAGTGGTTGGATGACTTTGACTTATTGTTCTTATGCTGTATGAATTCTGCCAAAAGGACTGCCACCGTCATGTTGACACAACTAGAAACCTCTGTAATCCCACTGAGTTCTGGGCCATATTTGCATTTTGAGCCTGAATCCTTGGGCTTGGTGCAACTATGAGTCCAACGTAGGCTTGTAGAGCCCTAGATATGCAGTATAGAGTGAGCTTTTCTACTGTTACCCATTCTACTAGTCTGGATGCTTGTAGACAATTATTGAAGATCCTTTCAGTTTCAATTCTTTTACTTTCTTTTATATTACTATTTCCTGTTGTTCAAGAGCCCACTAATTGAATTTAAGGCAAAGAAAATATACCTAGTAGTGCTTTGCACTATAGAATTCTTAAACACAAGGGGACTTAAATTGTATAGACCAGTTAATATAGTGACCTTTGAGGTTGTCCTGGGGGGTGATCCCAAATAAGCGCTGACAGGCTGCTCTACAAAATGCTGGATTCGCTACTACTGCTTAGCTGTTCCAGTGATTTACAGCCAAGCTCCTACTGGGTCCTAATTGATAACTTGGCTAATTTACGGGTGCAGAAGGCAAGTTTGCCTGTGTACACCCTAAAAGTTGTTATTGTCCCCCAAAATTGGGATGTGGTATTGTCCAGCCCTGGATTTGATATCCTTTGGAGCCATTTATAGAAATGGGCCCATTTATAGGAATGGGCCCATAGACTATCCGAAGTTGATCACACCTGCACCCCCTTGTGACCCAGCTACCAGGATTGTGGTCTCTGGGGCATTACTTGCTTGCTCAGTGCTCCATTGGCTGCTCCCTGCCACTGTTAGATTTTAACAGGTCTCTGTGTATTCTGTTGAATTGGCAAAAGTTGGTGGGAAACTGTTGTCGTCTTCTTCCCGATGTGCTTCAACTTTCGGATTCAAGGCATTGTCAACATTAATATTGGCCAGTTCTCCTGGGAGCCCTCAACAACATAGAGACAAATGATTGCAAACAGTCCTTCAAATAGTAGTTATTTGCTCACCATTTGCTTAACTCCTGAGGCCCATGATGCCCCTGCTGGATCCACTGTGTCCTGGCACCACTTGTCCCCATGGTGATTTTTCCTTCCCTTTACGCAGTTTGCTTTTTGCTCTTTTCTTTGGCTGACCATCTAAGGTCACCTTCTCAGTTGCTGATGACTTACGGTTTGGCTTTTCCTTAATGCCCTCTGCTGTTCTCACTTGTGGTAGTTCGCCATTGCAGTTGCTTTTTTTGCCCTTTTCATCTATTGCCTAATTTAGCAGCCAAGGCTGCTGCTGTAGCTGTTTCAAACTGGCTAATATCACCCAACTTCTCGAATTGGTCCTACATCGATGAAATCCTTTTGTCTAACCTGGAGAATCTCTTGAGCGCCCTGCTGAGTCAGGTTTGATTGTTGTTGTGAAGTAACGCCAATGTGCACCTGGTCGTGTGAGACGCTGCCTTTATTGCGCTGCAGTGCTCAAACGTCTAGAGAGGCTTAAGTAGGAAAATGAAGCTGGCTGAGTTAACAGGCCGAACTAGGTTTAATTCTGTTACAGCGCCTGGTAATGTTTGGTGCCAATGTCTTAAAGTGCCATCCTGGGGAAGGTAGTAGGACCCTAGCTCTTTCACAGCCCAAAAGCTGTATTATTGTGCCATATGCTGGGCCCGTTCCTCCTCATTCCGCACGCAGCTACGGAGTGGAACACCACAGGATACCTACTTTATTGTTCTTGTGGCAGCAAGGTTGCAACCTATGCCCCTTATTGGCCAAGCTTGCTTTGTTCTTGTTTTACTGCATGGACATGCCCTGTGAAGGCTAGCTGCAGGGCATTAAGTGGGATGAAAAAACTGGGGGGTCTCTCGGGGCCGTGGCCAATGTAATTAGGGCATGGCTTAAAAACACATAAGCTAAAAGTACCAACTGGTATTTTGTTGTTTGTCATTGCATCAGATATATGATACTACAATTAACATCATACCTACAAGTCAGGACTATTGGCTTTGTCAATGGTAGTTAGAGGCATAAGATAAAAAAGCCGCAACTATGGCTTGTATGTTGCTGCTCCTGAGTTCCAAATAGAGAAAAGAAATCCAGAGAGAAAATGACTCTTTGAAGGATTTCCCTTCCCCTATAACGCTCGAAAAAAAAAAAAACAAGCATTGGAAATGCAATAGGTCTCTCGCACCATTAGAGTTAGTGCTTTTAGAATTGTTTATGGGTTTTTTTTGTAAATGTTTAGCATTTTTGTTTCCTGTAGCCAATGCTAAAGTATTACAAATAAAAAAAGCCATAAACATTTCTAAAAGCTCTAACTGAAATGGTCGGAGAACTATTGCACTGTGTGAGGGTGAGGGTGAGTGTGAGTGAGTGAGGGTGAGTGAGGGTGAGTGAGGGTGAGTGAGGGTGAGTGAGTGTGAGTGAGGGTGAGGGGTTGAGGGTGAGGGGTTGAGGGTGAGGGGTTGAGGGTGAGGGGTTGAGGGTGAGGGGTTGAGGGTGAGGGGTTGAGGGTGAGGGGTTGAGGGTGAGGGGTTGAGGGTGAGGGGTTGAGGGTGAGGTGTTGAGGGTGAGTGAGGTGTTGAGGGTGAGTGAGGGTGAGGGTGAGTGAGGTGTTGAGGGTGAGTGAGGGTGAGTGAGGTGTTGAGGGTGAGTGAGGGTGAGGGTGAGTGAGGTGTTGAGGGTGAGTGAGGGTGAGGGTGAGTGAGGTGTTGAGGGTGAGTGAGGGTGAGGGTGAGTGAGGGGTTTTGGGTGAGTGAGGGTGAGGGGGAGTAGTTGAGGCTGAGGGAGAGTGAGGGTGAGTGAGGGTGAGGGGTTGAGGGTGAGTGAGGGGTTGAGGGTGAGTGAGGATGAGTGAGAGTGAGGGTGAGTGAGGGGTTGAGGGTGAGGGGTTGAGGGTGAGTGAGGGGTTGAGGGTGAGTGAGGGTGAGGGTGAGGGGTTGAGGGTGAGTGAGGGTGAGTGAGTGAGGGTGAGTGAGTGAGAGTGAGGGGTTGAGGGTGAGTGAGGGTGAGTGAGTGAGAGTGAGGTGTTGAGGGTGAGGGGTTGGCGATTCTAAGGTGGCCCCTTACTGCAAAACTGGTTGCGGAAATCCTGGTGCATGAGCTGGACTGCTGCTGGGGCGCATTGGTGCTGTTACAAGGGTGTAAGTGCAGCAAAATCACCCGATTGAGCGCTGGGCGCTGCGCATCTAAAATGACGGCAGCGCACTGAGGGGGAGACTTCCACCGGCTGCGGCAACGGGAGATGTGCACTCTGTTTGTGAGCGGCTGGGAGGCGATTCGGCGTGCAGACTCACAGCGGAAAACTGCGGAGGCGGCAGTCCTGGGGAGAAGTCTGGAGGGCGAGATCGCCTTAACCTTCCTGTGGTGCACTACGCTCCCAAGATGGCAGTTATGGGATGCGGGCGGAGGCCTGATGCCGACGAAGGTGAGAGGCAGACCGAGGCGGTGAGGCGAGGAGGTGCTGAATGCTGGAGTTTCTTTGTAGCTCGGGACCTGGTTCAAGCAGCTGTAGGGACCACCAGCAACCAGGTTTGATGTCCTTGCGTGGCAGGCCGCGTTGTTTGGGGGAGCACGTTTGGGTGAGGTGGCGAGCCTGCGAGTATATTGAAGTTACAGTAGGAGAACGGGTGCGTTTGCCTGTGCTGGATTTTATTCATGCAGTCAGGATTAGCACGGTCGGGCAACTCATGTGTGGGATAAGAGAAGGGCGATCCAGCACCGGGCTAAGGGGGAGCGTGGCAATTACAGCACCGGGCTAACGAGGACAGATCCAGCACCGGGCTATGGCAGAGGAGATCCTCCGGACCGGGCGGGGTAAAGAAAAGGGGAGCCAGCAAGAGGATAAATAAACGGAGACCTCGCAAAACCGAGTTAAAAAGGGGAGAATGATATATCAAGCACTGGAGGTAAAAAGGGGGAAACATCGCGAAGGTTAAAAGGGTAAGATTTAGTAAAAGCGGTGCAAGTTTGAGTAAGAATAGAAAATCCAGGGCAGCTAAAGGAAACAAGACGGAGGGAAGAGAGGGGAGGGGGGAGGAGAAATGCGTCTCGGCCGGAGCAGGGGGCGGAGCAGGGAGAGCGGGCTTTGGAATGTAATTGACACGGCCGGCCGGTCGTGAAACTGAAAGCATGGCCGGCCGGCCGTGAAAGCCTTTGATGCGGCAGGGGAAATGCGAGACGGCGGGAAGGGGCGGAGCGGGTAAACAAAGACGGACGTGCACGCGCTTTTAAGCTCCATGCGCATTGAGCTTAAAAGTCACGGGCACTGCAAGGAATCGCCACGATTCCTTGCAGTGTGGATAAAGAGTGGATAAGTCCCAGTACTCTCGCTTGCTCGATGCGCATGCGCATCGACAGGCGAGACCTAAAAACGGACCGCTTGTGCCAGGGCACAAAACGGAGCCCGATAGAGACCCGTTTCGAGGCCCCCTTAAACAAAATGCCGGTCCTCAGACCCGTGGAGACCCGGCCCACTTAAAGCCCTGGCTAGCTGACTCTAGGTTCATGTCTCCTATAGTTCGCGAGAGAGACTATCTGCATCCCTTTTGGATCAGGTAACCAGGCTCTTAAAACTCTGCTTCTACGTTCCAGGTGGTGATGGCGGAGTTGTCCCATTCCAGCCTTGCATTTAGGTGCTGGATGCTGGCAGTGGGGGTCACGTCACCAGTTTAGCTTAGGCTGCAAGCCGCTTCATCCTCTTGGAGAAACCCTGGTCACATCATGTAAATGTACAGGAATTTATATAGCGCAAATCACCAAGCGGTTTCTAAGCGCTTGCTTAGGGAACCCGTCCTGGTATTCCCCTGTGAGAACCCCGGCAGGGTATCCGCAAGGTGAAAGCCAGGCATCCCTCCGCGAGGGGCCGTTGTGGAGATTAAGCAAGCTATTGCCCAGAGTCACAGAGTGTGAACCCGTGAATCGAGTAAGCACCGGAGCGAGAATTGTCGAGTCCATGGACATTTTAGGACTCAAGACCCCGCCGAGCCGGGAATTGAACCCTGGTCCCGGGCTGACCTCTGCTTCCAGGTCTGCCTCCTCGAACCAGTGAGCCACACTTCTCTACTGGGCTTCCAATGAATCTGCTGGCTGGCCCCTGGTCACAGCAGGGCTTTGTCATGCTGGCCATTGTCTGCTGAAATTGCTGCTTCTGCATTCTTCGTATGTCACCATTTAGTGCGCTATGATGGAGTTGCGTGCTGTGCACCACCTCTTTCAACTAGGCAACATGCGCTGACTGCTGCTGTCCTCGGCAGTGTCGCCCTGTAATTATCTGTCAGAAGTAATGAAAAGTGAGGTTTTTTTCTGTAAATTGACCCTTGGTGTAGAAAGCGAGATAAAAGATGCAGAGATATTTCCATTATCTGTACTGTTCTTTTTTCTTTTTGTTACCTGATTCATTTACCTTTTATCTTAAAACTGAGATACGCACTGTGCTTCTCTCCACTACCCCGTGTTTGCATTGGACAAATATACCAAGTGACGCAAGGACGGCTTCCAGGCTGGAGCCTTCTCTTTGTATTTGAGTTGTCATCCACTTTCATTGAGTCTTCGGTTGTAACTTGTGTTTTTGTAGGCCTTTCACGTAATGGTTAACCCAGTCACTGATTGTCTCTGAAGTTGAATACGTGCTGACCTTCAGTCTGTCTTGCTGGCCACTTTGGAAATGAAGTATTTTGCAGCATACCTCATGACGAGGGTTCTACCTCTTCCAGTGATCCAAATAATTCAACAGAACACTGAATTTAGCCCCACCGCCTGATTAAGATTTTACTGGGGTGATTCACAGACAGCACCTTAAACTTCAGATAACTTTTTCCAACCGGATTAGTTCAATAAAATAACGTTTTCAAATAGACTACAAGTGCTTGCAACGGATGTCCAATGTTGATGATTTGAAATTAAAAGCTCCTCTGAAGGGTACTTCTGCAACAGAGACAGGGGTATTCGCAGCTGTGTGGAAACCTATTGGCTCCCTTTAACGTAGAGGGCCTTCTGGTATAGGTGAAACCGGATTTGAGTCTGGGCAGAAATTGAGTTTCACTTGTGAAATCAGTCTCATTAAAGCAATGTATTTTCTCTTGAAACATGAGGAAACCCTGTTTGAAGCTGGTGTTCTAGGCACTGGGTGGCCACCGAAGCCCCGTTCCATTCAGAGCACAGAGGGACTAGTGCTACCTCCTGTGCTTATGCTGTGACACCAAGGACCTCCTGTGCTTATGCTGCGACACCAAGGAAAGCCTTTAAGCTTGTTATGGATTTGATTGCGCCCAAGCAGTTGCTGCTGGATTGGCCTTTGCTGCCAATAAACCCTTTACAGGATTTTTTCCTTCCTTTGGGAAATTGATTCTTCAGGGAAATTGAGGTTTTTCCCAGACTGGATTAAACCTTTTGCCAAAACCTTGTCAGAGTATACTCCGTGAGGATGCGGGAAGAGGAAAGTTGAGGTCCTCGTCTAGGGTTCATTCCTGCACAATGCATGGAAATGTCCTAGGTTACCATGGCCTGGATCTAGGAAGAGATGCGGACCTATTATGAGGTTGCCCCAACCTTACTGTTCAATGAAGGGCTTATTGGTCAGCTCCTGGAGAGTATTAGGCGAATTACATGGATTATTTTATGCGTTGGTAACAACTCCGCCTCGCTGAAAGTAGTTCAGTGATTGTGAGGCCGTTGGTGCTGAGGCAGACACTAACAGAGGGCATCATGCTTTGCATAAGTCAGTTTTAGGGCACTAAAGGGACGTTTTTATGCAGGATAGCCATCCTCGCAGTTCAAAATCACATGATGGAAATTGAAAATTGTAAATGACACTAGGGGCAGGAAGATTTCGATCTCTTCCCATCATTTTTTTGGGGAGATGCAGTTTAGTTAAGCTTATCCCCCTCAAATTATTGCATTCCCATAAGAACGATAACTCCTTCGATGCTGATGACGGAACTGCTCCGTCATCAGCTGCCGTGGCGCTGTGCTGATGACGAAGCGGTTCCGCCATGGCCCGCTCGCCGCGGATTCCGCGCCTGTGCTGGGCGTTCCATTGAGCGGGCGGGGCCATGACGGAACTGCTCCGTCATGAGCACAGCTCAACCGAGGCTGGTGACGGAGCGGTTCCGTCACCAGCATGGGCGCGCCGCGCGGCCGCCCCGCCCCCTTAGCGCTGCGGCGGAATAGCCGGCGCAGCGAAGGTGTTAAGGTTGTAATTGAGCCTAGCTCTCTCTTTAACAGCAACTGTATTGGACTCCTGAGACGTCAGCTGCTGTGGAAACACCCTGGTATAACCCAGAAACTGATTCAGGCTTCATGGCCTTTTCACTCTTTTGGATGGTGTGATGGTTGGTGGTACTAGCATTTGTTACCTGTGACATCGATTTTCAAGCTTGGTTCCTCCTTCTAGGGCTGATTGTGTCGCCGGTTCTAGTAGATGGTGGAGTAATGCTTTGAAGGACTGCAAGCTTAATCCTAAATCGCATTAGTCTCTAAACTGTGGTAAAAAGAGTGGCCTGGTGAGTGTTGAGTGCATGGCGTCACTCTGTGACTCATTGTGCCGTCCCAAACACTGCTGCAAAGTAGCCGACCAAGCCTTTCTGCTAATCCGGAAGCTATCACTACAGTCACTGTTGTGTTGGTAGACCAGTGTGGAGTGATATAGAACTGAGGCATGATGAGAGACAGTAGTGATTGACTGGAACTTCATTTCTTCCATTTTATTATAATTATTTGCAGCCTAACGCAGATCTTTCCATTCTTGTTTTTTCGCTTCCTCCCAATGTGGAACACTTGCTTGCAAGCAGTGCGGATTTAGAACATGAAGTGGAAATGATCATCTTAATTATGGCGTTTGCAAGTGTGCGCTGCCGGGCTTAAAAGCAACCTATTTTTGCTTGGGTATATGTGCAACCTGGCTTCACGCGAAGATCCTGCTCCCCCCCTCTCCATTTTCAAACTCACTTGTTTTAGTAAGTTTCATGGTAGGATGCATACTGCAGTGAGTAATTTAATGTGTGTTTTTTGTGTTTAACGTAGGCTTGCTGTAACAAATATTTTACTTCGTACACAGTGTAGAACAGTTGTTACTGGAGTACCAGATGAAGCAGTAGCTTCTGATCACTGCATTAGCACACTCTGGCCAGGAAACCTGCTTTTACCCGGCTCCCATGCACACCACGTCTGCATCCCCCAGGAAGGACATTCAATCAGGGAATTGTAGGCGCGCAACTCACCCTTGAGGGTCTCAAGGTGCTGAGGGGGGGGTTCCGCAGACCTGTTTAGCTGAAGAGCCAGGTCTTGAGGGTCTAACTGAAGGTGTTCAGGGAGGGGGCGTGTTTGATGTCTGCCGGTAGCTCGTTCCAGGTCTTGGCTGCAATGTGAGAGAAGGATCGTTCGCCTTCCCTGGCTTTGTGGATGCACTGGGTTTCGGCCAGTGCGAATTTGGAAGATCGAAGGTGTATTTTGGGTACGTGGAAGTTGATTCTGTCGTTGAGGTATTTGTGTCCGTTGTTTTGTAGGCGTGAGTGAGGATTTTGAATGTGACATTTGTCTCCATGGGGAGCCAGTGGAGACTTTGTAGGTGTTGACTGATGTGTTCCTGTCTGGGATGCCGTGGACGAGTGACAGTAAGCCGTTACAGTGGAAGTCTGATCAAAGAGCCACAGAGGAGACTGACGAACCTGAGCACTTAGGATAAAAGGCAGCCAATCTGAAGACCGGTGACAAACGTGTTCTGGGAAGGCTCCCCTTTCTGCCTGCTCCTTGGGAGGGAGCCTCGCCCGCAAGCATTTCTCCAGGTCACTTGTGCCTGCACGATGCTTGCAGGGTGCAATTTCTTCCGAAGCCAGCTATGTGGCAAGCGTTTGCTTAATTTTGCACTTCTATCGACGATCATATAGTTTCCCCCCCCCTTCTTTTTGGACAAATGTTGTCGTTTCTAATCCTGTCCTTTTCTTGTAGTATAATTTCCATTGAGTATGCGGGTTGGTGGCTGTTTGCTCTGCATGTGAGCTGGCAGGAGAAACTCAACACTCTGAAGAAAATGGTAGTGACCAGATGGCTACCAAAAATATATCTGCATTTTTTAAACACATTTATTAATTTTCAACAAAGTTGAATCGGCACTTAGCAATATCAAATCCGTATTAAGGTTCCCAGTACATGACTCCTTCCTCTTTATAACCACATCATAGTGAGCAAAAGTTGCATCATTTTGCTGCTTTCAGTCAATGTCCAACCAACTGTGCTGTACATCACAAAACAGAGGAAATATATACACCAGGTAAACAAAGTGAGTAAGGCACAGCAGACGTAACCCCCTTAGTTTGTCAGTGGGGAGGGCTCCACTATATCAGTTAGTAGAGACCTCAAAGTTTGCCTCTCATGCCGCAATTCTATAGTAGATGAGATGCAGATGTTCCCTCTGTATTTATTCCACCCCCCCCCCCCCCCCATTTGTGATCCCATTTCCTGGGGCAACCTCTTCCCTTGAACACAGCCTTCTCTGCAATCATTGCACTGTCTATATCTTTGCCCCGCCGCGTAAAACTGGGACCGTGTCCACCCGCCATTTCTGTGCGATGTTTCGTTTTGCGATTGCCTAACCCATCGACGCCCATGCCTGCTCCGCCTGGGAGAGGTCAGTAGCCTCCCATATATTAAGTAGGCAAAGTTGGGGGATGGCTTTAGGGGCTTATCCCATGCCCTTACCATTTGCTGTGTGACTTTTTCCCAGTAGTGCTGAATTTGTGGGCATGCCCATAATATGTGAATGAAGGTGCCAGGTTGATTACAACGCCGGAGACAGAGTGGGTCTGGCCGCCTACCCAATAGACTCAGTGGAGGATTTTCAGCTGGATACGCCGCAGACGCATGGGGATGACTACTTTTCTGGGGGAGGCCAGCGTGTCTCTCCAGTCCTCATCAATACGTCCCAGGTCTGTCTCCCAACCCACACGTAATCTCTGCATGGGATCCACACAAAAATTGATCAGTTTTTGTTTTATAAGTGAGGGATATAGCCTTGTGATCCTTGGGGTCTAGTGTCAGTCGGTCCTCTAGCGGGGAAGAATCAGGTAGAGGGAGCCCCTTTGGTATGGCGGCCGATCTGGGGTGGCTGACATGAACGTATCGGAAGGTCTCTGTGTGAGTCAATTGGTACTTTGTCTGGAGGTCAGCGAATGTGGCCAGCTTCCCCTTCACCCACATGTCCCCCACCGTGGATATCCTGATTGTGTACCACTTATCAAACCTTGTGCATTTACTAAGCCGTCCCAATATATCTGGGTCCCAGAGTCGAGTTGCTTTAGTCAAACGATTATGCCAACCCAACTTCCTTGTGACTCCATGCTATATCTTCATTCTTAAATGTAAAACGAAATGCCTGTTGGCTGTAGAAATAACCTACCTTAAGATATTCTTTACTATTCCTTTTGAAGTTTATAAAATGCGTTTGACTTCAGTTCTTCTCGTTAACAGTTGGACGAGTTTTCCTTTTCTCCATACTTAAAACTTCCCTTCCACAGTTGGACAGACATTTGGAACATACATCTTGCTAACCAAGTGGGTTGGCATATAAACATTTAATGGCTAGATTTTAAAACATTGGCTCAGTTGAAGCCAGAGCGAGTGTGACAATGCTGTTTTACAGTGGAGCCGTGTTGGGGGCAGCAAGGCAGAGACTTTTCTGTAAAATACAGATTTTGTGTAAAAAAAACGTGAGTAAGGTGGGAATTTGTGCACCCCGTCCTGAAGGAGTTCCACTCCGAAACATGTTGACGCACACATGAGGTTATGTACATTGTATTACATAAGAACCTCAAAACACATTTTTTTTATCAGTGCCAGCCCGGGGGCCCATTAACATTTTTTGAGTACACCCCTCGAGCCAGGTACTTTTTAACCATCACTTTATAACACTCCAAACCCCACCGCTCACTCTCACGAACAACCTCACACACACCACACATAGCCTGATTAAAACGTAGTCGTAGGTCGCAGCACGCCGCTTCTCGTAGAGGGGTGCGAAGACCCCAATGATGAAGCATGACATCAAGGGTCCTTTAGGTGTGTGAGGGGTATTAAAAGAACACTACGTGCTCCCCACCATTGTAGGGACCACTCACACCCACCAGTGGATTCCATTTGTTTATAAAATTCTGGCTAGGGAGAACGAATCCACACCTTCTCTCTCTCTCTCTCTCTCCCTTTATGTTATTTTCATAATGCTTTGAAATGGTCTCTAATTGGATTCAATCCTGTGTCCATTTCAATCTTTCAGTTTTGTAATGCGCTGTATGCAAGGCCCACTTCCAGATGTTTCCCTGCTTCTGGTCTCCATAGCTCCCCAAGAGAGACCGAGGCTGATGCTGGAGTAAGGAGTACCGCAAGTGTCTGCCCTCCAATGTGTTGAAGTGAACCTGCTCTGCTGCCAACCTCCTTTCCCATCCCTGATACTAAAAGGCTACTAATTTGGTAACTCACTGTTTTCAGAAGCTACCACCTAGTTGTATTTTAGGGGCTAGGTCAACCGCTCCCACGTGAAATACAGTAACCTCCCAAAAAGGGAACACTTTTTCACCTTTTCCTGAGAACGAAGGTTGTATAAATGCAGTAGCGAGTTTACTCTTTGAAATTGTGCTGAGCTATAAAATGATGGAAATATATGAACTAGTAGAAGAATCAAATCACCCCTTCCCCCATCACCTCCTTCGTAGGTTTCTTCCGGTATCTGCAGCCTTCGAGGCCACCGAAGTCATCTGCGGCGTCCCGCAAGGATCTTCACTCAGCCCCACCCTCTTCAACATCTACATGAAACCTCTCGCAGCCATCGCACGCCAGCACAACCTCAACATCATCTCTTACGCCGACGACACCCAGCTGATCCTCTCCCTCACCAGAGACCCCGACACCGCCAGAACCTGCCTACACGAAGGGATGAAAGACGTCGCCGAGTGGATGAAGGACAGCCGCCTGAAACTGAACTCGGACAAGACGGAAGTCCTCATCCTGGGATCTTCGCCCTCCGCCTGGGACGACTCCTGGTGGCCCCCAGCCCTGGGCACCGCACCCAAGCCAACCGACCACGCACGCAACCTGGGCTTCATCCTGGACCCCTCCCTCTCGATGACCAGACAAGTCAACGCCGTCTCCTCATCGTGCTTCAACACCCTGCGTATGCTTCGCAAGATCTTCTGCTGGATCCCGACCGAGACCAGGAAGACTGTCACCCAGGCACTCGTCACCAGCCGACTGGACTACGGAAACGCCCTCTACGCCGGAACCACAGCCAAGCTACAGAAAAGACTCCAGCGCATCCAGAACGCCTCTGCCCGACTCATCCTGGATGTCCCCCGACGCAGCCACATCTCCAGCCACCTGAGGAACCTGCACTGGCTCCCCGTCGACAAGAGGGTCACATTCCGGCTCCTCACCCACGCACACAAGTCTCTCCACGACCTGGGCCCCAAGTACCTCAACGACCGCCTGACCTTCTACACGCCCACCCGCCAGCTACGGTCCACCAGCCTCGCCCTCGCAGCCGTACCACGCATCCGAAGAGCCACCGCCGGAGGAAGATCCTTCTCTTACCTGGCTGCCAAGACTTGGAACTCCCTCCCCATCCACCTTCGGCTGACCCAGGACCATCTCGCCTTCAGGAAACAACTCAAGACCTGGCTGTTCGAGCAGTAGCATACCCCTCCCCCCAAGCGCCTTGAGACCCTACCGGGTGAGTAGTGCGCTATACAAATGGCATGATTGATGATTGATTGATTGATCTATTGGAATCTGTCCAGCAATAGCGCCGTAAACAGTTTGCAGGGCAGAATTGGAAAGGAGTGCAAACCCACTTCTGCCTGACAACAGAATGTCACAGACTTTCCCAGATTGTCGGCCCTGTGACTCTTTAATGCACGCATGGCCATCCAAAGGGGAGAAATCATATGAAGAATCCCTCCGCTTGATTGGCAAGGGCTGTTTTTTTGTACAGAGCATGAACTTGATTGAAATTGGCCAATAGCACAAACTTAGAATGTAAGCTGGAGCTCACTCTAGAAATTTGAAGAAATATGCTTAAACGAAACCTATGAGGTCATTGCAAAAATGTAAAAATCCGTTCTTTAAACTATACATAATTCCAATTAGAAATCACAGTTCAAAATATGTTGAAATCAAATGTAATATATTACGAATACAATATTTTCTTCAATTCCACCAATCCCATCTAATGTTCACTTATACCAGAAAAAAGCCAGCGTTGTTTTTGTGGTATTTCATCAAAATTACGCTTCTTCTGGGCGTAAGGAGATACATGTGAAAGAAAAAATGAAAACCAAACAATGTACAGTTTTACTACAGTGAAACTTATATCAACAAATGGCTCGTATATCATCATTAGAATCTGTGATATTGATATTTTGTGAAGTATACAAAATCAAAATGTAAAGACAAAAATCAGTGCATTGGTATCGTTCACTTGTATATTCTCAGTTGTAGTCCTCTATACCACTTCTGAGATTGCACGTTTGCTAAGTTATAAAACAATAACATTCATGTAAATGTGTGAAGAATAATACCTAGTTAAATAGGAACAACATGCACAATTTGCTTGATTTCAGGGAAGTATAATCGCAATAGAAAGGGATTTCAACATTGCAAATCAACTTGATCACTCCCAGCATAAACTAAGTCTACCTAACTCATGGTATTAGAATGGTAAAGTTAAAATCACATGCATTAAATGCCGAACACATTTAGAAAATGGATAATGGCATGACTGTATTAAGTACAAATTTATATATAACTTGTATGTAATAAAAATGTGCACCTAATTTTATTTTTCCTCGATCAACCAACAAACGGAAGCAGCTTTTTAAATCATTGAGTTACTGTCCTGCCTAGAATGTACTTCTTTATTACCCCATAACTCCATAGGTTATGGTAATTTTTCTGTTCAATTGTTGTAGACATTTGCAAGGCTGTTAAACTGGCAAACTGTTTCTTATTCTGAAGTAGAATGGCCCCGGAATTGCACTTTGTCTCTAACTTCGAATTTTTCCTTTTTTTTTTTTTTTTTACATCACATCGCTTTTTTCATGTAAGGTATTTAACTTTCACCACATGGCATCAATGTACATATCTATCATCCATTTTACTGTAAGTAGGCCATTTAGCATATGATTTAAAGCAGTTGCGGTCAGCCAGAAGCAATTTTCTAGCAGTCTAGGGAGAAAATGATTTTAAATCATGAAGTACAAATCGGTGTGATTAACTTAATCTGAACTTTTATAAAGGCTGGTCGAGTTCCCGCATGACAGATGTTCTGTCGACATTCAAAGTCCATTTTCATTGTACCATTCTTTTTTTCCTAATTAGTCAATGCCTCTCTTGCTTCATGGGAGATCCAGCATATATGGTCTCCGAAGTCATTCCAAATCTATTTCTTAGTTGATCGATCGATTCACACTAAACTAGCTAATAAATATCTAATACCACAAGCAATTAAGGAATACCCACTCAGCAAATCCAGGATTTTAGAAAGTCCACGAATTGCCTTGATTCCTCCCAAGTATGTAATGGCCTCATACAGGTGCCGAATCAGTGCATTTCGCAGTCCTTTTTACAAAAAGTTTTTTTATGGGGCTTTCATATTCAAACATAACGTAATAGTACAAGTCCTTTGCATCATTCTGAGTCTATATACAATTACTGTTCACATGTTTGGAAAACAGTAGAATACACATTGGATGATAAATTGGGTGGCACATCCACCCTCATATGTGGTGTCGACTAACTTGGGTGGTGCCCCTAAAATGGGGAAGGGAGATGAGAATTTGAACTCTGCAGCGGGCAGCACCCTATATGAGGGGGACGTGCTAGAAAGGTTGGAGCAGAGCTCCAGCTGGGTCTTAGCCAGTGTAGCAGTTTGGGTGGAGGGTCGAGTCGGTATCCAGCTTCTCTGGTCTGGAGTGATGAATGATGAATTTTCAGGAGAGGAAAGTATCCGGGATGTAGATGTATGCAGGTGTATTCCCAAAAGGACTGTGAGTGGCAGCTCAACTTGTTGTCTCCCGTGTAAGAAGCGGGAGGGGTCATGAGTGTAATGTTTAGTTTTTGGTGGGGTTCATGGAGGTAGGTCATTGCTGCAGGTTCGTCTCTCAAAGTGATTGAGGAGGGCTTCCCAGGTTTGGGAAATGGGTTGCTTGCGACAGTGTCAGACCGCTTCGTATCCCTGCCCATCTTCAGCCCTTCCCCATTTCCACATCATCCTTTCCACACCGCCTCCGATGCAGCCTGTGTCCCCTTCCACTGCATGGTGAGGGCAAGCAGTAGAGCCATACCAGCGAAGCATGTTCTCTCCTTGTGTCGCTACCTGTGTTAGAAGATACCCAGGGCAGTGGTCTCCCATCTTGTTAAGGTCTGTGAGTTCAGTAACCTGTAGCATTCTAGGAAACAGGGTTTTCGTTGCAGTACCCCTCACTTTTTCCCTGCTAATTTGTGCAAGTTTGACTTGGGTGTACTGGGTTTCTGCTAACCAGGACCCCAGTACCAGTGTTCTTTCCCTAAAACCTATACAAATGTTCCCCCAATTGGCAAAACCTTTACCACCCTCTGCAAGTCCCTAGTAAATAGTACCCCGGTACCTATTGTCTGAGGTACAAAAGAGGGTCCCTAAGAGCAGGAGCACTAATTGTGCCATCCTCGGGGACCCCTTATCAAGGACATGCAAAACTGGCTTTGCAGGCTGCGTGTCTTGCTGCAGACAAAAGTGAAAACACATGTCACACATACCTTTGTGCCATGTCCCCTTCCACTGTATGCAACATTTGTAAGTCACCCCTACAGCTGGTGTAACAGCTCTAGGGCAGGGTGCTGAATATTACATGTGAGGGCATACCTGCATGAGCATATAGCCCCTGTGCTGGCCACTCCTATTACTGCCAGTGCAAGTGACCCACGAAGCGTCTTAAGACGTGCTGGACACCGGTGAAAATAAGTTCCCCAGGTACATGATGTTTCACTGAAAATAGGGATGTTTGGTATCAAACATCTCGTATTGGTAAACCCACGATGAAGCTAGTGTGGGATTTACCAGTACATGCACCCAAAGGTGCTCCCTCTGGTGTCCTTGCTGACTGGTTTCTGTAAGCCTGCCAACCGAGACACTGTTTTGACCTTCTAGGGCGAGAGCCTCTGCTCTCAGGAGACCCAGAACAAAAGACTTAACGGGAAGAGTGTGTAACACCCACTCCCACAGGATGACATGCTGATAAGCCTTCCTTGGACAGCAAGCCTCACAGGGCTGTTGCCTTTGAAATGCGAATCTGGCTCCCCCACACAGGAAAGGTGCCTGGACAGGCAGGAAAATTAGCTAGTCGGGTAGGTGTGCCACCTCCAGGCTAGTAACACCCCTAATGTGGGCTATTGTGAAGTGGACATCATTTTTCAGAAGTAGCCATCTTTGTGAATGCATACTTGGGAATTCTGGGACAGGGTTATGCCCACTTGCCACAGGAAGTGGTCATATAGGGGGCGTAGTGACCCCAAGGATCAGTAGCCCATTAGCTACTACCCTACACTCCCCCAACACCCCTAAACTCAGTATTTAGTGAGAGTCCCTGGCACCAGAGAATCAGATCTTGATGACCTACGAAGGACACAGAGCCACAAATGCAGAGACTAAAGAGAGCACCTCACTTGGTCCCAACCCTGCTGTCCTGTCTGCTGTTTTCTGTCAAACCTGTGCCAAAAACTACCCGTCCTGCAGCTGTGGGAGGACTGCCTGCCTTCAATAAAGACCAAGACCTCCTGAAGAACAGCAGAAATATTCCCTGCATGCTGCAGAGTCTCAGACTCTGAAGCTGCAGAACTGCCAAAACCAAACCGCCGAACCCACCACTGTACCTGTCGCCTCTGGCCTGAGTTGAAGTGAGCCACTAGTGCCAAAAGAGTTCCCCAGCCCTCCAAAGCTCTTGTCATCATAGTTTCACCCCTCATGGACTCCCCGACGTCCTCTGCAGCCTCTGCACGCATGTCCCCTCGACCGCTCCCAGTAAGAAAAACCTGATGTCTAAAGACACCTTTGCATCCGTCGCCCCGGGGCCGTGGAGAAGAGGACCCCAGGTGCCCTTAAATACCTGAGCATCGCAAGCCTTGAACCTTGGTTCACCCCAACTGACCTTCCAGCCAGAGCCTGCAGCCTCTTTCCGCAGTGATTGATATCCATTGAAACCTGTTGGGCTCCTGATGCGGTTTTGCACCCTGCACCTGTCTGCCCCCATGCCGCTGCTGGTGTACTGCTGGTGCTGCCTTGAACCTTGCTCACCACTCACCTTAACTCCCGGAGATTGTTCTTGTAAGTCGCTGTTCTATACCGGTTTGCAGAACTTATTCTTACTTCCGTAGGATAACATTGAAGAACTCCGTAATTACACGGTCTACTTTTTAAAGTGAAAGGTATTCATATTTAATAACCAACTTACCTAAAAAAATTCTCTGATGCCTAAACATATATAAATATACTTTCCATTTTATACATTGGTGTGAATCTCCTGCTTGAGTCATTTTGTCATTTATTAATCTTTGTGTGTATTTGCAAATGTCTTGCACTCCTCTGTGTTAAGCCTAAGGCTTCTCGACCACACTACCCCTAACGGAGAACTTTGAGATTGCATTGCAAGCCCCTGCCACTCATAAGGGAACCCCTGGACTCTGCACGATATCAGATTTTTGATGCGTCACATAAAGAGCCACCTTCTTACAAGTAGGTCTGAATAGAGTTTCAGTATGTGGCTGTGGCTGGATAGGATCACAACTTATGCTGTAGATCCATGGAAACCAGTCTGCATTTGGGGTATCTGAGGTGTGTGTGTGTGTGTGTGGGGGGGGCAAAATATTGGTTAAAGTGCTCTGGCATCAGGTAGGCCCTGTGTAGGATAGAGAATTGTATACATTTGAGCCTGCCATTTCTAGACACTTGTTTAGGGAATGCCAGGGCTTGCTCCCATTCTTTGCATGTGCATTACCCTTTATATGTTGTCTTCTCATTTACCTCTCAAAGCTGTCAGTTCGAGACCGGTGTATTCCTGTATGGCTTTATATAACCATGTTATTCGGTGATGTCCTGTCCAGCATTTATAGGGTCTTTTTGATGTTGACTTAGTATTTGCTGGGTTTTTCGTCTCTGGTGAACCGGAGAGCATGACTTGTATTGCGCGGCTGCCGGTCAGTGAGAAATTGTCACTTCTGAAGAGCTTGGTTGGAGACAAGTTGGTTGAAGTTGAGGAGGTGGACATCCGCAAAGAGGTCCCCCACTGTGACTTGGGATTGCTAATGCCAGTTCCCCAAGTCGGTGACAGAAAAGAAGCTTGCACATCATGGCAAGCCCTGCAGTGGGAGTGCTGGGGTGTATGGTGGAACATGGTGATTGAGGTGAAAAACTCTGGCAAGACAGTTGTGGGCGATCATTACTTGTTGGTACCAAGTTGCATTGGGCACAACCATGGTTAACAGGAAGCTTCAGATGCAGACGGCGCTAGATGGCCAGATCGTTACATGTCTCCCCCATGTTCCACCCCTCTAGCCCTCATGAGACCCACTGTAGTAGTGCTGCTAAGTAGTATGCCTCGAATGGTGAGACTCCCAGCCCTCCTTTGTTGACTGGGAGTTGCAGCTTTTTCAGCGCTATGCATTGGTGTTCATCTCCCCAGATAAACTCCCCCAACAGGGTGCTGATAGCCTGGAAAAAAGCACCTGGCTTAGGGGTGGAAGGAACGTTTATGAAGTAGTATAGCAGACTGGGTAACATTATCATTTTAAATAGTTATTTTTTCCGGTTGTAGCTAAGGATATTGCACTTGAGGTTTAATGACCGAGAGGGCTCCTTAGATTACCTTCATTGAGATCGGCGGGGGAACGATGAAGGCGAACTCTGAGGTAGCAAACTGTTACTTCTCCAGTTCAGCAGGGTGTCTTCAAGGCGCACCCTTGAGGAGTTTCATTGCAACTGAATGGGTACATCCACTACTCGGTCCAGTTGACCTGTAGGCCCGATGCATGTGCAAATGCCTGGAGGTTTGTACGAATAGGGAAGATGTCTGAGCGGATGTCGCAGAAGTAGAGAAGCAGATCATCCGCGTATAGGGACACCGCATGGGTTGCACCATCTAAGAGGATCACCTAGTCCTTGCCATCTGTATGTAACCGAGGGGCTAGGGACTCCATAGCTATGGCAAACTGTAAGGGGGACCAGGGGCAGCCCTGCCTGGTGTCCCTTCCCACAGAGAAGGGCAGTGTGATAAGTCGGCATAGGCGGATTCTGGAGGTAGGGTATGTGTAAATTAGCTTTGTGTTTGATAGAAGTCAGTTGCATATCCCCAGCCTGATCAACGCCCGAAAAAGATAATTCCATGGGAGGGTGTCAAAAGCTTTTTCAAGATCTAGTCTCAGGCAGATGCATCTGGGAACCGCCAGGGAGCTTGGCCCATTGTCTGGAACAGTCCATGAACTTACCTAGAAGTGCTATGCCTGGAATTAACCAATTTTGGTCTGATTGAATGTGCTCTGTAGTATCCAGGCGTATATGTCAACAGAACTTCCACACGGTCTTCTGGTCTGCGCTGAGGATGCTGATTGGTCGGTATGATGATAGTTTGGTTGGATCCCTGTCTGGTATCGGAAAGGGACACCAGGAGGGACTTGCCGGAGGAACTAGGGCAAATCCACAGGGCCTCATTGAACATCTCTGCTAGCCTTTGCTTGCAGCGAAGGTGCTGGAGTATTCTATTGGAAGCCCATCGAGGCCTGGAGTTATATTTCCGGTCAAGTCATGGACGGCTTGTTTGATTTCTGGGACCACAATATAGGCGTCTAGATCTCCTTTGAGGGTGTCAGGGAGGCATAGGAAATTAAGTCCTGTCTAAAAACTCTATACTGCATCCCGGCCCAAAGGTGGGGACACTTTGTGTATAGAGGAATTATACCTGAAGAATGCATTCAGGATGCTGTGACGTGTATAGAGGCGATCTCTGGTTGACTGGGATATCTTAAGGACTGGGTTCGAATGAGTATCTTGCCATGTGAGGTGGTGTCTGGACTTGTCTCCCAATTTATATTTTTTGCCTCCATAGGCTTTGAGTTCGAAGCAGCAGAACTATTCCAGGAGGGCAATGTTGTGAGTTCTAACCCCTCGGCCTGCTCGGGCCCTTAACCCCTTAAGTGCTGCCGTCGGCCAACGGTCGTCACGGGCACTACCTCCCCAGTGCTGCGTGCGACCGCTGGACGTCCAGTTCAGCACCGGATAATGGACAGCGCAGCACTGGGGAGGTTTGTTTACTAGCTCCCAAGTGGTTAAAGGCATCCTGATTCAGTGCTCTTTCAAGAGTGGGTATGAGTAGCTCGGCCTGTTCAATCTCCTCCCGCCTTCTTTCTTCCTTCTTCCTCCTCCTTTCTTCTCCCTCCTCCTTTCTTCTCCCTCCTCCTTCTTTCTTTCGCTTTCTTCTCCCTTTCCCTTTCCCACAGGCAGACCCTCTCGTGGAATGCCTTAAATGCATCCCACTCCAACAGATGCTGTGGCAGGGTTCACCTTGAAATAGTGTCTAATGTGTATTGCCTGGGATTTGCTGAAAGCCAGGTCTCCTAGTGTTTCTAGTAGGTACTGGGGGACTGGGGCACTCCATGCCATATCTATGTGGCAGTGGGACAGTATGTAGTGTTCAAAATCTAGCGTGACGTTGGCCTGAGATCTTCTCTGCTACATCATGTAGTCTACAGTCTGTGGGGTCACTAATGGTGGAGTTTGGGAGTCTCTTTGGGAGCTGTCCGTCATTATGGCGTCTTCGTCTGACGAGAAGATATGTGGCCCTCTCTCCGAGATGCTAGCACTGTCCCCCAGGGGTAACTTGTTTCAACGCAGGAGTTTTGACTGTTAATGTTAACAAGGAGGTGCATTGCTTCTCAGATTGTGTGTCGAGGTTCCTTTCACTGGGAGGTGAGAGGTATATACTTCTCTCTTGTGTATACTGATCTCCAGGGGGACTATGAGCCCAGTCCCATGCATCTTTGATTCTGTAAAGAAGACGGATTTGCTGTCGTTAAGAACTTTGAGCTGGGCCAGGAATAGCAAGGAGTATTGGATGTTGAGCTCTCGAAGCAGCTTCTTTACACCCAGGAAGGTAGCTAGTTGATGCTGGACTGCCTGGGTATAGTCCAGGAATAACATTAGCTTGCTATCGAGCTTCAGTGATCATGCTATTCTGGCAGCTTTCAGACTGGTGTCCCTCTCTTTGAAGTGGAGTAGCTTAGCCAGTGCCCCTGGGACAGGTGGGCATTTTGGCAGTCTGTGTGCCTTTTTCAGCAAAAAGAACAACATTAATTCTGGTGTGGTGGCATAGGATTTGAACCTTTTTTCCAAGAAGGATAGCGGATCCCAAACTTCCCCTCTGGCAAGCCAAGGATGCGTATATTGCTCCGATTGGAGCATACTTCGAGGTCTTCATCCCTCTCTTTAAGCACTTACACTCTGAAATCTGAGACCTCCGGGACATTCTGATGCCTCGCGACCTGCGGCTGCAACGTGGCTAAAGTCTTTTCTCCTCTTTAACTGAGTTTCCATAGGTCATCCTGAAGAACTCTTAGTTCTGCTACTAGGAAGCATCTCTTACTCTCCATGGAAATTATTGAGTGTTCAATGGTCACCAGGACCTTGTCCAGTTTGTCATCTGGTGGCGTCGAGGAGCGTATGGTGTTCGCAGACTTGGGGGCCTCAGGTGCTATGTTTGATGGGTCGGCCAGCCTGGCCAACCTTAGGCGGTCCATCGCAGAAATGGTGGCAGGTGTCATCCAGTCACAAGTAGGTGTATCAGTCTCTGCCTAGCTCTGACTCGAGAGGGATTGTCCTCTATGGTTCCCACCTCAAGGTTGCAGCAAGGGTAGTTCTCCGGTAAAGACAGTCCCGGGGACCTGAGGAGCTCCTAGCACTGGACTGATGAGGTATGGGTCCTCTCCCTGATTTGATGAAACCCCCAAGGGTTGCTGTTGGGTGGGTACAGAAGGTATGGAGTGAGATGGGGAGTTGTGCTTGTTAAAGTTCCTCTGCTTTTTCCCTGATGGCATTATCCCAGGAGTAGCTGGCATGTAGAGGGGAACTCTGGGGCTAGCCAGTCTTTACCCATGAGGTGGCCTTCCTCAGTCAGTGAGGCCTTCACTCCCCTATGGCCAGGCCCATCTGCCTCAACCATGCCAGGGCTGCCAGCAAGTGGAGGCAGGTGTTCCTCCTCACCCCAGGTCAAAGCTGCGGGTGCCCTTGTGTGGGCGAAATGAATCCCCAGCGGATGTGCCGGGCATGCAGTGCATCTCAAGGGTTTTTGCTCAGAATGCCTGGTGAGGCGGGTGCCAGCCAAGCCCGCTTGCCATTGTGATAGTCCAGAGCGGTTCCCCCAGTCCATAAGGTGATTCAGCAGTTGGGGGCTTCTTCCTCCATCGTATGGCTGCCTGTAGTGATTAGGGGGGCTTCCTCCCCCAGACCGCCATCTCCCCCCTCTGTGCAGTGTCTGTTGGTCTGGCTGGCCCATTTCCTCCCATAGACCCCCCCAGCCCATAGCCTCCCTGTCTCTCATCATGCTCCAATGCTGGGGAGGGAGGGAGGGTGGCCCGCAGTACTCTCTGGACGAATGCCTTTTGTCTCCCGGGGGAGGCAGTGTGTGCCCATCCAGCGAGGAGGCTGTCTCTCTGAGCCTCAGTAATGGCAGGAACCTTGCTAGCAGGTCGCTTTCCACGTCTTTTCAATCTGTTAGGCAACGTGTGCTGTTCCCTTGGGCTCATGGGTCCAACGTGTGTTGCCTCTGCTACGGTGATAGTGCAATTATTTGGAGGTGAGGTTGTGCTGCAGCTCCTCAGCTGACCTCGTTCCTCCCTGATAGCAGGATGTCAGCAGGTGATGCTACCCAGCTCCGTGTCTCCTTGGTTGGCCTGTGCCAGCCCCCAGTGTGCTTCTTGACAGCGCTGTAGGTACAGAAGGAGGTCGCCTCCCCATCGAGGTTCGTGGGCAGCCAGGAGCAGCCCCGGTGTATATTTGAGCCGTATTAAAGGGCCAACTACGCGGAGCTCTAACTAGGAGCGACTGCCATCTTGGATGGTTAGGCCATGCCCCCCCCTCAGATTCTCTCAATCTTTGATGTGATCATGCGCTATTGGGGATGCAGACAAATATATTTTTTGAAAAAGGGGGTATGAGAGCATCTTCAAAAAAAAAAACCAAGAAAACTGGTACAGTTGGACCACCCCACTTCTCCCTCCCCTCCCCTCCCCTAGTAAAGAGGTAAAAGGCACTGGTAGAGGTGGGAACCAGAAACAGGTTAGACATACGGGTCGCAGCCCACCCCTACCCACATAACCCAGAAACCATTCTTCAGACTAACCAAACAGAAAAAAGGAGAGCTGTGTTAAGCCAAAAAAACGATTAGTGAGTCAGAAGAACAAAGGTGGAGATTTCACTGTGAAACAGTTACCAGTGCACAGAATGCGAGGCGGATGTCATAAAATAAAATGTCCTGTGACTTTTGACCACACTTGACTCCACTAATCAATACATTCTACTTCCCTCACCTACGAAAGGGGAAAATACAGGGTTTGCCAGTGCTTGGAATAATTCCTCCCTAAGGCAGTACTCTATTGCATTCTACTTTTCACCTGTTGCAGTGATCTTGCTTGTAGGGTACCCAGAGCTGTAACTTTTCTCTAATATTTTTCACGGTGGCCTCTGCCAATCCTGATTTACTTACAGGAATTGGACTTCTGTATATATGCCACTGCCATCCAGAGTCTCATCAAAACCGTGAGATGATATGGGTGGGTCCGCAAATAGCTGTGTGCTGTGAGTGAGTGAGTTGCTGTGGAACTTTTTTCGGGGTCCAAGGGCAGAACCATGTTACTGGGCTCAGTTTGTGACCATCAAAGCTCACATCCATTGGGGTCCAGAGGCTTAACCGAATTTTAGAGCCCAAAATGTAATACTGTACAGAACGGTCCCAGATGCAACAGTTTGAACTAGGCATTACTAGTGAATGAACGAAACGAAATATTTAAAGCTGCTTCCATAGCAGTGTTCCGGTTGTATAGTAAAAGCAGAATTCAGAGCCAAAAAAGATGGGCTTTCAAACTTTGTTAAAAACACCTTGTATTGGTTCTTTCTGGAGTGAAAGGGGGATTGTTCCAGAGGTTAGCTAGCACAGAGAAGTAGCGGCCAGCTCTTCTGGCTTTGTAGAACACTCAATTGGAGCCGGTTGATGGAATGTAAGGTTTTATTGGGAATGTAATAAAGCAACCTCTCTCTTTGGAAAGTGGGCCTGACTGCTAAAATGCTTTATCGGCAATAACATTGCTTTAAAATCTATCCTTTTGGTTATAAGGTAGCTAATGTAAGTCCTTCAAGTATGCCGAAATGGCTTGTCTAGCTTGAAGCTTCAGGATCAGTCTTGCTGCTACATTCTGGACTATCTGCAATTACGCCTGCAAAACCAAGTAAGGGGCGTTGCTGTGGCCCAGTCTGGATGTTATTATCAAAGATTTAACTTTCTCTGGAATGCCACTCAGTTTTACTAGCAACGCTTCCCACACATCGGAGGTTGACCGAACACTAGCACACCCCTCAGTACCCAAAACAGATGCCTCTTTCCCATTGACTACCGGTCTCAACCAGCACCCAAGGGTTGGATGGCATTCAGCTAACTCACGGAGGAGAACGTCTCCAGGGAGATTGCAAGATCCAAACCCTTCTCCCACTACACAGACCGATCCCAGCCCCCATGGCAAAAAGCTTCAATCACGCCCTAATCACTTTATGAACCAAGATAATAAACAGCTCCTTGAGCAATGAGATTATGCCGGACTGCCTCAAACCGGGCCAAATCGCCGCCCCCGCAAAGAAAAACTGTTGCAGACCTGGAGTACCTACACAATTTCAGACCGGTTTCCAACCTTCCCTTCCTGGCAAAAAATTCTCAAGAAATGTGTTCTCCACCAACTAAACCAACACATTGAAACAAATAACTTACTCGACTCACACCAGCTGGTTTTCAGGAAGGGATGCAGTATTGAAACAGCTATATTGACATTAACGATGACATATATCACTTCCTAGACACAGCCAGATGTTGCCTGCTCATCCTACTAGACCTATCAGCAGCCTTTGACATAGTTGAGCATAAGATCACCTTATAAGTATTTAATTATGCAGCACAATATCCTTGGTGCAATATCAACTGTTGCATAGCTAAACACTTATAAGGTCCCAAAGGCAAGACCTATTGGCTATGCCAATTCTTGTTAAACTTGTAACACTGTCTAGGCAGTAGTTGCACTTAGTTAGGACCAGTTTCTTTCGGCTAATAAGGCAAACTGAGCCTGTGAATGAAAAATTTCCTAGCTAACGTACAGGAAAGTTTCAATTCTATTAAGGAGGCGGAGGCGAGGATTAGGCTGACACTTTCTCCATTTATTGTACTCCAGCAGCCTGTAAAAACGTGTAAACATTATAACAAACTCCATTTCCCATGAACACCAGGGGAAATGGAAACAAAAAACGTCCCATCAGTAACTGTCCAATCCCGTGCTAGGACTCCTCATATCTTCCTGTGTTGGCACTCTATCCTCCTCTTTCTTCCTGCGACACTGCCACAGTCCTTTGTCCGTTATTCCTGCTTGCCAGCATCAGAACCTACGGTACAAGGAAACCCATTAAGCCACCGAGAAGTAAACTTTGTGCCAGGCAATCAACAGCACCAGACAAGGTAATTACCACAGAGGCCATAGCTTGCAACAGCAGATATGTGAACATGGCATCGTAAAAGATTTACTTACCATCCCAACGCCGAATTCTGGGAGGGATCGAATGAAGAAACGGGTGGGCTAATCCTCGCCTCCGCCTCCTTAATAGAATTGAAACTTTCCTGTACGTTAGCTAGGAAATTTTTCATTCTATGTCAGGAGCGGAGGCTTCTGATTAGGCTAGTTCAAAGCTTGTCAACCACCACTGAGGCCAGAGACACAACTGGCTTAAAGTAGAATCTTTTGAAGGTGGAGTCGGAAGACCAGTCTGCCGCTTTCAGAATGTCTTCCAGACGAGCCCCCAGGGAAAAGACCTTAGATGCCATTGCCCCCCTCACTGAATGGGCCCCAAACTGGGAAGTATCTATGCCGGCTTCCTGCATAACCCAGCGCACCCATCGCGCGATAGTAGGTGATGAAACCGCCCCGTGTGGTTTAGTAGGAGCAATGAAGAGCTGTTTGACACCCTGTGGGCGTATATCAATCGTTGCCACTTCATAGGCCTTTAGCGCCCTCACCACACATAACTTAGGGACATCTGGAAATGCAGGATACGAGATAGATCGAGAATCACTCTTAGTACGCCTGGAAACATGGAAGGTCACCCCATCCGGGGACAAAATGCGACCTGTAAGGTCCAAGGCTCTCACATCCGAGACCCTGCGACATGAGATCAGACATAGCAACATTGCCAATTTAGCCGAAATCTGCTTTCTCGACAGGTACTTATTGGACGGCCAACTCCGAAACAAGTTAAGAACTTTATTGACATCCCACAAGACTGTGTAACGAGGCTCCAGAGGAACGGATAACCGAATCCCCCGCCGCAATTTGCAGACCAGAGGATGTTCCCCAATCGGGTGATTGTCCAGCGGGACATGACCTGCTGAAATGGCCGATCTAAAAGTATTAATTGACCTGTAAGCCAGGCCTTCCTTCGCTAGGGAGGCTAAGAAGTTAAGGACGTGGACAATGTCCGCCCCCACTGGATCAATCTGTAATCGCAGACACCAACCACTCCACCTAGACCATGCGGATCGATATCTCTTGTTGGTGCTATCTGCCCAGGATTTGGCCAACAATGCGGCAGCTTCCTCCGAAAGTCCCGGGACTTGCCAGCGTTGCCTGTAACCCGCCAGGCCATCAGACACATGCCGCCCGTGGAGAGGAGGTGGTGAGGATCCCCTTGGGGATTCTTGAAGAGATCTGGAACGCGGGGTAGAGGGATTGGAAAATCCCAGGAAAGTTCCATCAGAGCTGGAAACCAGGCTTGCGATTTCCAGATCGGGGTGATAACCACCAGATCCGCCTGCTGTCTCCTCATCTGGGTTGACACTCTCATGATCATTGCAAAGGGGGGAAGCGCATAACCCCTCTCCTTGCCCCAGTCCTGCAGAAATGCATCTGTCGCCGCTGCTTCCGGGTCCGGACGCCAACTGAAGTAACGTTCCAGCTGGGTGTCCAGTCGTGAGGCAAAAAGGTCCACTGAAAACGGACCCCACCTGTCCCGTACAGCCCTGAACACGTCTGGGCGAAGTTGCCATAAGCTGGTGTCCCTCCAGTGACGAGACCACCAATCTGCCACTCGGTTGTCGGAGCCGGGAAGGTGTTCCGCCAGCAGGGAAATCTCGTTGGATAGGCAATACTCCCATAGGGTCCGGGCCAGGTCGGACAAAGCCCTGGACCTGGTACCTCCCAGATGATTGATGTAGCGTACTGCCGCCACATTGTCCATCTTCAAGAGGACACAGCACTGAAGCTTGTCTTTTGTCCAACATCGCACCGCAAAAGAACCTGCCATCAACTCCAGGCAGTTGATATGAAGGTCTTTTTCTGCTGATGACCAGACTCCGCCTGTAGAGACATCGCCGCAGCGTGCCCCCCATCCCAGGCCGCTGGCGTCGGATTCTATGACTAAGTCCGGTTTCGAACTGAAAATGGCCCGCCCGTTCCAAGCGTCCATGTGTTCGATCCACCATCGAAGCTCCGTTCTCGCCTCTTCCGAGAGGGGAACGGCCTGTGAGTATGTCAGGCCTTTGCGGAGGTGCATGGCCTTGAGGCGCTGAAGGGCCCGGTAATGAAGGGGCCCCGGAAAGATCGCCTGAAAGGAAGACGACAGGAGTCCGACCACCCTGGCCAGGTGGCGTAATAGGATCGTCGGACGCGCCAGAGTGCGTCTCAACTCGTGCCTGATCTTGGACAATTTCCGTGAAGGCAGGGACAAGGTGGCTTCCACTGAGTCTATCAGAAAACCCAGGAACTGCATTCGTCGTGCCGGGACAAGATCTGACTTGGCCTGGTTGACTATGAACCCCAACGATTCTAAAAGGCTGACCGCTCTTTGAAGGTGAGCCAACAACGTTCGGGGACACTGATTCAAGAGGAGCATATCGTCCAGATATATTATAAGGCGAATGCCCTCCGTGCGTAGTCACTCCACTACCGGCTTGAGCACCTTGGTAAAGCACCACGGAGCGGACGATAGTCCAAAAGGGAGGGAGGCGAACTCGTAAGTCCGCGGACCCCACTGAAACTGAAGAAAACGTCTGTGGGGAGCGAAGATGGGAATCGTGAGATAGGCGTCTTTCAGGTCCAAACGGACCATCCAGTCCCCCTCCTGAAGGAGATCTCTCAGGAGATGTATCCCCTCCATCTTGAAATGGCGGTATATGAGCCAGCCATTGAACTCCTTGAGATTTATCACCGGACGATAGCCCCCGTCCTGTTTCTCTACAAGAAAAAGGTTGCTGATGAAACCCCTCGGGTGCAACTCCGTCTGTACAATGGCTCCTTTCTGGAGAAGGTCCGCAACCTCTCTGTCTATCAGAGCAACTTGGTCCGGCGTGAAGCCGATGGGTCTGGGATGAACGGACTGATTGGGGAGCCCCGAGTATTCTATGTGAAACCCTTCGACGGTCTGTAAGACCCAGGCGTCTGAGGTAAGTGAAGACCATGCCTGAAGAAAAAAATCTGAGTCTGCCCCCCACTTTCAGACCCTTTACATTCTGAAGTCTCACCTCTGTTGTTGTTGTTGTTGTAGCCGCCGTCACCTCTTCCTCGTCCGCCGCGGCGGCGGGGATAGCCTCTGGTTTGGTAGAAGTTCCCGAACTTGTCGGGATCCTGGTATTGGCCTCTATGGGAATCACCTTGTTTGAAGGAACCTCTGGTATAAGGTCTGCCAGACGAGCGGCGCCTTCCTCGGCTGGCTGCCCCAAAAACACGAGGGGTGAAGATCCGTTTCACCGATGTCTGTGCCTTGTCAAGGGAGTTGAATGTGTTTACGAATTTACCCAGTTCCTTGACGAACGGGTCTCCAAAGAGGTTCCCCTCCGCCATCGGACCTGCTTCAGATGTAGCCAGTTCCCCCAACTTTGGGTCTATCTTAATGAGGATAGATCTTCTTCTTTCTGTGGAGATGGCTACATTGGCATTCCCCAAAAAAATTATCGCCCTTTGCGCCCAACCGGAAAGGGTCTCCGGGGAAATCAAGGATCCCGAGGCTTTGGCATCTTCAGCCATGTCTAAGATTTTTGCCAACGGCCCCTCCGTGTCCAAAAGTTTATCTTGGCAGGCCCTCCAAGAACGGTCTATGCCCTTTTTGGGGTCTTTCACAAATTTGGTGAGAAAGGTGGACATCTTAGGGTCAATCTCCGGGGTAACCGTAACTTTACCCTCCAAGGAGGGGCGCGGGTACTCGGCTCGAAGACAGCTACGCACCTCCTGATCAAGCGGCTTACGCAGTCGTGCCGCCATGTAAGCTGCCACTTTGGGAGCGGGAACCCAATGTGAAGAGCGTGGGTGGAGCAGCTCGTCCGGGTTGAGCATGTCCGAGCTGGGGTCGGAAGTAGACGATTGGGTGGGTTGGGAGTGGGGCCACGAATGGTCCGGATCCCCATCTCCATCCGAGGTTTGGGGAGACTCGTCCGGGTCGGTTGTGGCCACATCGTCTTGATCGCCCCTCAAATCCGTAGACTGTACCTCCTTTGAGGTCGAAGGGGTATCAGTGGTCTTAGCTTCTAAAAAGGCCTTTTTTAAACGTGAAAATGCATCAGAGTCCACCCCCGAGGAACGCTTCCGTTTGGGTTCTGTGGAACCTGGCAATACTTGGCTCGCAGGAATAGGATCCTTTTGTCCCGAAAGGGCCGGTCCCTGCCCTAGGGGCTGGCACTGCGCTTGCAGTTGGTCAAGTTTCTGTTCAAGGGGTGCCACCACCCTCGTCACTGCTTTTAACAGGGAGGAATCCATTATCTGACAGAAGTGGTCATCCACCGGTAAGTAAATGACCTGCTGCTCTTCCTCCTCCTCATAATATTCTGCATATTCCATTATGCCTCCACAGCAAGGCTTCAAGCTATTCAGGGGTTAATTATGGGACAATGCCCAGAGATAAACGTCCTCCCACCGCAGCGGGGTCAGATTAATTATATACTGGGACCCAGCAGCCTCTGTTATGAGGCACGAAGAAAAACCTGCCTGGGCCGGTCCCAAAAGCAACCAAATATCGTACCCGCGACGCGGGTGTTCAGGCTCCAGGCAGGGGCTCTGAGTATTGTATTGTATTCGTGGCACCGCCAATTATACCCGCCGGTCCTCCCCCGTGATACGCGAGACCGCCGAGTCGCTTCTCCGACGTACAACGAAGCGCACTCAACGACTCGCGCCTCACGGGGGGTCAAGCTCCTCAGAGCGGCAGCACCGTCAGCGCGGTCCCCTAGCGGCGGGAGGCCGCCCGCGCACAGAGCCCAAAGGAAACGTTACCGCGTAAGGGACGGCTATCGTCCCCGCGGCAAAACACAGTCACTTCAATAAAACCGTAACGCGGTATACTGCGCATGTAAACCAATTACATTAAATCGTCAAAATTCAGTCAGAAACGCATAGAAAATAAAAGCACTCATCTGTCTGCTGCTGGAGCAGCGAAGAAAGAGGAGGATAGAGTGCCAACACAGGAAGATATGAGGAATCCTAGCACGGGATTGGACAGTTACTGATGGGACGTTTTTCGTTTCCATTTTCCCTGGTGTTCATGGGAAATGGAGTTTATTATAATGTTTACACGTTTTTACAGGCTGCTGGAGTACAATAAATGGAGAAAGTGTCAGCCTAATCAGAAGCCTCCGCTCCTGACATAGAATTCAATACTCAGATCACCACCCTCTCAGCATCCCTCCTTGCAAGCATACCACCTGCCCGGGACAGCCTCCTCTTTACTTTTATGTCAATCCTGCCAGTAGCCCTGATCACAAAGTTGAACAGATACACTGCACTCATTTTGGGTAACCTAAAACATTCAAAGGGAATCGGTTTAGTCACTGCCGATAATGCCAATTATGTGCACTCTCGCCCACCCACTGCAACGAAGGGACACCCACTGCTCTCCAGGCATTCACAGAGCAATCTCGGTGGACCCCGTGGCAAATGGGTGTCCCTTCTTTGATTGACATACAGTAATGGGGACAGAGGCCTTACGCCTTCAGCGCCCGGCTGCATTTAATTTGCGAACTCTTGCTACGTCAGTGGGAGGTGTGGCATTACAGCCTGATAGGCATCAGAAGCCAAGGCTGCAAGCAGGTCATCCCAGCTAAACGTGCAACATCTGGCACATGCGTACCAGTGCCATGTGCCTACTATGGCAATCTGTGCTCTGAGGGGGAAAAAAATATTAGACAATGATTTATTTTCCTAATGGCAAGTGTGACCGCTTCAAAAACCCTAACAAAACAAACCTTGACAAAGCTAAAAGCCTGGCAGCCAACACCTGACCAATGGGCCCTGACATTGCTTGTTTAAGTTGATACCTGCGTATACAGGTACGGTAAGAACAACAGTGTGAGAAGTTGGCCTGATGTGCAGTGCTCACTATTCTAGTGATCACTATATATCAGTCCAAACAACCCTTATTGATGATTGGTTGTAAGTCAACCTTATAGACCAGCTATCCTAGTAGCATGGATACGAGCAGTCTAAGGCTAAGACTCTAGAGGGCGTGTTAAGCCAGCTGTTTTACCATCACATTACCCCTTGAACACCCAGTGAAAGGACACCACACAAGTGTTATGAAAATAAACAGTGTATTTATTAGAATCACAACAACCCTGTACTCTTTGAGGACAGGGTGCTAGGCACACAACAAAACTCTTACGAAAATACTTAAGTTAGCACGTTATACACAAATGCCCGAGGGGCACGAAAAACCATATACTTTAGAAGTGGAATGCGAATTACTAGCAGGTAAGTAACAGGTCTAATAGGCTTTGGAATCGCTAGGACTTGACTAGGGAATCGTTAGATTACTACTAGGAGACCTAGGGGACTCGGGTGCAGAGTGTGCACTCTCACGCGGGATGCGGGACAAAGTCTATGGAGGCTAGTAAAGGCAAAGTTAGTGTTCACGGGCGAACCCGACCTGGTAGGAAGAAAACGACAGTGGATCCTGACCCTAGGATAGTGAGGCTATGCTGGGACACCGAAGTGCCGAAGTTACCTAGCCCAGGGGCTGCAGCTGCATAGGTCTGAAAAGACGTCGGGGATCTCGTTGCCGGACCAGGAGCCTGGAAGGAAGAAGTTGCTGGCAGGCGACCAGTGAAGAAAAGTTCGATGGATCCAAGCCTGGATCAAGGAAGAAGGAAACCTGAAAGCAGAGGGGACCAAGTTCTTGAATCACTAGCCAGTGATTAAGTGGGCACCAGGATGGCACCGGGCGAAGTCACCGCAGTCAGGTGAGTGGGCGCTGCTGGGCTCTGCAGTCTCTCGGACCAGGAGGCGTTGTCGGCGACCAGGATGGAGGTGCGAGCTGTCCCACGAAGGTTCTTGCTGTCGACGTCGCTGGACCCAGGATTGGGCAACAAGTCTTGGCAAATGCAAGGCCCACGCGGTGGACCTAAAATGGCGTCTTGGGTGGACCAGGAGGGTCCAGGGTACTTCTCCGATGGAGGGAAGCAAGGGCCAGTCTGGAGCAACCAGACCAGCAGCAGAAATGTCGTCGGGCGTCGTCAGGAAGGCCACAAGCCAGCGGGCTAGTAGCCAAACAACGCGGTGAGCAGCAAAAAGCAGAAGGGCCCCACGCAGATCGTGGAGATGCTGGGGGGCTGCTCTTCGGTGCTGGAGCTGCTCAGGGTGGGGGCTTCTCGGACCCCAAAGCACTCACCAGGAATTCACTCGGCGGGCTTGCTGGAAAGAAGTCGTGCAGTCTTGAAGATGGCCGGTCCCTCGAGGTCTCGTCACACCCACGAATCTCAGCGTGACTGATGATGCAGGTAGAGGTCAGAGGTGCCAGGGAAGCCGGTTCTCGTCGAGCTGGGCAGTCGGATTCCGGAGGAAGGACTTGCAGCAGACCGCAGTGTTCTTAGATGGTGCCTGCGGATGCAGGGTGACTACTCCTTAGTCACAAGGGAGAAATCTTAGGAAGAAGTCTTGAGTTCCTTTCGCAGAAAGTAGTTTCAGGATTCAAAGATGATCTGATTTGGAAGGGGGCCAGTTCCTACCTTTATCCTGTAAAAGGGGGCTGGCACGCGACTAGGTCCTGCCCTATGGGTGGGACTAGGAGGGGGGTGGTTACACCCACTTCCTTGGTGGGCTTTTCCCCAGCACAGGGTCTGGAGTGACCCTGGAACTGGTTCCAGCCAGCCTATGCACAGTGAGCACCGGGGTGCCACGTGCAGTCACCTTCCTCTAAAGCCCTGCCTACCTACAATACACAAAACCCTGTCTGGGACGGTGCTGGCACCGCCCCTGGCAGGAAACCCTTTGTCCTTATCTCCTGCTCTGGGAGGACTCCCAGCAGCAGGAGGGCAGACTTGTGTCTCGGTGGCAGCATCCATTTTGTGGAGCTGAGGCTCTGTTCGACTTTAACCGGGGTTAGGGGTTACATACATGTCGTGTCCCTCTAGAAGGGTGGAATGCTAACCCCGTCGCCAGAATTGGCGAGGGGTTAGTATTCCAATTCGTATGACACCTTACTCGACATGTTTTGATAAAGCGATACCAGAGTTGGCACATAACCGCGAGGATTATAATGCACTTAAGAGTATATGGTATGCGATATCATGGAAACGGCTAAGGGATGGATCCCGAAAGCCGCAGACAGGCTCAGCTCATGCCAGAGCACCATCTCACACGATTCCAAGCACTCTGCCTTCAGGATTGTTAAGGCCTGCCATAGGAGTGACTGATAGGAGATCTGTGTGTCCATTTTAGGGTTAGATATAGGTATACTATATCTAAAGCAAAGGGTGATTACACCACCTTGCCCCAGCTGTCAAGCAGCCAGTTGTGTCAGATTTGGATGGCCAGCCAGGGGTGGCATAATACATGCTGCAGCCCCTGGTAGGCCCTGGGTACACCTATGCCCTGGGTACCTAAGGTACACTGTACAGGGACTGATAAGGTGACTCAGTATCCAATTTAGATATGTACCTAAGGTACATGGAATCCATTTTACAGAAAGAGCAGTGGGCCTGAGGTCCTGAATAGCAGGGCCTCAGGTCAACTAAGTCAGAAAACCAGCAAAACACCAGGCAAAAAGTTGGGGGCAACCATAGTCAGGGTTCTACCTTCCTACAAACAGGTAATAAGATCCCTGACCTTTGTGAAAACATTTACAGGTACTCTCGTACCGTTCACTCTGAACTCCGTTATGAAGTCGAAGTTGTTATTTAGTGTTTTGAAACACGCTCAAAAGGTGAAAAGCCTACATGGTGCTAAAAACAACTCACTGGAGCTGTATCCAACTTTCACTGGAAGAAGGACGTGTGGCAGACAGCACTCCTAAAGTCTGGAATGTTATCCATACTAGTACTCCTGCTCTACTTTGAAAAACCCTTAAATATCGTCAATTTCAGCGATTCTTTCAACTGCGATTTGAACGTCATTTACTTGCTCGTTCAACTTCCTTCCTTTCCTTTTATGCTGCTCGTTGTACCACACTCTAATCACGTATGTGACGCATCCTAGACATTGGACCAAATCTGCAGGTTTAGCATTTATATGTATTGTGTTTGTGTATATATATATAGATATATATATATACACACACATATTCATACACAAATATATATACACACGCACAACACGATGGGTGTCATTTGCATCTTATTTTTCTCACTGTAGTTTGCTCTATCCCCTTTTTTTTTTTCTCTTCGGTTTTACTTTTGTTATTCGGTTTTACTCTACCTTCCAGTTGCATCACTAAAATATGCGTACGTGTATAACTATTTATATTTTCATTATTTGCACATCACATGAAATAACCAGTGTAACTTCTGATGTTTTCAGGCAAACAGTTTCTGCTGAAATTCCTAACAATCCACTTCTGGTAAATCGCGGTAACACCCCTTGGGCCTAATTTAAGCGACTAGACAAAACCTCATTAAATAAATAAATGCTAGTTAAATGTATTAATAGATCAAGTGAATGAATAATCAAGACCCCCGCGCCTCTCCCCCGGCTACTTTTAAACTTAGATGTATAAAGCAGGAGGGGATGGAAAGGATCATAATAAGCATATCTCTGGGGCATAACAGGAAGTCCTCGAAAAAGGTGTGAGGAATCAAAAGTAGGGCCTAAAAAGGATTCTCGGTTGGGCTCGGAATCGTTACAATAAACCAAGGGTTGGGTGACGGTGGGCAGGGGGTGTTTGAAGAGATACTATCCCTTCTTCCTGGACTGACCAAACGCCCATGGAGTCCTCTAAATGCTGAAGCCTTTTTAGCCAATAGCCGGGATGTCCACCTTGGCCACTAATGACGTAGTCTACACAAAATTGTAGCTTATGTTTTTGAAGCTAGCGGTCCAAATTCTTCTTTTTTCCCCACAAAATGTGAGTCTTTGAATCCATAAACATTTGGGTGAGCACGGACAAGACTGCCTCGATGAGTGCTCCATAACCTGCAGCACACTGAGGCTGCCTTGTAAATGGCCACCCAGCTTTTTCATGATACTAAGAACGGAGCAGCAGGCGTGTTAACCAACTAAACTGCCTTGCTGGCTCGCTGCCTACCCCCAAGACTCTGGAGGCACAGGAGTCTTACCACACATGTTTGAAAGCACGTCTTCCGCCATGGTTCAGCACCAGTAGGCTTCAGCGTTTTAAAACCCTCTAGAAAATTGATTGTGGGGGCAGGGGGTAGAATTGATATTTCAGGCCTGGTAACGTCAAAGATTGTGTGTTTGCGGTTACAGGAGGCGAACTAATGCACACAGAGGGAGGCCTAACACGGACGGACGGCGAGAGCGCACTTTTTAAAAGCAATAAAAACAGCCTGAATACTGCTGCCAGTAAAGATCCAATTCCGGTGGGCGGGGCTAAAAGGAGACAAGGCGGCAACAAGGAGGGACTAGGAAGCCTCCTTTACAATGAGAAGCCAGCGTTTTGCATGCGAGATGAGGCAAACCAATTAAAAAGATGGACGGGGCTTCAACTCTGCCTCCGAAAGCTTTGGAATCTGTATTGATTCCAAGAAGCCCTCGTATGACGAGAGCAGTGCATGTGCGCTGCTTTCGCCAGCCGAGACCTAAAAATATATATATATATATATATTTTAAGGCCTGCATAGTAGTCCGTCTGGTAAAATATGGTGCCAAAGGAAGAAACTTCTTTATGGATTTGAACAGGAAAAAGCAGACCGATGTCACCAATGAGATCTGTGAACAGAAAGTGATTAATGTGTTGGCCAAATTCAGTGGGCCACCAGTTGTGAGGGTCAAGAGTATCTCTGACCTCAAAAAACAGCACCTCTGTCTTGTCGGACTCAAGTTTCAAGCGACTGGCTTTCATCCAATTTACAACCGCGGCTAAATAGCTTTTAAATGTGTCTTCAGCGTCTCCGTCAAAATGTTATAACGAAAATAATCGCTGCCTATCGTCTGCATAAGACCCCATTTTAAAGGCACCACAACTTCACAACTTTAGCCAAGGGAGCTATGTTGAATTATGAAAAAGTGACAGTGGAACCCTACAGCGACTTGCACCTAACCTGCTGTCCCCAAAATAATGAGCGGGAAATATCCCAAGTTTGTGTGTACACAGTTTGAGCACCCACTGTCAAGGTGCGGTCCTCAACCGGACTCCAAAATATCATAATGCAAAGCAAACGGTGCACCGCTACATAGGTAATTAAACAAGATTCAAAATAAATATCCAAAGTTGCGTTCTCCAAATGTTCTTTTTTATTATTCATTAATGGTTCAAGCGTGACATGTAATGTGCAGTGTAGACCAGCCAACGCGTTTTGTCCAGTACAATGGACTTCTTCAGGGCATAAGCGAAGTATTCATGCGTAAGATGTATTCATATCTGAGGTGATGCGAGTGGTCATAATAGCTCATGCAACTGCGAACGGGACAGATTAATCCCTCTGAATAAAAACACCTAGAAATCATAGAACACTATGTTCAGATTATAAATGTGTGTGAAATGCAGTTCATCGAGAATCAATAGTAAGCAGGGTCACACACAATTAGGGCTGCCGAGGGCAAATAGACCCATCAGCTCGGCCCCATAGTAAGTGCTGAGGCAATATTTCTATACGACTTTTCTCCCTCCGGTATGCAGACTGGGAAGACCATGTTGAATATTAAACAATTTGGAGCTTGGGGAAGAGTCCTGTGGGGCACTGTATCACAAGGGTTTTGCGGGGGACACATATGGATGCAGGTGAACTGCCGGGACTCTGTTAGAAAAGAGTGGAGTCAGGAGGCCAGACCATTCATATCCGATTTATTCTTTGATTATTGAGATAGTTAGCTTAGGCTACTTTCATGGAATCTCGAAAGATAAGCCTTGCGCTACTCTCAATTAGTCTGTGGGTTTTTTCCTCTGAAAGAACGTGGGGGGTTCAGTTCAGGAAGTCCTTGGAGGGAGAGTAGTTCTGCTCCCCAGATCTCCACTCTTGGTATGATCCTCATTTCCAACTGTCCATGTTTCCTTGGGTTGCTCAGCACCTTTCATTGTCAGTTTGACTGTAGTACAAGCCATGCCTGTTTATTTCATGCAGTTAAAGCTGGGATGTGCTGCTAGTAGGGTGAGCACCGCAAGCCTCCGAAGTAGTGAGCAGGGACTTTAGCCTGGTCCAACAGGTGTGCGATCGGCGACTACCAGGTAAGCAGAGGCAGTCCTTGCATTGGTTCAGAAGACTTTAGTCTAGTCCCGGGCTCACACCTTGGCAGATCTTGCAGCGTGGAGATCTCTCTTGGGCCCAGACCGCCCAAAAAACCCTAGTGTTTTTTTATTCTAATTCAGGCCTCTTTATGAAAGTGGTTTGGGTACTCTGTTAATAGTCAGGAATTCGGATTTGACTCTGCATTTCTTTTGTTGCAACAGGTCAATATTGCCTCCTTTTGTTGTTTCCGTCATTTATGTATTTGGTGTAAAATTCTACCTATACTGACAGAGTAGAAACTGAAAGCCGTCAGACCACTCGTGGATTCATGTCTTAATTAAGGAATGTCTCTAAAGCCTGGAACTCTCAAATACATGATCCACAGTCTTCAGCTGGACCAGAAGACTGCCACCAGAACTGTACTCAATCGTAACCTGCCCGATTCACTTCTGAAGACCCTTCACTGCTTGCCGATATATTAGAGAATCATCTCAAGCCTCTGGGCCTTGTGCAGTCTGTGACGTAGCGCCATCTTTTCTGCACACATATTTCACACAGATATTACACACACACGTTTCACATACATGTTGAGACACATTCTCTCCGTTTACTCTGAACGAGAAAACTAAAAAAGATGCCGGTGAAAACAACCTACGGAGGACATTTTTTTCCAGTTCATGGTTATTTTTCCGAGCTGTATTTGAGATTTGGAAAAAAAAACTTTTTCCAAAGTAATACACATTCATGTTACTCCCTACTCCCGTCCACTCAAATGGCAGTGCTGAAAATCTGTCTGTCGATATTTTAAAAAAAAATGTAAACCTTGGAATACATTAGTGATTATCTTGAACTTGCCGTGCTTGCATTTTTACGTCCATTTTCAAACCAGAAACAGTAGTGTCTGGGTTCTTTTAAGGTGGAGTTTTTTTTTAATTTGCCTCCTGTTCTACTTGGAGATGATCTATCCAGGCAGGATACTTCCCTGGCACCATACCTTAATGCTTCCTTCCTATTGATATAGACCATGGGGAGAGGTCTGCTCACACAAGTTACTCTTGACCCTTACCTTTGCACTGAATTGTAGACACGAGGGCCTAACTTGTATATAGTGACTGCCTGGCCCACTTTGGGCCTCGGAGTTGGCTTTAGCCTGTAAGTGATTGTTAAACGATCCCAAGTATGTTGGGAACTGATTTCATATTATTGAGTCGCTGCCAAAAAGACATGGACCAAAGGCTGGCGACTTTTCAGGTAGACTACATACATTTACACATTTAGCATTGATTATGTTCCTCTTCACATTCTTCAAAACTGATTCTAAGTTCTTTCAAACTACTGAAAAATATCCTTCCACAACTCAGTCAAAAGGTGGAGAATGCCACCCGGCTATAACCGTAATGGTAATGCTGTTGGTGAACTGCTTTGAAACAGATTGTGCCTAGCCAGTGTAGGCCTCGGTGCATAACTGAATGTCTCTTTACTTTCCATCTTTAATCTTTTCATGTAAAAGCCCTGCATTTAATTGCTTATTTTGTCAGAGCGATCCTAGTTCTTTCTGGTGTAAATTGCCCTTTATTTTTATTTTTTATTTAAAAAAGTTTTATATAGCGCTGGCTAGACCCGGAGGTATCGGAGCGCTTTTCATGAGCATCAGATCATAGTTACAGGTTACATCGTTACAAAGGTTCATAGGATGCAGTGCATTAGAGGAAGTTTTTTTCAGCATTGTCCTTGAAGTGGGTTTATACTGAGTCAAATGGCTCTTTTGTTGTTAGTGAATCCATGCCAAAAGCAGGGCCTGGGTACTTCTGATCATTGCTGGAAACCTTTCAACTGCAGCCAAATCAGAGACAGATGTATTTCTGTCAGAACCATGAGAATTCTTGCTTGGGAACCGGCCAGCATTTCGGTTTTGGCCTCTCAGTGATGACCTTTGTGCTATTTCAGCTTTAGCTGAAGGGCTCAATACTTAAAATGTCTTCATAATGAGAAACGAGCATTGGCACATCCAAGCGTTTTTACGTTCACAAGTTGGTGCGATGGTGAATTTTCTTTTCTTTTAAGGGAAGCATGTTTCACATAAGAAAAAAACATGATTCCACCTATGTGTCTGCATATACTTGCGTTAATATTTTTTGCGTTTAACATTTTCTGAATGGCCATTTAACCAGTGACTTTTCTTTCAAATAATAATCCTGTCGGTTGTGCCATTCATTCTGTTATTTGCAAAAGAAGTTACTCTCCACCTATGAATTAAAATTGTAGGCAGCTGTACTGACACTTAAACACTTTATACAGCAGCTATAAAAAAGTAACGGAAAATGCATCATCATGTAACTGGGCATCCGAATTCCAGGCAAAACAAATAATTAATACTTTAAGTTCAATTAAAAAAACAAATAATAAAAGCAACTTTGAACCTGATATGTCAGTAAAATAGAGGAACTGTTTGTAGGTGGATGTGAACAACGTGCAGCAGCTTTGTACTGTTAAACAATGTGAAGGAAGCCAGTGCGTAAAATGGGCAAACTTATTGTATACAGGCCACAATTCCTAAAAAAAGATGTGGGGGGGACGCTGACTTCACAACAGGAAGTGATGCCACGAAAGGTGGCTTGCACCATCAGACTCATCCCCTCGCTCACCCTCTTAGATGCGATTGCATCAGAGAAGCCAGCGCATGAGCAGCATTCTGAATGAGCTCCGATCTCGCCCCAGAGAGGCCAAAGAGTGAATGTGTGGCTCCAGTAATCGAGCTCCTGGTAAAACAAGTGGGTGGGGGGACGCCGTCCACCCGCATAGTACCCAGACTCGAGCCCTGATTGTAGACCTATCAACTCACATGGTGCCACCGTTTTCCACTTGATATAGGCTCCCCTCACACGGTCACCTAGTGAAGAGCAGATATCACACGGTGGGAGGGAAAACCACTTGAAACCACTTCACAACAGTGGCTTTTCGTCTGATTTTGGAGGCTCTGGGCAGCCAATGTTAATTAAGGATTGGGAAAACACCCCATCCTATCGGCAGCAGCAGCCTTGGCAAGCTTTTTTTTTTTTCCCTGGAGTGGGCGCAATCGAGAGTGCAGGGGGCAGAAATTCCTCTTAGAGATGCAGTGCTCGGCCCTAGGACCTCTCCTTTCACAACCACGACCCCTCCTCCCATGGTGAAGTGTTTTTAGGCCTCTGTTAGCGCAGGCTGCGCTTACGCAGTCTCGCTGGCGAGGTTTTGTTTTCTAGTAGTGCGGCTTGAACCCGCCCCTCTTCTCCATTGGCTGGCCAATGCTTCCTAAACGGCGGCCAGCCATTGGAGAAGAGGTTTGTCATTCCATTTAAGCCTCGTCTTTTTCAGATTGGGGGTCGTGTTTTTTCGGTTCTTTCTCTGACGTCCTCAGTCCAAAACACGCCCCCCCCATCACGCTGCCTGCACGCCCATGTCGGCTCTCTGATTCGTTGACAACTACCAAATAAACACTACCATTGGTGTTCCTTATTAACCAATCAGAGGGCCGACTGGCGCGTGCAGGCAGCGTGAGCAGACTCTGCCTCCTCTCCATACTGCTTTATTATTTTTTTTTTTATGGTGGCAGCGGCTCTCATGAAGGTCTCTCCAGCTCCGTGTCCAGGAGTCCAGTGTCGATTTTGGTGACTGCATGGAGTACTGTGCCGGTGCCCGCCTGGAGCCCCTCCTGGGAGTCCTACGCGAGGAAGAGATGCACTAAAGAGAGTTTTTGGGCGTCTGAATGGTAGCTGCACCCGATGATACCGGCACAAGGACCCCCCCGAGGCAAGTGTCGGGAGGAAACTGAGATAAGTCTGGATGAAAGAAGCCCTTGAAGCACTAGCAAGATGGCGACCCGGGGAAATTGAAACTGATAACGCAATGCAGAGGAGGCATATCGGTAACCAGCACCAGCGTAAGCACAAATAAGCCAAGATCAGTCTGCCCGAAAAACAGCGAGCGATGGTGACTCACGGGGAATACACCAAAGGCTGGTCATGGTTACAGCGAGGCACTGGGGGGCTGTCTACACTAAGACCCCTCGACCCTGAACGGTAAAAATCACCGATGGCACAAGCATGAATGTAGGCTCTACCGCGAGCGGCAGTCAAAGCGGCTAAGGCGGATGTTCCTTTCAAGGAAGCGAAAGCGATACCGATCCGCACACGGCCAAGAACAACGGCGGTTCTATAAATGGCGGATCGAGGGCTCTGTTGCGGTCCTCGTAAGAGTTTCGCACAAAGGATCCCAGCCTCTCCGATCAGCTGAGACTTGGGGAGTTACTGCAGTACATATTCCAGTTCCGAACAACTGCGCTTTCTTGGATAGTTTGCCCACCTCAGTATAAAACCAACTAGGACTTGACAACACTGTTTTGATTGAATATCCGCCTCCTTGTCTTTCATTAACTCTGATTTTCTCTGCACTTAAGTTTGGAAAATCCTCATTAAGCACGAAAGAGGTAAAGGAGCACTAAAATTCTGAACTGAGAATCCATTACTCCTAGAATGCACATTAAATGTTAAGGGGGTGGGCACTACCAACTGATTTTCCCTTGAAAAAGTCACATTTTGTGGAAAATCGGCAGTATTACTGGTGACGTAATGGAGAGTACACCCCCCCCCCCCATAGATCGGCAAACCCACAACCATTTAAAGATGCCGACAGGGCGTTACGCCTCCATTCTTTACTACGATTATTTTTAATCATGTTCAATTACTTAAAATCATTACATGATAAAAACATACATAACAGTCTTACTAAAATCAACAAGAATTATTTCACCTCTGCTAACGGTATTTAGAGCATTGATCAATCCTCTGCAGTTGCAGTGTTAGTCATTAAGCGAGGCCTGACTAAAAAATGGCGGCGATTCTGGTGGCGCGATGATCGGAGTTTTACTGTTTCATGTGGGGTGCCGAGCGGACTAAATGCTTGTGCATTCTTAGCTATGGCAGAGTGAAGCCCCTTATGAAATGCTGGATGGAGGTGTAGTGAGGAGCCACGCCATTGCCACCGTCTCTGCTGGAAAGAGACCAGTGAGCTGCCTGCACGCTGTAGACTCGCTGTGTTTCTCCCTGCCCAGGTACGCACTCGGTAGCCCAGTGAGCCTGGGAAAGGCGCCCGCCGCCTTCTCTCCACACTGCTGGGCATGCTGTGAGGAGCCATGCCATTGCCACCTTCTCTTTGTGTTAAAAATGCCTGGGCATGTTGGTGCAACCAACGCACGCGGTGGACGAGTGGAGCCCCCAATGCATGCGACTGCCTCTACGGGATCCTTCCCGAGGGGTGTACCTGCTATTTCCGGTCGACTCTTTAGCATTTTGTCACGTTTAAAAAAAAAAAAATTTTAATCTGTGCTATCACCTCGTGATTGCATAAATAGTCAGTGTTATATCAATTGAGCTGTGTCACTGGTTTGCGAAAGGCGGCCTAAAGGGGTTGTCTCAGCGCTTATGAACCTAATCTTGTTTGTATCCCTCCTCCACCTTTGTTGTTGTGCTACAGCGTCACAGGTTCTAAGGGGGTGAGGTGCGGTGTCTCGCGCTGCTTATAGGCCACTCCTCTGTGTGTGAGCGAACCACCCCGCGCCTGTTATTTTCAGTGCGTCGCGTTCCTGTCCGTGGGGGTAGGGGTTGAGCTTGCTCCCCGTGTCAGTGTTTGTGTGTGTACTGCCAAGGGCTGTTATTTTCAGATGCGTCACTGGCTCTCCGCGCTACAGCCTCTTCCCGCCTCTCTGACGCGGGATCTTCGCTCGTAAGATTTGCTACTTTCTAGTTCTTCCTGTGCGAATATCAGCATGACCCAGTAACAAGTTAGGATGGCGATCAGGTAGATCTGATTAGTACCTCGCTTTGAAAAAGGTGCGTCACTTGATTTAATGAGATGAATTTCCTCAACCGTACTTCAGACCCTGCTTAGGGAACCTGACAGTGTGTGGCCACTGAAGTGGGGCGTGGCCTCGTCCGTGCACTCTCCTTTGCTATTGGCGCAAAACCATCACACCACCCACCACATCCACCACATCCATATCCACCACCATATCCACCACCATATCCACCACCATATCCACCACCACATCCACCACCATATCCACCACCACATCCACCACCATATCCACCACCACATCTACCACCACATTCACCACATCTACCACCACATTCACCACATCTACCACCACATTCACCACATCTACCACCACATTCACCACATCTACCACCACGTTCACCACATCTACCACCACGTTCACCACATCCACCACCACGTTCACCACATCCACCACCACGTTCACCACATCCACCACCACGTCCACCACCACGTCCACCACCACATCCACCACCACGTCGTCCACCACCACGTCCACCACCACGTCCACCACCACGTCCACCACCACGTCCACCACCACATCCACCACCACGTCCACCACCACATCCACCACCACATCCACCACCACAACCACCACCACATCCACCACATCCACCACCACCACATCCACCACCACCACCACCACCACCACCACCACCACATCCACCACCACCACCACATCCACCACCACCACCACATCCACCACCACCACCACATCCACCACCACCACCACATCCACCACCACCACCACATCCACCACCTCCACCACATCCACCACCTCCACCACCTCTACCACCTCCACCACCTCTACCACATCCACCACCTCTACCACATCCACCACCTCCACCACATCCACCACCTCCACCACATCCACCACCTCCACCACATCCACCACCACCACATCCACCACCACCACATCCACCACCACCACATCCACCACCACCACATCCACCACCACCACATCCACCACCACCACATCCACCACATCCACATCCACCACCACATCCACCACATCCACCACATCCACCACCACATCCACCACCACATCCACCACCACATCCACCACCACATCCACATCCACCACCACATCCACATCCACCACATCCACCACATCCACCACATCCACCACATCCACCACCACATCCACCACCACATCCACCACCACATCCACCACCACATCCACCACCACATCCACCACCACATCCACCACCACATCCACCACCACATCCACCACCACATCCACCACCACATCCACCACCACATCCACCACCACCACCTCCACCACCACATCCACCACCACCACCTCCACCACCACATCCACCACCACCACATCCACCACCACATCCACCACCACCACATCCACCACCACATCCACCACCACCACATCCACCACCACATCCACCACCACCACATCCACCACCACCACATCCACCACCACCACATCCACTGTGGAAAAGTAAATTTTGTCATGTTCTGTGTCCCTACGTGTCCTCCATCTTGTTATGTGTGCATGATTAAATATGCATATGTATCCCCCATGTTTGATTAAAGACGCAATTACAGTTGTGTCCATCTTTAGTATGCCAGTTTCCAGTTCTCGTGAAAGCTACGAGTATCAGGCCTATGTGTTTCTAGGCCTCAAAAAGGCCCGGACACCAGATTCAGCTCCTGTCTTCTGAGTCCTCGCTGAGGAGCGATACAGCCCCCACCTGTATCCTCGACCCTAGGCCCGGACACCAGATTCAGCTCCTGTCTTCTGAGTCCTCGCTGAGGAGCGATACAGCCCCCACCTGTATCCTCGACCCTTCACTTACTTCCTGCCTCACAGTGCCTGGCTCTGCCTCTGAGTCTGCCAAGAGTATGTTATGATTCTAGTTATCAGTCCAGCCCTCCTTCTCTGCATTCCTAAGCTACTGAATCGCATCAATAGTTTCCGTCATTGTCTAGCCTTTACGTCTCCATGTAAGAGAAATACTGCATTTAATGGTCATTCAATATTCTTCATCACGCACTACATGTAGAGTAATGCATGCTCCAGTCTTAGAGTCTGTTAGCCTTTACCCCGATAACTTTTGGATTCTATCAACATGTTCTCTAAACATCAGATACTAGATACTGTTTAGGTACATGTCGCCCTGACTCTCCAGACTTCAGTCTCTGCTCCTAGCACAGAGTTCATAGCCCCCAGCTTCTCCTAGTAACACGTCATTGTCAGTTTGCGCGCACCATTAGGTTAGAGGTCCCGGCTCCTTAGGTAGCCCCCTCCATGTTTCCGCCCCATTTATGACATATTCTGTTACGTTTGCATCACATGTCTATGTATACGCCCCTGTTACACCCATTTTCACCCTTATCTTTCGCGACTGCTATTGACCACACCCACTGCTCCGCCTACTGTAATTCATTGTAATGCAACTGTTTTAATATATATATTGGTGCACTGTTATTAAATGTTACCCATTCCCTTACGCCGATCCTGATCCTGTCCCAGGCAGCGCTGCCATCCTGTTCCCATGCAGGTTGTCCTGTTCCTGTCCTTATGCTGTATTAAACCTGCAAACTCCTACTACCTCGAATCTTGACTCTTATTTATTGAGCTATCTGTTATTGCTATGTCCAGACAAACCTAGATCCGGTATTATTTATTTATATACCACACCACCACCACCACATCCACCACCACCACATCCACCACCACCACATCCACCACCACCACATCCACCACCACCACATCCACCACCACCACATCCACCCCACACATCCCCACCACCACCACCACCACCACCACATCCACCACCACCACCACATCCACCACCACCACCACATCCACCACCACCACATCCACCACCACCACCACCACCACCACCACCACCACCACCACCACCACCACCACCACCACCACCACCACCACCACCACCACCACCACCACCACCACACCACCACCACATCCACCACCACCACCACATCCACCACCACCACCACATCCACCACATCCACCACCACCACCACCACATCACCACCACCACATCCACCACAATCCACCACATTACCACATCCACCACCACCATCCACCACATCCACCACCACCACATCCACCACCACCACATCCACCACCACCACATCCACCACCACCACATCCACCACCACCACATCCACCACCACCACATCCACCACCACCACATCCACCACCACCACATCCACCACCACCACATCCACCACCACCACATCCACCACCACCACATCCACCACCACCACATCCACCACCACCACATCCACCTCATCACCACCACATCCACCACCACACATCCACCACCACCACATCCACCACCACCACATCCACCACCACCCACAACCACCACATCCACCACCACCACATCCCCACCACATCCACCCCACATCCTCCCCACCACATCATCCACCACCACCTTCATCCACCACCACTCACATCACCACCACTTCATCCACCACCACATCATCCACCACCACTTCATCCACCACCACATCATCCACCACCACTTCATCCACCACCACATCATCCACCACATCATCCACCACCACATCATCCACCACCACATCATCCACCACCACATCATCCACCACCACATCATCCACCACCACCATCATCCTCCACACCACCCATCCACCACCACCACATCCACCACCACCACATCCACCACCACCACATCCACCACCACCACATCCACCACCACCACATCCACCACCACCACATCCACCACCACCACATCCACCACCACCACATCTCCACCACCACATCCTCCACCACCACATCCACCACCACCACATCCACCACCACCACCACATCCACCACCACCACCACATCCACACCACCACCACCACATCCACCACCACCACATCCACCACCACCACCACATCCACCACCACCACATCCACCACCACCACATCCACCAACACCACATCCACCACCACATCCACCACCATCCACATCCACCACCACCACCACATCCACACCACCACCACATCCACCACCACCACCACATCCACCACCACCACCACATCCACCACCACCACCACATCCACCACCACCACCACATCCACCACCACCACATCCACCACCACCACATCCACCACATTCCACCCCACATCCACCACCACCACATCCACCACCACCACATCCACCACCACCACACCCTCCACCACCACATCCTCCACCACCACATCCACCACCACCACATCCACCACCACCACCACATCCACCACCACCACATCCACCACCACATCCACCACATCCACCACCACATCCACCACATCCACCACCACCACCACATCCACCACCACCACCACATCCACCACCACCACCACATCCACCACCACCACCACATCCACCACCACCACCACATCCACCACCACCACCACATCCACCACCACCACATCCACCACCACCACATCCACCACCACCACATCCACCACATCCACCACCACCACATCCACCACCACCACATCCCCCACCACCACATCCACCACCACCACATCCACCACCACCACATCCACCACATCCACCACCACCACATCCACCACCACCACATCATCCACCACCACATCATCCACCACCACATCATCCACCACCACATCCACCACCACCACATCATCCACCACCACATCATCCACCACCACATCATCCACCACCACATCATCCACCACCACATCATCCACCACCACATCATCCACCACCACATCCACCACATCCACCACCACCACCACCACCACCACCACCACCTCCACCACCACCACCTCCACCACCACCACTCCACCACCTCCACCACCACCACATCCACCACCACCACCACCACATCCACCACCACCACCACATCCACCACCACCACCACATCCACCACCACCACCACATCCACCACCACCACCACATCCACCACCACCACCACATCCACCACCACCACCACATCCACCACCACCACATCCACCACCACCACCACCACCACATCCACCACCACCACATCCACCACCACCACATCCACCACATCCACCACATCCACCACATCCACCACATCCACCACCACCACATCCACCACATCCACCACCACCACATCCACCACCACCACATCCACCACCACCACATCCACCACCACCACATCCCCCACCACCACATCCACCACCACCACATCCACCACCACCACATCCACCACCACCACATCCACCACCACCACATCCACCACCACCACATCCACCACCACCACATCCACCACCACCACATCCACCACCACCACATCCACCACCACCACATCCACCACCACCACATCCACCACCACCACATCCACCACCACCACATCCACCACCACATCATCCACCACCACATCATCCACCACCACATCATCCACCACCACTCATCCACCACCACATCATCCACCACCACATCATCCACCACCACCACCACCACCCCACCTCCACCACCACCACATCCACCACCACCACCTCCCCACCTCCACCACCACATCCACCACCACATCCACCACCACCACCACATCCACCACCACATCCACCACCACATCCACCACCCATCCACCACCACCACCACATCCACCACATCCACCACATCCACCACCACCACCACCACATCCACCACCACCACATCCACACCACCACCACCACCACATCCACCACCACCACCACCACCACCACCACATCCCACCACATCCACCACCACCACATCCACCACCACCACATCCACCACCACCACATCCACCACCACCACATCCACCACCACCATCACCACCACCACCACATCCACCACCACCACCCCACATCCACCACCCACCATCCACCACCACATCCACCACCACATCCACCACCACATCCACCACCACATCCACCACCACATCCACCACCACCACATCCACCACCACCACATCCACCACCACCACATCCACCACCACATCCACCACATCCACCACCACCACCACCACCACATCCACCACCACCACATCCACCACATCCACCACCACATCCACCACCACCACCACATCCACCACCACCACCACATCCACCACCACCACCACATCCACCACCACATCCACCACCACCACCACCACCACATCCACCACCACCACCACCACCAC